>NC_141461.1:82517500-83767500 GCF_015680905.1 Coptis chinensis | reverse complement strand
AATAATCTGGAAGTTCCACGTTAGCTTTTGTATTAGAATAGTTTTTAGAAACTTAGGTTAATATGTAGGTAATAATCTTTGCATCTGTCTATAAATATATTGCATGAGTATCTATGTTTGTATTGGCAGTAAGTTTCTGAAATCTAGGCTAGTATACTTATTCTACAAATCATGTGAGAATACAGCCTAAAGCCTTATATGAGTGAAATATTTGAGAAATGACACAAGGGAGAAGTAAATTCCGAATAGAGAAATCACACGTCCACTTGCTTGATCACTATACCATATCCTAAGCGAGAATGTAGGCCCTCTCTGGATTGATATAGCCAGAAATTCAAACCTTATGAATTATTTTCCGCTAGTCGCCCCTCTGAGCCTTTCATTATCCTTTCATAACCCGCAAATCCCTTACCCTTTTACAAAACAAAATAAAAATAAAAATTAGGCTACCCATCTTTGAATGAGTCTGAGAATAGAGATGAAGAATAGAAAAGAGAAAGACCTTTGAAACCAAGAATTTGTTAGTGCTTCAAATAAGAGAAGAAAGTTTCCATCTAAGAAAAAAATAAAAATAAAAATAAAATAAAGAGTTAGAACTCCAAAAACAGAATTAAAGGAGTCAAAAGCCAAAGAAAAAGAAAAAAATGGCTAAGGATGGAAACAAAGTGTAGAAGCAAGGTTTTCTCTAGTTACATAATATGAAGACTCTATTATCTCAGACTAGTTCTTTTTGAATATCCATTTCCTTCATTTTTAAACCATCACCTAATCCCCGCAACACCTAATAAAGACCTTTAGCTGAATTAGGAATAGGTTAGTGTGATAGTAAGTGGCAGATGTATTTGATCGACTTCGGCTTCCTTGTGTGTCATTGAGATTGTAAGATAAAGTGTGCCCACTGCACACTGGAGTAGCGAAACTTGAGCGGAAAAATCAGAGTGTTTTTGTCTTGACATTTATGTGAGGACCTACTTAAGGACGCTATTCCAAAGTTTCAGAAACGAACCTATTACTACATTTCATAGCATTGCTCATTGTATATATGTTTATTCATAGATGATTGATTATTATGCATATATTAGCTTAGGTTTCGACTTGATTATTCTGTATTCATTGCTAGTGAGATGTATAGATATCTGAGAATAGGTAAGGAAACAATAATTTTATTTCTTAGTCGTTATAATATAGATGAAGTTTGTGAGTACCTTCACTGGAAAACTGTCACGAGGCTATAACTCGTCCACTAGGGAATTCCTAGGGGTTTAAGGCCTTGTTGCATATGGTCAATGCAATCGCACTCAGCGAAATGAGATTAGTTAGAACTCTATTTTTGGTCACTTATTCTAATTTCTCATATTTGCTTGAGGACAAGCAAAATGCTGTTTGGGGGTGGTTTGATAAGAGCCCAAAACTGTAGTTTTAACCCCTCAACAATATTACTTTTTGTATTTCAGGCATTGGAGTCGAATATGTGCACAAATGCGTCCCTTTTGCGAGATAAAGGAGCAAAGGTTGATTGCTAAGAATTTCTATGATTAAAAGCCAAGATTCAAGGAGAAAAAGCCTTTTTAATGCCTGGTCAAAGCTGAAAAGTCAAAGTCAATGTCGGCATAAATAGCGCACAAAAGTCAACAGAAGTTCCGAAAGCCGTATCTTTGGACTCAGACCTCGGAATTGGGCCTACCTTATGTCAAAACGACCGGCTCAGAACGAGATTTCTAATGGTCCAAGCAGAAGTGGACGAAAAAGCTGTTGAAATCATTTTCAGCTGAAAGCCCTTTTGTGGACTAAAGTAATGAGGTTTTGGGCTCGATTTTCCGGCCCAAACCCTGGCTCCTCAACCCATCCATGAAATTGTGGATCTAGTTTTCTTCTATTTAAAAAGGACTAAGTGTTAGCTTTTAAGTTACTTAGTTAGATTTAGATACAGAGTTAGATAGTTAGTTACTTAGTTAGAGAATATAAAAGTTAGTTTTTACTTAGTTCTAGTTCAATAAAATTAGTTTTAGAACAATAAATTAGTTTGTTAGACTTAGTTACTTAGTTAAGAATCAAACACTTAGTTTATATTTCAAGTTTTAGTTTCTAATTCAATATTTAATTCATAGATTTAGTTTGTCTTAAATTGATAATTAGTTATTTATAATCTTAGTTCTAAATTAGTTTTAAATTCAGTTTTAATTCATTTTGAATCATTATCCTCTTGTTCAATTAGATTAATAAAGTTTATTGTTTATTCGATAATGACTTGTTCTATTTGTTCTTGTGTTAGAAATGATAGGATAATGATTCAAGGCTAAAACCTCCATTAGAGGGGTTTGAGGAAACCTTGATGAAACTTGATTTCGATTAGTGTAGAAATAGTCGTAGTAATCTATTCCATTCTAGAAAGTAATTAGTTCTCCATAAGAATTGGTTTGATTGCTTCACATGCTGATTGTTAGTTGGTAGAGATTACCATGAACAATTAGGGATTAGATAAACCCAATTGTTATGCGAAAACATTGCAATTCGGATTACGACAATTCTTCGTTAATTTATTAAGTCAAATTAAGGTGAAATCAAATCCCCCTAATTCCTCCCCATATTGTCAAGTTAGTATTTCCGTAGTTTGATTTATATCATCTTGATTGTTGATTCACCATCGTAGTTAAAATTAAATTCCATTACTCTCATGACTTTGTTAGCTTACACGAACTAGGAAACCTTTCACCTAAACGACTAAGAGTGGAATGAATTCTCTACTCTAAATATATTGCATTGATAACGATAGTAGATAACTTTGATATATAGAATGGAAAATAGTCTTAGTTTTACTTACATTTGAGTTTCATCACTTATTCGTAGGTAAAACTAGCGTTTTCCCTTTTATCACTCGTTCCAAAGAATGATTATTTCTTACACATTCTGTCTGATTGTGGTACCACTGGTAGTCGTATTTCTGAGTTCCCTATGGAACAAAACATCAACCTCCATACCGATGATGGCACGTTACTTCAGGATCCTATTGTCTATCGTTGCCTGATTGGGCGTCTCTTATATCTCATAGTTACATGTCCAGATATCACTTATTCTGTTAATTATCTCTGTCGTTTCATGGAGTCCCCATGAACTCTACATCTTGATGTTGCTCATCATATATTCCGCTACCTTAAAGGTTCTATCAACAAAAGGATTTTCTTATCCATTACTTGTTCTCTCCACATCTCTGGCTTCTGTGACTTTGATTGGGCTGGCTGCTCCATCACTCGTCGTTCTACTAGTGGTTATTGCACTTTTCTTGGTTCTAGCCCTATGTCCTAAAAAACAAAGAAACAGAGCATTATATCCCATTCTTCTGTTGAAGCCAAATATCGTTCCATGGCTACCCTTGCGCGTGAACTTCAATGGTTGAAGTATCTTTTGCATGACTTAGGCATCTTTCACCCTTCTCGGATGAACATATTCTGCGACAATTAGGCCGCCCTCCATATCTCTCAAAATCCAGTTTTTCATGTACGAACGAAGCATATCGAATTGGACTGTCATTTCTTATGCGACAAGATACAGGCCAAGTTATTATCTCCTACGTTGGTTCCATCCTCAGATCAGGTGGTTGACGCCTTCACTAAACCTCTTAGCAAGGACACCTTTCGGAGATTAATTCGCCAGTTGGGAGTTCTTGACATTCACTCTCTAACTTGCGAGGAAGTATTAGAAGTAAGAGCGTGCATACGCTCTAACATAGTATAACTCGAGCGCGCCCGCGCCTTTATTCCTGTAAGTAGACTCGCACCGTCTGCTTCTAAAACTGTACAAATCTTTGTTATTTGTTTCTATATTCCTGTTCACGTGTATAGTAAGGATTGACACCAATCTTAGGAACTTGTAATCTATATATAAACCATTGTATGAGACCTAGAAATCAATCAAGTAAATATTCTCTCAAATCTATCTCTCTCTCTAATTTATCAGTTAAGGCTTCTGCACTTTCTCTTTTTCTTTTCACTATACACACCTTCCAGTGTGTTACAATTCTATTCATGATACATTTTATTCTTTTGCAAATTTTCTTTACTCTCTCCAAAATAAAAAAGTATGTATTAAGAAAATTAAATACTACTATATATACTATATAGAAAACTCCTATAAATCCTTAAAGAAGGAATTTCTTGTTCAATTTTTTTTTCCAAATGCATTGTTCTGACTGAAAAAAACTTGCATACATTTACCAGACCTGAAGTTAATATAAATCCCTGGGATTTCTTGTTGGAGGAACTCAAAGAAGGGAATGACAAGGTTAAGTGGATGAGCGGGAACCATTCGCTATTGGAAAGGAAACCCTGGAGTTACCAAGACAAGGCAGGACCTCCTCAAATGTAACGCCATGGACAAAGTGGACTGGAATGCACATCTCTATGCTCAGGTAAGAAATAAATAACCACTCTAAGTTACGCACTCAATTTTGTGAAGTGCATTGTTGCATATGGCAAAACTATAACAAAAAATCAATCGTTGCTGTAATTAAATATATATGTGATAAGATATTAATCTTAACTATAGAAAATTTTAATATGAAGATAGTGGAATGATAGAAAATGCTCTTCTTACAGTCTTACAATGTCACAGTAGCTTAAATACACAAGTTAACCCAGAGATTTGCAGGATTGGGGTGCTGAAATTAGAAAAGGTTTCAAGCAATCCAACTTAGTAGACCAATGCATCCAGGGGTAAGTATCTGATTAAGCTTTTACTTGTGTCGAGCCTCGATTGAAATATTCTCTCACTGAAATTCCAAGGTTTTGGACTTTTTTTCCTTCAAAATTTTATACAGATATAAGATCTACATAGAAGGACGGGGCTGGGGCTGGTCTGTTAGTGAGAAATACATACTGACATGTGATTCTGTCACTCTGATTGTAAAACCCTAGTACTATGATCATTTTGCAAGAGGTGTTTTTTTTTTTTTATTGAAACCTAATTTATTTATTTACTTATAAGTCTATATTTACAAAAACCCCAAGCATCAAAAGCTAGGACTGAAGCAGCAAAAATAGATGCACGATGCAACCATACAGAAGAGAAAGGAGGTAAATAACTTAAGTCATCTAAAGACCAGGAAGTATTTTCCACATCTAGGTGTTGCCTCCACGTATCCTTCGATGCCAAACTAGCATCATGAGAAGCAAAGCAGTCAGCACATGAGTTCCCCTCCCTATAGAACCATTGAATATTGTACTCCTCAAAATTTTGTAACAAAGAAATGATTTCCTTGTTAATTTTCTTCAACATCCAATTTGAATCAATCGCGGTAGTAGTCATGGATTTGTACAGCAATTGAGAATCAGTTTCCAATACGATCTTGCGGATGCGAAGTCTCACCGCCAATTGGATACCATATAACATAGCCAAAAACTCAGCCAAATTGTTAGAGGTGTGAAGTATTGGGATCGCGGCACCCATGAAAAACTGCCCATTAGCCATTAATTAAACACATCCAGCACCTCTGAATCCCGGATTCGCAAGAGCTGCTCCATTTGTGTTGAGTTTTGCCCATCCTACAATAGGTGGATGCCACTTAATGTATATAGTGATGAGTTCCTTTTATGTTTTTTCATCTAGGATGTCCTTAAGAGTTTGCAGCTGTCCATGAATCTTTCTGATGTAATAAATAGGATTTGGAGTGTTGCGGTTAAAGCGTGAATCATTTCTTGCAAACCAAATGAACCACAAACCCAGTCATAGCAGGCAAACTTGAATATCCCCTTCAGGCTCCTTCCTGACTGTATTAAACATCTAGAAAACTCTTTGTTGGAAATCATGAGCAGAAGAGTAGTTGACGTCGTCGATCATTGACATGCAATTTGTACCACACCATACAGCCTTTGCAAAACTGCACTCAAAGAAAACATGAAATGGAGTCTCAGGAATAGTCTCACATAAAGTACACTGCGTATAAACTTGAAAATGAAGAGATGCCAAATGATCCACTGTTGGGATGACACCCTGCAAACATTGCCACAAGAAAAATCTGATTCGAAAAGGTAACTTGAGTCTCCACACGAATTTGAATAAAAAACTTTGTTCTCACACCATACTATTTCTGGAATTCACCAATTGTAGACATCCATTATATGCTGACTTAACAAAAAAACACTCCAAATTGGTCCACTTCCATTCCAGTTTATCACTATCAGTTGTGTGAAACAACAGAATGGAAGCAATTTTATTAACAAAATCAGCCGGCCAAAATTGACAAAGCAACTCCAGATTCCATGTGTTGTTAGATTGGTTTATAAAATCAACAACTAACTCCAAATCACATGTCTGTGGTTTTAAAGGCATCGACATACATTCATTGTCATTTGAGATCCAAGCATCCTCCCATGCATTAATAGATGAACCAATTGCAATGTTCCAAATACCACTAGCTCTAATAACCTTTCGCATCGCACAAAGTTGCTTCCACATGATGGAATCATTACTTCGAATTTTTGCATTTAGAAAGCTTGTTGAATGGAAGTACTTGCCCTTCATCTGTATCGCCCACATGGAAATTTGTTGCAACAAATCCCAACCTCTTTTTGCAAACAGAGCATAATTTTGAAGCTGTAGGTCTTTGATACCAAGTCCTCCATTACCCTTGGTAGTACATGCTAGCCTCCAAGAAAAATAATGCATCTTGCGTTCAGATGGAGAGTGCCCCCAGAGAAAAGATCTTCTTATCACATCCATAGTATCAATTATCTTTGCTAGTATCAATGTGCAAGACATAGTGTGAGTCGGTATTGAAGATAAAACTGAATTGACCAAGGTCAGACGACCCGCTTTTGAAAGAATCTTCAACTTCTAACCAGCAAGTTTATTATGGAATCGCTGAAGTAATGGAGAAAATTTATGGATGCGGCCTCTGCCAGTAAGATTTGGTATTCCCAAATAGGTCGGAATACAGCTGGTGGATGGCATTCTGAAGGATTTGCGGAGAAAATAAACAAGTCTCCTATGGAGTTTTGGATGATGAAGAATCTGAGACTTGTCTTTGTTAATTGTTTGGCCAGATACTCTGCAAGATTCTGTCAACAAGTTGTTCAAGTGATATTGCTCCGGCAGACCACATTTCCCGAACACAAAGAGATCATCGGCATACATAAGGTGGGAAACAGCAGCACAACGTCTTGCAAGCCAGCAACCATGAATTAAACCTTGCCTTTGCAACTTCAGAAAATTTAATGACAAAATCTCCATGCATAGAATGAAGAGATATGGAGATAAGGGGTCTCCTTGTCTAAGACCTCTTGTTGGTTTGAAGAAACCATGAGCAGCTCCATTTAAAAGAATAGAGTACGAGACTTTCTCCACACAAAACATAATGCGGTTAATCCAGTCAATAGGAAATCCAAATTTGGTAAGTACAACTTTAAGAAAGGACCATTCAAGTTTATCAAAAACTTTTTACATGTCAATCTTTAAGGCAAAGAACTTGGATTTCCTATTTCCATGACCCCTAATTTTATGATAAAACTCATTTGCTAGAAGAGCATTGTCATGGATACTTCTCTGTGGAAGAAAAGCGGTTTGGAAAGGGCTGATTATTTTCCTCAGAATAGGTCATAACCTATTTACAATAATTTTTTAGATTAATTTGTACACAACATTAGTTAAGCTGATGGGGCGATAATGTTCAGGGGATGTGGGATGTGAAATTTTTTGGATTAATGCAATGAAAGAATGGTTTAGCTTGAGTGAAAAGGATCCTTAGGTAAAAAAATTTGTTTACCGCAGCACAAACCTGTTGTCCAACAAGGTGCCAAAAGTGATGAAAAAAAATTGCTTGGAAACTATCAGGCCCTGGAGCTTTGAAAGGGTGCATTTGTTTTAAAGTGAACAAGATCTCCTTATTATCAATCGGCTTTGCGAGACAATGAAGATCATCAGTGGACAAAGCTGGTGTCTTGACATTTAGAATCTCATAATTAAAAGAAGGTGCAAAAGTAGTCATTAAATCTGCAAAGAATTCCGTCAATCTATCTCCAATCTACTACCCTTCTGTGGTATAGCACCTATAGGGTCGCTAATCCGGTGAATGAAAGATTTTTGTCGTCGACATTTCAGCAAAGCATGAAAATACTTGGTGTTCAGGTCACCGAACTTATACCAATCTGAGCAAGAGGTCTTGTACCTATGCAACATTACTGGCCTATAAAGGACTATGACAAATACAGATCTATCAAGTTTGTTGTGGAGTAGGGTAATTCGCACACAAAAGATGTATCATTTCTCTCACACACAAATGTGCACTCATTTAGTCATTTTTCTCCAATTTAATATTAACAACATCAATCCTAATTTTTATGCATGTATTCTATCAGGCGAAAGAAATAGGAAAAGCAGCAACAAACTTCATGTACGAAGATTTGGCCATGGATTATGTGTATGACTATGTTGTACCTCACTTACTTCCCCACTCTTTTCTCTCTATTTTCTCTAGGTATAGCCCTATCATGATTATGAAACCCCCCCCCCCTATTGGGGAATAACGATTCCAATCGATCCCCACTATACAGATAACTTGTAATATGAACACACTACTACTTCAGACAAATTCTAAATTTCCACTACAACCAACCTAGCATGCTCAACTCTCTAAACAACTATCACAAACTAATAATAATGCAAAGAAAATATAAAGCATACCACAACACAAAAGATATAACGTGGTTCGGCCAATGATGCCTACTTCCACAAGAGCTAATCATTTTTATAAGTGTGGAAAGGAAGATTACAATCACTCCTCTCAAGTCTTTCCACCATACTAGATCACTTCTCTCTCCTTACAAGCTCTCAAAATTGGGTTTCTATTTAAGACTTAGGTTTTCCAAAAACCTTGTTTTGTTTTATAGTAAAAACAAATTTCGCGATTACTATAGCAAAATAGAAACTGACCAGTTTAGACATGAGCGCGGGCGAGCTCTCGACAATGCCAATTCGAGCGCGTGTGCGCACCCTTTTATTTCCACAGCTTCAAAAGTCCAATAACATTGTTTCGCTAGAGGCTAAAAAAAAACTATCTTCTTTTTCACGGCAAGGGCGCTGGCGCGCCTTGTTCACAACCAATCTGAGTGCGCGTGCTCAGACCTCTTCACATAAATAGTACTACTTTCTCTCCTCTTCCTCATTCTCATGTAAGGGATAACTCTAACAATCGACCCCTCCTGAACAGTGAGGAGGGCTACCTCCATGCAATTTCCAAATCAATAGGAGGAGTGTGCTACCATTCTGGCGGTAGCACAATAAACATCAAATTTACCTTTCGGTAAGACTTTGGTCATCATATCCGACCCGTTCTTGTCATAATGGATCTTCTCAATGCACAAATGCTTGTCTTCGAGAACTTCTCTAATCCAATGATAACGCACATGTATGTGCTTGTATCTAGAATGAAAACTCGGGTTCTTGCTCAAATGGATGGCGCTCTGACTGTCACATTGAATTACAAAATGTTTCTGCTTTAGCCCTAGTTCATCGAAGAACCTCTTCATTCATAGCATCTCTTTGCAACACTCAGTGGATGCAATATACTCGGCTTCTATAGTAGATAGGGCAACACATTTTGCAATTTAGATTGCCAAGAAACTGCTCCCCTGCAAAAGTAAACAGATAACTGGAGGTAGACTTCATCGAGTCAACATCACCTGCTATGTCTACATCAGTGTAGCCTTCAAGTAAGGGCTTACTTCCACCAAAACATAAACACACTTTGGAAGTGCCCTTGAGATATCTCAATATCCACTTAACACCTTCCCAATGCTCTTTACCCAGATTTGACAGAAATCGGTTTACAACACCAACGAAAAAAGCAATATCCGGTCTTGTACATACCATTACATACATCAAGCTGCCCACTACAGATGCATAAGGAATCTTTTCCATCTGACTCTGCTCATGCTCACCCTTAGGGCACATCTCTTTGGTCATGCAAAACTCGCCACCATGTGGATAACTGACTGGCTTCGCTTGATCCATGTTGAATCTCTTCAACACCTTCTCAATGTAGCTTTCTTGAGAAAGCCACAACTTCCCACTCTTTCTGTCATAAGTGATCCGTATCCCAGGTATATGATTTGCTTGACCCAAATCCTTCATCACAAAGGACTTACTCAAGTCTTTCTTAAGCTTGGATATCTTGTTGATGTTAGGGCCAACTATCAACATATTATCTACATACAACAAGAGCACTATGAAATCCCCATCTGGAAATTTCTGACCAAACACACAATGATCGGAAGCAGACTTCTTGTATCTTTGCTTCACCATAAAGGAATCAAACTTTATGTATCACTATCTCGGTGCCTGCTTTAACCCATACAAACTCTTTATCAGCTTGCATACTAGGTGCTCCTTGCCTTTGACCTCAAACCCCTCTGGCTAGTCCATGTAGACATCTTCTTTAAGGTATCTATGAAGAAAAGTTGTCTTGACATCTAGCTGCTCAACCTCTAGGTTCATACTTATGGTCAGACCTAATACCACCCTGATAGAAGTCATCTTAAATATAGGAGAGAAAATTTCATCAAAGTCAATACCTTTCCTTTGACCAAATCCCTTTACAACAAGGCGAGCTTTGTACCTTGGGTGTGGATTATTTTTCTCATGATTGACTTTGTAGATCCACTTATTATGGAGAACTTTTCTTCCTTTCAGTTTCTCAACTAACTCATAAGTGTGATTCTTATGCAAAGAATCTATCTCATCATACATGGCTTTTAACCACTGCTCTTTGTCTGTACCTTCAAGAGCCTCTTGATAGTACATAGGTTCTCCACCATCAGATAGTAAAACATACTTATGTGGTGGATACCTGGTTAAAGCTTGTCTCTCTCTGTCGGACCTCCTTGCCCCATTTTCTTGTGCCTCAAGAGGATGTACTTCTGCTTGCTCAGGTGGTGGTTCATGCACTTCATCTGTATCTTTTATATCAATAGGTTCTATCCCATCATGAGCAATATGATCATCATCATGAGTTTCAAACCCATGGTTCTCTGCATTCTTAATGCCTTCTACATGTTCCACAGTAGGAACTTCTGGTTCTGAATGCACAAGATCATTAGTGAAAGCTTCTAGCTTCTCACCATCATCAAAGTCTGTTATGGTTTGGTCTTCCAAGAACACAATATCTCGACTTTGGATTACCTTCTTGTTAATTTGATCATAAAGTTTGTAGCCAAACTTCTCATCCCCATAACCCAAAAAAATACACTACTTGGTTTTGTCATCAAGCTTGGATCTCTCATCCTTGGGAACATAAATAAATGACATGCACCCAAATACCCATAAGTATCCATAATCAATATCTCTGCCTGGTCATACTCTCTCTGGATAATCACTATTCAGAGGCTTCGAAGGAGATAGGATGATCACATGTATGGATGTGCGCATTGCTTCTACCCAGTAACTTCTTGGTAACTTAGAGTGAGACAGCATGCATCTCATCCTCTCTACAATGGTATGATTCATCCTTTAGGCTATACCATTGTGTTGCAGAGTCTTGGGAACGGTCTGCTCATGACGAATCCCATGACTCTTGCAATACTCTTCAAATGGCCCAATGTACTCACCCCATTATCTGAGTGAATACACTTCAAAGGCTTCCCTGTCTCTCTTTCCACCATATTATGAAAAATCTTAAACATGCCAAGTACTTCATCCTTGGTCTTCAAATTATATGCCCATATCTTTCTTAACGCATCATCAATGAAAGTCAAGAAGTACAAAGCTCCCCTATAAGACTTTACTTTCATAGGACCACATAAATGTGTGTGCACTAGCTCAAAGACATTGTCCTTTCTATGAGATGGGAATCTTTAGAAAGACACCCTATGTTACTTTCCTACCAAACAGTGAGTACATCTATTTAAATGCGTACCTTTTATGTTTGGCAAGGTCTTTTGCGTGGCAAGAACTTCCACGCCTTTTTCTTCTATATGGCATAGTCTTTTATGCCATAACTCAAAGAAAACTTCTTCTTTTGCCGCATTTACTTCTGTTTTACACAAACTAACCTGTATCTTGTAAAAAGAGCAAGTTTTCTTCCCTTTGGCTGCTACCATAGAACCTCTGCTCAGTTTCCATATCCCGTTACCAAACGAGTTTAGAAAGCCATCATCATCTAACTTTCTAACGAAAATTAGGCTTAGCCGAATGTCAAGGACATGTCTTACATCCTTGAGTGTTAATGTGTAGCCTACATTGTATTCTACATGAACATCCCTAATGCCTACAATCTTCGAGACTTCATTGTTGCCTGACCATCTTGACCTCACTAAAATCACCTGATTTGTAGGTAGTGAAGAAACAATTCTGGGGTGTGACGTGGTAGGAAGCACCTGTATCTACCACCCACTCTGTACCCTGGCATGAAGTGCTCAAGCATAATTCGTCACCATCTAACACAATTCCTACTTCACCATGTGGAGTGATATTTGTGGTGTCTCTAATGGTAGTGCTTTCTTTTAACTCTAACATGTCTTCATGTACGGCACTAGTCTTCTCATCCTTCGTCAATTCTATGCATTCATACTTGAAGTGGCCATGGATACCGCAATGATAGAATGACAAGTCTTTCTTAGGAGGTATGCTCGCGCTCCTAGATTTTCTTTTGTCTTTACCTCTAGAATGAGATGGTTTTCTGCTTTTGCCTCTCCCTTGCTTTTCTGTAACAAAGATCCCTAAGTGACAAGAGCTATTCTGTGCGTTCTTTCTTGTCTTCTAGTAGAGGTTTTCTAAAGTCTTCCACAGGCTGAAAGCTATGGCCTTTTGGGATACAATGCGGATTACATTGTTGTCAATCCATTGTCTAATGCACCCAATCGCTTTTTCATCAAGCATCTTCTACTTAGTCGCGGCAATTGTGTCTGGTTTTACTCCTCCATTTTCAATGGGTTATGCCAGGTCCTTGCAATAGAGCAAGTCTTCTATCCTGGCTTTCCACAAGTTGTAGTTACCTCTATTCAGACTAGTCATTCGAGTGTTCATAGAATGGTCCATCTCTACAAGCTATTTTAACTCAAACCGTCTCTCAGGAATTTTGTCAAACACCTTTCGGGTAAGGTTTGGATAACAACCTAGGTTAATCTAATCTGGCTTCGATACCACTTGTTGGGGAATAACAATTCCAATCGATCCCCACTACACAGATAACTTGTAATATGAACACACTACTACTCCAAACAAATTCTAAATTTCCACTACAACCAACCTAGAATGCCCAACTCTATAAACAACTATCACAAACAAATAATAATGCAAAGAAAATATAAATCATACCACAACACAAAAGATGTAACGTGATTTGGCTAATGATGCCTACTTCCACAAGAGCTAATCCTTTTTATAAGTGTGAGAAGAAAAATTACAATCACTTATCTCAACTCTCTCCACCTTACTAGATCACTCCTCTCTGCTTACAAGCTTTTCTCTTTGCAAGGGTTCTCTCTTAATTTTGATAGCTCTCAAAATTGGGTTTCTATTCAAGACTTAGGTTTTCCAAAAACCTTGTTTTGTTTTTATAGTAAAAACAAATTTCGCGGTTACTGTAGCAAAATAGAAACTGACCAGTTTAGGCATGAGCACGGGCGTGCTCTCGACAAGGCCAATTCGAGCTCGCATGCGCCCTCTTATTTCCACAGCTTCAAAAGCCCAGTAACATTGTTTCATGAGAGGCTGAAAAAAAATTATCTTCTTTTTCACGGCAAGGGCGTGGGCGCGCCTTGGTCACGACCAATCTGAGCGCGTGTGCTCAGACCTCTTCACATAAACAATACTATTTTCTCTCCTCTTCCTCATTCTCATGTGAAGGATAACTCTAACACCCCCCCCCCCCTTCTCTCTCCTTCTCTTTCCTCTTTATACCACATTCACCTTCCATCCCAATCATACACCTATCCTTCCATCTCTCGATCTTCTTTCCCCCACGTGTAGGGTTTTTGTGCCGTACCTATGAGTCCGCAGTCCGATCCTGTACAACGCACCTCTGCAGCGTACGTTACTTTGGGTTCATCCAACCCCTGATCTCCCATACTCTGGATCCTACCACAACAGATGCCCCCTCTCGATTCCACGATCATGGTTACGATCGGGTGGTCGAGAGTCCCGACTTTGACTCTTTCTTTAGGCCGTGGCATATCCCTTCGCCTGTACTACTTGCCTCACATATTCGACACGTGCATGAGGTCAACGTCTTTTCTTTTTTTGTGCATCCATGTGTCGCCTTTTTGTAGGTTCCATTTAGTGCCCCCTTGATTTCAGCACCTATTAATTACTATTTTACCCACCCCCCCCCCCTTATAAAATCTCGCTCATTCTTCCTCCCCTTTCATTTAGTCCCTCGCTCTTCCTCTCACATTTCTTCTTCCTCTTCCCTCACACTCTTGCCTTCCTCACTCTAATTGGTGATGTTGTTGCTCCTTGTTGCTCTTCCCACCACAAGCGTTCCTATAACGCCCGTATTTAAAATACGTATTTATTTATTTATTTATTAATTTATTTATTTATTTATTTAATATCGGCTGGATTGGATTTGGGATATGTGGGCCTGGTTTCTGGGGCCGAGTCTGTGTTGGGCTTAGGTTTCAAACCCAAGTATATAATCAAATTGTTCTAGAGAATAGGGTTTTTTAGAGAATAAAAAAATAATAAAAATGGAGGCAGAGCTAGAAACTCGGTTACTAGAGAGTTGGAGCGCAACGATTCGGACTATGATGCGAGCTAGCTTGGTATTGGTTCTCGCGTAGTTTTCTTTTATATTTCTTTTTCGCGATCCAGGTGAGTAGTTATATTTTTACTCTATTTCACAAAAAGCTTTCTTGACAGTTCTCATTTCGGTTTCGTATTTCGTTATTTTTTTCGCGATCCGGTGGAATTATTGAATTTGGTTAGATGTTAGTATAGTTACATTTACGTAATTAATTGAAACGTTGGTTTTGAATATCTTTGGGCTTTCGGAACAGTCGTTAATGGCGTATGAGCTCGAAATCGTTTTTATTTTTGTTGATTGTTTTGATGTTGGTTGTTGAGGTTTGGGTGGGGTGGGGTGTTGTTGGGAGTTGTTGAAGGGGTTAATGGGTCTTGGTGGAGGATTGGAACAGGCGTTCTTGGAGGGCGAGGTATCGATCGGTTTGATGAAGGAGTGTTAGAGTTATGAATCGAGTTTTTGGTGTTAACCTAAAATTTGTGTAGGGGTTTTGTTTTGGGGTATTTTTCGGTTGGGTTTGGAGTGGTGGCTGCAGAGGAGGCGGTGGTGGCGAAATTGGAGCTCTTTGGCTGAGTGGTGAGAGGGGAAATCGGGTGTTGTTGGTATTGGAAGGTTGGGTTTGTCTTGGGGTTCAAAACCAAACTATTTTCCATTAGTTTTGGTGGTGGTGTGGCTTGGCGAGAGGCTGGTGGTGGTGGAGGGGTCTTTGTGAGGAAAAAGGATGAGGAAGACAACCTGTTCCTCATAATTGGGCTTGGGCCGTAACTTAGGTTGTTTCTTTGGGCTGGCTATTTTGGTTTTGTTTTGGGCCGGTTTAAATTAAGTTGGTTGGGCCAAAAACTAACTAGATTTCTTGGGCCAGTTTCATTAATGTGTTGGGCCAGTTTTGATTAAGTGTTGGGCCATTTTCAGTTTAGTCTTTGGGCCCAAGATTAGTTTAGTTTGTTATGGGCCAGTTTCATTTTAGTGGTTTGTGGGCCGAACCAATTAAGGTTTTGGGCCAGTTTAAGTTTCATTTTCTGTTAGCTTGGATCGAACCCAATTAGCTTTCTTTGGACCGGTTTTTCTGTTTTTGTTTTGGGCTTGGTCCAAATGTTTTAAAGTGGGTCAGGTTAATTCACTAGGCCAGTGTAGACTTTTGGGGCCGGGTTCTAAGGTTTGGGTTTGGCCAGTTGGGTCCGAACCATTACCTTAGTCATGAGCCCATTAGCCATGTACATTGACCTTAGCCATGAACCATGGCTATGACCTTTGACCATTGACTGTGGAATGTTGACTTTTTCCAGTTTTTCACATATTTAAGAATATGGACAAATGTTGTAATAAAATATTATCGGAAATGGTATAATTTTGTTTGTCTTTATCTAATTAAGATTTGACGTGCGTAGTGTGCAAAACCTATAATATATTGGCACGTAACAAGCGGGGAATTTTTATATGACTTAGATTTATATGTTTTTATGAGTATTAAATTATATATGGACTTAGATTCATGGACTTTGACTGTGGACTGTTGACTGTTTAATTGTGTTATGTTTTTATATATTAAATTGTATGGACAAATCAAATGCTAAAATGCTGTGGAAGCTTGTATAAATTTGGTTGTCATTATCTAATTAAGATTTGACGTTGATATTGTGACATTATATAATATTTTGGGATATATATATATTAAAGGCAATAGTTTTGGATAAATAAATGTATAGACACTCCATTATTTTATCTGTGAGATGCTAGTAGAGTATTTGTGGATATTTCCCACGGGATTGTGGCGTAGTGCAATAATATATTGGCATGTGAAAGAATGAAAATGGTTATGAGATATATTGAGATATTTCTAAATATTGTGGTTTAGTGCAATAAGGTATTTGACCTGCACGTGATATAGTGGAATTATTATGAGTCATAAATATTTGACATTTGAATAAATTACGTAACGAAAATCCTAGAACCTAGCTACCACAACTCATGTGATTTGCTATGTGTGGGCGTGTGCAATTTGATTGGCCCTTCTGGCGTTTCAGTGACTCTGAATGGCCTTCGGGCGTAAGTAATGTGATTGGCCCTTCTGGCATTTCAATAAACCTGAATGGCCCTTCTGGCATAGCTGAATAGTGGCTTGATTATTCCGTCCGCAAAATAGAACGAGACGCGCGATATTTTATGCCGAATAGTGGCAGTACTTACATAATGGCTTTCGTGTGAGGGTTACCTGGTGTGCGGCATCCCGCTCAGGGTAGTTACGCACGGAGTGGTTCATTATATAAGGGGAGGCATGTGGATGTACATGTTCGGCGTTGGGAAGCGATTGTGGTAGCCAAAGAAATTAGGTAAGACATAGATATGACGTGATTTTAGGGACACGCAAAGAAAGCCTGAAATAATCTAATTATGGTATTATGTTGGTTAATGAGGTATCTTTAGATAGATGTTTGTATATGGTTTTGCAGAAGGGTGGGTTAAACTATTACTTGGGCAGAGACGACCCACTCTGTTATTGAGCATGAAATGCGGTACGGATATAATATGCTTGGTTGGTTATTTGTTTAGTTAGAACCTAAGGCGCCTAGTGGAGGAACTACATGCCTTATTTATTATGCGTATAGTTTGTTGTGGGGTTAGTGGGAAGTTAAGGCGCCTCAGTCGAGGAACTACCTGCCTAGATTATTGTACTTAAGGATGTGGTATTAGTCGTTGAAAGTTAAGGCGCCTCGGTGGAGGAACTAACTGCCTTATGGATTGTGTATATATTTGTATAAGAATATATTGTATTTTAGAGCTACTCACACCAGCATTTTTATAATACTGACCCGATTTGCATGTTTGCTTATCGGGTGTGTTCATTAAATGAACATAGTTGATAAATATTGACAGGTTTAGTGTTGAAGAAGGTTGGTTGCTGCTTGTGGTTGCGTTAGCATCGCATTTCAAGATAGGCTTTGTTTTCCTTTGAGGTGATATAGATTTTCAGTTGAGGCAAGGTTTTTTCCATTTTCATTTGTAAATTTTTGTAATAAAGAGGACTTTTGTTTAAGTTAAAAATTTTATTAGTTTTTAATTATCCGCATATTTAAACTGTTTATGGATTTTTGGAAGTGGAGAGTGCGTCACACCTCGAAGATCGAAGAGTCGGGAACAAATATTGTTTTTCCGAATTCTATCGAAATTTGGGGTGTGACAGTTTGGTATCAGAGCATTTGGTTAGCTTAGACTTAGGTGAGTCTATGTAATTCTCGGATCGTGGTTTATGGGTAGTGTTTAAGAAGTTTTATTTTCAAAACTATTTCCGCTAGTTGTTTTCTTTTTACAAAGAAAATAAAAGAGATATAGTAATAAAGAGAGTCAATATTTTTCTTGATTTGGTTGTACGTGTAATGTGTATATTTATATTAGTTAGTCTGGTGGAGTGCATATGAAATGCTTTTATTTTTTTCTTATCATATGAGGAGTTGCTATATGTGTAATATGTTAATTAGTAACGGATTTGATCAAAATGATGTGTACTGTTATAATGTTGTTTTATTATTGGTGTTCATTTTCACATGGAGTATGGATTAAGTACGACCACATGTCTGTGAACTTTGTATTTGAGTGTTATGTTATTATTTAAGAAACAATGAGATATTTTGATCTATATTGAATGAGTTGTATTATCTGATGACTTTATGACGTACTAAGTAAGGAACTAATTGCCTCTATGTTGGAGGAACTATCTCGCCTTACTCGTACACTTTAATGGATGAATATTATTTTGAAGTATAAGAGATTAATTTGTTAGATGTGATTAATTATAAATAGAAAAAATAATAATAATAATAAAATATACGTGTATTTCTTTTTGAGATGTGTATACTTGCGTATACACGGGTATTCTTTTTGAGATGTGTATACTTGCGTATATACGTTTTTATATTATTGTATATAGAGGAACTATTACCGTGCGTATGTGATGGTTAATATTGTTTTACCAAGAAAACATGCATGTGTAGGTTGTTTTCTTAAGGTCACGTTATTAATGATTAATTAAAATAATGGTGATAATTGTTATTTTTTTTAAAAACTATATGAGAATTTATGTAGAGGATGTTTTAATATAATGTGGATCTTATTTCAACAACAAATGGATTTTTTTATTTTGTCTTATAAGTGTGCTTCGTGCCGATAAATTATGATAGGATTGATTAATATTGTTAAATTAGTTTCACATTGATTTTTGCATATTCGAGTATTCTTAAATATATACCTTAATTTATGGTTCATGAATATTCCCGTGAGAATATAACTTGTTATGGGTGATATATTAGAAGTGAGTTTGTATTATCTTAAAAAATTTTAAAATTTATATGATACCGTAGCAAGTCTTATGTTAATTGTCATTGTATATGGAGATTAATTTTTGAATCTTTTCACCGTTTAAAATAATTAGTAATACTAATAATAGCAATGAGCGTCGAGTATTTATTCTTAATTGTTTTGTTTCAGTCTATATGATTTTGATAGATGAATATGAAAAATTATTTTTGGATCGTGTTATATTTGATCCAGTTGCAAGCATGAATTAGGATTCAAGGGTTGTTTTAAATTTTAATTTTTCTGATAGCATTACTAAAGTAAATATAAAGTTTTATTGTAGTATCAATGACATGAGTGATTTTTATTTTAAGTGTATCAGGACACTAATTTTCTTTTATGCATGATAATGAAAGACTCCATAATGTTTTATGCAGGGATGAACTTACCCTATATTATTGATTAGTTACGTAGAATATTATTTTTCGTAGAAACTGCTACGTGTCAAGAAATTGCATGCTAATGAGAAATGATATATTTATCTTGCGTTTAAGTGACAGTAATAATTCGTTTTAATATAGACAGTTAAACTGTAATAGGTTTTGTAATGGCATAAGGACATATATTATGGAATTATTTAAAATGATTAATATCAATGTTATCTTGTTTAAGTTTAATCTCGGTACCTTCGTGTGTAGGTTCTAAGTTAATAACCAACATTATTTGTTCATATAGCTTTACTTCCGAATCTCGGGACGAGATTCTTTTGAGATGTGTATAGTTGTAACGCCCATATTTAAAATACGTATTTATTTATTTATTTATTTATTTATTTAATATCGGCTGGATTGGATTTGGGATATATGGGCCTGGTTTCTGGGCCCGAGTCTGTGTTGGGCTTGGGTTTCAAACCCAAGTATATAATCACATTGTTCTAGAGAATAGGGTTTTTTAGAGAATAAAAAAATAATAAAAATGAAGGCAGAGCTAGAAACTCGGTTGCTAGATAGTTGGAGCACAACGATTCGGACTATGATGCGAGCTAGCTTGGTATTGGTTCTCGCGTAGTTTTCTTTTATATTTCTTTTTTGCGATCCAGGTGAGTAGTTATATTTTTACTCTATTTCACAAAAAGCTTTACTGATAGTTCTAAATTTCGGTTTACGTATTTCGTTATTTTTTAAAGATCCGGTGGAATTATTGAATTTGGTTAGATGTTAGTATAGTTACATTTACGTAATTAATTGAAACGTTGGTTTTGAATATCTTTGGAGCTTTCGAACAGTCGTTAATGGTATGGCGAAAGCTCGAAATCGTTTTTTTATTTTTGTTGATTGTTTTGATGTTGGTTGTTGAGGTTTTGTGTGGGGTGTTGTTGGGAGTTGTTGAAGGGGGTTAATGGGTGCGGGTGGAGGATTGGAACAGCGCTTGGAGGGCGAGGTATCGATCAGTTTGATGAAGGAGTGTTAGAGTTATGAATCGAAGTTTTTGGTGTTAACCTAAAATTTTGTAGGGGTTTTGTTTTAGGGTATTTTCGGTTGGGTTTGGAGTGGTGGGTTGCAGAGGAGGGTGGTGGCCAAAATTGGAGCTTTGCTGGAGCTGGTGAGAGGGGAAATCGGGTGTTGTTGGTATTGGAAGGTTAGGTTTGTCTTGGGGTTCAAAACCAAACTATTTTCCATTAGTTTGGAGGGTTTGGTGGTGGTGGTGGTAAAAGTCGGGTGGTGGTGGAGGGTCTTTGTGAGGGAAGAAGGATGAGGAAGGCGACACTGTTCCTCATAATTGGGCTTAAAGGGCTGTAACTTAGGTTGTTTCTTTGGGCCGGCTATTTTGGTTTTGTTTTGGGCCGGTTTAGATTAAGTTGGTTGGGCCAAAAACTAACTAGATTTCTTGGGCCAGTTTCATTAGTGTGTTGGGCCAGTTTTGATTAAGTGTTGGGACATTTTCAGTTTAGTCTTTGGGCCCAAGATTAGTTTAGTTTGTTATGGGCCAGTTTCAATTTAGTGGTTTGTGGGCCGAACCAATTAAGGTTTTGGGCCAGTTTAAGTTTCATTTTCTGTTAGCTTGGATCGAACCCAATTAGCTTTCTTTGGACCGGTTTTTCTGTTTTTGTTTTGGGCTTGGTCCATATGTTTTAAAGTGGGTCAGGTTGATTCACTAGGCCAGTGTAGACTTTTGGGGCCGGGTTCTAAGGTTTGGGTTTGGCTAGTTGGGTCCGAACCATTACCTTAGTCATGAGCCCATTAGCCATGTACATTGACCTTAGCCATGAACCATGGCTATGACCTTTGACCATTGACTGTGGAATGTTGACTTTTTCCAGTTTTTCACATATTTAAGAATATGGACAAATGTTGTAATAAAATATTATCGGAAATGGTATAATTTTGTTTGTCTTTATCTAATTAAGATTTGACGTGCGTAGTGTGCAAAACCTATAATATATTGGCACGTAACAAGCGGGAATTTTTATAGGACTTAGATATATATGTTTTTATGAGTATTAAATTATATACGGACTTAGATTCATGGACTTTGATTGTGGACTGTTGACTGTTTAATTGTGTTATGTTTTTATATATTAAATTGTATGGACAAATCAAATGCTAAAATGTTGTGGAAGCTTGTATAAATTTGGTTGTCATTATCTAATTAAGATTTGACGTTGATATTGTGACATTATATAATATGTTGGGATATATATATTAAATGCAATAGTTTTGGAGAAATAAATGTATAGACACTCCATTATTTTATCTGTGAGATGCTAGTAGAGTATTTGTGGATATTTCCCACGGGATTGTGGCGTAGTGCAATAATATATTGGCACGTGAAAGAATGAAAATGGTTATGAGATATATTGAGATATTTCTAAATACTGTGGTTTAGTGCAATAAGGTATTTGATCTGCACGTGATATAGTGGAATTATTATGAGTCATAAATGTATGACATTTGAATAAATTACGTAATGAAAATCCTAGAACCTAGCTACCACAACTCATGTGATTTGCCCTGTGTGGGCGTGTGCAATTTGATTGGCCCTTCTAGCGTTTCAGTGAATCTGAATGGCCTTCGGGCGTAAGTAATGTGATTGGCCCTTCTGGCATTTCAGTAAACCTGAATGGCCCTTCTGGCGTAGCCGAATAGTGGCTTGATTATTCCGTTCGCAAAATAGAACGAAACGCGCGATATTTTATGCCGAATAGTGGCAGTACTTACATAATGGCTTTCGTGTGAGGGTTACGGTGTGCGGCGACATCCCATTTCGAGGTAGTTACATACGAGTGGTTCATTATGTAAGGGGAGGCATGTGAATGTACATGTTCGGCGTTGGGAAGCGATTGTGGTAGCCAAGGAAACTAGGTAAGACATAGATACGACGTGATTTTAGGGACACGCAAAGAAAGCCTGAAATATTCTAATTATGGTAATATGTTGGTTAATGAGGTATCTTTAGATAGATGTTTGTATATGGTTTTGCAGAAGGGTGGGTCAAACTATTACTTGGGCAGAGACGACCCACTCTGTTATTGAGCATGAAATGCGGTACGGATATAATATGCTTGGTTGGTTACTTGTTTAGTTAGAACCTAAGGCGCCTCGTGGAGGAACTACATGCCTTATTTATTATGCGTATAGTTTGTTGTGGGGTTAGTGGGAAGTTAAGGCGCCTCAGTGGAGGAACTACCTGCCTAGATTATTGTACTTAAGGATGTGGTATTAGGTGTTGAAAGTTAAGGCGCCTCGGTGGAGGAACTAACTGCCTTATGGATTGTGTATATATTTGTATAAGAATATGTTGTATTTTAGAGCTACTCACACCAGCATTTTTATAATACTGACCCGATTTGCATGTTTGCTTATCGGGTGTGTTCATTAAATGAACTTAGTTGATAAGTATTGACAGGTTTAGTATTGAAGAAGGTTGGCTGCTGCTTGTGGTTGCGTTAGCATCGCATTCCAAGATAGGCTTTGTTTTCCTTTGAAGTGATATAGATTTTCAGTTGAGGCAAGGTTATTTGCATTTTCATTTGTAAATTTTTGTAATAAAGAGGACTTTTGTTTAAGTTAAAAATTTTATTGGTTTTTAATTATCCACATATTTAAACTGTTTATGGGTTTTTGGAAGTGGAGAGTGCGTCACACATCAAAGATCGAAAAGTCGGGAACAAATATTGTTTTTCTGAATTCTGTCGAAATTTGGGGTGTGACAGTTCTGGTGCCTGAGATCCAGACGGGTTTTTTACTCTTTCAGGTTTGTCCTTTTCTCTCTCTTTCTCTTTCTTGCACTGTCTTTAAACTGTTTCTTCTTGTATCAACCATTTTCAAACTATGTGCTCTCTTCTTATGCCACCCGTTCTGATGTCGAACTCCCATTCCGGTGACTCTTCCTCTTTCCCTTCTAATACAGTGGTATCTCCTCCCCCCATTGATCCACCCGATGCCCCCTCCACCTCAGGGCAACAATTTGCTCTTCAGCCGCCACCGCCTCAAAGTCGTAGATCTATTTTGGAGGAAATCAAGGTCGCCTACAGCATCCCCGCTGACGTCATTCCAGAACACGTTCTTGACCTAACTTACTTCCCTCACTTAGTCCCCTACCGACCGGGGTGTCTGGTGGCCACAGTGGGACAAATCATCGCTGGACTGCTTCCCATTGTCTCTTCTGGATGTCGAGGTATGCAACCACTTTAACATCCCTCCTTGCCTAGGCATTGGCAACTTTTGGAGAGTCATGTATGCCGCGAACCATTACAATAAGTCTGGTGTACCCAAAATATCATGCAACGATATAATTATTCACTATTACATAAAGAAAAGCACCAAAGATGTCAGTGTGGGTACAATCCGACAAAGCCAATCCAAGAAAGACAACCCGACAAAGCCTATCGTCCGTAGACCTATCCCCCATCTCCCCAGCTGCTCCCACCGCTCTGCCTTCTTACAAATCATTCTCTACCTGGGAAGACCAATATCTATCCCCTCACTCCCCATCCACAAACTCTTCCCACACTGATATAGACATTTCCAAGAGGAAGATGTTCGACAGTGACTCCGATGATGAGGATGTGATAGAGGTCCCCTCCACCACCCAAATTGCCCCTCCTCTCGAGCCTCTACACAAATGGCTGCGAACCTTAGTGCCTGAGGACCAAGCTCCCACGGCTGTCGTTGCTGCGACCATCCACCCTGTGCTTAATCCCCGCCAAGCCCATCATCTTGGCAAGGAACTGGTGACTGTACATGATAAGGGGTCCGCAGACACTCCTAACTTCTTATGCCCTACCTTCAACGTTCGCAGTCACACCGTCAATATTTGTGACTCAGCTTTGGAGAACCCTACCGTGGCCTCTGCTTTGTTCTATGGCTCCCATCTCCCAAAGGATCTTGCTTACGCGGAAGGGGGGTGGTCCTTTGAACAACATCGAACCTCTTTCTATACCAACTGGGAGAAGGTAATTCCACCCTTCACTTGTATACTTACTTTCCCTTATTTCCCTTCTTCTCACTCCTCCCTTCATTCTCAGGTAAGCCTGGACATTTCTTACATGATCCGCGACCTGTTCGGGGCAAAATCCAAGGTGGAATCATTGGAGAAGGAGGTTGCCAAGCTTGAAAGGCTGAGAGACAATTGCACTCGCCTCCAGCGAGAACTGGAGGCTACAGAATTGGACAAACTCAAGGCGCTGGATGAGCTCAAGGTTGTTGAGGCTGCGCACTAACAATATATAGACGAAGTAAATGAGCGCTTGAGCAATCAACGTGAAGTACTCCTCCAATAGCATAGCGAAGCCGCGGCCATCCTTTCTCAGCAACATCAGGATAGCATCACGGAACGCATCAAACAACACCAAGATGATATGGACAAACTTTAGGAGCGCTTCAAGATCTTGGCAGACAAAAGGGTGGCCAAGAAAGTGAAGGAAGAGTATGCCCACCTTACTCAAGAGGGACTCTTACTTCTAGAGAAGCCTGCCCCCTGTGGATGAGTCTGTGGTTGCTCTGATTCCCCCGGCTCCTATATCCGATAGTGTCGCTCTTGTTTCTGATGATTCTACTGCTCTAATCATCGTGGCCATTGAAGCCGCGGCAGATGTCGTCATTAAGGAGGCCGCAAATGAAGTGATTAACGAAAATGCCTAATGTTTGCATTTTGTATAGCTCTGTTTTGTTCTTATGATGTTTTTGTATGCTACTTTGTATCTTGTTACTCTATGTTTAAAATGTGTCAAGTATTTGACCCTTTAACCACTTATTCACATTTCCGCTCTGATTACCTCTTGGATGGGAATTAAATTTATTTGAGTAACTTCGCATGTATTGTTTGCTCTTTTAGCAAGGATTGTTGTATTGCCTTTACTTGCATAGGCCTTTGTTGCCCGCTATTTTTGCATTAATAACTTAGATATATCTTTGGATAGTTGAATTCATGTGGACCCTGATTCATTCCCCCGTCTCTTTCTCATTATCCCCGTATGGACTAGTTCTGTCCGTTAGCTCCGGGGACACCCCACATGTCCCCCTTTTTAAGGGCAGCTCAATTTGCCCTCAAATTCAATTCGGAACTCTGCTCTGTGAAGGAGGCAACTCATCTTGCCCCAGTTCGATTCGGACCTCATGTCCGCGAAGGGGGCAACTCACCTTGCCCCCAGTTCGATTTGGACCTCATGTTCATAAAGGAGGCAACTCATCTTGCTCCAGTTCGATTTGGACCTCGCGTTCGTGAAGGGCTCATCCCCAATGTCTTGATTCGGTTGTTAAGCCTTTCATTGTTAGCAGTCTCACTCTCTCAAAAGTGTCATTGTATTATATATTTACAAACAGTTCAAGTCTCTTGCATTAGACCCGCATTATATTCAAGTGTAAAATTTCTTCAACATTCTTACATTCCACAACCTCTCTATTAATTTCCCTCCCACTGTTTGTAGCTTGTAGGTGCTGGCCCCTCTAGTAACCACAACAGTGTAGGGCCCCTCCCAATTTGGACCCAACTTTCTTTCATTCTCCCTCTTGGTGCTGGGAGTCACTCTGTGGAGCACGGAATCCACCGAAATCGTCGCGGTTTCACTCTTTTGTTATACTGCCTTTGCAAGAGTCTGTGATACTCCTTTAACCTGATGCGTGCGCAGTACCTTCTCTCCCCTGCCAAATTCAAATCTTTTGACAGTATCTCCCAGTTCAAACCTTCCTCAACAGCCTTTGTCCGGGTTGTGGATGCCACCATCTCCGACGGAATCACTGCCTCAATGTCATAAGCTACTGAGAAAGGAGTCTCTCTGGTGGTTGTCTGCAACGTGGTTCGGTAAGCCTAGAGGACGTGATTCAACTCGTCAGCCCATGCCCCTTTCTTATCTTCCAGCTTCCTCTTGAGGTTGTTCATTATGGTTTTATTGGAAGATTCTACTTGTCCGTTGCCCTTTGGATTGTATGGGGCAGAGAATCCCTATTTCACATTGTATGCTTGCAAGAAATCTTTAACCTTGGACCCTGTAAACTATGTCCAACTGTCTGCTATAATCGAATGTGGTAGCCTGAATCTACATATGATATTTTCCCACAAGAATTTAATCACCTACTCCTCCTTTATCTACTGTAATGGCACGGCCTCTATCTACTTAGTGAAGTAATTGCTAGTTGCTAACATGAATCTCCTCTTACTACTGGCCATGGGCAGCAGCCCTACCATATCCATGGCCCACATGGCAAACGGCCAAGGACTAGACACATTATGCAGCGGCTCAGCGGTTGTAAATATCAATTGAGAGAACCTCTGACATTTCCCACATTTCTTAGCAAAGTCCACCGCATCTTTTTTCATATGGGGCTAAAAGTACCCCTGAGTTAACAGCCGGTGTGTTGTGGTTCTTCCCACAGAATAGCTCCCACAATCTCCCCATGCAGTTCTGCCAGTACCTCTAGTGCCAACCTCGGCCTGAGATATTTCAGCAACAGCCCATCGAAATTCTATTCTAGCCTGGGAATTAGTTACCTCTAGTGTATCTTTGGGAAGTCTATTCTAGCCTTCTCCTCTCTTTCTTATTAGTCACCTCTTTCCTAGACAAAAAGTGCTTGATAGGGTCCATCCACCCCCCTTCCTCTTCCGTGGTCTGAAACACCTCTTCCGGCTCCTCTGTACTCGGTTTTTCCAACCTCCCTACTTTGATTGTTCTTTCTTCGAATCTAGGTATTGTCGCGGCTACATAGGCCAAGGCGTCTGTATGTCGGTTCTCACCGCGACCAAAGTGTACGAACTTGATCTTTGTAAACTTCGCGGCCCTTCTGTGTAAAACCTCCAAATATTTTGCCATTCACGGACAGCGAGCGGAAAAACCGCCGTTTGTTTGACATACCAGTAAGTTCGAATCTGAGTATACCATTAGCTCATTCACCCCTAAATCCTCAGCCATTCTCAAACCCCTATCACAGCCTTATATTCTTATTCATTATTAGATGTCACAAATCCCAGATTCATAGTTTGTTTTATTATGTTGTTATCAGGTGTAACCAATACGACACCAATTCCGCTACAGGCATCTGTCATTGATCCATCCACGAACACTCTCCATTGGTTCCTCTTATCCCACGGGTCTATTGCTAGAAGGTCCTGCTCCAAATCACGTTCGGGTTTCATGACCATCTCCTCCCCCCAAGTGGGGTCCTCTGTCGGGAATTCTACCAAAAACTCCGCCACTGCCTGTGCCTTTTCCGCTATCCTGATCTGATATTGGATTTCATACGAGCTTAGCATCACTGCCCATTTCAGCATTATTCTAGAATTCTCGACCTTCAGCGCTTGTTTGAGAGGCAGGTTCGTCACCACCACCACTGAATGTGCTTCGAAGTATGGTTTCAACTTTAAGGATGAGAATATTATTGCCAAAGCGTACTTCTCAACTCTACTATACCGGGTCTCTACATCCAACAAGGTTTTGCTCTGGAAATACACTGGCTTTTCCATCTTATCAACAACTCAGACAAGGACTGAGCTAACAGCGTACTCCGTAACCCCCAAATACAGATACAATTTCTCCCCCTGTTCCGGTCGTGACAACAAAGGAGCCTTGCCCAAGTAACTCTTCAGTTCCTGAAATGCATTCTCACATTTCGACGTGCATACAAAATCTGGGGTACTTCTTAGTAATCGATACAGCAGTCTACACTTGTCGGATGACTTCGAAATGAATCTATTTAATGTCGCGACCCTTCCCGCTAATCGTTGTACTTCCTTAACGTTATGAGGAAAAGGCATTTCCACCAAGGATCTTATTTGTTAGGGGTTAGCCTCTATTCCCCGATAAGTAACATTGTACCTTAGAAACTTTCCTGTGGTCACTCCAAACGTGCACTTCTCTGGATTGAGCTTCAAATTATGTGCCCACAGTATGCTAAATATCTCCCTTAGGCCCTCTAAGTGCTCTTCCTCTGACATGCTTTTTTCCACCATGTCATCTATGTATATTTCAATTCCCTTTCAAATCTTGCTCTCGAGCATTTTTTCTCCTAACCGCTGGAAGGTGGCCCCGGCATTCTTCAACCCAAACAGCATCCTGGTATAACAATATGTACCGCTTTCCACCACGAAGGATGTCTTTTCCTGATCTGGTCCGTACATTACGACCTGATTGTATCCCATAGATACATCCATGAATGAAAATATTTTGAATCCCACCGTTCTATCCACTAACTCATCCACTCACGGCATAAGGTAACTGTCTTTAAGACACTCTAAGTTGACGTCTGTAAAGTTGAAGCACATACAGACCTTGCCATTTTTCTTCGGTACCACGACGATGTTAGACAGCCAGTCTGTGAACTCCACCTCTCTTATTATTCCCGCCCCTTTTAACCTTGCTACCTCCTCCCGAATCTCCTCAGCATACTTCGGCCTCACACTCCTCATCTTTTGTCTCACAGGTGCTTGGATCTAACCCTGTGATATCCTCTATTACCCACGCAAAAACACCCTTATTCTTTGAAAAGCACTGTACCAGCTTACTCTTCCACTCATCTAGCAAATTGGACCCTACTTAAGTAAATTTCTCTTCCTCTCCCATCCCCAAATTTACTATTTCGATCTCATCGAGGGTCTTCAGACCCATTGACAACTCTACCTCCTCTTCCACGGTGGCACACAGTAATTGTTATGCCTACCTCTTCTTGGGGTTAGATGACTCCCCTTCTGTTCTGCAAACCATACCCTTCACCATACCCTGATGACTATTCTTAGCTGTCACTTGATCACCACGGACTTCATACATCCTTGTTGTGGTGGGGAATCGAATTACCTGATAGTATGTTGACATTACTGCCTTCATCTCGTGGATCTAACGCCTCCCCAGAATTGCATTGTATTGAGAGTTGGAATCCACCACCATAAATCGGATGAACACTATCACCGGCCCCGTCATCACGGGTAGCAAGAGTTCTCACATAGGCTCCGTTATGCTTCCATTGAATCCATACAAGTTGGTCCACTGAGACCTAAGTTGCCTTGGACCAATCCTCATTTTGTCTAAGGCCCCTCTGAACAATAAGTCCACTGCACTACCGCAATCAATTAATACCCTCTTTGTCACACCCCGAATTTTGACAAAATTCGGAAAAACATTATTTGTTCCCGACTCTTCGATCTCCGAGGTGTGACGCACTCTCCACTTCCCAAAAACCCATAAACAGTTTAAATATGCGGATAATTAAAAACCAATAAAAATTTTAACTTAAACAAAAGTCATCTTCATTACAAAAATTTACAAATGAAAATGCAAATAACCTTGCCTCAACTGAAAATCTATATCACCTCAAAGGAAAACAAAGCCTATCTTGAAATGCGATGCTAACGCAAACCACAAGCAAAGCAGCCAACCTTCTTCAACATTAAACTGTCAATACTTATCAACTATGTTCATTTAATGAACACACAGATAAAGCAAACATGCAAATCGGTCAAGATTATAAAAATCTTTGGTGTGAGTAGCTCTAAAATACAATATATACTTATACAAAAATATACACAATCCATAAGGCAGTTAGTTCCTCCACCGAGGCGCCTTAACTTTCAACGACTAATACAACATCCTTAAGTACAATAATTAAGGCAGCTAGTTCCTCCACTGAGGCGCCTTAACTTCCCACTAACCACACAACAAACCATACACATAATAAAAAGGCATTTAGTTCCTCCACGAGGCGCCTTAGGTTCTAACTAAACTATAACCAGCCAAGCATATACAATCATCTATCTAAAGATATATCATTAACCAACATATTACCATAATTATATTAATTAAGGCTTTCTTTGTGTGTCCCTAAAATTCACGTCGTATCTATGTCTTACCTAGTTTCCCTGGCTACCACAATCGCTTCCCAACGCCGAACATGTACATCCACATGCCTCCCCTTACATAATGAACCACTCGTATGTAACTACCCCGGCGGGGATGCGCACACTAGGTAACCCTCACACGGAAGCCATTATGTAAGTACTGCCACTATTCGGCATAAAATATCGCGCGTCTCGTTCTATTATTGCGAACGGAATAATCAAGCCACTATTCGGCTACGATTGCCCAACACATGGGTCAATCAACATCTCATATATATACACCCTACACAAGGGCCAATCATATCACATACGCCCACACAGGGCAAATCACATAAGTTGTGGTAGTTAGGTTCTAGGATTTTCGTTACGTAATTTATTCAAATGTCATACATTTATGACTCATAATAATACCACTATATCACGTGCAGGTCAAATACCTTATTGCACTAAGCCACAATATTCTGAAATATCTCAAATATATCTCATAACCACTTTCATTCTTTCACGTGCCAATATATTATTGCACTACGCCACCATCCCTTGGGAAATAACCACAAATACTCTACTAGCATCTCACAGATAAAATAATGGAGTGTCTATACATTTATTTCTCCAAAACTATTGCATTTAATATATATATACCAACATATGATATAATGTCACAATATCAACGTCAAATCTTAATTAGATAATGACCACCAAATTTATACAAGCTTCCATAGCATTTTAGCATTTGATTTGTCCATACAATTTACAACATAAAATGCAGCACAATTAAACAGTTCACAGTCCACAATCAAAGCCCAATATATATATATGCTTTACACACTACTCACGTCAAATCTTAATTAGATAATGACAAACAACGTTATATAATGTTCGACAATATTTTATTATTACAATAGTCCATAAAATCAAATATGTGAAAAACTGGAAAAAGTCAACATTCCACAGTCAAAGGTCAAAGTCAATGGTCAACGGTCAAAGTCAAAGTCAACATGTCATGGTCAAAGTCAAACTGTCATTTTCATGTTCAACAGGTTCAGATCATAGCCATGGTTCGTGGCTAAGGTCAATGGTGCATGGCTCAAGGGCTCATGACTAAGGAAATGGTTCGGACCCCACTAGCCAAGCCCAAACCTTAGAACCCGAAAGTCTAAATGTTGAAAGACCCATTTAGATATATTTTAAGTTATATGACCAGCCTAAAAACCAAAATTAGAAACTGGCTCAAAACACCAATGGGTTCGGCCCGGAGAATTTAACTGAAATCGGCCCAACACTTAAACTAAAACTGGTCCACAACTTAAACTAAACTGGTCCGAAACAAAGGATTAATCCCGCCCAATAACTAACTAGTGTTTAGGCCCAAAAACTTAAACTGAACTGGCCCACAACTGAATCTAAACCGGCCCAAAGGAAACTAATTAAACTGGTCCAAAACACAAATAGGTTCGGCCCAACGAATTGAACTGAAACCAACCCAATCAAAACAAAATAGAATCGGGCCCAACAACAAATGAAACTGGCCCATAGACTAAGCCAAATTGGTCTGGCCCAAACAAAACAAGATAGGGCCCAAGAACTGAAACCGACCCAGGCCCAAGCCCAAACCGATCAACAGTTCTTCTTCTCCACCAATTCTCTCCTCCACCAGCCACCAAATCCGGCCACCACAACCTCACCTCCTCCTCACATCGGTTTGACTTCCCCTCCTAAACCAACCAACTTTAACAAAGGTAACAACCTCAAATGCTTAAATCTAAACTTCACCAAAACTAGATCTGGAAGAAATTTCGGCCTCCATTAATGGCTTCTCCAAGCTTCCCACCGCCCTCACTCGACAGCCCCACACACACAACCAATAACTACCCTTAATCCAACCACAACCAAAATAGTTCAAACAACTACAATAGGATTTCGTTCATGGCTGGGCGATTCTCTGGCCGCCATTAACGCACCTTCAGAGCTTGAACAGCTCCTCCACAACCGATTCTACACCCACATCATTCCCATATACCCCGACAGTTCGACCACCCATCTCTAAACTCCCGACAATCAACCAAAACAAAACAACAAAAATACAAAAACGAATAATGGGGTTTCATACGCGCCATCATTGACTGTCGAAGCTCCCAAACAAATTCAAATTATAACCGACTTTACTAATACAAAAACAGAACAAAACATGGACGAGGAAGAGCAGGAAAATCACCGGAATCATTGTACTCTCACAAAACTGTTATACTCCCGTAAAACTGTTATCCCAGTATAAATTGTATATGCGATACGCGAGAAAAAAAAAAAAAAAAGATAAAACTAAAATACTCACAATAACAGTTTATATGGACAGTAATTTCGTAAATTCTAAACAGACGAAAAATCATAGTTCTAGTGGTGGTGAGAGTGAACTTTACTCAGCTGTATTAAAATCCGACGAATCCCTCGTCGTCCAAACCGTCGCACTCCCACGCTCTAACAAACAAGCCACCTCCATTTTTATCATTTTTTATTCTCTAAAAACCCTATTCTCTAGAACAATGTGATTATATACTTGGGTTTGAAACCCAAGCCCAACACAGACTCAGGCCCAGAAATCAGGCCCACGTATCCCAAATCCAATCCAGCCGATTTTTAAATAATAATTAAATTAATAAATTAATAAATAAAATACGTATTTTAAATACAGGTGTTACACTCTTGACCATGTAATTGCCCATCACCATAGTAATGACCAACGCGTCTTCATGGGGGGAATCAACAGCTTTGAGATTCGCACTTGTGAATACAATCCGATCCCCTCCCTCCGCCGACCATGACTTGGGTCACGGCACTCCCATCACTTCATTGATCTGCTGAATACTCGTGGTTCTCCTTATCTTCTCTCTATGTGTGTTATGACTCGCAATCTCTCCACTGAAAATCACATTAATGGTTCTCAGTATCTTACCCTAATCTGGTACCTACTCCTTATTCGGGGCACCCGCTACAAACTCTCTCATCATTCCCTTCTCTACCAATCTCTGAATCAACCATTTCAACGCATAACATTCATTAGTTTTGTGGTTTTATACCTGGTGATATGCACAATATGGCTTGCTCGGCATCTCCATCGGTGTGCTTCGCAGTCCTTCATATCCCTGAAGATTTTTTATCAACGACAATATCTCACTCAGTGGCATATTCAGTGGTGTCTGTTATGGTTCGCAGTATGGCTTCCTCTCCCTATTCTCCCTCCGAACTCCCTCCCTACTTCTTTCTGACCGCGATATGTATCCGCGATATCCACCATTTCCTCTATCTGGCATCTCTATTTTCCGGTGCTCCCTGCCCTTTTCTAAAGATAATACTACCTTCTCTGACCTTCTAGAATCCTTCTACATTGTGTCCTCATACATTATGTATTTCTCCACCCGTGGATATAACTCATACAGGGTTGCAATCTCATTCTTAGACACTGACTGATGTACTCCCGTTCCTAGTTGCAGACCTCTTTCGAATGATATTACCGCAATCCTTTCGTCCATGTTCTCTACCTTCAATATCTCAGCTTTGAATAGGCACAGATAATCCTTTACCAATTCTGCGGATCTTTGCCTAACGTTGAACAAAGCCGCGATATCCACCACCCGCCTTTTCTAATGTATGAAATGGTCTATGAACGCCTGCTCCAAATCCTGAAAACTATTTATGCTCCTCGATGGTAGTCGATAGTACCAGTCCAACCCCCCCCCCCCCCCTTTAAGGCTAGCTGAGAACATCATGCACCGCAACCCATCATACCGAGCTTCTTACCAGAGAGGCATCTATTATCGAAAATGGTGAATGTGATCCGCAGAGTCTCCTCTGCCGCCATACCTTTCTAACCGGGGCTGATTGAAACGTTTCGGCACCTCCGAAACCCATATAGTATCTGCCAACGAGTTGCAGTTCAGACCAGCCACCACCTAGCTAGCCGCTCCCACTTGAACTTTCGCCTATTGAAGGGTCGCCTCACGGTCATTGTTTATCATCTCCTGAGCTTGCTCCATCGTCAGGCCGGTCACTGGGTTCTCAACAAGATCTGGACCCGCTTCTTCATCATCAAACTCATCCTCACTTGCTTCCTATCTCGCTTCCTCCTCCGCCATTTCTCTTTCTCTTCTGAGTGCGTAATTCTCCTCTCTCAATCTCACGATCTCTTCTTGCATGAGTCGTGTCTCTTCTGATGCTGAACCCACGGCTGTCTCCACTACTCGATCTCCCCCTTCATCGCTTACTACGTCCACCTCAAGCTCCTGCACTACCACCTTTCTCGGTCTGCCTACCCCTCTCTTCACTATTGTTGCCATCTTTACGTTGCTTTAGACGGTGCCAAATGTTGTACCTCACTTACTTCTCAACTCTTTTCTCTCTCTTTTCTCTAGGTATAGCCCTCTCTTGATTCCCCCCTTTCTCTCTCCTTCTCTATCCTCTTTATACCACACTCCCCTTCCATCCCAGTCATACACCTGTCCCTCCATCTCTCTGTCTTCTTTCCCCCACGTGTAGGGTTCCTGTGCCATACATATGAGTCCGCGGTCCTATCATGTACAACGCACCTCCGCAGCATACATTACTTCGGGTTTATCCCACCCCTGATCTCCAATACTCCGGATCCTACCACCACAGCATACATTACTTCGGGTTTATCCCACCCCTAGTTCTTTAGCATTCAAAGTTTTCTATATATTATCAGTCTTAGCCAAAGTTAATGAGAGTAATGGTGTGTAATTATACTACGATGTGAATTCAAATAACAAGATGCGCTAATTCAAACTACGAAATTTCTAAATTGACTATATGATCAGGAATTAGGGGGGATTGATTCCACCTTAACTCAACTTAATCAACTAACAAAGATTCGTCGTGATCTAAATTTCAATGCTTTCGCATATCAAAATGGTATTTCTAATCCCTAATTATACATGGTAATCTCTACCAATTAATAACTAGCATGTGAAGCAACCAAATCCATTCTCATGGTGAACTAATTACTTTCTAAAATTGAATAGATTATCACGACGATTTCTAAATTAACAAAGATCAAGCTTCATCAAGGCTTCTTCAACCACCTTTAATGGAGGTTTAGCCTAGAATCATTATGTTATCATTTCCCAATGAAATTAAGCAAGACATTAATAAAAGATTGTAAATTTACATATTTCAATTCAAATGGAAATCTAATTATGCAAGAATCGATTGAAACTAACAATGATAATAATTAAATTTAGGAATCGAAACTACAATGATTAATGAAATGAAACTATATTATCAATAGCTAAATTACTTTATTAATCTAATGAATAAATAACAATTGATTCAAAATACTAAATTAAATCAAGGTATGAAACTAATTATTTTATTACTCTAACAAGGAATAACAATGATTCAATAACCTAGATTAAAACAAGGTATGAAAACTAATTAATGGAAATCAAAACTCAAAACTAGATCTAGAATCCTATCTCTAATGGCTACTTGCTACCTAACCTAATTCCTCTTAAGAGCTAAGTCTTGTGTGTGGAAATATAGGAGACCAGATCCAGATTTTCGTGCATGGGCTGAGGAGCCATGTTTTGAGCCGAAAAATCGAGCCCAAAGCCCAATTTCTTCAGTCCACAATGCCCTTTTCAACTGGCTTTGACTTCAACAGATATTTTGTCCACTTCTGCTCCTCTGATTGGGTCAAGGTTTGGACCATTGGAAAGCTCTTTCTAAGCCGGTCATTTTAACATATGATAGGCCTAATTCCGAGGCCTGAGTCCAAAGATACGGTCTTCAGAAGTTCTACTGACTTTTGTGTGTTGTTTCTGCCCGCGTTGACTTTGACTTTTCAGCTTTTGACCGGGCTTTACAAAGGATTTTTCTCCTTGAATCTTGGCCTTTAATCATAGAACTTCTTAGCAACCAACCCTTTCTCTTTTATCTCGCCAAAGTGGCACATTTCTGCACATAATTGACTTTAATGCCTGAAATACATAAAAGCACGTAATCAGCATTAACTCTTATTTATTACTCGCATAATTGGTCTAAAAGTATTATTATTAAGGGGTTAAAACTACAGTTTTGGACTCTTATCAAGACCATGGCTTGTACTACGGATGGATTAGTTAGGAAGGTCATGGAGGATACTATAGTGAGAATTCCTGGTGATGCAATGCCATGCAATTTGCCATCTCCTATGAATCCCCTCACTCAGCAAACTATAGATAAGAGGAAGGAAGAATCTATAGAGCAAGTAGAATTGTGGGAGAAGAAATATTGGGACGATCTAACAAAGTAGCACTACATGCCCTCTTTAATTTGTATTGGAGCATAAAATTATTCTCAACTTCTTTGATATTGTTTCCTTTCTTGTAATAAACATATTAATATTGCCATATTGTAATCCACAATGAGAATTTATATATGTGGCCTATGTCTCTTGATTTAGACATGCATTTTATTGTAATTCAATTTGATATTAGAGCTACGACTCTTTACTACCATCGCCCCGTCACTGCAACTATCAATCACAGCACCACGTGTTAACCATCGTATTAGGGGGGAACACGTGTGCGACAGGGATCTACTTAGGTTGAAGTGGGCTTCCGATTTGGATGAATTAACTTTAGAAATAAATAAAAAATAGCTGCCCAATAAGTATACTGAATTAAAGATCAATTCGCTTACCGAAAAAAAAAAAAAATAAATAAATAAATAAATAAATAAATAAATAAATAAATAAATAAAGTCCCATTAAATTTTTTTAATACAACTCAATTTGGGCTTCAGACCTGAACACATCAGTTTTATACTTGCCTGGTTAATAACAGACGTTAGGAGGTCTCTTGGAATAAGAGGCCCAAAATTACAAATGGTTATCATGTCACACTTTTTTTTTTTTCAGTTTCAAGGCTCTCTCCTAAAATTCCCCAATTTTTCTCCCAATTTCACCCACCCACCCTCTCTCTCCCACCACCACCACTACCTAGCTTTTTTATTTTTTTTTTTTTTTTCGTGCACTACCATCATTATATCCTTATTCTTTCATTTTTCAACACCATCATCATTATCGTCTTTTTTTTTGTCTACACCGCATAACGGTTTTCTAGTATACCAAATCTACCAATAGTGATGAACTGATGATATATGTACAGTGAGGATTAATTAATTGTGTCGACATAACGTACAAAGACTCCTAAGCCAGTTAAAACTGACTCTCTCTTTCTCTCTCTCACTGCCGAAGTACTTGACACCAACTCTAGCTCTTTTACAAGACCTATATAAACTTTCCTTTTAAAATTAATTAACACCTACAATTTGCCATAGTTATCTTTATTCTCTATTGAAACAGGAAAAAAAAAATCATAAATGATGGCGTTCTTTCCATCATTTACTCCCATCTCTTTCTTTCTGTATTTCATTTATTTCCTCTCCTTCGAGCTTACTTGGTTTGACTACAAGAAACTTTACCATAAAAGGAATTAGCAAAAAGATCTGGATGTCAAACAATCAATTCCTTGAACCTTGTATCACGGTATGAGACAGTACAGTTCTTTGAAAGAAAGAAAGAGGTTCGAAATTTCAAATACAATGTATGTGAGAGTATAGACATTTAAATCAAAATGTATTTGTAGCAATTGATTACAATTATAATTTGACCATAAGCTAATTGCTTTCCTTCACCTTTAATTTCAACAATTATATTGAGTTAGCAGACCAATACCGCGCGCTTATTAACAGTTATACTGACTATTTTGCACATAACATACACATGAGGTTTTACTAAAATTTGTTTCCACACATGGTTTTCTGCAACATCTACATCATGGTTTTTCTGTACTCTAATGGCGGCTTAGCATTATGGCTCTGTTATTTAAGTTATTAACAGGTTTACTATTTGACAACATGCCTATAAAACTGTAATTTTTCTATTATTTGAAATCCTATTTGTTTGTGAGGGCTTCATTTCATTATTATTTACTCAAGTACAACTTTTATGTATAATAACTTTTTCATCTTACTTTCTTATGTTGTTGTTGTTGTTGTTGTTCCATACTTTCTTTCTACTTTCCAGAAATACTTTTGTTATTTTATCGGTCTAAAAGACTAAAATGAATTGAAGGTGGAAGTTTTGATTGGTACGACCCTCATAGTTTTAAAATAGTGATAATATGCACGTTGTGTTCTTTTTTTTGAGTTCACCTACCCCGAGGATATTCTCATAGGGACGAGATCCGAGACTGTTGGATGTGTGATCCAACGGTCCAAAAATAAAAAACAAACTCATATTCTCTCTCTTTCTTTTTGTTTTTGATTTTCAGACCGTTGGATCACACATCCAACAGTCTCGGAACCCTCAGATATTCTCGTGGTAACCCAAGCCTTTTTTTCATGTATGCCGCTTAATTAGATTGTTTCACTATTTTATGAACCCAAAAACACAGAAAGAGGGCCTCTTCTCAAACTAGTAACATTTCTTTTCTATTTCATGATAAATTCATGTGATGGGGTATTAAACTATTTTAATTTTTAAGTACATACCCCTTTTTAATGGGGATCAAGGTAAAGTCAGAAATTTGTCTTTTTTTCTTTTACAATCATTGGACAATTTCAAACAAGAACGGTCATTTTTCAATCTCAGTTACAAGATGACATCATGCCTACCTGGTGGCAATCCCATTCTAGATTAGAAGGCTAGCTTATATATTGCAATGCATGAGTCAAATCATTGCTTTTATATTCGTTATTTATATTTGTTGTAATTATGTTCTTTTTAACGATCATGTTAGACATTTATAACTTATCATTTGTTGTGTGTATCGTTTTGCTATAATATAGAGGAGGCAGAAAACAAATTTCTCTCGGACATATCATCAAACATTTTTCTACCTAAGGCATCTTCGAGTACATGTCTATAACAGAATTTGCAACAAACACATTTTCTTGATTCCCAAGTTTCAAAATCAACAAGTGAACTACCTACCCATTTTTTCCACAACAATCAACAATCAATATGCCAATGGAAGTGTGAGTTTACTGAGAGAGAAAAGGGCCGAAAGGCTGTCAAGTGGAAAAGGCAGGAAAGGGGGGAATATAAATTTGTTCGTTTTGTAGCATTTTGGCATGTATGTATATACTATGAAGTAATAAAATGTTTCATCTACTAAATGCTTGATTGCACATAGCCACTTAACCATATTATACAGCGAGAAATTCAATTGCATAGAGGAACATGGGTATGACTTATGAGACCGTTGGACAACTAGAGGAAGATTTCATGATTTTATTATAATGTCTATGCATGTTTAATTATTTCATTCATTTACTATTAATGTATTATATATTATGCCAAGTTAAGTGCAACTTTTTAAAAATATATATATAGGTAGTACTTTCAAAAGCATGTATGGACTAGAGAACTTGTCAATGGTTTTGTTGGGCATATTTCTATAAGCATTTAGACTTTTGTGGCATCGGTCCATTTAACTACTGGTATATAACTGCAGGGAGTGAGCAGAGAGTAAGAGAGGAAGAAGAAGAGATATTTGAGGATAGAAAGTTAGAAACCGACCAAACAACATGTTAGACCAAGGCCCAAAATATTGATATCGATGAATATATCGGTGTACCCAAAAACTGATATATATTGGATATATCGGATATATCCATTTTTGGTAACCAGTCCAAACTATTTAAAATATCAGAAATATCGGATATATCGAAAATATATTGGAAATATAATATCGGAAATATCGGAAATATATTGGAAATATCGGATTTATATTTTAAAATAGTCAAAAAGTCAACCGATATATATCGATTATATCGGAAATATCGATTATATCGGCGATATAAAGTTTCATATCGGAAATTTCAATATATATCGGAAAAAAAATATTCTATATTCGATGAATATATATCGGAAATATCGATATCGATGTACTAAAATACCAATATATATCGACAATATATCGGATATATCCGCCATATTTTGATCCATGTGTTATACCACATAACCCCAAGGCCCAGAACGTTGGCTTTGCTCTCTCGATAAATAATTAGGATTACAACAAAGTTGCATTACTAACTGTCGTCAGACTTGTCAGGTTGACACGCGCACATTGCAAGTTCTTGTTTGTTAAATCAGAGTTTTAACTTCGAGAATGAATCAGAATCTTAGAAGCTGTAGTTTTTTTTGTTCCCAAAAAATTCATGGATGCAATATCGGATTGCAATAATTGCACAACAATAGTTTATAGAATGTGGGAAGTCGTGGGCGCGTTTTACACTAAATTTGTTTTCAAGTTTGGTCAACTTGTTCTTCTTTTTTTCTCTATATGCTTGGTTGCAAATAGCCATTTAACCATATTATACATCCAGATATTCAGTTGCATAAAGGAACATGGGTATTGGTATGACACTATTGGACAACTGGAGGAAGAATTTAGTGTTTTTTCATCTTCAGGAGAGTCACATGTTGACGAAAACACCAAAAAAATACCAAATCGGTCAAAATTTAGTTCCAGTTTTGGTGCTGTATCAAATATCTCATGCAGGTTTTTCCAAAACCGCGCAGTTTTGCTAACATTGTATGGGCTTGGGCTTCTAAGTGGGTTTATATGCTCAAAACCGCGCGAGAGATTGGGAAATAAAAAATTAAAAAAAATTAAAAAAAAATTAAAAAAAAAAAAATTAATGTGCGACACATCGCACGATTTCTGGAAAACCGCGTGAATTTGGGCTTTTAAGATGGGCTTCAGTGGTGCGGTTTTAAGAAAGTCATGTGGACTATAAGGCGCGGTTTATCCAAAACCGCATAATTTGATGTCGAAAATTTAATGTTTCTCTTAAAGTTGGTTGGTGTTTTTTTGGTTTGGTTCAAAAATTTGGTGTTTTCTTGGTTTCTCTTCTAAAGATGCTCTTACTATTAATATATTATATATTATGGCAAGTTAAGTACAACTTTTCATAAAAAAATATATATGTAGTAATTTCAATTGCTGGGCATATTTATATAAGCATTTAGACTTTTATGGCATCGATCCATCTAACTACTAGGGAGTGAGAGCCCCCCTCCCCAGGTCCAGATTTAGTAGAGAGAGAATGCAAAGGTGTGCGAATGGATCAGGTATACAGGCATTTTTCAGAAACAATATGTCCGCCTTTAAAAAAAGTTTGTGCAGCAACTGGAATAACGAAGACTACGTCAGCTCTCTTTCTCTTCATTTGTTCTCTCTTTGTTTTTACCTTGGTTTATTCCGAACACATCAACTTTGTAAGTCTTCTTTCACTACTTTCTAACTTCTAAACATAATCTTAGTGAAACTTTTTGTATTTTACTCATGGTTGATTGGTTGTCACAGTTCATCATGGTCATGAACTACAATATTGCGCAGACTTCTAAACGCAATTGCCAAAACTTCAACTAATATATGTGCAGGTCCAACTAACTATATGGGCATATGGCCTACTACCTACGTAATATTTGGTGAAAAATGAATGTAGCATTTAGTTTTAGTGAATTTGTTTGGACATTCTCAAACTCATAGTTCGAAGTATCACAGTTACATCCCCGCATATTGTTTTACGAGCATTCTTCCTCAAAATGCAAATGAAGAAAATGTTAAAAAAGTAGGTATGTAATTAAAAGTTCAAAGTGTAGTGAATATAGAAAACTTAAATTTGCACAAATCTATTAAGAAATGAATGAGTAATTTGTCTCTCAAGTTATCCCACTTGAGATGAAATGGTTGCGAAGTGAGTGTGAAAAACACTTAGTCCCACATAGGAAGAACACCAAAGAGTTGTTGAGTTTATAAGGCCTAATTGTGACAACTTGGGTTGGGCCCCAAGGGGTACGTACCACTAATTTGACATGGAAACAGAATGCGAAACATACGCGCGACTCTGGGCATGGACATGGCTAGGTGGGGTGATATTCTTTTTTGACAACCAAAACATTGCATTATGCCAAAAATATGAGACCTTTTGAAAGATACAACGGTTCGAAACGTTACATTGTGCCGAAAAGATGCGTCCTTTCAAAAAGTGTGATTGTTCGAAAAGTCATTGTGTTGTTTCGAAAAGGCACCACTTTCCTATAAATATCAGACGTTTTTGCATGACGAGATATCCCTTTCAACCTCTCTTCTCCCTCTGTTCTTAGTCAAAATACAATGTTGAGTTCCCTTTCAACCTCTCTTCTCCCTCTCTGTTCTTAGTCAAAATACAATGTTGAGTTCGTTGATTCTGTGGAATTAAAATGTTGTTTTCCATAAAAGGAAAAATCCGTTCTATCTTGAGAGACAGTTTCCCATCGAAAAGATGAGTCTTTTTGAAAAGTGTGATTGTTCGAACAATCATTGTGTTGTTTCGAAAAGACACCACTTTTCTATAAATATCGGACGTTTTTGCATGAAGAAATATCCCTTTCAACCTCTCTTCTCTTCTCTGTTCTTAGTCAAAACACAATGTTGAGTTCACTGATTCTGTGGAATTGAAATGTTGTTTTCCATAGAAGGGAAAATCCGTTCTATCTTGGAAGACAGTTTCCCATCGAACCTTGAAGCACTGTGAGGGGAAAAATTTGTATTAAAGACATAATGAATCTTCACTAGGCTCGGATTGAAATTTCCATACTTGGTACATTTGAGAGAAATGTTTGTACTATTATTAGTAATTGGTAAAAAGTGGGTATATTTGAGTTGTGGTTCCTAATAGAAAATGTCAATATGAGTTAGGTTGCCAAAAAAATTCGTAAACAAGGCCCAACACCAATGACACCTATTTAGATAGTTAAACACTTAAACTGAAAAGTTTAGACGCGTAACAGAGAATCAGAGATGACATGCATAGTCCATCTGCTATATATAAACAACGTAGTGTGTATGTAGTGTCTGTGTGTACTAGCCTACTAGTTCAGCAATTTTCCTTTCCTAAACTTATTCTGGTGTTATGTTCATGAGTTCGTAGATTGCCTCTTTTTTTTGTCCCTATTCATTCTGGTTTCATGTTGAGTTATTTGCTTCTTTTATTTTTCTAAATTCATTATGGTCATACATTTCCCATTGATGCAGTCAAAAGAAGTCCGTGAATCATCAGCAGAATCTATCCTTGCGGCCAAAGAATGCCATAAACCTCACCTAAAGAAAACCAGAATCCACTATTCTCTCAATTGTGCAACAACAAATCAAACACAAGCATGTCCCGAAAACTTGGCACTTGTAGACCAAGAACCACAATCCCCGTCACTAATGTGTCCTGATTACTTCCATTGGATGCATGAGGATTTACGGCCATGGAAAGAAACGGGTATCACAATGGAAATGGTAGAAAGTGCAAGAAAAACAGCTAATTTCAGATTAGTAATTTTAAATGGAAAAGCTTTTGTGGAAATATATAGCAAAGCGTTCCAAACAAGAGATGTGTTCACCCTATGGGGCATATTACAACTACTTAAGTTATACCCAAAAAAATTACCTGATTTAGATTTAATGTTTGATTGTGATGACACTCCAATTATCATTAAAGATTCTTACACAAGACCCAATGCCACAGTTCCGCCGCCTTTGTTTCGTTATTGCGGAGATGATGCAACTTTGGACATTGTGTTTCCTGATTGGTCATTCTGGGGTTGGTAAGGCTTCTGCAAATTCTCTTTTTCTTTTCACCCTACACACCCTGCAGTGTTACAATTCATGATACATTTTATTCTTTTGCAAATTTTCTTTACTATTCTCCAAAAGAAAAAAGTATGTATTAAGAAAATTAAATACTACTATATATATATACTATATAGAAACTCCTACAAATCCTGGAAGAAGGAATTTCTTGTTCAATTTTTTTTTTCCAAATGCATTGTTCTGACTGAAAAAAACTTGCATACATTTACCAGGCCTGAAGTTAATATAAAGCCCTGGGATTTCTTGTTGGAGGAACTCAAAGAAGGGAATGACAAGGTTAAGTGGACAGAACGGGAACCATTCGCTTACTGGAAAGGAAACCCTGGAGTTGCCAAGACAAGGCAGGACCTCCTCAAATGTAACGCCACGGACAAAGTGGACTGGAATGCACGTCTCTATGCTCAGGTAAGAAATAAATAACCACTCGAAGTTACGCACTCATTGTTGTGAAGTGCATTGTTGCATATGGAAAAACTATAACAAAAATCAGTCGCTGCTGTAATTAAATATATATGCGATCAGATATTAATCTTAACGATAGAAAATTTTAATATGAAGATAGTGGAATGATAGAAAATGCTCTTCTTACAGTCTTACGATGTCACAGTAGCTTAAATACACAAGTTAACCCAGAGATTTGCAGGATTGGGGTGCTGAAATTAAAAAAGGTTTCAAGCAATCCAACATAGCAGACCAATGCATCCACAGGTAAGTATACAGTGTAAGCGTTTACTTGTGTCGAGCCTCAGCGAAATATTCTCTCACTGAAATTCCAAGGTTTTGGACTTTTTTTCCTTCAAAATTTTATACAGATATAAGATCTACATAGAAGGACGGGGCTGGTCTGTTAGTGAGAAATATATACTGACATGTGATTCTGTCACTCTGATTGTAAAACCCCGGTACTATGATCATTTCGCAAGAGGTCTTGTACCTATTCAACATTACTGGCCTATAAAGGACTATGACAAATGCAGATCTATCAAGTTTGCTGTGGAGTGGGGTAATTCGCACACAAAAGAGGTATCATTTCTCTCGCACACAAATGTGCACTCATTTAGTCATTTTTCTCCAATTTAATATTAACAACGTCAGTCCTAATTTTTATGCATGTATTCTATCAGGCCAAAGAAATAGGAAAAGCAGCAACAAACTTCATGTACGAAGATTTGGCCATGGATTATGTGTATGACTACATGTTTCATCTATTAAACGAATATGCCAAGCTCTTAAAATACAAACCTACTAAACCTATAAAAGCGATAGAGTTCTGTTCTGAGACGATGGCTTGTACTGCGGATGGATTAGTTAGGAAGTTCATGGAGGATACTATGGTGAGAACTCCTAGTGATGCAATGCCATGCAATTTGCCATCTCCTATGGATCCCCTCACTCGGCTAACTATAGATAAGAGGAAGGAAGAATCTGTAAAGCAAGTAGAATTGTGGGAGAAGAAATATTGGGACGATCTAACAAAGTAGCTCTGGAGGCCCTCTTTAATTTGTATTGGAGATTAAAATTCTTCTCAACTTCTTTGATATTGTTTCCTTTCTTGTAATAAACATATTCATATTGCCATATTGTAATCCACAATGAGAGCAATTCAATTTGATATTGGAGCTACGACTCTTCACTACCATCACCCCGTCACCGCAACTATCAATCACAGCACCACGTACTAACCATCGCGTTAGCGGGAACACGTGTGCGACAGTGATCTTCTTAGGTTGAAGTTGGCTTCCGGCTTGGATTAATTAACTTTAGAAATAAAAAAAAAAATTAGCGGCCCAATAATAAGTATACTGAATTAAAGATCTATTAAAGTGACTAGTTAATGGGCACCTGCGTTGCACGTGTTGTTATGAAGATAGTAAAATTTTAATCTGGGAAGAAGGATGGCAGCACAACAATGGTTCTAGTGGGACAAAATACGATAATAGATCCTCGAACATTAAAATCATAAATATATAATAGCATTTGATGGTTCAATACTTCAGTTAAACGAAGATTTTGTATGTATGGTCAATATGATATTATGATCCCATAGAAAATCCGAATAATCTAATTAATCTTGGCTGCAATAAAATTGTGTTCCAAAATCATTCAAACAAATTTCTTCTAAAATAATTCCTGGTTTAAAAATTGAAGGTTAAATTATTTGATGTTGTTATCAAGTTATACAATTATACAAACAAATTAATATAAATCCGTCAGAGAAATTCGGGAATAACAATTGGAATTTGTAATAGTAAATATTATGCAGACTCTTGTTAAATTTCTAAGAAGAATATATAGGAAAAACAAATATAAAATGATGTTCGTTGGTATTGACATGCGTGAGGCAGTTGTTGTTGGAGTCATCAAGAGTGTGAATCCTAATGGAGGCAAGTTCACCAATTATGTTGCCAAGAAAAACTGCACCTGTGGGAGTTTGCTGGGAGGCCGAGGGTCAAAGTGATCTATTAGGTCCCTATTCATTGTCCAACAGACATGCTATCTTTAAGTCCCTCTATTTTGTGTACGTCTAGTTGCAAGAACCAAACTCCTAGGAACACCGAAACAACTGTACACATAAAAAAGCTGACAAACTTGAATAAATAAATTCATCATCTAAGTGTAGCAACAAAAACAGTTTCTACACGTAAAGTAGATTCCTACAAGTACTGTAACTCGTGTAATTATGATCTTAAATGTTTGGGACCAGCACTTACATAATTGTACTGTCATGGTGATTTGCATTGTAGAAGTGAATTCTTCAATTCATAGAGTGATCCACGCGACTCAGAGAAGAATTGACAGTACAATTATGACAGTACAATTATGTAAGATTCCATGAGAATTGAGAAGAAGTGAAGAACCATGCACGCACATTTATCTTTATCACCCCTTCATCCAAATTTGTTAAAAAGATTGTTTTTCTTCTTAAGGTCAATGAATGCAATTACTTATATCTTAAGCCGGCCTCTTGTTTATTTATTTTTTTTCCTGTTTCAACTTGTGAAAAGGTAGTGACTGTGACTCACTCAGGTGAGGAACATGGTTCTTTTAATGTGTCAATACTGTATTATGATTCTTTGGAGTGTAGATACTATCTTCAATGGATTATGGATGTCAGAACTTGGAGTTCTATTCCTCCAGCAAAAATTTACGTTGCATGGGCTTGAAAACTAAGTTTCTAATTAGATGGCTTCAGGAAAAAAAAACGAAAAACAAAATAAAAAATAAAAGAAAGAATTGAAATAATGTGTTTAATTCCAATTTGAAAGGTAAGAGGCAAACTGCTCATGGAAATTTAGGTGCCATTAGGTACGGTTGATGTTCTGATTCTTAGGTGCGAACAGTGGCTTACGAGAAAATGGGGCATGGGTTGCGGTTGGAGCATGCATACATATCGATAATTGTGGGGTGACCTACCTATATCACACATCATGAGATGGTGTATGATAAAATTTAAAGTGCACTCTTTGTGGCATGCACGCAGTCAACTTAATCTTGGGCTGCTTCTCAAGTGAGTGCATATTTAGATGCTAATGAAAGTACAACCATAGAGACTAGTAATGCTACAACATTTTTCAAATGCTTATTTGCTACTTTAATTCTTTCTCTTTCTATTTTGTTGATGAAGGTGATGGTTTAGCTATATGATTAATGTGATATGATGAATGTAGTTGTAAACAATGAAAAATAAATAGCAAATGCTAAGGTGCAAACCTGCAAAAGCTTCCATGCATTACTCAATATAAGCTCCCTGCCACCAGATTCTGCCAAAACATAGCCAATAGGACCAATACTTATCTACATTTATTTTCTCTATACATTTTGCTCGGGTGGCAAGGTGCCCAATAGTAAAAATGAAGAGCAAGCCAAGAATTTCTCAGCGTTTTTTACGATCTTTCCTTTGATAGACTGTTGTCATTTCTTTCTTAGCATCAAACTTACATACCCCCATTCTAACTACACAATATTGAAACCATGCAAATGTGTTTAGGATGATTCTACGGTGCAAAAAACTCTAGCCTTTTGTAACACATGTACAGACTTCTACGGAAGCCAATTCAGCCGCATCCCATTTGTTGTTTGTAGGTTACAGGTGTTGCATTTTGATGCGGAGTATTGGTAAGTTTGAAAAATGAAAATAACAAAGCATTAAATGCAAAATATATAAACAAAATAGATAGAACAAAGCATTCAATACACTGTAGTGATTAAACATTTTGAACCCATAACTATCCTCAACACTGGTGAATCATAAAACTCCCACAAAAAATATCTATGGATTTCTATGACCCATTCCTTTACAGGGAAAAAAATCATTTTAAAACTCCATACAGATTATGAGGGTGCAGTGTGAACTTCTCCAGCCAAAAAATTCTCAATGAAAAATATGTGGCATTTTGAACGAAAAGAAACTTAATTATGAACAAAAAGAAAAGAATAGATATGAGTTAAATGTCAAAACTCCGCCATATTGCACCATTGTAAAAGTTCAAAGTTTTAGCCATCTGATAACAATGACAGACAATCATGGAAATATAAAACCTTGACACTTAGTCGTCTTATTTAAAAAATGACCAGCATCTTATTTTCCCAAGTAGATCAAGAATAAAAGATAATTAGTTGAGATTTTATGGAAAGTAAAACCTAAAAAATAGAGAAAAATCACATTATATGGGAAGCTATAGAGAAATTGTACTGCGAAGAAAGAGGGGGAAAATAAATTACGAGACAAACATATATAATTGGAAAAGTCGAAACGGTGAACTCTTTCGCATGGTAATAAATTAGAAATGACATTTCATTCTTTTTTTTTCTTTGAAGTCTCAAATTAGAACGAAAAAATAACGGAAAAATCAATTAAAAAGCAAAAAGAAAAAAATAATAATTAGAAGAAGAAGACAACGACAACAATCCTTAATAAAACAATTCGTGACTCTTCACAAAACAACCAATCTGATAGATTCTATAAATATTCTGAAACTAAAAATAAAAATAAAAAGTAAGTAAATAAATAACACGAACCCCATTTATGAAAAAACAATTAGAAAAAAAGAAAACTTGGATTATATGAACTAATGAGAATATTCGTAAATGAAATGAAGACCCGAGTATGTTTAGAATGGTAAATATGCGTGTACGCTGCCTTTAAGAAAACAATGTCTTACTGGATGATTATAAAACACTAATAGAAATCAAATATACATGAAATTAGGAAGACTATGATTACAGAAAAATTTAATCATATCTTCATGGAAAAGCAATGTGTTGAAAGCGGCATAGCTAGCACATCATGTACCTTCCTTCAAAATGAATACACGTAAGTAAAAAGACACATGGTAGTTCAATCAGCGACTACATAAATTGACTACGAATACCTTGAGTGGTTGGTACATACTGCTCTTCTTGTTTGATACATGGAAGTGATTAAACCTAGTAAAATGTAGATAAAAGATGCATCACTTTTATTAGTTCTCAATTCACAAAAGTAAAATATATCCAGATGAAGAAATAAAATAAATGTAAACTTTCTATCAATGATTTGGTCTAGCATGATATAGGATTGAGTAGGCAATGTTGCATGTGGTTTATTCAAATAAGTTTGATCACAATAGTGGCAGTAAAAAAAAACGAATAGATATTGAGTTTTCCCACATAATAGAAAAATAGAGGAGAAAACATACCAAAGTGAGTAAAACTGTGTTTCGTGATATAATACACCGATCAATTAGAGATTGTGCATCTACAAATCAATAAATAAAATATTGTAGCAAAGCGGCGCTAAATTTTTTGCATTTGAAAATTCAGTTTTGCAATCCAAATAAATTAAGAAATTGAATTGGGTTCAGGTTTGCCTGAAATTAACTATGAAAGGAAAAGAAGAATTAAGAGGGGAAAAAACAAACAATCAGAAAAATACATACTAACCTTTTAACTTATTGGTAAATTTGATACTGAGATGGTGCAAGTTCAATGATCGTAGAATGGAAAGAGATACTGAGATGTCTGAAAGAGACGAATAGATGTCGGAGAAATAGGGCGAAACGCTGCGGTCTATTTGGTGGTTAGTTTTTACAGGTATATCTTAAGTATTGATTTTAAAGTTAATTTGGGTATTGGTCAGGAACGAAGAAGATGAGCGGTTTTCTTTGTTTTTAATTGTGAATCTGCAAAACGATGTCTTGTTTTCTGTTTTCTGAAGACGTTGAGTTTTATAGTCTTGGGAATGTTTTAAATTACCAATTTATCCTTCAAACATGTAGAAAATTTAATGGGTGAAACTTTTAGGTACCCTTTTGAACCAAAAGATTGGGTTAAAACCGAAAATACGGGACTAATAAACTGCGGCAAGTTTTCCCATTCTATATAAGATAAAGTAGTGATAAAGTCCCATTAAAAAGTTTAAATACAACTCAATCAATAGTTGGGCTTCAAACCTGCACACATCAGTTTTATACTTGCCTGGTTGACCGACGTTAGGAAGTCTCTTGGAATAAAAGGCCCAAAATTGCAAATGGTTATCATGTCACACTTTTCTTTTTCACATATTTTCAAGGCTCTCTCCTAAAATTCTCCAATTTTTCTCTCAATTTCACCCACCCACCCTCTCTCTCCCACCTCCCACCACTACCTAGCTTTTTCATCTTTTTTTTTCTTGGACTACCATCATTATATTCTTCTTCTTTCTTTTTTCAACACCATCATCATTATCGTCTTCTTTTGGTCTAGACCGCATAATGGTTTTCTAGTATACCAAATCTACCAATAGTGATGAACTGATGATATATGTATAGTGAGGATTGTGTCGACATAACGTACAAAGACTCCTGTTTGGGTAATGATTCACCTAAACACACTAATGAAGTTGTAAGGGGTATTGATTGTGGTAGAGGAGAGACTGAACTAGGTGGTTGCCTACGTATCCAGAGTGTTTTCCAGAATCAAGTCTCCATGTGTGTCGCTCTTTGCTTCAAAGGAATGAGGTATTTATAGGATAATAATGAGAGAGATCATTTCCTTAATTGCTAGAAAATCTTATGTAATTATGTAAAGTTTTAATATGGAAACATATCTTGACAAATATGTTTTCTAAATCTGAACTTGTCATATATAGCTTATGGTGCCATAATTTTGGGCAGGGCAGGTGCGCCATAAATTTGGGCAGGGCAGGCATGCCATAAATTTGGGTAGGGCAGGCACACCATAATTTTGGGCAGCGCATGCCTGCCATAATTATGGGCGGCGCTGGCCTGCCATAATTTTGGGCATCATACCTAGTAGTGAGTGGCGCTATAGTGATACTTGAGAAATTACATTTGTAGAGGTACGAATATAGTGGTACATACATCACCCCTTCTTTGCTGTATGGAATTTATTCCTTGCGGCAAAGAATAAAAAATTGTTACATATATAAATAGGAGGTCAAGCCATGAAATTAAATGAAGGAAAATTTATGGCAGACACATAAATTTCGTTTTAAGGTAATGAAAAACACCATTATTTTGTATATTTGTATGCGTAGAGTAAGGTGTCATAGACGCAAACTCCTCAACTTTTGATGTGTGGAGTATGGTGTCGCAAACGCATACTCCACGTCTTTTGATGCGTGAAGAAAGGTGTTGCAAACGTAAACCCCATGGCTTTTGATGCGTGGAGTAAGGTACACAAACACAATCTCCACGACTTTTGATGCGTGGAGTAAGGTGTTGCATACGCAAACTCCACGACTTTTGATGTGTGGAGTAAGGTGTCATAAACACAATCTCTACGACTTTTGATGCGTAGAGTAAGGTTTTGCAAACGCAAACTCCACGACTTTTGATGCGTGAAGTAAGGTGTTACAAACACAAACTCCATGAATTTTGATGCGTGGAGTAAGGTGTTGCAAACGCATACTCCACGTCTTTTGATGCGTGGAGTAAGGTGTTGCAAACGCAAACTCCACGATTTTTGATGCATAGAGTAAGGTGTCGCAAACGCAAACTCTATGATTTTGGATGCGTGGAGTATGGTGTTGCAAACAGCAAACTCCACGACTTTTGACATAGGTTAAAAGACTTAATTAGCTCGATCGTCGATGGATGTTATTTACAAATACGCCAATTAAGTGGTCGCCCCCGATTCTTAGTTACTGCATACAAATATTGTTGAAGCTTGAAACTTATGATAAATTTGTTCTCTTGACTTTCCGTCATTTGCCTTCAAGAACAGATCACATGTAACATGGCTGTCAAGGAAGAATTTTTTAGGTTTCTGATTCGCCAAATGAGAACCGTCTTGGAACATCTTCATTTATAGTTTTTTCCTTCAATCAAGTGTGTGCTGCATTGTTATTGGTTGTAGCTCCTTTGCATTTTGTTTTTTGTTTGTCGTTTGGTTCAGGTAATACCTATGGTATGAAAATGCTCAACAGTAAATGAAGAAACTTTTGGGCGTTAAGCGTGTTGCAGTCGCCCCCAATTATTGGCAATTCACTAGAGAAACAACCCTATTTTACGATAGTTGGATAGGTGCTCTAGCTATTCAATGTCGATAAGTGTTCGCCCCCAGTTTTAAGTTGTGTATAAAATATTGGTGAAACTTGAGCTTTGTTGTAATATCGACTTTTCCATATTTCTTCAATTTTCTTCAAAGACAATTTCTTGACCGTGTCTTTATTTTGCTGGTCAGTGTAGGCAAACTAGGATTCTCTACTATTTTACGCCAGATTATACAACTTCTTGACGTCAATTTTTTGCGGTCACCCCCAGTTCTGCATTATGTATCATCAAAGAAAATCGCCCAACGACATCTTCGTTTAATGCAAGATTCTTCCATTGAGTTTTAGCCACATCCACAATGTTCATTTTTTTCTTGATAATGTCTTTGATTGTTGTATTGTGAATGCTGCTTTTGCGGCATCTTGATTTTCAACTTGAGAAGTAATTTCGCTATGCTACATCTTACGGTGTGGTCGCCCCCACTTGTTGCTTACTTCTAGATTTCGCTGGTTCCTTAGACTGCGAGACATATGTCATTAATACGGGCTAAGTTGTCAAATTGGGGAGTAGTTTCTTCTGTGTGGCCGCATTCTAGGCTGATCTTTGTTAAACCTTCTGTATCGGTTTGTTGCATTCAAACCATGTCTTAGGTCGTGTTGCAATTCGTGCCTGAGATCATGACCTTGTGTTGCATTCCACCAGTTTCAGTTTCAAATATGAAAAGAGGACATGTTATTGTGTTGCAAATTCCTGAATCATACTACCCAAAAATTGATATTGCTAGAAATCTTTCGAGAGGATAAATAGTAAGTATCAAATAGAAGTTAACTCGGCAGTTAGACGTCAGCTAAGATACATGCTTGAAAAGTTCTATGAAAATGCACCTAATCCAGATTCCTGGACCATAGAATCTATATAGCAATAATATACAGTAAAGACATGCACCTAATCCAGATTCTAGGACCATAGAATCTATATAGCATTAGTATACAGTAAAGACATCACACATCTCATCTCAAACAATATAAGCACACATCTCATCTCAGACAATATAGGCAACTTACTTCAAGTGTCCAATTCCTTGAAAAAAAAAGATCATGACATTCGAGTTACCATTTGTCTTGTCAGATTGTCCAAGCGTCCTTATAAAGAAATTAGGCCATACTTATATGTACGTGACTTTGAGACCCAAACCAGCTAAAACTTAATATGGCCTATAAATCCATTTATAAAAAATAGCTTAGCACCTGTCACATGATTCTAAGATGAAAAAAAAAAACAAATTTGACTTGTTTTAAAGAGGACCTAACGGCTTCAACTTCTCTAGCAGCCTGCGAAATATTCTTAATGGAAAACAACTTAATAAACACTAAAAATCTCGCATTCTGTTCTAAATAAAGCTTCTAGCGGTCAAAACCACCAACATCCTTTCAGTGTCGAGCAAAAATAGAACTGACTCCTCTATGGTAAAGAAAGAAACTAAAAAACTGTATAATAAGTTCTTACATGTGTAAGAACTCGAGGAAAAACATGTAAATTCTATTAAAAAATAGCTTCTGGCGATTAATTGAAAAAGTACCTGATATGACGTATTCTGCTAGAAGATCACATGATAGTTTAAGACTTTTAGATATATCTAAAATTAACAAAGCAGATTTTCATAAATTCACACTACAACAGAAAAGACATTTAAAATCACTTTATAAGTGATGTCAAAAATATACGACGTCACTTTTGCAAGTGATGTAACTGGTGGCGACGTGAAAAGTCAAGGTTTTCCACATCACTTTTTAAACGATGTCCACAAGTGATGTTACTTCACATCACTTTTTAATTGATGTCCACAAGTGATGTTATAACTTTGCATCACTTTTTAATCGATGTCCACAAGTGATGTTATAACGTTGCATCACTTTTTAATCGATGTCCACAAGTGATCTTATAACGTTTAACATCACTTTTTAAGTGAAATCAATAAGGCCAATTAGCATCACTTAAGAAGTGACGTTTCATTCAAATTCCAAATTACTTGTAAAGTGATGTGAAATAACTCTATAAATCACTTTAAAAGTGATGTCCCATTTATCAAAATAATAAAAAAAATAATAAAAAAAAATAAAATTGCCAATATCATCCCAATATAATACCATTTTCCTGGTCATTTATCATCAAATAAAGATGAAATGTATTTTAAAATCACATTCATCACACAAATATCATCTCCAATTACAAATATTACACTATATACAAAAAATTGTAACGAGCCAACATATACCAACAAAATCTAATCTGCAGTACCGAAATGAGTCAAAGAGAACCACAATCACCCAACCAAGAACCTATCACAACCTGGCTTGATGCAATCAATTTAATCCAAGAACCTATCACAGCCTAACAAATCACTCTGTTTTCTTTTTTCTGCAGTATGAACATTGTACTAGAAAATCAATGCAGACTTGTACTCATGCAAGAATAGTTTGACAATGTCTGGATCTTCAGCCAGGGTTCCAACCGGTGCGCACAGGGATAAACTGATAAACATAATTACAGACACATTTTCAATCGGACCACACTTAATCATATACAGTAGCTCTAGAAGTACATTACAACTATTAGTTTGCAAGATTTATTGTTTTGTATTACCTCAAAGAGTAACTTAAAAAGATTGCAATGTGATACCTGCATATCCCTTATGGGCACACTCGGACCATGTATAGATCCTTTGGTTGAGTTTCTTTTTCCCCGCAGAAAATGAGTAATTCTCACTCGGTATGGTGCCCCAAAAAATTTCCTTAACATAAATTTCTTTTCACAAAAAAAAATATACAAGTACAAAATGGAACCATTCTACCTCGAAATCGGGGAAGACTGTTTCCCGCCCTTCCCAACATCAGAGAGATACATGAGTACTATTGCAACCCGGTGGCCACCAAGTTTTTGATTCTTTTTGTCATGGAAATAGTCATAATGTGGTTCATACTTTTGACCATTTTCATAGTGCAGAATCTGCATGGCCTCTCCGTTTTCTGATTACAAGTCAAATAATATTAAAAGTGATAATATATTAACAAATTAACAAATAACCATTTAAGATGCTTGATGTTTCATATTCACCGTGAGGAAGGAAAGTCCAAGCAGCTATCCTCGCCTCAATAGTTTCCACAACTTCATCCTTCAAAGCCAGAAAGAAAATGTATAAACTCTCCAGTTATACAAGTTGAACAAAACAAGCTTAAATCACTGTTTGAACAAACAATCAACTTTGGTACAAGTAAGTTGAACAAAACAAGCTTAAATCACTGTTTGAACAAACAATCAACTTTGGTACAAGTAATTGGGGGAATTATAACTCTAATTCACTTTTACCAAGCAGATAAACGAACAATGTGGTGTAAAACTAAGGTAAACAACAAAATGATAACCTTCACAATAGGCGTGCCCGCTTGAGAGTACCTATAATTTATGATTACATTACAAAACCAAAAGCACCAACAATAATGTTAACAAGTAGAGACTGAACATAACAAGAAGGGGCGTGGACATACCATAATAAGAAATTCTGGAAGTTCGCATCATTTGGATCCTGCATGGAAGTAAAAAAATCTTCACAAGTAGCAGCCTGTCCATCATGCCTCTTAAAGTAGAGATCCATTCCCTGGAACACATGCTCAGCAGCGCCCACATGCTCAGCAGCACCCACCTGTTCAGCAGCAGCAGCCTTATCGCTCACTGCCCTTTTGTGCGCCACTGAAGAACCAAGTGCAGCAGCCCCCTCTGTAGATTTTACTGCTGAGATCTCGCTGTCGCACCCTATGAAAAAGATCTTGCAGTCGCACCCACTGAGGCTGGGGCATGATTCTCTGCTGGGCGATACACAACTGCCTTACCAGAAAGAACCGCTTGGGATTTATGAACAGCAGCACCCTCTACGCCCTTATGCTTAGCATCTCCCACACGGGCAGCAGCCCCCTCCTGATCAGCGGCAAAGAACTCATGAGCAGTAGCCTCATGTTCCGCCAAGATATGCAGCTCCCACCTGTTCATCAGCTACATGTTGTTCGGCCTCATGCTCAGCCACTAGTTCATCCTTACGATCAGCCACTAGTTCATCCTCACGAACAGCAGCAGCAGCCACTAGTGCATCCTCACGGTCCGCCTCATGCTCATGATCAGCAGCAGCAGCCACTAGTTCATCCTCACGATCAACAGCCTCATGATAAGCAACCTCAAAAATCAAAATATCACTTTGAGTCCAAAAATGGGAAAGGGTCCAAAAATCAAAAATCACTTTGAGTTGCTAACAAACATTTAACTTGGATATAAATCAAATATTATTTCGTACAATTCAGTGATCCCTCTATTTTTTTTCTAACGATCGGGACATAGTGCTAAAAGATGTAATAGTATGAAAAAGTTTCAATTCTACTCTATTCTGTACTTGCAAAGTTTCTGCACTCAATCTAGATAAATATGATGTCCAAAACATTTTTAAGGAAAGCGAACATTGGTATACCAGATATCCACGGAATGCAGTCTGAATCTTGATTGCTGCCACTTCCTCTGGTGATATTCCCGGATACAGGGGCACAGTCGCCAGACGAACAACCTCAGCAGCGTCCTGAGCAGCAGCAATGGCAGCCTCGGCGGCTGCAGCAGTGGTGGTAAAGTGCTACCGAATGAGCATGCTTACTTTGTTCATTCTCTGCTTCAACCAGTTTTAATTCCTCGGGCTGTGGAGGAGGAGGAACCTCAGTTACAGCTCTAAAAACTGAAGAAGAGGACGGATCCTCACGTTTCTTGTTTCTGAACCCCCATTTCTTTTTAGACTTGCTAGTTTCCTGATCACAAAAAGAAAAAACTTCAATAACAAGTCTCATTTGGTACATAATTCCTGTGTTTACAGAACCCATACACATCTGCGATCTATTTATCAACATATAATTGGTGCGGAAACACATTTAGATGTGATGGAAAGTCTAGTGTGACATAGAGTGGTCTTTCTATAGAATTAGATTCACCACCACTCCCCTAATTTATTAACTTGCAACACCAATATCTAATAGTATATGATTCTAATTTTCATTAAACAAGCATCAACACTGAAAACAAGAATTCATAACAATTACATCACAAATCTTAATTGATAAAGGACTATCAGCGATGCGACAACAATTCATATCTTTGGGTGAATGAGACAGCACCAGATGTCTACATTTCTCTGGGTTATTACGATTCAAATAGTTTACGACTTTACGCTGGATTTATTTTTACTATTTTGATACATCATTCTATGAACAAGATGGTCTTGTGTAAATGATATTGATTGTTAAATTAATTTTCTTCAAGTACTAACAATTTACTTACTTCTGTGACGACCCTGCGCTAAAATAATGCCATTTTTCGAAGGGTCTTGAAGCTTCCTATTATTTCAGACAGTCTAACAACAAAACTATCTGGAGGGGCACCACCAATTTCTCTTGGAAGAGATGTCATCACTGAACCAGAAACATTCTTCCTTCTGGGAAAAGGTCCCTCTGCGAATATCTTGCAGATATTACAATGAAAGTGAAAGATCACTAAGGGATTATGCAGATACTAGATTAGAAAATCAATAGAGGGAAACTGAGGGAGTTGTACAAAGTCATTAAGTATATCTTTACCATGATCAAATAAAGACTGGTTTAACAGCAGGAGCTCGTCATCATCACGAAAGTCAGATGTTGACTTATCCTCCTTCTCACGAAGCACTAGAGATTTCATTGCGGAAAAACTTAACCCTGCCCTTTCTCTGACAGGTGAAGAATTTCTAGATGATGCTAGGAGATCTTTCATTGAATTAGACTTCTTTGCAGATCTATCAAACAAACAGAAACGAAAAAAATGAAACTATTAACTTACAGAATCAACAGATCTCAGAGACACCCTCTTTTCTTTTCTTGATAGAGATCAGTACCCAGGCAGCATAGTATACTTTACACCAGAACATACAATAAGACACAATACAAAATCTAATTTTACATATATGCCGGTCTCCTATATGTAATTTTCCAGCATTCAACCGTGGAAACCAAAATCAAAGTAAACAGATCGAGAGTGACCTTACCTGGTTCATCAGCGATGTCACACCGCACTAACGCAAAAGAGAAAATTGGATAAGATGACAAGAGGAACCCAAAATGTTTTCAGAAGTTGGAGGCTGGATTGAAATAGAAGACAGATGAAGAAGATAACCAGTTTTCTCGGTTTGTTTTTGGTTGGACTATTTTTGGTGTAAGAAAAGAGTCCAAAGGCTAGTCTTGCAAACCAAGCGCACGCTGTTTCATTTCTATTTAACATTTTAACCTTAACCTAATTTTTTCCACCGTGTTTTTCTAACTAATTAACTTAACTAGTATACTGCTAAGCAGTGGGGGTGAGCGGAGTGGGAGAGGAAGATGGAGGAGTGGAGATGGAGAAGGAGAGGGAGAGAAAAAGGGAGAGTGAGAGAGACAAAAAGAGAAAAAACAGAAAGAATAGATGAGGGACTTGATTGTAAACCAACCAAGTTGGTTTTGTGCATATAACCCCTTTCCTCCCAAAATGTTCGCTCCGCTCACGGATTAAAATGAGCTATATTAAAAATAACACTTCTGAAAGTCACATTATAAGTGATTTCGAAAACTTGGCAAAGTCACTTTTAAAGTGATGTTGAATACATAGATATTACATCACTTTATAAGTGATATTGACAACACCTTTAAAGTGATGTTGAATACATAGATATTACATCACTTTATAAGTGACCTGATGATGAGTGACATAAAAAAGTGTTACTACATCACTATCACGACATCACTTATTAAAATGATGTTGTATAACTCTACTATATCAGCTTTTGAAATAAGTGATGTTAAAAAAAAATTATGATAATTATTACATCACATGCTGAGAAAAGTGATGTCATAGCTTTCATATGACATCACTTCACTGAAAGTGATGTAAAATTAGTGATGTCATATGTCATATTTGTTGTAGTGTCACCCATTTCAGATTGTATAAGCCATAATGACAAACCTAACATTACAACAAGAAACTTGATATGAACAAAAAGTGTGGTTTTAGAACAGATCACCTCTTTAGGAAACTGAGGAAAAATATGTTGAAAACCATGCCCGAAATATAATCCATACATAAGGATTAAAATAATATGCACATCAGAAGCCTGTCAACATAACTTGCATTCAAGTAAACATATAAGTGTGATTTGAACTATATTAATATAACATAATAGAGTAAGGCGACAACAAAGATATAAGTCACAATGATTTAGACTAAGGCAACAAACAAAGAATGAAAGTAAGCTTTTGGATATGTAACTACAGAAAGACAAACCTCACATAACAAATTGCTTTTTCAATCAAACAAAACTCACATCTTGCGATCAACATGCAATTTAAGCTGCAAAGTTTGAAATTAAAATTTGATAAAGCAATAAGGAATAAGGTTACCCAAACTGTTACCTTCAAATTTCTCTTTATAAGTTGCTCTCAGCTGCATAAAGAAAATTTAGTCTACAAACATAGTTCCATATCAGAAGCTTGATAGCCTGCGATCACCATCCACTTTAGTGTAGATTACTTCAACCTAATGGTTTGCTTCCATTTGGAGATAACTGATTCTGCCAACAAATCCCAAATCAGAACCTACAATATCTTGGTGAAGTATTTCTTGTTTGTCCCGTTTCCTGGTGTCTAAGCTAAGTTTGCCTTCATTAGGACTTAATTCTGTTGTTTCGCACATTGTAGACCATGGGGTTTTGATGAGTTATCAACTCATGCTATTATTTGGGTTTCCCAGGGTCATTCTCGATCTTAGAAAAGTTATATATGTCATTATTTGGTTTCATAACTATCTGTCTTGTTGTTACTGTCTGTAATAATTTCACTTTCTCCTTTAATCAACAATTCTTTCCTATGATTGGCTTATTTGTTAGGTGGAAGGTTTCTACTATTCTCCCCGTGGTCTAATGACATTTCCATTCCTATTGTTACTAATGGGCCATCAAGACTGTAAAAATCTACCAATGATTGCAAATATATCAATTTTTTGGCTATGATTTTCTTGTTGCTAATTATACCCGGAAGGTTTCTACCCCGGTCTCGGTGTCTTATAATGTTTTTTCTATTCCTAAACATTTCAATCAATCAACTGTTTCGAAAGCAACTCCATTGTATTAGTTTAAACCACAGTATACTCATATACCATTAACACTCGTTACAATAGGTCACTTGCCAAACAAACAGCAAAATCCCACTGAGGGTTTACAACTCCACACATATTGCATAACAATTAGGGTATCTGGATAGGCTAACAATTAGGAAATGTAATTGATAAAAATAATTAGTCGTTCATAAGTCATAACTATAGTAGAATTATTGGAATGGGAAAACACATACAGTGGAGAACGAGGAAGAATGATACCTAGTTAAGGTAGAATTATTGGAATGGGAAAACACATAAAGTGGAGAACAAAGAAGAATGATACCTAGTTAAGATTTTGTGGAGCTCACTTGATCTCAAAGAACCCAAAAAAAAAAAGAATGGGGATTCCATTACTTCAGTGATGTTTTTCTTCAATTGAGTTGTTCACCCACAAAACTTCAGTGAAATAAACTGAAAGCTGAGAGAGAGAGAGACTGCAACGTGGAACAGAGAGAATTTTTAATGCCTTACTTAATCATGGCTTTAATGGGGAGAACTTAGAGCACCCGAAGGGTTTTTGTGACTATAGAGAACAAAGGGTTTTTCGTTTGTTTCCACAATTAATTAAGACTCTAATTAATTCCTAATCTCACTCAGCGCATTATGACCATCGATTTATACCACCTAAAATCGAATCCTAGCCGCAAGTCAGAAACTGAGCTGTTTTGTTAAGTTGATATTCGTTGTACTTATGTTCTTTTTAACAGTCATGTTAGAACTTGATAACTTATTATTTGTTGTGTGTATCTTTTTGCTATAATGTAGAGGAGGCATAAAACAAATTCCTCTTGGACATCTCATCAAACGTTTTTCTACCTGAGGCATATTCGAGTACATGTCTATAACATAATTTGGAACAAACACATTTTCTTGATGCCCAAGTTTCAAAATCAACAAGTGAACTACCTACCCATTTTTTCCACAACAATCAATACTCCAATCGAAATGTGAGTTTACTGAGAGAGAAAAGGGCCGAAAGGCTGTCGAGTGGAAAAGGCAGGAAAGGGGAGAATAGAAATTTGTTCATTTTGCAGCATTTTGGCATGTATAAAATGTATTAATCTACTAAATGCTTGATTGCACATAGCCACTTAATCATATTATACAGCGAGATATTCAGTTGCATAGAGGAACATGGGTATGACTTATGAGACTGTGGGACAACTAGAGGAAGATTTCATGGTCTTATTATAATGTCTATGTTTATTATTTAATTCATTAACTAATAATGTATTATATATTATGGCAAGTTAAGTGTAGCTTTTCAAGAAAATATATATAGGTAGTACTTTCAAAAGCATGTATGGACTACAGAACTTGTCAATGGTTTTGTTGGGCATATTTCTATAAGCATTTAGACTTTTGTGGCATCGGTCCATCTAACTACTAGTATAACTGCTAGGGAGTGAGTGAGAGTGAGTGAGAGAGGAAGAGGGAGAGGTATTTGCAAATAGAAACCAACAAACTAACATTTTGGGACACATACTACCAAGGCCCAGAACGTTCACTTTGCTCACTGGATAAATAATCAGGATTACAACAAATGTTGCATTACTAATTGTCGTCATCTGAGACTTTTCGTTTTGACACATTGCAAGTTTTTGTTGGTTAAATCTGAGTTTTAACTTCCAGAATGAATCAGAATCTTGGAAGTAGTAGTTTTTTTGTTTCCAAAAAGTTCATATATGGAAGCATTATCATATCGGATCGCAATAAGTGCACAACAATAGTTTATAGAATGTGGGAAGTTGTGGACGCATTTTACAATAAATTTGTTTCCAAGTTTGGTCAACTTCTTATTCTTCTTTTTTTTCCCTGTAGAAGTTACCAATATATTGATGTATCAAAGAAACAACTGACCTTGCCTCTTTTTGTGTATGTAGATGGTGTATGGTCGTTGAACAAAACAGAAGTATATCGAAACCTAATTATCCCTCAATAAGTAAAGGATGAGTAGGATATCGTTCTACTTTTAAGTGTATGTTATGTGAAGGACAGGACTGGAAAAGGGTTTAAAGGATTAAAAACTATGACTGTAGAGATTTTAGATTCTAATGCTAAACTAAACTAAATTAACTAAACTATTGAGAATTTATAAAAGAGGGAATTCAAGAGATTAGAATCCACCAATACTTTTAATCTATGACCTTCTGTTTCATGGTTGTTCTTACAATTAGGCAATCAAGCGAGTGCCGATGCCCTCTTGGACGAAACATCGTTAACAATTAACTCTACTTAAAGTTGTTTCTATGTTTATGCTATTAATATCTTCTTTCCTTTTATGTAAGCTCGGGCAGCCATTCAATGTATTACCAAGAGCAACATCAAGGAGTACTTTCTAATAGGGCGGCCATTCAATGAATCACCACTTAAGGCAAACACAAAGAATGCTTCCTCTAGGCAACCACTCCCTGAGCTACCCCTTCTAAGGAAACACAAAGAATACTTCCCTAACTCTAAAGAACTATACTACTAGAAAAAAGTAAAAAATACTAGCATGATATTATTATTACAAAACATAAACCCTATTCTATACTTCCATCCCCTGGTGTGGGCAATGGAACTAATAACTAAAAACATAAAGAACTAACCTGATTGAAGAACACCATGAACCAGAAGAATCATTAAATCTTAAGCACTGGCTTCATCTCCTCCCTTGAAGGAGAAGATTAGTCTTCCATAAAGAAGGAAGAACACGAAGAACGAGAAGAAGAAGAGTCGAAGAACATAAGACTATAAAGACTAATTCATTTAGACTCAGCTAGTTAAAACTGATCTTTTATTATTAATCTCTCTCTGCCTCAAGTTCTGGAGACAATAGTATAAGTGAATTGGCAAATTACATGAGGCACTTAGGTCCTCTATTTATAGAGGTTACAATGAGCTCTAGAAGCATTCCAAACCGTCATTTGTTTCCTAATACAAATAGACTTTTTTCAGAGTCCAACTTCGTCTCCAAAACTGAGAAGAAATTAGCTACAGTGTCGATCCATACATCTGGACGCACTATTCATGCGTCTCAGACGCGATCAATGGGTCTGGACGCTCGATCCATGCGTCCCAGACGCGTAAGCCTATTTTGTCTCTTCTGCTCTATCCTTCTATCCTCTTTTGCGGGCTTTGGTCCAAGCAACGAATCCTTTGACCTTGGGCTTCCAAATAGGCTTTAAAATAGGTCCAAGTCGCATCTTTAATAGCTCCAATTCCTTGGCCTTCTCCATGATTGTCTACGGGCTTCCCATGTGATCCTTAATGCTCCGAATTGCTCTGTTTTACCTTTTTTTCTCTAATATTCTACAAAACTCTCTCTTTCACCTGTAGAATTGTAAAACATAACTTACAAACACTATTAGTCCACTAAGATGGCTAAACAAGAGGCATAATCGAGGCTTAAATAGCATTTTTTGAGCACTTATCAACAACCATACAAAATGGGGGAAGAGAAAAAAGAAAAAATGGTGATGGAGACAAGACTACCTCGCACGCCCCTATGGGAGGTGCACTGGACTATGCACCTCTAAATCTAAGTAGACTCTATGGGGGTCTTCCACTTTATATAGAAGTGGAGGCCTACCAACAAAGAATTGACTAAATCCATGAACTTGAGCAGCACCATGTTTGGCCATCATGTCTGTAGCGAAGTTCACCTCCTCCCATGTTGATGAAATCACTACATAGTACATGGTTAAGGTGACTCACAACTTGTGTCCATCTTCTCTTCAAGATCTAGGGAATGTCTATATATGTTACCAAAGGTCTGCACCGCTACGGTTGAAACAGCCTAGATCCAAATTTTGAGTTATCCTTGTTCAATAACCTTCTCAACACCAAGTACAATAGCCCAACATTCAGCTAGGTAGCTATTTGTATTTGGTAGTCTACTACTTAATACACCCAAAACTTGTCCAAAGTTGTTTTTTAACACAACCCCTGTGCCAGTGGGACCTGGGTTCGTGAGAGTGGCTCCATCAGAGTTCATCTTAACAAAATTATGTATTGGTAGCACCCATTTACACGGGTTAATAATTGGTGCTCTAGGTAAAATGCCCTCCACTGCAAAAATGTTAAGAGTATATGGGTCCTTATTATGTTTAGTTTCTCCTTTAGAAAGTGCACCGACAATCTTGATCCAGCTCTTAATATTCCAATTTCTAGAAAGTGCATAGGCGGGACACACTAATTTCTAGAGTGCCAATTTCTAGGCGTGTCCCGCCTATTTCTCTCTCGAGCCTCCTCTCATATTAATAGAATTGACCCTTCAGATAAGTCTGAGCTTATAGAGAAATTGGCAATTTAACATGGTATTAGTGCGTCAGGTTCAAATCAAAGTTTAGTGGTATGCTAGGAGAGGAATCTTTCAAAATCAATATCTAAAATAAAAAATCAACAAAATCAAAATAAAAAACAATTCTTTTCAATTTTTAGTAATTAATTCAATTCAAGTTTCAATCTTTCTCTGGATGGATTTATTGTTCACCGGCACTGTTCATCGTTCCTATTCACCGACACTGTTCACAGGTATTGTTCATCATTCCTGTTCACGTTACTGTTTATCGTTACTATTCACCGATACTATTCACAGGTAGTTCATCGTCATTTTCAAGTATTCAAAGTTCCACAATCTCTCGTCATATTATTCTCTATAGTTCGAAGTAAGTATTCAAGGTTCCGCAATCTCTCTGTCTCATTATTCTCCATGTTCGAAGTTAACATTCAAAGTCCGCAATCTCTCTATCTCCGTAATTTCTCTGTTTCGAAGTCAGTATATAGGGCGCACACACCCTCTAGAGTGCCTTCATCAAGGCGTGCACGCGCTCATATCTATATCTCTATATCTTGTAATCGATGTCATTATTCTCCATACGCGCGCCCGCGCCAGCGCCCACTTTCCACAATCTCAAAGCATGCCCGTGCCCACTTTCCACTATCTCAGAGCACGCCTGCGCCCTGACCTCCAGTAACCTATGTTTGCATTTTCTTCAGTTCAAAGTATTTGTTATATGTTTCAAGTTGTTTGCTTTTAGTATTATAGGGGCACACGTCCTCTATCTCGCGAGGAATTATTCTTTCTATCTTCCTCTGTTCATCGTACTGTTCACTAGTACTATTCATCCGCAATCTCTCTGTCTCATTATTCTCCATGTTCGAAGTCAACATTCAAAGTCCGCAATCTCTCTGTCTCCGTAATTTCTCTATTTCGAAGTCAGTATATAGGGCGCACACACCCTCTAGAGTGCCTTCATCAAGGCGTGCACGCGCTCATATCTATATCTCTATATCTCATAATCGATGTCATTATTCTCCATACGCGCGCCCGCGCCCGCGCCCACTTTCCACAATCTCAGAGCATGCCCGTGCCCACTTTCCACTATCTCAGAGCATGCCCGCGCCCTGACCTCCAGTAACCTATGTTTGCATTTTCTTCAGTTCAAAGTATTTGTTATATGTTTCAAGTTGTTTGCTTTTAGTATTATAGGGGCACACGTCCTCTATCTCGCGAGGAATTATTCTTTCTATCTTCCTCTGTTCATCGTACTGTTCACTAGTACTATTCGTCACACTGTTCATAGCAGTTTCTCCTCGTCTCAACTAATATGATTTGGTAGAATTCTTGATTATTGGTTGATAAGTTCTTTCAGGGTTTGACTCCCTTTCATGTCATGGTTCTAAGTTCTATGGTATTTCTCCGGCTTTCTGTTTTCGCTTTCTTATTGAGGAGCTTTTCATATGTTGATGTCGTTGATGGTTTAGCTTTTCAGGTTTTGATTCCTTTTATGCCACAGTGGTGTCAGGTACTCAGTATTAATCTCTCAGGTCACAGTCATATCATCACTGCACTATTCAGATTCATCTCTCAGGTTGCAGTCATCTCACAGGTGTTCTATTTTCAGTTTGTGTCTGTGGTACAACTTCAGTATTCAGGTTAGGCCATTGTCTATACCGACAGTTTCACTTTCCGGAACGTCTCGTCTCAATAATTGTTTGAGTTCTTCAACTAAAGGCAGTTCTATGCGAAAGGGGGAGTTGTATTCTCATCTTTTCTTTCTGCCATTCAAGCTATAATTTGCAAGTTTGCGGTATTACAGCTTGAGGGGGAGTATTAGAATATGTCAGTATTAGAATATGTCCTATATGTAAAGTCTCACTTTTCTATAAGTGTGGACATCCATATCTAGTAGTTTCTATTCTCATATTTTAGGTTAGTATAAATATTTAACTCTGGGTAGAGAACAAACTCTGAATCACTCTAACCCTAATCAATCTCTCTCCCTCTTAATCAATCAATCTCTATTTTTCTCCATTGTTCTTCTTTTTGGTTTCTCTCAATATATCAATGTCACAACTCTCCTAGCATCACTACTAATATAGAATTTAACATGGTATCAGAGCTTAGGTTTATAAGAGGTCTCGGGTTCAAGTCTTACTAGGTGAAAGTTGCACAAAAAATAAAAAATGTGCTCACCTGTGTTTCTTTCCAGCGTATCTCGCTGAGGAGGAGTGTTGAGATTATTCCACCCCAATTTCTAGGTGTGTCCCGCCTATTTCTCTCCCGAGCCTCCTCTTATATTAATATAATTGACCCTTCACATAAGTTCGAGCTTATGGAGAAATTGGCAATTTAACACACCATTACAAAAAGTTAGTGAAGCAACCAGAAGAACGAAGAATAAGACAGCTCTGTTTCTCTTCATTTGTTCTCTCTTTGTTAGTGCCTTGGCTTATTCCTACTACATCAACTTTGTAAGTGCTATTTCTTTGAATTCTTTCATTACTTTTTAACTGTAAGTACCCTCCATTCTACATTCATATTACTACAGCACACATGTCCACACACCAGGTCTTACTTCACCAACTCGTACCAACCCATCAAGACGTAACAATGACCCAGACTCAGGTCGTCCCAAATATCAGATACAACTATATATGGAAGCAAATGATCTACCGCGATCTTGAAGCTCAGTTAACACACTAATCAAGGAGACATTTACTTTGTAACATCAGGAGTAATGGCGAATCATCAAGATAGTACAAAATATGGATCTACACTTGACAACAGCCTGGAGCAAATAAGGAAGGTTAGCTCAAACATCTATAAGTAGAGACAAATGAACTTCGTAAGGCTTGATTGAAGTTTACCCAAGGAACTTGATACGTAGGCAACTCTTGTCCCAAGAAAGAGTGCAGCCATTCCCTACAAACCACAACATCAGGTCGTAGACCCAAAATATAACACCTCTACATTGGCGCCGTCTGCCAGTTCATTTTCTTGAGAAAACACCCAAACTATTTTCTCAAGCCCACGAAGCTGGTTAGAAAACCACCATGGACGCACAAATTCAAGCTCTAGTAGATCAAGTCAAGTTCCTCCACGAGTCATTCACCACGCTCCAACAAGAGAACCAAGCTATGCGCGAGCAAACCACCTCTAACACCAACAACGTGGCTCCATATGCAATTGAGAACAACACAGTCACAACCCTCACCACAACCACCAATCAACGACTAGAAGACTTCGCCCAGAGATTGGAGAAGTCAAGCAAAAAGGCAAGCGCAGCCCATATCGTACAAAAGATGCTATAGTTGTACAAGGCATCACTATTCACCACCGAAGTCAGGGACAAGCAGCCTCCCATAGATTTTATCCAACCAAAGTTCCCGTTATACGACGGTAGCTCATGTCCAAGCTAGCACATAGCTCGCTTCAGCCAGATCTTTACGCTTTACAACGCTCCAGACTATGACTACCTACAGTACAAACTCTTTCCAGCCAGCTTGAAGGACGGAGCATTAGACTGGTTCTACACACACACTCCTTATTCAATCAACAACTTCGACAAGCTGGCCGAGACGATCGCAGCAGAGTTCGTCCACAACAAGAAGAAACAAGTCGACCTAGGCTCGTTATTCCAGCTGAAGCAAGCACATGGCGAGACTATCCACACTTTCCTAGGACGTTTCAAGAAGGAACTCCTATCAATGGAGCAAGGCCTCAAGGACAGCTTTGCAACTTCTATATTCACTAACGCTCTCCTAGATGACTCCGATCTAGCAGGGTCTCTCATGCGCAACAAACCAGAATGCCTAGACGACTTGTACCACAGAGTCGACAAGTACATGAAGTACGAAGAGTGGATGGCCCAACGCAAAGGTAAAGAAGTCCTCGTAATTAGTGACAAAAAGGGACCCAATTCAAATAAAGTAACTAATACTCAGGCAACAACAAGGGCACCACCTCCCACAAGCCATCATATACCAAAAGAGAATTCTCTAACTTCTCCAGGACACCAAGCCATATCCTGAAGAAGATATATACAACACCTTACTTTAAACCAAACATCAACAAGGTGATTGCAATATCAGGACGTCCATAGTCCATACTGCCACTTCCACAAGCTCCACCACCATGACACCGAAGAATTTTGGAGCCTCAAGCACTACCTCTAAGACTTAGTCGAAGAGGGAAAGCTGAAAAAGTTCCTGCCAGAAAGCGACCTCAGGCATATGTTGAATGCCAACCGCAACAGAAGTAGGAGACGGAGCCATGAACGACCTGCTCGCAGAAGGAGCAGAAGCAGAATAACGCGATGATCTAAATCTCCAGGTCGGTTGAGGCACAACAGGAGACAGCACTCCTCTGATTACGACAAGGAAAAGGTAATTCACATGATTGCAAACACCTCCGATAACAAAACCTCAGGTCGTGAAAAGCGCAGGCGTGTAGGAGCACTGCAAGAAATCTACCACCTCTCCCACAAAGCTAAAGTGATCACTCCTACCAGCTCTCAATCTACGACCTCCATATCATTTACTGAAGAAGATCTCGACAAGGTGTGCCTACCCCACAATGATGCCCTGGTAGTGCAAGTTAAGATCAACAGGTGGATAATCAAAAGAGTTCTAATCGATCTAGGCAGCTCCTATGACATCCTCTTCTACCAAACAAACAAGGATATACACCTACCAGACTAGGTGATGATAGATTCAAATGCACCACTCTACAGGTTCAATGGAGACCGCACAGATGCCATTAGAGACGTCATCCTACTAGTCTCCATTGGAGAAAAAGAGGACATGGTCAAGACCTCAACACGCTTTAGTGTGATTGATGTCAAGTCATCCTACACTGCCATCTTAGGATGCAGGTAGATTCACAAGATCCAAGCAGTTCCATCAACCTTACACAAGGTCATGCGGTTCCCCGGACCCCGAGACATCATGGAGCTCAGAAGCAACTAACTAGAAGCTCACCAATGCAGTCAAGTCAGCGCAACAACCACAAACAAAACTTAGGTCATCCAAACAAAAGAAATCCCAAAGCCACAAGATCCTCAAGCTTCTAGCCTTCCAGCATCAGCAACAGACAAGCTCAAGGAAAAATAAGCACAAATCAAACCTGGAGAAAAAGTCAATTTGGGCACAAATGATGACCCAAAATTTGTTTATGTAGGGGCTGATTTAGACCCCAAGCTTAAGGAGCAACTTGTCAAATTTATATCTCTCAATAAAGATGTTTTTGCTTAGTCGTATATCGATATGCAAGGAATCGACCCTCAGGTCACTCGCCGCAAATTAAATATAGATCCAATTGTAAAGCCTAATAAACAATGACCTAGGAAACTAACACTCAAATTTCAAAAAGCCATCAATGAAGAGATAGAAAAGCTCAAAAATGTTGGATTCATCAGAGAAATCTAGTACTCGACCTGGTTAGCTAAGATTGTAGCCGTTCCTAAGAAAAATGGCCAGGTACGACTCTGCATAGACTTCACCAACGTCAACAAGTATTGCCCAAAGGACAGCTTTCCCCTACCAAGGATTGACATACTAGTAGATCAAACTTGCGGACATGAGCTTCTATCATTTAAGGACGCATATAGTGGGTACAATCAGATACCATTTGCATAGGAAGACAAGGAGAAGACGTCCTTCATAACTGAACAAGGAACATTATGCAACAACGTCCTACCATTCGGATAGAAGAACACCGGTGCGACCTACCAAAAACTTGTCACGAAGATGTTCAAAGACTTGTGATAAATGGTAATTTCCAATTTTATTTACTTAAGTCCAAAGTCCACAGTCTGAAGTCTGCAGTCTGCAGTCCGCAGTCCAAAGTCTGTTAGTCGTCCGTTTAATCAAGTTACCTTACTCATGTGGGTTTATAGGATAGGTCGAGTAAGGGATCGTCCATACCTTAGGGCTTGTCAATGTTTACAACTGGATTTACAACTTTTAGTGAGTAGGATTTAGGTTATTTAGTTGGTTTAAGTAAATTAACGGTAATACGAGTAACATAAAATAATAGAGATTGATTTCTACGTAAATAAATAGGGATAGAGAAATGAGGAAAGGGTTAACCGTACTCATACAAGAATCTATTTCAACAGTTATAATACCACATCACTACAGCTCTAATCCGTCTCGAGTTCATAGACAAACCCAAGACGGTGTTGAGTATCGATCCCTAGTGGGATGCACGCATCTCTGAGCTCATCTTACTAGTATAATAAGTTGAACTAATATTCCATCTATAGAATATAATTTCAGCTTCTAGTTCGATTCTACATCAACTGGACAAATCAAAGAGCTATCTGACACCAAAGAGTCATGCGCGAGACATTTTGGGTCTCTTGCGAGACTGTTCTGGAGCATCACCACTCCAAACTTAGACAGTCTCAATCATTTTGGGACCGGATGTATAATCTACACCTAATTCCTAAGTAGTGATTATGGAATATTAATGCGTCAATCCGGATCCTCATACGAGCATCATTAACCCTTCTCTTGAGGGGGAGGGGGGGGGGGGGTTAGCTCATGGTCATTGGATGATTAATTGAACTTGTTGTATAAAATAAATAAGTAAATGCATAACAGGAATTAAACTTGAAAAGAAATAACTTTTATTAAGTAAAAGGACTTACAGTACTGAAGCTTGGGAAACTATTGGAAGGAGAAATAACGGAATGAAACTAAATGCCAGAATATGAAAGCTACAGAGTATAGTCTAAACTAAAAACTAAAACTTCCAAAAATTAACAAAGGTAAGGTCCCGCTCTTGTTTATATAGCCTGGTCTCCTCTTGTGAAACCCTTCCCCATTAATTGTTTTGTTCCTATTCAAATTGATACCTCCAAAACATTGAAATACAACGTTTTGTCTTGATATGTTTTAATTTGGTTTTTGACTTTTTGTCCCATAATAAACCAAACTTGATGTTTTGTTGTTTTCTTCAAATCAACTCAAACATTGAATTGATCTGTCCCTTTCTTCTTGCAAGTGGCACACAATTGTGACCATCACTTGCCACCTACCTATGCTGACTCGTTATGCCTTTTGGGCCCGCAGAGTGGGTCCACGTGGTGTGTCCAGTAGCAACGCTGATTTTGGCATTTTTACAACTTTCTGTCTTTGCGTAGAGTTCGTCACCCTGGTTGCTCTGGCAGTTCACTAACCGAAGTCGACGTCCAGGTTTGAAAGATGTGAGCTTCGGAAGTTTGCTACTTCTTTACATGCGGACCCATTCTGCACTGGTTTTGTCCCTTTGGAATTTTCAGCTCTAGTCAGGCTTTGTTAGGCTTCACTGGAGCTGAGTGGGAAGACTTCAAGTATTCCAGTATTCCCGTACTTTGATGCATGTTTTATCATCATATTCACGTTAACTGTGAAAACCTAGAAAAGTACGAAAAAATAATTATTTCATGATTGTTAAACACATAATTAACCAAAACGATATGTCTCTACGGGGTTTAATATTATAGTTTTGGGTGCTTATCACACCACCCCCAAACAGCACTTTGTTTGTCCTCAAGTAAAGAAGAGACATTAAAATGATAAGTGGCCAAAAAATTTATTGTCCTAAGCTAAGTCTCATTTCGCAGAGTGCGGTTGCATTGACCTTATACAACAAGGCCTTGAACCACTAGGAATTCCCTAGTGGACGAGTTATAGCCTCGTGAGAGTTTTCCAGAGAAGATACTCACAAACTTTATTTATACTACAATTACTCAGTAACGAAGGCTTGTTCCCTTAATTAATCTCAGATATCTATACATCTCACTAGCGGGGGAAACAAGGATTCATTCTTTCGAAATTCAAGTTAATATATATGCAATAATCAAAACATCTACATATGGGCATGCATGTAGTGATCTTTACAATGAAATGTACGAGCAGGGCCGTTTCTGGATCCTTTGGATAGCGTCCTTAAGTAGGTTCTCACAGGTATGTGTCAAAACATAATTTCTCTCTCATTTTTCCACTCAAGTTTTGCTAACTCCAGTGTGTAGTGGGCACACGTTTCTTCACATACTCAATGACAGTCAGAAGAGCCGAGGTCGAGAATTCACATCTACTACTTATTATCACACCACCCTACTCCTAATTGAGCTAGAGGTCTTTATTAGGTGTTATGGGGCTTAGGTGGTAGTGTAGAAGAAAATGGAATGGAAAATTCAAAAATGATAAGTATGAGAGAACAAGGTCTTTGAGATATTTATACTAGAGAAATCCTTATTTTCTTTCCTGCTTCTAATATGAGTTTCCATACTTGGCTTTTGTAAGCTTTTGTATTCCCTTTTGATTTGATTTTGGGGGAAATTTTAACCTTGATTTTTCTTTTGAATTTCTTTTTTTTTTGGACACATATTTCTATTTTTCTTTTTCTTTTCTTCTGAACCAGATAACTGATTTTGATTTGTGACAAGTTTTTCTCTTCATTTTTCTGCACTTCATCCTATTTCTCATACTCATCATCTAGGTGGGCTTATTTATTTGTGGTTAATAGATGGGTAATGAATTTTTGGTGAAATAGAAAGGGTTAATGAAAGGTTCAGTGGGGCGACTAGCGGACAAATTGTTTTTAACAAGTGTGAATTTTTGGCTATATCGATCCAAAGAAGGCCTAAATTCTCCCCTAGAATTCGGGTAGTGATCAAGTAAGTAGACGTGTGAACTTCTCTATTCGGAAAAACTACTCCTCTGAGTCATTACTCACATATCACACATTTTGAGGCTATTTTAGTTAGATTCTCATAGGATATGAAAATTAAGTTGTCTAACCGTGGGTCCCAGAAACTTACTGCTATGTATATTTAATGATAGTCAATGTATGAATATTCATAAAAAGATGTAAAAACTATTGCATATATATGTATTAACTTAAGTTTCTAAGAACAAGTCCTAATTCTAATGCTAGGGTGAGATTTCTAAATATTTTTCATCATAGAAAAGGAACCGAGACTTTGTCACTAAATACACTTATTTAGATATAAAATAAAACTATATATAACTATGAATGCTTAATTTTTGCGAAAGGTTCTCACCACCCCCAAACAGTCAGACACTGTGTCCTCAAAGTGTCAAGAGGAAGAAAGAATATACCTGAGAGGCTTTGAGCAAAAATATAGCTGACATCGTCCACAGAAAATTATGGTAACACAATATATATTATACAACACAAAAGTAAAAGCACACTGTTAGGTTATTTATTTATCACATCAAAACATAAAACAAATATGTACATCAACTCACATTGCCCAATTATGAATTGGGGGTAGGTCCATCCTCACTTCATCTTTATAGAAATGTCATTCCTTTGCGTCACGCCAATCTATCATAGTCTTCTAGACTTCACTCCACTTCCTCTTTCTAGAAGTGTCCAAATGAGCTATCATGTTTTCGTCATTAGGGAAACAACGAACTTTCTTTAGATACCTTGAAGTGCGCCGCCATACCCGAAATCGCAAAGGACGTATTATCTTGTTCGTCAGACACATAGAATCTACCTTTACCCAGTTATAAAAAGTGGCCGCAAACTGTGGGAAGTACATCCTTATTATCCTCCATGCTGTAACTGGCAAAGTGATATAGTGCTAAAAAAAAACGAGCCCTTTAAGGTTCTCAATTACTAGGTCTGTGATGTCAAAAGCGGTATGTTTCTGAGCCATAGCATGGAAAGTCTTACAAGCTGATTTGGAGGCAGTGGAAAAATGTCAATCCCCCATGATGTTCAGAAGGATAAACAACATGGTAGTCCCAACATTCATGGTCATACTGGCTAGTAGAATAGTGTTGTCTGGCCATCGGCCAGATTCTGCACGTTCAATGACTTGGGCGAGGCCATCGCCATAACGGGCGGCGAAATCTTCCCAAGAATAGTCATTAAAGTTGTTTTGTATGATGTATTGAATGGGAGTGTCTGGCTGAATATAAGGAAGGTCCAAAGCCATAGCAACTGCTGGCTCGTAAAAGAGGTGTCTGGTGTTACCAATATGGATTGCAAATCCGTTCAACATGAAACCATGTACAGCAGGTGGATCCTCTATATGATCATAAAAATAAGTTGCCAAACCTGGAGATGTATGATGAAGTCTCTGAAAATATGTCCATATGCAAAAGAATTAAGCAAAGCATGGAAAGATTGTTCTTGAATAATCTTTGGAGATGCCATTGTAGACGACGTGTGAAGAAAGATACCACCTGTAAACAATGATAAACCAAAAATTAGAATATGATAGAAATGACTAAGTAAGAACGAATGACATTTTTTACAATAGGAAAATTACACTATATTAAAAACTACAAAGAAAATGACAAATAACAGAAATTTGCAAAATCTAATTTGTGTCATGGGCCCAAGTAACGGCGAGGATCCTTTGGTGAGAGAAATCCATTTATAAGATTCTCGATGCAGTCAATCCGTGCAATAGCCTGTTGCAACTGGGCATTCTGTGTCTGGTAAATCTTGGCTTGGTTCTCTATTATGAGAGTGTTATTTGCCAAGAACTGGTTGTGGCTGTGCAAGAATTGTGCTTGTTCCTCGTTTTGTATTGTCCGCAGGTCGTGAAATTCAAGAAGACTAGTACTGATGATGTTCTGACGTGTGTATAATGTCATTAATCCTTAATTGGTCTAACTTAGTGGAAAAGGGAATACTGAATTTGAGAAGTGTCTAACTTTGCTATAAATAGGCACCAATCCGAAGATGCAGAAAATACGAATCGAGGTGTCACAGGGTAGTTAGACCACGTGTATCTTCTAAAACAATACGCAAAATTGGATATAGTGCGGATGGGAAGAATAGGGCATGCGACTACAAGGAGTGCTTTTTTTTTTTTTTTTTTTTTTTTTTTTTTTTAAGTAGAAGGACAAGGAAGATTTAAATATATTATCACAATAAGATGTAACAACGTACAAAGATGTGAAAACACACCATAATGACACGGAGAATAAAGTACAAACCTAAATATTAGATAGGACTATATGCCACATTAACAACATTACTATAATAAGACAAACGAGCATGAAGACTTGAGTAGCATATTCAATTTGCCGCTGCTCAAACTTTTCTAGTGCATCCATGAAGCTTGAAATTTGGTAAGAGCTAAAAAATACCATTTAGAATTAGAGAAGAAGTGTAGAGGGAAGAAGATGAAAGGAGTGAATGTGAAGGATGTGGTGAAATTTCTTTTTATAGAAAGAAAATAGAGTCGTTTTCTGACCGTTTTTTTGTGCGTTTTCATGACCGTTTTGTAAAAAGTTAGTGGGCGGTAAAATTCACCGTTAAGTGTGACGTCAAAAATATATATCTATATATTTATATATATCTATATTACTAATATTATTATATATGTTTCTACTTATATATAATATAATATTGGAGATATATAATAACTAATATAATATTTGAGAAGGCAGAAGTTTTGGAAAATGTAGCAAATAACAGACATCCTAGGCTGGAAAATTAAAATGCAAATACGTAAATAAAATATCCGACATAAATAATATACAAGACCGGGAAAATAAACTATCTACTGAAAATCCTCATGGGCTGCAGAAGAAGAACTAGGAGTCTTGCAATGGCGTGCATTACGAGCTCCCATGGAGGCTAACTATTCTTGGATATCGCCTAGGGTATCTGATATTCGCTTTTTACGACCACTTAGAGTTTAGAACTCTCTAAATTGAAGCAAAAGAAATCAAGGTTCCTTACTCACGATCTTCGTTGAGTAGAGTTAGAATAAGGATTCGAACTACCTAAAGTATAGAACAACTACAAATTGGATGTTACAATAAGGGAACTAAGGAGTAAGGGTCTATTATAAATGTTAGATTTTTATCATTCCTACTTAAACATTAAGAAAACATTAAGTTGAAAACATGCACTTGATACTAAAAATAGAAATTTGGAAGAGAAGTTGGAGAGTTAATCCTCCTCATGTGAGCTACCATTAGTGTTGATTTGAAATAGGTTTTATTCTTCCTAAACTCATAGACAAGTCCCTAACGGAAAAATATAATTGATCCCTAGCATGCATGGCTCACTTAAGAGCTTATACATGCTAGCAAGTGAAACCAAACAATGACTTATCTCTAAGCTCATTGTTTGATTTCTAACTAGACACTACACCAACTATCATTTTGGGATAGGATGTAGTGTTAGTTGTTTATCCTAAAAACCTACCAAACTCTCAACCAATGTTTTTCCCTCACATGAGTTGGATTAACTCCCCAAAAGGGAAGTTAGCTCATGATCCTTGGGACAAGGACTTATGAACTACTAAAAACTCAAAAGAGAAAGAGAGAGAGAGAGAGAGAGAGAGAGAGAATCCACAACCAAACTCACTTATATATTTCTAGAAGAACTAGAAGAACAAGTGTTCCTCCATTAAAACTATTACAAGCTTTTTGCAAATTAAAATAAAACTTACTTCTCATTTTTTCCTAAGGAACTAAAATAATGCCATGTGAGGAAAATAAGTCAAGGGAGTAAATGGAGTGTCCCCCACCTTTGTCCAATTTCTTCTCCATTTGAGAGAAATCTCATTTCCTCCCACGTGAATTATCAAACCACATTGATTCATTTTTATCTACCACATTAAAACAAAGTGACACCTTGCCTTTTTTTTTCACTATTAACACCTAATCTAATTTATTACATGCAAGGTGTCAACTTTGCACCAATAATTTGTTATCTTTGTCTTGACATGCTCCATGATTGATGACTCATCCAATCTTGTGGCCCCTCATAGTGGGTCCATGTGTAGTCCAAATGGTGATCCGGGTATTTTGGGCAGCTTTTACAACTTCCCGCTTCTCGTAGAGAGTTCATCGCCTCGATTGTCCCGAGCAGCTCTCTTGTCGATTCGAGTCCCGGGTTCGAGAGGTAGGAGCTTTGGAAGTATGATGCTTCAACGTGGATTTGAGAAAATTCATATATACCGTTCCTCGTGCTTTATTGCAGTTTAACCAATATTTCCATGTTTATCGCAGATACCCGCAAAAAAGTATGAAAACATATTTATTTCATGATTATTAAACACATAATTAACCAAATTTATATGTCTCAATGGGGTTTCATAATACACTTTTGGGTGCTTATCACACTACCCCTAAAACAAAGACTTTGCTTGTCCTCAAGCAAAGAAGAGACACTAAAATAGATAAGTGGCCAAAAATGTGTAGTCCTAAACTAATTCTCGTTTAGCAGAGCGCGATTGCATTGACCATATGCAACAAGGCCTTAAACCACTAGGAATTCCCTAGTGGACGAAGTTATAGCCTCGCGGAGAGTTTTCCAGAAAAGATACTCACAAACTTCATTTATACTACAATGACTCAGTGTGATGTAAACTTGTTTCCTAAATTAATCTCGATATCCATACATCTCCTTAGCGGTGGAACGAGGATTTATTTCTTTGAAACTCAAGTTAATATGTATTCAATAATTAAAACATCTACATATGATTATTCATGCAGTGAACTTTTCATTGAAATATACTAGCAGTGGTTGTTTTCGATCCTTGAGAGCATACCTAAACGGGTTCTCATGTGTATGTGTTGAAACACATATTCACTCAAAATTTTTCCACTCAGGTTTTGTTAACTCCAGTGTGCAGTGGGCACACGTTTCCTTACATCTCAATGACAGTCAGAGGAGCCGATGTCGATCAATCACGTCTACTACTTATTATCACACCACCCTACTCCTAATTGAGCTAGAGGTCTTTATTAGGTATTGTGGGGCTTAGGTGATAGTGTACAAGAAAATGGAAATGGATAATCAAAATTTACGAGTATGAGAGAATAGGGTCTTCATATATTTATACTAGAGAAATCCTTTTTTCCTTTCCTTCTTCTAACTGAGTTTTTCCAACCTTGTTCTTAAGCCTCTTGATACTAAGGATTTTTTTTTTTTAAGGCTTAAGAACATGATTCTATTTTCCTTTTCTGAAGCAAGTAACTGACTTATATTTGGGACAAGTCTTTCTCTTTATTCTTCCACATTTCATCCTATTTCTCATACTCATCACTTAGGTAGGTTCTTTTATTTGGTTTAATAGATGGGTAAGGAATTTTTTTGTGGTGAAAGTGAAAGGTTTGATGAAAGGTTCAGTGGAGTGACTAGCGGTAATATTTGTAACAGGTAAGAATTTTTAGCTATGTCGATCCAAAGAAGGCCTAAATTCTCGCCTAGGGTTCGGGTGGTGATCAAGTAAGTAGATGCGTAATTTCCTCTAATCGGAAAAACTACTCCTCCGTGGTCATCACACACAAATCACTCATATCAAGGCTTTTGGTTAGATTCTCACAGGATTTATAGTTTAAAGTAACTAACCGTTGTTTTAAACTTACCGCTATGTACAATCAATGATACTCAAGACATGAATATTCATGAAAAGATGTATAAAACTATTGCGTACGTATTATCTAAAATTTCTTAAAAACAAATCCTAATTCGGATACTAATGTGAGATTTCTAGACAATTTTCATCATTGAAAAGGAAACAAGACTTTGTCACTAAGTACAATTATTAATATGAAAATAAAAACTATATATAGGCTACAAGATGCCTAATTCTTGCTATAGGTTTAAAGCACCCCCAAACGTAATGATGCTTAGTCCTCGAAGGATCAATAATTAAAGAGAGAAAGTACCTGAGAACCGTGAGCAAAATTAGGGCTAGATTGCTGGAACCGAGAGGTTGGAGATCATAATATATTATTCAGAAAGAACAAGAAAATGTTCAATAGCACACTAAACATAGCACACGATATAATAAACCACAGCATATGAAACATGAAAAACAATAGCACACCAAACAAAAGGTTTAGCTAGATATATGTACAATGGCAAACTCAAGTTTACCATCCGCCAGACGTGAAGGGTTCAAGGCCCTCTTTAAGGAAATGCATTTCCTTAGCATCACGCCAATAGATAATAGTCTGCCAAATTTCTGCCCATTCTTTGTCTCCGGATTCTCTCAAATTGGTCTTCATCTTTTCGTCCTTTGGGTAACATCGAACATGCCTCAGGTATCGAGCGGGACGCTTTCCATTGACTAAAACCTCAATGAGCTTAATGATTTCGTTTTTGTCGGGCACATGGAATCCACCTTGACCCTACCATGAAAAGTAGCCGCAAACCGTGGGAAATGTGTCTTCATGATTCGCAAGCGGTGATCGGTAAAAGTATATACTTATCCTGAAAAGTGCGAGCTCGCTTCAGCCGGAGACAACACAACCTAAAATGTTAAATAATGCATGACCCCGAAGCTAGTGTAATCAATACAACGTTAAGCAGCCTCATTGGCAGAGAGAAAAATGCCAATCTCCCATAATGTTTAAGAGTACAAATAACATGGCAGTCCCCATGTTCATGGTCATGCTTTGCTAATGGAATGGTGATGTTTCGCCATGGCACATGGCCATCTCCTTCTCGTTTGATCTCAAGACCATCACCATAAGAGTCGCTAAACGCTTGCCACCGAAAGGAACGGTAAGAATTATGAAAGATGTACCGCCAAGATGCAAACCGGGTTCGCGGATATGGGAGGTCCAAAGATAGAGCAAGTTGTTGTTCAAAAGATATGAGGTGTGTCATCAACTCGGATTGTGAACCCGCCTAAGTAGAAACCATGCGATGGTTGAATGCTGGTGTGTCATCCATATTAGCATAAAAGTATGCAGCCAAACTAGGAGAATAAGTTTGGTCGTTGAAGAATTAGGGGAAGACCACCCAATGTTTGTGATGTAATCATGGAAGAGATGGCCATAGGCATTGGAATCCATCATAGACCGAAAGGATTGCTCAGAATGATTTTGGGAGGGACCATGGATGATGAAGATGCCGTGGTTTGATGAAGATGCCATGGTGGATGAAGTAATAAACTAGGGTACGCAACCGGATGGAAAAATGAGTATGTAAGAAAATAGACCCTCCTCAGAAAGCACATGTTAAAATTATATTAGTCACAATGGAAATGATGACAATCCTACTAAGCATTTCATACAAAATAAAACAAAAGGATAAGATAAAATATATAGTACGACGAAAAAAAAAACGTAATAACATATATGATTATATACTTATTGACTAAGTAATATCATGGATTCTCGATATTGATCTAGAAGATGCATATTTTGCACCGTGATCGTTTAGGTCTTCTATTTGTTGGCCGAAATGATCCGAATGTCCCCTTGGCGGGCAGAGAGTACGCTTTGATTTTCCATTAGAGAGCGTGATTTTGCAAGGATTGAGAATGAGTTTCCAAGATCTCTTCCCGCTCAACATCATGAGTTGCTTTGACGATCTTGGAAACTCAAGAGTTGTGATGATGATATTCTCGACGAAGCGTAGTAGTTCCCTCAAACCCCGATGAAGGAGTTTAATGCCGTCCATAGGATTAATAATATTCACCATGGCATTTTCATCAAATAAATGGTCAATTTGAGCTTGGGTTGTTCTCGCTTCATTTATCGAGTATCAGTGTCCAAAACCAACGGAGTAGTCCGTTTGGAGTACCTTTATATATGCTTTTGAAGTGGTGTCTCTCGAGAAATTTTGGATAACCCCAACGATCATAATCTGGCGTTACTAAAGTGGGGTAGGGTGCGCGACGTTCTTGTTTTCTTGGTGATTACGCTCCGTGAGGTGTTGGATTAGACAAAAATCATCTCTTTGAGTTTGCAAAATCCAAAGTAGGTGAATTTGAGGCTTTGTGACTTCGTTTGGTGTGATGTACCTACCACATTATGTCCCAACCAGTTGGAGCACAACACGCTGATTCTGTTTCAAAGAGCGTTGAAGAACAATGTGATGTGTATCTTCGAGGTTGCCATGAGATACGGCTCGCCAGAGTAAAGTTTTTATGAATCAAATGATGATTCTTGAACAAGGGACTCCCCGGTATTTATTGGAATTTGAAGTATGTCGGAGATCATTTCCTTATTCAATTCCAATCGTTGTCCATAGGCATTGAAGTAGAATTTTCCATCTTCATAGCCGCTTAAATTGGTAGAACATCAAAACCAATTCTCGTGAATAAAAAGTCGTTGAATGATATAGAAGAGGCGCCCATCCCTCGACGATGATTTCAAGTGTCAAAATAAGGAGAAAACCGCCCTCTTCGAAAAGTTTTAGGTAGTCTTTTCTCTCCGCTATTTTTCTTGGTTGAGCCATTTTCGAGGGAAGGATAGTGAAAATTGTATGAATAAGAATGGCTTAAAAAGAAGAGATTTATAGCCAACTGAGTCCAAGTGTAGTTAATGACCCATGTGATTATGAACAAAGATCATAGGGGATCCACAAGAAGTCTTTGTCATGTCGATATCCAAATATAATTAATGAGATTGTTGAATGTTTAGAAAATACGGAGGAAAGTTTCATTGGGGTAGTTAAACTTTACACGTAATTTCAGAATTGATGATCATAACTCAAGAATAGAATATGGATAGAATAATCGAAATGCGATCCGTGACAAGTGTTATGTGTACCTTGTAGCGTATGCGGATTTTCTCCTCAACACCATGTGTATCCATTAATGATTTTGTTATGGTTTTTTGGATGGCCTTTCGTTGTTATGGTTTGCTTATTTATTTATATATATATTATTATTTATATATATATATTTTTATATTTTTTTTTTTTTTTTTTTTTTATTTTTTATTTTTTTTTTTTTTTTTTTTTTTTTATTATTATTATTATTATTATATATATATATATATATATTAGAGACTAAAAAGACAACTAATAGACACAACTAATTAATAATGAACTTCTCCATTTAATACGAACCCGCATAAATGTGTGAGAATTATTTAACACACCATACTAATATACAAAATGAAAATCGAAAAAAAAAAAAAAACGGTTACATAGATCTAGTTATGCTTTGATCGTGTTATGCATGAGTGACAAGAGAATGATGATAAACACCGCCATCACAATTAATGTGATAGCCCATTAGCGTTGCTCCTTTTCCCATCGCCTAGTTTATTCATTATTGTCAAGAAATTGAAAATTTGTGAAGAAGAAGTTGTGAAGATTGAGAGAAGGGAATGAGTGAAAGAGGAAAGGAGAGTTGTATTTATAACTTGGTTTTCGACCGTTGGGCATGTGACCGTTTGATCAATCATTGGTTCTAACCGTTGGGCTTGTGGAGAGTAGGCCCAATGAATCAAGGAGCAAACTCATATTTTTGAAAGTACTATATTCGCATAACATAAATAATTTCTCATTTAAACCGTTCGAGATACAAAATTATGAGAAATCAACCGATATATAATAATTTAGCACTAAAAATAAAATGCGATGCATTAGGGAAATAAATGACATAGTCATTTTTAAACCAAAGAAAATAAACAGCTATCGAATCCCTCGGTTAGCGTAAGATGAACCCGGTTTCTACGCCTTCGCCAATTAATTTAACTTCAGCCGAGTTGATCAAGGTGAATGTGGCCTATAGATCAGAAAGTAATCGATCTTGAATTGCCGCCGATTAGCCATCATCATTCTCTCGAATTGGCCTTGGCGATTTCTCATTTCTTGCTGGAATTCATTCGGAAGTAATCATCTCTTCCGGGCGAAGAAACATCCCCGCGATACTAGAATTCATGTTCCTCAAGGCATCCATAGGAGTATTTATTCGGTGCATGGTATCTTCGTTAAAACAAACCGTGGTGAAAGCGGAGGAGGAGGTACGTTATCATGCTCAATGTCATCTCTAGCTACCGGGTCCCAATGGTCCAAAACACAAGTCTCAAAAATTCCAAAATTCTCGAAAAGCCCTTGTTTCAATGAAAGGCGAGTAGATCGAACCCTAAATTAAGCATAAGCCGAGTAACAAGTAAAGACAAGAGGAGTCGATTCGCTTGACGCTGGGTCGAAGAATATGGCCCGTGAAATGGACCATACGAAAGTGTGCTTCCTCTCCCGTAGGATCCACGCAGCAGGTGCAAGAAAGTCTTGTTCACGCCGACGCCTTTGAAGTTCCAATGACGCCAGGGCGCCAACCATCGAGTGACGGCTAATTGGTTACGCCCGAGCTTAATGCCTGGTACACGATTCGAGTTGTTGTACTCCCCCCTCGAGAAGCGTGGTCAAACATCAAATCCCTCGTGGTCGGATACTCGACAATAACAGTGGTCGGGCTATCCGAAAGTTAATCCAGATCCGCGGTATTCAAATCAACTCCATTGAGTTCACGCTCCATCCCATCCGCCGTGAATCCAAAATTCGCCACCCCGAAACCTCCATTGTTATAAAATTTCAACACCAAATCTTCGAATATTGAGCTGGGATTCGATGCAAAAGATATTCCCACTCTCTACTTTCAATTTCCTCATCAAAAAATGGGTGAAACATCCCGGAATTATATAGATTTTCGAAATTTCTCTCGACTGTAATTCGTCTTCGTGCTGCCATAGCGCGGTTTAAATTGAATTTTGATAGTGCAAATAGTAAGAGGAGGTGGAGGAGGTGCTGCTGGAGGAAGGGGGTGGAGTTTGGTGGAGGTTGATCGCGGCGCGCGGTCGATTTCGGTGGTGGAGTGGTCGCTACTGGGTTTATGTCAGGGGACCAAGATCCGGTTTTTGTGGAAGAAGAAAATAGAGGGGGGAACGCGTGGGTGCCCCGCGCGTGGGCTTTGTACCCGGATCGTGGGTTTTTGGGTCGGGTCAAAATTTTGGCCCAAGTACAAATGAATTACAGAAATTCCTGTTATGTCCCCGAAATGGTCCAAACTTCAAACTTGGAAATTTGATTCGCTTCAACCGAATTTTACCGATGAGATATCAAACGATCAAGATTAAAATGCCATCCATTAGAATATGAAAAATCACATTCAAAAATCTTTTTTTTTTTTTTTTTTTTTAACAATTTTGGTTTTATTTATTTATCCTTTATATACAAATGTACAAGTCGAGAAGAACGCGGTCAACAACACCGAAATCCAAATAAAACAACACATCACAAACACGCCTTTAACTCAGCAACTTTCATGTCGGCTCGGGTGAACCCAATCCAGCCGTGATCGCGGGCTTATCCTTTATGTTTTTGGGGGCCTGGGTTTAGGACGGTACCATCCTTGACCAATGTGCAATGGTCTAATAATAATATTACCCTTAGTACATATGGTATAGCCTCAAACCGCCTAAACAAAATCACATAGAAAACTGAATGGGTTGGGTCTGGGGAATCCATTGCCCGCATTTAACTATGAAATATCCGATGGTGCATATCACGACTCTCTTTGGGCACCATGCCGGGTGCTAATAAAACAAAAACGTATATACATGTTGAGTCTTTTAACGCCGATCCTCAATTTACGAATGTGAGTCTTTTAACGCCGATCCTCAAGACTAATGTGAGTCTTTTAACGCCGATCCTCAAGATTTAATATGAGTCTTTTAACGCCGATCCTCAAGATTTAATGTGAGTCTTTTAACGCCGATCCTCAAGATAATGTGAGTCTTTTAACGCCGCGGGGAGCAATCCCAACCGATGGGAGCAACGGACGACGTTTATCTTTTGAGCTGGTGTCGATAATAATATACCTTATATACCGCTCATCTCGGATAAAAGATCAAGACCCGACAGAAAGGAGTTTGATAGTTCATACACCATCCCATCCTTTTCGCCGCCGCTGAAAGCAAAAGTACTACGACCATTACCAATTCGAGATGGGTGAGATTTGGACCAAATGATGAGTTGGAGTTCGCGAGGAAGAGAATAGAAAAGGGAAGAGAAAGAAGGAGTTGAAATTTTGGTACCCATTGTTTTCCCGAGGCACGCTTTGCTCGATTATCGTAAGACATTTATACTCGGGCCTGAAATTAGAGTTTTTGTGGACTAAGGTTCCGGCGCTTGCAACCACACACTCTAGGGAATTTTAGAAAAGAAAATAAAAGAGGGCCCGGCTACCCTAATGGCATACTTTTCCTGTTTAAATACATGGAAAGAAATACACCAAATAATCTATTAGTCCAGGTAGATCGGATCATTGAGAAGAGTCTCTTCGACATCCGGAGAGCGCAACTCATGATAATGTTTAAGGCCTGGCCATTTACTTGGAATTCGCTACCATCATTTACTTTTTTTTGCAGATAGCCCCATAAGGGGTGACAGCAGAGACAGTGAAAGGACCAGACCATCGAGTTTTTAATTTTCCTCGAAAAATGTGTAATCTTGAGTTGTACATCAAAACTTTTTGACCGATTTTGAACTCTTTTCGCAATATGTGCTTGTCATGCACTCTTTTCATGTTGGCTTTATAGGATTTCGAGATCATAGGCATCAATCTCAATTTCCTCAAGCTCATTTAATCGCAATTTTCTTTTTCACCGCCATGTTAGTGTTATAATTGAGGCTTTTGATGGCCCATAGAGCACGGTGCTCAAGTTCAACCGGCAGATGGCAAGGTTTTCCAAAAACGAGGCGATACGGAGACATCCCTATAGGTGTCTTAAAAGTCGCTCAGATGCCCACAAGGCATCGATAATCTTAGAGACAAATCTTTTCCTAGATGGATTGACAGCTTTTTTCCAAAATGGATTTTATTTCTCGATTAGAGACTTCTACTTGACCAATCGGTTTGAGGATGATAATGAGGAGTTGCCACTTTGTGCGTGACTCCATATTTCTTTACTAATGATTCAAAAATTTTATTGCAGAAATGTTTTCCCCATCACTAATTATAGCTTTGGAACACCAAATCGAGAAAATATTTTTTTTACAAACAAAACTACCGCTTTTATGATCGTTAGCACGACATGCCAATGCCTCAATCCATTTTGACACATAGTCAATCGCTACAAGTATGTATAGGAAGCCATGAGAATTTGGAAATGGACCCATGAAGTCGATGCCCCATACATCAAAGATTTCCACAATTAGAATGGGATTTAAGGGCATCATATTGCGTTGAGTAATGCGACCTAACTGCTGGCAACGATTGCATGCTTTGCAATGCTCATGTGCATCTCTAAACAGTGTTGGCCAATAAAAACCACATTGTAGAACCTTGGCCGCAGTTTTCTTACCACTAAAATGACCACCACAAGATTGTTCATGGCAGAAGGATAACACATCATTGTGTTCCCAGTCGGGAATGCAACGGCGGATTAGTTGGTCTGAACAATACTTGAAGAGGTAGGGATCATCCCAGAAATAGAATTTCACAGTGGATAAAAACTTTTTCCGATCATTACGGAGACCAAGATAAAGGAACTTCCTCGGTGAAACTAAGTAATTTACTATGTCGTACTCAAGGGGACTAAAAAATAGAGTACAAGTGTTCATCCGAAAGGAATCACAGATAGGTTCAAGATCGATCGATCAACATCATCGACAAGTCTTGATAAATGGTCCGCGAAACCACATTTCGCTTACTTTTTTATCTCTAATTTCGAGAGTAAACTCTTGCAAAAGGAGAATCCATCGGATCAACCTTTGTTTTGCATCTTTTTTCGCTAATAGATAACGGCGCCGCGATGGTCGTGTAGACAATAGTTGGAGAACCCACTAGGTAAGGCTTAAACTTATCTAACGCCAGATACAACAAATGGTGAAACTCTTTCTCGGTGGTGGTATAGTTACGTTGAGCTTCATTAAGGGTTTTACTCGCGATAGTAAATGACAACCGGCTTATCTTTCCGGCGGCGCTAGTTCTAGTACAGCTCCAATAGCATAGTCGCCATGCCACACATTAATTCAAAAGGTTTAGACCAATCGGTGGTTGAATTATAGGAGCGTAGTTAATGCGGTTTTAATACCTCAAATGCTTGTTTGCAACTGAAATTGAAATCAAAAGCGGCATCTTTAAGCAGAGATTGGTTAAAGGTCTAGCAACCTTTGAGAAATCTTGAATAAATCTCCTATAGAAACCCGCGATGTCCTAAGAATGCTAATGTCTCAACAGTTTTGGTATAGGAAGTGAAGCAATTTTTTCTATCTTAGCTTTGTCTACTTCGATTCGGCCCTTTGAAACGATATGTCCTAAAACTATTCCTTTAGTAACCATGAAATGGCATTTTTCCCAATTAAGAACAAGGTTTTTTTCTTCACAACGCGTGTAAAGACCTTTTCAAGATTTGATAAACAAACTATCGAAAGAATCTCCATAAATTGAGAAATCATCCATGAATACCTCCATAAACCGCTCAACCATATCACTCGAAAATATGAAGCATGCAAAGCATTGAAAGTACCGGTGTGCATTGCAAAGGCCGAAAGGCATTCGCCTATATGCAAATGTACCAAATGGATAGGTGAACGTTGTTTTTCTTGATCGCCAGGATCTATGACTATCTGAAAATAACCGGAATAACCATCAAGAAAAAAAAGAATAGGCATGACCGGGCTAAACGCTCGAAAGCATCCGATCGATGAATGGAAGTGGAAAGTGATCCTTACGAGTGACGGCATTAAGTTTGCGATAGTCAATGCATATTCGCCATTTTACTGGGATACGAGCGGAAATGCATTCATCTTTATCATTTCGCACAACTGTAATGCCAGATTTCTTTGGAACTACGTGTACAGGACTCACCCAAACACTATCAGAGATAGGGTAAATAATACCTGCATCTAGTAATTTTAACACTTCTTCTCGTACCACATCTTTCATGGTAGGGTTTAGGCGACGCTGTGGTTCACGCGACGTCTTAGCATTTTCTTCCAGGTGTATGCGATGGGTGCACACATTAGGTTCAATGCCTTTAATGTCATCGAGGGACCATCCAATAGCAGAACGATGTTGTTGAATGACATTAATTAAACGAGCTTCCTGATCGTCAGTTAATTGTGAAGAAATAATAACCGGTGACGCGACCATCGCGATCAAGTCAGACGATTTTAATTCGGCGAAGTGGTTTTAATTCAGGGGGGGGGGGAGTGGGTATTAAAGATTCTTGAGGAAGGTCATCATCCATGTAGTAAACAGAGGGATGATCATCCAAGTTACTTGACATCACTATTGTAGGGTCAATTAATGGTATTGACTCTAATAACTCATTTACTTCGTTTGTATAATTATCGTCCTCAAACTCAGAGTCGCTAAAGGAAAGAAATTGGTACACTTCATCCTCGTGAAAGAGTTTGAGAAATACTCTTGGCGGAATGTCATCAATCCCGTTGACTTCTCCATCAATGTCGCGTTCGAATTTGTTTCATTAACTTGAACACATTCACCTCGACCGAAAAGATTTCGAAGGACATGGTCATGGAACCATCTCGACAGTTAATAAGAGCATTAGCAGTGGCAAGGAACGGACGTCCTAAAATGATAGGAATGGAATCACAAGCAACTTCTGTATCCAAAATAACAAAGTCTACAGGATAGAAGAAATCTTGGACTTTTACAAGGACGTTTTCCACAATTCCTTTTGGATACTTTATGGAACGATCTGCTAACTGTAGAGTCATGGTGGTAGGTTTGAGTTCATGAAGACCTAATTGTTTAAATAAATAATATGGAAGTAAGTTCACGCTTAGCTCCTAGGTCTAATAAAGCAAAGTAGCGGTATTTGTCACCTAAGGTGCATGGAACCGCTGGGTCCACTGTGGTCCTTGTATTTTACAATACCATTGGTTCGGTAATGGAGGGAAATTGTTCAAATGAGGAACGCTTTGTTGAGGAACATTAGTTCTTCTTTTGTGGTGCACATATCTTTTAGAAATTTTGCATGTTTTGGTAATAATTTTAAGGCATCGAAAAGGTAAGTTGATTGTTAAATTTTGAAAAGTCTCTCGAATTTCAAAGCAAAATTGTCATCAGGTTTATTCTTTGCTAAAGCGTCGGCCGGAAACGGTGCCTTAGGTATGAATTTGGCAAAAAGGGTCTACTTGCTTGTTTCCTACATTCGAGGTGTTGACTTTGTTGAATCGGGGAATCTTCCGTAGGTTCATTATTAGAAATAGATTCCTTTGAACCTTCTTTTTCTTTGTTGATCATCCGCATACGTGATCCGATTGTCTATAGTTTTTCCAGATCGTAAAGTAGTGATTGCATGCACCTCACCTTGGTTGGTTGTGCTTTGTACCGGGGTATTAGTGAGTTCAAAGGTCGTGGTTTGTTTTGGTTTAGGGTTTGGAACCGCTTGTGCAGGAAAACACGCCTTTTCTCGACTCTTTTTCTGCGCCAATTGTTGAAGTGATTGTTGGATAGACGTTAAAATTTGAGGATTTGTTGGTTCATGTAAGCCAAGAAAGTCTCATTTGTCCTATCCGTAATGGTTGGCGCAGTCAGGCAAAATGCAGGTAGTAGTTCTCGATTATTGCTTAGAAGTTGTTGATTATAGTTGGGATTTGGATTATTTGGAACAAGGCTGCGGTTGGTCCGATAATTAGCATTAGAATTATTTTGAAATTGACCTTGTTGGTATTGTTGATTATTTCCTTGGCGGTATGGAATAAAATTATTGGTAGGTCGAACAGTTGATTAGCTTAAAACCGGGAGGAGCCCCGGTTTTTGTTGGTTATTTTGACGCCAAGTTTTAAATTCGGATGTTGTCTCCACGGTGCATTGGGAATGTTGAATGCACATGCCTCCTCCGCTTGTTGAGTAGGGAAGCATATAACAAAAAGCGACAATATGCATCGGGATGATCGGGACTAAGACAAAGGACACAAGGAGCGGTGTCAACGCTCATGACCGGTTTTGGTAGTTGATCGCTTACTTGAACCGCAAGTGCATCTACTTTTTAGTTAGGGATTCTATCAAATTTTTATTTCGGGATCAGGTTTTACCTCAAAAATAGATGTGGCTTTTGTAGCAAAGATCCTTTGATGATCTAGACGGCTCGTTGTTACCCCGGTGTGTACCTTTTTTCGCTTGTTTTTCAAGAAAAGTATAAGCTTCAAGAGCTCCTTTGTCCATGAAGCAACCTCCGCTCATTATATCAAGAGTTTCTTTTTTGATGATCGACAGGCCATTAAAGAATGAACGAACAAGGACGATTTTTTTTCTAGTTGGTGGTGAGGACATTCTAACGTAAGATCAAGAAAAACGACTCCATGCTTCCGTAAAGGATTCATGAGGATTTTGACGGAAGAATTGAATTTTTCAAGCATTTGAGTTGTTGTTTTCTTCGAGTGTAAAACCGAAGCATGAAAGCTTGAACTAGTTTATTCCATGTGTCTATGGATTGTGATTGTTGTCCCGCTAGCCGATTGATGCTTTTTCCGCTTAAAGTGAATGGAAACAAATCGAAGCAAAGAGTTGTTCCTTAGACCTCACTGGATGATGAAATGTTGTTGCCACTTGTTGAAGTCTACGAAGATGATTGTACGGTTTTTTCGTGCTCCAACCCATGATATATTGGTAACAAACCGAAGACGTTTGGTGGGATACTGAAAATCACCGACAATGTCCTCAAGTTTAATGCAGGAAGAAGGTCCTTCCCGTGAATGCAAGATAGAAGTCCGAGAGGGGCTTCTCTGGCTGGTGGAGGATCGTCGGCCATAATGACGAAGTTGATGGCTTAACGAAGGATTGTGATCAAGGTAATTAGCGTAGAAGAAGAACAATTTTTATGTGAGAACTTACGAATTGCTTATCGTATTTTTTCGACGATAGGTTTGTTCAATTTCTTTAGTGGAACTGGACTTTAATCTCATGCAAGCATAAAATTAGATCTAACTTACGAAGGAATTATGAGGACTCGAATTTTATTAATCTTAAGCATTAGGGTTGAACAACATATGCCTAAGCCGCCGCTAACATAGCAAGTGAAACTAGGAATACGCGGTGCATAAACCAACGGCCGCCAGTCACAAGATAGATATGAGGGAGGATTTCCCGCAAGCACGGTTCTAATTAAGTAACCTCAATCTTTCAAGTTTCCTAGACACCATTGGAATATGATTAAGATTTATGGAATTAAAATTTATGCAAAGGTGGTATTTAATTTTAATTTAATTTAATTTAATTTAATTTAATTTTTTTTTTTTTTTTTTTTTAAGATTTATGCAAGGTTTAAAATACAAACATACAAATACGATCTACTCATACAATACTAGGTGCAGTAGCATGTGAAGGTACTCTACTCATAATGATAGCTATACCTAATAGGCAAACTTGTGTCATCGATAAATATTTCCATAACGCTGAGGGCAAAATATACATCAAGAATAATGATATGTACGCTTAATTTGTAAATCGATATTACGTAAATGTATATCAACAAGAATGTGCTTAATTTGAATCACTCATAATATCTAAATACCTTAGCATACCTAATACGATATACATAATGCGATAATAGATGACAAAACTAAACATGCAAAGTTTTATACCTAAACTAAAATATTTACTCTTGTATTGCATAATAAATCGATTTCGACAATACTCATTGAGATTGCGAATGTCCTATAGAGAGCAAAGCTTCACCCGTAGGGTTTAGAAACAACTTACCCAACTAAGATTTTTAACCCTCGTTGGAATGTTCTCCTCTTTCTTGACAAAATCGACTTAATATACAACACCGCGGTAATGATAATCGTAAAAAGAAACATCAAACATTTACCAAGCAACATTTATAGAGAAAGACATATACCCATGCAATACAATACCATTAATATGTAAATATACATTCATATGCAATTCATGTCCGTGTAATCGTATATAAATATTTACCGGTATACGAAGTTGATTCATGCATAATTCCAGGCTAAAACTTAAATAATAATCCATAAATTTTTCCTAATACTATATACATGGCATTCATGCAGAAAAACATACTAAAATAATATAAATAAATGACAATAATACTCAAAATTGGAACCTCAGAAGCTTCCCCGTTTTAAAGCCAAATGATAAAAGACGTTTCGATTCGTCGACGCGAGTAATCCCAAAGGATTATCGACTTTTTCAGGTACAGGGCCAAATATTTAGGCCTGGAAATGGATCAAGGTGGATCAGGAGATGCTGATGGCCGAAGATGAGCAGTAAAAACAAAAATTGACTCGCGGACGCGGGTCCCACTCGCGCACGCTAATACACACCCGCGCACGCGGGTCAAATAATCCACAGTGAGTTCAATTTTTCTCAGAAGTCTTATAATTTGCTGAAATGATGTTTCCCAGTCCTAACTTTTGGTACCTGTAGGTGGAACGAAATTTTTTTTGGATTACAGGTTGTTTACGAGGCAAAATACGAAAAAAAACCAAAAAAAACGTAAAAACAAATGAAACGTAGAGAAAGAAAGAGAATGGGGGTTCCCCCTTGATGCAACTTTCGCTTTGTAGCCCAAGTTCTATTGCTTTAGAACAAGAAGGCCGCGCCATTTGATATTCGCTTTACGACCACTTAGAGTTTTAGAACTCTAAATTGAAGCAAAAGAAATCAAGGTTCCTTACTCACGATCTTCGTTGAGTAGAGTTAGAATAAGGATTCGAACTACCTAAAGTATAGAACAACTACAAATTGGATGTTACAATAAGGGAACTAAGGAGTAAGGGTCTATTATAAATGTTAGATTTTTATCATTCCTACTTAAACATTAAGAAAACATTAAGTTGAAAACATGCACTTGATACTAAAAAATAGAAATTTGGAAGAGAAGTTGGAGAGTTAATCCTCCTCATGTGAGCTACCATTAGTGTTGATTTGAAATAGGTTTTATTCTTCCTAAACTCATAGACAAGTCCCTAACGGAAAAATATAATTGATCCCTAGCATGCATAGCTCACTTAAGAGCTTATACATGCTAGCAAGTGAAACCAAACAATGACTTATCTCTAAGCTCATTGTTTGATTTCTAACTAGACACTACACCAACTATCATTTTGGGATAGGATGTAGTGTTAGTTGTTTATCCTAAAAACCTACCAAACTCTCAACCAATGTTTTTCCCTCACATGAGTTGGATTAACTCCCCAAAAGGGAAGTTAGCTCATGATCCTTGGGACAAGGACTTATGAACTACTAAAAACTCAAAAGAGAAAGAGAGAGAGAGAGAGAGAGAGAATCCACAACCAAACTCACTTATATATTTCTAGAAGAACTAGAAGAACAAGTGTTCCTCCATTAAAACTATTACAAGCTTTTTTGCAAATTAAAATAAAACTTCCTTCTCATTTTTCCTAAGGAACTAAAATAATGCCATGTGAGGAAAATAAGTCAAGGGAGTAAATGGAGTATCCCCCACCTTTGTCTAATTTCTTCTCCATTTGAGAGAAATCTCATTTCCTCCCACGTGAATTATCAAACCACATTGATTCATTTTTATCTACCACATTAAAACAAAGTGACACCTTTGCTTTTTTTTCACTATTAACACCTAATCTAATTTATTACATGCAAGGTGTCAACTTTGCACCAATAATTTGTTATCTTTGTCTTGACATGCTCCATGATTGATGACTCATCCAATCTTGTGGCCCCTCATAGTGGGTCCATGTGTAGTCCAAATGGTGATCCGGTATTTTGGGCAGTTTTTACAACTTCCGCCTATCGCGTAGAGTTCATCGCCATACGATTGTCCGAAAGCAGCTCTCTTGTCGATTCGAGTCCCGGTTCGAGAGGTAGGAGCTTTGGAAGTATGATGCTTCTACGCGGATTTGAGAAAATTCATATATACGCCGTTCCTCGTGCTTTATTGCAGGTTTAACCAATATTTCCATGTTTACTGCAGATACCTGCAAAAGTATGAAAACATATTTATTTCATGATTATTAAACACATAATTAACCAAATTTATATGTCTCAATGGGGTTTCATAATACACTTTTGGGTGCTTATCAGTATCCATCACCTGAGCCTGAAACTGGTGTTGGTTTGCCATGAGCATTCGCTGGAACTGGTTCTGTCGAGTAGTCATATGATCCTGAAATGCATTCAAGGAAGTACGCATTTCTTGTTGAAATTCGCCCATGGTGTTTGTCATCGACTCATGGTGAGTGGTCATATCCTCCCTGAACTCGCCCATGGTATGTTTCATTGATACCTGGCGAGTGTACATGTCTCTCATGCCACTGTTCATAGCATGTAAGGCATCCATAGGATGGTTCATCTTGCTCATAGCGGTCTCATCAAAGAAGGGTGGGTGAGTTGGACCTACGTTAGCGTGTTCAGCTGCCATTGGTGTTGTGGGTTCCCATGGGGACAATATGCATTTCTTGAAAACAAGCATATTCTCATATGGTAGCATAGGTACTAACGGGGTGGCAGACAAGAAACCCAAATTAATCATAACTTGCGTTACAAGAACGGCAAGAGGGGCTGACCTGAGTGTGGCATGCATAATGATATCAAAAAGAAAGGTGACTATGCAGAAGTTACCCTTGCGCTCCTGGAGGATCCAGAGTAGGTGGAGAAATGTCTTGTTGATATCTAAAGGCTTCAAGGTGCCAATGACATTCTGTCCCAACCATTGAGTCACGGCCAATTGGTTCCGTCGCACCAAGCGTTGATACGCACATTTCCCATCCATATTATACTCGCCCTCGATTAGCATGTCGAGCATTAGGTCGTAAGTCCATGGATACACGGACTACTGCTGAGTCAGCACGTGGTCGACCACAGGTATGCCCGTTACATTCGAGATCAAAGCAGGTGTGACTTGGCGGCACACGCCGTCGATGGTGACCCAAAAATGGTCACCATTCAAGCTCCCATTGTCGTAAAATTTCAACACCAAATCCGTTGAACATACCCCACCATTGGCATATAACAAATACTCCCATCCTCTAGAGTATATTTCCGTATCAAAAAATGGAGCAAACATCCCATTTTCAAATAGTGCTCCAAAAAATTTCTCCACTGAAATTCGCCTATTTCCAGCCATCGGTGATCGTAAGAAGAGGATGGATATTGATTTAGGATGAAGGGGAGAATTGGGAGTTTCTGACGGAAGGGAATTCAATTCTAAGTTGTCGAGGTCATGCACGAGACTTGGGTTTAACGTGGGCCTATCTCGTGCGAGACTGAATTGAGAGGGAACAAGATCCAGTTTTTGTGAGAGACGAAGAATGGAATGATGACACGTGTGGTTGGGTGTCTCGATTTTAAATGGACCGAGAATAACAAGATTTGGTCGGACCCAAAAAATTTCCCAAGCCCAAATCAAGCCTAAAGCCCAATTTAAGCCTAAAAAATGTAAACAATCACACACGACTTGTTCAGACTCCGAATTGGATAAATGAGCTATCGAAATGATCGACATGAAAAATGTCATCCAATTATATGAGTTATTCTCAAAGACTACAAGAATTTTTGAAGAGAAGGAGGGATGTTTTATTTATAAACAAGGGAGATTAATGTGAACAACACTGGATGTCCAGAAGAGTCACCATCTAAATTCATAGGCAACTGTCATGTTGGCTTTACCTTTATGTATTATGGGGTTAGGGGCAGGACGGTACCATCCTGGACCGTGCGCGCTACGGTCTAATAATATTACCCTTATTACATACGACTATCCTCAAACCCCGCCCCAAAGGGAACTCAAAGTAACCAATTTTAGGGGTTGGTCTGGTGGAATCCATTGCCCGTACGTGTTCCAAGTATGCAACACCTGAGGTTGAACACGAATCTCTATGTGCACAACTTAATGCAAGGGGTATTTTTTTTTAAAAAAGACAAAAATATATACATATCTACAAGGTGAGTCTTTTAATGTCAGATCCTCAAGACTAATCGAGTCTTTTAACGTCAGATTCTCAAGACGTTTCCTAACCCATGGGAGAAACGGCGCGGCGATGAAGTTTATCCTGCGCAGCTGGTGTCAGACAAAAGTATACCTTATACCGGCTAGTATCGGATAGGAAGTCAAGACTTGGACAGAAAGGTGTTTGACAATGCATACACTACCCTATCCTTCCCGCACGTCGTTTACGAGCAAAAGAACTACTACCATTACCTATTCGTGATGAGTGAGACTTACACCAAATGATTAGCTGAAGTTCGCGAGGCAGAGAGTAGAAAAGGGAAGAGAAGGAAGGTGGTGAAATTTTTGGTACCCATCGTTTACCAACAGGAACGTTTGCTCGCGTTGCAGAAGACATTTATACCCAGTTCTGAAATAGAGTTTTTGTGGACTACGGTTTCGGCGCTTGCAACCACACACTTCAAAGAACTTTTGAGATCATAAAATAGAAGATGGCCCGGCTACCAAAATGGCGTACCCTCTACAGAAACAAGATTTAGTATGCCAAATGAAACATCTAGTCTATGTAAACCGGATCCTAAAGAAGAGTCTGTTCAACAGTTGGGGAGTGTAACTCATGGTAAAGTTTGAGGCGTTATCTATTTACTTGAAATTTGTTGTTATCTTGTGGATTAAGCAAAGAGATTACTCCATAATGTGTCACAGCTGACACAATGAAAGGACCAGACCATCGTGTTTTCAATTTACCAGGAAAAATGTGTAATCTGGAGTTGTACAATAAAACTTTTTGGCCAATTTTGAAATATTTACGCAAAATATGCTTGTCGTGCACTCTTTTCATATTAGCTTTGTAGGATTTCGAGAGATCATAAGCATCACTCCGAATCTCCTCAAGCTCATTTAATTATAGTTTTCGCTTCTCGCCTGCCGCATTGATATTATAATTGAGGCTTTTGATGGCCCATAGGGCACGATGCTCAAGTTCAACAGGCAGATGACAAGGTTTTCCAAAAATAATGCGGTAAGGAGACATCCATATAGGTGTCTTAAATGTTGTTAGGTATGCCCACAAGGCATCCGATAAGTAGAGAGACCAGTCTTTTCTTGATGGATTGACAGTTTTCTCCATAATGGACTTTATCTCTCTATTGGAGACTTCCACTTGGCCACTGGTCTATGGGTGATATGGAGTAGTAACTTTGTGAGTAACTCCATATTTCTTCATTAAAAACCCAAAAAATTTATTACAAAAATGTGTACCCCATCACTGATAATAGCTTTGGGGACACCAAAACGAGAGAAAATGTTTTCTTTTACAAATTTCACAACAGTCTTATGGTTATTTGAGCGACATGCGAGTGCCTCAATCCATTTGGACACATAGTCCACAGGGACTAGAATGTAGAGAAAACCTTGAGAAATAGGGAAGGGTCCCATAAAATCAATGCCCCAAACATCAAAAATTTCCACAATTAAGATAGGATTTAGGGGCATCATATTGCGTTGGGTAATTCGACCTAGGTGCTGACAACGAATGCAAGCTTTGCAATATTTGTGTGCATCGCGAAAAAGGGTAGGCCAGTAAAAACCACATTGTAAAACCTTGGTCGGAGTTTTCTTTCTATTGAAATGACCACCACAAGATTGTTTATGGCAAAAAGATAATACATTGGTGTGTTCCCATTTGGGAATGCAGCGATGAATGAGTTGGTCGGAACAATACTTAAAGAGGTAGGGGTCATCCCAGAAATAATATTTTATAGTGGATAAGAACTTTTTACAATCAGGGCGTGACCAAGAGGAAGGAACTTCCTCAGTAACTAGGTAATTAACGATATCCGCATACCATGGAGAGGAGAAAATGGAGTACAAATGTTCATCTGGGAAGGAATCACAGATGGCTTTAGAATCACTATCAATGTCACCAACCCGCTTTGATAAATGGTTGGCCACGACATTTTTGGTTCATTTCTTGTCTTTGATTTCCAAGGTGAATTCTTACAAGAGAAGGATCCAGCGGAACAATCTCTGTTTTGCGTCCTTTTTCGTGAGTAGGTACCAAAGTGCGGCATTGTCAGTATATATGATGGTGGATGATCCAACCAGGTCAGGGCGAAACTTATCCAAAACATAAACAACAGCTAGGAACTTTTTCTCAGTTGTCGTGTAATTACATTGAGCGTCATTAAGAGTTTTACTAGCGTAGTAAATGACAATGGGTTTGTCAGCACGTCGTTGGTCTAGTACAGCGCCAATAGCAAAGTCGCTAGTGTCACACATCAGTTTGAATGGTTGAGACCAATCAGGGGGTTGAATGATAGGAGCAATAGTCAGGACGGTTTTTAGAGTTTCAAAAGCTTGTTTGCAATTAAAATTGAAGTCGAAGACCGCATCTTTAAGCAAGAGATTGGTTAAGGGTCGAGCAACTTTAGAAAAATCTGGAATGAATCGCCTGTAAAACCCAGCATGGCCTAAAAAGGCACGGATATTGCGAACAATTCTGGGGATAGGTAGCGAAGCAATTTTAACAATTTTAGCTTTATCAACCTCTATCCCTTCTTTTGAAACAATAAGACCTTAAACAATTCCTTTGGTAACCATGAAATGACATTTCTCCTAATTAATTACTAGATTTTTTCTTCACAACGTGTTAACACTTTAGAAAGGTTGGATAGGCAATCGTCAAAGGAATTTTCATAAATGGAAAAGTCGTCCATGAAGACTTTCATATAACGTTCCACCATATCACTGAAAATGTGAAGCATGCAACGTTGGAAAGTGCCTGGGGCATTGCAAAGACCAAAAGGCATTCGTTTGTATGCAAAGGTTCCAAAGGGACATGTGAAAGTTGTCTTTTCTTGATCGGCGGGATCGATGACAATTTGGAAGTAGCCGGAATAGCCATCAAGAAAATAGTAGTAAGCATGACCGGCTAAACGTTCTAGCATCTGGTCAATGAATTGAATGAAAGATGGAAGTGATCTTTACGTGTTCTGGCATTAAGTTTGCGATAGTCAATGCAAATTCTCCATTTTAATGGAATGCGAGTGGAGATGCATTCACCATTTTCATTTTGAACAACTTGATTACCTGACTTTTTGGGAACAACGGGGACAGGACTAACCCAGTCACTATCACAGATAGGGTATATGATACCTGCATCAAGTAAACGCAAAACTTCCTCCCTCACCACCTCTTTCATGGCAGGGTTAAGGCGACATTATGGTTCTCGCGATGTTTTTGTGCCGTCATCTAGATGTATACGATGCGTGCATACACTAGGGTCTATTCCTTTGATATCATCTAAGGACCATTCGATAGCGGAGCGGTGTTCACAAATGATACGAATCAAACGTGCTTCTTCGTCGGTAGTCAAGTGAGAATAAATTATTATAAGGTGACTACCATCGGGATCGAGATCCACGTACTTTAAATCAGAGGGTAGAGGTTTTAAATCCGGAGTTGGAGGAGTGGGGATCAAGGATTATCGTCTCTTCAATAGAAAAGAGTGAGTCAAGTTCATCTAAATTGGTTGGTAACGCAGTAGTAGGGTCAAATAGTGGTACTGACTCTAATAATGCGTGGACGTCCTTAATGTACGAGTCATCATCAAACTCAGGATTATCAAAAGAAAGAAATTGGTGTACCTCGTTTGGGGGAAAAGAGTTTGCAAAATATTCCTGTGCCAGACTATCAACCAGGCTAATCTCACCCTCAATATCAGGATCGAGAAGTTGTTTCATTAAGTTGAAGACATTGACTTCTACAGAAAGGTTCTCGAAAGACATTGTCATTGAACCATCCCGACAATTGATAAGAACGTTAGCGGTTGCAAGAAACGGACGTCCTAAAATGATAGGAATTGAGTCACAGGCAACTTCGGTGTCTAGAATGACAAAATCAACAGGGTAGTAAAAATCTTGGACCTTTACTAGGACATTTTCTACTATGCCCTTTGGGTACTTGATGGAGCGATCCGCAAGTTGCAGGGTCATATTGGTAGGTTTTAATTCATGAAGACCTAACTGCTTAAATAAGTAGTAGGGAAGTAGGTTAACACTAGTGCCTAAGTTTAAAAGTGCGGTAGCGGTATATTTGTCGCCCAACGTGCATGGTACGGTTGGTCGACCTGAGTCTTTGTATTTAACCACACCATTAGTAGTAGTAATAGAGAGAAATTGCTCAGTGAGGAACGCTTGTTGAGGAACATTTGTTCATCGTTTGTTGGTGCACATGTCTTTCAAAAACTTGGCAGGCTTGGGCAAATGCTTAAGTGCATCTAGAAAAGGTAGGTTATGGTTAAATTTTTTAAGGTTTCACGGATCTTATCGAAATGTTTGTCAGGTTTGTTCTTTGCCAAACGGGCAGGGAACGGAGCTTTTGGGCGGAATTTTGCATACGGATCAGTGTCGTCTTTCCCCAGTGATGTGGTTGTAGATTTGGAAGGAACAACTTCGTCCGCTATAGGTTACGAGGTAGGAGTTGGAAGGACGTCAGCCGCGACTTCTGTTGATTTGACGTCTGGCATATGTATGTGATTGTCGACGGTTCGACCAGAATGAAGAGTGGTCATCTCATTTACCTCACCCTGGCTAGGACTACTAGATCCTGGTGCATTGTTGAGTTCAAAGGCAGTGTTTGTGGGTTTAGGGTTTGGAACTAGGGGTGGGCAATGGGCCGGGTCGGGCTAGCCCGGCCCTAAACATTTAAAGCCCTTCAGATATTAGGGCCGGGTCGGGCCGGGTCACAAGTCTAAATCTCAAGCCCTGACCCTGGCCCTAGCCCTCTTTAAGGGCTTTAGGGTCGGGCTTTAGGGCCGGGCCTATATATTTTCTTTTTTTTACTACATCAGTTTTAAAACTCATTTATATTACAAAAATGTACAATAATCTACAAACTCAAAGTCCAACCAATCTAGTAATAATCCTGTATAAGTCCAAAAATTTAAAATGCACATCCATCTAATCTAATGGAAAGTACATCGAGAGTTCGAATTTGTTCTTCCTTGTACTCAAACCTCACTAAAATTACATTTAACATTGAAATACATAGACAAATAATTATATTATCATTTTAAAGGAAGAAGTAATAGATATAAAGAAGAAACATAATAGTTTTGGTTAAGGGTCATGGAAGTTGTTAAACTATTTGTAATATCATAAATTATTTCTATAATAGATTCAAACAAATATAATATTACCTTTCTTCTAATTTAAAAGTGATTCAAGCTTTGTATATGGAAATGAAAATATTGGCTTTTGAACAAGTGATGGAGAAAGGTTTGAGATTATAAATGTCATTTTTCCGACAAAAGGGTGTTTTTAGTTTCTATGTTACAAATGTCCGCTCAGATTTTGCTTTAATGGTGTGGAAGGAAACCTTTAGTTTTAGACTTGGCTTGGATGTGAATAAAAATATAATTTATAAGAAATAAGTGAGAAAAGAAATTGAGAATAATAAGTTATGGACTTTGACTTGATGATCAAAGGAATAAAGTCTTATTTTTTTATTAGGCTAGTGCTCATTGTTCTTCATGGCTGCTAAGTTGACAAGTTTTTGTTATATAAAACAAGTTATTGGAAGTACCCTTGGGTGTAAGTGATAAATTACAAAGGACAATGTTATTTTAATTGAAAATATTTAACAAAGAGTTGGACAATTATGGTATGTGTATTTATAGTGAAAGTATGAAACAGGGCCGGTTAGGGCTTGGTTAGGGTCGGGCCTATGTTTTAGAATCTTACCCCTAGCCCTACCCTAGAAAGGATTAGGGCCGGCCCGGCCCGGCCCTAAACTCTGTGAGGGCTTTAGTTGTGAGGGCTTTATAGGGCTTAGGGTTGGGTCGGTCAGGGCCGGGTTAGGGTCGTTAGGGCCAAATTCCCACCCCTATTTGGAACTGCTTGGCCAGAAAACACTCCCTTTTGACTTTTATCCTGTGCTAATAGCTGAAGAGACTGTTGGATAGATGCTAGGATTTGATTATGTTGATTCATGTAATTCAGAAAAGTTTCAACTGTTTTATCGATAGTGGATTGTACCAGTGGAGCAGCAGGAACAAGTTCACGGTTATTGTTTATGGGTTGCTTTTGGTAGCCATATCCTGGATTAGCGGGGGTAAGGCTGCGGTTGTTTTGGTACCCTATATTTGCGTTGTTGGGAAACTGACTTTGCCCTTGCGGAAATTGCGGAGGATTCCCTTGATGATAGGAATTGTAGTTCGTCGGTGGCCGTACAGGAGGGTTGTTGAAAGCCGGAGGAGCTGGCTGTTGGGCAGGAAGACCCCAAGCCAAATTCGGATGTTGTCACCAAGGTGCATTAGGGATTTTGAAAGCACAAGCCTCTTCAGATGTTTGGGGAGGGCACTCGTATGCCAAAAGACAATAAAAATCAGAGTGCTCAGGGCTTAAGCAAAGAAGACATGGGGCAGCGTTGGCAGCCATGACTTGTTTGGGTTTTTGATCATTTACTTGAACCGAAAGAGCATAGACCTTTTTGGTTAGGGAATTGATCAGAGTTTTTAATTCCAGATCGGGTTTGACCTCGAACATAGACGTAACTTTAGTATGAGTGTCTTTAGAAGATCTAGAAGAATCAGTGTTACCCCAATGGGTGTTTCATGAAGCTTGTTTCTTAAGAAAAGTGTATGCTTCAGTAGCGCCTTTATCCATGAAACAACCCTCGTTCATGATATCTGATGTATCCTTTTGATGGTCAGAGAAACCATTAAAAAATGACCGGACTAAGACAGCAGTGTCGAGTTGATGATGGGGACATTCGAGAAGCAGATCCGTAAATCTGCTCCATGCTTCCGTTAAGGATTCCTGGGGATGCTGGCGAAAGAATTGAATCTTCTGAAGCATCTCTGTAGTTTTCTTCTGAGTATAGAACTTTATCATGAATGCTTGTACGAGTTTGGCCCATGTGTCAAGGGATTGCAGCGTTTCGCCCGCGAGCCAAACCGAAGCTTTATCAGCTAAGGTGAAAGGAAACAACCTAAGCAAGACTTGTTCGTTAGTAATGGTTGGATGGTGGAAAGTGGTGGCTACTTGCTGCATCCAATGAAGATGATTGTACGGTTTTTCATGGTCTAAACCATGGTAAATAGGTAACAAACCGAAAATGTTTGGCCGAATGCGAAAATCTCCTGCAATCTCATCGAGTTTAATACAGGAAGCAGGTCCTTCCTATAAGGTAGTATAAAAGTCCGAAAGGGGTTTCTCAACTGTGGGATTTTCCTGGGCCATAACTAAGGGAGATAATGATAGCGGAGATACTTGACGAGGTTGGTTTATGGAGGAAGAACTATGTCTAGGAGATAACTTAAGCAGTTGTTTATTGTATTTCTGACGACGATATGTAAGTTCTAATTCCTTATGTTTACCAGACCATAGTCTCATACAAACACAAATTTTAATTCAAGTCTCATAAAGAACGAATTATGATTGGAGGATTGAGAATTAAGGAAAGAAGGAGTTGAACCACGTCTTCTTGAGCTGTTGCTAACGTGAGCAGGTAAGCTAGGATAACGTGTGAATATTCCAGCAGCCAGGTCACATGAGAGAATTGAGGGAGGTTGTTCGTGCTAGCACATTCCTTAATTAGGTAACCTCAATCTTTCACGTTTGCTAGATACTGATGGAATAGGAAGATGATTTATGATGGTGTATTATGCGGGGTATTATTAAGATGATTATATTGAAATTTTTATTATTAGGATTTTTTGTTTTTTGTTTTTTGTTTTTTTATTTTTATTTTTTTTTTGTATTTTGTGTTTACGTAATTAATGTATTATGGAGACGTGATTACGAAACATGCAATTAAAGACGATTGATGCCAAAATAGATGATTAAGCATACAAATACCACATGTTAGTTTTACACAAGAAGTCTACAGATGCAACTCTATATTACTTGTACGTGAATAGAAATACGTCCTACGCATGCAATAATTCATAGCTACTGATACGTGCAACTATATGCGAGCTAGGGGAATGTCGAGAACGAACTCATACAAAGTAATACCGCGTATGTGAATGGATGTAATATAAACATACAAAAATAATCTAAGCAGGTGGTGTAAAATTACGCAGACATCCAAATATATTCGAATCATATTAATCGTATTAACGTGAATATGTAATGACGAACCACATTTACTTAGAAAAAATTCTATACATGCAAAGAGTTCTCATGCCAACACACAAATATGCGAGGTAAAATAAGTTATAGGAATCAACCAAATAATATCCTCGACAAAGTTTGAGGAGTTTAAGAATTCGAAACCTGGCGTCCCGCGATTCCTCTTATAACGATCTAATTAACTCCTGAGCTCATGAACTTATTGGACGGTGGATAAACAGGTCAAGAAAGTCCAAAATAGTACTGAGAAGGAAAGTGGCTTGTACCTGAAAACTGGAGTGTTGATACTCCAGGTTAGTCTCGCGCGCTACTAATATAGTCTCGTCCGAGATTGTAAGATTAGTTCAGTACTTCGACTTTCTACGGAATACTTATAATTTATAAGAGGGTCTTATAAGACCATGTGTTATAAGAGGGTCTTATAAAGTGGTTTGTTTTTCATTTTAAGTTCTTCTTATAAGCACTTGTAAAAATAGAAAAAACAAATACATGACATCCTATAGATGGTTATTTCACAAATATAACCCTGCTTTACATCACATTTAACTTGAATAGATTAATTTGAAACAAGCGTATAGTTTGATTTTTGGTTTCAAATCAATTTTGATAATTAGAATATCAATTTTAGGAAATTACCTTAATTGGCGGTGGTGGTGGTAGTGGTAGTGGTCTTAATAGCACGGTGGTGGTGGTAGTGGAAGTGATGATATTGGTCTTAATACTACGGTGGTGGTGGTAGTAATAGAAGTGGTGGATGTCTTAATAGTATAGTGGTGGTGATAGTATTAATAGTACGGTGGTGGTGGTGGTGGTGGTAGTGGAAGTGATGACATTGGTCTTAATAGCACGGTGGTAGTGATGGTAATGGTGGTGGTAGTGGAAGTGGTGGTGGTTTTAATAGCACGGTGGTGGTGGTGGTGGTGGTGATAGTCTTAATAGTATGGTAGTAGTCTTGGTGGAGGTGATGATGGTGGTGGTAGTGGCGGCAGTGGTGGTGGTGGTGGTAGTCAGTGGTGGCTAGGGCAATGGAGTTATTTGGAGAAGAAGATAATAAAAAGGGAAGAAGAGATAAATGATGCTAGGGGTATATGGACGGGGGTGTTTGAGTCATTTTTCAAGTTATAAAACTTATAGAATTGAAGTAGATCCAATTTTGGTACTTATAGAATTGGAGCCTCTTATAAGACATTTCTAGTAGAATGCCTCTTATAAGAGGCAAAAAACAAACTAAAAAAATGTCCAAAATCATTGGGCCACATCTTATAAGAGGTTATAAGACCTTGAGGTCTTATAAGAGGCAAAAACAAATGACCCCTTAGACTGTGCTAATAATGATAAACAAGATCTAGTTCACAGATATCTGTTAGTAGAAAAAGAAAAGTTTGGGCAAACAGGTACGTAAAATGTTAGTATCGCAAAACAAATGAAAATTGAAAAGATTAGGGGGTAGGAGAGGGGTTTTTTCCAATGATGTATTTCAGTTCTTACGTTAAATGTCCAGAGTCCTTAGGCGTGCAGCGACGCCATTTGATAAACAGTAATTTCCGGTTTTATTTACTTACGTCCAAAGTCCACAGTCCGAAGTCCGCAGTCCGCAGTCCAAAGTCCGTTAGTCGTCCGTTTAGTCAAGTTACCTTACTCACGTGGATTTGTAGGATAGGTCGAGTAAGGGATCGTCCATACCTTAGGGCTCGGCAACGTTTATAACTGGATTTACAACTTTTAGTGAGTAGGATTTTAGGTTATTTAGTTGGTTTAAGTAAATTATCGGTAATGCGACTAATGTAAAATAATAGCGATTGATTTCTACGTAAATAAATAGAGATAGAGAAATAGGGAAAGGGTTAACTATACTCATACAAGAATCAGTTTCAACAGTTATAATACCACATCACTACAGCTCTAATCCGTCTCGAGTTCATAAACAAATCCAAGACGGCGTAGAGTATCGATCCCTAGTGGGATGCACGCATCTCTGAGCTCATCTCACTAACATAAGAAGTTGAACTAATATTCCATCTCTGGGATATCATTTCAGCTCCTGGTTCGATTCTACATCAGCTAAACAAATCAGAGAGCTATCTGACACCAGAGAGTCGCGTGCGAGACATTTTGGGTCTCTCGCAAGACTGTTCTAGAGCATCAACACTCCAAACTTGGATAGTCTCAATCATTTTGGGACCAGATGTATAATCTACACCTAATTCCTAAGTAGTGATTCTGGAATATTAAAGTGTCAATCCAAATCCGAGGGGGGGGGGGGTTTAGCTCATGGTCATTGGATGATTAATTGAACTTGCTGTATAAAATAAATAAGTAAATGTAAAACAGAAATTAAAATTAAAAAGAAATGACTTTTATTAAGTAAAAGGACTTACAGTACTGAAGCTTGGGAAGCTATTGGAATGAGAAATAACGGAATGAAACTAAATGCCAGAATATGAAAGCTACAGACTATAGTTTAAACTAAAAACTAACAAAGGTATGTATATATATAGCCTGGTCTCCTCTCGTGAAACCCTTCCCCATTAATTGTTTTGTTCCTATTCAAATGGATACCTTTAAAACTTTGAAATACGAAGTTTTGTCTTGATATGTTTTAATTTGGTTTTTGTCTTTTTGTCCCATAATAAACCAAACTTTATGTTTTGTTGTTTTCTTCAAATCAATTCAAACATTGAATTGATCCGTCCCTTTCTTCTTGCAAGGTGGCACACAATTGTAACCATCACTTGCCACCTACCTATGCTGACTCGTCATGCCTTTTGGGTTCACGTGGTGTGTCTAGTGGCGCCGCCAATTTTGGCGTTTTTACAACTTTCTGTCTTTACGTAGAGTTCGTCGCCCTAGTTGCTCTGGCAGTTCACTAGCCGAAGTTGGCATCCAGGTTTGAAAGATGTGAGCTTCGGAAGTTTGCCACTTCTTTACATGTGGACCCGTTCTGCACTGGTTTTGTCCCTTTGAAATTTTTGGCTCTTGTCAGGCTTTGTTGGGCTTCACTAAGGCTGAGTGGGAAGACTTCAAGTATTCCAGTATTCTCGTACTTCGATGCATGTTTTATCATCATATTCACGTTAACTGTGAAAACCTGCAAAAGTACGAAAATATAATTATTTCATGATTGTTAAACACATAATTAACCAAAACGCTATGTCTCTACGGGGTTTAATATTACAGTTTTGGGTGCTTATCAACATGTTGGGTGACACTATGGAAGTCTACATAGACGACATGGTAGTCAAAAGAGAAAAGGCTAGCGATCACATTTCTTACCTACAAGAAGCCTTTGAAAGATTATGCCAAAACAAGATGAAGCTCAACCCGGCAAAGTGTGTATTTGGGGTAGCCTCAGGGAAATTCCTAGGATACTTTGTCTCACAAAGACGCATTGAAGCAAACCCAGAGCAAATACGAGCTCTCCTTGAAATGCCAGAACCAACTTCCAAGCAACAAATTCACAAACTGTCTAGCATGGTTTCAATCCTCAACAGATTCATCTCACATGCATCTGACAAATGCAGACCGTTCCTACAAATACTTAAGAAGGGTGCAACATTCACATGGACAGATGAATGCCACAAAGCTTTCAACGACATAAAGGCTTACCTATCAACTCCGCCCGTCCTGTCTAAACCAAATGAAGGAGAAACACTGGGGCTTTACCTTGCAACTACCAACTTTGCCATCAGCTCGGTCCTCTTTCACAAAAGCGAGGGAATCGAAAAACCAGTCTATTTCACCAGCAAGGCATTGGCAGATTCAGAAAAGCATTACTCTCCAATTGAGAAAACAATGTTATCTTTGCTATACTCTGCTCACAAGTTTTGACCTTACTTCCAGGCTCACAGCATCAAAGTCGTAACAGATGTACCCATCAAGCAGGTTTTGAGTTCTAACAACAAAACATCCTGCATGGCCAAATGGGCTGAAAAACTCGGAGAGCATCACATCAACTTTGTTCCCAGAACTTCTTGCAAAAGTCAGGTCGTTGCTGACTTCCCCGTCGAAGATGTCAACTAGGAACCCAAGCCCATCACTTTACTCCATCAACCAACCACCCCAAACACATTGCACCTCTACGTAGATAGAGCGTGCAACAACAGCAGTAGTGGACTAGGGGCTGTGTTAACTTCACCAGAGTTACAAAAGTCAATCAAGATCGATTTTGCAACATCCAACAATGAAGCGGAATATGAAACATTAATCACAGGCCTCCGCATGGCACAACAAATACAAGTCTGAAAGCTCAAAGCTTACAGTGACTCACAACTAATCGTCAAACAGATCACCAAAGAATATGTGACAAACGGAGCAAACTTAGCCAAGTACTCCCCGATCGTCAATGATATCATCAGCTCATTCACAACATTCTCCTTGGAACACATTCCCCGAGAGGATAACAGGCATGCAGACAGCCTGGCTTTCTTAGCCTCAAAAACCCAAAATGCATGTCCCAGCACAGTCTACATTGACATCCTAGAAAGGCCCGCCTACCAACAAGAAAGTATCAACAGCCTCACGGACTTCCAGCCCTCATCTGAAGAAGAGATCACTCAATCTTGGATAGGCCTATTCTTGAAATTTATCTTACATGGCGAGCGTCCAGCCGAGGCAAGGAATGCTCGTTCCATACAAGCATCAGACGAGCTAACAAAGTTCAATAGATCATCAAGCCTACTACTATGCAACACATGTCGTCAAATAACAAATCAAAAAGCAATGGAATCAATCACATTCATGCAAAATTCAAAGACAATCTTATTCAAAAGCAAGTAAGTAATTTAAATATTTTCACTTAATACAATTTCGGTTAGACACTAGAGGCCCCCATGTTATCCTGGGAAAATGACCTCAGCATCCCCATCAAAAATAGAAGTATCAGTATCAACAACAAAAGAGAATATTGTTCAGACACTTCATCCATCATCAAAACAACTTACAAGAAGAACAAGATCAATTGACACAAGGAAGACTCTCTACATTCAAGGGGTCCAGTTGGCAGCCCTCTTCACCAACAGAGCTGCTAGCCGGATCACTACTGAGTCAGCACTTCTATGGCAGCATCTTCAGTGGGCTAAGCAGCAGGAGCAGCACCCAGGTTTATCGGTAGATCAGATCGTCTACTAGCATCTGCAATAGTACTTTCCATAGTTACTATTGCAGCCCCACTTTCAACCGATCTCTTGAGGGTTTTGTACTTACGTTCTAGCTCCATGTAATTATCCACCAGAACGTAGACATCACCACTCTCTACCAAATCGACCAGGTCGTTATATTCATTCTGAGCTTGCTCAACAACAGCCTGCACATTTTTGTACTCAGCAACCCAATTATAACACCCCGTTAGTTTTCTTTATTTTTCCCTATTATTAGGATTTAAAAAGTAATAATAATATTTAAAAGAAAAGAAAAGGATAAAGATAAAATAAGATAAGACAAAAGTGTGGGAGAGTAAAAAGGGTTTTGTTACAACCGAACTCTCCATCTTTGTTAGTTTTTGGGGGTTTTTGAAATGGAAGAGAAAAACAGATAGACGGGATCTAAAAAGAGAGAGAGAGAGAGAGAGAGAGAGAGAGAGAGAGATTACGGTTGTGAGAGAGATAAAAGCCGAAGGAAGAAGACAACCTTCATATACGCGCAACGGTGTGAATTTCGGTTTTGTTGGTTTTCGTTTTTCCGATAAATTCGCAAGTGAGTAGGCTAAACTCTATTTTCTTTTGAAAAAACTATTTGATTTATTTATATGTGTTCTACTAGAAATTTTAGTTATTTGATTTAATGGAATCCTTGAGGTGAAATAAAAGAATATTAATTTGATCGAATTAAATGGCATGTTAATTGGCTTACGTCGCCAAGTTTTCTTTATGATATATATATATACATATATGTTCCGGGTATGTATATGATAGTCAGTAGCAGTTGGTTATTGTTGACTTTGAATTTATTTAGATGTGTCAGAACTCAAAAGTTAAAAGTTTGAACTTCTCATTTTTTTCTACGTTTTGGTTATAGCTATAAGGGTTACTATTTTAAGTAATGATATGATATATTAAAATATATAGTGGTATTGTACGTATGAAGTTTGGAATTGTCTCAAAAGCTGCTACTGTTACCAACTGTTGTAGGTTTGGTTATCGCTAAAGTTAACTTTTGAGTGTTTTAGATTGTTATAATTACAGCTAAGGTTCACTTCTAAAGTGCTTAGGTGGTTAAGCATGAGTTAGATAGCATTCTACTGCCAAGTTTCTCTATTGATAGATGTGTCTTCATGGATATAGATCTATGGACGTGGGTATACAATTACTTAGTTTCATTAAGGTTCGGTTATAGCTATTGGTAACATACATGACCATTGCTTATGTTCAAGTCTAGTTTTTCTTGACATTGAGCTAATCTTGTGCGTTGTTCAAGTTTTATTTTGGACCTTGTTAAAACATGAAAAAGTAAGGTTTGGAAGTCTTCTTTTTAACCCAATTGACCTCGTTGCATTCTGAGGTTTGTGGATATAGTTATGGTGTTCAGAAGTTAGCACGTCAGAATTTTCTGACTGCAGAAATCCGGATCTGTGCCTGTTTTCGAACCACGTTTTCATATAGTTAGGTTCGGATTCAAAACCTCGCCAAAACATGAAAGAGTGAGTTTTCTGAGTCTTCTTTCCAACCCAATTGGCCTCGACGCATTCCGAGGTCTGTGGAGATAGATATAAGGTATAGAAGTTTGGTTGACAGAAAACAGTGCGTCAGAAATCAGTTTCTACTCACTGTGTTCAAGTCCAGTTTTAAAATAGTTAGGGTGAGAGTTAGAATTTTTATAAAACATAAAAGAGTAAGATCTAGAAGTATTCTTTCTATTCCAATTGGCCTCATCGCATTCGAAGGCCTGTGGAATTAATTATGGTGTTTGGAAGTTTGACTGGCAGAAATCAGTTTCTTCGCACTGTGTTCGAGCCTAGTTTTGGCACATTTAGAATGAGATCGAGTGTTTTTGTAAAACATGAGAAAGTAAGTTCTGTGTGTCAGCCTTTCAACACAAAAAGCCTTGTCTCGTTTGGACACCTGTGGAAAGAGTTGAGCCATTCGGAAGATAGTCCGTCAGAAATCTAATTTGCTGAAGATTAGGATTTTTACCGTTTTCGACTTAAGTTTTCTTCTAGATAGGCTGAGGTTGGGACTTCGAGTTCTACATGAAAAAAGTATATCTACATACCTTAGTTTTAAGTAATTAAGTTACATGTCATTTGGATGAATGTAGGAAAAACTATAGCATTGACTATGTGGTCGATAAGAACTACGAGAAGGCTTGATTCCAATCTCGAAGATTTGGATCATTAGGTGACTTTGAGCAAAAGTACAGCCACTACACTATATCTATAATATATATATTAGTTTGTGTGATAACTATGTGATTGTGTTAGAAATCTTGTTGTTTTGATACTACATAAATATATATGTGTGAGATAGAAGTTGTATATGAATATAGACTTTAGTATATGTAGATATGTTTTGGACATTAGTGTGTGTGGACTTGAATTTGGGTTAATGAACTATTTGTTTACAATATTGTATATATGAGTGTGGTTATGTAAATTGTATTTGTTTGATTGTAAGTCTGTTTACATTAAATGATGCTTAAGTGCTTGATTTGCCTTGACACGCGAAATGACTCTCTACATGTGTGGTCTGTTTTGACATGAGTAATGCTAGTATAATTATAAGTGATAATAATGTTTTAAAGTGTCGCCCACATCTTTAGAACTCTCCATGCCTCAGGATTTGGTAATGAGATATTATGACTTGTGATGTCATGTGATAGATGGGTATTCATTGAATGTGCCATGAATGACCCGGGTATTCATTGAATGTGCCATGAATGACCCAATAGTTTGGAATGCCCTAGAGAGGAACTAAGGTATTCGCCTTAAGGGTTGGTCGTATTCCTTGAATGTACGGGAATGTAGGTTTGGGTATTCCTTGAATGTGGCGGGAATGACTCAGGGCATTTATTGAATGTGCCATGAATGGCCCGTTAGTGTTATGATGGGTATTCCTTGAATGTGGCGGGAATGACCCAAGGTATTCATTGAATGTGCCATGAATGACCTGATATTTTGTTATGCCCAAAAGAGGCTTTGTGATTATGTGTATGAAAAGCCCAGAGATGGCTGTGACTCACAAGATTCTGAGTTTACAAGATGAAAGTATGTTTCACGGAGGCGATATCCCGCTTGGGGACGTATGTCTTGTAGTGGTACTTTCGGTGTGAGTGAGGCGACGGATATGTGTGATTTGGCAAATGTGTGTAGTGCAAATCGTGGAGTAGGAACTAAAAGGTTGGGCTGTGTCTTTGAATAAAGGAGTCAACAAGATAATTAATAAGCAAAGTAAAAATATTGATTTTACGTGTGATGGAGTTATTGCATATGATGTCTATGATTTCTTATGAGAAATGTTTACGTGGTTTGTATGAGTTGATACTCACAAGGGATGAATGTACTCCTTGGTTGTGACTTTTCCTCGTTCTCATAAGTAGACGAGTGATACTAAAGTAAAAATATATGAATTGTGTGATGTTATGGATATGAAGTGTGACGGTGAATAATACTAATAAATGATTGTGAGTTCTATATGTGATCGGAATTGACTATAACTTGATATGTTATTACTTAAACTATTAATGACTTGTGATAGTCCGAGATCTATGATTATGCACTTGAGAAACTTTATGACGTAATGATGTCATATGAATGACTACCCTTGATATAGGTATTATGATAAGTGGTATTCCCCAAATATCTTGGATCTAAACAGGTCATATCAATTAGACTTAAATGTCTTAAATGAGGTTTGGTTATGAATGGAATTTTGACTGGCTGAGATAAATCATTTTATTGTGATGTCTAACTCGTTTTTGCGGGGAGGGTAGGATCTATTAATCTTTTCTGCAGGGGGCGTAAATATCCTACCCTAAAGGCGGCGTGTTGGCTTAAAGGTAAGGTATACCAAACTCATTTTAATTAGGTTATCATATGTGCAGTTAATAAATGGAATGTAAGTGGTATTGTATTGTGAGTTATTTTGGAAAGTGGAAATGACGAAATAATTGTTATATGAGATTCTTAGAATTTGTATGTTGGGGTGAAATCTTACTTGGGAAGAAACTACACCGCCGTTTTGGAAAAACGGAACTATATTGTCTTCCAAGTTGAAATTGTTTGAAATGTTACATTTATTCATTTAAATGATTATTATATATTTTGTTGTTAGTCTACTCATACCAGCAAATTCAATTTGCTGACCCATGTTTGCTTTGTTTTGCAACGTGGGTGTGTTCTTGGGAACATAGATGGTGGAGTGCAATGGATAAGGAGACGTGATTTGGAGTTGCTCTTGGAGTCTTCTGGTTTAAGATTTTCTGAAGAGTTGGTTAGTTTCTTTATAGTTTAATAATGTGATTTAAGGATTTTTCCTTTTCGTTTCTTTTGATTTCAATTTTTTGTATATATCGTGTTTGATAACAGGGTTTTGGGTTTTGTTTCACCCCGGGTTTCCAGATAATTAAATATAATTGTTTTAAATATTGTCTGGAAATTTGGGGTGTGACACCAATGCCCTACCTCCACCCTTGAAGCGTCAATAGACGGCTACAACAAGGCCACCCTCCCAGCCAACTCCTTGACTGAGCCCACCATTTCAGCCTTCGTTCCACCACCTTTTTGTAGGCTGCATAAAGAGCTTGTCATAGGCCTCCTTGGCAACTTCCAGCTCCTTCTCGTACAGGTCAGAGATAGTTGCCATCTCCCTCAGCTTCCTATACATGGCCAAGACCTGACAACCAAAAAAATAAGTCAAAAAGCAATAAATCAAAGCACAAAGCAAAAGCACAGATCGGAAAGACACTTACAAAGTAGATGGAGCAAACCATATCTTTCAGGTTCGCCTCCAAATCCTTCCCAGTCTACAGCTGGTGCCTATCCCCATCTAAGGTAATACTCTCTAGCAACCCATTCGCGACTAGTGAAGACTTGATGCTACAGTCCATGTTCTTCACCAGCCGCGTCAGCCCACTCATGGGGTCGTAGTAGGTGACCGTTCTATCCAAAATGTCTGAATCACCACTCTTGTCACCTGGGGTCGCACTCCCTGACCCCTTGCACTTTTGGGCAGCTGGCTCAGTCTCACTAGCTTTCTTCTTACCCCGGGCATCAGCCACCCCCACGTTCACTGCCAGCTCCTTCAGGGTCATCCTCTTCAGAGGAGCCTGACCTGATGAAGTACGACCTTCCACCATAGCAGGTCGTTCCTCAGACTCAGTTCGGGTCCTCTTCGCCCCCTCAGGCTCAACCACCTCAGAATGCCTCTTCAGCTAAGGCCTGCAAAAGGGAGCAGGAATATCACCAACTCCCCTATAACTCCCACCACCACGACCTCCCCTATCACTTTCACCTCCCTCCCCAGCTCGTCTTGACATAGGACGGCTATCATAGCCTCCTCCAGCAACTCTCACTCCAGAAATAGGTGCTCTCTTTTGGCTCTTTTTCTCCATCTCAGTATCCGAGCTAGAATCAGAGATATCAAATATGAGCTTCCGAGCCCTTTTCTTCTGCTCAACTTTCTTCCGGTTGATATTCTCTCCTCCGCACTTCTTGAAGTAATGCCCAATCTCCCCGAAGATAGCTCGTTTCTCCTCCCAACTCAAAGAAACAAACTGTTATATAGCTCCAGCACTCGTACGCCCACGAATAGCAACCTCTGCAAAAACAAAATAAAGTGGTCAAAACGTTCAAAATATCAACTTCCATACATACACTACGACCTATAACATAACGACTTACCATCCCACTTTATAGTGCAATTATCCAACACCTAGTCAGAAAAACTATAATTACCCACAACCAATAACGGCCTACGCCCCCAATCCTCCTTACTCCCCCCCCCACAATCACAGCAAATTTCCCCTTCACCACCTGCAAACTAAAGTTCATTGCAGACGATCTCTTCACAGAGAAATGCTCTAGCATATCTGATAAATAGATGTTATAACCCCTCTCATTCAACAAATCCAATATATGGAAAACCCTCCAACTATTCCCTACGAGCTGACAAGGGGCTTTTCCACAAAAATTCAAAACCTCCACAGTAAGACGGGAGAATGGCAGCCTCATCCCAGCCTTTAACTAATCATAACAAACCACAACACCCCCATCCCGAGGAATGTAATCCTTGCCAAACACATTCCTCTCTCCACCCAGGTCGTAGACAGTTAGGTCGAAGTCTACCCAACCAAACTCCTCCCTCAAAGCAGCAGTACAACCTGCCGACCTAGGCCCCGCCTCCTCAGCCATCATCTCCAATGAGAAAGATGATGAAGCCTCACCTCCACTGCGAGCCCTAACACCACCATCTTCATCACTCACAAATCTCTCTCTCCACTGATCCAACTCAATTTTCCCACTCAAACTATCACTGGTAATAGACACTACGAAAGCAAAAAGGAAACAAAAGATCAAATTTTTTTCGATTGAAAGAATGCACCTGAAGACGACAAGGTTTTGGTTTTCTTTTTCTCTGCATTTTTCACTTGTGTTCATAGAATGAGAATGAGAAGCATTCACACGCAAAAACCCTTCAGCTGCACAAATCTCCAAAACTGATAAAACGTTTTGCCATCCCACAAAAAACAATCATAACCTCACCCACAAACCGCCACAATTTGGGCCCATGGACCAAATCCAACAGTTCCCGCACATTTTCCAAAACCATTTAAATGAACCAATTGTATGACATGTGTTTGAAAGCTTTACTTTATCTTTTCTTTTCACACCACATCTGTCCAAAGAATAAATAAAATAAAGGGGATTGTGTAAGTACCTTACGTTGTACATTCATATCACTACAGCACATGTGTTCACACACCAGGTCGTACTTCACTAGCTTGTACCAAGCCATCAAGACGTAACAACAACCCAGACTCAGGACGTCCCAAATATCATATATAGCCATATATATACGAAAACAAATAATCTACCGTGATCCTGAAACTCAGTCAACGCACCAATCAATGAGACATTTACTTTGTAAGATCAGGAGTAATGACGAATCATCAAGATAGCACAAAATATGGATATACACTTGATAACGGCCTAGAGCAAATAAAAAAGGTCATCTCAAACATCTATAAGTAGAAAGAGATGAACTACGTAAGGCTTGATTGAAGTTTACCCAAGGAACTTGATACGTAGGCAACTCTTGTCCCAAGAAAGAGTGCAGTCATTCCCTACCAACCACAACATCAGGTCGTAGACCCAAAATATAACACCTCTATACTAACTTTTAAAAAACTACGGTGATCGATTGATTCATGTCTAGGCAGTTACTTATGACAAACACTATGGATAACTACAACTTGCATATGGTTTCCACATTTTCACTAAATTATACTTTGAGTCGCAGAGGAATAAAGACAATGTAGTTTAACACATATGGATTAATACTTGAAATGCAGCATTCTAAGTTTACATGTAGATGAGAACTAGTAAAGATGAGTTTGCTCTCGCCAGGCTTTTGAGCTTGGGTCTTAATGAAAATGAAAAAGTAAAGTAGTTCAACAGTAGATATCTCAATTTCATCATCACTGTGTCTATGATACTCCATACTCCGATCATCCGCTCAAGTGATCACTATACTCATTTCGGAAGTTTGAGAGATAGGTAGAAGGATTGTGTGAAGTAGGGTGGTATAAGAGTTTAGGGATATAGTGGAATTTGAGTATACTACTCTTTTTGTTTTTTGGGTGGACAAATAGACCACTTTCTCTATTTTCCATGAACTCTTTCTAGCTTTGAAAATGTATCAATTATTGTAGAATTAAACAACTAATTAAATAGACAAAACACAAGATGTATAGTGGTTCGGTGCCATTACGGCAAGCTACGTCCACGGGAGAAGAAAGAGATATTATTGCTTGGTTGGTTTTGTTTTTGTGTTACAGAGGTGTTTATATATCACAACATGAGTGCATATTCGTGTCTATAGTTTCCAAAAGGATTGGAGACTTTTCTTTATAGAAAACATACGAATCTGGAAAATCTCTGTCAAAACCGACTAGGGCGCGCCCCACGCTCCAATTAGTCTTGCTCAAGGTGCGACCCACGCTCTTGCCTTGGTTGACCTCTAGTACCTTCAGCGCGACCCGTGCTCGACTTGGCCTTGCCCAAGATGCGACTCGCGCTTTCTTTTTCTTCTCCCACACTCCCCCTCAAGTTGGTGCCAAGATATCCAGCGAACCCAACTTGGAGAGAATATCATGGAACTTGGAAGCTGGAAGTCCCTTGGTAAAAATGTCTGCAAGCTATTGGTCACTTCGAACAAAGGAGGTAGTGACAATGTTATACTGTACTTTTTCACGCACAAAATGACAGTCAATTTCGATATGCTTAGTTCTCTCATGAAACACCGAATTTGCAGCAATGTGCATAGCAGCTTGATTATCACAGTAAAATGTAGTTGACAGATGCAACCCAAAACACAAATCCTTCAGAAGAGCGCAAAGCCATATGATTTCACTGGTGGTGGAAGCCATTGCCTTGTACTCATCTTCTGCACTAGAACGAGCCACTACATTATGTTTCTTGCTCTTCCAAATGACTAAATTACCTCCCACAAAGGTACAATAACCGGAAGTAGACCTCCGATCAACTGGACATCCTGCCCAATTAGCATCTGTGTAAGCAGTAATAGATGTATGCCCATTTTTCCGCATCCAAATACCTCTGCCTGGTGACCCTTCCAGATACTGCAGTATTCTAAAAACTGTATTCATATGTGGAGTCCTTGGAGCATGCATAAAACGACTAACCAAGCTTACTACATAAGAAATATCTGGTCGGGTAATAGTTAAATATATTAGCAACTAATCGCTGATACTGACCAATGTCAGTAAGAAGATCACCAGTGTTGTCCAACTTGGCTCCACTATCAGTTGGAGAATCAGATGGTTTTACCCCCAGCTTTCCTGCTTCACTCAAAATATCCAACACATACTTTCTTTGATTTAGAAATATACCTTTTTTTGAATAAGCAATTTTGACCCTAACAAAATACTTCATAATACCCAGATCCTTGATGGCAAACTTCTTGTGTAGTAACTCCTTGAGCTTAGAAATCTCGATAAGGTCATCACCTGTGGTAACTATGTCATCAACATAAATAAGAACAATAACCAAGCCTGACCTACTAGATTTAACAAATAAGGAAGGATCAGCATCATTTCGCTTAAGGCCGGTCATAGCTAGAACAGAACTGAGCTTGTCATACCATGCTCGTGGAGATTGTTTAAGTCCATAGATAGCCTTTTTTAACTTGCATACTAATCCGACCTTAGTCTCCTTCGGATGTCCAGGTGGGATGCTCATATACACTTCTTCTTTAAGATCTCCGTGTAAGAATGCATTTTTCACACCCATCTGAAATAATTTCCAGTCTTGATTCACAGCTAGAGATACAAGAACTCTAAACGTATTCATCTTTGCAACTGGTGCAAAAGTCTCCTTGTAGTCCTGACCATAAGTTTGGGTGAATCCCCTTGCAACAAGTCGAGCTTTAGACCTCTCTAAGGAACCATCACTGTTGAACTTGTTTCTGAACACCCACCGCCAATCAACAGTTTTCTTTCCATATGGTAGCATAACAATATCCCAAGTTTTATTCTCGTCTAGAGCACGAAGTTCTTCTTGCATCGCCTTTCTCCATACTGGATGAGAGTTAGCTTCTCTAAAGTTCTTAGGTTCTTGCACGTCATGGATTGTACTTAAGAAAGCATGATGAGATGAAGTGATATTGGCATACGTTATATACTCCTGGAGAGGATATGTAACATCATGCAAAGAATAAAAATTTATATGAGTCACTGGAGGATGCCGTTCTCTATCAGATTTATAGTAATCCTTGAGAGTTACTGGAGGTCGTTTCTCTCATTCAGATTGTCTAGAAACTGGAGGAGCTAGAGAAGCACCAGAGCGCGCCCCACCCTCAGTTTGCTCATCTTAGGAGCGCACCCGCTCCCCATCTACTGGATGTCGAGGATCACCAGAGCGCGCCCCACCCTCAATATACTTTCAGTCTGGGAGCGCGCCCACGCCCTTGCTTCAGTAGAGCCCAATTCTTCAGTGGTAGGAACAATACCTTCACCAACCATTAGGACAGGAATAATGCCTTCACCAACTGCTCGGAGAGGAAAGAAATCAGTAGTAGTAACAACTGGGAGAGGTGCCAAATTTGCCAAACACTCCCCCCGAGACCGATTCCCAGGCACAGCTGAATCGTGAAAGAAAGCCTCAGATTCCACAAATCGGACATCACGAGAGACAACCAATTTACTTGTCGCAAAATTGTAGCATATGTAGCCTTTTTGTGTGGTAGAATAACCAACAAACACACATCGAGTAGCCCGAGCATCAAATTTATCTCGATGAATAACTTGCTGATGCACATAACAGACACACCCAAACACTCGTAGATGAGAGAGATCTAGCGGCCTAGCTTTTAGCACTTCCAATGGGGATTTAAAACCAAGAACCCGACTGGGAAGACGATTAATCAAATAGGTAGCAGTTAAGACACCATGAGACCAGTAGTGCTTAGGAATATTCATGCCTAACATAAGAGCACGAGTGGTCTCCAAAGGGTGTATGTTCTTTCTTTCAGCCACGCCATTCTACTGAGGTGTGCCAACGCAGCTAGTTTGATGAATTATCCCCTGGCTATGAAGATACTCAGGTAACATACCTTTACAAAACTCAGTGCCATTGTCAGATCTAAACATCTTGATATTATCACCAAACTGGTTAGTAATCATAGTATGAAAATCCTTGAATACAGTCACAACCTCAGTTTTTTATTTCAATAAATATAACCATGTAGCACGAGATTTATCATCAATGAACAACACAAAATACTTATAGCCATCATAGGAATTAACGGGAGCAGGTCCCCATAAATCAGAATGAATTAACTCAAACAACTTATTTGACACAGAATTCGAGTTTGGAAATGATAAACGAGTTTGTTTAGAAAATTGACAAACATCACAAACATCCTCAGAGTTTAAATAAACATGCGGAAACAAATTTGATAGGACATGACTAGATGGATGCCCAAGTCTTTTATGCAAAATACAACTCTCAAGTAAATCACTAGCTTGACACGCCTTCTTATGCGACTTCAACAAATAGAGTCCATTGGAATAAATTCCTTCACCAATCGTCCTCTTCGACTTTCGATCCTAAAAGACGACAAAGTTAGGAGAAAAAATGACATCACAATTTAAAGAATTGGTAAGTTTTCCAACAGATAGAAGTTAAACAGGGAATGATGGAACAGCTAGAGCATCACTCTTGAGACTTTGATAAAAAAAAATCACTTGACCACTACCTAGAATGGGAACGGTGGAACCATTGGCTATGGAAATATTATGATTTTCAGTTTTGGATACAAAATTATGGACAGAGGCAGGACAATTAGCCATATGATCAGTAGCCCCTGAATCAATTATCCATGAGTTACTGTTTTCTGGCATAGTAAAATAGGCAAGTAAATTACATGACGCATGAGTTGAGGCAAACTGACCTTTGCTAGAAGACATGGACTTAGTGAGTTGTTGGAGAATTTGACTCAACTGATGACTAATATCTGAGTTGGACATTGATGTCTTGGCAACAGCAGCATGCTCTTTCTTGGACAGTTCCTTTTCCTTCTTAAGATGGGGATATAATTCCCAACAACAGTCCTTGGTGTGCCAGTTCTTTCCAAAATGATCACAGTGAGATAATTCCCTTTTTTTCTTACCCTTTTCAAATCCCTGTGACTTCTTTCTAAAATCGTTTTCTACAAGTAATATAGTAGATTCAGAGATTGAGGACTTTACCTCGGAGTTCATGGTTTTCTTCCTTGTTTCCTCCCTCTGAATAGTTGCACAAACAGCAGCAAGTGATAGAAGAGTGATTTTCATTAGAATATTGCTTTCCAGATTTTCATATTCTGGTTTAAGACTACGAAATACTGTGAAGATTTTATCCTCTTCAGGCCGTTTCAACAGAGTCTTCGCATCAATGGTGTGTGGACGATATATGTTTAACTCATCCCACAATTTCTTCAAATTCCCAAGGTGTTCTGTAAAAGTCTTCTCACCTTGTTGCAAAGCACCGATTGCGAATTGAAGTTCAAACGCACGGGCAAAATTATTCTGGTTTCCATATAAATCTTCAATTGAATCCCACGTCTCCTTCGCAGAATCAAAGAAAGTAAAAATTCCAGCAATAATAGACTCCATAGAATTTAGTAACTAAGATCGAACAAGCTGATCATTGGAAACCCAATTCTCAAATTCGGCATCATCAATGGCAGGACACACCTTTGCACCATTAATGAACCCTAATTTCCTCTTTCCACCAAGCGATAGCGAAATAGCCCTAAACCAAGGTATATAGTTCATTCCATTCAAGAGAATCGACGACAGCTTCCAACCAGGATTAGAATCAGTCTCTGTTGTAATAGCAGGTTTTGGGTTTGGTTTTGGATCGGACATAGTGTATTGTGTTTATCTAGATTGATTTTGAGAAGAGATTAAGCGCTCCTCTCTGATACCATGTAGAATTAAATAACTAATTAAATAGACAAAACACAAGATGTATAGTGGTTCGGTGCCATTACGGCAACCTACGCCCACGAGAGAAGAAAGAGATATTATTGCTTGGTTGGTTTTGTTTTTGTGTTACAGAGGTATTTATATAGCACAACATAAGTGCATATTCGTGTCTATAGTTTTCAAATGGATTGGAGAGTTTCTTTTATAGACAACATACGAATCTGGAAAATCTCTGTCAAAACCGACTAGAGCGCGCCCTGCGCTCCAATTAGTCTTGCTCAAGGCACGATTCGCGCTCTTGCCTTGGTCAACCTCCAGTACCTTCAGTGCGAGCCGCGCTCGACTTGGCCTTGCCCAAGGTGGGCAAGGAGCAACCCGCGCCTTTTCTTTCTTCTCCCACAATTATACTGTACATGCATCAAAAGTTTTAATCAACATTCCCATATATCCTTGTTCAAAAGGGATACAGCTATGCTTTTTAAGCACAATTTTCTACTTCCAACTAGATTTATCTCTCTTCTGTTGAAGATGAAATAGTAAAGTTTCGGACAGTAAAGAGTTTTGACCAATAAGAAAAAAGAGAGGAATTGACGGGAAACTCCAGCGTTAGTGTTGCGAGTCAGAGAAGAAGCAAAGCAAATGGGCACTGTCACTCTCTTTCTTCTCCTGGGAAATTCCAGGAAGGTAATTCGATCTTTTTGGTTTTTTGAGGTTAATAACAAAAAAAAAAAAACACGTTATGTTCTTCTGTTCATTGAATAGAATTTGGAGAGATCGAATATTAATACTGAGAGAGGGAAAATTGGAGCTGCATTTCCGTTTTTACCCTTTTTTTTAAGTAATTTACTCACCCGGTCCCGAAAATAAAAACGAGTGGCTGAGAATCCCGCGTACAGCTCGCACACCGCCAGATTTAGATGTGGAATTGAAAGGTGAACCTCCAAGGGGTGATCTTGACGTGAGCTTCTTCTTATTGATCCTATTAAGTGTCCCGGGATATTTTACATTTTTTAAAGAAGTTTTTCAACATGGAAATTAGGGGTGCCAATGGGTACCCGATTACTCGGAACCAAACCGAAACCGAAACCAAATATTCTGATTTTGGGTCTTAAAAAGTTAGATCCATTTAAAATGGGTCATTAAAAACCGAATCGGTAAAAAACCAAAATCATTGAACCGAATGGTAAAAAATCCACGAGTATCTGAACCAAAACCGGAACCGATTATTATAATTTCGATATATAAAATTTAGTATTATATTACATTTAAGATAATCAAACTCATACATTATAATATAAAATATATTTTTTATGTGTAAAAGTCTATTAAATATATATATATATATATATATATATATAATAGTGAATGTATGTTGTTAAATATATATTTTATAACTATACGTGAAATAAGTGTATCATAGATGTTAATAATAATGTCAACGTGTATATTATGAATTAACTAATACATTTTATATTTATTAACTTATGCATGTATATATTTAAATAGAATACACATACTTGATATATTGTGGTACACGCACTTATTATAAACCAATATATAGTGTTCATATTAAAAAATAGTAATGAGATGTAATTATAAGACGCATGTACTCGCATGTTCGATTTAAAATGCGAGTTAATATATGTGTACAAATATATGTGTATGCACGTAAAATATATCAAGGTAACAAATATATGTGATTGCACGTGTACACGATCGAGTTAATACAAGGAAACAAATATATGTTTATGCACGTAAAAAAAAAATCAAAATTATAAGGTTAGATATTTGATTATTTTAATTTCTATATCAAAGGTTTAAATTATCACATGAATAGTAAATGTTTTAACGTGTATGATTGATACGTATTCATAAATTGATGTAAATATAATTGTTGATACATCACTAATTATATATAAAATATTATCATATAGAAAAATAAAAAAATAAAAATAAAAACAAGTTTTAGTGTTTAAATTATTGAAATTGTTTAATAATCATAATAAATAAGAAAGACCCGAATTAGAACCGAAACCTATAAAAATCCGTAGGTTTTTATGGTTTTGGGTTGGGTTCTATGATCCTCATACTAAAACCGTTGAGAACCGAAACAGATAAAACCGCAAATAGTAAAACCCAAACCGAAACTACTAAGACCTGACCCCAAAACCGACCCGTTGGCACCCTTAATGAAAATGCTCTTTTATAAGCATTTAGACTTTCGCGGCATTGGCCCATCTAAATATAAATAAATAAGATTACAACAATGTTGTATTTAGACTTTCAGCAACATGAATTACACAATTTCCCAATCAAAAAAAAATTACACAATTACACTACACCATTTGGGCCAAACAGAAACAGACCCTAATCCGTTATTGTTTGGCCCAAATGGTGTAGTATACTGGCACTGAAAATTGTTGCGGGTCGGGGATTTATGATGTTGATGCTTGTTAAATATGAGTTTTAACTTCCAGAATGATTAGAACCTTGGAAGCAGTAGTGGATCGCAATAATTGCACAAAAATAGTTTATAGAATGTGGAAAGTCGTGGGCGCGTTTTACACTAAATTTGTTTTCAAGTTTGGTCAACTGTCCACAATGGTTTGTCTGTTTAACTATAATACCTCATTTTCTATCACTCTCTTTAAAAGAAGGGCTAATCTGTTTTCTTCCTCATTCAGTAGTGAGAGAGAATGCAAAGGTTTGCTAATACTTACTGGAATGGATCAGGAGTATACAGGCACTTTTTAGAAACAATATGTCCACCATTAAAAAAAGTTAGTGAAACAACCAGAAAAACGAAGAATAAGCAGACAGCTCTGTTTCTCTTCATTTGTTCTCTCTTTGTGACTGCCTTGGTTTATTCCTACTACATCAACTTTGTAAGTCTTCTTTCTTTGAATTCTTCACTACTTTCTAACTTTTAAACATAATCTTAGTGCAACTTTTTGTCTGCACTCATGGTTGATTGATTGTCACATATGAGCACTGTCATAGGAGTATAGGACATTAGGACTTCATCATGATCATGGAACTACAAAATTGCGTAGACTTCTGTCTCTCAACAAACACAAAAATCAGTTTCTGCCAAAACTCAAACTAATATGTGCAGGTCCAACAAACTAAATGGCCTACTGCCTAAGTTATATTCTGGAGCCTTGGACGATAATTTGGTGAAGAATGAATGTAGCATTTCTTCTTAGAGAATTGGTTTTGTTTTAATTGACATTCTCAAACTCATAGTTCGAAGTATCACACATTCACACATAACCCTGCACTTTGTATTACGAGCATTCTTCCTCAAAATTCTTTCCTAAACAATGTCTTAAAACCAATGACACCTACTTAGACAGTTAGACATAACAGAGTCCATCTGGTATATATAAACAACGAAGTTTGTACTAGACAACTAGCTAGTTCAACATTTTTCCTTTCCTAGATTAATTTTGGTGTTACTTATGTTTCACATTGCACTAGATTCCATCTTTTTTCCTAATTTTGTCTTGATTTGTATTGCACAATGCAGTTAGTAGCAGTCACGGGATCAATATCTCCAAAACCCATCCTTAAATCCAGACAATCGTCCCGTGAATATTCAGAACATTCCAAAACTACTCGCCCAAAAAAAAACAGAATCCACTATTCTCTCACCTGCAACACAACCAATCAAACAAAAAGACTAAAATGTCCCAAAAACTTATCCCTTGTAGACCACGAACCACAATCCTCATCCAAAACGTGTCCCGATTACTTCCGTTGGATCCACGAAGATTTACGGCCATGGAAAGAAACTGGTATCACAAGGGAAATGGTAGAGAGTGCAAGAAGAACAGCTAATTTCAGATTAGTGATCGTAAATGGAAAACCTTTTGTGGAAATGTATAAGAAACCGTTTCAAACAAGACATGTGTTTACCCTATGGGGCATATTACAACTACTAAAGTTGTACCCAAAAAAATTACCTGATTTAGATCTCATGTTTGATTGTAATGACAGACCAGCTATCATAAAAGGTTATTACATAGGACCCAATGCCACAGTTCCGCCGCCTTTGTTTAGTTATTGCGCAGATGATGCAACTTTGGACATTGTGTTTCCTGATTGGTCTTTCTGGGGTTGGTAATGCTTCTGCACTTTCTCTTTTTCTTTTTTTCGTTTCACCCTGCAGTGTATTACAATTTAAAGTATAATGTTATACAAATTCTACCTATGATACATTTTATTGTTATATTATACAAATTTTCTCCACTCTCTCCAAAAGGAAAAAGTAAACCTGAAAAAAGGAATTTCTTGTCAAAATTCTTTTGCCAAATTCATTGTTCTGATTGAAAAAAACTTGCACATATTTACCAGGCCTGAAATTAATATAAAGCCCTGGGATTTCTTGTTGGAGGAAATCAGACAAGGGAATGGAAAGGTTAAGTGGACAAAACGGGAACCATACGCATACTGGAAAGGAAACCCTCGAGTTGCCTGGACTAGGAAGGACCTCCTCAAATGTAATGTCTCTGAGAAACAGGACTGGAATGCACGTCTATACGCTCAGGTAAGAATTTAAGAATCACTCTGTAAGTCACTCATTGTTGTAAAGTGCACTGTTGCGTATGGCAAAAAGATGCATATATCAAGTTGCCTTTTGACTTAGCTATAGATGTGATGAATGGTGATCTAATGTTAATCTTAACGACTCCATTTGTTGCATTCCAAATTTTGATATGAAGATTGTGCAAATGATAGAAAATGTTCTTCTTTCTATATGTGACAGTAGCTTAAATACACAATTTCATTCGGAGATTTGTAGGATTGGCTTGCTGAAATTGAAAAAGGTTATAAACAATCCAACTTAGCTGACCAATGCATCCACAGGTATGAGTGTTAACTTTTACTTGCGTCGAGCTTCATTTAGATTATAGCTCTTTTTCTGTTTCGTTTAAAGATAGTTTTGAAGTATTCTCTTATGAAAATTCCAAGGTTTTGGACTGTTTTTCCTGAAAATTTCATACAGATATAAGATCTACATTGAAGGAAAGGGCTGGTCTGTTAGTGAGAAATACATACTGACATGTGATTCTGTCACTCTGATTGTAAGACCCCGGTACTATGATATGTTCACAAGAGGTCTTGTGCCTATGCAACATTACTGGCCTATAAAGGACTACGACAAATGCAGATCTATTAAGTTTGCTGTGGAGTGGGGTAATTCACACAAGAAAAAGGTATAGTATCACTCTCTCACACACACAAATGTGCGGTCATTCAGTCATTTTTATCCAATTTAGTCTTAACAGCATCAGTCCTAATTAATCTTTATGCGTGTATTATTCTGTCAGGCCAAAGAAATAGGAAAAGCAGCAAGTAACTTCATCTACAAAAATCTGACCATGGAATATGTGTATGACTACATGTTTCATCTATTAAGCGAGTATGCCAAGCTCTTAAAATACCAACCTAACAAACCAAGAAAGGCGATAGAGTTCTGCTCTGAGACCATGGCTTGTACTGCGAGTGGATTAGTTAGGAAGTTCATGGAGGATACTATGGTGAGAACTCCTAGAGATACAATTCCATGCAATTTGCCATCTCCTATGGATCCCCTCACTTGGCTAACTGTAAATAAGAAGAAAGAAGATTCTGTAAAACAAGTAGAAATGTGGGAGAAGGAATATTGGGACGATCTGACAAAATAGCTCAAAAGGTCCCCTTTAATGTGTTGTATCTTGCCATATGAATTACGAATGTAGGATGATGCATGTCTCATGTAGCATTTGAACAGTTTTCTAGCTTTCCACCACCACCACCACCACCCCCCAAAAGACCACGGCACATTCAAGTCAACCCAAGCTTTGTTGTTATCTTTTTGGTCAAGACATGTAAGAATACTTCATTGCCCTTTTGCTTGTACAATGACATATATACCCCGTGACTTCCCCAAAGACCCTCTTAGAAGTCAAACTCAACTAAGACACACGTCATGATCTCCTCAAGTCTATCCAACGGTTGGAATTGCATAAAAGATAAACTAAAAAACAGAAGTTTTTAATTAGACCCCCCCCCTATAATTACTTAACCTCCCAAACATTAAACTACGGCTTATTGGCTTGTACAAAGTAGGAGAAGACCATTAGCTTTTCACATATTGTATTGGACAAATTTCAAACACTTCCACCTTCCAATTTGGCTTCCAAATGACGAATTTGGTGAAGGAGAATATCCCTTGGTTGGTGTTTAAACTAAATTGAGGTTAAAAAAATTAGGGTTTAGCTAAATTGAGGCTTAATTGGGGTTTGCTAGGTGTTTTTGTGTCTTTTAAGTTGGTGGTGGCGGAGTTTTGGTGGTGTATGGCTTGGAAAAGATGATGCTACAATGAGGGTAATTATGTAATTTCATAATGTTAAGTGTGTGGATGTCATTTGATAAGTATTGGTGGTAACCGTCGGATTAGAGTTCACGAGATCATGACACGTGTCCTACATGGTTTGAATTCCAATTTTGTTTTTGCTAAAGTCACGGGGTATTTATGTAATTATACATAGAAAAAGGCATTAGAGTATTTTCATTTGTCTTGACCAAAAACATTACATTCAAACTCAGTTGACTAGGATGTGTCGTGGTCTTGGGGGGTAAAGCTATAGATGAAAGAAGTGGGGGGTATAAAGCTAGTCACGCCCTCCCCCCCGCCCCCCTTAATTATCTACCACACCTCCAAAATTTTAACAATTATAGTGAGAATATAATCAACAAAAAAGAAATAGTATGAAAAAAAAACTAATAAAAAACATTCCAATAAACCAACATTTTTTTTATTTCTCTTTTTACCCTCACAAAATTATCATTTATCATTTATTTTGAGTCCAAAACCATTAAAAATGAACAAATGTGTCTTTGAATGTTTGATTGGTTAATGAAACTAAAACAAATAGCCAAAGGCCCAAAGCCCAACCGGTCAGTTTGTATAATTCTAATATCACCCATAACAAACCTGTAAGCTCTCTTTCCTTTCTTTCACTCTTAATTCTTAAACAAGCGTCAGACCTCAACCCAAAAAAAATAAAAAACAAATTCAGAAAGGACTTGCGACGCAGCTTGTTCCACGTTTGTCCTAATTATTTGTAAAACCCGTTATCATTATTAATAAAATTTCCACTTAAAAAAAAAATGTTGAATAAAATATATCTTTTATAGTTTTCTTCACATGATAGTAGGGTTATATAGACTTATAACATTATAGGAAGTTAACAATTTGTTGAATTGTTGTAAACTTGTGGACTAGATTATGTAGATATATATAGACATAGTAGTATCAATTAATGGCTCAAGTGTTTAAGTAGTTAACTTCACCAGTCCATATTAAATTCTTAGTAGTGTGAATTGAAATAAATGCATAATTTTGTTGATCTTTATTGTTTAAACCTTTTGACAAAAAAAAATTAAAAAAAAATTACATACTTTTTTTTAGGGGGGTGAGGTGGGGTGTGCACATAATCTCGTACCCTCTGGCTTAGAATCCTGGCTCCATCCTTGTTGACAAGTTTCTATAACGGAGATTTTTTTTTACAATGAGTGGGGCTATTGGTGCCCCTAGACTTGACCACATCAGATGAACCACTTTTAGGGGCAGCCTGCTTCAACAGGAGTACACTCCAAGGCAAGCCTGGATACATGGGCTCTTGTGCAATTGTTTCTCAAGGTGTATATATATGCTATTATTTGTGGGTGTCGAGGCAAAAACTGTAAGCTACAGATCTACCAAGACACTCTTGTGAAATTGACCTTTCAAATAGCGACCCACAAAATGAGGCATAGAATATTCAAAGTGACGGTGAATTGGTTTGTTTTGATGTTAAGACTAAACCACTTTTTAGTTCGGTGGCTTCTTACATACCCCAAAGGGATTAAGTCTCTAAAAGTCTATAGCATATAGAGCTTCCAATTAGGGCAGGGATCGGGTCAGATATGGCTATATCCGAATCCGAATCCGAACCCGAACCCGATTATATCCGAAATTTAATATCCGAATCCGACCCGAACCCGACCGAATCCGACTAACCCGATCGGATAACACTAAAAATTCAAAAAAAGCCCAAAAATTATATCCAAATCCGAATCCGAACTCGATATACCCGAACCCGAATCCGACCCGAATACATAAACGGATATGAAAATCGACCCAAACCAGATGTATTCGGTAATCGGGTCGGGTCGGATTCGGGTCTACCCGACCCAATTCCCTGCCCTACTTCCAATGTAGTTCTGCTGAGGAAAACTCTTCTATATTCAAATACTCGAAAAACTAGAGAATCTCTAGCTCTGAATCCTTATCCCTAGTTTTCAGGTACATTAAATAGAGTCATAACCTCCGGATTCTATGGGATTCGGCTAGGCCTTATTTTTAGTTGATTACGGGCTTACAGTGAGGCTTGGCCCACATGTCATGCTATGCCTTGGCTACGAACCAAGGATAAGCTTGCAGATATGAAGGGGTCCAGTCTGGGTGCCATGTCAAGAGAGCATGCCCAGATGGTCTATAGGGATGTTGTGTTGCTTAGCATTCCATCGAGATTGATGTCTCATTGCACACAATCGATCTAGCGAGGCCACAGAATAGGAGGATCAGATAATGTCATGTGGACCATTTATGAGGGTCCACACATCACCCCCTCTCTGCCACGCGGAGTAGCCACATGGCAGAGAAGAGAAAAAGAATATGAAAGCGTTACTTTCGAACAAGCATGCCAACACTGATATACCCGAGAGTGTTGTTATACATGAGCACGATGACTTGGCAATCCCAGTGGCTGGAAATGAAATAGTTGTTTCCTATGCTTAGCTACAGTACAGTCTGAGACTTCCCTTGGGGAAGGTGATATCCGGATTGCTGAATTGGTGGGGGCTTACTCCTGGGCAGATGATGATCTTGCTCTATTTAGTAATAAGCTTAGTTCGCTATATCCGTCAGTCTTATGGCATCAGACTTAGAACAACAGAGATGTACTTTATGCTCAGGCCTAAGAAAAGGATTTTGAAAGACATTCAATTCTTCAATGTTGACTTTGTTTCTTCAGATAGGAAGTTCATCCATCCCCCTGCTCATTACTTAACATGGCATACACCAGCCTACAGAGTTCAAGGCTGGGCAGGCCACGGAACGAATGTTCCAAATAATTTCTTAGGTGACCTACCTTAAGAAATTTGTATTTTCTTTTTCCACAGTTTTCTTTGTTCAATAGCTCAATTTAGTTCTTTCTTTAACAGATACTTGGATTTATGATGCTGTGGTGAGTGAAATCGATGAGGATGCAGTTTAGCATAATTTTCAAACTTTGTTTGCTCTCCCAGAGATTATTAGGGACTTGAGTTACCCTGATACAATCGTTGCATGGGCTGCCACATACCCTGTTCATCCTCTTCAGTCTATGATGCCCGTTATTTCTGGGCAAGCTGGAGCATCAGAAAAGGAAAATGATGTATGTGTTGAACCTATGGCATCGAGGAAGCTTCCTCGTATTGCTCATTCAGATATCATCCTCCCTGGTTCATCAGATGATGGTGCTTAGAATTCTGACATAGGTGATAGGGTAGAGAATCCTGCATGGCGTCGGCGTTATATCTATTATTCTTCTGACGAAGACGATGTTACACCGATTACCGCGAGGAATCCTACAGCTCAGGTATGCATTCTCTATGAACTGCCATCTCCAAGTCTATTTCTATCCCGCCTTCTCCAATTGTTATGCAAGGTCCTAGAGAAAGTCCCCATGCTGAGGGTGTTGTTGAGGTCACTGTTTTTGGTGTCGTGGCTTAGCAGAACCATGTTAGTGCCGATGTGGAGGGAGGGGGTACTCCTGATGTTATTCCTGATGTTGTGGATGATGTACAATCTGCTAGCTCTGTCCATGTCTCTGGTCATTCTGGGAGCCACAGAGTGAGAGCCAATTCTGGAGATAATTGCCCTGCTAAAAGAGTTAGCTAGGAGGGACCCATGTTCCAGTTTAGTACCATTTTCACTATCTTTTCAGCATGCCGAGGAGGTCTTGGTTAAGTCCTCCACCCTTTTCTGTGAGGCTTGTGCTGAAGCTGAGCTAGAGCTTCAACGTTTCACGAGACCATGTTACCACTTTGTTGGAGGAAGGTCACCGACTTAGAGGAACACTAACTACTCGTGATGGGATGATTGTGTCTAAAGACTTAGAGCTAATTACTTTAGCTGATAGGCTCAGGGAGTCCCATAATGTTGTAAAAGCTATGGAGAGTGACCATCATCTAAATGAAGAGAATACAGGTCGTGTGGTGTAGGAGAACTGGCATCTAGTTGAGAAGTTGCACCTGCTCAAGGATCGTGTTACAGACTAGCCAGTTTGACATCTCACTTTTCTTATTATGTATCTTCCGTTTATAGCCCAAATATTTTAATGGCTCCTACATCTTGAAATACTATGATGTTGCCTGTAAGGCGAGCCATGGATTTTTCTGAAATGAAAAATCTTCGACAACGGCTTGACAATAAAATATAACTTGAAAAGTATTGGCATGAATATTAGAAAAGCTATATACTACCGCCCCAACACTGCATGTGGATACGATTCACACGGAGTGTTGAATTAGAAAGTTTAATTTGTGTATACTAGTAAAGTTGAGTACTTTTACCAGCATAATGTAAATAGCAATAGAATCGATAAGGAATCTACGTTTGGCGATTCACCAATATTCCGTTTGTAGACTAACTCGGTTGAATAGAATAAATAGATGCAACCGGCCTGAGCATGTTGCCATGCTCAGATTATATATACTTAATGACAATGAATTGTAGCTAAAGAATAACCCGATTGAAGTGTAATCGGACTGAGCAGTTTTGTAGTAATGCTCAGATAAAATAGGTCTATATAGTTGAACCCTTGTAGGTGTTATCATAGACATTTTTGGAAAAGATTATCCCAATTAGCCTGAAGCATAGCTGGGCTGAGCTTTTATGCTGTGAAGCTCAGATATGACGTTAACGCACATAGTTTGATTCTATGCATATTGTCATTGGTTTAGAAGGTCAATGCCATACAACCGTACCAAGCGATGTTCTCTATCCAAACTTGACGACGCCTCCAAGGGATAGATTGCATCAAGCACTTGGATTTTTAAAGTCCTAAAAGTTTGAAGTTACCCAGTTCAGAAAGAGGACCGAGCTAGAGGGTCGACACCATTTACTCAGACCAACGCACAATGCGCTTCTGTGTGTTGGCTTTTTAAACTTTGGGGATTTGTGTTTCATGCCAAAGCCAGGCAAGAGGGTCAAAGCCATATACCTGGACCCGATACTGTAGTCGTACGGGACATTTTTCAAGCCTGACGCGCTCGCAGCACTTGCCTCATCACCGGCCCCAGTCGATGCCAAGGGTTTTTACAGATAAGAGGATCGCTCAAGTCTGTACCAGGCCAGAGGGTCAACGCCATTCACCTGGATTATAGAATTTGAGCTAGAAGATCATCAAACTCAACCACGCGCGTTGAGCACTTGAACTTGGATTATAACAAGAAAGGTGAGGCTCCTTACTTGACCAGGCATGTTAAACATTGGAACCTGGATTTGTACAGGGGGAGTTTGATTACCACATTAAACCTAACCAAGCGCGCTGAGTGGCAAAACTTGGATTTCAGAATAAATGGAAGGGGATTAGCCACCAACCACATTTTAACCAGGTGCGCTAAACGCTTGAACCTTGAATTGTATAGTAGCAAGTAGGAGGTAGTTCACCGATTCTAACTTGACCAAGCATACTGAGCACTTGAACTTGGGTTTAAAGTTGAAGATTGAGCACATAAGAATAATTTTCTGAGTTTAGTCTAGCTTTTCTTTACAAACTTTGGTGCTGAAGTGAAAACTTTGTGGAACTTCAAAAGCTTAGAAATACTTCAGATATTAATTCGGCTATGGCAAAGAATTTATAATAACATGCCGAGACTTTCCTGGATTAATTGTTGCAAGTGTTGAGGCTTTGACGCCCCCAACATTGTTTTTGATCTGCTGAGATGGTATATCCAAAATATTCTGGTTCTGATATCCCTGCATTCCCCAGAATAAATTGTACTGAGGTTGATTTCATCATCATGGGCCTTAAATTGGCTTCTCTACTTGCTTTATTTGTTGCAACTAATGCCAAAGTTTGGAGATCCTCAGCATCGACTGGATCTATAGATTCTGAAAATGCATGATCTATCTGTTCTCTTTTTCTTCGTTGAGTGTTAATAACACAGACTTGTAATGCGCTACACTCTATAACATATGCCTCGTAAAGTCTCATTGGTTGTAGATTGATGCTCGACTCCTATTAGAAATCAATTTGGATTTCTCTTGGTTCATCTAGCTAGACATCTACAGAGAGGTAAGCTAGTGCATTAGCATGCCTGATTTCATTCCTTGGCCTTTGACTGATAGAGATTTTGTCAAATTGCATAGCCAATTTGTGTATGATTTCCAAATATACTGCCATCCTTTCATCTTTTGCTTGAAAAGTACCACCAAATTGATTAGCCGCCAAGTGAGAATCTTTAAACATTTGAATGTTCTTCGCCCCCAACTTAAGTGATGCGTTCATACCATAGATAACGGCCTCAAACTCGGCTTCATTATTAGAGGCAGGAAAGCCGAGTCTGACTGATCTTTCAATTTTCTGTCCTTCAAGGCTGATAAGTACACAACCTAGACCAGACCCGAATGTATTTTTTGAACCATCGGTGAAGACGGTCCAGAGATTTTGATTATTGTGAAATATGCTCTCACCCCCAAAATCGGATGTACTGGGTGAGAACTCCTCAGTTTGTGCAAGGAACTTAATAGAATGATCAGGAAGTTGTTCATCTTCTGCTAATTCTGGACTTAGTTGGATGTCATCCACAGGAAAATCTGCCATAAGAAAAGCTAGAGCATGCCCCTTTTCTACAGTCCTTGGCTCATAAACAATATCATATACGCTGAGGTAACTTGACCATTCAATCAACCTATTTGATTCCTCCTGTTTGCCGAGGGTCTTTCGTAGAGGATACTCCGTATAAACCTTCACTGTTCTCCCCTGAAAATATGGCTTCAATCGCCGAGCTGCATGTACTAAGGCCAACGCGACTTTCTCAATTTTGGAGTAACAACTTTCAGCTGCAATTAGTGTCTTGCTAACAAAATGAAGTGGCCTTTCTTCAGAATCATCAACAAAAATGTATGCACGTACTGGCTGCAGAGTCAGTTGCAGCAAGATAGGCAATCTACTATAACAAAGTCAACTCCTACAACCTTAGGACCTATTATGACTGGCAAATTAATTTTACCAACCTTTTTAGCTGGAGCACCATTAAAGCCGATAATTGGAATATCATCTTCCTGAATAAGATTATCGGCAAGATTCATGACAGAATAGCATCCAATCAAAATTCTTTGGACTTTGCGGATGCCAACCTATGATGTAATCACCACAGTATCATTGTGATGATAATATACTCCTCGCTCATCTTCTTTAGTAAAAGTTAGGCCTCCTTCAACAATAGTCTCAGCATTGAACCTAGACTTAAAGTTGACACTGTATACATGATTCCAATTACCAATTTTTTGAATCTTGCACTTCATTCCCCATTTTCTTTCACAATTAGATGAGCAAGAAACCACCTGAGCATTACATACATCTATAACATCGTGCTCGACCAGATTTACATGAGCTAGATTTTGACTACCCTTTAGATACTTCTTTAGCTGTCCCCCATCTGCCATTCTAGAGATCTCCTTCTTGAATGCATAACAGTTATTCAAAGTATGGCCGAAATCATTATGATACTTGCATTTCTTTGACTTATCTCTCATTCCCTCAATATCAGGTTTCATAGGGAACGACTTGGAGACTTTTCCTTTGAGCTTGTCATACAATACTGAGAGACTTTCGCTGAGCTTCGGAAGAGTAAGATCTTTGTTTGTGTGGCCATCTTGTTTCTGACTCTGTGAGACACCAGTTTGGCATCTTTGTTATGTTTCTTTCTGTCTTTGTCATGCTGTGGCTGTTCCTGCTTTCCTCTATCATTTCCAAAATCCATTTGCTACTTGTACTTTGAATCTTCCTGAACAATAGCATACCTATCTTCTCGCACCAACAAATCCTGAACCGTTTCTAGAGGCTGAAGTTGTAGTTTTTGTGGTGTGTATCTTCAAAAGATTAGAAGTGGAGTTCACTATAGATTGTTTCGAGTTAAATGATTGGGAGTTTTAGAAGAAAGGAAGGTAGATTCTTTTTAGGACTTGTTTAGTTTCTAGTTGAATGAAAAACATTGAAAGCTTAAGTTGTTTTGAAGATTAAAATAACATGAACTTGAAAGAAAGGATTGAAATGAAAGATTGGAACAAGGAACAACAATAAAGAAGATTGATTGATTGAATAACAACGCAAAATAACAAGATTGAAATGAAGAACAATAAAGTAAAATGACTTGAATGAAAAAGACTAGAAAAATAAATCCTACATGACACTAGATTAAGTCTAGGTCTATTCTCTTTCCCTAACTTTTAGTTTATATACCCCTACTTTATGTTTTTGACTGATTTGCCCTTCTCCATTACATTTGAGACACCTCACCCTTTACTTTATGCTTTTGCTTTTTGCTTTTTCTTTTTAATTTTTTTCTTGATCAAGATAGGTTTTAGGGAATGCCATATTTTGTGCTAAGGACCTCCATCTCTGGTCTTTTGAGTTGAGGGCTTTGACCTTTGACTTTGATTTTTTCATAGCAGCTTCTGGTCTTCATAATAAGCGAGATTAAGGCCCCTTTTGGTGCTAAGACACAACTTTTATGCTAAGTGGTATGAATTTATCTATAACCTGAAAAAGGCAATAAAAGCTATGAGTTGTCTTTTCATTAAATGTAAGAAAGGTTGTAATACAATAATGTAAAGGTAATAAAATGCACATTTGGGCGCTGATCATCACTCGCAAATAGCATCTTGCTTGTCTTCAAGCAAGGATGAGAGAAACAACTAAGATAACAAATGATCGAGTGATTTATTATAAATTATACTAATCTCATTTCGCAGCATTGACCATATGCAACAAGGCCTTAAACCACTAGGAATTCCCTAGTGGATGAGCTTTAAGCCTCGTGAGAGTTTTCCAATGAAGGTACTCACAAACTTCTTCTATTTAGTACAAAGTGTCATGTTTCCTTTTTTATTCTCAGAAGTCCATACATCTCATTAGCTGGGAATATGGACACGCTCCTTTGACCTTAGAATAACATATGTACAGTAATTTAATCACCTAAAGATAAATGTGCAAAATATGAGCAATAAAATGCAAAAGCAGAGTTGTTTCCGAGACTTTTGGAGAGCGTCCTTAAGGTGGGTTCTCACAGGGGTGTGTTGCAATCACAACTCTTTGATAGATTTACTCAAGGTTAATTATCTCAAGTGCAGTGGGTACTTATATTTCTCATATTGTCAAATGACGTCCAAAGAAACCGGGGTCGATTGATCACGCTTGCCACTTACTATCACATCATCATATTCCTAATTGAGCTAAAGGTCTTTTATTAGGAGTTACGGGGCTAGGGTGATGGTTTTGAAAAAAAAAAGGAAGGGAAAAATAAAATCTGATAAGTTGAGAAACTGGGTTTTCAAGATACTTGTAACTAGAGAAGAACCTCATTTTGTTCTTTTGCTTCCGAATTGTGATACATTCTTTTAGCCCTTTGGCTTTGTGACTCCATATGATTTTGAATTTTGGGAGTTCTAACTTTGCTTTTGTTTCTTTTTGTTTTTGTTTCTGATATCATCTCCTTTTGATTTTGAACTTTTGGGAGATTCGATTTTTTACTCTAATTTTTTTTAGAGTTTTGGCTTTTGATGGGTCTTTCTTTTCTTCTCCTTTCTCTTTCTTTTTGAAGCAACTAACTGATCTGTTTTTGTACAAGGCCTTCTCTTCTCTTTTTCTGATATACATCCAATTCTCAACTCGTCAACTGGGTAAGCTTTTTATTGTGTGTTGTAATGGGATAGGGATTTTTGGTGAAGAATAAAAAGGCTTTTAGAAAATGGTGAAAGCTCAAAAGGAGTAACTAGAGGAAAAACTATCTTTTTGGGGTTTTAATATTTATTTGGCTATATCGATCCAAAAAGGGCCTAAATTCTCTCCTAGGATATGGCATGGTGATCAAGCAAGTGGACGTGTAGTCTTTCTATCCGGACATCCTTTGTGTCATCACTCAATAATCAGTTAGATGAGGCTTTTTGGCTAGATTCTCACAGGATATGGAACTTAATTGTTCTAACCTTGGCTTCAGAAACTCATTGCTATATACAAACAAAGGCTGATGCATGTCATTCATGAAAAGATGTAGAAACTATTATACGAATATTAGTCTAAGTTCGAAGAACGAATCCTTACTCTATCGCTATAATGAGATTTCTAAACTTTTTATTCATCATACAAAAGGAAACAAGACTTTTTAATACTAAACAGAAAAATATTTTTGGTCTTTTTAAAAAAAAAAAAAAAAATTAGAAAGGAAGAACTATAATACTATATCTACTATAGAAAATGTCTAGTTTTTGCAAAATGTTACTATACCACCCCCAAATAGAACTATGCTTTGTCTACAAAGTATGAAGAGATAAGGAAAGAGATTACCATAGAAACATGAGCAAAAACGGCAATACACATATATTCTGTTCTTCATGATGAAAATACGCCACCCCCACCCCCAATAAGTTTGGGGCGTGGGTTGTTTGATATAGAACGAGAAATACATGGTTTATTATACTAGGGATAATTTACTCAACTATGAAATACCTTTTTAGGTTTTTGTATTTTTGAAAACATATATGAAATGCCAAAAGGAAAAAAAATTAAATTTTTTAGCATGATGTATCTGTATTACCTTCTACTCATATACCAAATTCCACAAGAAAATTAACAAATAAAACAAGCAAATATAATATTAAACATATAATTAAACTAATTGTCATAATAAAGAAAAATAACCAACAACTAAAGATTATAAACTGTCTATACGGACACTAGGGAGCTGCCTAGTCAGAATCCATGCGTGACTCGTCTCGACGTCTAGAAGATCCTTCTCCTTGATGATGTCGGGTCCTAGCGTGTCTATCACTACGCAGGAGCACATTTCTAATGCTCTGCAGTGTTCTAGTGACACTGTGCTAAAAACGTTGTTGCTCCCTGCTGGAAGGACTGCTGCTCCTCTCTGAGGGTCTTGTTTTGCCACGATGACTCACTGAGTTTGCCTGAGCTGGTGGATGTGCTGATGCAGAATCCTCTGGCCTCCATGGAGGAAGTGAATTCCGTCCATGGGCTGAGTGAACTGTCGAGTGGCATCTTCAACGAAGTAATCCACTTTCTCAGTAGGGCGTGCTTACTCGACGACTCTGGTGGCAGGTGGAAGCCAGAATTTCTGGACGCAGTAGGCATAGATAGGACATGTAGTAGCGTCCTTGACCTCTACTAGGGCGTCTGTAGCCTCGAACCCCCAGTGCTGCATGATCCTGGTGACCTGCACTGGTAGAAGGGCGGTTGACTTCTTAGGTTTACAGAGCTGCTCCCAAACAAAGGTGACGATGCAGAAGCTATTGTTCTGCTCTTGAAGAATCCATATAATATGGAGCATCGCCTTACCAATATTAGAAGGCTTGACTGAGCTTGCAGGTTGTAGGTTGTCCATTGAGATATTGCCAACTGATTCCTTCATAGCGAACTCTGAAACGCGTAATGAGACTTTGGGTTTTTCACCCCCTCAAGAAGTGTCTCTACCATCATCACATTGATGGTCTTACTGTCTGGGGACTATTCCGTCTGAACATAAGCCTTCAGAGGAATCCCCATAACTCCACTCACCACTAACTTGGTGAGCTTAAGCGAGCGACCATCCTTGACAACTGTGATGCGGTCATCCTCCCCTCTAAGCATATGATTATAAAACGAAAGAGTGAGAGAGGGAGAATAAGCTGCACCTTCCATCTTCTTCTAATCTCAGCCTTGAAGTGCACTTTAAATAGATTGGAATTTAAGAGGTTTTGAAAATTTTGTTCCGGCATGATTTTAAGCACTCGAGCCATTTAGAGTAGGGATTGATAAAATTGGGGTTGTTAGTTGGAATAGGGGTTGAAAATGGAGCAGATTGTGAAAAAATTAGGTAGTGGTGTGTATGAGTGAGCAGGTGGTCGCGAGCTGGATGGGGGCAGTTGCGAGCTGGCTTGGGCGGCTAGGGTTTGGAAATTTGTAAGGAAGAAGATGAATGTTTGGGCGGTCGCGTAGGCTAAATAGGGTTGATGGCACGTGCTGGCATATGCCTTTTTAGTTAAAATGAAATTTTGGCCCAAGCCCAAATGAAATCAGGAAATTCCAATCTTGTCTTCAATGCCATGCCAACTTCAAGAGCGGATCCGCACTTCGTTACTTGTCCGATCTCGACTTGTGAGGTACCAAAACGATCAGCATCGAAAATGCCACACAACGGTATAGGGTAGACTCACATCCAACAATGGATGAAAAATAGATTATTGAAAGAAACGAAAATGAACTATTGGGAAATAAGTACAAGCAAACAAAGATGGAAAATTTTAATTAATTTTTTTGGGTTTTGAATAAGTTTGACTAAAATTTTAAAAAGGTGGGTCGTTTTAAATCAGATTCCCAACACTTAGAAGTTTTTGAAAACTTGTGTCAATCTCAACCAGATGGTTGGATTACTCTCCTCAGCTGTGCTCGATGAGCAGGTGGCTGGCACATGAAAACCTTGAAAACTGAATTTTCATTATGAGGTTGAAGACCATGACAAGTTGGTGTTTGACAGTACGAGCACCACCCTTCTCTCATAGCTCGTCTCTTACGTGCGTATGAACTCTTACCTAAACCAGGAATGAATTTCGGTATATGTGTCCATATCTTCAGCTGCAGTTCTCTAGGAAGTGCTTGCACATGATTATTGAAACTTATCCATCTAGTCTTGCTAGGTGGAGGGTTTTTGTTCATTACAGAAGACATTTTTGAAAGTTTTTAGAAAGAGAGAGATTGAGAATGGAGAAAGATTTTTAAGAAAGGAATTTTTTTTGAGAATTTATACAAGTTTGAGTCTTTTAATGTCAGATTTCCAAGACAAAATAGAGAGGTGGAGGCAAAAGATAGAATTAAACAGAGAATAATATCACTTTAGGTTACTCTATTTGTTTAATTCTCATTTGGAGACTCCTCATTTTTTTTTTCTTTTTCTTTTTTTTTTGAAGTGGAAATTCTATTAATAATGATAATGAGTTTTACAAATAATTAGGACAAGCGTGCAACAAGCTACACCGCAAGTCCTTTCTGAACGGCAAATCATATCCTCCTAAAAACAAACTCGTTAGAACCAACTGTCAATTCGTTGCAATCCATAACTTTCTGCAATCTCTTAAGGAGCTCAACAGACTGTTGTGCCAAGAAACCAAAAGTGTTAAAACTGAAAGGAATGAAACAATGCTGGTTAGCTCTACAAGCCTCCTCTTATCTCTCAATTTTTCCTGTTGCTACTCTATTAGCTGCTTCTCCCACCTCAAATACTCCATTCCCAAGCCCTACCAACGGAGAGGCTTCAGTTACATCAACACACGCATGCTTCCCCTAAGACCAATTGTATATCAATACATCTGCAGGTCGAAGTGTCGATCTCCCCTCATTTGAATCAATGAGAAAATTCATAGGAGCCTCCTTCCTCACTTGTACCCCAGCCTTCCAAAATGCATTACATAAAATATCTCTGACATGATCATGTCGGTATTTGAAACCTGGAAAATGTCTACAATGTAATGCATGGTCCCCAAAAGCATCTAGTCTACTCTTTTTGCAAAAAGGGCATAGACTACCATTAGAGTACAAAGGAATCATGAGACGGTACCAGAGAATAGAACTATACTCTACCGGCGACATACGCTGTCCAAGTCCCTCCATCGGAATAGCAAGTAGAAAATCCTTTGCATGTTCTGACTGCAAGCATCCAATGACTGCTTTCTGACGAGCAGATAACACAAACTCTCTCTCAAGACCAACAACAATCTTACTATAGAACGCTTTCGTCAAAACTTTTTGTGGTTTTAAGGGGATGGTAGCATTCACAGCCATAGAACTGAGGTCAAAATTGGGTAGACAGAGACTCAATGCACTGCTAGCAACATCAAGAATCTCATCCAAAGGTACTGGGCCATAACTCCTAAGAATGTGGTTCTGAAGCTCAGAAATCTGACAACGGGAGGCCACAAAAGCAAAAGTAGAGACATCAGTGACACAATAAACACCTAACCCACCAAGATGTAACAGGAGTGTCGATAAACGCCACTGCAAATCACCGAAGTTAGGACCATCAGAAACCACAATACCTTGGAGAACACTGTGGAGATATCGATCAAAAATCTTAGCTGCCTCTCTAAAAAGGGATGGTGGACAAGTACGAATCGCAAAGACCAACTTAGAGAGCCCAGCACAAGCACGTAAGAGCGTTAAGTCACACTGTGGATCATCCAATGCAGCTAAACGGTCCATCAAAGTCATAACCTTTTCAACACGCTTGCGAGCAAAGCCCATGACAAAAGATGAATCAGTGTTGACCGCACCTCCAAGTAACCTGACCCCCTGCTGAAGATGTGACAAATCTGAAGGAAAGAGACCGGGAGTGGAGCGACGTGGATCCAGTGATGGCCAAAATATCTCAATTTTAGCCACATTAAGAAGCAGCCCGTAAGAAGGTCCTTCTTCTTGAATCATACCCAAAATTGTCGCCACCTATTTTGTGTCTCCGATCAGAGTCCCATCATCTAGGTACCAAGCCTGTAGCAATAACTGACAACTAGACTAGATCTGTAGAATCAGGGAATGCAACACCAGTGCAAAAAGAAAAGGACCCAAGGGGTCGCCTTGTTGTACCCCAGTAGCAGACCATATGTAGCCATCCCCCAAATATGACCTCACAGGTTGACAATACAAGTACTCGACCCAAGGGGCAATAGCTAGGCAACGGATACAAACCTCTCTCAACATGATAGTCCGATCAACAATGTTAAAAGCATTCTAAAAATCTACAAGTAGCATCGAAAAAGAGGTATTGTCACTATTAGCATACACTATACGATTGACAGCATGCAGAATCGCTTCTGCTCCACCAGAAACACCAACCCCATACTGAAAATCCTGTAAGTACCCTACCACATCTTTTGAAACTCCTTTCATTACCATCTTGGAGACCAGATGACGCCAAACCATGCCCACAGCTGTAGGATGAATACTATTATCCTGCTTAAGAAGTGGAGTAAGTAGAGCGCTCGAAATGATTTCCACTAACGACTGTGGACATCGTCCCTGTAACCAAAGATTCACCACAGGGGTCAATGCATCTAGCAAATCAGGCGCTATAGCTATTGCAGCACCACTCATGGCATCCAACAAATGCTGAGCTCGAAGACCATCATGACCACAAGAAGTACCTTTCGGAAACGACCTAATACATGACAATAGGGCATCTCTCTCTACCACTAAAAAGGGCTCAGCAAAAGGAATAGTTGGTCTTACAGGTATCTTTTTGGTTTTTTTCATTTTTTTTTAAATTTTCCAGTCGGTTTTCTCAAGCAAAATATATCTCTAACCATATAGAGGTTTTGACAAGAAGATAAAATTATTCATGAATCCGGTATCATTTTGGTTATTCCGGGTGTATAACTTTCATTTTTATATCCTCTCATTTTGAAAACTATATAGAGATGTTTTAAGAAACTCGTACTCAAAAGTTGTGATCCTAGACGCCAATATTTTTTTTCTAGAAAACAAACCATAACAGATAATCTCAGGCAACTTTCGTGTCGACTCTGTGGCGAATCCAATATAGACAGACAGAGCTTCAACTATGCAAGTTAAGGGATTTACTGCACAAGACATGGAATGTCCTGACCCGGGCGAATAGCTCGGTGATATAGGCAACCCTTAGTAAGCAAAACTGATCTCAAACCGCCCCTAGATTGCGTTATTCTAGGGGTTAGTCTGTGTAAAATCCATTGCCCATTTTGTTTTTGAAAAATCACATAATTATTTATATATCGAGAATCTAGCATTAACAGAACAACAAAAACAACTGTTTTGAAAAAGAAGTGTAAAATAAAGAAAATGAAAATTGTATACTCGCTCCATAGGTTCACACTTACTCAAACGACGAGTAAAAAGTGTTTTACAAAGAATATGCTAGATATACGTGGACTAAGGCTCTGGCACTTACAACCACACACTCCAAATGGAGGGTCCAGTTACCTTATTGATGTATTCCTTTAAAGCAAAAGATGGAATGGGATGGGGAAGGAATACATCGAAAAAGAGGATTTAATCCTCGTAGATTGGATCTTGGAGAAGGATTTCTTCGACATCCTCTGTAGACCACTCATGGAAATGTTTGAGGCATTGACCATTTACTTGCATTGTGCTGTTATCTTTGTGGTTCTTTAATGTAATAGCCCCATAAGGGGTGACTTCGGTTATTTTAAAAGGATCAGTCCATCGAGTATTCAGTTTTCCTAGGAAAAGATGCAATCTATAGTTATAAAGCAAAACTTTTTAACCAACTTCAAAATATTTTCATAAAATATGCTTCTCATGAATCCTTTTCATGTTGGTTTTGTAATTTTTCGAAAGGTCCTAAGCATCATTTTGAATCTCTTAGAGCTCGTTTATCTGTAGTTTATGCTTTTCATCTGCCGTATTGAGATTATAATTAAGGATTTTTATTCCCTACAAGGCATGATGCTCTAATTCAACTGGCAGATGACAAGGTTTTCCAAAGACAAGCCTGTAGGGGGGACATCCATATAGGTGTTTTAAAAGCGGTTATGTATGCCCATGACGCATCGTTCAGATAGATAGACCAGTCTTTCCTATTTGGATTAACTGTTTTCTCCAAGATACGTTTAATCTCTCGATTGGAGGCTTCTACATGGCCACTTGTTTGAGGATGCTCTTGAGTTGCAACCTTGTGGGTTACTCCATATTTTTTCATGATATGTTCAAAAACTCGATTGCAAAAATGTTATCCACCATCATAAATGATGGCTTTTGGAACACCAAATCTTAAAAAAATATTTTCTTTTATGAAACAGATAACTATTTTGTTATCATTGTTATGACATTGTATGGTCTCAATCCATTTGGATACATAGTCTACGACTACTAGGATGTAAATGAAACCATTAGAAGTTGGGAAAGGTCCCATGAAATCGATGCCCCAGACGTTGAAAATCTCCACTATGAGAATGGGATTTAAGGGCATCATGTTATATGTAGAAATACGATCAAGATGTTGACAACGAACGCATGATTTGCAATGAAGAAATGCATCGCGAAAGAGTGTTGACCAGTAGAATCCACATTATAAGACTTTAGCAGCGGTTTTATTTGCACTAAAATGTCCTCCACAAGACTGCTCGTGGCAAAAGGAAAGGACCGCAGACTGTTCCCATTCTGGAATGCAACGTTGGATGATCTGATCTGGGCAGTATTTGAAAAGATATAGGTCATCCCAATGATAGTACTTTACTTGAGCTAGGAATTTCTTCCTCTGATTTCTATTCCATAATGGCAGAGTCTCTTCAGTCACCAGATAGTTCACAATATCAGCATACCAAGGTGCAAAAAGGATTGCGTAAAGGTGCTCAACAGGAAAAGAATCTAAATTGTGTTCGAAATCACTGTCACTATCATTAGTTAACCTAGATAGGTGGTCTGCCACTACATTTTCAACTCCTTTTTTGTTTTTTTTATCTCTAGAGTGAATTCTTGTAGGAGGAGAATCCATCAGATCAATCTCTGCTTAGCATCTTTCTTCGCGAGAAGGTACCTAAGTACTGCATGATCAGTGTAGATTAAGGTTTTTGAACCTATCAAATAAGGACGAAATTTGTCTAAGTATAGACAATGGCTATGAATTCCTTTTCAGTGGCTGTATAATTCCGTTGAGCCTCATTTAGTGTTTTACTTGCATAGTAAACATCCGTAGGTCCTTTATCATGTTTTTTTACCTAGAATGGCGCTAACAACGTAATTGTTAGCATCACACATGAGCTCAAACGGTTTTGACCAATCAGGAGGTTGAATTATAGGTGTAGTTTTTAAGATGAATTTCAACTTTTCAAAAGCCTGTATGCAGTCCGAGTTAAACTCAAAGGGTGCATCTTTTATAAGAAGATTAGTTAAGGGCTTAGTAATTTTTGAGAAATCTTGGATGAATCTTCGATAAAATCCAGTGTGGCCTAGAAAGGCTCATATGTCATGGATGTTATGGGGAATAGGTAGAGTATAAATTTTGTCTATTTTAGCTTTATCTACTTCTATACCATTTTTAGACACAATGTGACCTAACATTATTCCCTTTTTTACCATGGTGGAGTGACATTTTTCCCAATTAAAGACCAGATTCTTTTCCTGACAACATGCCAATACTTTGGAAAGGTTGGATAAGAAATTGTCGAAAGAATCTCTATAGAGGGAAAAATCATCCATAAATACTTCCATGAATCTCTCCACCATATTGCTGAAAATGTGTAACATGCAGCGTTGAAATGTGGCAGGTGTATTGCAGAGACCGAAGGGCATACGTGCATAAGCATAAGCTCCAAAAAGGCAAGTGAAGGTAGTCTTTTCCTTATCTGCTTCATCAAATAAAATCTGAAAGTATCCTGAATACCCATCCAAGAAATAGTAATAAGCATGTCCTGCTAAATGTTCAAGCATCTGATCTACAAACGGCAGGGGGAAATGATATTTCCTTGTGACGGCATTTAGCTTCTGATAATCAATACAAATCCTCCACATGATGGGAACTCGTGCTGGAATTAACTCCCTTTCCTCATTACAGACCATTGTAATCCTAGACTTCTTTGACACCACATGAATAGGACTAACTCATTCGCTGTTAGATATGAGGTAAATGATTCCAACATTCAATAATCTTAAGGTCTCCTCCCTTACTACCTCTTTCATAGCTGGTTTTAACCGACGTTGCAGCTCTCTAAAGGTCTTGGCATTCTCTTCCAAGTGAATCCGGTGGGTACAAATCCTTGGATCAATTCCTTTTATATCATCAAGAGACCAACCAATGGTAGAACAATGTTCTAGAATCACTCTAACTAAGCGCTCTTCTTCCTTCTCTGATAATTTGGCTGAAATGATGATGGGATGAGTACCATCAGTATCAAGATAGATATATTTTAGGTCAAGAAGGAGAGGCTTAAGGGCAAGAGTAGGTGATGTGAGTAACAAGGTTTCTATAGGATTCTGTTCTTCCACAGTAAACACTTGGGCTGGTGATGTCTCTTCATGTTTAGGTATCTCATCATCTAAAGTGTATAAAGGAACTAATTCTAAAGTGGTAGTGGTATCTTTTTTATAATGATCCATATCGAACTCTGAATCTCTAACGGATAAAAACTAATACACCTTATTTTCTGGGAAAGTCCTATCACAGTACTCTTGCACTACACTGTCTATCATACTAACTTCTTCGTCCAACTCTTCTTCCATCTACTATTACAACATCTTGAAAACATTGACTTATACTGAGAGATTTCCAAAAGACATGGTCATAGATCCATTACGGCAGTTTATGAGGGCGTTGGCAGTTGCTAAGAATGGGCATCCTAGAATGATGGGTATGGAATCATGAGCTCCTTCGGTGTCAAGGATGACAAAATCAACAGGGTAGTAAAAATCCTTACCCTTGACAAGCACATTTTCTACCACTCCTTTTAGGTATTTGATGGGTCAGTCAGCTAATTGAAATGTCATGGTGATAACCGTAGAATGAATAGTTTTACCTATGAATAAAGGATTGAACTCTAAACGCAAGTAAAACTAAAACTGATTTCGTGTGTGTTATATCAAAGATTATTCTACTCTCGATTCTATCGAAATAGAGATGGACTAAAAGATTCGTTCCACTCCTAGTTCGTTAGTATTCAATGTTTTCTACGACTATCGGTCTATCCAAGGTTTAATGAGAGTAATGTGGGATTTATACTACGATGCAAATTATGCTAACAAGATACGAATAACGAAATGACGGAAATATTAAGGGTTGAATCTAGATAAAGAATTAGGGGGGATTGAATCCACCTTAAATCCAACTTAATTAAACTAGCATAGATTGTTGTAATCAAATTCTTATGTTTTTACGATAAGAATTGGTTGTTCTAATCCCTAATCATTCATGGCAATCTCTACCAACTAATGACTAGCATGTGAGGAAGTTCTACCCATTCTCATAGTGAATCAACTACCTTCTAGAGTGGAATAGACTCTTACAACGATTATACACTACACAATCAAGTTTTCATCAAGGCTTCATCAAACCCCTCTAATGGAGGTTTAGCCTAGAGTCATCAAACTATCATTTCCATATGAATTTAAGCTAGACATCATATAAAGATTCTAACTTTACTAATATAAACTACAATAGTAATGATTTCAATCAAATTTAACAATACTAAAACTAAATAAGAATTTAATTGATAAACTAAATTAAGATGAAAATGAATACTTTATTATGAAACTAATATTTGATTCTAAAATAACAATCTACTTGTTCTAACTAATCTATTGCAAAGTAAAAACTAGATCTAAAACAATAATTGAAAACTAATTAATTGAATGTAAAACGAGATCTAGATTCTTTTCTAATGGCTACTTTCTACCTTAACTAAGTATATCTTCAGAGCTAAATCTTCTCTATTCAAATGGAGGAGACAAGATCCATATTTTTGTGCATGGGCTGAGGAGCCATGTTTTGAGCCGGAAAATCGAGCCCAAAACCCAATTGCTTCAGTTCATAGAGGCCTTCTCAACTGGATTTTACTTCAACAGACTTTTTGTCCATCTTACTCCTCTGATTGGGTTAAGGTTTAAACCATTGGAAAGCTCTTTCCGAGCCAGTCGTTTTGACATAAGGTACGCCCAATTCTGAGGTCTGAGTCCAAAGATACGGTCTTCTGAAGTTCTACTGACTTTTATACGCTGTTTCTGCTCGCGTTGACTTTGACTTTTCAGCTTTGACCGGGCTTTTTAAAGGCTTTTTCTCCTTGAATATTGGCCTTTAATCACAGAACTCCTTAGCAACCAACCTTTGCTCATTTATCTCGCCAAAGTGACACATTTCTACACATAATTGACTCCAATACCTGAAATACATAAAAGCACGTAATCAGCATTAACTCTTATTTATTACTCGCATAATTAGTCTAAAGGTATTATTGTTAAGGGGTTAAAACTACAGTTTTGGGATCTTATCAAACCACCCTCAAACAGCATTTTGCTTGTCCTCAAGCAAATATGAGAAATTAGCATAAGTGACCAAAAATAGAGTTCTAACTAATCTCGTTTCGCTGAGTGCGATTGCATTAACCATATGCAACAAGGCTTTAAACCACTAGGTATTCTCTAGTGGACGAGTTATAGCCTCGTGAGACTTTTCCAGTGAAGGTACTCACAAACTTCATCTATACTACAACGACTAAGAAATAAAACTATTATTTCCTTATTTATGCTCTTAATTATCTATATATCTCACTAGCAATGAATAAAGAATAATCAAGTCGAAACCTAAGCTAATATATGCATAATAATCAATCATCTACGAATAAACATATATACAAGGAGTAATACTATGAAATGCACTAGCAAGTCCGTTTCTGAAAACTCGGAATAGCGTCCTTAAGTAGGTCCTCACATAAATGTCAAGACAAAAACCACTCTGATTTTTCCGCTCAAGTTTCACTACTCCAGTGTGCAGTGGGCACACTTTACCTTACAATCTCAATGACACACAAGGAAGCCGGAGTTGATCAAACACATCTGTCACTTACTATCACACTAACCTATTTCTAATTGAGCTAGAGGTCTTTATTAGGTGTTGCGGGGATTAGGAGATGGTTTAAGAAGGAAGGAAATGGATATTCAAAAAGGACAAGTCTGAGATAATAGAGTCTTCATATTATGTAACTAGAGAAAACCTTGTTCTTTACTTTTGCTTCTACACTTTGTTTCCATCCTTAGCTATTATTTTTTTTCTTTTTATCTTTGGCTTTTGACTCCTTTGATTCTATTTTTTTTTTGGAGCTCAAACTCTTTATTTTCTTTTATTTTTTATTTTTTATTTTTTTTATTTGGATGAAAACTTTCTTTTCTTATCTGAAGCGACTAACAAATTCTTGATTTCAAAGGTCTTTCTCTTTTCTATTCTTCATCTCTATTCTCATACTCATTCTACAATGGGTAGGTTGATTTTTTTTTGTAACAGGGTAAAGGATTTGCGGTTTATGAAAGGCTAAAGAAAGGCTCAGAGGGGCGACTAGCGGAAAATAATTCATAGGTTTGAATTTCTGGCTATATCGATTCAAAGAGGGCCTAAATTCTCGCTTAGGATATGGTATAGTGATCAAGCAAGTGGACGTGTGATTTCTCTATCCGGATTTTACTTCTCCCTTGTGTCATTTCTCTAACATTTCACTCGTATATGGCTTTAGGCTATATTCTCACATGATTTGTAGAATAAGTACTCTAGCCTAGATTTCAGAAACTTACTGTCAAACAATCATAGATACTCATGCAATATATTTATAGAAAGATGTGAAGATTATTATCTACATATTAATCTAAGTTTCTAAAAACTATTCTAATGCAAAAACTACGTGAGATTTCTAGATTATCAAGGGCCTAGAGAAGGGAAACAATACCAATATTCCTAAGTGTATAGCATAAACTTTTTATTTATATTTTTAAAAATTTTGAATTTTTACTAGAAAACAAGTGCATACTGTACATATCTATATCCTAACAGATGCCTTAATTACACGTGTTTCTATGCCCCCCCCCCCCCCAAACAAAAAACATACTTTGTTCTCAAAGTATTTAAATAAAAAGGGTAGAAGAATATCATGAAATCGCGTGAAATTCTGGAACATCTGCAAAACAAGGTTATAACATACTAATATAGAAAATAAAAACTGATGCAACTCTATAAGAGTTCCACCCGTTATGGGGTTAATAAGAAATAAATTGCTTGGGACATAAGCAGACACTAACTGAAACTAAAAACTTACCTTAACTCCCATTTAAGCCTCATCCTCCTCATCTTCCTCTCCAAAGAGATGAGGTTCCTTCGCATCTTGCCACGCCATGATAACTTGCCAAGCCCGCCGTCGTGTGTCATCAACTTGTGCTAACCTGTCGAGTGTTACTATGTCTGATGGGGTGTAAGGAGCAACCAAATGAGGTTGCACCTGCCATCCCAGCCAAGTCATTACTCGAAATGAGTGAACCACCCAATTGGTGGGTCTCATGACTTCAACCCTTTTCCAATCTGTGAACTGGGTACAGAATTCAGGTAGACAACTGCGCATGATGCGGCAAACCAAAATAGGCATAAGAAGATACTTATGCCTCATGCTTTGGGCTCTCTTAAGACTAGCCACTAATACTCGGGGAATGTCATATTGGCGACGTCCCTCAGCTAAAGCAAGGAAAACGTCACTAGCGGTACTATTTGCAGAAGTAAACTGCCAATCTCCTAAAATATTCATCAAAATGAATAACATGGTGGTGCCTACATTGAGGGACAGGCTATCGAGGGCTATGTTATAACGCCCTTGGTCCATTATACGAAACATCCCTCCCCTATAATACTCATGGAAATATGTATAGTCGTAGAGGTATGCATTATCGGTCATATATCCCCACGTGTGAATAGGATCAGGTATTGGTATTCCCGAAACTAACGCTACCAAATACTTATTGAATTCTAGTGGCGTGTCATCAACCATGACGGAGAATTCTTGTTCTCCATCCTGGTTACAATAGAAACTAACATTATTGTAAAAATATTCAGTAAGCTTAGGTGAATACGAGTCGTTTTCACTTACCAGTAGATGCCTCCATCCTAACTGCAAGATCCTTTCGCGGAACCAATGTCCATAAGTCTCACTTCCCAACAAGTGTTCGGAAGACTGCTCCGGTATCACTATAGGAGATGTCATCACAAAACTACTCTCTAGAACAGCTGCAAACGATCCTGGAACAACCCACAAAAAATTGGAATTTTTCGTGCCTACGGATGTCAGAGCGCAGGGGGCGCTCAAGCTATGCCTGGGTAGGCCGCGGGATCCGCCTTGGTGAATTTCGAGTTCCAGGCACTTAGGCACAGGGCGTGCTTACTTTTTGCCTGGGATGGGCACGGGTCGCGCTCAGGTGAATTTTGAGTTCCAGGCACTTAGGCGCAGGGCATGCTCACTTTTTGCCTGGAATGGGCACGGGTCGCGCTTAAGTGAATTTTCGAGTTATAGGTGGGCAAGCACAGGTGGCGCTCTACTGAGGCGCAGGCGCGCTCCGTGCTGCTGAAGTCCTAAAGTGAAGAAGAAAAAGCGGAAACTTGGGAGTGAAAGATGAGAGATGAAAATGGGATGTAGTGTGGGTTGTGAGTGTAGAATGAAGGAAGTTTATATAGGTTGTGAGCTTCCAAAACGAATCGGCAAGTTACCAAAAAGTTTTAAGGCAATTGCCAGAAACAAAATATTTCCGAAACCGAAAATGGAAACAACCCATATTCTCTATTCCAAAACAAACCCAATATCTTTTAGGTTGAATTTAGAATAGTAACTGCCTAACTCATTGAGATTTCATCCTACCACAATATCTACTCATAGCCATGCCCATATCAGCAACATCCCCAACAATCATCACAAAATTATCTAATAAATTTTGGATCATATAAAAATCATGCTAGACTAAATAATACCACCCCCAAACAGTTCGGGAAGGTGGGATTAACAATAAAATCAAAGCACAATTTGAAAAGAACCAAATTATATTCAAATTCAAATTCAAATACAATTAACTACGAAATTCAAAATTAACATCCGAACTAAATAAAAACAAATACAAAACAACCTTAACTTATAATATCTCTAAAGAGCGCGTTGCTGGTAGTGGATGGCACATGGGAAGGAGATGACTCCTGAGCTCCCGATGGGCCAAAGCCATCCGTCCTTCGGCGACGACGCTCGTGCCTCACAGATGCCTCCTCAGAAGAAGAACCCCCGTGGTGTGGGTAGTGGGCAAGCATGTCCATAGCTAGTAATTCACCGAATTATTCGCAAATTATAAGGTTTCGCAAATAAAACGAATAATTCGGTGAATTTTTTAATGATACGATTTAATTCGCGAATTGGTTGGGCCAGGCTTATAATTGCCGAATTATTCGCGAATTATTCACGAATTATAAGGTTTGGCGAATAAAATGAATAATTTGGCAAATTTTTGAATGATACGGTTTAATTTTCGAATTGGTTGAACCGGGCCTTAGTTGGAACCAAAAATAAATGTGTTATTAATAGTAAGTAGAACCAAAAATTTGACATTTGTATTATTTTTTCATGAATAAAATTGTAAAAATAAAAATAAAAACGTTATATACTTATATATCAAAATTTTAAATGTAAAATATATAGCTGAATTTTAAAAGAATGCATTCGTATTATACCCGTTTAAAACACGTATATCGTATTTTTACCGTTAGCGTTTTATTGGACCGAATATTTAAAAGTATTATTGTTGAAAATTTTGAATCTTAGGCGAATAATTGCCGTATCGAACTTTTTCCATCCACGAATTTACTAGCTATGAGCATGTTTGCTCGGAACTTCCGCTGAGCTTCCATCTCGGCCTTCATCTCTTCCCAACGCTCATCCTCGCACTGGGCACGAGTCTCGAAGTTACGATGGATGGTAGCTTGCCGAGTCCAAAGATCTTCGCAACTAGTATTGAGGGAACGCTTGCCACGACGAAGCACCGTCATGCATTCTGCATCCGACCTACACCTCTCCAAGGCATTGGCATCAAAACATGTCGTGTCCTCCTCATCCTCCGAGTCAGTCTCTTCCTCTATCCTTTCTTCAGGCAACCTCCAAACCTTCTGAACACAGTCCGTATATGCTACGACATTCGTATGCATCTTAATTATAGTACGCTCAGTTTTCGGAGTTGCTCTCAAATTCATCATGATCTTTGTTATCAATACGGGGAGAGGTGCAATACTCTTCCTAACTCCCCTAATCATAGTAATCAAAAACTCCATAATACATAATTCATACTTCTGCTCCTAGAGTATCCAAAGAACGTGAAGACAGTTCAGACTGATGTCACTTACCTTCTCTTTTCTCGTGACATTCCTAACAATCCACTGAGCTACAGCCAGCTGGTTGGTTCGCAGTGACGACTGGCGAACATAATGCGAACTGGCATTGTAGTTTCCTTCCACAACCGTCGCATTCATCAAGGGCTAGATCCCACCAAATTAGGATTCCTGTAATGTGGCGTCGAGATGGCGTCTAGGTGGAATGCCTAAAATCTCAGCCAACAACCTCCTAGATACTTCTCTCCTAGTCCCGGCCAACTTAACAAAAATTTTATTCCCATCCAACTCTCTCTTCTTATAGAACTGTTCCACCAAATCAGAGTGATAGAAATCATCTGTCGAGTACCACAACCTACTCCAATCCCTCCTAATCATCTAAATCCATCAGTAAAGCGGTAGCGAAGTCGTCGGGTCAGAACGCTTTTCTCGCAAAATTCTCCGTCTTTGCGCCATTGAGGTTTCGGAACGATTTGAGGGTTTAAAAGCAATATGGGGATGGAGTTTGAAATCAAACTCACTAAAACTAAGGGAGGAGGCACGGTGGTAGTGGTGGCAATTCGAAATTCTTGGATTTTTGGATCTATTCGGTGGTTGAAATTGTTTGAAATTGGTGTGGGAAAGGTTTGGAGAAGATTTGAGATGTTTCAAACTTTAGGCGTAGGTTTAGTTAGGTTTTCTTTTTCTTTCTTTTTTTTTATTTTGTTTCTAGGGTTTGAAGCTTGTTAATGGCGGTGGTGAAAAGGCAAACTCGCAAATTGTTTGTTTGAAAGAAAGGGACGCACGTGCGTGGCACGTGCGCACGATATTGGACCCAAGCCCAATTTAATTTTTCGAAATTTGTCAATTTTCCCGTGCAACTTCAAACTAAAATTGCCGCTTCATTACAGGTCCGATTTTTGCGAATGAGTTATAAAAATAATCATGAGAGAATTTCCAATCCAATGATCTATAAAACACTCTATTCCGACCGTGGGTGACATATAAGAAGATGGAAAATGCCTCAAAGTGCATGCATGATATAAGTTATGCGAACGAATGAAATCTAAATTCATAGATAATGTCAACCTGAATCGAAATATGATTAAACAGCCTAAGCAACACAAATGGAAAGTTGAACAATCTCGGACGGAAAAATGAACACCCCACCCCCAAACAATTTTAGACAACATAGTTTAGAAAATTTGTTTTAAACGTGAGTCTTTTAAAGTCAGATTCCCGAGACTTCCTAAATTACTATGTTTATGATTTTAACAATTTTATTTTTTATGAATTAGATTTAATATAAGAAAAACAAGAAAGTAATAAATGCATAATTCACACCATAGAGGAACATGCTCAAAACCGAGAAAACATGCAAGAGTAGAAAACGCGGATTATGTTAAACCTGGACTTAGGATCTGGTACTTACAGCCACACAATCCATAGGGAGGGCCCAGTTAATTGAATGGTGCACTTACCAATATATGGAAATGAAATGAAGTATACCAACCAACAAAGATCAGTCCTCATAGATAGGGTCCTATAAAAAGACTTCCTCCACATCATGGGACATTAGCTTATGAAAATATTTTAACCGCTGGCCATTGACTTGAAAGGTACTGTTGTCCTTGGGATTTACCAGGGTGATTGCCCTGTAAAGGGTGACTTCAGTAACCAGAAAAGGACCAGACCAACGAGTTTTTAATTTCCCTGGAAAAATATGTAGATGGGAGTTGTAAAGTAAGACTTTTTAACCTACCACAAATTCTTTGTGCAAGATTTGCTTATCATGAACACGTTTCATGTTAACTTTATAATCTTTCGCGAGATCATAAGAATCGTTACGGATTTCTTCAAGCTCATTCAATTGCAACTTGCGCTTGACACCCGCCTTATTAAAATTGAAGTTAAGGCTTTTTATAGCCTACATAACACGGTGCTCCAATTCGATGGGCAAATGATAAGGTTTCCCAAATACAAGTCTAAAGGGAGACATACCTATAGGAGTTTTGAAAGCAGTCCTATATGCCCATAAGGCATCAGATAGATGCTTTGACCAGTCTTTCCTATCAGGATTTACAGTTATTTCTAAGATCTTTTTGATTTCCTTATTAGAAACTTCTACTTGTCCGCTAGTTTGTGGATGATACGGAGTTGCTACTTTATGTGTAACTCCATACTTTTTCACTAGATATGCAACAACTCTGTTGCAAAAATGTGTTCCACCATCACTAATGATGGCTTTAGGAATGCCAAATCGATAGAAAATGTATTCCTTAACAAAAAATATAATTGTCTTATGGTCATTGCAACGGCAAGCCATGGCCTCTATCCATTTAGACACGTAGTCCACGGCAACTAGAATATAAATGAAACCATGGGAAACTGGAAAAGGACCCATGAAATCAATGCCCCATATGTCAAAAATTTCTACCACCATGATTGGATTTAATGGCATCATATTACACTTCATGATTCGTCCAAGTTGTTGGCAATGAACACACGTCTTGCAATGCACTTGGGCATCTTTAAAGAGAGTAGGCCAATAAAACCCACATTGAAGAATTTTAGTGATAATCGTAAAAAGATAGTTTTACTCACAAATAAAGCGATGAAACTCTAAACGAAAGTAAAACTATAAACTAAACTTATACTAGACTTATCAAAGATATTTGTTTTCTACTCTCGAATCTATTGAAGTAGAGTTGGAATAGAAGATTCGTTCCACTCCTAGTTCTTTAGTATTCAAGTTTTCTATGACTATCAATCCTACCAAAGTCAATGAGAGAATTACGAATTATACTATGATGCAAATTTAACTAACAAGATATGAATAACTCAACTACGAAATGCTACTGAATACTAAGGTTTGAATCTAGAATAAGAATTAGGGGGGAATTGAATTCACCTCGACTCCAACTTAAGAGACTAGCATAGGTGATTGTAATCCAATTCTTACGTTCTCACGGTAAGAATTGGTCGTTCTAATCCCTAATTATACATAGCATTTCTACCAATTCATAACTAGCATGTGAGGAAATCCACCCATTCTCATAGCGAATCAACTTCCTTCTAGAGTGGAATAGACTCTTACAACGTTTCTACGCTACACAATCAAGTTTTCACCAAGGCTTCATCAAATCTCTCTAATGGAGGTTTAGCCTCGATTCATCAAACTATCATTTCCAACTGAAATTGAATAAGACATAATATAAAAATTCTACCTTTATTGAATTTAACTAAACAATAATTGAAATCTAAATTAACAACTAAGAATTGAATAACAACTAATAACTGAATTTAGATCTAAGTAATTCAATAAATAACAAAATCGAATAAACCAAGAATTAACTATTTTATTTCTCTAATCAATGATAAACAATGAATCAAATACTTAATCTAAAACAAGGAATGAAAACTAATTAATAAACTAATTAAAATCTCAAACTAGATCTAGAACTAAGGTTTAATGGCTACTCTAATGGCTACTTTCTAACTTAAAACTAATTGATACTTAAGAGTTAAGTCTTGTGTGTGGAAATGGAGGAGACCAGATCCACATTTTCATGCATGGGCTGAGGGTCCATGTTTTGGGCCAGAAAATCGAGCCCAAAGCCCAATTTCTTCAGTCCACAGGGACCTTTTCAGCTGGCTTTGACTTTAACAATCTTTTCTTCCACTTCTGCTTCTCTGATTGGGTCAATTTTTGGAGCACTGGAAAGCTCTTTCCGAGTCGGTCGTTTTGACATAAGGTATGCCCAATTCCAAGGCCTGAGTCCAAAGATACGATCTTCGGAAGTTCTGCTGACTTTTGTGTGTTGTTTCTACCCGTCTTGGCCTTTAATCCCAGAACTCTTAGCAACCAACCCTTTGCTCCTTTATATTGCCAAAGTGGCACATTTATGCACATAATTGAGTTCCATGCCTGAAATAAATAAAAGCATGTAATTAGCATTAACTCTTATTTATTACTTGTATAATTGGTCTAAAAATATTATTATTAAGGGGTTAAAACTACAGTTTTGGGCTCTTATCATTTAGCACCTGTTTTCATATCACTAAAATGGCCACTACACTCTTTTTTATGGCGGAATGAGAGAACCTTATTATATTCCCATTGGGGAATACAACGATGAATAATCTATTCCGCAAAATACTTGGAAAGGTAGGGCTCATCCCAGTAGTATAGCTTAACTCTGGCCAAGAACTTCTTACGTTCATTTCTTGACCAATCATAAGGAATAACATCAGACGCTAAATAATTCACATGTCAGCATACCATGGTGTAGAAAAAATAGCATACAGATGCTCATCAGGAAAAGAGTCCGGTATGGACTCAGAATCACTATCATCGTCGTTTGTAAGTCTAGATAAGTGGTCGGCAACTACGTTTTCGACCCCTCTTTTGTCATTTATTTCTAATGTGAACTCTTGCAGGAGAAGAATCCATTGGATTAATCTCTGCTTAGTATCCTTCTTTGCGAGAAGGTACCTAAGGGCTGCATGGTCCGTGTAAACTAGACTCTTAAAACCAACCAAATAAGGACGAAACTTATCTAAAGCATAAAACCATGACTAAGAATTCTTTTTCAGTAGTTGTATAATTCCTTTGAGCATCGTTTAGAGTTTTACTAGCATAATAAATAATAGTGGATTTATTATCTAGTTTCTGTCCCAAGACAGCACCAACTGCATAATCACTAGCATCACACATGAGTTCGAAAGGTTTAGACCAATCGGGACGCTGTATAATGGGTGCAGAAGTTAAGGCGGCTTTTAAAGTTTCAAAAGCCTGTCTACAGTTAAAATTAAAATCAAAGATGGCATCCTTTAAGAGCAGATTAGTTAACGGCCTAGCTATTTTTGAAAAATCTTTGATAAAGCGTCTATAAAAACCTACATGGCCTAGAAAGGCTCTAATATCACAGACAGTCCATGGTATAGGTAGAGTCACTATCTTATCTAGTTTGGCCTTATCTACTTCGATGCCATCACTAGATACAATGTGACCTAGTACTATGCCTTTTTTCACCATGAAATGACATTTTTTCCAATTTAAAACTAGACTCTTCTCTTCACATCGTGTCAAAACCTTAGACAGGTTAGACAGGCAGTTAGTGAAAGAGTCTCCATAGATAGAAAAATCATCCATGAATACTTCCATGAAACGCTCTACCATGTCACTAAATATATGAAGCATACACTGCTGGAAGGTACCAGGAGCATTACAAAGGCCAAAAGGCATTCGTTTATAGGCATATGTTCCAAAATGACATGTTAAGGTAGTCTTTTCTTGGTCATCAATATCAATAATAATTTGGAAATAGCCAGAGTAGCCATCCAAAAAACAATAAAAAGAATGACCAGCTAGACGTTCAAGCATCTGATCTATAAAGGGTAAAGGAAAATGATCCTTTTGTGTCATGGCATTTAAATGCCTGTAATCAATACAGATCCTCCATTTCATAGGACCATACGTGGCAACATATTCACCCTTGGCATTACGTACCATGATAATCCCTGATTTCTTAGGAACTACATGAATGGGACTTACCCATTCGCTATCAGAGATTGGGTATATGATACCCGTATCGAGTAACCATAAGACTTCTTCCCTGACCACTTCTTTCATGGCAAGGTTCAAACAATGCTGAGGTTCGCGAGAAGTCTTTGCGTTATCCTCTAAATGGATACGATGAGTGCACACATTAGGGTCAATTCCCTTAATGTCAGCTAGGGACCAACCAATCGCAGAACGATGTTCCCTAATCACCCTTATCAAACGTGTCTCTTCCTCCTTAGATAACAGAGAAGATATAATTACCGGATGACTACCATCCGGATCAAGTTGAATATATTTTAACTCGGAAGGAAGAGGTTTCAGTACCGTGGTGGTTGGAATGTCGATAAATGCTTCTGGAGGGTCCTCATCTTGAGTAATGAATACTTGCTTAGGCAGCAGGTCTTCAAACTCAGGAGATGAAGCAACAGAAGGGTCTAGGATAGGTGTAGACTCAAAGATGGTGTTTACTTCCTCTAAATAGGAGTCATCGACAAAATCTGAACTTCCAAAAGAAAAAAATTTATGCATATGGTTTTTTGGAAACGTGTTGTTAAAATAATCTTGAGCTAAGCTCTCGATCATACTAACCTCCCCATCTATAGAGGAATCTAGTAACTATTTCATCATTTTAAAAACGTTTACCTTAACAGAAAGATGGCCAAAAGACAAGGACATCGAACCATCGCTGCAATTTATAAGCGTGTTGGTAGTTGCCAAGAATAGACGCCCTAAGATGATCGGAACGGAGTCATTAATGACTTTCGTATCGAGGATAACAAAATCAGCAGGATAGTAGAAATCCTAAACCTTAGCAAGCACATTTTCAACCACACCCTTAGGATACTTAATAGACCGATCCGCTAATTGCAACGTCATTTGAGTCGGTTGCATCTCTTGTAGACCTATTTGTTTGTATAAATAATACGGGAGTAAGTTAACACTTGCCCCCAGGTCTAATAAAATGGTGGTCGTGTGAGAATCTCCTAAGGTGCATTGTATAGTAGGACGACCAGGGTTCTTGTACTTAACTATTCTATTACGTTCTGATAAAGTTGGAAATTGTTCAGTTAGAAAGGCGTCTTTGGGAATATTAGTCTTACGCCTAGTAGTGCACAACTCTTTAAGAAACTTAGCATGGTGAGGTAATTTTTTAATTACTTCGAGAAAGGGTAGGTTTATCATTAGATTTTTGAAAACTTCCCTAATCTCGTCAAAGTTTGTATCCCTGTTTAACATAGCTAATTTCTGGGGAAACGGTGGTTTCTGTCTATATTTAAAGTATGGATCAACTGGATGTCTAACCTTTGTTTTCTGTTTCTTAGGTTGTGGTTTAACTGGTACCTCTACAGGGGTAGGCTCTTCAGTTTCTATTTTGGTATCTAAATCAATCTCCGGTGTAGGGACAACTGGTGGGGTAACTATAGGCATAGTTACATTTTTATCAACCACTCTCCCAGAACGGAGAGTGGTGATGGCATTTAGCTCACCTACGTTTGGATTTTCCGTACTAGTATTATTGTTCACCTCAAAGGCTGTGTTTGTTGTTTTAGGATTAGTTATTGCTTGACCTGGAAACACACCTTTAGGTTGTACTTTCTCTTCAGCTAACTGCTGTAAGAAAGTTGGATGGCTTGAAAAATTTGTTGTTGAGATTGCATAAAGGTATCAAAACGATCCGGTTGTGGAGGAGTGTTAGTTATAGGTTGTGTGACAGGAACTATGTCACGTTGATTATTAATGGGTGGATTTTGATAGTTATTATTTACCGAAATGATACCTCTATTAGCATTATAATTATTATTGTTATAATTATTATTATTACCCTGACCTTGTGCTTGACCTTGTCCTTGTCGTGGTTGAGCTTGGTTGTTATAATTATTATAATTACCCTGACCTTGTGCTTGACCTTGTCCTTGTCGTGGTGGAGCTAGGTTATAATTGTTTGCTTGCCTAACATTTTGATTATTAAACCCTGGAGGTGTTACTTATTGATTATTTCTCCAACTGAAGTTGGGGTGTTGTCTCCAAGGGGCGTTAGGAATAGGATAACTATTAATTGAGCAAACGTTATCTTGTTGTAATGTTTGTTGTTCGTAGTTTAGAGGACAATAGAATTAGGGATGCTCGGACTCAAACAGAAATTACATGGATTGGAGTTGACATTCATGACAAGGGAATAGCCTTTTGTTGAACGTAAATAGCCTCTACCTTTTAGTGAGAGATTGATTAAATTTTTAAGTTCAGGATCGGGTTTCATCTCAAACATACCGGCGGCCTTAACTGTTGTAGAAGAACTAGCATAACGGGTCCCCCAAGTTATTATTACACTTTGTTTGATCTTCTAAAAATTTATAAGCCTCTGAGGCTCCCTTACTGAGGAAGCTACCCCCATTCATTATGTCAAGCACCTCTTCATGGTGGTGTAACAGTCCCTTGAAAAAGGCACGAACTAACGTGTCTTTCGCAAGGTTATGGTGTGGACACTCTATAAAAAGATTGGTGAAATGATTTCAAGCCTCTAAAAATAATTCATGAGGATTCTGTCGAAAGAAATGAATCTTGGAAAGCATTTCATCTGTCTTCAGTGGTGGGTAAAAATGTTCCATAAATAGTTGAACAAGTTTAGCCCACGAGTCCATAGAATTAGGCGTTTGGGTAGTTAACCAAGACGCCGCCTTATCGGCTAAGGTGAAAGGAAACACCCTCAGTTTAATTTGTTCAGCACCAACCATAGGATGGTGGAATGTAGTAAGGACTTGGTCAATCCTACGCATGTGCTGATAAGGTTTTTCATGGTCTAACCCATGAAAAACGGGTAACAAATTAAATATATTTGGGGGGATTCAGAAATCCCCCACTGGGTCTGATATAACGATGCAAGATTTAGGGATATCGTTCAAGGCTTTGTAAAAGTCAGAGAGAGGAGACTTTCTTTCTTCAGCCATTATTTCAGGTGTGGTGTGTGGTATACTAGCTAGAGGTGTAGTGAGTGGTATACTAGAAAGGCGTGTTTGTCGACGTTGCCGGTTGATTACGTTAGGCATTTTTCTTCGGCCTGACCTTAATCTCATGCAAGGCTAAGACCAATCTTAACTAAACATAACAACACTCCAAACAATCCTGATATGCTAGTATGAACCTCTAACAGGAGATGCGAGGTGTGGAAGAAAGAAGTACATGAATGCCTCCTTGCTTCGCTTATGAATAGCGTCTTGTATACGCATGCTTAGTGTGTTTAACGAGTTAGAAACACTGAATAACTTGAAAGAAATGGAAGTTTGAACTAACCTGTGGAAATCGGGCGTTCAGTAAGAAGAGGTAGTCGCTTCGAATCAAATTTTAGGTAGGGCTGGTAGCACCTTTTCGAGGTCCAACTCGAGCTCCAAGCACTTCAGTGCAAGGGGCGCTTGATCTTTGCCTTGGCAAGGCGCAGGTCGCGCTCAGATGAAACTCAAGTTCCAGGCGCTTCAGCGGGTAGTTTCAAGTTTTTGCCTTGGCAAAGCGCTGGTCGCCTTCGAGGTAAAACTCAAGTTCAGGCACTTGCAATTTCGAATTTTGCCTTAGTAGGGCACGGGTCGCGCTCCATGTATTCCTGCGAGGAAAAATTCAATTCTGAAATGAACAACCACATTTAGAATCAAACAAGGGCGGGTGGGTTATGGGACTTTGGAAGACTAACAATACTAAAGAAAACAATACTAAACGGGAACTAAGATGGCAGCGGCGCCATTTGATAACCGTAGAATGAATAGTTTTACCTACAAATAAAATATTGAACTCTAAACACAAGTAAAACTAAAACTGATTTCATGTGTGTTATATCAAAGATTATTCTACTCTCGATTCTATCGAAATAGAGATGGACTAAAAGATTCGTTCCACTCCTAGTTCGTTAGTATTCAATGTTTTCTATGACTATCGGTCTATCCGAGGTTTAATGAGAGTAATGTGGGATTTATACTACGATGCAAATTATGCTAACAAGATACGAATAACGAAATGACGGAAATACTAAGGGTTGAATCTAGATAAAGAATTAGGGGGGATTGAATCCACCTTAAATCCAACTTAATTAAACTAGCGCTAGCATAGATTGTTGTAATCAAATTCTTACATTCTTACGATAAGAATTGGTTGTTCTAATCCCTAATCATTCATGGCAATCTCTACCAACTAATGACTAGCATGTGAGGAAGTTCTACCCATTCTCATGGCGAATCAACTACCTTCTAGAGTGGAATAGACTCTTACAACGATTCTACACTACACAATCAAGTTTTCATCAAGGCTTTATCAAACCCCTCTAATGGAGGTTTAGCCTAGAGTCATCAAACTATCATTTCCATATGAATTTAAACTAGACATCATATAAAGATTCTAACTTTACTAATATAAACTACAATAGTAATGATTTCAATCAAATTTAACAATACTAAAACTAAATAAGAATTTAATTGATAAACTAAATTAAAATGAAAATAAATACTTTATTATGAAACTAATATTTGATTCTAAAATAACAATCTACTTGTTCTAACTAATCTATTGCAAAGTAAAAACTAGATCTAAAACAATAATTGAAAACTAATTAATTGAATGTAAAACTAGATCTAGATTCTTCTCTAATGGCTACTTTCTACCTTAACTAAGTATATCTTAAGAGCTAAATCTTCTCTATTCAAATGGAGGAGACAAGATCCACATTTTCGTGTATGGGCTGAGGAGCCATATTTTGGGCCAGAAAATCGAGCCCAAAACCCAATTTCTTCAGTCCATAGAGGCATTTTCAGCTGGATTTTGCTTCAACAGACTTTCGTCCACTTTTACTCCTCTGATTGGGTCAAAGTTTGGACCATTGGAAATCTCTTTCCGATCCGATCGTTTTGACATAAGGTACGCTCAATTCCGAGGTCTGAGTCCAAAGATACGGTCTTCGGAAGTTCTGCTGACTTTTGTGCTTATTTCTGCCCGTGTTGACTTTGACTTTTCAGCTTTGACCGGGCTTTTTAAAGGCTTTTTCTCCTTGAATCTTGGCCTTTAATCACAGAACTCCTTAGCAACCAACCCTTGCTCATTTATCTCACCAAAGTGACACATTTCTGTACATAATTGACTCTAATGCCTGAAATATATAAAAGCACGTAATCAGCATTAATTAATATTTATTACTCGCATAATTGGTCTAAAGGTATTATTGTTAAGGGGTTAAAACTACAGTTTTGGGCTCTTATCACATGGTGGTAGGTGTAAGCTCGTGGAAACCGAGTTGTTTAAATAGGTAATATGGAAGGATGTTAACAATTGCTCCAAGATCGAGCAAGGTAGTGGTTGTGTATTTGTCTCCTATAGTGCAAGGGATGGTAGGATGACCAGGGTCTTTATATTTGACGATTTTGTTGGTCTCTGTAAGAGATGGAAATTGTTCTGTAAGGAAGGCATCTTTTAGAATGTTTGTTTTTCTTTTGTTAGTGGACATATCCTTAAGAAATTTAGCATGTTTGGGTAAATATTTGATGGCATCAAGAAATGACAGATTTATGATTAGACTCTTGAATGTTTCTTTGATTTCATCAAAATTTTCATCCTCCTTCGGTGTCATTAAGCGTGCTGGAAATGGTGCCTTTGGTTCGTATTGCCTAAATAGGTCAGGTGGATACATCGATGGCTTAAGGATTGGAACATTGACAGGGATATGTGGGGAGGTATTTGGCTTTCAATTTTTGGTTATGGTACTGGAACTGGTACTTCTATAGGTGCAGGGTCTTCTAGTAAGACTATTTTGTTGTCAACTATTTTACCAGATCGCAAGGTTGTGACTGCTTTAATCTCTTGGGCTTTAAGGGTTTGAACTTTAAAACCTGGCAACACATTTTTCTAAGTTGTTTCTTGGGCTAACAAGTTTAGAGATTGTTGCATGGATGCTAGGATTTGGGTTTGTTGTTGCATGATAGATATCATTATTTCGGTGAGCTTATCTGTTTGGACGCTAGTTGATAGTGTAATAGGAACTAGGTCTCTTTGGTTGTTGATAGGTGGGTTATGGTAGTTCTGGTTAAAATGGGATGGAACCAATGCTCTGTTCTGATTGTTATACGTACTTTGTCCTTGTCCTTGTCGGAATGTATTTGATGGTTTTGTGAAACCTAGAGGTGGTTGGTTTTATGGAATGTTGGTTCATGCAAATTTTGGATGTTGTCTCCATGGTGCATTTGGTACATTGAAAGCACATACTTCTTCTGGCTGAAGTGATGATAGGTTTGTAATCAAGGGACAAGTGGCATCTATATGATTTAAGCTTAGTGATAATTGTAAAAACACGTTTTTAACCTATCTTAGCTAAATTAACTAGGCGGAAGTAAAAACTACTTAATTTTTTGTTATCAAATTTCTACTCTCGATTATCATATAATAAAACTGGAGTCAGAATTCGTTCCATTCCTAATTGCTTAGATCATAACTAATTTTACTAGTGATTAACAATTCAACAAACATAAGAATAATTATTATGAATATAACTAATATGGTGAAAACTATGAATTAAGATATTCTAATTTAAACTATGACAATTGAATAATAAGATTGAATATGAGAAGGAATTAAAGAGATTTGATATCCACCTTGATTAATCCCTAACATGCTAGTATGGAGTTTGTTTCAACCCTAATCCTTATATTTTCACACAAGGTTCAACATAAAGGTTAGGTATTTTTATCCCTAATTATTCATGGCATCTCTAATCAACTAATAATTAGCATGAGAGGAAATTGAAACCCATTCTCATGGTAAATAAACTACCCTATAGAATTGAAGCTCTTTAATACAACTATTCTATACTAACACATAAAGTCTTCATCAAAGCTTCAATCAAACCCTTCTAATAGAGGTTTAGCTATGGTTCATTAGATTATCATGGAATACATAAGAAGACATAATTAAAAGAATACTTGAATTGAAATTAACTTGAAATGTATTAATGGTGGCTAGGCTAATAAAACATAAAACTAGGTTTAGACTAAATTAAATAACTAATAGGATATAGAGATACATTAATTAACTAAGGGGTTATATTTAGAGTTTTACCTTAGTCCTCTTTATATAGGAGAGGGCTAGGATTACAATTTCGTGTATGGGCTTTAGATCTATGTTTTAGGCCAATAAATCAAGCCCAAAACCTAATTACTTAAGTCTAAAAAGGGTTTCTCTACTAGAAATTATTAAAACAACCTTTTCATCAATTTTTACTCCTCTGATTGGATCAAGGCCTAGACCATTAGAAATCTCTTTCCAAGCTGGTCATTTTGACATATAGTAGGCCCAATTTAAAGGTTTGAGTCTAAAGATACAACCTGCGGAAGTTCTATTGACTTTTATGCGCTATTTCTGCCCACGTTAACTTTGACTTTTCAGCTTTAACTGGGCTTTAAAAAGGCTTTTTTCTCCTTGAAACTTGGGCTTTAACCATAGAACTTCTTAGCAACCAACCTTTGCTCCTTTCTCTTGAAAAAGTGGCATATTTCTTCACATATTTGACTCCAAAACCTAAAATACACAAAAGTACATAAAAAGTACTAACTCTTATTTATTATAAACATAATTGGTCTAAATGTAATATTATTAAGGGGTTGAAACTACAGTTTTGGGCTTTTATCAAACCATCCCCAAACAGCATTTTGATTGTCCTCAAGCAAATATGAGAAATTAAAATAAATGACTAAAAATAGAGTACTAACTAATCTCGTTTTGCCGAGTGCGATTGCATTGACCATATACAATAAGGCATTAAACCACTATGAATTCCCTAGTGGATGAGTTATAGCCTCGTGAGAGTTTTACAGAGAAGATACTCACAAATTTCATTTATACTACAACGACTAAGAAATAAAATTAATGCTTCCTTATTTATTCTCAGATATCAATACATCTCACTAGCAATGAATACAGAATAATCAATTTGAAACCTAAGCTAATACTTGCATAATAATCAATCATCTACGAATAAACATGTATATAATGAACTATGCTATGAAATGCAATAACAGGTTCATTTCTGAAACTTTGGAATAGCGTCCTTAAATAGGTCCTCACAAATATGTCAAGACAAAAACACTTATTTTTCCACTATAGTTTCGCTCACTCCAGTGTGCAGTAGGCACACTTTTCCTCACAAACTTAATGATGTACAAGGAAGCCGAAGTTGATCAAACACATCTGCCACTTACTACCACACTAACATATTCCTAATTGAGCTATAGGTCTTTATTAGGTGTTGCAGGGATTATGTGATGGTTTTAAGAAGGAAGGAAATGGATATTCAAAAGGACAAGTCTGAGATAATAGGATCTTCAAAATATGTAACTAGAGAAAACATTGTTCTTACTTTGCTTCTACATTTTGTTTCCATCCTTAGCCATTTTTCTCTTTTTCTTTTGGATTTTGACTCATTTGATTCTGTTTTTTGAGTTTTAACTTTTTATTTTATTTATTTATATTATTATTTTTTCTTTTGATGGAAACTTTCTTTTTTTTTCTTATTTAAACCAACTAACAAATTATTGGTTTTCCACAGGTCTTTCTCTTTTCTTTATTCCATTTCATCCTACTTCTCAGACTCATTCAAAAATAGGTAGGCTGATTTTATTTTTATTTTGTTTTCATAAAAGGGTAAAGGGTTTGTGCTTTATGAAATGGCTAAAGAAAGGCTCAGAAGGGCGACTAGCGGAAAACAATTTCATATAGGTTTGAATTTCAGGCTATATCAATCCAAAAAAGGCCTAAATTCTCGCTTGGGATATAGTATAGTGATCAAGCAAATGGACATGTGATTTCTATATTCGGAATTTACTTCTCCTTTGTGTTATTACTCAGATATTTCACTCGTATAAGGTTTTTAGGCTATATTCTCATAGGATTTGTAGAATAAGTACTCTAGCCTAGATTTCATAAACTTACTGTCAATACAAACATAGATGCTTATATAATATATTTATGGAAAGTTGCAATGACTATTACCTACATATTAACCTACGTTTCTAAAAACTATTCTAATTTAAGAGCTAACGTGAAACTTCTAGACTACTACCATCACAGAAAAAGAAACAATACCAATATTCCTAAGTGCATAGTATAAATACTTTTTATTTATATTATTATTATTATTATTATTATTATTATTTACTAGAAAGCAAGTGAATATTATACATACATATATATACTAATAGGCGCCTTAAATTCCGCGTGTTTCTATGCCACCCCCAAACAAAAACATGCTTTGTCCTCAAAGTATAGAAATAAGAAAGATAGGAAATACCATGGAAATGCGTGAAAATTTTAGAGCATCTGCAAAACAAATTCAGAAAATAATAATATAGGTAAAGAAAAATAGACGCAACTCTATATGAGTTCCACCCATTATAGGAATAACAAAAATTAAATTGTTTGGGACATAAACAAACACTAACAGAAAGTAAAACTTACCTCCCCACTAAGTGTTGTCCTCCCTTTCTATAAAGAAGTGAGGTTCCTTTGCGTCCTGCCAAGCCATGATAATTTGTCAGGCCTCACGCCATTTATCATCTACCTTTGCTAACTTGTTAAGCGCCACTTGGTCGGATGGGGTGTAAGGTGCAACCCAATAAGGTTGTAGCCTCCACCCCAGCCAAATCATCGCACGGAAAGAGCGTATAATGCAATTGGTGGGTCTCATAATGTCAACCCCAACCCAATCCGTGGAATGGGTACAAAACTCAGGAAATAAACATAGCATTATGCAGCAAACCAAGACAGGCATAAGAAGGTGCTTATGCTTCATCCTATGTGCTCATGCTAAACTAGACACTATGGTCTGGAGAAGGTCATATCACATACGTCCCTCAACTAGAGCAAGTAAGACATCACAAGTTGCGTTATTCACTGAAGAAAAACGTCATTCCCCTAAAATATTCAGCATGATAAAGAACATAATAGTGCCTAAGTTAAGGGATAGGCTACCAAGGGCTACGTTATATTGCCCTTAGTCCTCTACACGAAAAATCCCTGCCCCATAGGTCTCATGGAAATAAATATAGTTGTAGATGTACATATTATCAACCATATAACCCCATGAGTTTTGGGCAGCAGGCATAGACTGTCCAATAGCAAAGGCCAACAAAAACTTGCTTAAATCCATTGTTACATCATCAATGGTGATGTCTTCCTTACATCAGAATGGCTTATGTCAGAGGGCGGGCGTGCTCTTTTCTGACAAAAGAAAAATCTGTGATACTGGAAGTTGGGAGTGGGCACGCTCTGTGTCAATGCAAAATAAGGGCGTGCGTGCTTGGAGTAAGACTTGTGGTATGAATATGAGAGGTGCAGTGTGAAGTATATGGTGTGCCATGTATTTATAGAACGCTAGTTTCTTAAACAAAGGTCCCTAAGGTTCCCAAATTGATAAGGAAAGAGATAGAATAAGAAAAGGGTTGCTAAAAACCAAAATAGAAACAGCCGAGAGAAACCTCAGCAGCAATTCTACATGGTTTTAACCATCCTATCAAAATAGCAATCTCAATGCCTTTAACCCTTGAGGTTGCACCAAACAACAGTAGCTAATTCTAGCAACACCACATTAGCAACATGCTCATATATAAACTATATTCTTACAACCTTGCAATATTAACTTCCAAAAACATGTGGATAGGGTAATACAATGTTAAACAATTAATGCCACCCCCAAACAAGTTGGAAAGGTGGGATTCATGAAGAATAGATAGCATGTTTGGACAAAAAATTAAACTAACTTCAAATTCAAATAACAACCAAATACATAATCTAATATTAACTACTTAACTAAACAACTCGGAATAAAAATTCTACTAAAATAGAGAAATATTTTTAAACATAATACAATGAAACTAGCCACGAGATGAGGAAGGGCCAGAGCCATCCATCCTGTGTCGACGACACTCACACCTTCCAGAGTCAGCAGAAGAAGAACCATCATGAGGTGGTAGGCGTCGTAGAACTTCTTCTTGAAACGTGCGTTGTTACTTCATTAAAATATGCATGGCTTCCCAACGATCATTATTACTCTGAACGAGAGTCTCCATGTTAGCCTGGAGATCCTAGTGACTATCACTGAGCAACTGAATATTGTTCTGAAGGTTAGCATGGTTACGTTGGATGTTACTTTGCCTAGTCTGGATAGCCTCACAGAGTCCACTAAGAGAACATTGGCTTGTACGAATCGTCTCATACTGGTTATGGAGAGTTCACAGGCCACAATGAAGTAAGGAGACATGGACTACATCCTTAGTAGCCATTTCCAAAGCTCCTATATCAAAATAGGTTGTATCTTCCTCCTCTTCCTCATCCGATTCCATCTCAGTAGCCAAAACCTCAGGCTAATTCCACTCCTTCTGAATACACTCCCTATAAATATATGCATTCTCATGCAACTTCAACTTAACCCTAACAGACTCTAGCACACATCCCCAAAACAACATAATTTTCATAATCAATGCAGGGAAAGTTGCGGTAGTTTGACCAACTGCTATAATCTCATTCAATAAAAATTTGAGAATGCAAAACCCATACCTTCTGTTCTAAAGGGTCTCGAGAATGTGTAGATAACTCAAATTGTTGTCACTACTTTTGTGGTGGCAATAACATTCCTGCGAACCCACTGAGCCACTGCCAGTTGGTTTCTTCTCAGAAACGTCTATCGAACACAATGTGACCCAAAATTGTAACGTCCCTCCAATATTGTCTCTGTCACCAGCAGACCTATACCCCTGAGCTGAGATTCCTGCATGGTGATCACGATGTCTCGTTCCTCAATGCCAGTAACCTCAGCCAACACTGCTATAGTCAACTCCTTATGACTACCATTCACATCCAGAAAAATCCTACGACCATTAATCACTTTTTTCTTGTGAAAAGCTAGTACCAAATCAGTATGATAAAAATCCTCATTAGAATACCACAACCCCTCCCACTTCCTAATACGCATCTCGGTATCGAAGAAGGGTGCAAACTTTGCACTGGAAAAAACTTGTTCAGGAAGAATTGTTGGTTTTAGGAGCCATTGAGATCTGGATTTGGAATTTGTTGTGAAGGTAAGGTATGGGATAGTAAACCAATCACTCGGTTTAAACTGGAACTGGGGTTGTGTGGAGGCTAGGGTGTGGGCGCACTCAAGTTGATCGGAAAACGGGTGCATGTGCGCTCAAAGTTTTCTGGGCTCAGGCAGTGTTCTTGAGTATGGAGGCAAAGAAGAAAAGAAGAAAATGCATGTGGTTTTTTAAATAGGAAGTCATGTACGAGGCACATGACCGCGTAGGGTTTTAAAATTTTGGGCCCAAGCCTAAAACAAATATGTAATACCCATCCTATCCTATGCCTCGTATAACTTAAGACTAAAATTCCCGATTCGTTAACGATCCAATTTTTACGAATGAGCTATGAAAATGATTAGCAAAGAAATTACAATCCAATGATCTATAAAAAAAAAACTCAAATCTAACCGTGGTTGACATATAAGAAGATGGAAAACACCTCGAAATGCGTGAATGGCATAAGTTATGTGATCAAAAGAAATCTAAATTCATAGATAGTGTCAACCCAAATCAAAGTACGACTAAACAGCATAAACAACAAGAATAGGAAGTTGAGTGATCAAGAATAGAAAGACCAAACACCCCACCCCCAAACAAATTTTTGAAAACAGGGTTTAGAAAATTTGTTTAAAAACATGGGTCTTTTAAAGTCAGATTCCCGAGACTTACTAGATTACTGCTTATATGGTTTTAATATTTTTTACCCTACTTTTTATGCATAAGGTTTCATATAAAAAAAACAATGAAGTAATAAAGACGTAAATCACTCCATAGAGAAACATGACTCAAAAACGAGAAAATATGCAAAAGTGGAAAGCGTGAATTACGTTAAACGTGGACTTAGGATCCAATACTTACAGCCACACACTCCAAAGGGAGGGCCCGATTACCTTAATGGTGCACTTATCAATATATGGAAATGAAAGGAAGTACACCAAACATCAAAGGTCAGTTCTCATAGACAGGGTATTTAATTTCCTTGGGAAAATATGCAAACGTGAGTTATAAAGCAAAACCTTTTGACCAACTACAAACTCTTTATGCAAAATCTGTTTATCATGAACACGTTTCATGTTAGCTTTATAATCTTTCGCGAGATCATAAGGATCTCTACGGATTTCTTCAAGCTCATTTAATTGCAATTTGCGCTTGACACCTGCCTCATCAATATTGAAGTTCAGGCTTTTTATAGCCCACATAGCACGGTGCTCTAATTCAACGGGCAAGTGACAAGATTTTCCAAACACAAGTCTAAAAGGAGGCATTCCTATAAGAGTTTTAAAAGTTGTCTGATTGGCCCATAAGGCATTTGTTAGACGCTTAGACCAATCTTTCTGATCAGGATTTACTGTCATTTCTAATATTTTTTAAATTTCCCTATTAGAGACTTCTACTTGGCCACTAGTTTGTGGATGATAAGAAGTTGCCACCTTATGGGTAACTCCGTACTTCTTAACTAAAGAAGCGACTACTCTATTGCAAAAATGCGTTCCACCATCACTGATGATGGCTTTAGGGATGCCAAAACGACAGAAAATGTATTCCTTAATAAAAAATACAACTGTCTTATAGTCATTGCTACGGCAAGCCATGGCCCCTATGCATTTGGAAACATAGTCCACGGCAACAAGAATATAAATAAAACTGTGGGAAACAGGAAAAGGACTCATGAAATCAATGCCCCATACATAAAAAATTTCCACTACCATAATGGGATTTAAAGGCATCATATTACGTTTAGTGATATGCCCAAGTTGTTGGCAACAAACACACGTCTTGTAATGAACTTGGGCATCCCTAAAAAGGGTAAGCTAATAAAAACCACATTGTAGTCACTGACCTAGCATTATTCCTCTTTTAACCATAAAATAACATTTTTTCCAATTTAAAACCAGATTCTTTTCCTCACACCATGTCAACACCTTGGAAAGGTTAGACAGGCAGTCACTGAAAGAGTCTCCATAGATAGAAAAATCATCCATGAAAACTTCCATGAAGCGCTCCACTATGTCACTAAAGATATGAAGCATACACCGCTAGAAGGTACCAGGAGCATTACAAAGGCCAAAAGGCATTTGTCTATAGGCATATGTTCCAAAAGGATATATGTAAGTAGTCTTGTCTTAGTCGTCAGGATTGATAATGATCTGAACATAGCCAGAGTAGCCATCTAAAAAATAGTAATAAGCATTACAAGCTAAACGTCCAAGCATCTAATCTATAAAAGGTAAAGGAACGTATTCCTTTCGTGTGATGGCATTTAAGCATTTGTAGTCAATACAGATCCTCTATTTCATAAGAACTCGTGTGGAAACATATTCACCAGCAACATTACACACAATAGTAACCCCCGATTTCTTAGGAACTACGTGAATGGGGCTTACCCATTTGCTATCGAAGATGGGATATATGATACACGCATCGAGCAACTGTAAGACTTCTTCCCTGACCACCTCTTTCATGGTAGGGTTCAAGTGACGCTGAGGTTCGTGTGAAGTCTTCACATTATCCTCCAAATGTATGCGATGTGTGCATACACTAGGGTCAATCCCCTTAATGTCGTCTAGGGACCAACCGATCGCAGAACGATGTTCCCTAATCACCCTAATCAAACGTGTCTCTTCATTAACAGACAACTGAGAAGATATGATCACCGGATGAATACCATCCAGATCAAGCTGGATATATTTTAACTCAGTAGGAAGAGGTTTAAGCACAGGGGTGGGAGGAATAGGTAGAAAGGCTTCCGAAGGGTCTTCGTCTTGAGTAGTAAAGACTTGTTTAGGTAAGACGTCTTCAAACTCGGAAGATTGAGCTACATAAGGATCTAAGATAGGAGTAGACTCCAAAAGGGCGTTGTCTTCCTCTACGTATGAGTCATCATCGAAATTGGAACTTCCAAAGGAAAGGAATTTATGCATCTGATTTTCTGGAAACGTGTTGTTTAAATAATCTTGAGCTAAACTCTCGATCATGCTAACTTCTCCATTGATAGTCGTATCGGGTAATTGTTGCATCTTTTTGAAAACATTTATCTCAACAAAAAGATGGCCAAAGGACATGGACATCGAACCATCGTGGTAGTTTATGAGTGTGTTGGCAGTTGCCAAGAAGGGACACCCTAAAATGATAGGAACAGAGTCGTTAGCGACTTTTGTGTCGAGGATAACGAAATCAGCTTGGTAGTAAAAATCTTGAACTTTAACAAACACGTTTTCAACAACACCCTTAGGATACTTAATAGAATGGTCAGCTAATTGCAACATCATTTTAGTTGGTTGCATCTTTTGGAGACCTATTTATTTATATAAATAATAAAGGAGTAAGTTAACACTCTCCCCCACGTCTAATAGAGCAGTTATCATGTGGGTATCCCCTAAGGTGCATTGTACAGTAGGACGACCAGGGTCCTTGTACTTAACGATTCCATTATATTCAGATAAAGTGGAAAATTGTTCAGTTAAAAAGGCATCTTTTGGAATGTTTGTTTTCCACCTAGTAGTGCACAACTCTTTTAGAAACTTAGCATGTTGTGGTAATTTTTTAATAGCTTCAAGAAAAGGTAGGTTTATTGTTAGATTTTTAAAAACTTCCCTAATCTCGTCAAAATTGGTATCTTTGTTTAACATGGCTAGTCTCTGGGAAAATGGTGGTTTCTCTCTATATTTAGCATATGGGTCAATAGGATTTTTAACCTTGGCCATTTTTTTCTTGGGTTGTGGTTTAACTGAGACTTCTACAGGGGTAGGATCTTCAGTTTCTATATCGGTATCTAGTATATTTTCATTTTCAATGACCACTGGTGGTGTATCAACGGGCATAGTGACGGCGTTATCAACCACTCTGCCATAACGGAGAGTGGTGATGGCATTTAACTCACCTATGTTTAAATTTCCGTTACTAGTATTGACAGTTACTTCAAAGGCTGTGTTTGATGTTTTAGGATTATATAGCTTGACCTGGAAACACACTTTTTGGTTAGGCTTTCTCTTGGGTTAACTGTTGTATGGATTGTAGAATCTTTTGTTGAGCTTGCATGTAGGCATTGAAATGATCCGGTTGTGACCACTATTATTATTATTATTATTATTATTATTATTACATGGTCCTTGTCCTTGTCATTGTGGAGCTGGGTTATAGTTGTTTGCTAGCCTAACATTTTGGTTATTAAACCCCGGAGGTGTTACTAGTTGATTATTATGCCAACTGAAGTTGGGTTTTATCTCCAAGGTGCATTAGGAAAAGAAAGGTTATTTATGGAGCAAACATTGTCCGGCTGTGCGGGTGGTTGTTTATAGACGAGAGGACAATAGGGGTCGGTATGCTCAAGACTAAAACAAAAATTACATGGAAAAAAGTTGATGATCATGACAAGAGTAGGCTTATGTTGAATAGAAATGGCTTCTACCTTTTCTGTGAGAGATTCGATTAGAGTTCTAAGCTCGGGATCAGTTTTAACCTCAAACATACTGGCAGCCTTGGCTGTGGAAGAAGAAAAAGTAGCGGAGCAGGGAATGTCGTTACCCCCCCCCCCCCACAAGTATTATTACGCTTAGATTGATCTTCTAAAAACTTATAAGCCTCTTATGCTCCTTTACTAAGGAAACTACCCCCATTCATTATATCAAGAACCTCCTTATGATGATGTGAAAGCCTCTAAAAAAAGGCACGAACAAGCGTGTCTTTCGCAAGGTTATGATGTGGACACTCTATAAGTAGATCAGTATACCGGTTTCAGGCCTTTGAAAAGGATTCATGAGGGTTCTGGCAGAAGAAATGAATCTTTTGAATCATCTCATCTGTCTTCAGTGGTGGGTAAAACTGTTCCATGAACAATTGAACAAGTTTGGCCCATGAGTCCACAGAATTAGGTGTTTGGGCAGTTAACCAAGACGTCGCCTTATCGGCTAGGGTGAAAGGAAACACCCCTAGTTTAATTTGTTCAAAACCTACGTTAGGATGATGGAATGTAGTGAGAACTTGTTATATCCTATGCATATGCTGATAAGGCTTTTCGTGGTCTAAACCATGAAAAACGGGTAACAAATTAAAAATATTCGGGGGAATTCAAAAATCCCTCATTGGGTCTGTAATAATGATACATGACTTAGGGCCATCGTTTAGGGCTTTGTAAAAATCAGAGAGAGGAGTCTCTGCTTCTTCAGCCATTTTTTTTTTTTTTTTTTTGAAAAGCTAGGGGTTAAGGTTGCCCCAACCTTTATTTGATCATGATCTCAAGTACAACTTACCCTCTTCATCCTCTTTGACCAAAACATGAAGTCTTTGGTCTAAAGGGGGAATGAAATACAAAACACTTTCATCTTTAGAATCACTAAGCTTAGATAAATAATCTGCAGGCTGGTTCCCTTCTTTGTAAACATGTTCAAAGTCCACCAATTCAAACTCAATAATAATGCGCTTTATCTGTGCTATGCTATTCCTCTCCGTCCAAGGTGGCTCCTCCTTCAAATTCAGAATGCGTACAACCCTCATGGAGTCAGATTGTACATGCAGTCTCTTTACTCCCAACTGGGCAGCTCCTTGTAGACCTTTCATGACTCCTAGCAGTTCCTGACGAAGCACTGAGGGAGATTTTGACAATCCAGTAAACCCAAAGAGGACCCTACCTTCTGAGTTTCTCATTAGCCCACCATACCCTGCCTTGCCGAAGCTTCATTGAACCATCGAGATTCAGCCGCAGTGCACGATCATTCGGCTTTGACCAAAGACACCCAATGTTCCTCAACTGGCTTGTAGTTACCTTCTATTCCTAGTCTTTGCAGCAACACCCGCATCGCATGGCTCTCCTTAATAGACTGCAGTGTTTTTCCAAGATACACTTTCATATCGTTTAGAATCTGCATACTCAAGATACTCGGTAGTCTTTTCCTGCCTTTCTTTAATCACCAGTTCCGCTCATTCCATATCGCATGGACTGTTGCACAAGTGAAGGCCCGCAGAATTTCGTTTTGCATTGAGTTCGCTCTGCATAGTCTCATTAAGAAGTACCACTCTTCATGTGATTGCTTCACCTGCCCAGACAAGCCCATAGCTAGCTTTATCCTCGCCCAAACTTTGCGGCTGAAAGTACGCATATCAAAAAAAGATCACGAAGAACATTCCATGTGACCATTACATAGACAAAAATTTGGATACATTTATGACTTTCTTTAACATAAGTCTATTTTGGGTGGGCAATGATCCAGAGAAGAGCTGCCATACAGTAAAAGAGTGTTTGGGCACCAATAACTTACCCCAAACTAGCTTGAACCATTTTACTTTTCCTCGAATTTTCTTGAGCGAGAGAGATACCGATGCAAAGGGAGAAGCGACCAGTGCTAGTTGGTGTCCAGATGACTCGATCCTCTGTCAAGAAGCTGTTTACCTCCGTTTCCATGATCCACTTTTTCAGTTCGCAGCTCGGTAATTGACAAATAACATTTGACCAACTCCCATTTTCAATTATCGATCCAACACAAGCATCATCAGGAATAGAAGTCGCTAGCAGTTCTCTAGCTAGCATCTTCAGCCATTAATGTAGGTGTAGTGTGTGATATTCTAGATAGGCGTGTGCGATGACGTTTACGATAGATAACGTTAGATGGTTTTCTCTTACCGGACCTTAATCTCATACAAGGCTAAGTCCAATATGAAAAAAAAAAAAAAAAAAAAAAAAAAAAAAAAACAAACAAACACCAGCAGTCAAACAACAACCTAATATACTAGAATTAAAACTCTTTTGACAGAAGAAACGAGGAGTGAAAGAAGGAGAACCTAAGTGTCTCCTTGCTACGCTTATGAATAACGTCTTTAATACGAACTTACTTGTCCTGTGGATGCTTGGAATACTAAATAAACAATAAATTCTAACGAAAAGAGGACCTGTGGCTAACTTGTTTTAAATCGAGCTTTCTTCAGAAGGGGCGCGGGCGCGCTCAAATATCAAGCAACAAGGGCGCGAGCGAGCTCTGTGATTCTTTTAGAAACAGGCTTTCGTGCTGTTTCTTAATGGGTTGGGCCTAAAATTTAGAAATAAAACTCGAAATAAGCTTACTAGAAGGAAGGGCGTGGGTGCGCTCAAATATAGAGTAAATAGGGCGAAGGCGCACTCCGAGTTACAGCTTTGAAAATTTCCAGTAGACTTCCAGGAGCAAAAATTCTGTTTTTCGAAATGGTGTATTTGGTTTGTATTGCCTAACTAGCTCAGGTGGATACGTCGATGGCTTAGGGACTGGAACATTGACAAGGATATATGGGGGTATTTGGCTTTCAATTTTTAGTTATGGTACTGGATCTGGTACTTATATAGGTGCAGGGTCTTCTAGTAAGACTATTTTGTTGTCAACTAATTTGCCAGGTCGCAAGGTTGTGACTGCTTTAATCTCTTGGGCTTTAAAGTTTTGAACTTTGTGTCCTACAACACATTTTTCTAGGTTGTTTCTTGGGCTAACAAGTTCAGAGATTGTTGCATGGATGCTAGGATTTGGGTTTGTTGTTGCATGACGGATATCATTATTTTGGTGGGCTTATCTGTTTGGACTCTAGTTGATGGTGTAATGGGAACTAGGTCTCTTTGGTTGTTGATAGGTGAGTTTTGGTAGTTCTGGTTAAAATGGGATGGAACCAATGCTCTATTCTAATTGTTATATGTACTTTGTCCTTGTCCTTATCGGAATGTATTTGATGATTTGTTGAAACTTGGACGTGGTTGGTTTTATGGAATGTTGGTCCATGTGAAGTTTGGATGTTGTCTCTATGGTGCATTTGGTACATTGAAAGCACATACTTCTTCTGGCTGAAGTGATGATAGGTTTGTGATCAAGGGACAGGTGGCATCTATATGATTTAAGCTTAGTGATAATTGTAAAAATACGCTTTTGCCCTATCTTAGCTAAATTAACTAGGCAGAAGTAAAAACTACTTAATCTTTTGTTATCAAATTTCTACTCTTGATTATCATATAATAAAACTGGAGTCAGAATTCATTCCACTTCTAATTGCTTAGAACATAACTAATTTTACTTGTGATTAACAATTCAACAAACATGAAAGTAATTATTGTGAATATAACTAATATGGTGAAAACTATGAATTAAGATATTCTAATTTAAACTATGACAATTGAATAATAAGATTGAATATGAGAAGGAATTAGGGAGATTTGATATCCACCTTGATTAATCCCTAACATGCTAGTATAGAGTTTGTTGCAACCCTAATCCTTATGTTTTCACACAAGGTTCAACATAAAGGTTAGGTCTTTTTATCCCTAATTATTCATGCCATCTCGAACCAACTAATAATTAGCATGAGAGGAAGTTGAGACCCATTCTCATGGTGAATAAATTACCCTCTAGAATTGAAGCTCTTTAATACAACTATTCTATACTGACACGTTAAGTGGATCTTCATCAAAGCTTCAATCAAACTTCTCTAATAGAGGTTTAGTTATGGTTCATTAAACTATCATGGAATACATAAGAAGACATAATTAAAAGAATACTTGAACTGAAATTAACTTGAATTATATTAATGGTGGCTAGGCTAATTAATAAATTATAAAACTAGGTTTAGACTAAATTAAATAACTAATGGGAGAGAGAGAACAACTAATTAACTAAGGGGTTATATTTTGAGTTTTGCCTTAGTCCTCTTTATATATGAGAGGGCTAGGTTTACAATTTCGTGCATGGGCTTTGGATCTATGTTTTGGGCCAATAAATCAAGCCCAAAACCTAATTACTTAAGTCCAAAAAGGGTTTATCTACTGGAAATTACTACAACAGCCTTTTTGTCCGTTTTTAATCTTCTGATTGGATCACGGATTAGACCATTAGAAAGCTCTTTCTGAGCCGATCATTTTGACATATAGTAGGCCCAATTCCGAGGTCTGAGTCCAAAGATACGACTTGCAGAAGTTCTATTGACTTTTATACGCTATTTCTGCCCGCATTAACTTTGACTTTTCATCTTTGACTAGGCTTTAAAAAAACTATTTCTCCCTGAAACTTGGGCTTTAACCATAGAACTTCTTAACAACCAACATTTGCTCTTTTCTCTTGCAAAAGTGACATATTTTTTCACATATTTGACTTTAAAACCTGAAATACACAAAAATATATAAACAGTACTAACTCTTATTTATTATAAACATAATTGGTCTAAATGTAATATTATTAAGAGGTTAAAACTACAGTTTTGGGCTCTTATCATTTAGACAGAAATTGGATTGTGAGGTATTTATGTTCATGACAAGATGAGGGGTTTGGTCTTTTTGTTTGGTTGTGAGGGCATCTATCTTTCTTGTGAGGGTTTCAATTAAAGTTTTGATTTTTGGATCGAATTTCACCTCAAAAATACCACTAGCCTTAGATGTACTGAGTTGGTCGCTTCTAGAATTGTTTATATCACCCCAATGGGTACTCTTTTCAGCTTGGTTTTCAAGAAATGTTAAGGCTTCGGTTGCACCTCTATCCAAAAAATTACCATTACTCATGATGTTAATGATGACTTTGTGTTCTTGGAGAAAACATTTGAAGAAACATTAGACAAGAGTGGATTTTTCTAGTTTATGGTGAGGACATGAATGGAAGAGGTCAGAGAATCTATCCCATGCTTCGAAAAATGTCTCACTTGGACTCTATCTGAAGAATTGTATTTTACTTCTTATATCTTCTGTTTTCTTCGACGGAAAGTACTTCTTCATGAAAGAGAACACAACATTTTCCCATGTATCAAAATAATCGAGCTTATGAGAAAGAAGCCATGCGTGAATCTTACCAGCTAAAGTGAAAGGAAACACTCGTAGCTTAACCTGATTGTCGGTAACGCCCGGATGGTGGAAAGTATTACATATTTCATGTATCCGGCGTAGATGCTTGTACGATAACTCGTGTTCAAACCCGTGGAATATGGGTAGAAGATTGAACACATTCGGTAGAATGCGAAAGTCACTCGTGAGCGGTGTGAGTCGTATACAGGATGGAGGCCCATCTTGCAACAGTGTGTAAAAGTTGGAGAAAGGCTCTTCAGCTTGCACTACGTACTTCGTCGGCCATCTTAGTAGATGGAGGACTAGAAATAGGAGATTGACTAGGACAATGTGATCTCCTACGTGAGTAAGTTTTATTCTTGCTAATACTTGCAGTGCCTTATCACAGTATCATGCACTTTTAGCAAGACCACAAAACTATCTTAACATGCGCAAACGATGCAAAATATGCTCAAGCAATCAAAATTCATTTTTTGCAAGTATGGAGTTTGCTTTGGTCTATAATTTACTATTCCTTGCTCAAAGGAACAATTGGGCGCAAGACTAGGATGGCTCTACTACACGTCTCAGAATAGTAGGCAGTCACTTCACCAAGTGGTGTGCTACCAAGAATCTCACTAACGATGAATCTGGGGGAGTGGAGTGAGGAAGGTAGTTGGTCCACCAAAATCTGGTAACTGATTACTCTAAATCCTCATGGCTATATTTTTGTCATTTTTTGGAGGAGTGTGACTGCTTTGGGCTCTAGTTGATTGATTTTAATTCATTTTTTTGTCTAGGGCTTCAAGAATCAAGCAACGTCCGATTTATCTTCATTGGGGAATGACTTCCTAATGGTTGTTATGAGGCTCAGGTTCAGCATTATGTGTAAATGTAAATTGCAGTGCGGAAATTAAATCTCAAACAATCACGTAAGCATGCTTGAACACACAAGGTATCCTCTTACATGGGCTTCGAGGTGGTTTAGAAGTTACCTCTCAAGCTGTGCTTACACGTTGCTTGAGGAGAAGGCGGCGTTGGTTGGCACGTGATCAGATAATCAAGCCCAACCGTTCGAGTTTTTCCCTATTTTAGGTTACAAATAAAGGTCCACTTAAAAAGCCCACAAGTTGGGTTTTTGATAATTAAACAACTTTGCCTTCAAGGGCCCAAAACTTAAAAGTAAACTATTACTAAACTAATCTAATAGATTAACTAGTTTAGATTGATTATCTAGATTAACCAGAGTTAAATGGACTTAGAGTGTTGATTACCAAGTTGATTCAAAGTGTGTGAGCGAAGATTCACGACTTGTCTCGCACACTTGAACTTTTCAAGGCAATGAAAACTCTAATCTCTTGGTAAGTTTACAACTTCAACCAAGTTTCAACTCATGTTCATCCACAAAAATCAATCAAAAACCATTTTTCCTTTTTTTCATTTTTCTTTTTATCTCTAACTATTACAAACAAGTTCTACTGATTTATCCTACTTTATTACAAAATCTAGATCTGGAGTTCAACTAAACATCACAAAACAACTGGAATTGGAAAAAGCTGGACAACTGTGTGTGGAGGTGACCTTGTGGTCGCCCGCCGACAAGGGTGCAGTCGCCTGGCGGATTCTAGCCAAGTTCTGTCGGTTAATTTTCAGCTGCAACTTCAGCTCCTTTCCAGCATGTTGATCTCAAACCTGGATTTGCAAAAAAGTAAGTCAGTAATGAAAAACAATGAAATAAATCAACGGAAATAAAAAACAAGAAGTGAAAAGGATGAGAAAGATGCTTCCTTTCTTAGATATTCAACCACTCATCTTTTTTCCTTCAATCCATGACGGCGACGCCATTTGAAGTTGTAGTTTTTGTGGTGTGTATCTTCAAAAGATTAGAAGTGTGATTCACCATAGATTGTTTGGACTTAAATGATTGGGGGTTTTAGAAAAAAAGATGGTAGATTCTTTTTAGGACTTGTTTAGTTTCTAGTTGAATGAAAAACATTGAAAGCTTAAGTTATTTTGAATATTAAAATAACATGAACTTGAAAAAAAGGATTGAAATGAAAGATTGGAACAAAAAACAATAATAAATAAAATTGATTGATTAAATAACAAAGCAAAATAACAAGATTGAAATGAAGAACAATAAAGTAAAATGACTTGAATGAAAAAGACTAGAAAAATAAATCTTACATGACACTAGATTAAGTCTAGGTGCCTTCTCTCTCTCTAACTTTTAGTTTATATACCCCTACTTTATGTTTTTGACTGATTTGCCCTTCTCCATTACATTTGAGACACATCACCCTTTACTTTATGTTTTTGTTTTTTTCTTTTGCTTTTTTATTTCTTCTTGATCAAGATATATAGGTTTTAGAGAATGTCATATTTTGTGCTAAGGACCTCCATCTTTGGTCTTCTTAGTTAAGGGCTTTGACCTTTGACTTTGAAGTTTGACTATTTCAGCACTTTTTCATAGCAGCTTTTGGTCTTCATAATAAGCATGATTAAGGCTCCTTTTGGTGCTAAGACGCAGCTTTTATGATAAGTGGTCTGAATTTCTCTGTAACCTGAAAAATGCAATAAAAGTTATGAGTTGTCTTTTCATTAAACGTAAGAAGGGCTATAATGTAGTAATGTAAGGGTAATAAAATACACATTTGGGAGCTGATCAGAGGCTTCAGAGTTAGTGAGTTGTACAGAACAGACTTATCAAAAGGAAGAGCATTTTTGAAAGCTTGCGCAACAACGTCATCTGGGACATTGTTAACCTCCTTGAGCAACACTCTGAGTTTTCTGACAAGGTCTCGAATGCTTTCTCCTTTCTCCATGTGGAGGTTGAAAAGAGTTCCAAAACCTTTTATGGTCTTCCTGTTATAGCAATAATATTTTGAAAATTTGTCAACAAGCTGCGAAAATGTATTGATTGAACCAGGACGGAGCTCGTTAAACCATTTCAAAGCTTCTCCGCTAAGGGTAGCTTGGAACACTATACACATCAACGCATCATTGTTGTTAAAAAAGAGCCATAAACTATCTGTACTTCATCAAGTGCTCATTTGGACAACCATCTACATCATCGTAGGTTGGAACTGAAGGTTGTTTGTAAGAACTAGGGGAAATGTAATCTTTGATTTCGTCTATAAAAGGAGATTCTTCAGGTCCTTTGATTGCCAGTTTATGTCACTTATCTTTCTGCGTAGCTTTGGAATCCATGGCATTTCTAATGAGTTCTTGGACTCGCCGCTCATTCAAGTTGTCACTATTTTCCTGCAGAGCGACATTGTTTGTGCCGACTCTGTGGGTACAATTCTCCTTTCAGGTCTCCAGCCTAGCTCAACAGAGTCGTGCCTATATCTCCTGAAATTTGCTTCAACCCTACATGGGTTTAGCTCTCTGGTTCCAACATAACCACCCACAGAATTATGGAGGGCTCCGATTTTGTACCTTCTAGTGTAACCACCCACAGAATTATGGCGGACTCTGGTTCTGTGGCTTCCGACCCACTGTTGTCTACCTCTTCTATCTCCAGCTCTCTGATAACCTCCATTAGTCCTCCGGCGAGTGTTCCTCGAACCATTGTATCAGGATTCTGAGGAATCTGAACCTCTAGGACTACGATCAAATCTTCTGTTACCTCAAGCTGGTTTGCATTGTCCTCTCTATGGTACTGGACTGTGAGATAGTGTTGTATGCCATGCTCTAGATCGATTTGATCCGAAGAGGAATATCCAGAAACTGACATTAAACGTTCATTGAAGTACTAGAAACGTCTTGATATTATTGATCTGCTTCGATGACGATGTGGGCTACAAACCCGTCCTAGTATAGCGTCAGCGCCACCTAAACACTCCACAATTGGAATTCTATGGTTGTGGGTGCAGCTGGAGGCATGGCTCCTTAGATGATGACTCCTTATTGGAGACCTGCTCTCCCTTGGTATGAAAGATTCCTGCTGAAAGTTTTCTTTCCTAGGCCTTTTATCGTCATTTCTCCTAAGATGGTCATTTTCTTTGGTCAGCTTGAGCAACATATACATTAGAGTTTCTTCATCAGATGGGTGAGCATCGTTACTCAAATTTTGAAGGCCCGATTCAGGCCCAAGGCATTCTTGCAAACGCCTAGGCAATATGGATGATCCAGATTTTGTGGAAATAGCACCCGACCTAGGCCCAAGGCGTTGCTGCAGACACTAAAGTAGCATCGAATGTCTTCCCCTAGTAGATGCAAATCCGTCTCCGTGTGTGACGACTCGAGTATCCCTAATTGCATCTTGTTCCCCTACTATAACAGTAACTAGCAGGTTCTCCACCAAATCTTCTTCTTCATGCTGAGCGACCAAATTCTGTGGGGGAATCTGACGCGCATGTTGATGCTGAGCATGAACCTCGTCAGTAACTATGTGTTGTGTTGTTTCAGCATTAGGAGGAAGGTTTTGTGCAATTTCTGGAGCCTGACTGGTGTCAGCCAACTTTTGATTTCTTTTAGATCTACCAGCAGCCATGGATCGTGATATTCAACAAAAGAGAATAACGTGGTCGTGGGTTCACTCCCCACAAACGGCGCCAAAAGATGTCGAGGCAAAAACTGTAGGCTACAGATCTACCAAGACACTCTTAAGAAACTGACCTATCAAATATCGTGACCCATAGAATGACGCATAGAATATTCAAAGTGACAGTGAATTGGTTTGTTTTAATGTTGAGACTGAACCACCTTTTAGTTCGGTGGCTGCCTACATACCCCAGAGGGATCAAGTCTACAGCGTATAGAGCTTCCAATATAGTTCTGCTGAGGAAAACTCTTCCATATGCAACTATTCAAAACACTAAAGAATCTCTATCTCTGAATCCTTATCCTTAGTTTTCAGGTCCATTGAATAGAGTCATAACCTCCAGATTCTATGGGATCTGGCTATGCCTTGTTTTTAGTTGATTACGAGCTTACATTGAGGCTTGGCCCACATTCCATGATGTGCCCTGGCTATGAACCAAGGCTAAGCCTGCAGATATGAAGGGTCCAGTTTGGGTGCCATGTCCAGAGAACATGCCCAGCTGGTCTACAGGGATGCTATGTTGCTGAACATTCCATCGAGTTGGATGTCGCATTGCACACAATCGATCCAACGAGACCACAGAATAGGATGATCAGATAATGCCATGTGGACTATTTATAAGGGTCATATAATGGGTTAAATCTCAGCAATACGACAAGCCCAACATATATTGGTCAAGAATAAATTCCACTCACCCATTTTTTTTTCGATAATAAATTCCACTCACTCATTGAACAAAGTTTTTGCTATCATAAAATACAACCGTTTTCTAGCTTTACCACCCCCTATTTCTTTCATCTAGAGGTTTACACTGCCACTTTTCAAGACCATTAACACATCCAAGTCAACCATGCTTGACTGTTATCTTTTTTAGTCAATACATATAACCCCCCTGATAAGGTTATATACTAAAAACATTACTTTTGTATTAACTCTAATTCTTTATATTTTGAATGAAAATCATATGAGCAAATGTTATGCATATTATATCGTTATTAGTTATATGCGCGTGTGTCTAATACTTTATGTTGTAGATGATATGGTGTGGACAATGTAAGATCATATCATCGAGACTTTATAAAATATAAGTAATCGTTCACAACCTAGATGGATTTGGACAAACCATTGCATACGGTTTGTAGTATAATCCCAGTATTAGTCTATCTTGACTATATGGGATTACACTAATACACTTTATGTGTATTGAACAGACCAAGTGAGGTTGTTTCTCTTTATATCGACTATATAAGAGAAACAAACACCTCATTATTATGGATGTTTGTCCTCTTAATCCGGATATAATAACAGTGACTTACGAAGATTGTACATCGCTTTTAAATCATCAATGAGTGAGATTCATTTGTGAATCAACAAACTCGATGGATTGGGTAATGACATTGTATGTAAGGTGTGTTGTTGATTATAGAAGCTAATTGGCCTAAGTTTTTAGGGAATAAAGCTAAAAAACTATTAAAAATAGCAAAGGGCAATAAAGTCTTTTTACATATATTGACCAAAAAGATAACAGTCAAGCATGGTTGACTTGGATGTGGTGTGGTCTTAGGGGGTATTTGCCGGGGGTACAATTTAGTAGTGACAAGTGGCACTAAATTTGCACATACAATCTGTCCGGTATTAGGATTTGGCATCATAATAATTCAGGAATCACTGAAGCCAGTCGCGGTTTTTGCAATAATTGCGAACATCAAGGACAAACAGAATTTAACACCTTCCATTTTTCATCTACTCTTTGTTAAAAGCAGGCTTCTCTCTCTCTCACTCTCTTCATTGGAGGGGCAAATAGAAAATGCAGAGGTTTGGGAATATAGGATCAGGAGTATACAGACACTTTTCAGAAACAATTCCACCAATAAAGAGAGTTTCTGGAGAAGCAATCAGAAGAACAAAGAATAATACTCTGTTTCTTTTCATCTTCTCTCTCTTCGTAATTGCCTTCGTTTATACCTTCTACACTAATATCGTAAGTCCCTCTTCTTTCCTTCTCTGTAAGTTCTGCTGCTATATATTGAATGTTATCGGGATCTGTGTTATGATGGTATGATCACTCAGTCAGTCCGAAATAAGTGTTTACTTTTAAGACTTGGCTTTGGTGTACAGAGCTCAGAGTTCAGACATTTGTTTGTTTCTTGTGCTCATGTACTGTTAAACACGTACAGTAACAACATGCGCGTGGGGGTTTGTTCTTTTTTGAGAGCTAAGATTACCTGCTCTCGTAAGTTGTGTCCCTAACGTGGTGTTTGTTATTTTCATGTTAACCCAGAAAGTTCTATCGAAATTTTGATTGCTCCGGACTTTTTTTTTAGATTCTGTCGGTATACATACTGTATGTTTCATGTCGGTATACATACTGTGGGCCTTAGTCTTATCAATGGACAATGGGCTAATTTGCAACACTGGTACCAATATTAGACTGAGCTTGTCTATGTCGGTAGAGTTCGAATTGCCCATCCAAATAGCGTCTCAATTAGTTTGGCTCATAATACCAAATTTCGTGCCAGACCAATTTAGACAACTCTTTTTATAATATATATTTGGTATATATCATATGTCCAAAGTCGGTAAAATGAGGTGAGGGAAGTCTGGAAATTTGATATTTAAAGATAAATATGGGTCCTATTACTGTCGGACCCCAATTTGTGTTGGGCGGACTCCCACAAAAAAAACAATTATTACAAGTGTGCTATTGGTTTTAAAAAAGCTAAAAAAAAAAAATAATTACAAGTATGTCATTTCGTCCCCAAAAATTGAATTGAAACCCCAAACTTAAACGACGAAATTTAGAGTCGTTTGGACTAAGTCCCAAACGACTTGGCCACACCGTTTGGGACTTAATCCAACGACGTGCCGCCAGTCGTTTGGACTAAGTCTCAAACGACTTGCCATTATCGTTGGGACTTAGTCCAACGACCCAGCCACCACCGATCAAGAGCCAAAAAGCGAATTTTGAATTTTTTTTCAAAATTCAAATCCCAAACGACATGGCCACATCGTTTTAGACTAAGTCCAAACGGTGTGGCCATATCGTTGGAGACTTAGTCCAAACGGTGTGGCCATATCGTTGGGGATTTTTCTAAGTCCAAATCCCAAACGATATGGCCACAACGTTTTGGACTCAGTCCAGATGTGTGGCCATGTCGTTTGGGATTTGGATTTGAAAAAAAAAAATTCAAAGCTCGTTTTGGGCTCTTGGCTCTTGGCGGTGTGGTCGGGTCGTTTGGACTAAGTCCCGGTGTAATTTAAGTCGTTTGGGACTTAGTCCAAACGACCTAGCCGAATAGTTTAAGTTTGGGGTTTCGAATTCAATTTTTTAGGAATCAAAGGCATACTTGTAATATATTTTTTTTTTTTTTGGATTTTTTGAAACCAATGACACTTGTAATAATCGTTTTTTTTTTGGAGTCCACCCAACACAAATTGGGGTCCGTCAGTAACAAATACCATAAATAATGGAATTTACCAGAAACATCGGTGGTACTAGTATAGGGTGGGCAACATATTAGCAACATGTGTGCTGAAATTTATGGTTCAAAAGACTGTAATGCGTTCTTTTATAGTATGGATGCACCTGCACCTGCACCTGCATAGTTTTTTTTTATAGAGATTCTAGCATGCGCTGGCTGTACCGGTACGCAGGCCTAAGAGAACCTAGATTCAGTACCTTGCATTGCAATACATTCTCACCTTTTGTTGGTGGCGGGCCCAAATGACTGCACACCCATAATTCCGCTTACTCTAGATTTTGCATTTTTTTTAAATAGAAAATGATCAGTAGAAAGGCATCCATATCATATTAAAATCAAAATAATACAAAAAGTCTTAGTCTGAGGGAACTGCCAAAAATGAATTGAAAATTATACCAATAAACTTTATCTGCATTGCCAAATGAAGTTTTTAAGTGCACATGAGTGGGGCTTCTTCACATATGAACAAGGGCAATCCCAAAACAGAAACAAAATTACGATTATCACACCTTAACATGCCAGTCCACAACCTGAAACACATATCTCCATTGTCAAATGAAGTTTTTAAGTGTAAATTACCAGGACTTCACATATGAACAATCCCCAAATATAGAAACAAAATTCAGATGATCACAACTCTACCTTGCCAGTCAACAATCTGAAGGCACCAACTACCTTGAGCCCATCCAATCAAATTGAACTAAAATGGTTTCAGTACCAAAATCCAAACCCAACATAAGTCTACTATCTACCATGATTTTTTCCGGTCTCCCAAACAAACGGTTGAATTGATACAATAGTAACCAATGTATCACGGTAATTTAGATAATATGTAAAAATATTGCAATTTACCATGATTTTTTCCGGTTAAGTTGAATTTCTCATATCATGGCATATATCAGTGATTTCTTCTGCCAATTAGCTGCAAAACCAATATTTATCGTGACAATATCGTGGCATTTTGTACTATGGTTTGGCTCTGAATTTTTGTGGATCAATATTTCAGTAGTCTGTGATAGGAATATAGGATAAAAATTTGTGTACCTTCAGACAACTAGTCAAGGTGGCTTAATTAGTGGGTGGCATGTCAAAAATTATGGGGGAACAAAATACTAATGGCTGATTGTGATGGTAGAGTTAGTTATTTTCTGACCCATTACTGGCACCGTTTATATATGGAAACATCCAATTTTGATTTATGAGCCGTTTTGCTTGGTGTAACACATACTTGGTGTTCTTGTGAAGCATTTCAATTCTATATAAATTGAAAGGACAGTAATCACTTTTTTGAAACCTCTTAGTGGCATTATTGCTGTTGCCTGTTGGACATCTGCTAATTCATTATTATTCGGTAGTATACTTGTGAATCCAATTTCGCAATTATCCTAACAACGCGCTAAGAATCATTTAGCTTGGTGCACATATATGCATATTAACTAAAATACTTAAAAAGCGATAATAATAATAATAATATAAATATAAATATAAACAGATAAACTAGTTCATTAGTTAAAAAATGAGCCTTGGATTTTAAGAGTGTTTAGGCTACCAACTACTTGGATCTTCAGACCTTCAGAGTATAAGAAGGTCAATTGGTGAAAACTAAGCTGTTTTTCATGCATTTCTTCAATTATATTTGGCAATGGAACAATGGTGATTAGCATTCCTCCAAATTCAAAATGAATATGAGCAAAATTTCCTTAGACAACGATGGTTTGTCATGATTTATGTGTGGCAAAATCTTCCCTAATAGATCATGTGAACAAGTTCGAATATACTGACATGTTTAGCAACGGAACAAAGATGACATAGGCCAGTACTATGTGTTGTTAGACAACGATGTATTTCTTACCAGATTCTCCTTGCTTTCCTAAGCTTAATTATTCTGGTGTTATGTTCAGTTCGTAGATCGCCTCTTTGTTTTTGTCCCTATATTAATTCTGGTTTCATGTTGAGTTATTTGCTTCTTTAGTTTATCTAAATTCATCACGGTTATCCCATTGCAGCCAGTACCAGTCAATGAACCATCAGCAGAATCAATCCTTGCGTCCGAACAATCCCATAAACCTCACCCAAAGAAAACCAGAATACCCTATTCCCTCAATTGCACCACAACAAACCAAACACAAACCTGTCCCAAAAACTTGCCACTTGTTGAACAAGAACCGCAATCCCCATCATCAACGTGTCCCGATTACTTCCGTTGGATCCACGAAGATCTACGTCCATGGAAAGAAAAGGGGATCACAAAGGAAATGGTGGAAAGTGCAAGAAGAACAGCTAACTTCAGATTAGTGATTTTAAGTGGAAAAGCTTACGTGGAAATATATGAGAAATCGCCTAGAGATGCATTTACGTTGTGGGGTATATTACAACTACTTAAGTTGTACCCAAAGCAATTGCCTGATTTGGATCTCATGTTTGATTGTGTTGACTGGCCAGTCATCAGAAAAGGTTTTTATTCAGGACCCAATGCTACGGCACCACCACCTTTGTTTCGTTATTGTTCAGATGACCAGTCTTTGGATATTGTGTTTCCTGACTGGACCTTTTGGGGTTGGTAAAGCTTCTACACTTTCTCAATTCTTGTACTTCTTTAATTTTTTTAATAAATTGCTTTTGCGGTTAGTTTTTCTTGGCCTCACACTCTCACCCAATTTCTTGTGTTTCCTGTTTGGATTCAGTAACTTATTGTGGCATAACATGTCTGAAAGAACTGCAATATAAAAAAGTTGAAGCAAGTTAGCCTCAGGGCACACTTAACAATTCATCTTGTAGTTTCCGTTTGTATTTGTAGTGCCAACAATTGTAGGATGATTACCATTCACATTCCACATTCTGTTATCCAATTTTTTGCTGTTTCTATCCTCCTATATTAAACTCAACTACCCCTTACAATTAAACGATTAAGTTGTATTTCAGTATGATGTTGAGAATGTAAAATGACTAATTTAGGCTAACGATATACGAATCCTACCAAAATGTCATGTTACATTTTTCTCTTTTGCTTCACTCTCTTTCCTAAAAGAAATAGTGACATATAATATCTTCTCCCCAAATCACTATATAAAGACACGTTAATAAGATCATCCATTTGAGATGAATGCTAAGTTTATTCAAAATGAAATGCCTTTGCCGGTTCATTGTTCTGACTCTGAAAAGCTTTCTTATATTTTCCAGGCCCGAGATTAATATAAAGCCGTGGAATTCGTTGTTGAAAGAAATCAAAGAAGAGAGTAATAAGGTCAATTGGACAGAAAGGGAACCCTATGCTTACTGGAAAGGGAACCCTTCTGTTGCCAAGACCAGGCAGGACCTCCTCACTTGTAATGTATCCGACAAAAAGGATTGGGGTGCTCGTCTCTACGCCCAGGTAAGAGTTTATGGACGCCTCTGAACAAATGGCAAAACTATTAAGATAATGCAGCCTCATATGAGAATATGATGTTTAAATATTTGATTACAATGTATAGTGAGAAAAGTTTAGTAATGAATTCTCAGTCGTCTCCTCAAAACGTAAGAGGGGATCATGCATCATGCATGCACACTTAAAATTTGGGATCCTTGCATCAAGGCAAAACCAAACAGTTTCAGTTGCTTGGGTGATAATCTATTTGATGAGTGGTGATTATATCAATACTATTTGTAGCTTATGAAATTTCCTATGGGGTTGTGGAATGATCAATTACGCTTATTTGCAGGATTGGGGTGCTGAATTTCAAAAAGGTTTCAAGCAATCCAACTTAGCAGACCAATGCATCCACAGGTCAGAGTGTAAATCTTTACATGCATTGAACTTTAATTAAGAACTTAGATCTTTGTGTTTGGTCATTTCTAAATTGTTTTTGACTTATTCTCGTATTGAATTTTAAGTTTTTGGTCCTTTTTTTCCTGAAAAATTCATACAGATATAAAATTTACATTGAAGGATCGGCCTGGTCTGTTAGCGAGAAATACATTCTAGCATGTGATTCTGTCACTTTGCTAGTAAGGCCCCAATACTATAATACATTCACAAGAGGTCTAGTTCCTGTGCACCACTACTGGCCTATAAAGGACAATGACAAATGCAGATCGATCAAGTTTGCAGTGCAGTGGGGTAATTCACACAAGAAAAAGGTACCACTAATTTAGTCAATTTTCCTCCAATTTAGTCTTAACAACATCTCTATTAATCTTTTTGCTTGTATTCTATCAGGCCCAAGAAATAGGAAAAGCATCGAGTAACTTCATCCACGATAACCTTACTATGGAATATGTGTATGACTACATGTTTCATCTATTAAACGAGTATGCTAAGCTCTTAAAATACAAACCTACTAAACCTGAAAATGCAATCGAGTTTTGTTCCGAGACTATGGCTTGTACTGCAGATGGGACAGCGAGAAAGTTCATGGAAGAAGCTATGGTGAGAAGTCCTAGTGATACAATGCCATGCAATTTTCCACCTCCCATGGATCCCCTCACTCGGCTATCTCTAATTAGGAGGAACGTGAATTCTATAAAACAAGTGGAAAAGTGGGAGAAGAAATATTGGGATGATCAAACAGAGTAGCTTTGGGTCTCCCCTTTTGGTAATTTTCCATACTGATTATGATGCACGGCTCTTACACTGTATTGATTAGTTTCTTGTCATGATATCCGTGTTGAAGTATGTATGGGCGTGAACCTATTATTTGCTTCTTTTATATATATATATATATATATATATATATATATATATATATATATATATATATATATATATCTTAATATTAAAGTTTCCACAGTAGGTATTTTTCGTGCTCTATTAATGTTGTGACCTATCTCTTCTCCCCCTCTCCTATTCTATTTATAATCCCCCTACTCTCCCTTGGGCCCTCCATCCGTCCATTCATCTCTCGGTCTATGGATTGCCACGTGGTAAGTTCCGTCTGACGACGTTAGGGTTTTCGGGCTTGCTCTGGCTGGCACGTGTCGAGATGGTTCAATTCCATGTCGGCCTAGCCTCCCGTGCGGCTCTCATTTGTCGGTCCTCGGTTCTCGGCCTCCATACTTGACTCCCATGTCCCCGGTCTTAAATAACATGCCCCGTCCCCCACCGGTCCTCTTTCCCGGATCCATTACGAGCCGGACCTTCGGCCCTCATAAATTGGGTCGCTACAATGCCCCCTCTCGAGTCCGCGAACCTCCTGAATGTTTGCGGGCTCGAGAACTCAAATCACCTGCCTTTTTCCTTGACTTCTGTTGCACGCCTTCCTATTAATGGCGCACGTGTCCCCCGCGTGCTTGGTTCGGGTCGCCTCGTTTCCTGCTCCTCCACGTGTCACCTTTCCTCTGGTTCAACTGACGGCTCCTTGGTTTTCAATCCTATTCATTTCCCCTTTTACCCCCTTCACGCTTCAACTTCCACTCACTTCTTCTTTCCTTCTCATTTCTTTCTCACCTTTCTTCTTCTTCCTTACCAGACGCCATTTTTGCACTTTCCACTTTCTTCCCACACTACTCTCACCCCCTTTTACATTCGACCACCTCCCCTTTCTAGTTTTCCTCCCACTCCTCCACTCTATACACTTCGCCTGCTCAAGCGTTTGCCTCTGCTGCTGGATTGGTGCACCAGGTTGGTAATCTTTTCTCTTTAACTTTTGCATTTCTTTTCGTGAACCGTTCATATTCCTTAGCTTTCTCCCATGTCGGATTCCCAATCCGACAGTCCGACTTCCTCGCGATCATATGCGGAGGAGTCTTCTCTTCCCTTTGATCCCACCGTGGCCCCTCCACCGGCGGGCGGCCTTTCAAACTTCCACCGCCTCCCCCGCTCCGTCGACCTAATCGAGGCGATTAGGGTTGGCTATGGCATCCCGTGACGACATCCTCCTCGAGCACGCGTGCCCGGCGTGACTCACTTCCCTCATCCGGTCCCACCCAAACACGGATTCCTCATTGGTCACGGTTGGCCAAATTGTCTCGGCTTTGCGACTACCATTTGTCTCGACTAGATGTCGAAGTATGTAATCACTTCAACATTCCACCCTGCCAGGGTATAGGCAATTTTTGGCGTATCATGTATGCCGCGAACTATTACAACCTCCACCATGAGCCCCAAATAGTCCTCCGCAACATAATTTCTCACTATTACATACGCTTAAAAGTACCAAAGATGTGGCGTTGGATACCACTCTTTCTGCGTCGTCACCGGTAACAAATCCTTCATTCTCAAACTCACCACCTCGGACAAAACTTGGCATCACTACACCCCTGTATGTCTCGGTAATTTCTTGTCGCGGATGTTCCATCCGAAGTGACTCTCAACCATCTCACCTTCCTGCCTCGCGGTGAGTTCGCTTTACTGCCTCTCTTTCTTATATTGACTATGTTGCGGACTCACTCTTTATCTTTATTTCTCTCCTGTGCAGGTTGGAAGTCTGACTCCAAATCCCGATTTTACGTCGGCTTGAAGTCCGCAATCTTTGAACAAATCCCATAATCCGGGCTCTTCTCGTGAAGTCCTCGGCATAGATCCTCCCCACGGAACCCCTTATTGGTGACCCCTCTCTACACACCTTGGGTAAATATTCAGCTCCATTTTATCGTCCACTGCCCCCCAAAGAACGAAAGCCTCGTCCTTCACCGCCCTCACTATCCGCCTCCCATCCTTCCCAAAGTAAACCTCATTTGCGGCGGCTTCATAAATAAAACCACCAAGTCTCGGGCCGGGCTCGGGCTCTAGAGAGATAGTCGGAAGGTCCATCGCCCACCTTCCTTCTCCGCCCGCCAATATACATCTCCTTCCCTTCCGCTCCCTTGTTGGGGGACGATCAATATATTCCTCCAACTTCCCCTCGGCCGACTCATCGCCTCCCCATGGGCGTCTCCAAGATTAAGGCGTTCGACAAATGACTCGACGATGAAGTGAGTGAAGTCCCCAACTCCCGCGCTGTCCCGGCCTCAGCTGTCCCCCACACGTCCGCGGATCTCTCGTCACGAAGAGCCCCCACAAAGCGCTAAAGTCGTCTCCCTACCAAGAAGCTTTTTGCGGCTCCTCCGCCCTCTCCCATCTACGTCACGGCAAAGAAACCGCCCGCTCTCTCCCTGGGTCTGCGGCTCCGGAAACTTTCCGCCCCCACTTCAAGGTGCGCGGCCGCTCGGTCAATGTAGAGGATTCTGCTCTAGAAAACCTTGTTGTGGCCTCGGCCATGTTCTACGGATCCCATCTTCCCCGCGACTTGGCTTATGCCGATTCTGGGACCTTTGAACAGCATCGCACCTCTCTGTATGCCGGCTGGGAGAAGGTATGTCTCTCTTGGCCACCTTTCACTTTCTGCTTTGCTCCTTATTCTGACTGCTCTTCCCTTGCTAGGTGAGCTTGGACATGGCCTATATGATCCGCGGCCTCTTCTCTTCCCCCGAAGTTACGTGGAATCCTTTAGAAGGAGGTCGGCGGCCCTAATGGACTAAGGGCCACACATTGCACGCCTCAAACCGATCATCGACCGCGGACATGGCAAAGTTTCGAGCTGAAGATGAATTGAGGACCGCTGAAGCCTCCCATCAGGCCTTTATGGATGGAGTGAATGACCGTTTAAGCAAACAATGGGAAGCCCTTGTCCTCCAACATAAGGAGAATACGGCCGCTCTCCTTCCGCGCAACACACTTTCGGGACATGGGGCGGTGCGGATAAGCTTCAAAGCTCAAAGCCGACAAGCGTGTGGCCAAAAACTTGGCGAGGAACATGCGCGTTTGCTCAAAGAAGGCCGACTCCTCCCCGAAAAGCCTCCCTCTCCCATGTCGGAAGATCCAGTGATCCACGGTCCCCATGGCGCAGAGCGACTGTTTGCGGGTCGAGTTGACGTTGCCCCCTCGATCCATTTGCAAGACTCGTTTGTGAGGCCACCTCCCGGCCCACGACTTCGAGTGCTCGACCATGTTCCTCTTGTCGAAGATCTGTTGCAGACTTTAGACTAGCCCCACGTTGGCTGTCTGTTATTGTACTAGCTATTTTGTAACTGACTTTTCCAACTAAGTGTGTCGTTGATCTTATTTTTTCTTTCCCTTTTTACTTGTGTGTTGGTTTGATTAGTAGCTGTTTCTCTCTTCCCGATTATACGTATGATCTCTTAGTTTTAATTGCTGTTTTGTCTGATATGCTGTTGTTCGTCCTTTCCTGCCTCTATTCTTTCTCATTTCGTCATTCTACAATGCTGGGCCTTCTCTTCTTGCCCCCACGTGTGATCCACGCTTCGCTTCGGGAATGTCTCTTTTCCCTTCGGAGTCACTCGTCGACTTCGAAGTTCCATCGGCGACTCAACCTGCTTGGACCCGATTTAAACAATTCAACCGCGGAAGGCTCCTCCCCAGCGCGGCTTCTTTTGGTGGTAAGCCGCTTCACCGGGCTCCTCTCTTTGCCCCGGTGCGGGTATGCCTTTCTTCGCGGAAGGCTCTCCGAGATCCAGCGGGCCCTAACTTCGAGGTGGACCTCTCGCCCTCGGGCGTCTCTTGCCCTCAACCGTGTTTAGCCTGACTGTTACATTTTATGCAGGATGGCGAAATTTACTCCTCAAAAGTGTCATTGTATTATATATTTACAAACAGCTCCAGTGTATCATTCTGGACTTTTGTTACATTCAAACATAAAACTTTTTTAACATTCTCACATTCTATGGCTTTTTTAGCACTTTTCCTTCCGCTGTTCTTAGCTTGTAACTTGTAAGTACCAGCTCCTCCTACGTCGACCACCGTATAGGGCCCCTCCCAGTTCGGCCCGAGCTTTCCGTCATTCTCTCTCTTGGTACTCTGCGTCACTTTCGTCGTAATCGGCATCCCTACTCAACCGCCGCGGCTTGACTCTCTTTGTTATAACGTCTTTGAAATTTGCGGTGATATTCCTCTAGTCCGATTCGCCGGCTGATCTCTTCTCTCTTCTACTAAAGTCATATCCATTTGCCAATATGCCCTCGTTTCCCCGTCTCCACCGCTCTTGTCCTCGTCGTGGTTGCTTTACCATTTCCGTGGGAATCACGGCCTCGACCCCGTAAGCTAAAGAAAGGGAGTTTCCACGGTTGGCGTTCGAGGCGTGGTCTGTATGCCCAAAGAACATGACTTCGGTTCATCGCCCACACTCCTTTCTTATCCTCTAGCTTCCTTTTGAGATTGTTCATAATGGCCTTGTTGGAAGACGCCGCGCCCATTGCCTTCGGATTATATGGGGTGAGAACCCCGCTTCACCTTGTATGCTTGCAAGAACGCCTTCACCTTGGACGGTGGTGAACCGGGTTCCATTGTCCGCTATGATAATATATGGCAATCCAAATTTCTGAGATGATATTCTCCCACAAGAACTTGATCACATGAGTTTCCTTGACTGTTGCGGGCCTTTGCCTCGATCCATTTGGTGAAATAATGCGGGTCGCCAACATGAATCTCCTTTTCTTTGGTAGCCATGGGCGTGGACCCACTATATCCATTGCCCACATCGCTGAAAGGCCACGGACTTGACACACTATGTAATGGTTCTGCTGGTGCAAAGATCATCTGAGCGAACTTCTGGCACTTCTCACATCGTTTAGTGTAGTCCACGGCATCCCTTTTCATGTGTGGCCAAAAGTAGCCCTGCGGATATCAATCGTATTTGTTATTACGCCTACCGAGTGACTTCCGCAATCTCCCCATGCAACTCCGCCAAAGACTTCTAGGGCTAACTCCGGCCCGAGACACTTTAGCAAAGGCCCACTGAAATTCCTTCGATATAGCTCCCCCTCTATGAGCACGTATCTCCGAGACGTCTGCTCCAGTCTCCTTTTCTCCCCTTTATCTTTCACCACGTTCCCCGACAAAAAACTCTTGATGGTTTTAATCCAACCCCCTTCTTCCTCCTCTGCCTGACATATCTCCGCCATTCTTTCCTCCCTCTCCTCTGTACTAGGTTTCTTCAATCGCTTCACCTTTATCACTCTCTCTTCATATTCAGGGATTGCGGCCGCCACATATGCTAGGGCGTCGGCATGTCTGTTCTCACTGCGGCCCAAGTGTATGAACTTAACCTTCGCAAAACCCGTGCCCCCTTTTGCAAAGACTTTCAAATATTTTACCATGCGTGGGCACCGCGCTACAAACCCCCTATTTGCTTGACACACTACCAAATTTGAGTCAGAACACACTGTCAATTCTTTCACCCCCACATCCTCTGCCATTCTCATGCCCGCTATTACTGCCTCATACTCTGCTTCGTTATTTGATGCCGTGAACCCTAACTTCATGGTTAATTCTATTCTGTTGTTTTCTGGCGTGACCAATATCGCTCCTATCCCACTACATGTAATGCGTAGGTGACCCGTCGGTGAAGACTCTCCATCCATTCCTTCGATCCCAGGGGTCCAACCAGTCCTGTTCCATGACCCTTTCCGGCTCCATGACCATCTCTTCCCCCTAGGTGGGGTCCTCCGCTGGGAACTCTGCTAAGAATTCTGCCACCGCCTGCGCCTTTTCCGCTATTCTAATCTGATACTGTATCTCGTAAGAACTCAACATTACTGCCCATTTCAGCATCCTCCCCGACTTTTCAGCTTTCAATGCTTGCTTTAGAGGCAGATTTGTCACCACCACTACAGAGTGCGCCTTAAAGTAAGGTTTCAACTTCAGGGCCGAGAACACCAATGCCAAGGCATATTTCTCTATTATACTATATCAGGTTTTCGCTTCCAGCAGTGTTTTACTTTGGAAGTACACCGGCTTTTCTAATTTACCCACAATTCTGACTAGTACCGAGCTAATGGCATATTCCGTGACCCCCAAATATAGGTACAACTTCTCTCCCTGTTCCGATCGCGACAACATAGGAGCCTTACCTAAATAACTCTTCAACTCTTGGAACGCCTCCTCGCACTCCGTGGTCCATTCGAAATCCCGAGTGTTTCTCAGCAACCGATACAATGGCCTACACTTATCGATGACTTTGAGATGAACCTATTCAAAGCCGCGACCCCTTCCCCGCAAGTCTCGCACCTCCTTGACATCCCGAGGCGACGACATCTCCACTAGGGCTCTTATCCGCTTTCGGGGTTGGCTTCTATTCGTGAGTAACTATGTATCCTGGGAACTTCCCGTAGTGGCCTTGAGCGTACATTTCTCCGGATTAAGCTTTTAAATTGTACAACCGCAGATATTTTAAAGCGTCTCTTTCGAACCCTCTAGATGCTCTTCCTCCGACATGCTAATCTCCACCATGTCGTCTATGTAAATCTCTCAATCCCCTTTCGGATCTTGCTTTCGAACATTTTTCCCCTAGCCATGAAATGTGGGCCGGGCGTTCTTCAATCCAAACGGCATTCTTGTGTAACAATACGTCCCCACCTTTCCACTGACGGCGTGTCTTTTCTCGATCTAGCCCATACATGGCCACTGGTTATATCCCATTGACGGCGTCCATGAAAGAAAACACTTTAAACCCCCGCAGGTTCTATCCACTAGCTTCGTCTACTCTCGGCATGGGGTAGGCAGTTGTCTTTGGGACATTCAATTCCCGCGTCGGTGAAGTCGACGCGACATCCGCACCTTGCCATTCTTCTTAGGTACCGCTACCACATTTGACAACCGATCGATAAACGACACCTCTCAGATATTATACGCCCCTTTCAACCTCGCGAATTCCTTCGGCGTACCTCGGTCTAATTCCTCGCATCTTCTGTCTTACCGGTTTCGCGTCCTCCCTCATATGTAACCTATGACATGCGAATTCTGGGTCTAATCCGGTGACTTCCTCGATCATCCATGCAAACACATATTTGTTGGCAGACAAGAACCGTACTAGTTTGCTCTTCCATTCCTCAGACAGAATGGACCCCACTGATGTGAACTTCTCTTCACCATCCTCCCCCAAATTCACTACCTCTATCTCATCCAAGGTCTTCGGTCCTTCTGTTAACTCCGCCGACCCCTCCCCGACGGGGCACTGTAATTGCTATGCCTGCCTCTTCCTGGAACGCGAGGTCTCAACAGTGGTTTTGTTTATGTTTTGGTGGCTAATTACTCAATTACCCTCGGCGTATAATACAAATAAGGGCGTGTATTTGGTTTTTTATTTTCCAAGCATGTGAAAAGACTAAAACAATTTTCTTAAAATTTCAACATACACCAATAATAAAGTTGAATCGGTAATCTACGAAATAATTATGTTTTAAGTGAGGACTTTTAAAAAAAAATTGCTGACATGGCGGCTTAGGAGCATCTTGGCTGAACGGATATTAATGTAGGTACGTAGGATTAGGAGGGGTAAAATTCAGTTCACAGTTTCACACATAGAGTGACAAGTTTCTATAACTGAGATTTTTTTGGGTAATTGCCTGAATCGGCCATGATAAATCCACATTGTTCTCCAACCGGCCATGCCTTTCAATTTTGACTAATTCAACAGGTTTTTGACCCTTTTGCCCTTCTGTACAACATTCTCTCTCCTCCTGCCACACTCTCCCTCCTCTGCAACACACTCTCTCTCCTCTTGTACTTCTGATGTTGACATGCACAGTCATATCTATCCGTTAGATTCTCTTAGCGATACGTACTAGCGATTAATGACCGTTGGATTTCAACCCAGCAAAAATAAAAACGGACTTTAGCTATTGTGGGATCAGGAACCAACAACTTATGGATCTACAATCAGCAAATTTTACGTTGTTTTTGTAATTCAAAGACGAGACAATATTTACCTCGTTTTTTGTGCCAACCTCAAAAAGTTTTTACAAAGCTCCAAAGCTACACTTTTTTCTTTGGGTTCTTCTTTTTTGATCTTCTACTCTGTCTTCTCCTTTTTGATTTTTCTAAGGATTGTGATGGATGAAAAGAACTCAAACCTCGATAATGGTCAATTTTGATGTTTGTTTAGTTATCTTTAGTGTTGGTTTGTTTCTATGTAGGTTTATGTTTCAGTTTGCTTCTTTGTAGTTTTACGTAGAAGTGTGAGTGTTTTTTTATAAGGTTTCCATGGTGGTTTACCATTTCCAAGTTGATTTTGTTGTCATAGTTATGGTATTTATACAAGGGTTATACAATGTCATAAATGTAGAACAATAAATGAAAGAACTTTACTGTAGTTTTATTAAAAGTTCCTACTTTTTATTGTGCTAACTTTGTATTTTTTCAGGTTCATTCGATATGCTTATTTATTATGATGGCGAGATGAAATCTGACAAGCATGGTGTGATGAAGTATCTAGGGGGTGAGGTGAAATTGAGAGTGTTTGATGTGGATACTCCCTTTGAAGGATTCATGTGTCTTGTTGAAGTTGTGTCATCGCACATAAGATTGGGTTTTTCTATTAGGTATTTGATGAACAAGTCCCCTTGTAGAATCGATGAAGAAACCGACTACTTGAACATGATTAAGAAGCAGAAGAAGGCTCCAATGAAATCAATGAAAGTTTGGGTTATCAATGAAGCAATCGTCATCACACCATGTGGTATGGGAGCAGGACAAATTAGAAGATCAACTCCTGGACAACCTACTGTGAAGAACAAAAAGTTAAATCTGAAATTTTAAAAGCAGATAGTGTTACTCCTGGAAAAGGTGGTGGACAACCTAAAGTGCAGAATAAACAGGTTAGTAGTGAGCTATTTAAACAAGAAATGGTTAGAAGTGCAAGTCCTGGATCAAGTTATGGAATTCCTAGTACGAAGAAGAAACAAGTTTGTAGTGAGCCGTTTAAACCTTCTCTGCTGCCAAAGAGTGCTTGTCCTGGATCAAGTGGTGGAGAACATTGTATTAAGAAGAAACTCAATGAAGAAATTCCAATTACTGATTCTCCAAGGAAACAATCTTTTTTTAAAGAAAAAATGCTAGCTCGATAGAAATATTCTTTCAATCAATTTAAACTTGTGGACGAACCAATATGTAAATCACTAATTTTATTTAGTTATTCTTAGTTCCAGTAAATGGTTTGATTGCTGACAGTTATAAACGTTGTGTTCCCTAGACAGTCTGCTAAAACAACCTTCAACTGCAACTCGTCAATTGCAAGATGTGGAAAATGAAAATGTCGTTGAAAATGTCTCGCACAGCTTGGAGATGTTCGAAAAGGTCATGGCAAGTGAGGGATGAGGAACAAGTATTACACCTATAAATATGTTAGTTACGCATAAATGTCTGTTCAATTACTCACATTTAGAAACCATTTTAGATTTGTTCCCAAAGGGAAGCTCAAGTGCAGTTGGTAGTTGCAAATCAATAGAAGAAAGGATACCTCTTCCAATTGTTATTGAAGGTGAGCAGTATAAACATTACAGGGGATAATTATAGTTTAAGTCGTTGATAGTCCGTGCACTAATGATTGACCTATTATAATGCAGAGGATGATCCCACTGGTATTGACTATGCTGATCAACCAGACTATGAAGAGTTTGATTCTCAAAATCCATATGGAGATACAACTGACATTCCTGAAGAATACATAATTGCCAGACCTCGAAGTAATAAGGAGGTTGAATTTCAAAATGAAGATGAAGATGAAGTTCAAATACTAAATGATTTAGTTGATGCAGCTGATAAACATAAAATTGAATAGTTTACCTACGAAATGAACGATAAAACTCAAAACGTAAGTAAACTAAAACTATCTTATGAACCTATATTTATCAAAGATTCTACTCTCAATCCTATGAGATATAGTGAAGTAGAGTGATTTGTTCCACTCCTAGTCCTTCCACATGTTAATGTTCTCTACGTATAAGTACTCTTAACTCTAAAGTCTATTGAGAGATTTACGAAGTGGCAACTAGACTACGATGCGACTACCCACAAGATGCAACTAGTCGATTGTTAGAACAACTATGGGAATGCTACGTTGATTCGATGATAAGGAGTTAGAGGGGGATTGATTCCACCTTAACTCGACTTAATCCTATTAACGACGAATCGTCGTAATCCGAATTGAAAGCGCCCGGCAGACAATTGGTTCTTCCTAATCCCTAATTACACATGGCATTCCTACCAATTCATAACTAGCATGTGAACGATTAAACTCATTCTCATGGTGAACTAATCGTTTCTAGAGTGGAAAGGAAATTATGACGACTCTACGATAATCGGAATCAAGCTTTCATCAAGGATTCTCAACCACCTCTAATGGAGGTTTAGCCGAGAATCATTACGCAATTATTTCCGATTAAATTAAAACTAAACATAATATAAATAATTGAAATTTACTAATCTAAATTAAACAATAATTAAAATCTAATTAATAACTAAGAATTGAATAACAAGTAATAAATGAAATCAGATCTAACACAAATGTAACTGACAAGAATCGAAATTGACAACCTAGCTATTTTATTAATCAAACTAATTAAGAATAATGATTCTAAGAGTTTAATCTAAAACAAGAATTGAATTTAAAACTAAACTTAATTTTATTACATGAAAACTAGATCTATAATTATCTATCTTTTAGGTCTAACTAGCTACCTTAACTATCTACCATTAACAAAGAGCTAAGCTTTGGTTTTTATACTTTCAGATCCAAAAATTGTGCATGGGCTTGGAGCCATGTTTTGGGCCAGAGAATTAGGCCCAAAACCCAATTCTTTCAGTCCAAAAAGGCCTTTTCAGCTGCAGTTGGCTTCAACAGACTTTTCGTCCACTTCTGCTCCTCTGATTGGATCAAGGCTTAGACCATTAGAAAGATCTTTCCGAGCCAGTCGTTTTGACATAAGGTAGGCCCCATTCCGAGGTCTGAGTCCAAAGATACTGCCGCCCGGAAGTTCTCACCGACTTGTGTGTTGTACGCCGCGTCGACTTTTTCACTTTTGACCGGGCTTTAGAAAGGCTTTGTCTTCTTGAAACTTGGCCTTTAATCACGGAACTCCTTAGTAACCGACCTTTGCTCCTTTATCTTGCTAAAGTGGCACATTTCGCATAATGGACTTTGAAGCCCGAAATGCATAAAACATGTAATCGGTGTTAACTCTTTAATTATTACTCACATAATCGGGTCTAATAGTATGATCATTCTGAGGGGTTAAAACTACTGATTTTGGGCTCTTATCGGTACCGACATTCCTAAAGAAAACATAATCGACAGTTCTCGAAGTAATGAGGAGGTTGAATTTCAAAATGAATATGAAAATGAAGTTCAAATACTAAATGATTTAGTTGATACAGCTGACATTCCTCAAGAAAACATAATCGGCAGTTCTCGAAGTAATGAGGATGTTGAATTTCAAAATGAATATGAAGATACTGCTGCGGGTGAAGTTGTGGCAGTTGAAGATGATGAAGATGATCAAGTTGAAGAATACGATCGTGATGATGGCGATATATGGTCGACTCCGAATCAAAGTCAAGAGTATTTGTGGGGGGACACACCTATGACAGTTGTGAATGATGGTGATAAGGAAGGTGAGATTGATTTCGAATTGGAGGGAGTGGTTGATGCTAGGGTTATTGGTGTTAAATATCTGAATTCTGAGACCTACGTCAAGGATATGATCCTTTGTATGGTTCTCATAGTCCAAAAACCTATACGAACCAAAGTGAGGTTGTAAATCCTTGTAATGAGGGGTTGAAGTTTGTACCCCCTAAAGTAGGTCAGCATTACGCCACTCGAGATGATCTTGTGAAGGACATGAAATCTTATGCAATTGCACATATGTTTGATTTACGTCGTTTGCAATACTACCTCCAAAAGTTGGTAATCAAGTGTAAGGCAACTAAGCGTCCATTTCATTTGTATGCAAAACCACTGAATCGGGTCTGATATGTGGGTGGTTATAACTTTTAGAGATGTACACACTTGTGCATAAGATAAGGCTGTTTCAAAAAATTCACAAGCAGACGCAAAGTGGGTTTTAGAAATTGTTATGTCCAAGCTTAAGGACAATAAAGAACTGACTGCAAAGAACCTTCAGTTGGAGGTGAAACAGTCACAAAGAACATCTAGTTGTACATCGAATTATTCTTTAGAGTATGCTATGAAGAACATGTATCATCTTTTCGATTAACTTGTATCTGTCATGGCGTGTAACTGGTAGGCATATGTAAACTGAGCTAGTGTATTTTGTTTCGATGTAGATAAGGGGCAGCTTCAGTCAATCATACCAGATGCTGCCAGTTTATTTTAAAGAACTGAAGAAAATTGATCCAGATTGCCACACTGATATAATAACAACAAGCGAGCACATGTTTGAGCGCTTGTTTGTGAGCTATGGCGTAACTGTTCGTGCCTATAGAAGGTGCCTTCATCTGTTGATTATGATTGATTGAACTTTCATGAAGGGTAGATACAAGTCTGTCATCCTAATTGCTCTTTCTGTTAATGGAGATAGTCATTGCTTTCCAATTGCAGTTAGTGTAGTCCCAAAAGAGAATAATGAACATTGGGATTGGTTTCTTCAAAAACTCAGAGATGTTGTAGTTGGTCCTACAGATAAGTTTGTTCTATTATCATATAGGCATACAAGCATTCTCTAGGCAGTGCCAAAAATTCTTCCAAATGCGTACCATTGCTTTTGTGCACAACATATCTCCAACAATGTTAGCAAAGAAGACACCAAAGGGAGAGTTAAGGCCGCTGCAGAAACTTATGATAAAGCTAACTTTGTGATAATCATGTATCGCATTTGGTGTAGTGATAGTAAAGGTTACGCAAAAATAATAAAGATTCTGAAGGAATAGTGGTCATTTGCCTATGTTGAAATGAGAAGGTATGGAATTTGTTATACAAATCATATCGAGAGTTGGAATAAGATGATTATGCCTGAGCGAGCTATGCCAATTACATCTCTGCTAAATGGTATTTGAATGAACATTATGAGGCACTTTTATGACTATCGGGTCATGGCTTCGAAGCTGAAGACAAAAATGACGAAATCAACTGAGGATGTAATCATTTCCTCTCGTTATGTTAGTTGGTCGTTCACTACAATAAGGGCTAGTGAATACGTATACTCGATTACCAGCATAGGGCTCACGGATACAGTTGACCTACTAAAAAAATATTGTACATGTGGTTTTTTTCAACAAGTTGGTATTCCTTGCAGCCATGCAATGAAGGCCATTGACGATGGTCGGTTTTGTGTATATGACTTCTGCCTGCCGTGCTACTCAAAGGAAACGATGATGGATACCTATCAAGAGAATTGGACACCGATGAAAGGCAAAGAACAGTGGCATTAGGGAAGTTACAACATCATGGTTCGTCCTCCCACAGATGAGGTAATGCCTGGCAGGCCCCAAAAGAATAGGAAACGTTCTAAAGGGGAGGGTGTGCCAGTGCAAAGGAGAAGGTGCAGCCGTTGTGGTGCCCTTGGACACAACATAGCAACCTGCCCTAATACGACAAATGATGCTGCTTGGATTGACTTTTCAGCTGGGGTTCCGGTTGATTTTACCAATGAAGACAATATTTGAGTTAACCATCAGCGACAAATATAAGTACTGTCAGCAACTAATCTTGTAATGTTATTTGGATTTTCTTGGGCCTTTCAATGACTATGTAAGTTATTTGGGAATCAATGTAATGGTATTTTGTTGTTTATACTTGCAGGTGTTTTGTCTATTGAAGTTATCAATATGTAGGCAAAATAAAAAAAATACTATAAAAAAAATACTATAAAATTAAGGGTTAAAATTAACGACACAATTCAAACACTTAGGATTGTAACTTGAAAATTAGAGACGTTATCTAGGGCCGTTATCTAAACAAACCACTGAGTTCAAACCCCTTCAAAATATTATGTTTGTCAAAATGGAGTACTGCAAAATTAGACACATAAGTTCCAAAATAATAACAAATATCTGAAAATGAGAGTATTTCGATGTCCCCTAGTTCTTGTCTTCACCTATTTTCTCCTGCTGGTCCTTACCTTTGTTGTTTTCTGCATCCTGTAGCTGTACCTGGCTTCTAGCTGTGTCGTCATGAGTCTCTTCATCTGGGTCAATGTTGAGTTAGTCCTCGATGAGCGGCTTCAAAGATCCTCCTTGACTTGGTCACTTCCCACCGTGATCTGGCCGTGACTCGTGGGCATTGGTTAGCCTCCACTTAGACCAACTCATTAGCAGGTTCAACATGGAGTTGGTCATCAGTACCAGCTTCAGCATCCTCCTTGACTTGGTCACTTCCAGTTGTATCTGCTGCACTCTGTTGGCATTGGTTAGCCTCCACTTGGACCAACTCATTAGCAGGTTCAACATTGAGTTGGTCCTTAGTACCAACTTCAGCATCCTCCTTGACTTGGTCACTTCCAACTGCATCTGCTGCACTCTGTTGGCATTGGTTAGCCTCCACTTGGACCAACTCATTAGCAAGTTCAACATCCTCATTCACTTTTTCACTTTCTGCTACATCTGCTTCACTCTGTTGGCATTGCTCAGTCTCCACTTGGACCAACTCAGTAGCAGGTTCAACATCCTCCTTAACTTGGTCACTTGCGGCTGCATCTGCTTCCCTTTGTTGACATTGCTCCGTCTCCACTTGGTTCTCAGGTTCAACATCCTCATGTTCAACATCCTTCTTCACTTGGTCACTTCCAGCTTCAACATCATCAGGTTCAACATCCTTGTTCACTTGGTCACTTCCAGCTTCAACATCCTCAGGTTCAACATCCTTGTTCACTTGGTCACTTCCAGTAGCTGCTTCAGCATCCTTGGACTCTTTGTCAATCCCAGCTAAATCTGCTTCACTCTGTACCTCTATGCCAATGTCAACTTGCTTTAGTACCTCTGTCCCAGTAGTTGCTACATCCTTGGACACTTAGTTCTCTACTTGCAGACTTTCTTCTCTCAACCTCTGTTCAAATTCTGTTCTCTTCTTAGCCACTTCATCTAGATTTATCCACAGGATATAATGTCCATTCCAATCCTCAGCCGCATTCTAAATGGTTGCATGTCAATATTGTTTACCCTCGCAGGAATACCTCTAAGAAGATTATCAATAAAGGCAAGACAATATAACCCACAGCTGTTGGAATCTGGTTGTTGTGTGACACTAATAAATTTACAATCCCATGGTGTGTTCAAATCAACAGTGGAGCTTGGATCAACACACCTGAGCACATAAGGAATCATTCTCTCCAAAGCTAGTTGTTCATCAGAAATTTGGTTTCCACCAAGAGAATCATAAGTGCACACTTTCATGTCTTTAAAGTTAAAGACATCAACAATCCAGTGACTACCATGAACTTGAAGAGGTACAATTACTCCCTTACCATGTACTGGGTGCGGTTGATTTCTAATCCTTCCTTTAAAGGGGTCCAAATACTCTTTCACAATTTCATCTGTATGGTACAAACCATTAACCACTTTTTCCTCTAGGCTTGCAGCTCGAAAACTTGGGTCTTGTAGCTTATTCTTGAATATCCCATACTCTCTTATCATGAATTTCTACATCCACAAAGTGATGATTAAGCTTATCAAACTTAAGTAAGATTAGTGAGTAAGCTTCAAATGTAAACTTAGTATTAAAGTATAGAGAACTCACAAACAAAGTAAACATCCTCCATAATAAAGATACACTTTATCTTCCGAATGGCATGTTCCTTACAAGTCTTCGCTTATACCACCTTATCAATAGCTTGACATATAAAGGCTGAGAACCTATAAAATAATCAAATAGGAATTAGTAACAATTAACTTTCTCATTTGTAGTTTACTTTGCACATTAATACCAAGTTCTTCGATAGTTTTTAGAGCTAATTACTAATGGTAGATTCATTACCTCACCATCCACCCATTGTCTTCCATGTAACTAATGAAAATTATGCACTGAAATAACTTGACCATACCCAAAACTCTCATATCCACGGAGAGTTTTGTTGATCCTTCTTCCCATCTTGCACTTTCTCCAAGAATAATTGACAACATTTACCTCACCAGTGGTAGTTGTTTTCTTGTAAAAGGTTGATGACTGAGCAACCTTGATTAATGAGTCACAGTCCTTTCCCATATTCTCTTCCCATAAACTAGTACTTTCTTTTCCCAGTTTTTTTCTCCCTCCTCCTTCTTCTACCTACCCTCTCTCGCACTTTTCTTATCTATTTCCTACTCCATCCGGACTGTGAATGAGTACCACATCAGGGTCATCCACATCACCAAAGATCATGTCAACCCACGTTGTTCTCCGGGTCATCATCTACAGCTGCCACATCATGTTCAGTGCTTACTCCTTCTGATGGTGATAGGGCTGGCAATATAGTTATGTCAAGGAGCTTTGCACTTCCAGCCAATAGAGAAATAAAACTGAATTTTTCCATTTCTCTATTCAGGATTGCTTCCCCATCAAGATCACCAAGAGGAAGGACTAAAACTAAAGCCAAAGGATATGATTCCCCATCAAGATTGATAAGAGCCCAAAACTGTAGTTTTAACCCTTTAACAATAATACTTTTAGACCAATTATGCGAGTAATAAATAAGAGTTAATGCTGATTACGTGCTTTTATGTATTTCAGGCATTGGAGTCAATTATATGCGGAAATGTGTCACTTTGGCGAGATAAAAGAGCAAGGGTTGGTTGCTAAAAAGTTCTGTGATTAAAGGCCAAGATTCAAGGAGAAAAAGCCTTTTTAAAGCCTGGTCAAAGCTGAAAAGTCAAAGTCAACGCAGGCAGAAACAGTGCACAAAAGTCAGTAGAACTTCCAAAGGCCGACTCTTTGGACTCAAACCTCAGAATTGGGCCTACCTTATATCAAAACGACCAGCTCAGAAAGAGCTTTCCAATGGTCTAAGACTTGACCCAATAAGAAGAGCATAAGTGGACGAAAAGTTTATTAAAGTCAAATCTAGCTGAAAAGGCCTAGGTGGACTGAAGAAATTAGGTTTTGGGCTCGATTTTCCGACCCAAAACATGGCTCCTCAGCCCATGCATGAAAATGTGGATCTGGTCTCCTCCATTTCAACAAAGAAAACTTAACTCTGAAGTAATCCTGAGTTTTTAGGTAGCAAGTAGTCATTAGAGAATAGTTTAGATCTAGATTTAGATTTTAAATTAATTAGTTTTAATTTTACCTTGTTTTAATTTAGTTATTGAATCAATTGTTATTTCTTCATTAGATCAATAAAGTTAGTTCTTCATAATTTAGTTTTATTTTCCATTAAATCATTGTAGTTTCAATTAAATCTTGCATGAGTAGATTTCCATTTAGTTCAAATAAGCAAAGTTATAATCTTTATATCATGTTTTGCTTAAATTTATATATTAATGATAGCATAATGATTCTAGGCTAAACCTCCATTAGAGGGGGTTGAAGAAGCCTTGATGAAGCTTGATTTTTGTTAAGCGTAGAATAGTCGTGATTTCCCATTCCATTCTAAAAAACAATTAGTTCACCATGAGAATGGGTTTGATTGTTTCACATGCTAGATGTTAGTTGGTAGAGATTACCATGAACAACTGGGGATTAGGAAGAACCAATTGTTATGCGGAAGCAGTTCAATTCGGATTACGACGATTCTTCGTTAGTAAATTAAGTCGAGTTAAGGTGGAATCAATCCCCCCTAATTCCTTATCATAGATTCAATTTAGCATTTCGTAATTGAATTATCGTATCTCGTTAGTATAATTTGCATCGTAGTATAATTTCGTAAAACTCTCATTAGCTTTGGATAGATTGATAATCTTAGGAAACACGAATTCTAAAGAACTAGGAGTGGAACGAATCTTCTATTCCCACTATATTGCTATAGAATCAAGAGTAGAAAACTTTGATAATCCCTAGCACCCCAACTAGTTTTAGTTTTACTTGCGTTAAGTTTCATCGTTTATGCGTAGGTAAAACTATTCATTTTACATTTATCAAATGGCGTCGTTGCCGTCTTAGTTCTCTTTAGAATTGTTTTCGTTAGTATAATTAGTCTTTCCAAAGTCCCATTAAACCCACCCACCCTTGTTTGATTCTAACTGTGGTTGTTGATTTCAGAAATGAAATTTTCCTCGCAGGATTACACAGAGTGCGACCCGCGCCCTTGGTAGGCTAAATTGGAGCGCCACCCGCGCCCAAATCACTGGACACTAGTGAAGGCCAGAGCGCACCCTGCGCCCTTGGTAGGCAAACTTGGAGCGCCACCCGCGCCCAAATCACTGGACATCAGTGAAGGCCAAAGCGCACCCTGTGCCCTTGGTAGGCAAACTTGGAGCGCCACCCGCGCCCAAATCACTGGACATCAGTGAAGGCCAGAGCGCACCCCCCACCCTTGGTAGGCAAACTTGGAGCGCCACCCGCACCCAAATCACTGGACCTGAGCGTGACCCGCTCCCTCCCAAGGCTTAACCAGAGCGCGCCCCGCGCCATCTTTTGAAACCGCTCGATTTCCGCAGGTTAGTTCAAACTTCCATTTCTTCAAGTTTTAATGTTTCTAACTTGTTAAATACACTGAGCTCGCGTAAACAAGACGTTATTCATAAACGAAGCAAGGAGGCTTTCAGGTACTTCTTTCTTCCACACCTTGCATCTCCAGTTAGAGATTTATACTAGCATATCAGGATTGTTTTAAGTGTTGTCGTGTTTAGTTAAGATTGGTCTTAGCCTTGCATGAGATTAAGGTCAGGTAGAAGAAAAATACCTAACGTAATCAACCGACAACGTCAACAAACACGCCTTTATAGTATACCACTCACTACACCTCTAGCTAATATACCACACACAACACCTGACATAATGGCTGAAGAAAGAGAGTCTCCTCTCTCTGACTTTTACAAAGCCTTGAACGATAGCCCGAAATCTTGCATCGTTCTTGCAGACCCAGTGGGGGATTTCCGAATCCCCCCAAATATATTTAATTTGTTACCCGTTTTTCATAGGTTAGATCATTAAAAACCTTATCAGCACATGCGTAGGATTGAACAAGTCCTAACCACATTCCACCATCCTACGGTTGGTGCTGAACAAATTAAACTGAGGGTGTTTCCTTTCACCTTAGCCGATAAAGCGGCGTCTTGATTAACTGCCCAAGCGCCTAATTCTGTGGACTCATGGGCCAAACTTGTTCAACTATTTATGCAACATTTTTACCCACCACTAAAGACAGATGAAATGCTTTCCAAGATTCATTTCTTTCGACAGAATCCTCATGAATCATTTTCAGAGGCTTGGAATCGTTTCACCGATCTTCTTATAGAGTGTCCACACCATAACCTCGCGAAAGACACGTTAGTTCGTGCCTTTTCCAAGGGACTGTTACACCACCACAAAGAGGTACTTGACATAATGAATGGGGGTAGTTTTCTCAGTAAAGGGGCCTAAGAGGCTTATAAATTTTTAGAAGATCAAACAAAGCGTAATAATAACTGGAGGGTAGTGACGATATCTCCCGTTCCGCTAATTCTTCTACAACAGTTAAGGCCGCCTGTATGTTTGAGATGAAACCCGATCCTGAACTAAAAACTTTAATCGAATCTCTAACTAGAAAGGTAGAAGCTATTTCTGTTCAACAAAAGCATATCCCCGTCATGAATGTCAACTCCATTCCATGTAATTTATGTTTGAGTCCTGCGCATCCCGACTCATATTGTCCTCTCGCCTATGAACAACAAAGTTCACAGCAAGACAATGTTTGTTCCATTAATAGTGAACGTAACGCACCTTGGAGAAAAAATCTCAACTACAGTTGGCAAAATAATCAACAAGCTACACCTCCAGCGTATAATAATCAAAACGTTAGGCAAGCAAACAATTAAAATCAAGCTCCACCGAGACAAGGACAAGGTCAGGGTAATTATAATAATTATAACAATAATAATTATAATGCTAATAGAGGTATCGTTCCGGTTAATCATAACTATCACAACCCACCCATTAATAATCAACGTGACATAGTTCCTATCACACAACCTGTAACAAACACTCCTCCACAACCGAATCGTTTCGACGCCTTTATGCAAACCCAACAACAGATTTTACAGTCCATCCAACTTTCCTTACAGCAGTTAGCCCAAGAGAAAGTACAACCAAAAGGTATGTTTCCAGGTCAAGCGATACCTAACCCTAAAACAACAAACACAGCCTTTGAAATAAACGGTAATACTAGTAATGAAAATGGAAACGTAGGTGAGCTAAAAGCCATCACCACTCTCCGTTCTAGCAGAGTGGTTGATAACAAAGTAAATATGCATGTAGTTACCCCACCAGTAGTCCCTACACCTAATATTTTACTAGATACCGAAATAGAAACTGAAGATCCTACCCCTGTAGAGGTACCACTTAAACCACAACCTAAGAAACAAAAAGCCAAGGTTAAACATCATGTTGATCCATATGCTAAATATAGAGAGAAACCACCGTTTCCCCAAAGATTAGCCATGTTAACCAAGGATATGAATTTCGATGAGATTAGGGAAGTTTTCAAAAATCTAACGATAAACCTACCCTTTCTTGAAACGATTAAAAAGTTACCTCACCATGCTAAGTTTCTTAAAGAGTTGTGCACTACTAGGCATAAGACAAATATTCCTAAAGATGCCTTTTTAACTGAACAGTTTCCAACTTTAACCGAACATAATAGAATCGTTAAGTGCAAGGACCCTGGTCGTCCTACTGTACAATGCACCTTAATTAAGAGATTTCCACACGACGACCACTTTATTAGACCTGGGGGAGAGTGTTAACTTACTCCCGTATTATCTATACAAACAAATAGGTCTACAAGAGATACAACCTACTAAAATGTCGTTGACGGATAGGACTATTAAGTATCCTAAGGGGGTGGTTTAAAACATGCTTGTTAAGGTTCAAGATTTCTACTATCCTGCTGATTTTGTTATCCTCAATACAGAAGTTACTAATGACTCTATTCCGATCATTTTAAGGTGTCCTTTCTTGGCTACTGCCAACGCGCTCATAAACTTCCGCGATGGTTCGATGTCCTTGTCCTTTGGCCATCTTTCTATTGAGGTAAATGTTTTTAAAACAACGAAACAGTTCCCATATACGACTTCGGATGGAGAGGTTAGCATGATCGAGAGCTTAGTTCAAGATTATTTCAAAACCATGTTTCCGGATAATCAGATGCACAAATTCTTTTCCTTTGGAAGTTCTAACTTCGACGAGAACTCCCTGGAAGTCGAGGAAGATATCCTTCGACTCTTTTGCAACTCTTCCTTGCCACCTAGCGAGTCCCTCCCTGTCAACATCCATTCATCCCTTGACGCTATAACGGGAGATGAATTTTTCACCCTCTATCCCAGTGATTCTTTTGACCCACCTATTGAGGAATGTCTTGCATATCTCTAGGCTTCTGATGAACTAGACCTGAAAGCTCTAGTCGAGCCCCATTCATCCACCTCACATCATCCTGTAACTCATTCATCTTCCATCACCAATATTCCCCACCTTCCACCTTTTCAAAGAAACCTTGAGTTTGCACTTGACCCTCTTGCTTCTTTTGTGCTTAATGATTTTCTAAATCCTCCTAATACAGAAATAATTCCCAAAGGAAAGGCACTTGACACCTTCATTTTCAGAATTGAGATAGTTCCTACCTACACCATGAATGAGTTTTGTCCTAAACCCACATTCTCATTTTTTTCACTCTTTCCTTCTAAAACTTATCCATATCCAACATATCTTCCACAAACCTCCATTTTCTCATGATCATTCACTTGGACACCCTCTCGTTCAAAGATGAAGAAGAAGGTGCATGCTCAGTTACGTTCTAGATCTATCAGACTTCGCTTTTATTTCACTAAGTTGCGTCGTAGAAAATCTTGGTGCTTGATTTTGTTTGGGGGTGCATTCCATGTTATTTATTTATGGAAAGACTCACAACTCTTTAGGTTGTTGATATATGGAAAACTGCAGGGTATGTATATATATCCAGTTATTTGTTAAAAGTCTCGAGTATCTGACTATAAACGGCTCATTTTGTTGTTTGGTGTACTTCCTTACACTTCCATATATTGATAAGTGCACCATTCAGGTAACCGGGCCCTCCCTATAGAGTGTGTGGATGTAAGTACCGGATCCTAAGTCCACGTTTAACGTAATTCACGCTTTTCACTTTCACATGTTTTCTCAGTTTTTGAGTCGTGTTTATCTATGGAGTGATTTACGTCTTTACTGCTTATTGTGTTCATAAAAATATCAAAACCATAAAAATAGTAATCTAGAAGTCTCGGGAATCTGACTTTAAAAGACCCACGTTCAAAACGAATTTTCTAAACTCTATTCTATAAAATTTGTTTGGGGATGGGGTGTTGGTATTTCCATCCTTGATTGCTCAACCATCTTCATCTCGAGGCTAGTTGTTTAGGAAAATTTGTGTTTTGATGTTGTTTTTATTGTTTTTAGTTCGAATATTAAGTTATTGAATTCAGTTGTTAAATTTGAATTCAATAGTTAAATTTGAATTCAGTAGTTAAATTTGAATTCGGTAGTTAATTGTTATTTGAATTTCGATTTTAATTTAATTTGGTTCTTTTCAAATTATGCGATGATTTTAGTGTTAATCCCACCTTCCCGAATTGTTTGGGGGTGGTATTATTTCTTTTAGCATGGTTTTTATATGATCCACAATTTTAGATGTAATTTTGCGATGATTGTTGGGAATGTTGCCGATATTGGCATGGCTATGATTAGATATTGTGGTAGGATGAAATTTCAAAGAGTTAGGAAGTTGCTATTCTAAATTCAATCTAAAAGATATTAGGTTTGTTTTGGAATAATGCATATAGGTTGTTTCCATTTTAGGTTTTGGAAATATTTTGTTTCCGGCAATTGCCTTAAACCTTTTTGGCAACTTGTCGATTCATTTTAGAAACTAAAACCCTATATATACTTCCTTCATTCCACACTCACAACCCACACTACAAACCTTGCACTCTCACCTTTCACTTTCAAGTTTTTCCTCTTTTGTTTCTTCACTTCAAAGACTCCAGCTATTATACGGAGAGCGCTCAAGGCTTCAAATGATGAAGCACTCGCTTTGAATCGCCTCATTACTCACTTTTTTTAGACTGAAGCGCTTCTCGCCTCACAAGACCAAATTCGAGCGCACCCCGCACTCAAAGTACTGAAACTTGCCCAAGGCACGAGCGCACCCCGCGCCCAAAACTGTAGTTTTAACCCCTTAATAATAATACTTTTAGACCAATTATGCGAGTAATAAATAAGAGTTAATGCTGATTACGTGCTTTTATGTATTTCAGGCATTGGAATTAATTATGTGTGGAAATGTGTCACTTTGGCGAGATAAAGGAGCAAGGGTTGGTTGCTAAGAAATTCTGTGATTAAAGGCCAAGATTCAAAAAGAAAAAGCTTTTTTAAAGCTCGGTCAAAGCTGAAAAGTTAAAGTCAACGCGGGCAGAAACAGTACACAAAAGTCAGCAGAACTTACGAAGGCCGTATCTTTGGACTCAGACCTCGGAATTGGGCCTACCTTATATCAAAACGACCGGATCGGAAAGAGCTTTCCAATGGTCTAAGCCTTGACCCAATCAGAGGAGCAGAAGTGGATGAAAAATCTGTTGAAGTCAAATCCAACTGAAAAAGCCTAGAAACCTAATTTCTTCAGTCCATTAGAAAATAGTTTAGATCTAGATTTAGATTTTAAATTAATTAGTTTTCATTTTACCTTGTTTTAATTTAGTTATTGAAAAATCGAGCCCAAAACCTAATTTCTTCAGTCCATTAGAAAATAGTTTAGATCTAGATTTAGATTTTAAATTAATTAGTTTTCATTTTACCTTGCTTTAATTTAGTTATTGAATCAATTGTTATTTCTTCATTAGATCAATAAAGTTAGTTAGTTCTTCATAATTTAGTTTCATTTTCCATTAAATCATTGTAGTTTCAATTAAATCTTGCATGAGTAGATTTCTATTTAGTTCAAATAAGCAAAGTTATAATCTTTATATCATGTCTTGCTTAAATTTATATATTAATGATAGCATAATGATTCTAGGCTAAACCTCCATTAGAGGGGGTTGAAGAAACCTTGATGAAGCTTGATTTTTGTTAAGCGTAGAATAGTCGTGATTTCCCATTCCATTCTAGAAAATAATTAGTTCACCATGAGAATGGGTTTGATTGTTTCACATGCTAGATGTTAGTTGGTAGAGATTACCATGAACAACTAGGGATTAGGAAGAACCAATTGTTATGCGAAAGTAGTTCAATTCGGATTACGACGATTCTTCATTAGTAAATTAAGTCGAGTTAAGGTGGAATCAATCCCCCCTAATTCCTTATCATATTTTCAATTTAGCATTTCATAGTTGAATTATCGTATTTCGTTAGTATGATTTGCATCGTAGTATAATTTCGTAAAACTCTCATTAATTTTGGATAGATTGATAATCTTAGGAAACGCGAATTCTAAAGAACTAGGAGTGGAACGAATCTTCTATTCCCATTATATTGCTATAGAATCGAGAGTAGAAAACTTTGATCACCCTAGCACACATTATAGTTTTAGCTTTACTTGCATTTAAGTTTCATCGTTTATGCGTAGGTAAAACTATCATTTTTACTTTTATCAAAGATCCCTAGGAGGAGGGGCAAAAGTAGAAGACAAAGGAGAGTAAAAGGGAACATGATCAAGCATTGAAGATTCAACATAAGGTACTATAGCAGTCTGTACCCCCACCAAGTCCTCCTCCAGCTCCACACTATGTTCTTGGTATGTCCTCTTGGGTATTACCTCACTAATCTCTTGCAAAGCACTTGCAGCAACTGACTCCAAATCATTTTGCCCTCTTTGTTGTTGTGCAACATCTTCATCTTCATCTGACTCAGCCTGAATCAACTTCCTTCTTTGTTTGGGTGTTTCAGCTTCCTTAAGCTTCAGCTCCCTTTCCCTTGTTCTCTCACTGATTTGATATTTTTTCTTCAAGTTTTGCCTCTCACTAGCCTTTATAGCCTTATTTTTGTTGGCCCTAGATGGCTGAACTCGAGTACCACAAACTTTGACCACTTTCCTTTTCTTTCTTTCAATCTGAGCAGGTATTGAAGTATCTCCCACAACTTCAAGGCTTTGATCCTTGTCCAATGCTCTTTTTCTTTTAGATGAGGAACTAGGAGAAACCTCAAAGGTAACTTTCTTAGAAGCAGATGAACTCTCTTTCTTAGGTTCTGAGTGAACCTTCTTCTGGGAAGACTTCTTCGGGGTATGTAAACTTCTTCTGGGAAGACCTTGTTGGTGTTTTCAGTTTAGCATCAACACCTACATTGCTTGGCTTCCTTGGGCTTGGGCTTATAGTTGTAGCTCCTTTCATAACCTTAACCTCTAAACTTCTGCTCGCTCCTTGTTCTAATGCTACTCTACTCCTTGTTTACGCCCTTGTTTTGTGCCCTTTCACAACCTCAACCTCTGAACTTTCCATACCACCTTTCATCCCACCATGAGCAATCTCTTGAATTATTGTTTCCATGCTAGTCCTTATTTCACTCTGGAGTATATCCCCAACAACCCTAACCTCCTTATTGACCTATTTTAGATTAATCAGAGCACATAACAAAGAATATAAGTAAGATCCCACTTCACTATTTGTAAACCACTACAGATACATTGTAGTGGCTGACATATCATGTCTAACAATAGCTCACTCATGGTACATTAACATATTACTACCTCATATATGAAACAATGCTGCAACATGCAGTTCCATAACAACACATCATCAGTGCTTCATATAACAACATGGGTCCACACAACATTTGCAATTCTAATTCAAGACTGTACCCATATCATATTACAACTTTCTATAACATTTTAAGATTATATGAGTACTTCAAATGTCAAAAACTGGTTACCCATATATTGTCATGGGTACCCTATTATCATTCTGGGTTCAACATGCAAGATCCCACTTCACTATTTATACATTGTACTTGCTAACATATCTTGTTTCACAATAGCTCACTTATGGTATCCTAACATATTACTGCCTCATATATGAAACAATGCTGCAACATGCAGTTCCATAACAACACATTATCAGAGCTTCATATAACAACATGGCAACATTTACAATTCCATTATCATATTACAACTTCTATAACATTATAAGATTATATGAGTACTTCAAATGTCATTCTAGGATACAACATGCAACATTGTTGAACACAGTAAAGAAAACAAGTTACTTACAAGGCCTTTAATTACTTTTGCCTGTCTTTGAAAAAGTTCCTCATTATTGTATGTCCCTAAAACTGCTAGACCACTTTGCATGGGCTACTGCCCCAAAGCATCCTTTAGCACTTCTTCATTCAGTTCTCCTTCTAAAAGATCTAGACTTTCCAACACCACTGCCTTCCCCTTAAGAGGCTGAAGCTTTTTCTTATAAGTATGTAGATGTAGGTATGTTTCTGGAAGGCAAGTCTACCCAATCTAGTATTCTGGGGAACCTACCATCAACTTGTCTCCTATCCCCAAGAGATAGGATGTGAAGATATACCCAAATAACAAAACAAATTAAACAACCATAAACTGCAAAAGAATCCTTTCCAACACTCACCAGGTTAGACATGTCTTCCAAAGACTCTTCCAACATTTCAAACAGAGGTGTGCCCCAAGGAAAGCTATCAAATGCATTTAAATTCTCAACCAGATCAATATACCTCCCATCAACTGTCCTACCAGATCCTGGAAGCACAACCTACAACAGTATATACAACCTATTCAGCCTAAACACATCATTCTGACTTTCTTCACCAACACTTGATTTTGCCAAGTTTCTAGCTTCCAATATTTCTATTTCAGAAACCGTGGTTCCTTTAAAAAACCTTGCACAAAATTTTGATGGGATTTTGATGTCTGCTGTGTAGAATGAATTAGAAACCGGCTTCACACTAAGACCCATTATAATAGCAACATCACTTTTTTAAAACACAAAATCCTTCTTACCGATTCGGTAGCAAAGTTTACCTACTTGGTGTCCCAAAACAGCATACAATAGCGTAGTAGTGGTGTGCATTCTCTCGTTAATGCTTAAAAACTTCCTGAAGCAAGACTTCTCAAAATCTTCCCTCTCTTCAGTAGTGAATGTCTTAAACAATTTATGCATTTTATCGAGTGACATACGAACAGTCAAATTAAGCTTTCTCATTTTTGAAAGATTGGAAATGGTCGGAAAATTAGGGATTCAAGGTATTCAATTTGAGCGGTTTTTAGGTCCGAAAATGAACACTGAACCGTCCTTATACCCTCAAACATATTACTATCGACACGTGCCAGTTAAAGGTTAAAAACCATCATTTCTTCAATAGTTCGGCGAATAATTAATGCTATCATATCCTTCCTAACACGTGGCAAAGATTTTTCCCGCCCAAACTAGATTCTTCATCTCACCAGTTTATCTTAGTACAGACTTATTCTAATGTACTAACTATCAGCAACTTCTGAGTCTGATCATTTTACAAAGGATGGGACTTCCTAACATTTTGGCTATTTGTATAAGAAAACTTTTTAAATATTGAACTACGGACAAACTTGTAACTGAGTTGGGTGGGAACAATGGTGAAATATGGCACGAAGATGCTAGTTACTACTTCTCAACTTCAGTATGTGTTATTAAATGCTGCATTTTTGCTTCACTTGATATTGAATAAAGGGTTGAATAAACTTATCAAAGTTAACTTTTGTTTAACTTGTTATTGGATAATACTATTTTGTACATAAGTTATAGGTGTATATTAAAGTCAGCCTGATAGTCTTAATTGTGTTCTTGTTTATGGTTTCAGTTGCTGATATATCATACATAAAATGTTGTCAATTACCTCCTTTTCAAATAACACGTCCAGCCCAGTTTTGTGAATGCTAAATACATTTTTTCTTTTTTCTTCTTATTGAGTTTCCATACAGATTTCTACCCAACCCACCCTTCTTTCTATTAGGGTCTTATTATCTCCTTATAAACAACAATAGTAATATAAGGGTACCCCTAATATAATCACAAACAAAACATATGGACATCAACAGTTACTGTGCAGACACTCAAACACAATGAACCGGCTGTTTCACAAACCACAAAATACCATTACATCAATTCAAGCCCAAACCTATACAGTGAAACATACTTCCCAAACTCCATAAGGTGATCTGTGAAGTGGAAGTGGGATTTCAAAAGAAACCCAAGTCAAACGCTTATGGTGACATCCATAGAGTCTTCATTGCTAAAACCTGACGGAACCTCGATTGAAAAGCCAATCCAAGCTCACCACAATGACTGCTCAGTTGTCTTCTTCTGCTTTTGAATCATGCCTTGAATCATATTCAAGTAGTCAATTTTTTTCATCGATCTAGAAAGGGACTTGTTCATCAGGTACATCATACAAAAACTCAATTTCATGCGCTTGGAAAAACCTTCCACAAGGCACATGAATCCTAAAAAAAAATATACACATCAAACACTCTCAATTTTCAATTTCACCTGCGTTACATACTTCTTCTTCACTCCATGCAAAAAGAACAAAATCAATATGGAAATAGTAAACACAACTATAGAAACCTTAAAAAAACTCTATACACTACTACGTAAAAACAAACCCTAGTTGCTGACGGTACATGTAAGTGTCGCTTATGGTGGCATCCAGAGAGTCTTCATTGTAAAAACCTGGCAGAACCGCGACTGAAAAGGCAATCCAAGCTCACCACAATGACTGCTCAGCTATCTTCTTCTACTTTTGAATCATATTCAAGTAGTCAATTTTTTCATCGATCTAGAAAGGGACTTGTTCATCAAGTACATCATACAAAAACTCAATTTCATGCGCTTGGAAAAACCTTCCACAAGACACAAGAATCCTTCTAAGAAAATATACACATCAAACACTCTCAATTTCACCTCACATGTTACATACTTCTTCACTCCATGCAAAAAGAACAAAATCAATATGGAAATAGTAAACACAACTATGGAAACCTTAAAAAAAAACTATATACACTACTACATAAAAACAAACCCTAGTTGCTGACGGTACATGTAGTTGTCGCTTATGGTGGCATCCAGAGGGTCTTCATTGCAAAAACCTGGCAGAACCGCGACTGAAAAGGCAATCCAAGCTCACCACAATGACTGCGCAGCTATCTTTTTCTGCTTTTGAATCATATTCAAGTAGTCAATTTTTTCATCGATCTAGAAAGTCCCTTGTTCATCAAGTACATCATACAAAAACTCAATTTCATGCGATTGGAAAAACATTCCACAAGACACATGAATCCTTCTAAGAAAATATACACATCAAACACTCTCAATTTCACCTCACCTGTTACATACTTCTTCACTCCATGCAACAAGAACAAAATCAACATGGAAATAATAAACACAACTATGGAAACCTTAAAAAACTATCTATACACTACTACGTAAAAAACAAACCCAAGACGACCTAGAAAGAAACCAACACTGAAGACAACAAACCAAAGTTCAAAACATATCAATAAACAATGAGAACCGTAAAGAGAGAGGATAATCAAGAAGATGAACCTCAGAAAAATCCATTATCAACATTTGTGTTCTTGTCCTCCATGAAAAACCTTACCAAAAGCACGAAGGAGAGGATAACCAAGAAGATGATGTAAAACTGGAAGTTTTGGAGGTTTGTAAACACTTTTATAGTTTGGCACAAAAATTAAGGTGATCGTTGTTTCATGTTCGTACAACAAAAACAAGCCATAAATTGCTGATAGTAGGTCCATAAGTTGCTGGTTCCTGATTCCTGATTCCTGATTCCCACAATAGCTAAAGTCCGTTTTTATTTTTGCTGAGTTGAAATCCAACGGTCATTAATCGCTAATACGTATCGCTAAGATAATATAACAGATATATATGATTGTGCATGTCAACATCAGAAGTACAAGAGGAAAGAGTGTGTGTTGCAGAAGAGAGAGTGTGTGGCAGGAGGAGAGAGAATGTTGTACAGAAGGGCAAAAGGGGTCAAAATCAGTTAAATTAGTCAAAATTGAAAAGCATGGCCAGTTGGAGAACAATGTAGATTTATCATGGCCGATTCAGGCAATTACCCTAATTCTATTTTTTTTACAAATGAGCGGCTATTGGTTCCCCTGGACTGGACCACATGAGATGAACCACTTTCAGGGGCAGCCTGCTTCAACAGGACTCCTCTCCCAGGTAAACTTCGTCCGTCAGACAATTCAATTCAATGTTCATAGTACAGCCTGGATAGATGGGCTGTTGTGCAATTGTTTCTCAAGGTAAATATATGCTGTTATTTGTGGGTTAAATCTCAGCAATACGTCAAGCCCGACATCATATTGGTCAAGAATAAATTCCACTCACCCATTGAACAAAGTTTTTGCTATCACAAAGTACAAATTAGTAATGAAAAGGTGACAAGTGGCACTAAATTTCTACAGACAACCTGTCCAGTACTTTTAAATCTGGAAGTTTTTAACAAACGGTCCAAATTTGGCATCATAATAATTCATGAATCACGGAAGGCAGTCGCGATTTTTGCAATAATTGCACCACCCCCCCAAAATAAGTCTATGGAATGTAGAAAAGTCTTTAGCGAACTCATCATTTTATACCACAACCAAACAGAGTTTAACACCATCCATTTTTTCATCTACTGTTTGTTAAAAGCAGGCTTCTCTCTCACTCTCTTCTGATTGTGGGGAGGGGCAGATAGAAAATGCAGAGGTTTGGGAATATAGGATCAGGAGTATACAGACATTTTTCAGAAACAATATGTCCACCAATAAGGAGAGTATCTGGAGAAGCAACCAGAAGAACAAAGAATAATACTCTGTTTCTTTTCATCTTCTCTCTCTTCGTAATTGCCTTCGTTTATACCTTCTACCTTATTAATACCGTAAGTCCCTCTTCTTTCCTTCTCTTTAAGTTCTGCTGATATATATTGAATGTTATCGGGATCTGTGTTATGATGAATGATATGATCATTCAGTCAGTCCGAAAATAAGTGCTTACTTTGGTGTTAAGAGTTCAGACATTTGTTTGTTTCTTGACGTTACCGACTTTTGCTGCCTAACATACGGCGTGGGTGTCGTTCGTAACATGTGGGTCATGTTAAAAAGTCCTTTTTGCTAACGCACTAAACACAGTAACATATGCGCGTGGGGGTTTGTACTTTTTTCGAGAGCTAAGATTACCTGCTCTCGTTCGTTTTTTTTTTATGTAGATTGTATCGGTATACATACTGTGGGCCTTAATCTTATCAATGGACCATGGGCTAATTTGCAACACTGGTACCAATATTAGATTGGGCTTATGTTTTGTCGGTAGAGCTCGAATTGCCCATGGTGATCCAAGTAGCGTCTAATGTGTGCAGCACAAGTGCACAACACATAGTACTGGACTATGTCATCTTTGCTCCGTTGCTAAACATGTCAGTATATTCCAACTTGTTCACATGATCTAGTTGTGTAAGAAAATTTTGCTCGTTGTGTAAGAAAATTTTGCTCATATGCATTTTGAATTTGGATGAATGCTAATCACCATTGTTCCATTGCCAAATATAATTGAAGAAATGCATGAAAAACAACTTAGTTTTCACCAATTGACCTTCCTATACTCTGAAGTCTGAAGATCCAAGCAGTTGGTAGCCTAAACACTCTTAAAATCCAAGGACTCATTTTTTAACTAATGAACTAGTTTATCTGTTTATGTTTTATTATTATTATTATTGCTTTTTAAGTATTTGAGTTAATCTGCATATATGTGCACCAAGCTAAATGATTCTTGGCGCATTGTTAGAATAATTGTGAAATTGGATTCACAAGTATACTACTGAATAATAATGAATTAGCAGATGTCCAACAACAATAATGCCACTCAGAGGTTTCAAAAAAAGAGATGCACATTGCAAGGAATGCTAGTTCATAGTTGATTACTGTCCTTTCAATTTATATAGAATTGAAATGCTTCACAAGAACACCAAGTATGTGTTACACCAAGCAAAATGGCTCATAAGTTAAAATTGGATGTTTCCATATGTAAACGGTGCTAGTTGAAGAGAAAGATAATTGGATGTATTCTTCTCTCTTGGAGGTAATACTTATACATGAAGAATCTTGATATACAAGCTATCTATAAAGGAAAGAAATAACAAATAAAATTTAGCGAATATTACATAAAAGGAAACACATGAGCTATGTCATGTGTGATGTGTGTATCCTTGACACTCCCTTGCAAACTCGACTGTCCTGGAGAGACGAGGTTGGATCCCAGAAGTTGAAAATGAGGCTTGTGTAGCCCTTTGGTGAAAATATCAGCTAGCTGATCAAGGGAGGGAACAAACTGGACTCGGTGAGTCCCATCAATAAGACGCTCTCGAATGAAGTGATAGTCCGGCCATGAAACACTAGGTTGGCAGCCATGTAAGTAGCGTTTATGTACAAAAAATGGTGATAGGGCCTGAAATCTACAGTTGGAGCTCTTGTAACAAATGAGAGACCCAAATAGTTTCAGCACACACATGAGCAAGAGATCAATACTCAGCCTCGGCACTAGAACGTGAGACAGTAGGTTGCTTCTCGACAGTCCAGGAAACCAGGGTGGAACTCAAGAAGATCCAAAAACCAATGGTAAAGCAGCCAGAATCCGGACACCCTGCCCAATCAACATCAGAATAAACCCGAATGGCGAGGGAAGTGGGATAACGACGAATCAGTAAGCCACACTCTAAAGAACCCTTAAGGTATCGGAGAATACGTTTGGCCGCAATCAAATGTAGAGTACATGGAGCACTCATAAATTGGGCAACGTGATGAATTGCATATGCAATGTCAAGGCGAGTGAAAGCCAAATACTGAAAAGAGCCAATAAGCTAACGATACTCAGTTGCATCAGGTAAAAGGGTCTCCACTTGAGGTAGAGTTGAGACTTAGCACACACAGGGGTGGGTGCCACAAGGTTTACATTCCATCATAGAGTAACGCTGAAGTAGATCAACAATGTGCTTGGTTTGTGATAGATGAAAACCAGTGGTAGTAGAGGTGGTCTCAATACCTAAGATGTATGAGAGAGATCCAAGGTCTTTAATCTCAAATTTTGCTCTAAGAATAAAGATGAAAGAGGATAGCAGAGATGGAACATTTACAGTCAAAATAATATCATCAACATACAATAACAAAACCATTATCTCTGATGAGTGGCGAAAAACAAGTATAGACGGATCTACACGGCTCTGAAGAAACCCATAATGAATAAGAAAGGTGTTAAGACGCAAAAACCAAGATCGAGGAGCTTGCTTAAGACCATAAATAGTTTTGTGAGGTCGGCATACATGATTGGGACGAGTAGGATCAACAAAACCAGGTGGCTGGCGCATAAAACCGTAGCATCAAGAAAGCCATGGACAAAAGCATTCTTGACATACAAATGTCGCAAAGACCAACCATAAGATACATCAGATTCAATGCTATCCGAATAGTAGTGGGCTTCTGGACTAAATGTCTTGTCATAGTTAACACCAGGCTGTTGATGAAAACCTTTAGCTACTAGCTGAGCCTGAGGTCGTTCAATAGAACCATCCGAGTTTAGTTTCACCCATTTGTTTGGTACAATAAGCTCACCTTTGGGAGGAGGGACAAAAGTCCATGTCTTGTTCTTCAGAAGAGCATTAAACTTGTCTGTCATTGCCTGACGCCATTCAGGAAACCAAACAGCCTGTGAGTAACAAGTGGGTTCCTCAGTAGAGGAGGTAAGCTGGGCAGCAAGTGCACGAGGAAGAGGGTTACCGCACCGTACCATCGGTGCGAACTTTAGGTCATCGAATGCCATCCATGTGACAAGTAACCATAGTATGTCCGGCAGGAGGGGGTCCGGACCCATTTGTAATGGCGGTAGGTGACTGAGAAGTGCCCGAGTCAATAGTCATAGAAGAACTAGCAGGCTGAGAAGAGACTGGAGGGGGCACAATCACTGTAGGAAGTACAAGAGCAATTAGTGGATCCGGGCGCTTGATCCACCGTCGATTGTAGGGAGAAGAGGAGCGTGTGTCCTTTGTCAAGAACTTCTTTGGGGGATCGCTTTCGGTGATTGGATTAAGAAATCTTTGGAACTAGAACCCAATCTGTAATAGTAGTAAAGGAGCCTGAAGGTGAAGATTGAAATGGAAAAGTTTGCTCATCAAAACAGACATGCCGACTGATGTATACTCTGCCAGTGGAGCAGTCAAAACACTTGTACCCCTTGTGCTGCATGTTGTAATCTAGAAACACACACTCGGTAGTTTTTGGCAAAAGTTTGTTAGTGAGATAAGCTCCTAAATGTGAATAACATGCACATCCTAAAACACATAACTCAGAGTAAGAGAGAGAGAGATTTCCCATAGAGGGGAGAATAAGGTGATGACCACTAAATAATAGGAGAGGGGAGACGGTTGATGAGATGGACTGCAGCTGAAACAACATCAACCCAATGAGTCAAAGGAACATGACTAGTAAACAAAATAGTACGAGCCATATCAGCTATGTGGTGATGTTTTTTTTTCTGCCAAACCATTTTGTTCTGGTATGTGAGGACAAGAAAAACGATGATGGATACCAAGGGAGGAGCAGAGTTGTTGGAAGTTACCATTATCAAATTCCCCTCCTCCATCACTCTGGAAATTTTGAAGTGTGGGGGAGAATTGAGTTTTGATATAGGCAAGGAAATTTTAAAAATGACTGAACACTTCTGATTTATGTTTCATAAAATACAATCAGGTAAAGCGTGTAAAATCATCAGTGAACAAAACATAGTACTTGTACCCAGAATGTGAAACAGTAGGAGATTGCCAAACATCAAAGTGGACAAGAGTAAAAGGTGAAACAGTACTTATATCGTTAGATATTTTAAATTGGAGGTATGTGGATTTACCCATAGCGCATCCTTTACATAAAGATCGCTTGTACTTAAACTCAGATGACAATACTTTATTCGACCGTAAGAAAGACATAACTTTACTAGACGGGTGTCCTAACCTACTATGCCACAGTGACGAAGATTGGTGAGACACATGTAAAGCTTGGACTCGAGGCGGAAGCGAAGATAGTTTGTAGAGACCATCTTTGCATTGGCCTTGAAAGAGAAGACATCCATTAGATTTAGCAAAGACATAGAAGTGGTGAGAATCAAATGCACACAAGACATTATTATCATGACAAAACTGAGCAATAGATAATAATTTTTTAGCATAGAAGGAATGACATAGACATTGTTAAGACGAAACTGAGAGGACCCAATAGGAAGTGCCATGTTACCCGTGTAAGTATTAGGGAGCTGGTCACCATTGCCAAGAAGCACAGAGTCAGATCCAATACATATGGTGTGTGCTGGTGAAGATAGACCAGGTTGCCAGTCATATGAATAGAGGCACCTGTATCCAAATAATAATCATGGTCATAGGACTGTTGCGGAGTATATCTAGACCGATTACCAGAAAAATAAGTTTGTTGAGCTACATGCGGAGAAGCAGAGTGTAGAGAGCCTGAAACCCGAGATATAGCAAAGTGAGGCAACAAGGGACAAGTGGGTGCAAGATGCCCAATACCATTACACAGCTGGCAAGATCTAATAGCAGAAGGCACTCCAAGAAGTTCGCCATAATGCTGAGACATAAACATAATTAATCTGCGTATGAAATATCAGAGAAAAGATTTCCACGTTTTATAGAGCACCTCCTTGGTATAGCCAATAGAAAATAAGAGATCAATTAATAGGAAAATCCGATACTATCGAGTGTCGACCTGTAAATGAAAACAGAACAGTAGAAAGTGGCAGCTGCTGCGAATGTCGTTTGAGTCGAACCAAGTTAGACTTTATGAGTATGTCACGTGAACACCAATACGACAAGTAGAGAAAGCAATGGAGTTTCTTTCTTTCCAGATGCAAAATCACAAAAAGTGATAAAATAAAGTGTATAAATGACCCCACCTTACACACGTTCTTGACGACAATCAAAGAGAACTCACCAATTAATCAATTAATGCTTACCCACCATGAAGTAATAAATGTTTCAACTGATGGAAACAATTTCTTGCCTCCACGTTTTGTTCAGCAAAATCAAACCTTTGTTTAAGCAACCCAGAAAGTAGAACGTTTTTTATGACTAGAGGGAAAACTATTCTTTTTATGAACAGCAATGACCGAACGACAAAAGGTCAGATTAGAGAATGAGATTAGACCGGTTGAAAGAGGGCTTGAGAAAGAGAGGTAGAGGTGTTAGGGTTTGTCGAGATCGACCTAAACTGATACCATGAAGGAGAAAGATAATTGGATGTATTCTTCTCTCTTGGAGGTAATACTTATACATGAAGAATCTTGATATACAAACTATGTGTAAAGAAAAGAAATAACAAAGAATATATAGCAAATATTACATAAAAAGAAACACACGAGCTATGTCATATGTGTATCCTTAACACCAGTAATGGGTCAGACAAAACTAACTCTACCATCACAATCAGCCATTAGTATTTTGTTCCCCCATAATTTTTTACATGCCACACACTAACTAGAATTACTGAATAGCAGTGGAGAAGTGAGCGTAGGAGATGAGAGGAGGAGGAAGATGAAGGATGTAGATGAAGAGAAGAGCTGGAGATGAGAGGAGGAAAATGAAGACAAAGAGAGAAGAGAGAAACTATTTAGGGGGGGGGCACAGACAGACAGCGGACAAGACTCATTTTAGGCCCTTAAAAAAAACCCAAATCAAGAACGTTCACATACGCTCACTTGATTAAAACACCTTGAGTAGTTATCTGAAGGTACCCCAACGTCAAATTTTTATCCTATATTCCTATCGCAGACTTGAACATTGATCGTATTTCTTACCAGATTCTCCTTGCTTTCCTAAACTTAATTATTCTGGTGTTATGTTCAGCTCATAGATTGCCTCTTTGTTTTTGTCCCTATATTCATTCTGGTTTCATGTTGAGTTATTTGCTTCTTTAGTTTATCTAAATTCATTACGGTTATCACATTGCAGCCAGTAGCAGTCAGTGAACCATCAGCAGAATCTATCCTTGCGTCCAAACAATCTCATAAAGCTCACCCAAAGAAAACCAGAATACGATATTCTCTCAATTGCAACACAACAAATCAAACACAAACCTGCCCCAAAAACTTGCCACTTGTTGAACAAGAACCACAATCCCCATCATCAACGTGTCCCGATTACTTCCGTTGGATCCACGAAGATCTACGTCCATGGAAAGAAAAGGGGATCACAAAGGAAATGGTGGAAAGTGCAAGAAGAACAGCTAACTTCAGATTAGTGATTTTAAGTGGAAAAGCTTACGTGGAAATATATGAGAAATCATTTCAATCTAGAGATGTATTTACGTTGTGGGGTATATTACAGCTACTTAAGTTGTACCCAAAGCAATTGCCTGATTTGGATCTCATGTTTGATTGTGTTGACTGGCCAGTCATCAGAAAAGGTTTTTATTCAGGACCCAATGCTACGGCACCACCACCTTTGTTTCGTTATTGTTCAGATGATCAGTCTTTGGATATTGTGTTTCCTGACTGGTCCTTCTGGGGTTGGTAAAGCTTCTACACTTTCTCAATTCTTGTACTTCATTTTTTAATAAATTGCTTTTGCGGTTAGTTTTTCTTGGTCTCACACTCTCACCCAATTTCTTGTGTTTCCTGTTTGGATTCAGTAACTTATAGTTGCATCACTTGTCTGAAAGAACTGCAATATAAAAAAGTTAAAGCAAGTTAGCCTCAGGGGACACTTTACAATTCGTCTTGTAGTTTCTGTTTGTATTTGTAGTGCCAACAATTGTAGGATGATTACCATTCACATTCCACATACTTTTATTCAAATTTTTGCTGTTTCTATCCTCCTATATTAAACTCAACTACCCCTTTCAATTAAACGATTAAGTTTTATTTCAGTATGATGTTGAGAATGTAAAATGATTAATTTGGGCTAACGATATACGGATTCTACCAAAATGTCATGTTTCATTTTACTCTATTGCTTCACTCTCTTTCCTAAAAGAAATGGTGACATCTACTAAAGAAACAGAATGCTATTAAATAAGGTTTCTTCCTAATTTTAACATTATGACACGTTAAGATTATCCATTTGAGATGAATGCTAAGTTTATTCAAAATGAAATGCCTTTGCCGGTTCATTGTTCTGACTCTGAAAAGCTTTCTTATCTTTTCCAGGTCCGAGATTAATATAAAGCCGTGGAATTCGTTGTTGAAAGAACTCAAAGAAGGGAATAATAGGGTCAAATGGACGGAAAGGGAACCCTATGCTTACTGGAAAGGGAATCCTTCTGTTGCCAAGACCAGGCAGGACCTCCTCACTTGTAATGTATCCAACAAAAAGGATTGGGGTGCTCGTCTCTACGCCCAGGTAAGAGTTTATGGATGCCTCTGAACAAATGGCAAAACTATTAAGATAATGCAGCCTCATATGAGAATATGGTGTTTAAATCTTTGATTACAATGTATAGTGAGAAAAGTTTAGTAATGAATATTCAGTCGTCTCCTCAAAACGTAAGAGGGGATCATGCATCATGCATGCACACTTGGGATCCTTACATCAAGGCAAAACCAAACAGTCTCAGTTGCTTGGGTGATAATCTATTTGATGAGTGGTGACCAGAGTAAATTATATCAATACTATTTTTAGCTTATGAAATTTCCGATGGGGTTGTGGAATGATCAGTTATGTTATTGTTACTATATGTGACTGCTTATTTACACTTTTACAAACTAATGATTTGCAGGATTGGGGTGCTGAAATTCAAAAAGGTTACAAGCAATCCAACTTAGCAGACCAATGCATCCACAGGTCAGAGTGTAAATCTTTACATGCATTGAACTTTATTTAAGAACTTAGATTTTTGTGTTCGGTCATTTCGAAATTGTTTTTGACTTATTCTTGTATTGAATTTTAAGTTTTTGGACCCTTTTTTTCCTGAAAAATTCATGCAGATATAAGATTTACATTGAAGGATCGGCCTGGTCTGTTAGCGAGAAATACATTCTAGCATGTGATTCTGTCACTTTGCTAGTAAAGCCCCTATACTATGATATATTCACAAGAGGTCTAGTTCCTGTGCACCACTACTGGCCTATAAAGGACAATGACAAATGCAGATCGATCAAGTTTGCAGTGGAGTGGGGTAATTCACACAAAAAAAAGGTACCACTCATTTAGTCAATTTTCCTCCAATTTAGTCTTAACAGCATCTCTATTAATCTTTTTGCGTGTATTCTATCAGGCCCAAGAAATAGGAAAAGCAGCGAGTAACTTCATCCACGATAACCTTACTATGGAATATGTGTATGACTACATGTTTCATCTATTAAATGAGTATGCTAAGCTCTTCAAATACAAACCTACTAAACCTGAAAATGCAATCGAGTTTTGTTCCGAGACCATGGCTTGTAATGCAGATGGAACAACGAGAAAGTTCATGGAAGAAGCTATGATGAGAAGTCCTAGTGATACAATGCCATGCAGTTTGCCACCTCCCATGGATCCCCTCACTCGGCTATCTCTAATGAGGAGGAAAGTGAATTCTGTAGAACAAGTGGAAAAGTGGGAGAAGAAATATTGGGATGATCAAACAGAGTAGCTCTGGGGTCCCCCCTTTTGGTAATTTTCCATATTGATTATGATGCGCGGCCCTTACACTGTATTGATTAGTTTCTTGTCCTGATATCCACAAGTTTGCGTGGGCGGTGTTTTTTACAGTCAGTAGCTATTTATCCTCTTGGGCTATGCCATAGATATGAACTACTTCAGGGCCAAGCCTTCAAGAAGAGTACTCTATCTCGAAGTGAGACTTTGTCTGTTCAGGTTTCTTTGGCTTTTTTGTCTCTTGTAATTTGTGTGGTGCTAGGGAGCAGGCAGGTCGAACGGCTAAGTGTGAGCATTGTCTTTGGCGGTCGTATTTTGGGAATCAAATATTGAAAACCATGGACAAGGTTTATGAGGATATGTATTGATGGAATGTATCGTTATCCACTTGTCATCACACAAGATGAAAATTCTGAAGAGATTGGTTTGGTTTAGCTTGAGGCTCTATTTTTTGGCGGATCATTGGCCACTTTTTTTTATAGAACCTTTTGTTCATGTTGTAGTTGTAGGGAGATTATGAGTTAGTAATTTTTCAGAATTGTTATAATCTATAGGTTGGCCCAATGTGGCTGCCCACCATGAAGTCCATCAATTATCTATGAAGACGTTACCTAATGTAACATACGTTTCCTATTCTACTTTATATCGTGGAGGAGGTTACCTCATTTATATAAAGATAAACCTCCTCCCATTATCAGACCACTCATAATAAGAATTCATCTCTTACTCTCATGTGTTAAAACTTCACTCATTTGCATAATTATTAAGTCGCAACACGTTAACAGCACGCTCTACGTACGAGTTTCTTTTACATCTCTAATTTGAGACCAAAATGTATGTAGCATGTATTAAATTAATTTTCTTTTACATCTCTAATTTGAGACCAAAATGTATATAACATGCATTAAATTAATTTTCACGAATTTATAAGACAAAAGTATTTGCTTGATTGATCTCTAATTTAATTTTGGAGTTAAAGCAATTATTAATGTTTTATGTGATACTTAATGATTTGTTAAAACAGTCATTTTAATGTTATGTTTATATTATACTTTATGTAATTACGTTTTACATTATACTTTACGTAATTCTATAGTAGTATGTTATCCAATGTTACTATTATTATTATTAACTAGCAAACGGGTACATGCGATGCACGTGATAGGCAAAACCTTTTGATCAAGGTTGGAATGCATAAATATGAATTTTGTTTTTGGTTTTTATCCTTTGATAAAAAAATGAATTGTACTATTAATTTCCTAAAAGATCCCACTATTCATTTTCTACTTTGTTTTTAGTTGTTCTACACTTTTACTTGCAAAAATATTCACGGTACAAAGCTTTGTTATATGCTAAATTTGGTAAAGAACTTCCTAAAAACACCATAAAGTAACATGTTTGGAAAAGAAAAGAAAAAAATTAAGATAAATAAAGAAATATATGATACACGGCAAGTACAACAAATTACAGATAAATAATTTCCAATTTTGATGTCTTGTCCAGTGTTTTCTCTATCACGAGCAGTCGCGAGCAGGTAATACGATTTTGTGAACTCTAAAACAAAGGTAAAGTCCAAAACCACTATGCTAGTTTCATGAGAATGTATGTCATACCAAATGGCTTGACTCCTCCAAGAAGCATTTTCCTCAGCAGCTCTGTAGCAATAGTTTTGGCCTTGACATGAGCTCTATCAAAGTCTTATATACATTTCTGGCATACCCTCACTTGCTACAACTCATAAACATTTTCTTCATAGCCTCTACATCACTCCTAAGTTGCAAACAATTAAGCTACTATGGATATGAGCAACGATTATTGTTGTGTAGATCTGTTAACATGTTAACAAAGGTTGTAATTTTCTGATCCATCTCCACCTCCCATGTCATCAAGGCTTCATCCATTCAGCTAGCTTTCTTGAATAACTTAGAGTATATATATCTATTAGTCCATGCTTGCAAAACACATAAGCAATTGCAATTGAGACACTATGCCTAATTTAACTATTTTGTCGACTTCATTTCCACCAAAGCTTTTCGTCTCAATATAATCCTCCTAGGCACAAAGATGTAGTGCCTTACATGTAGGAGCTTTTATACTACAAACATATCAGAGATGCCAAAATAATTAACTTGTTATAGAAAATCTGCCAAAATGCTAATAGATTGCCCATAACACCAAAAAAACAATCAAAATTCAACGTACGGTGATTCCTACGATGAGTGCTCCATTGATTTATTAATGAGGCATGATCCATTTTAGAGATCATGGACTTAGGGAGCTTACTAAAATGCTCTAGCAGAGACATCCTACTCTACTTGGGAGTAGTGCACGAAAATAATACAATCGAAATGACCACGTGAACTTTTGTGGAATCTTGATAAGGAAAAGGAAAATGTGTGATACTGCTGAAGTACTAATCAAAATCTAATTCATACCACCTACCAAGTACAACTTAAGGAAAATGCGTTTCCTGTAGACTCATTGGCACAAACACTTAACACCGTAATGTGATAAGAATATGGTTAAAACATGCATGCATTTTCTTACGTAAGCCTTTAAACCTGTCAGAGCACATGAGCAATACCCATATCTTTTTTTTTTTTTTTTTTTTACCAGTCTTCCTAAAGATATAATGAATGAAGGACAGCCAGATAAATCTATCTTTAAACCAATTTGCTTAGCCTATATATAATTCAAAGAACTGTGGACATAAGTAAATAATAATACAAAAGAAAACAATTATATATATATAAAAAAATCTCATTAAGATGTTTTTTAAATCTCTTTGTATCATTGTATTAAAATTAACATAACCTAAAACCAACATGCACTACACCTAAACAGGATATCCTTAACGGTGGAGAAACTTTACTGAAAATATTTGTAACGGTGTTTATGCGTAAAGAATTAGGCGTTATTAATTTGTTGATTTATTTCGTTACAGTTTTTTACCGTTACAAATTATTTATAGTAGTGGTTATTTATCGTCACTGAAGTAAATTACTAACGGTTTTTCAGCATCAAAAGCGTAATTATTTCCAACAATAGTAACAGGTTTCTAACTGATTTAAAGCGTACGTTTCTTAAACTATTAGTAACGGTTTTTGCACCCATTACTCACGCTTTTTTGGCTACATGAGTGACTCAATGAAACAATGTTGTATTTTAAAAAAAAAACTAATGTTCACTCTGCCACCCATTTACCACCTTCACCTGCATAAAATGCCTCTATTTTTTTTTTCGAGAATTCTACAAAAGTTATCAATAAACAGAAAACCTCATAAGTACCTCCGAGATCAAGTACTCCTTTTTATTACTACAAATCACAACCAAAAAGTCATACATAATGAGTATACAAATTCTGAAATTTGATGCACCAAAAGAAAATAAACATTTATCAAAATCAATCAAAATTGATAGTAAAGTTTGTCCTCATCTCCTTCGACTATCTATGCATTGACCCTCCATGAATCTGGAATCCTAAAAATAACATAAATTAAAATATGTAAGACATAGGCAAAATGAAAGAAACATCCAATCCTGAATCGAGTCAATGCGAGCTAATTCAAGTATTAACAAAGTACCTCAAAAACTTTCCAGCCAAATGCTTTTCCATAATGCAGAACTTATATGAGTGCATAATGCCATAACCATAGTAATTACTACATGAAGGTATCGATACCATGTTTTTGCAGCTCTTGCAGTTCATGGATTCCCTACAAAAGTCCAATATAAGTAGTCAGATTTATCAACACGAACACATGATGAACAAAAAGGTATTCGACTTTTTTAGATGGCTCATGGAGAAACCAATTAACTAAGCATGAAAACCCAAGTCATTGTAACCTAACTCATCAATACAATTAACATAGCATTATGGAACCAACTAATAAGCGGTAAAGGGCATCGAATTAAAACCAACTCACCTTCGTAAATACAACGCTCCGAGTTTTTCATAACTTCACTAATGAATATCACAGTAGAAGTTGTACCATATTATTCACTTGTATCATTTTGAACAGCAGCGGTTCTCTTAATCATGGCGCCTTCAAATTTCAGATTTGCTGAAAAACATGAATTAAATATCAAGTGGCAGATAAACCCAAAACAACTACATTCACATAGTACACGGTGAATTCCTCGGCAATCATCTAAAACAATATCTAGTAAAATATGGTCAGCTTGTCACGGGGAGAATCACGATGTAACCATGTTTAATAGGCATCAAAAGATGACCCTAACTAAAATAGACAATGGCTATATAAATGTTCAAAAACAGATATAAACGTGTTGTTCAGGATAATTAATTAGGGGCAACACTGATGACTAATTAAGGTAGCTGATTAGCATTTTTCTTAAGAAAAAAGGAATCTATAGACTTCTTCAATAGTCCCTCTTTCGATGCGTAAGAAACTGAATATATAGTTCCAACACCACCAACCCACATCAATCGACACGTGGATAAAAGGAAAATTCAGCATGCTATGCATGATACTAAGTATGGATTTGCTACGTGTCCATAAGATTCTAATATTGTAAGGAAAAAAATGTTAACACAAATAAATTACTACTGCCCTCAATTGTCTTTTTCGCTTAAGTAGGTAATCTTATGGCCGGTTTGTAATTTGTTGAGCACCTAAGCCTGCCCATCAGCACAATCAGACATGCGTAGAAAGTTGCAGATTCAGTCTTACTGCCTTAGTGGAACTTGGGCCACTATGACACTATCTACTCATATTTTGGCCCCCACTCAATAGTGGGTATGGTGTTCCGATTTGATTGGCTAGATAGCGAATGGTAATTAATTACGTACAAATACATAAATAGTTACGTATTAATTAATATACTATACTTACTTGGTAGGGATGGGGTATTCAGGGTAGAATTTGGCCAGTATCTCCACAACATCACTGCAGTGCAGTACGCTCTTGGCACATAGATACCTTCCAGAAGTAGGAGTCTCGTAATCGAGTATGTGAGTTAAATCCACGTCTCTAACGTGAACGCAAGTCTGTACCGAGTTGGCGTAGGTTTTAGCAGACCCAGTGAGGTACTTGAGTATGTGAACGATGCTAGCGTTGGCGATTGGTTGAAGTAATGGACCCACCACCAACACAGGGTTCACCACCACCAAATCTACTCGGTGTAAGTATTTACTTGCAGCCATATACAAATCACTGGAGGATGGGGTACACAACTCTGCAGAAAAAAGGGTTTTCCTTGCTATTCCACCTTTGCTCCTATAGTGAGAGTTGTTATATATTTTGAGAGGCAATCAACTCCAGAATCTAATTTTGTTCATCCTATGTGTCAACTTGTCAGAACACTGGAACTATCACATTATAGGAGTCCCTCCTTGGTCCCTCCCTGATAGTTAGATCCTGCATTGCTGGTTAGAAGTTCATATTCTACCTGCAGATTTATAGACATCGGTTATAATGTGACTTTAAAGGATGAACCCTTTTAAGTCTGATGGTAATGTGTATATTCATTCTTTAATCTGTTTATCCAAGTGAATGAAGGCATTTCATATGAATATAAAATTTATAGAATTGCAATGAAACAAACATAACTAAAACGAAATAATCATAGCACTGAAGCTATTGTGTAATGCGACCGGGCGCATTGTGACTTGGAAACTTAAGTTCTTGTATTGTACTGTATTGTCATGATGATTTGGCTTATGTATCATTGTAGCTTTAGTTGCTACACTTAGAATGTCCACTGTAAAGAATTGTTACATTGGTTACCTGTATCACGTGCTCATAATCTAAAAGCAGGTCATCCATTAGATGGTAATTTTTCTGAAACTTATGCACCATTGTCCCACCCAACTGACATTCTTGCCGCTAAAATGTGAGAATAACTATGAATTAGGAAGCTAGGTACATAAAGACCAACAATAAGATTGGTGCAATTTTGAAAAGATATAGTAATCTTTATGTATCTCGATGAACCAAAGATTTGGTATAGCTTGACATGTGATTTAACTATATAATAACTAATCACCCATAACCTATTTGTTCGAAACCACATTTTATGAATTGATGTCTTGAGTCTTGACAATTTGGAGCTGTGGTGGGGCAGGGGCACGTTAATTGTAAATGTACCTTCGAGTATGATACTGCAACACTTCAATGAATTTTTTTGTCCAGAACATGCGAGGGGAGTAGCGATTAGCTTAAAACTTAAAAAGGAGGAAAAGAAGCAAAAAACCGAGAAGAAAAAAATTTAGAGCAGTAAAATACTTATATGAGATAAACGATATTGAATTGTCTGCTGAAGATTAGAGAGGGCATGCGTTTTGGGTAAATGGAGAGAAATTAGGTGTGAGATGAAGATGTGTGAATTATAACAGATTCATTGAATCTAAAAGAATCGGTGTGTTGTTTGGGGATGAGTTTTTTTTAGTCTGAAAATAATTTCAATTACTAATTTGCCCTTCTAAGATAGAGCAAAAAGAAAGTGGCAGTCTAGATTTATCTCAAAGAATCGCCTCTTTGATGCATCAATCGATTATGAAAAAAAATGTAAAGGCACAGAGATAGAGAGTTGAGAAAGAGATTGGTTTAGAGAAGATGACCGAATAGTTTAGTTTTTCTAATTTTGGTAAACTGCTCGAAGCGGTGCGTCTGTTTGGGTTATTTTCCGGGTGACAGGCTAATTACAAATGTACCCTTTCAATGAAGAACAAAAAATAAGTGGCTGTCTAACTTTCTGGTACCCTTCCTATTAAAAACTTTGTGTTAAAACCGGGAATACGGGAACTAATTGGGAAATCTGGTATCCGCTTTATATATAAGATATCATTATCATATATATATTTTTGGTGAAGTTATCATAAATATATTCAACTTTAAGAGTATGTTGAATAGGGTTAATATCCCTACCCCAGAGTATCAACTTTGAATGGGCACATATTCACATTTACAGATTTACCTAAACATACACAAACTCAAAAGTTTCGAACTACATGGGTAAACATATAAATCATTACCAAATCATGATGATGTGTAGAAAAGGGTCACAAACCATATCCCCAAAACAAAACTTTGATGGACACACATCTTAATAAACGAAAATATGCACAAAATAAACAAGTTTTGAATTTCATTAATTTATTAACTCAAATATGCACAAACTCAAAGAGTATTGAATTGCATGAGTGCGCATTCGCTTAAATATGCACAAACCATTATATTCATTGCACGATTTGGATTATAATTTACCATTATATTACAAGTTAATTGATAATTAATGGTGGTTGAATATATATTTGTCCATGTTTACGTACATATCATATATATTTAACTTGCTCACTCTTTGATAACAGTTATGTATAATATCCAAAAATCTTCGTTTGCTAAGCTTGGTACTACTGGCAAGAACTACTTGTCATGGAAACAAGATGCTCGTTTTCACTTAATTGCTGCAGAATTGGATAACACTATAGTGGCTTAAAATCAAACCACACAAGTGCAAAAGGCCAAAACAATCATTATGCTCAGGCACCTTATTGATGAGGCCAGGGGCGGATCTAAGATTTTAGATAAGGGGAGGCTACCATGGAGTTAACCTTTAAAGATTTTTTTAGGAACCAATAATCAATGTCTACGGAAAATTATCTAAATATCTATTTGAGTTTATAATTAGCTAGCATTGATAAACAAAAGAATTATCGTTTTTATTACCTTACCCAAAATGGACAAAATAGTGTTTTCACTATAGACCTAGACAAATATAACAAAGAAATATGCAAGAATAGCATAGCACATTAGCATCACACTAGTGAAGTTTTGACTTGCATGGATTCTTATCAAATACATCTATTATTTCATCCAAATCAACTTCTTTAGCAAATTCCCGTTCAATGTAAATAGTCATGCAATCTGCAAGAAATTCATCCCCCATCTTGTTACGAAGTCGTGTTTGAGCAATTTCATAGCTGAGAATGCTCGTTCTGTAGTTGTCGTGGAAACAGGAAGTGTCAAAACAAGACAAATCAATCTATCAATCAAATAATAGATTTTGATCTTTCTTGTTTCAACTAGTCTTTGACATAATTAGGAAATGGTAGACAACTTCTGAAAAAGATGATGCTTGAGCACATCAAGTTTGTAATATTGCAGTTGACTTCTCAAATGATGTATCTCTTGTTTCATGAAGTCTCCACAATAAAAAAATTCTACGAGTTTGCAAATGTCATCAATGCTGAAGGACTTAAAAGCATCTTTCGAATCCAAAGCAGAACTAAGATAAAGAAGCTTTATTGTTTCTTCTGGAAATCTGTTATTTAATTCCACCAACTGGTAATCTATTACAGCATTAAATAACTCGACGCGGTAGTGATGCTCAACTGTAATGTAATCTTTCTGCTGGCAAGAACGACATGTACCCGCCATGTGTCGAGCACCCATATCAGGCATATCAATGTCATGTTTTTTGCAAAACAAAATCACATCACTAAGGAAAGCGTCCTAAGAAGATCATCTTAATTCTTGAAGAAGTGCTTTCGTATTGGAGACTAAGCTGATAGCATTTAAAATGTCTTGGGACTTTTCTTGCAGGGCTTTACACAAGACATTAGTAATTCTCATAGTCTTATGCAATAAATGAAAAAGAAAGACAAACTCAAAACTTTTCATTGCAAGAATAGCACATTTAGCTTCCCCACGCATAGAGTTGTTTGACCCGTTCTTCATGACGCTTTCAAGAACTATACAAATTGAATCAAACATCTCTTTCAGGCTACAAACCGAAGCAAAATGAGAACTCCATCTAGTATCTCATGCTCGTTGCAAAGTAGAAACTTGATTAACTCCTTTTCCAGTAACAAGTTCACCACTAGCTACCAGCATATCAATTTCATTTTTCCGAGTATCTTCCAACTCCTGTTTACGCTTGGGAGCAACATGAACATTAACAATAGAAGCCAACTTGGAAAAAAAACAACCAAACATCATAAACATCTTTAGAAGCCGCAACTAGAGCAAGTTGTAGACGTTGTGCAAAGTAATGCACATAATATGCATATGGACACTCCTTCAGAAACAATGTATGTAATCAATTCCATTGACCACGCATATTGCTAGCACCATCATAACTTTGACCTCTCATATTTATAATATGCAAATTATGGCGAGTAAGGATATTGCATATAGCTTCTTTCAAAGTTAAAGCGTAAGTGTCTTTAACACCAACAATACTAAGAAAATACTCTCTAACAAAACCACCTCTATCAACAAATCTTAGGACAATCGCCATTTGCTCCTTGTTTGAATTATCTTGTGCTTCATCAACAAGGACACAAAATTTTGCATCACCAATTTCCTCACAAATTCTCTCTCACACTTTATCGGCATAGAATTGAATGTGAGGTATATGTGGCATTTCTCGGAGCATCTTTTAATAATTCTACAACATTGTCATTCAACATCACTGCAAATCCCAACACTCTCTTGAAATTTCCACCATTTTTTGACTTTTTGGACTCGTCATGGCCTCTAAAAGAAATCCCTTGTAGTGCAAGAAATTAAATACACTGAATAATAGCTTTGACTAGCAAACGGTTCTTAACAACCTCTTCTTTAGATAATGTATTTAACACATTATCTATATGTCGAGAAGAATTCATTAAATTTTCACAAGCTATCATCGCCGACCTATGAGGTGAGCATGGACCTCCTTCATGTTGCAAAAAGGAACACTTCTTTCCATTATTAATCTTCTTCCAACATTTAAAACCTTCAACAGTGAATGCAGGACGCTTCGGCGGATTTGTTTCAAATATAAAACATGGAAAACAAAAGCTCTATCCGTATGGAGTTAGTACTCTACCCAAGGAAAGAGTGTGAACCAAGAGGAGTTGAACCGGCGAGTTTGTTTTCCAAATATGGTGGATGGAGACTCTTTCTCACTGAGTTCAAGTAACCAATGCCTCTTTCCAAGAAAAGCTCGTCGAACATCATCTTGTTGATTAACCGAGTAATTATATGTTGGAGTACGTTTACCCGGATCACGTTCAAGTAAAGATGTGGAGTCAACTTCTTCAACACTAACTCTTTGGGCTTAAGGAGAAGGTTCAACTTGCTCAATTTCAACAACTTAAACTTGTGAAGGAGGTTGGCCATCTCTATCAAGTCTTGAAATATCAAGACTAGATGATGTAGAAGTTACATCATTTTCCGAGGTGACATCTTTGGGTTTAAAGAAGGAAAACATGGTTTTCATTTTCTTACGAGCTTGATGTTCATACATTCTTACCTAAGATAAATCATAATAATTTCGTAATCAATAGTTTGCTCTATACTGAAAAACAAAAAAAAAATATCACAATAATAACTACAATAATATTCAACTAATTAAATAAGACCAAAAATTAAATGACAACCTAATACTCCAATATAAACTACAAGTTAACAAGACAATAAGTCGAGTAGAGAACACATTAGTATTTGAAAATTGAAAAACAAAAACGAAATAAAAAATATAGGCATAATGCAAAACAATTTACCTTAACCCTTAGGTAATGAATAACCGAATATGAAATAAAATGATAAATAGATTAGGCGCGGAATTGGAACTGCTGACTGGAAGAAGACAATAATAGAGAACAAAATTTTCTTTTGTGAACAGTACGACACAAAGGGCTATTTTGTTTTTTTGTTGACCTTTTAATTTTTTTTTTCGGTTTTACTTTTTGACTAGGAACGTGACTTAAGAAACTGGGATTGTCACTTGTGAGAAACTGGGATAGTAACTTGTGGGTTGGGGGGATTGTGTTGTGAGTTGTGATTTGTGAGAAACGAAACCTCTAGGATTTTTTTTTTTTTTTTTTTTTTTTCCGCTAATAGGAACAGCAAACAGGACGAGAACAAACTAGGATTGATTGTGACTTGTGGGCCTATGGGCTAGTGTTCATACTAATATATTTTTTTGGGGGAAAGTTTGTGGGGGTCTGTAGCCCCGGTCGATAACCTTTTAGATCCTACTGGATGAGGCACTAAAACTTGAATACTTAATTGTTCAAGTTTGTACTATGGAACAATTTGAATAACAGGTTTGACCATAAAAGGACCATTCTGCTACCTTAAGCAAAACAAGACGGGATGAATCTCTGATTCCAGGATTACAAAAGTGTATCAGAATATAATTATGCATTACACAAAATCACTTTTCTCTTAGAACTATGTGAAGAACCAGTTACGGAAGCTACTAAGATTGATAAAACTTTGTCAACTTTTCACACTAATGATATCATCCTCTCACAGTCATATCGTAGGACTAATGATGTTCAATTTTCAGATCTCATGCAAAAGCTCCTTCTTACTGAGAAGCATAATAACCTATTGCTTCAAAACCATCAGCAATGACCCACTGGAACTAATTCACTTCCACAAGCTAATAATATTGAAGCAAATAGTAACAAGTGGAAGGGAAAAGGGCGAAAACACCTTACGTGGGATCACTCTAGTTAGGATAATGATTATACAAGGCAACAAAATAAACGAAAGTTTAAGCATGCCAAAATTGACAAGCCTAAGAAAGGCAAAGAGCACAAGTCAAAGCAAACCCACACTGACGAGGTTTGTAATCGTTGTGGCCGAAAAGGTCACCACCAGCAAGTATGCCGCACTGGTGCTGCAAAAGTCAAAGCCTATCAAGATTAGGCTGCACATCTTGCTGAGGCGAATGCTCTAGAGGGTAGCTTTTGGGATCCAGAAAATTTTCCATAAATCACCGTGGAGGATTTATAAGAATTTGATAAGGCTAATGGTTTAGCTTATTTTGATTGATTTTTCTTGGAACAATGTCTGTAGTTTAACTATTACCAATAAAGGAATAAGTATTATATATCTCCTGATATAGTTTACAAATAACTCTATTTTGCAAGTTAGGCATTGAATGTTTAGTGGTATATAGTGCTACTACACATAAAATCCTACAAGAAAGGATTTTCTTCTCTGACATTAGTTTGTCGAAAGCAAGTCTACATACCATTGGTAGACAAATTACCACCATAGAAGGGTATGGCAATGTAAGTTTCAAATTACAAAATGGCTCCATATTGTCTATTGCAAATGCTCTATTTGCACCAAAATCCCAACGATCCTTAATTAGCTTTAAGGATTTAAGAGCAAATGGATAACATATTGAGACTGCTGATATTAAAGGGATTGAATACCTCTATATCACTAGAATAGTTTTCGGGGAAAAGCAACTAGTTGAAAAACTACCAGCTTTATCTAATGGTTTGTATAAAACAACCATTTCCCAAATTGAAACATATGCTACTAAAAAGACTACTCTGATAGTTCCTTTCTTGATTTGGCACAACCGATTAGAACATCCTGGAAAGAATACGATGAGCAACATCATCAATAGTACAGATGGACACAAGTTCAAAGATGTAAAAGTCTTACCAAATCATGAATTTGACTGCCAGGCATGTGCACAAGGTAAGTTAATTACTAGTATATACCATCTCCTTCCGTTATCTCACTCAAACATCCTCAATTTCTTGAGAGGATACAAGGAGATATATACGGACCAATACATTCATCTTCTGGACATTTTAGATATTTTATGGTCTTAATGGATGCTTCAACTAGATAGTCACATATTAGTCTTCTATGAAAACAACATGAAACTTGGCATTCGCTAAACTCTTAGCTCAAATTATTAGACTAATAACTCATTTCCCATACCACTCCATAAAGTCCATAAGACTTGACGGAGCCGGGGAGTTTACATCAAAATCATTTAATGATTATTGTATGACACAAGAGATTGATGTTGAACATCCAGTCCCACATGTACACACACAAAATGGTTTAGCATAATCCTTGATAAAACAGATTCAACTCATCGCACGCCTTATGCTAATGAGAACCCAATTACCAGTTTCTGCATGGGGACATGTTGTCTTACATGCTTCTACACTGATTAGACTTAGACCAACATCTTATTTGAAGCAATCACCATTTGAAATGGTCTTAGGCATTAGACCTGACATATCTCATCTAAGGATCTTTAGTTGTGTAGTGTATATTCCCATAATACCAAATAAGCGTGCAAAAATGGGACCTCAACGCCGATTGGGAATTTATGTTGGTTATGAGTCACTTGCTATTTTTAAATATTTAGAACCTCAAATAGGTGATATTTTTACTGCTATATTCGCAAATTGAAGGATTGATGAGACAATCTTCTCTACATTAGGGGGAGATATACTTAATAAACAACTAGAACTGACTTGGATTACACCAAGTTTGTCTCATCTAGATCAAGATACATCTCTATTTGACGATGAAGTACGTAGAATATGTTACTTACAAAACATTGCACAGATGTTACCAGATGCCTTTAATGATGCAGCAAAAGTGACAAGATCACATGTACCAGCTACCAATGCTCTAGCACGTATTGATCTTCCTTCAAGGAAAGGCATACATCAAGTTGTGATTGAAAGAGCACAAATGTCTCAAAATTGCAATTTGCAAAGAAGGCAAACTAATATACACTCAATGAGTGGTAGACCAACTAATGATACATCTCAAACCCGCCAAAAACGAGGTAGACCTTTCAGGTCAAAAGATGTAATTCCTCAAAAGAGAAGGTCTTTAATAAAAATACATGATAGTAGTCACAATGACAATACTATCATGAGCATATCTCAAGCTCAATCATCTCATAACATGTAGTCTTCAAGGGAAACGTCCCCAGTAAAGACCATGAGTAGTATTCAAAATGGATCTACCGAAGAAGAAATAACACCTTTCATACCCAATATCTCCAAAAACATATCGCTAGAAGTAACTGAACATCAAATTCAGGAAACTGGAAATGAAGAGATCTCTATAAATTATGCTCTAACTGGAATATTATGGGACCGCACTAATGTCATCGTAGATGACGTGTTTTCTTATGCCATTGCCACTGAGATCATGGAAGATGATCCTGATCGAGCCATTTACAGTGGATGAGTGTTGAAAAAGAGATGATTAGCCTCAATGGAAGGAATCAATTCAAGCTGAACTAAAATCTATCCCTTCTAAAATGGCAAGTCTATGGACCTGCCACTTTTATTTATTTATTTATTTTTCCAATAATCTCTATGGACCTATAGTCAAGACACCCAAAGGAATTAAACCAGTTGGTTACAATTGGGTATTCATACAAAAACGAAATAAGCAAAATGAGATTATGAGATACAAGGCTCGTCTAGTGGCTAAAGGTTTTCTACAAAAACCTATAATTGATTACGATGAAACATATTCTCCTATAATGGATGCAACTACCTTTCGGTACCTTATAAGTCTAGTTGTTCATGACAACGTAGACATGCATCTGATGGACGTGGTCGCTACATATCCTGAAGGAATTGTTGTCCCTAATGGAAAACATCGAGATATGTATTCGATCAAATTACAACGATGGATTGAAATAATCTAAACGTATGTGGTACAATCGTCCTAGTGATTAATTATTTGATCAAATTAGGATATAAAAATAATCCTATATTCCCTTGCATATTCATTAAGAAGTCAAACATAGGTTTTGCTATCATTGTTGTTTATGTTGATGATCTTAACCTTGTTGGAACTTATAATGAAGTAATGGTTACATCAAAGGTGATCGTACAAAGCACATTCCACCAAAGCTTTTCTATGCTCACGAACTTCAAAAGAAATGTGTCATTGATATCCAAAAGATTCAATCTTGTGACAATCCAGCTGATCTTTTCACGAAAGCCTTACCAACTACTACATTCAAAAAACATGTATTCAATATTGGAATGAGAAAAGTACAAACTCAGTCTTGCTAAATTCAGGGGGAGTATTCTTTGAGAATACAGTATCAGATATAGGGACCTAACACGTTGAACTCTTTTTCCTTAAATCATATTTTTCCCATTGGATTTTTCTGGCAAGGTTTTAATGAGACAACATTAAGCATGTCCAAACACCAGATCTAAGTTTACTTACCTTCGCACATATTTTCCCACATGTTTTTATGACAAGATTTTAATGAGGCAATATACTTAGAAATGGTGGACATCCAAAGGGGAGTGTTATAATCTATAAGTTGGCCCATTGTGGTTGCCCACCATGAAATCTATCAGTTATCTATGAAGACGTTATCTAATATAACATACGTTTCCTATTCTACTTTATATCTTGGAGAATGTTACCTCATCTATATAAATGTAAACCTCCTCCCATTATCTGACACTCATAATAAGAATTCCTCTCTTACATACTCTCATATGTTGAACTTCAATCATTTGCATAATTGTTAAGTCGCAACAAGAATCTCTTTGTACTTTTTTACTAAGTAAAAAAGAGTAGCACAAGAGCTATAAAATTGTATGAGCACGTATTTATTTTGGAGCAAATGTATGTACAACGAACCGTGATATGCATTGGTTTCTTTTATGTTTTCAAACCCGTCACTCAAGATCGATTGGTGGTATAGTATTTTTGGATTCTAATTCTATTGGAAGAAGTGGTATATAATTGTTAGATGGCTAATTACATAATTTCATTTTAGAGACAGAAGGGAGGTAATTCTAAATTATTTAAAAATTGGGGATAATTATATAATTTTAGTGACGTGAGATAGGCTTTTCTAAATTACTGAAAAAGATGGATCTCTGATTCTAATTGTAACAAAATAGGGAGGTGCTTCTAATTTGTAAAAAATAAATAAAAACTATTCAATTGTTTGGGGGGTTTGCGGGAAGTTCGGCTATCATATTCAACGGTCAAGATTTTTTAATTTCAAGACAACTTTTGACAAGATTAAACATATTCAATTGAGTTAGTTTTTAGTAGGAGTGTTCTTCATTATGTTGCTTTTTCAATTTTATCTGAAAACCATACTTGCATATCTCGATATAATTTTGACGGTGGGTTGATTGGTCGGTAAAGGTTTAATCCTTACAAACGCAACTGATAAACCCTATGTCATAAAAAGTTTTTTGTTCTCTTTTTCTTTCCAACAAAATGTAAAAGGCATGGGGTATTAGGATGGTCTATAGGGAAAAGTAATATCGTAAATCGTAATATCAACTATTAAAAAATATGGTTGGGATCAATAATTGGGATGGACTGGAGTTGCAAGTCATCATGTTATACTAGTTTTGAGAATTCATTTGCTTTGACCAACTTTTTCAAAAAATCCTACAAATGTTTTTGCCCCTAAAGTATACCAATTATTAGCATGATATGCAAATACTTATCTTGTAATTTAAGATACCAAATAGGGACAAAATCGTCTAAATAGATTGTATTGATAGAGACAACTCAATGAAAAAGTTGGCCCACGCCAATTATAAAGTTAGCATTCTTATTTACCTTTTAGCCCTTAAAATCTCATAAATATTACAATGATATTTAGCTGACTCTATGGTAATTTCAGCTGAAAACTACAGACAAAACTATCCTAAATGGTGTGAATGGATTTGTCATTTTGTGCGAACGAATTTTCTACGGCTTCCCAGCTCACTCGCCTACGCCTCATTACAACGTAGAATAGATTATATATCTTAAAAAAAAAAGTCATTGTGTTATTTCAAATAAGGGCTTTGGGTTAATCAGGGGAGGAAATGAATGGTGCGGATATGGATTTTTTAAAGAATTATACTCGGGCTTGATTTTAGGTTTTAAGAGTTGGACTTTGGACCTACTTACATTTTCAAAAAGAAAAAAGATTAATGGGCTTCAACTAATGTATCACTGTATCCCATACAAAAACGTTACAACAAAGTAAACAAACATTCACAAGTGTCATAAAACTTCAATGTGCTCTATAGCACATCTCCACATACTAAATCTATTGCATGATATGTGTTTAGATCTCATTCTAAAAATGTGGAATTTTAAATCTATTGCATGGTATGTGTTTAGATCTCATTCTAAAAATGTATAACTTTTGTAGGATTTCATATTTTCAAGTTTTAAAATTAAAATAAATATATAAATAATAATAGTAGTAAATAAACTTATTGCACTACTAATTGATAGTAGACATTAAATGCTTAAAACCCTCTCTTTAAAGTTAGAGAATGTGAGATTTAGTTTATCCTATCGTGTTCTACATGTCATATTTTCGGTACTAACAAAAAACTATATAAAAAAAAAAATTGTATTTTTGGAGAGTTAAATTTCTTTATAAGGCTTTCCATTTAAAACTTTGCATTGGTTCATTATATGTTGAGTATAATACACACGCAAGTATCTAAGAGAAAAGATTAACGAATGTCGATACTTCGAAGCATTTTCATATAGATGAACTTGCATATTCCACAATATCTCCACTAGACGCCAACGAGAGTTTCCATAGTGCCAATTCGCATTAAACATACAGTTGAAGTAGTTAGAAGTAATTGTGGTTTCTTTCCACTGAATCCAACTAGGAATATCTATCATAAACAATTACACAAGAATAAACACTCCTACAAGATTGATAAATCTTTCAAACCTTGTTAGCTTTTTACCAAGATGAAAACCATCATATTGGGATTGCATGACTTCTCCAAAAAGTTGTTCACGTCTTTAGTTAAGTTAACTCGCATTTATCCCCAAGCATAAAAGTAATAAATTGCAAAAAACTTTGATAATTTTTCCCAAATCTCGGGTGGTAGAGTCTCAAATATTTGGCGCTTTTGGGGGATGAAGGATTTAAGAAATCAAATAATTTTTGGTTGAAAATGTGTTTGAATGAATGGACTTACTCCATGTTTAACATTAGAAACCACAATTTTAGCAGAGAAATTATAACGAACTCTGTGCTTGTCAATAAGAGATGAGGCTCACAAGAAACATCTAACCAAGTTAAAAAATGAACTAGAGAACCCAAACAACAACCCCTTGTCCGTCTCACGAAAATTTGTGTTTTTTTTTTAGAGATATATATATATATATATATATAATTTTTTAAAAACTCTTGGCATCTTTCGGTTACCATAATCCCCAACATTGGAATCTAGATACATATTTCATTTTTCTAGTGTTGGGATTGTCATCTAACAATATAAGATTGTCGTGACACAGTCTAAAACTCCAACATTATGTGTTTCCTCGCAAACTTCATTTTATAGTCTTTCCACATGCTAGATGTTGCTATAGTCCAAACTCGAAAAACCCTCTCCAATTGATTAATCAATATAAATGTTGTACTTCAATCTAATCCAAATATCCTATTTAGTAGTTTCCTACGATATTAAAAAAAATATATATATATTTATTTGTTTATTTAATTTAGAGGGAGGACTTTTTCTACTTTTATTTTACTTCTGGTGAGTAGTGTGACCAACGGCTACTCTTCCTCAAAAAATTGTCGCTATCACCACATTGAGTGTACTGTGTAGTTATAATAGGTCGGTAACATTATCTGTCGACAACACTATGTCATGTTTACTCCATTTGTAGGTCATCAGCAATCTAACATTTTGCAAAACCAGCATGTTGGCCTGTTGGGTGTGTTGGAGATTGCCAGTGGCCACATTCGGTTATGAAAAAAAAAACCTAACGAAAATGTCGAAAATATCCAAAATCAGATCCAAAGAAAAAGACCAAAATATTCGGTCAAAGTAGACATTTCCGTAATTTCCCAAAAAAACCAAACCCCCCCAAAATCATAACGAACTATTTCACCCTATTCCTCAAAAACTCCCACGAAAAACACTCTCTTCCATTGAAACTCACAATCCCCCTGAACAACAAAAGGTACGTAAAGAAATTTCTCATTAATTTTATAAATTGAATCTATATGACATTTCAATTTTGAAAAATGGGTAAAGGAAGACCTAGATCAGTAGAAAAAGGAGTATTAGGTCAAAATTCACAATCTTTAATTGGTGCATTAAATATACCACAAGGTCCTACCTTTTACCCAAATGAAGAAGAATTTGAAGACCCATTAAAGTTTATTTATAAAATTAGACCAGAAGCTGAACCTTATGGTGTCTGTAAAATTGTTCCACCCAAAAATTGGAAACCCCCTTTTGCTCTTGATTTAGATAAGTTTACGTTTCCGACAAAAACACAAGCTATTCATCAGTTACAAGTTAGGTCGGCTGCTTGTGATCCGGATACGTTTGAATTGGAATATAATAGGTTTTTGGAACAACATTGTGGGAAGAAATTGAGGAGAAGGGTTGTTTTTGAAGAGGATGATTTGGATTTATGTAAATTGTTTAATGCTGTGAAACGGTATGGCGGGTATGATAAAGTTGTTAAAGATAAGAAATGGGGGGAGGTTTGTAGGTTTGTGTGGTCTGTTGGGAAGATTTCCGAGTGTTCGAAGCATGTTTTGTCTCAGTTGTATCGGGAGCATTTGTATGATTATGAGAGTTATAGTAATAGTCAGAATAAAGCGGATAAAAAATGTAAGAGGGCAATGCATGATGTTGGGGTGAGAAAGAGTGTGCAAGAATCGGATACAACGAGATCGAATAAAAGACTAAAGAATGGCAGTGGTGATAAGGTTAAAGAGGATAAGTTAGAGAAGGAAGAAGTGTTTGATCAGATATGTGAACAGTGCAATAGTGGCTTGCATGGAGAAGTTATGCTTTTGTGTGATAGGTGCAATAAGGGTTGGCATATTTATTGTCTTTCACCACCGTTAAAGCAGATTCCACCTGGGAACTGGTATTGCTTAGAATGTGTGAATTCCGATAAAGATAGCTTTGGTTTTGTGCCTGGCAAGCGTTTTTCTCTGGAAACCTTTAGGCGTCTGGCTGAGAGGGCGAAGAAGAAATGGTTTGGATCAACATCTCCTTCGCGAGTGCAACTAGAGAAAAAGTTTTGGGAAATCGTGGATGGTTCTGTGGGTGAAGTTGATGTTTTGTATGGAAATGATTTGGATACATCCAAGTACGGGAGTGGCTTTCCTCGCAACTGTGATTCGAGGCCACCATCAGTTGAGATTGAGGAATGGGATAAATATTCATCTAGTCCATGGAATCTTAACAACTTGCCTAAATTGGAAGGATCAATGCTTCAAGCAGTTCATAATAATATTGCTGGCGTGATGGTTCCATGGCTGTATGTTGGGATGCTGTTTTCATCCTTTTGTTGGCATTTTGAAGACCATTGCTTTTATTCAATCAATTATTTGCATTGGTATGTACTTTTCTTCTTCCTTTTGTTGTCATTTCTATCATTTTCATTCTCTATAATGAAGTTAGTGCCTGTTTTAGCTCTTAGTGCATTGCATTGAAGTTAGAGTGGCTAATGCAGTATATCGAATTGAGGATTTTCTGAAAGTAAAATGCCCTTTAGTAATGGTTTGTTGTTATATACTACAACCATTGGGCGAGGCAAGTCTAAATTTTTTAGACTCAAATATCCAAACCATGTTTACCATATACGCTTATACATGTATAATCAGTTTGATAATGAGACCAACAGTGAAGTAATTTACTCAACCTTGAGCACAAAAACGATATCTTGTTTTGGCCGGTCGGAAAAACTTCTGGAAAATAGAAAATAAGATGGTAAGTACATTACATTACCATAATCAGGATATCAGAAAATATAAACTAAAGAGACTTCCATTGATGCATATTCTCGATTTCCTTTCCATCCCAATAGTTTGCAGAGCTGTGAGCACAGATGCTATTCTTGGGGAGAACACATTGTGAATTTTAAATTTTTAGTAATCCTAACATATCAACGTGGAAACTTTCAAACCCAAAGAACGCTGTCTATCCTTGAAGAAATTAAGAATACCTTGTGTAAGTGCGATGGGAGAAGAGATGGGATATATGCTTTCTATATGTTAAATAACCACCTTCAAAAGGAATTGTGGGTAGGTAGAACTTGGCAGAGGATTTGAGATTAGTGGAAGTAAGGTTCTGTTCTTAAGATTCAGGTAAGAAAAAGTTTCAGAACCTTTATGCATGCACCTCATAATTAAAGAAAGAGCAGTTGCATATAACTGATCTGCCGTTATATGGATAAATAGATGTGGGCTTATCAAAGTAAGTATTGATTCTGTATAATGTGAATTTTGAGCATGTGGCCACAAAACATCATCTTGTCTTGGAACTACAGAAAGTCACCAGGCGATATCCATCTAAGAAAACTTGGAAACCTTGTATTGCCTACATACTGGCTTCCTTATTTAGCTTCCCTATATCACGATATATTTTACCAACTTGAAAACCACGAAAAAGGGACACAAGCTGTAACTTAGTTGGTTGTATTGTTGGAATATCTATAGTTGATTTCGGTAAACTTGATTAAGGAATCCCTATTTCTTAAGACCATGGGTAGCAGATCAATCACCAGTTCCCATATTTTGGGATTTACGACTATATATGAAGAATTGCATTTTGTTGTTCCTTCACTATAATAGTTTGTACAATTGGGTAGGCTAAAAGTGTTGGATGGAGATGAAAAGGTTGGAAAAAGAGAGGAGATTTAGAAAACAGATTCTGCAAGTTGTACGGGGGAGAGTCAAGAGGCTGATATGTGTGTGCGCGCGCACGTGCAATGAGGAGGGGGGAGTTGTAAGGGCTAAAAAGGCGAAGGAAGTCAAAATAGCAGTTGAATGTGTGGCTTACAACTAAACATTCCCATAAGGCCTTGAGAATTGGTGGAGTGGCACGGGTCATTTATTTGCTATTGGTCGACTCTTGAGCAAAATGGTTCTCATGCTATTACTGGACGTCTGAAAATTATGGCTTCAGAGAAATTAGAGAATTTTTTTATGACAAGTCTAGCAATGGTGAACCAATCAGACATGCAAATCTCTTGGGTGTCACATTTATCCACAATTAGGGATTGATGTTTGAGGACGTTGCCCTGAGATAAGTAAGTTGGGTGTTATGCAATTTGCTTCGACTCAAGATGGTTGGTGTGGTGTACACAAACTGGATTTTGTATCGAGATTTGGTTAATCATAATATTGGATGCCACATAGGAAAGAGAAAGTGGCTCCAAAAAACCTTTTCACTGCTGTGTGAAGTACTAAATATGTGTAAGTTATATATATGCACCTATATTGCGATTTTTTTGTCTCTTGACTGTTGGAGTTTAAAATTTCATGTAATTGATCAAGGTACTGAGCTGCCGTTTTCTTCTTAAGGTTGAATTTTTAGAGTTTTAGATATTTCATGTGTCACAACCAAACAATATGCTCTTATACTTATTTGTCTTGGAATATCGAATGGTAAATTGCTAACTGTTTGTCTCTTGCTTTTAGGGGAGAGCCAAAATGTTGGTATAGTGTCCCTGGAGGTGAAGCCCAAGCATTTGAGCAGGTAGTCTTTTGTCGATATTAGTAAATATAGCATCTGTATAGCTTTTTCATGTTTGAATTTCCCTTCAAAATTGTAGTTACCAACATCAACAAAATGTATTTTGATGTCAAAGATCAATGATTGATTTTCCCTTCAGTTGCCTGGTACTCTCTTCTAAAGTGAAATTTGTTTTCAATTTGTACAAGTTAAAGTGCATAAAATTCAAATTGTAGGAAGCCTATACTGTGCATATTCCTCTACTTATCTATGCTTTGAGTTTTTCTTTAGTAGACCATCTTGTCCTCCAGTTACTGGTTATGATTAAGGGTGATGTATAGGGAGAAACGAATAGGATGGGAGAAGAAGGGGGTTGATGGTTGGAGGATCGTGGTCTAGGTGAAGATGGTAGAAGCTTGGTGTTGGTTTTTGAGCTTCTGCCTCTTTTTCTGATTTTGGTTTTCGCTTTTCTTTACACCTTTTGTATTGTATTTAGGGTGTAATGTAGGGATGGGTCGTGGGTGTAAATGGCTAGGGTACTTTGGTCTTGGAAGTGCCTTGGTTATTGTTGGTTGTTGATGTATTTTCCTTAATTTTACTAAGGATTTTTTTAGGTTTTGCTTCCTAAATTGATAGAGGATTTAGGGCTTGTCTCCTAGTTTTTTTATAGTGAGAATTAGGGTTTTGGCCCTTTTGTAGAAAACCAAAACCGAACCGGCATTGGTAATTTCTTAGTTAAGATTTATTCGATATTCTGAATAAGAGAAAAACGATTTGCTCTTTTGCCCTTTAGCCTGGTGAAATCACCTTTATCTCAGTGATGCCCGAATTATGAAGTGAGAAATAATTCAACCTCAAAAAGAGGAATGTCTACGGAGCTCGTGATTTATGTGATGGGTATATGAAAAAAATAGAATTATTTTAGTTACATATCAATGCGTGTGTAAATAGATGCCATGGGATTCTGATCTATTTCTCTCTTACTCGTGTGTGTTTCACGTGTCAATAGGTTTTGTCTGATATGATGTGACAAAACATAAATTCATTTATACTCCTATTATCGAAACCTAATTGCCATCTTTTGTATTGACAGCTATTAGAGTTTAAGAGTAAAATGAGGGGAAAGATTGTCTTCGGAAAAGTAGGATTGTTTCAAGTAATTAATTAACAAAGACACGGAATTACAATCATATCCCTATAATCTAAAGATTATTGCCATTTTTTTTAAAGGTAAATTATTGAATTTCAAGATCTGAAAGGTGGTGGTAAAATTGTCCATGGGTTGTGAAAAAGAATGGCAGCCAATATACTATAGCTCGCAAGGGAATTTTACAAAAAAGTAAAGATTGGGATACCCTTGTACTATAAACGGGCTTGTAACCGGGTGGAGGGGATCTTCTTGGGCTTTGTGTAGCTCCTTGCCATGCCGCCTATTACTTGTAATACAATAGTTTTATCATTTTAATTATGGTATATGGACACACCATATTTCAAAAATAATCCGTGTCGGACACAAATTGTGTGTAATGTACCTCATTTTTTTATGTTTCACCTTGTCAGACACTTCGTATCTGTGTCGGATACAGACACATTTATCCGGGTCAGTTGGGTCAATGTAACTTAGCATTTTAATGAATTGAATTTTATCAGGGAACATGACGAAACTCTTTTCTTCATTTATAATACAACATGATTTAAGGTTTGATTTTTGGTGGAGTTGATCTCATTATGATGGAGATTATCCTCACAAAATTTTAGCTCGTTTGTATATATCTAGCCCTATCAAAAGAGTTGTGTAATTGTGAACCGTTCTATAAATTTTAAATGCTTCGCATTGTTAAACAAATTTAGATGACCTGATTTTTGTTAAGAGGATGAACTTCATGAGGGGGAGATTATTTCCACAAAAAACTAGCCCTTAATTTGTGGTGTAGGTCCACTCTAGCAATGGAGTCACTCTAACGTATACAGGCTCTTTGAAGTACTTTAAAATAAGTACGAAATCTCAAACAACCCAAAACTTCGCCTACAAAATGAATTAAAATTTAGTTTTTTGTAGATATGATATACTGACCATAAAAGATCATCTCTACAAATTTTCAGCTCGTTTGATAATTTTTAACATTGGCAAAAGATGATTGCAAAAAATCGACATTTCTGGGTCGTTAGATTTTTTTAAAAAAGTTGACAACAAATTTTATCTAGGCTAGAGGATATCAAACGAGCTGAATTTTTGTAGAGGTGATATTTATGGTTAGTAGATCATGTCTACGAAAAACTAGATTTACATTCATTTTGTATGCGAAGTTTTGGGTTGTTTGAGATTTCATAATTAGTTTAGTTTAGAACTTATTTTAAGCTACTTTTAAGAGCCGGGCTGTACATATTATATTACATTGCGTATTCTGTCATAAATGCTCTTTAGACGTTTTCCAGTGTTAAAGATTATGTGTTTTAGCTTGATTCTTTTTGGTTTCCTTCATCTGGCACCTTTGTCGGTGCACTATATCCTTGAATTAGCTGTGTGGCTGTTATCATCGTGATATTGGCAATCAATTGGTCAAGTAACAATTACCATTTTATATAGGTCATGCGGAAGAGTCTCCCGGACCTTTTCGATGCGCAACCGGATTTGCTTTTTCAGCTAGTTACCATGCTGAATCCGACAGTCTTGCAAGAAAATGGTGTTCCTGTTTATACTGTTCTGCAGGTTAGATGTCTTATGTTGTGCATGCGAAGTTAACCTATTCCTTTCCTTTCCTTTCCTTTTTTTTTTTCCTTTGATTTTGTTGAATTTTGGCTGTAATAGTCTGTTATGTCCGACTCTGCACTGTATTTATCCATTGTATACAACCCAAATTTTTAAGTTTCACAAGGTTTTCCTGAAAGTTTTTTGTTTTTTTGTTGAATTTTTTTATGCGACTTCAGACAATGTTTTTACTGATTCTGAATTGTGATAGCACAAGATGGCTTTGATTGCACATTTTGTTTCAATAGGATATTATTGAAAATTAATTCATGCATGTGTGCTCGCTCATAAACACTTATAGAAGATCCATTTTTGAGATACAAGGTTGTGCTAACGCCTTTTGTGGAATTGAGTCATGGAGAGTTGATCATCCTACTATGAAAGCGTCCTGTTTTAGAAAATTGTGGGGCCAGTTGTCCCTCATAACTAGGTTGAGGATCCATGTTAGTTATTCTGACTACTTGTGCCTATTAGCATTTCCCACAAAAAATATAGCCCTGTAAACAGTGGGTAGCACCTTATCAATTTCATCCATGTTGGCGTGCCTTAGTCAGGCTCAAGCCACGTAATTAGACCCTAAATCAGAGACTCACAAACACTAGAGTATCAATTTTATCCATGTTAGTGTGCTTTCGACATGTTCGCGCCTCTTGCACCATGTCTACTTGCATTTAACACATGTTGGTGCATCGAACGCTTTCTATGTGCTTTGAACACATATTAGTGTGTCACAGACACAATGATTTACTTTCAACAGCCCTAGGCAACATGTTTCTTGTAGCACGTTTGATTTTTAGAAGTCGATGTTCGTAGTAAGTGTCGTACACTTGTACCATGTTTGATATAACTCAAAATCTGGTATAAGGGATTTCTCTCCTGGATGAGGCATTTTGACAATGGTCAGGCTACCGTTGGCACCCTTTCCAAAAAGTGTACTTCCACAATGACTTAATGGCTGATTTTTAGTGGGTCCAATGAATTTGCAGAAAGTAATTCAACAATAATTTATTTTAATCATTAAAAGTTTATTAGTTGGTAGACCATCTTTTAGTGGGTCCAATGAATTTGCAGAAATGTTGGAATGTGCTGATTGTTGATTTCCTATTAGTCCTAGCTTATGCGTTGTTTCCCCTAGACAACAACCTTTCATTCTTAAATGGTTACTTCTTATCTGAAAAGGAGAAGGAAAAAGGGAAGAATGATAATTTATGGTTACCAACTTGAGTTGTCTGCAAATATGTGTGCTGCTTCTCGGATAGTTTATCTATCTCTGATATAAACTATTGTTTTCTGCATTTAATTAAATGTTCTATCTAAATTTCTGTGTGTTGTGCTGTCTCCCAGGAACCTGGAAACTTCGTAATAACCTTTCCTAGGTCTTTTCATGGAGGTTTTAATCTTGGTAAGCGACTTTACCATTGAGGTCCATATAACCTTGGCAGGTTAATAGAAATGATAATTATCTCATCACACAGTAAATCTCTTGATTGTCTTATGTTTCTTCAGGCTTAAATTGTGCCGAGGCTGTCAATTTTGCCCCTGCTGATTGGTTGCCTCACGGTGGACTTGGAGCAGAGCTATATCGACTATATCATAAGGCTGCTGTTTTATCTCATGAGGAACTTCTTTGTGTGGTAGCTAAGGTTGGAACTTTGGAACTTCTTAATATTCTTATCTTCATAACTTTTTTTGCTTAGCATCAAGTGTGTGGACTCCACTTCCATTAATGTGGCTAAGCTGCTGGACATGTTACCCTGTTATATAATCTTTCTCCTTGTGGTTTTTTAAAGGATTTCACTTATATTTTCTGAATTTTATGCTTGTCCTCTCTGTATATTTCTCTTGTTATTTACTTATTCCTTTTTCTTTGAATATTTAGTATAAGTTGTTGCACACATGAATAGAAAAGAAAGTAGTGTGGAAAAAGGCATGCAGGTAGATGAAAAATGGAAGTTAATGTTTTCTTGTTATCTACTCACCATCTGACGAAGGAAATATACAAAATTTTGTTAAAAGTTTTGTTGGAAGTCAAGGAATCACTCTGCGATTGCTCTAGGGGTGTGGTGGCATTGAAAGAGCTGAGGTGTTGTAGGATGGCAATTGGGATTCCAATTGTGTTGTAGGGTGTTGTATTGTATTGTGCCGTATTGTATGGTATTAGTGTTTGTAGAGAAATATATGGAAGTATTATTGTTCTATAGTATGAGGTTTTAGTCCCACATAGAGTAGGTAGGAGTGTTACTGTGTTAGTATGTGTTTAGTCTTTATTTAAGGAGAGTGAGTCCAATGTAATCACTTAACTTTGCTATTATCAATATATTAAAGATTTCTACTGTGTAGTTGTCCCTGTAGATGGGAAATTAGAACCTCATAACTTAGTGCCTTACTAAGTAGAGGTATCTATTATGTACTTTTGTAACTCTTTGGATATGAATAAGCTATATCTTTTACCTTTCCAGATAAAAAAAAAAAAACAATAAAGAAAAAAATAGGGACCCTGATGTGATTTGATTAGCGGAAGCTTTAATCAATAAACACACCTTTGAAATAACCGAAAACCCAGGGTTTATAATCTCACACAGATGAAGCACATAAAAACCATATTTTTATTCATAATTTCATAATTAAATAACCTAATTACACAGATCCTCATATGCCTTATTCAGAGAAAGGCTTTCTTGCTAGCCAAGAAACCTTATTTTGGCAACTAGTTAATGGTTCCCCTAAAACCCTAAATTTCTTGTAAGATAGGAAACAAAATTAAGAAAAACAATAATATAGTATATGACCAGGGTGTAACCAGGACCACCATTATCTGATACACATCAGACCCATTGATTAAAATACTTAAATACATGTTCTAGTTGATTACAAGATGTTGAACATACATTTTTTTTTACTTTAATTATGTTTACATAAAATTGATGGAGTGGTTTGATTGTATGTGTTGTAATCTTTACAGCTCTCTGTATAAACTCTTCACATGAGCTACTTGTGAATAAATTACAACTGTAGTCTTTATAGATGTGGAGGATTGTTGGCAGTTGAGCAGTGGTCTATACTTCTTTAGTTTTTGTATGAATTTCTCCTTTTTGTTTTCGAATTTGCTTTTATTGGGTTGTTAATGCTGTTCACTGAGGCAGGAAAATCTTCATACCCAGACTCCACGATTAGCAACTTTGGTTTATACAGCGATGCCATCATATGCTTGTCATCACCTTTACCATTGTCAGACACTGATGTCTTTACTGGCTATGTTTATTTATCTTTGTGACATCCCGTTTGCTGTGGCAGATGAATTTGAGTCTCACGTGCTTGTTTATGTATTATTCGTGCTCAGATGATCTTATATTTCTTCTTACTCCGTTTCTTTAACCTGCTTGTGACTCATGGATGCATATTTTTCTTTAACCTCCAATACCAGCGGAATGGATGTAATGACGATGTTTCTCCATACTTAAAGAAAGAGTTGCTTAGAATATTCAACAAAGAAAAAACTTGGAGAGAACGACTTTGGAGATACGGCATTGTCAAATCGGCACAAATGTCTCCTCGGAAACATCCTGAGTATGTGGGAACTGAAGAGGTAGTGGAATGGACATCCATTTGTATCATTCTCAATATTGAGATGAAGATATAGGGATGATACCTAGAGGTAATCTAAACTGCTGTTGACTTTTGCAGGATCCGACTTGCATCATATGTCAACAATATTTGTACCTTTCAGCTGTTGAATGTAGCTGCAGGCCATCGGCTTTTGTTTGTTTGGAGGTATATGAGTTCAATGGTTATACTATATAAGATTTCTCATTTATATAATGCCGAGCCTTTTGTATTTAACTTGTCGTTGTTGTGTTCCATATTTTTGAAGCAGGTGATCTCTTTTGTGATAGATTGATATTGATGTGAATATGCAGCAGATTAATAAACAAACAAATCACTAATTATGGTTTCAAGTTTCAACCCTATTTAACATTCAATGTCATAATCAGTCAATTAAAAAAAATCTTTTTCTCAACAAAAAGACAAAAACATGTACTTTTAATTTTTCATTACTCATATCACCAAATAACTTAACTAGTTTACAAGGAGGCTTCCAACCTGCGTATAATATTATTACCTCAAACTCTAGAAACCCTAAAACACTCTAGCTGGGTTTCTTTTATAGTTTTATAAGGGCTCTTTGGCCATTTAAAATAGATAAACTAAAGATACGGACAAGCCTGTTATGTCAGATATTCTTTTCCATTTGATTTCTCTTATTGAATGCAATTGTCAGTTCAAATTGCTTTCCTTTTTGCTTTTCCCTTATTATTTGGTGTAAGCAGTCAGAGTTGTCGAGGGAGTCGTATACTTTGTCTTATATAATATTGCAGATCAGTTTATGATGCGATTATATCCTATTCCTTTAAGATATTCATATTATGATTCTTATTTTGCGAACTTTTGATATATATTTATTTATTGCTCATGCAGCATTGGCGAAACCTCTGTGAATGTCGACCAAGTAAACATCGTCTTCTTTATCGTCACACACTTGCTGAACTGAATGACTTGTTGCTTGCAATTGATAAACATAGTTTGGAAGAGAGCCCCCAAAGTAGAACCTGCAGGCGGCAATTTCTATCTTCGGATGATTCAAATACATTGGCGAAAAAGGTACTTCCCCTGTCCCTCTAGCCTCATTTTGTTGCTTCTCTATATGCACCTTCTGAGTTAGTGGTTTGTCTTGTAAAAGGCAGTGCTAGTACTTCAACTTTATTTCTCCATGTCTCATGTTCCCATGAATTTAACAAAAATACTTATGTTGGGAAAGGAGATCATCAGCTTTAAATGCTTCTATTGCTTCTCATATGTGTTTCTCTTGATTCTTTCTGTTGATTAGACATTTTGGAAAAAATGACAGCTCTCTGGGTCTTGGTCCCCATTAACTCTAATTGGACCTAATTGAGTCATGCTTAGAACACATAGGATTTAAACTCCCTTGTTTGATGATGCGGGGGACTCAAGGATACCAGTGCTTTCATATACCATTTCGATATTCAATAGGAGTGGGATTAGTCCTTTGATGAGAGAGACCTTACTAAGCTATTGAGCGGGCCCTGCTAGTTGACTGACAAATCTCAGGTTCTCAATACATGATTGACAAGACAACCAAATTAGTTGATAACTTGATATGGTCTAGCCAGCTGGAGAAGGCCAACAAGATGGAAAGTTGGCAAGAGTTTTGATTGTGTATTGTTTTTTCCGATTTTCTGTGATTCTCGAGGGAACTCTAATTTTTGGGTTTCTTTGTATTTACCAATATGGTTGGTGACTTTGGGAAGAAAGCTTGTCTTAGCTTTTATACATGTTTTTTGTATTTATTTATAGCTCCACACCAGTTAAAGAGACTCATACTTTTATGGAGAGACACAAATTCTTTGAAGGGACACAGCCATAATTTTGTACAAATCTCTCCTCATCACAAATTGCATACTTTTCACATTCTTGTCTAGGCAAATTGCATACTTCTCAGCACAAAATTTCCAAGAGATCTCTTTATGGGTTGAAGATTTTATCAAGTATTAATGCACTTTATTTGCCAAACTTGTTAAAACTTTGTTGGTATATTCCTTTGCCACATAGGTTGTCAAACCGTTTAACTATGTGGTAGGGTGTTCTTATGTTAGGAAGGCAATTACAACAATTGCGTCAGTTCTACTAATTTAAGCACTTCATATAGATTTCTGTAGGACAACATGTACAACACCAATTATCCAAAATGCTTCCATTACAGTAATAGTAGCAGGTTCTTGAGGCTTGTCGAATTAGATATCCATCACAGCGGCCCCTGTTTAGCTGCATATAGCAAAGAAATAGAAGTTTGGTTGTGTTTGGTAACATAGTTGGCAAATGCAAATGTCTCCTGTTTGCTATCGGTCAATTTACCATTAGCAAATCACAAGTGGCAAATAAAGTCCCCTGTTTAGCTGCATATTGCGAAGAAATTGAAGTTAGGTTGTGTTTGATAGCATAGTTGGCAAATGCAAGTGTTCGCACCATTTGCTAATGGCCAATTTACCATTGACAAATCACAAGCGGCAAATAAAATTCTAAGTTTGTGTGGCACATTTATCCTTTATATGGTGGTCTAGCGGGCATATTATCTGTGGTTAAATTTGCCAAATTTTGCGAACTTCTCACAAATGCATTCAAACATGGGAAAATCATTATAGTGGCCAAGTTTATATATGTCCACTGTATAGTGGACGGATATTGACTAAACAGAGTCTTATCTCGTAATCCTGCAGTAATAATCACAATAGTGTACTGAGATTTCTTAATCATTACTATTTCTTCCACTTGCTTTAATTCTATGGATATCTTTCACTTCATATAAATTTCTATTAGGACAAGTTGTATGACATAAATTATCTGAAGTACCCCCGTGACCTGGCCCCATTGCTTTCATTGGAGTATGGGTGTAGATGCATATTGCTATTAAAGTGAATTTATTTCACAACTCTTCTTTAATAATCACAATAGTGGATAATCCCTTTTAGTCTTATAATCTTTGTAGGTTAAAAGTGGACGTGTCACTCATGCGCAACTTGCAGAAGATTGGCTTTTGAACTCACTTAAGATTTTTCAAAGTCCATTCTCCAATGCTGCCTATGTTAATGCTTTGAAAGAAGTTGAACAGTTTCTTTGGGCTGGTGCTGAAATGGATCCGGTATGCTGTATCTCTTTCTATTGCGACTGGTTTTGTTTTGATACCACTTGTAATACCACGTGATGTTACTCGAAAGTGCTAGATGTAGTTACTATTGAGTTCTTGGGCCTCAGAAATCTCTTTATTACATTACTGATGTAGGACCAAGGGTCAAGAATTCAATTGTTTTTCGTACCAGTTTTGGCCTTTGACGCATGTTCTTGTCTTTGTTGTTCACTCTCGCACGGACACAAATTTATTACTTAATCACGTGAGTCTTGCTTGCAGGTTCGAGACTTGGCGAAGAATCTGGTTGATGGGAAGAGATGGGCTCTGGATGTAAGGAATTGCCTTTCTAAAGTTGAGACCTGGTCGGATCAACAAAACAGTGATGCGGAGAAGGTTAACTTAGGAGAAGTACAGAAGTTACTTAGTTTTAATCATCTACCCTGTAACGAGCCTGGCCATCTTAAGTTGAAGGTTGTGAATAATTATTACTTGTTACTGTTTTTTTGTTTTTTAGTTAATTATTCTTTGTTTAGAACGCCATCTGGTTCAATCTATACAGGTATATGCAGAAGAAGCAAGTGAGTTGCTTTTGGAGATAAAATCTGCGCTTTCTGTTTGCTCAATGGTAACAATTTTATGTGCTTGTGGGTTAATGTTGAACTCTTTTTGATAATTTTTCACTATGTTCGTTGTGCTACAAGGAGTCTTCTTTTGAGTCTGTCTAATTATTCATACTAGTAACGTATACGCGCAGCGCGTATTTTTCTTATGCTACCGAATGCTAAAAGAAAAGAAAATGATATTGTTAGAGTTCTAAGGGACATCTCAACACAAGGCATTAAATTAAAGGACATCATAAATTCCTAATATCATTTTAAATAAAATAATATGACATAGTGCATTTATTGGAAAAACTGACTCGTCTCAACACAAGGCATTAAATTAAAAGACATCATAAATTCCTAATATCATTTTAAATAAAATAATATGACATAGTGCATTTATTGGAAAAACTGACTATTGTACCGTACAATTTTTTTAATTGTTACTTTGTTTTACTTATCTTGCTTGCTTTATTCTTCTTATTTATTTTATTATTATGACTTTACTTTGTTTTATAACCAGTTTTTGAGAAGAAGGGAAAAAAGTATTAGAGTAAGTTGTGAATTGTGATGCATAATGACTCAAATATGGGGCTATTGGATAATGAGTCCCGCTAAAGCCCCTCTTTTTATTGAAGTATAATTTACCTACTCAAGAATTAAACTCAGAAAAAAACTGCAGAAATATTTATTACCCACAGCCTTGTAGCTGTATTTGGGACCACTATTATCTGAACATGAAGATGTGAGTGCTGACATTTGGGCAACCATTAGACGCATTTTGTGACAAGTGGTTTGAATTATGTTAACTGCCTGTAGATTTTTAATTTATGTTGGCAAAAAGCAGGGGCACAACTGCTCCTACAATTGACAAAAAGGTAGTCGTTCATTATTTATTAATATTCTACTGTAGCTCACCCCAATTTTTTTATACTAAGATATGATCCAGGAGAAATTTAACCTGATCCTTTTATTTCTCTTTCCTCAGTCACCTTGTGATTCTTTATATGGGTCCTAACTTTTATATTAATGGTGTATGGGCTCAATTCTGTTTATTTTGTTAACGGTCGTTTTTAATTCCTTGCCACTTTAGATGGATGAACTGGAAAAACTGTACATTAAAGCAACTAAATCACCAATCCATGTGGAAGAATGTGGAAGATTAGCGGGAGAGATCTCATCTGCTGAGGTATATATTCTGATACCTTAATTCTAGGCTATATCGGGAATAATGTTGTCAGAGCTTGCGTGCTCTATTGCATGTTCTGTACTAGGTGACATGCAATGTTATTTTTAGAACTTGCGACCTGGGGTTATGGGGCATCCCCTCCGATCCGATTTTTCGATATATATATGTGTGAGAGAAGGCTGTTAGTCTTCTCTCTCTTGTTCTTCAGATTTTCGTCTTCTCTTGTTTAATAACTAAAATATGTTTTAATTGCTATATATATTTAACTTCTCTCACGTCACTGTAGTGATAAAATTGTGTTCGTTACTTTGTTCCACCAGGTTTGGATTGATAGTGTAGATCAATTTTTCTCAGTGAAAAATCCAAGAAAGATGGAGATTGATGATCTTCACAAGTTATACTTTCAGGTAAGTTGTACTCAAAAGTTTAGACGACATAGCCAGGAAGGAATTCTCTTCTCATGCTCCACAGGGTTTCATAGTTCTGATCAGATTACTTATATATAGATGTTGGAGCTTCGCGTTCAGCTTCCAGAAATGGAGTTACTTTTGGATATGTTAGAGCAGGCGGATTCATGGAAAACTCGTTGTAATGAAATGTTGAAAGGGCCCTTACGTTTAAAGGTTGTTTACTTTAATCAAATTGGAATCACTTTATCCATTACAGTATTTGTGGAAGAACTTACATCTGTCTAGTGGGGTTTAAACCTTTTTAATTAATCACTGCTGTAGGAACTTGATATTTTTCTAGAGGAAGCTCGCTGCTTTGTAGTTGATATTCCAGAATTGAAGCTTCTGAGACAACATCACTGTGATGCTGCGTCTTGGGTTTCCCGCTTTCATGAAGCTCTTGTGAATATCCAGGAAAGAGAAGATCAAGAAAGTCTTGTCCAAGAATTAACTTGCATTCTCAAGGATGGGGAAATGTTGAGTGTACAGGGTAAGTTTCTGCTTATTTCTTTCTTTTATTTAGTTGCTTGATTAAAATAGTTTGATTCTTGTCTCTTCCTCTTTAATTACTTCATCTAAAATTCTTTATATGCAGTTGATGAATTGCCTCTTGTTGAGACAGAACTGAAGAGGGTCTCTTGTAGGGTAAAAGCACTGAAGGTAGCCTAATTAGTAACATGGTTTGATGGTTTTAAATATCTTTGTATCAGCTGAATGAGTATGAAATATATTTTTGTTGTCTTTATATCATTTTATTTTTCTTTCATTTTTATTTTTTGTTATTATTATTTAGTTGTTTATAAATGTTTATTTATATACTTAGTTAAGTGTTTATTATTGCTACGTCCCGAAATTTATAACTGTTGCTTCTGCCTTTGTTGAAATTTGTTACTTGTACAGGCACGCTGTACTCAAATGCCACTTGACTACATCCAGCAACTCATGTCAGATGCTATTGTGTATGTCTCTTTCCTTGCTGTGACAGCATAGCTAACTATGTCCCTTTTTTGTTTTGGTTTTTTTTTATGCTATATTTATATGATTATTTTAATCACTGATTTTTTTTTCAAATAACTTCTACAGACTACAAATAGAAAAAGAGAAACTGTTTGTCGATATGTCTGGAGTTCTTGCGGCTGCTATTTCATGGGAAGAAAGAGCTAAACGAGTTCTTGGGACTGTGGCTGAGATGTCTGAGTTTGAGGATGTTTTCAGGTTTGTAGCCATTGATACTAATTTTATAGCCCTCCTTCCCCTCCTTTCCCTTTTGGCCTTTTAGATATGTAGGCTTTACGAGTTTAGGTGGTGATCAGAACCATTATTGATGAAACTTACTCATATGCACCGCATCAATTATTTATTATGGCGACTTTTAAATATTTCAGGGCTTCGGAAAAAATCTTCATGATACTACCATCCCTACATGAGGTAAAAGATGTATTTTTATCTGCCAAGTCCTGGTTAAGAAGATGTCAGAATTTTCTTAGTGGGAAGTCTTCAAGTTCGTTGCTGAAAGTGGATGCCCTCAAGGTGACTATACTGTCTTCTGTGTGCAGTAGTCTTCTGTTAAGTTAATGCACAAGCTGTAATCACTTTTTGTGTTTTGTAGGAAGTAATTGCTCAGTCAAAGCATCTGAAGGTATCTTTGGAAGAACCAGAAATGCTTCAGCGTGTTTTAAAAGAATATGAGGCTTGGGAGCATGAGGCTCATACGCTTCTAGGATGTGCAGAGTCCTTGTTAGATACATGTGATATAGTCAGTGCAGTGAACAATGATTTTATGGATAAAACCACACAACTACTTGATAGATTTCAGAGTGCCACAAAAGCTGGGTTGTCTTTAGGTTTCGACTTTCCTGAGATGTATAAGCTTCAAAGTGCATCAGCCAAACTCCAGTGGTGCTTGAAGGCTATCTCTTTTTGCTCCAAGGTTCCTTTACTTGAGGTGATAAGTGCTTACTGGGCTTTGCATTTTTAGCAGTATGTTTATAGTAATATATTGCATCAAATCAGTTACTCCTTTCTTTTGCTTACAAAATTTATTTAGTTAACCTTGATGGATTCTTGCTACCTTTTCAGAATCTTATCAATGTAACAGACAAATGCTTTATATCTTTATATCGATGTGTTTGACATTATCGAAAAAAATCGATGTGGTTGTTACATGGAAAATAATGTTATTTTGTTGGTCTTCTAGGAGGTTGAGGTATTGCTGGAAGATGCCAAATGCTTATCTATTGCATGCACCTGCAATAATTTAGAGAGCTCATTGATTAATGGAGCAAGATGGCTTCGAAAAGCATTGGCAGTACTTTCAAAGAGTTCTTTGCAGAAAAGGTGCAAATTGACTGATGTTGAAGAAACACAGGAAGAAGCTCAGGTAATATGATTTAGATGTGTATGGTCTCCTTCTAACTTAAGATGGGAAGAACGTCATGGTTTTCTTTACACTGCAATCTTACGTGATATTATTATTTTGCTGCCTTTAAATTGCAGGGCATGAAATTACCCTTTCCCGAGGTGGTTGCTCAGCTTGTAAATGCTATTGAAGAACACAAGTAAGTTTCCTATTTGTATGGTGCAATTTTTTTTTTCCGTAATTTGAGAGTTCGTTAGATCTATATTAATCTCATTCCAGGAAAGTCCATTTTGTTTACAGCTCATTGCCTCATTTGTTAAAGATACTATGATTAGTACTGCAACTGTGACCAACACCTTGATTGACTTCTAACACAGTAACTCATAACTTGATTTTCTCCATTATTTTTATGGGTCTGTTCGGTAGCCATTTAAACTAAAATTAGTTATGTCTATAGAATTGATAATGAGAAACTCATTCTTTGTATAGACTACTATGATAGTAGTGAACGGCAATAAACTATTATTCTCATTTTGCTAGAAACATATGCAAAAAGTAATGGCGGAAGGCCGAGATCAGTTTTTAGAATGTCTAAATTCTACAGTTGTTTTCCGTAGTCATTTCAAAACACAAACAGTCACCCTCATGATTTGGGTTGGTGAATCTGTATAATACATCATTAAATTCATTTCTAAAGGCGTTCATCTTTTTAGGTTGTTGTGAATCTAATGGTGCACTAGTTCTTGTTGATGAAGCCTATTGTTTTCACTTTCCACTAAATAGTTTGGTTCTCATAAATTGAGATTAAGTTGGCAGAGCTCCTTGTAAGGCTTGTTGGGAAACATACTTTTTTCTGATTAGGAATTACTTTCTTGTCATTGCATTCAAATAAAATTATGGATGTCACCCTGCTACTACAGTCTATCTTTGCATTGGAAAAGTAGAACGGGCAGGCATTCAAATAAAATTATGGATGTCACCCTGCTACTACAGTCTATCTTTGCATTGGAAAAGTAGAACGGGCAGGATATTTATTGATTGGAAACCGTGCCTTGTCTGCCTTCGTTATACCAAAACCATGTCGAATGTGACAATTCTCAGTTAAGAGTGAGTGTAGTTGAACAATTCCTTGGGCACTAATTGTTGGATGCTTTTATAATCCTGTAAGTGATATGACACTCTTCGTTTGGTGCTAGGATGTTAGAATAGCCTACCTTCACAACATAACATTGTCCCGTGGTCTACTGATTAAAAGTTAAAAAAAAAACTAGACAAGCATACCTTCTGGAGTGGGAGAGAAAACTTAAACTGTTGACTAAACCCCATTTGATAGAAAAGGGACTTGATAAAAACCCTAAAAAGCACATAACTCAACTGCTATCCGTCTCTTAGTACCAGCTCCTTACCTATGAGAATTGATATATTGTTAAACATGAAACCTTGTTGTACTAGGAAAAAACACTACAACATAAAAGAAACTTAATTTGAAAATAAAAGTATTCTGCTAACTATCCTAATATAGGCACCTGGAGCTTGAAACCATGGCTGAGACATGTGCCTTGTGCCTATTAAGCTCCACGTCTTTTAGAATATATAGATCTACTTGGACTATGATTGTGAAGTGACATACTCGTCAATTAGATAAGTTTCTCCTGTAGTGCTGTCTTAGTGGAAACCTGTATCATACACTTCCTTATAATGTTTATCTTTACATTCTGCTATTGCAGTTTGTTCCCTTCTGCTTGACATTCTTTATTGGGCAAAAGCATTACACAATTGGGACTTTCCCTGGCGTGTTTCTGTATGCTGCTTTGAATTTTTTTTGCTGATTGTCTGTTACACTGTATATGCAGGTCTTGGCAAGAGAAGGTTCATATGTTCTTCAACTCTAGGTCGGGGAAGCAATCTTACACTGCATTGTTGCAGCTGAAGGTAATTAACGTTTCCTTTCTTTTCTAAGCCAGTGTTAATTGTGTCTTTGGTTGGCAATCAGCGTGTTCTTTTATCTTGGGAAGTTTTAACCTTTCTATGTTTGTATAATGGTTGTTTCTTAACTCACTTATGTATGCACTGATTGATGTGTTTAACAGTGAGGCGTAGGAATAGTTCTCTTTTTTAGTATCCTGAATATTATATTTGCCATGTTCCTTGTTCACCCTTTTTTCTCTGTGTTGTGGCAAGATTACTGTTTGCTTACATTTATATGGTTAATAGCTTTTCTGTAAAGACTTTGCCCATGAAACTCGTTTTCATGTTAAATAGTATAGGTGGTGGAGGTATATGTTAATTATAAGTGCGCCCCTTGCATATAGGTTTTCGGTTTCGTTAGTATTGAGTATTGACTCATTGACTCATATATCCATATGCTTCTGTGAACATATAGGTGTATCATGTCAGTGAATTTTAAGTTCTGTTTTGGCCAATAGGTGCCTCGTGGAGGGTGTTGATTATAATAGTTTCTTTTTCTGATCAACTCCTCAATCAACCAGTACCGTTATTGTGATATCCCGTCTTGAACAACTTTATGTCCCAAGGTAAATGATCTTTGACGAAGTGAGCTAGACCGAAACAACTAGTTTGATCGGTGAAGTTGGGAATATGCATAACCTAAATATGAATAGATGGGGCTACAAAGTATGGTAGCTTATTAGATCACTGTCATTTGGGATCCCATACTTCCCATCCAATTAAGACAAATATAGTACATCACTTGTGGAAGCGTAGAAAGAATTGTGCAACTTACTACTTCAGTGTTTAAATAATTTAGTATACACAATTATTTGAAATGTTAATTGTATTTCGGTTTCTACTTTGAGCTGGGTGCTAGCTATTTGCTGGTGTGTGTTTGTATAGAAAGAAGATTTCAAGTTGTTTTTCTTTTTTATTTACTCTTTTCTCTTTTCTTTATTTTTTATTTCTAATGATTATGATAACAAGGTTTCTAATGTTATCAGTCCGCAAGTCGTAGTGTCATTAGGACTTTAGGCAATGTATGTTTGTACATCAACAATAAGTACTCATGTTTAAAGTCTTTATTAAGGTGGGCAATATAACCACACAATTAATGTTTTTCAATTATGAAAGATCACGAGTTTTTCCTTGAAATGAATGATATCTGTTTTAGGAGTTTACTTATTTTTTTTTTCATATGTGAGCGTATTTTATTTCTACCCTCATTAGATATCCACAAATTATCTTATTTTTTGTAAATTTTAAACTTTATTTTTTACTTTTAATATCATTAAGTTATATCGTCGATATATTTTCTGCACAGAAGTAAGTCAATTTGAAATACATACACAAATATACTGATGGTTAATATTGATAACAAATATTTTTTAATGGGAAAAAATTACGGTGATCTGTGATGATGTATTAGCATGTTTAGAAAAAAAAATAAAAACATTTTGATTTCTTAGTTTCCATTGGTTCATGTTTGCCAGTGTCTACCTGTATGGTTGATAAGCTGTAGTCTTGTGTTTCTTCAAACTAAAGATGAGAAAAATTCAGTTTCTCTATTTAACTTAGGTGTGAGAAATTTGTTTGTATACTAAACTAGCATGCGTTACATGCAGCAAGGTTTAGTATGACTTACGTGGCTGTCATGTTTGAGTTACATATTTCAGGACCTTGGAGATTCAGTTGCCTTTGACAGTCTAGAGCTTGATTTGATTGCGTCAGAAAGTGGTAAAGTTGAGAAGTGGATTTTATGTTGCAAAGAAGTTATTGAGCTTGTAGTTGGTGAGATGAAACCATTACGTAGTTCTCTTTTAACGGTGAGGGTTTAGGATCTTAGTTGTTAATTTATGACCCAATTGCTGTTTCAGTTTCGACAGTTGTTTTAAAACAATTTTTATTTTCGGACAGATTGAGCAAAATCTTGATAGATCTTTACACATATATCAAGATCTGAAAGGCTGCAGAATTAATAATAAGCTCCCATACATGTGCTGTGCGAGTGATTCTGGAGAGCAGGACGTCTTGGCCTGCTCAATTTGCAAAGACCGGTAAGGTCCCTTGTCATAGGATCAATTTTTACCTTGACCTGGGGAGGGGGGATCCAAGGGTTTAGGGGTGAGAATTCTGTAAAGTTTGCGAGTAAAGAAAATGTCCAGGTGATTTTGATGTCTCCCAAATTTTTGGTGGAGTTTTTTTATTTCTTAATTTTTTTTCTCGTGTGTCTTGTTGGGGATTGCTGCTTAGGTATGAGGTATGACCACCAATTTGTTGTTACAACTAGGGGGACCCCACTTTATCAAAAATATTAGGCAGAACCCTTGCAAATTCCAACGCCTACACGATGACCTTTTTTTCCATGCGAAGAAGCATTACTGTTGGATCTTGCAACTGGGGAGGGGGGGGGGGGCTTTTACTTTTTTTAAAATAAAATTATTATCTCTTTAGTCGGATTGAACTTTTCGTTTAAGGACATCCTAGAATTTGTTAAGTTTGCCTGCAACAGGTACCATTTTGCATGCATGGATTCAAGGCTTGCTCATACAAACAAATATACTTGCCCTTATTGCCTTTTCATGGAGAGTGGAGCTGTTTCGAGAAATGGACGCATCAATAAGGTATCACATTGTATCTGTATTTGTCTAGTTTAAGAATTAACTTATTTCGTATCTTCTAATTCTAGTTATTGTAGATATTGAGGGGAAAACGCAATGAACTGAAGATTCTCGTTGAGCTTGTATCTGCTGCCAAGGAATTTTGCATACGGTAATATTCCATTAGTCTGTAGAATGTTGTTGTCAGTTTACCACGTGGCATGAATTTGCCATTTCAGGCAGCTCAGTGTTTTAGTTGTATAATTTTACCAGTTAATATTCATTTTCTTGTTGAAATTGTATGTTAATTCAGAATAAGTGAAGTGAATTAATAAAACGTTTGGAAGGGTTAATTGACTGAATACGAATTCTATAATTAATAGGAGAGATTTGTGATCATTTTTCTAAGGAGAAACAAATAAGTAAACTTTTAGGAAGAATGTCAAAATTTCAATGTTCAAAAAAATTAAGTTCGTTCTTTCTGTTGTTTATATATAATTGGATTCTTCTGTAATGAATTTCTTTCTTCCTCTTGTACATTTCTTATTATCTGGACATATAGAGTAATGATTATCACATATGTGTCAAGGCCTATTAAGGATAGCCGAAATCCCAACTTCCATTAATAAGGTCAAGCTGTGGGCTTTGGGTAGACGTGACTGTAGGCGATGTGTCGTTACAGAGGTGGACCCCTTCTACCTCATTTTGATGCCTGCTTACCCGTTTTACAATTTTCTTATTTCTCTTTGATTCCTTGGAATCTCTTACACTACTCGTGAATAGTGATTATAATGATATCCTTTGTATAAGATTAACATTTAGCCATATCATAAATGCTCATTTTTTTTCCCCTGATTCCTTAAGCTCTACTGTTTTGCAACTCTCGAACAATCTTGAACTTGTCTTAACCATTCTCTTTATAACAATATACTATGTGTTTTCATGCCAAATAAGTACACCTCTATTCTTCTGTTTTTTCAGTGTCATTTCAGACATAATTTTTGGCCAAACGTCACTTTTTTGGGAGACAAAATCTTGGGAAAATTTTACCTATCTTATAAAAGAAAAAGAAATTTGGAAGTTTGAAATTTAACCATTGGTGTTTAGTGTCAAATTTGAATTTGTGAAATACCATTTGTACTCGTCTAGTTTAAATGTATGCCCTAGCAAAGGTGTATTAAATTTAGAAAAAAGTAGGAACAACTGAATACTTAACATATAGGTAGTTTTTACGTGTAATACACGTCTGGTAGGGCTTCCGTATACCCTTGTGTGTATTTCCTTGTTTTTTTGTTTTATATGGATTATCTGTTAAATTACTTATCTATACAAAACTCCAATTGGCTTGTGAAATGCATCACATCACACCTTAGAAATTAAACGGTTGACTGATGTGCTTTTTCATTGGTTTCCTATAATGTTGACATGTTAGGTCATAGAAAAAATAGTGGAAGATGTACTTTTTCATTTGTGATGTTGTTGTGTGAGCTCAGTAGATGGGTGTTCCTGTGTTTACCAGGATTGAAGAAACAGAGATGCTAGAACATGTTGTGAAACAAGCTCTTGATTGCAAATCTTTCTTAACTGAAATAGTCGATGATGTCCTTGTCTATGTTGATAAAGATCTCAGCTCCGTTTCTAATAAACTTCTGACTTTGTTGAAGGTGCTTATCTTCTCTTATATTACCCTTTTTTTTTACCCCTTAAGAACCTTATATTTTATTTAGATATAGTAAAAGACGGGAGAAGACAAGCGTGCAACAAATTATGCCGCAAGTCTCTTTTTCTGGTTGCCCTGACAAATAATACTCTGTTTGGGAGCAGGCAGTGGCTGTGGCTGGTGTATATGATCAAGAGGCTATCTGCAGCTTGGAATTGGCAATTACTAGATACTCGTGGAAAGTCAAAGCTGAGAAATTGTTAATGGGTTCACAAAAGCCCTTGATTCAACAGATCCAGCGCCTACTGAAAGATGTATGTCTTGTCAACTGCTCATTTTGGTTTTAGAACAGTAATATCTTCTAAGTTTTGCACTGTATTTATTTTTTTCCATTCATTTTTTATTAAACCAGCTTGGTTCCTAACATCGATGTTCTTATGGACTATATTATCACCTTTTAGTAGTTTGGATCATGTAATGTAGTTTGTGATATGAAGTTTAGTTAAGTTTATTATAGATTAAAACTTCATACCCTGTACTTAGTTGCAACCATGCTCGTTCCTGCATATTGCTCAAAGCTACGATTTATCTCTGCTATAATGGTTTCACTGACCTCTGGTCCACTTATTAGAAGCTCTTGTTGGCGTCACACTTTACAAGGGAATTTTATGCTTTCTTTGCATCCTCTGGGTACCCTATGACACTATGTAACCTTTTGCCCTTCCGGTGGTTGCTCTGGTTGAGACTATTTCTCACACTTGACTGATTTGTCACTCATGCTTTGTTTGGGTCACTTATGTGCAGTAGCTTGGTTTCCCGAGTGTCTCTTCATGCCCTACACTTGCCATAGCTACTGTGCTAAGTTGCATTCACTGTAGGACAGTAGGAGGTGGGATAGAAAAGGATGAGTCCGCTAAAACATGCTAACCTCCTTAGGATTATTTTGCACCTTGTAGATGCGTGGGTTCCCCCTCTCATACAATTTTGTCGATACATTTTCTTATGGAGACTTAGTTTCACTGAATTAAAGTAAATAAAAATAAATATAATGTATAAAGTTAAGACACTGATCCTGTTGACAGAGCAACACGACTATTCTACTATTCATATCGATCCTACTGACAATTTTTGTAGTCTTAGTTGAACTTATTGCATACTTGTATATAGCAACCACCTTATTTTCTTGGTTAGAAATGAAATATATTGATCCATGAATTGTGGACAACTAGAATGATGTCTATTGAGCATGGAAGCTAAATCAGAGATTGGGAATATGTGACAGGGTTCAGCAATAAATATGCCGTCTGAAGATTTCTTTGTGAAGAAACTTACGGAAGTGAAATGCATTGGCTTGCAATGGTCTGATAAAGCAAAGAAGGTTGAGGCATTTCCATTAGTATAAGGTGTACTCCAATTAGATCACACAACTAATTAATTGAAAACAATGTCATCTTCATGCAGGTTGCTTCTGACTGTGGGGAGCTTGGGTTGGATGAAGTATTCAAAACAATAGCAGAGGGTGAAAGTTTACCAGTTCATCCTGAAAAAGAGCTGAAGGTAATTTACTAATCACAATTTTGTATGGCATTAATCTCTCTCATTCTAATTTAGCCTTTTTGGATTGGCAAATGCAGTTATTAAGAGCTCGAAGTGTACTTTATTGTATATGTCGAAAGCCTTATGATAACAGAGCAATGATTGCTTGTGATTCATGTGACGAATGGTATCACTTTGATTGCGTTAATCTACATGGACCACCACCGAAGATCTACCACTGTCCTGCTTGTAAACCACTGACGGAAGAGTTTTCTTTCCCACCACAGTTGAGCCGTGAGGAGAGGTAAGAGATTGTGTTTAGTTGGCATTAGCTATGTTGTCTTTTCCATGCATTTAATTTTTCATTTCAAATATTTGATTGTGGTTGCCTATTTTGTTTATTGTTGAGACCGCGCTTATCTGTCTGGGGTCACCAGTTGTCAAAAAATTTAAATTAGAAATGATGCCACTCGTGTGTGATGGCTAAATACTTGTGCACTATTGGTGAAAAAGTAAGCAGCGTATGGAAGTTTAATTTGACATTTTAATCCTTGAGAAAAACGAAAATAGACTAACCACAAGTCGTAAGTTTGGACACAAGTTTTGCTTCTCATCTCAGGCAAGACAAGTAGTACAAGCTCCAAAGCAGCAACTCTACTTCTGGAACTAATTATTTATCTTTTTTTGGATCTTATTAACGACTTGAGAAAGTGTTTCCATTGTGCATCTTAAAACTCTTGCTGTTATTATTATTATTTAAAGAACATTATCTAGTTATTGCCCTTGCTGTATGTTTCTCAATGAATTGAAATTTTTAGATCTATTTCTTGAAATTAACACAAATAATTAGGTTGAAGGTCTACTTGTATTAATAATTCTTATGGCATTGCCGTTGTCAATCAGTTTTACTGTTCTGGTTCCCGTCAAACCTACTATGTTGTAGTTTTCATGGGGATGTGAGGCAATCTTTAATTGTGTTCAGTCATATATTTGATGGAATGAAGACTTTTAGAAGATGGGCTCGACTCATCACATACATGGAGAACTGAATTAATATTTAACTGATGAGATGCTCTTAGAGATGCCATGTGATCAATGACCTATCATGCATACTGTTCGGTTGTGTTATTTTATTTACCGTTGTTTTATTTCTTTGGTTGGAGTCCTTGAAATTCTTGGTTATTTATTCAATTTGATGCGTTGACAGGTCAACTGATTTTGACAGTGTGGGGCCTCAGACACCCTCTCCTCGGAGCAGTAAATCAAAACAACGAAGAAAATCAAGTTCTAAACTGAATCAGAAGATGCTGGTTGTCACTGATCTTAGTTATATATTGAGGAATTCTAATGGCATTGATCAATTATGGTGGAGAAACAGAAAACCTCTAAAGAGAACATCTAGAAAACGTGTTAAGCTTGATAGCCTCTCGCCATTTTTCCATTTGCAATTGTAAGGAAATTTTTTGGTCATTCATATCATTCAATTCATTCATTTAATTCTTATATTTCATTCTTTTTGGCTATCACAAGTAACGAATAAAATTCACTTATTTCAGCGCAGTATCTATTTGAACTCATTTTAAAAGGCTGAGTGAAGTTCTCTTAAAATTCTTTTCAGACGTTTTGTTACTTTCAACTTTGCTATAATATAAACAGCAGACACTGCCGAAAGGTGAAAATTCTCTCTTTTCACCTGTAGATTTTCCTTTGCGTGGTGCCAATTCTTTCCAAATATCCTGTAAATGTGTAACTTTATAACTGTATACCAAAATAAGTTTGTGGTTTCATTGGAAGCTGGTTATAGGAAGATAAGTTTCTCAAATTAACTTTTAAAGGGGCGAAAGTTTAAAAGAAAATACAAAGGAAATTGTTGATGGTAATATAGGAGAGATGTGGTTTCTCTGTGTGCCGGAAAGGTGTAGTTGAACCGGTGCTGCTTATCATTTCTATTGTAGTTTCTTTAGGGATGGAGATACATACTACGAATATCGTTGTTGGACTATATGGGCTTCGAAAATGTTGTGAATGGAAACTGGGTTTTATCTAATTGTTGTCTTTGGGCCTCTCGGTACACAGCAGTAACTTTTGGGGCCGTAAAGCAAATGCAGTCTCCAGATTTTCAAATCCTTCATAGCGTTACGTAGATAGGTAGTGTCAGTCACGTCCTGCAATTTGCATTTATACAACCCATATAGACTGCTGCTCTACTGGACTACTCAGGGATGTAAAATGACTCTCGCGTGCTCGTCAAGGTTCACTTACGTTTTTTAAGTTTTTTCATGCATAAATGCATTATGGAAATCTTGTTCTGCTATGCGCCTATGCCACACCAACTGGGTTGTTCAAGGTCACAAGTCACAAAGCAAATAGTCCACAACACACCAGGACATAAAATGAAAACTTCCCGATTCTTGGCTCAAAACAACTTGGAAGCTGCCCAGGAAGGCCATTTAGCTGGTTTGGATCTGCAGCATCGTGCAAGTAAAATAAGCTAACTCTTATTGTTTGTTGATAATGTTTATAGCTCTGGTACAATTTTTGATTAAAGAGTTGCAAGAGCCAGATTCACAAGGCCTTCCACTGCTTCAGTACTGACGGGTTAATAATATTTTTCTGAACCACCAGATAGTTGCCTAATGAGAAAAGGCGAGCAAATGAGCAGACACTATCAACTTTCACTTACTGTATGATTCCCACATAACACCCAGATCAACGTTACCTCCTGAAACTATAATACCAATATTGCCAGAGTCTTTATATGCAGGATTCTGCTGAAAAGAGTGAGACAGGACAGCAGCAAGGCCGATAGCTCCGCTAGGCTCCACTACAACCTTCAAAATCTCATAACACATTCTCATGGCTTGTATGATCTCCTTGTCTTCCACTACAATGACTTCATCGACTAAATCTCGCACTACGGGCCTGTAATAGAAAGATAACACAGTAACAAACTCCAACTTAAAAAAGGTTCGCTGAGAAAATGAGTACACAAACTTGCAGGACTTTACTTGTACCACTGTACTTAAGTTTAGATGAACTTCCCTTTTTAATTTTTTACAAATGTATAGCAACATTTCCAATCGGAAGAGCACAAATGGTAAGCCCATAGGTTTAAATTGTAAATTTGTAATCCTTAAATATCATGAAGACAAAGAAGTCATTGGATTCAATTTGGGCCTCAGCTCTCAACTCTAAAGCTGTCAGAGGACGACATTTTGTTTAAAGCACAGTTGGCTTTATTATCAAGTAATTAACTGTATCGAGTATCGACTATGGACTCGTTAAGGGTTTTTACCACTATTATCCGAAGCATGTGTGATAACTGGAACTCAACTACATGGCCTTCTCCATAAGAACCCACTAGTGGGATTGTACTAGTGCTGCTTCTAAATTGAAATTGTCGAAGTAGTACAAGCTACAAGGGTAGAGAAGTATGGCGAGGAAGGATTAGTTTAAAAAATGACTTCAAGCAAGTGCACACTACCTGCATTTATATCCAGTTTTTAACAGTTGTTCATTATTTACTGGCACATTTTAGGTGGCAATGGTTTTTTCTGTAATGTTATACAGACTTTGTAGAAGCAAGAATATGTTTACCATGTCAAGTCTCCAAGAAAAGCTCGAAGCCCATCGGCAATTGTGTTGGTCTCTGGCAGTGTGACAATCCGTCCAACTGCCTTTGACTGAGCAGCATCATTAGCTCCCCTTGGTTCAGCTGCCAAAATCCGAATGGATGGCTTGATAGACTTGGCCGCCAATGCCACACCAGAAATCAAACCACCTCCTACATGTTTTTCACAAAATAAACAAATGTACTTTCTTAAACAAGAGTAGTCACTAGAAATTGATAAGCCGAAAATAATTGATAGCACAAATCATTGAGCTGACCACTTATTGGGACTACTATAGTGTCAATTTGAGGGACTTGCTCCAAAAACTCCAGTGATATGGTACCCTGCCCACTGCAAAATCACAAACACCGTCATCCTTGAATCATGGAACTGCCAATTCCAAGCAAAAGAAACACATTATGTGTAAGCAGTGTCGTAGCAAATAGGATGTGGATGATCCATTTATTGAAACAGAAACATAGGCTTAACTATTTTAGTTCCTCATTTGAGAATGTTTTTGGATGTCTTTGACAAAAATGACGGCCTAAACCATCACTTAAGTAAAAATACTTTGAGATCAACATGCCTTTTCGTTCCAATATATTACACTATTCAGTAGATCGATATGTAGCAGGTTCCTATATATAACCTTTTCCGGAAGGTGAGGCAACCAAAACTGCTTGGGCATTACCAAAAGAAACAAAAACAAGGATTAGGAGAATGCACCAACTCAACTAACTAAAGCTTAAAATGGTGTTGTACTGTGTAACAAGTACCTATATCTAGGACGTGAAGTGTGTGTTTGATGTTACATCCTCGCGCTGTCCTGTACCCTGTGTTGCTCTAGAAGTAGCCATTTTGATACCTACCCAGCTAAAAAACAAGAAGCTACGGTCACTTTATTATATACTTATACTATATTGTATGCTAAAATTTCCAAACCCCCTCCCCCCCCTCTCTTTACACACACTCACATACTGTCACCTCCGTTAGCCAAGCGAGTATAGGTAGCTCAGTGATCTTTCTTGAAATTTTCAATTGTTTATAATGTAGGGATGGTTGGGAGGAAAGTAGAAAATAAATGAAAAACAAATAGAAGGTGTAATTCACTTGGCTTAGACGATCATGAGACATAAACTACCTTATTATCTTCCCATCGTTGAATGGATGAATCAGAGTTGCACCAGTTTCCTCCATAACCTTCAGAGCAGCACGTTCTCTTGACTGCATTGTGGCTTCACTCCAGAAAACCTTCCCACCGTAACGCTTGACATTTTCAACTTTACACAGTGGGGCATTTCTCGGTATAACAATATAGGCTGGGATTCCACGGAGCTTTGCAGCCAAGGACACAGCTGCGGCATGGTTTCCACTGGTGTGGAATGCATTATCAAGATTGTTAATGCTTAAAACATATAAGGAAGATATATTTGAAATCTGGTAGCAAAAGTAGCATACCTGCTGTGGGTAACAACCCCTTTAGCTGCTTGACCATCTTCAAGAGAGAATATAGCATTGCAGGCACCTCTGAATTTGAAAGCACCACTGCGACAATATGGAGGCACTCAATCTCGTTAAATTTCTTTACTCATGCTGACTGAAATGATATTCTCATAAAGATAAAAAAGAAAAAGAAAACAACTTGAAGCAAAAAATAATCAGAAAATTTTATCCTTCCACCTGTATATAATTTCTCACCCCTTCTGAAAACATTCACATTTAAAGAATAACCTCCTTCCCGAAATAGAATTTAGAAGTTCTGAAGACATGATTGGAGTTCTATGTATGAAAGGCTCGATGCGTACTTGTGCATCTATAATGGATGAAATATCAGCTGCATAATCTTCAGTCTGAGACTCTTTATTTGCGTCCATCTGTCCATGGTAACAACAACGATGAAAAGTGGTTAACAAGTATAGATGAAACAGTACATTGTAACTACGGTTCCAATATATGAATAATAATATCTTGAAGTATCCAAAAATTAAGGGAAGTTCTAGTGACGAGCTTGGCAGCGGATCAGCTGGCAAGGCAGTTTTTCCAAGAGGCCTTGAGTTCAAGCTCATACATAAGGTGGTCGGAGGGGTTATGAGCTATGTTGTCAGGGGAGTGGCGAGACATTAGGCTTCCTAAGTGGCGTCTTGGGACACCTTACCCGACGCTGAGCACCTTGGTGGCTACTTTGACAGCATAGGATAAGAGTATGAGGTTCAAAATAGAATACTCACTGTTATTATTCTTTTTCTAACTTTCTGTAGCTTGGGGGTTATCGTGGAAGTATGCAAGAATGTCATCTCTATAATAATGTAATGACTTGAACAAGTAGATAATTCTAGTTCCAGTTAATCCTTTCTGAGCCAAGGGCTATTGAACTTACAGTCGGATGTTGAGAATTCATGATGTAGATTGGAACTAAAGGAATACATGTTTTGGTTTTGACTAAGATAACACAGATTGTTAAGCCTTAGATAAGTACATCCAAAAAAATGCATCCGTCTCTGTGCGTGCATAATTATATATACTGATATACCACATCCAAGAAAGCTTCAACTGTTCGGGATGCTACTAAGGCTACAACTGACAAGTTACAACTCTCTAGTTAATCAGTCATGTACAGAGCTATCATAGTTTCATACAAAGAAACATAAAATCTTCAAAATAATTTCCTCATCCTGCCACTTACTGGCCCAGCCTTCCTTAGCATACCTTTTCTCCTAATCTAATTTTCAGCTTTTGTTTTTAACAATCAAAGCTTGACAACAGCAAAGTAAACTAAAACTAGAACACACCCCCAACAGCATGCCCCGCATCTCCGCACCCACCTCTTACCTGAGCCTTTACACATTAGAAAAAAAATCACAACTAACAAAGACTACTTAAAAAATTATGTGTACAACATAACCTCTTTTCTTTCCAACCAAATCATTTATCATAACATACACTTCACTACTCAAATCAGTATAGTCAACTGACATGTAAAATTACTCAAACATTAATATGAGTTGTTCGACAAGTATATAAGCATCCAAATTAGCATTTCATGATTCATGAAGAACCTTCAATAAGGTCACACTACGAAATAATAATATTAAAAGGACCCATATTAAAAATCTAAAACCTACTTGCAAAGTTCTATTGCAATTTAGTTTGCTTAAAACTTGCTATCATTTCATACAACCAAACCCACACACTAATTAGTTCCAACTGTTTTAAATTGTAGAATGGTGGGTTTTACAAAATTGTAGTTATTGCCTTGATAACAATTAAGTACAGTCAACACTGGAAAACTTTAAGAGTTGAGGATTCAAAATGGACTTACAATATTGTTGGATTACAAAAGCTCTATAATCCTACTTTTTGGCTAATGCTGCTCAACTGGCGAAAGTGCTCCTCAATTTCTCAGCAACACTTAAATGGGTTAACCCAAGGTTATGTTTTGACCTTCTGAGTACCACTCAAATACAAATTGACAAACTCACTTGGCCCACTTAAATTCTCTAAATACTCCACTTAAAAATTGATCGCCCATGGTGCGTGTACATGACTTGTTGTTCTCTGTTATTCCGGAGAATATGGAAAACATCTTTGCAAGTGGGACATTCATGCACGCATTGTAAAAGGCACACAATATTCTTCAGAAGGAGATTTCTTTTTGCCCCTTTTCATATCATTTTTTCGTATATGGAGTTCCATTGTTTTTAGCCCTCGGTAGCACAAAATTTGATGACCCCGACTGAATAGAAGTTAGTGAAAGATATTGAGATTTATTTTATGCAGTTCAATCTATAACTTCAACTATTACATTACATCATCATCAGCAACATCGACAGAAACATTGTCCTCCTCAAGTGACACACTTTGGCTATGTGCAGCAGGAGCTTCCATTGCTGTCAAATTCGCAGGAAATGACCAATCAATTTGTGTTTCGAACGATTGAACTTCACAAAGGAGTTTCAAGGCTAGTGTTACTCCCTGTTCAAATTCTTCGCAGGACTCTCACTCAATGCTTTGAATATTTCAATTGGCAGCTGAGCAAATAACACATGCAACATGTCCACAAAGTATTGCCCTATAAACTGGTACATATCCTCTACGTACTGATGAGTAAGTTCCATGCATACTTGAAGAGAAGGCAGCATCTCGCTTCCGCTATTTTTTTTAAGGATCGATCACATTTGCTTGATCCAATTCAGACTGAGATGGATCATATGTGGTACCCTCAAAATATTTGGGAAGAAGAGAAGCCCGCCAATCCTTGCGTGCCCACATATGTAGCAAGCCTTAATATGTCATAGTTGTTCTCAATTAAGTTAATTATTTCATACGTTTCGTTCAACGCTAGCACTAAAGATCTACTGAGGTTCTGTCGAGGAGTACAATAGAAAGAAAGGACACTTCCATACCTTCTCCATCGATTAGCAAACCTCGATCAGTGTGTCTCATGATAAGAAACTGTTGGGAAGAATGAATACTGGAAAGAAGTAGGGACAACTGATTTGAATATTCACTTTCTCTCAACTTCATTGATCTTTTCATGCCCTGCACACTCTTCCATGCTGTCCATTCGTCTAACTCAAAACTTTCATGAACCAAATCATTAACTTCCTCTATTGCTACATCGTCTCTGGCTTTGTAATTGAAGAAACTACACCATTTTGAACGATTTACAAGATGTCCAAGTGATTAAACTACTATTATTGATGGAAGCACCATCAACACTAGTACAACGACGTATCCTACCAAGTTTAAAAATGCAAAGATTCGTCGATAAGAAGTATACCACATGTTCTAAGAAGCCAACATTAGATCTATTGCATCAGTTGTTGTTCTGCCATCAGTGTAAATGTCTAAAATTATCTTTTTGGATTATGAGGACATTACACCAAAGTTAAGACTTAGTTATTAAGTTAAGATAGAGAAAGGGAATGGTTTTGTTTGTTGTCAATGGCTACTCTTCATATAGATGAAGATGCCTACTATACGTATCCAGTCTGTGTATTGGGAGATAGTAGTGAGTTGAGAGTTAGTAACTCAGGTTAGGGTTCATTAACCAGACTGGAATCAAGCCACTCCTAGTTCTTGAGGGCGGTTTTTATAGGCATTAGGTGTGTGCATCGGATGCGACACATATACTGATGAGTACAGATGTACAGTCGTGATGAATGACATGTTTCTATAAGACGCACGTGGGTAGCAGTTGTAGGTGTTTAGGCTTATTTGAGCTGGCATATGGTGTAATGATGGTGAGCGGCTGTAATGGTTCATGTATTACGGCGGGAAGGAGGCTTAAGGATATTGTTAGTAATGATGACAGTGGCAAGTGATGGCGTCACGAGGTGGGTGTCGTGGGCAAATATCGTCAACCCGATATTCCAGCTCGAATATCGTAAATAAATCGAAATATCGACATAATTGTCGATATCTTGCGTATAAGTTCATGTGTTACAGGAATAAGCGGGAAGAAGGAAGGAGAAGAATGGGAATGGACACGCGTCAGGATAGGATTGGACACCACTATAGCTAAAGGACTATATAAAGCGATGATCAGGAGAAAGAAGATTCATTCGATTCATTCCATAAAAACTTGTAAAACCAAAGCAATATAGAGAGAGTTTGAGCGACTTTGCAACCGCCATTACCGATTAATACAAGAGCTTAAGCTTTACTTCTTTTTTATTCTCAATTCAATCCAAACCTATTCAAGCCATAACTGATCTTAGAAGAAGAACTTGATCACTACATTGGCACCGTCCGTGATTCAAAGACAAGAAAAGTTGTTTATTTTCTTTTTCTTTGAAGATCGAATCCATTGGTAGACATTTAGGATAAAGAATAATTGGTTGTCTTCAAGGAAATTCTGTGAGATCAGGGAAGTGTTCATTTTCTTGTCAAGATGCCTCCAAAGCGTACTACAACAAGTAAAACGATGATGATTAATGAAGGAAGCACTTCTCAAGCAGCGTCCAAGAATGAGGAACATAGAACAAGGTGATCGGTAAGTAGGTTGGTGGAAGAAGTAGAAGAGATACATGAAGAAGAGGTTTCTTAACTTTAAAAGCCTTGTTGAGAAAGTTTGAAGAATTGGAAAAGTAGAACAAAGTTTTAATGGCTGAAAACAAAGCTGAGAGAGAAGAGAATGAGAAGCGTGCAGTAGAAGCTATGTAGGAGAAAGATGGCGATAAATCGAGTTCAGGCACTCCAGTGGTGAGAAAGAGCCATCACGAGGAAGTGAGAAAAAGCCACCTCAAAGAGGTGCAATCAATGGCGAAATCGACACCAAAGGTGGTGCAAGAGGAAGAGGTAAAAGCACCAATCACGAAAGAAATGGTGTAGGAGATGATGCAAAGGCAATTTGGGGACCAACTACTGGAAAAGGTATCAGCTTCAATTCGTAAATTGGCCGATGATATAGGTCAAAACCCGCTGAAAAAGGAAATAGAGAGAGTGTCATTACCTCCAAAATTCAAAAATCCAAAATTTGCCCAATATGATGGGACCATTGACCCCATGGACCATCTATTCAGCTATCGACACCAATTCTCGATATATCATGGAACAGAGTATTGGGATGCCATGCTATGTTGGTCATTTTCTGCAAGCCTAAAAGGCAAAATATTAAAGTGGTTCTGTACAATACCTGAGGGGACCATTTCTTGTTTTCGTGAGATTGAAGAGAGATTCCTCACCAATTATGGTCATCAGAGGGTGAAGCCGAAACAGGTGTCGGTCCTATTCCAGCTGAAACAAGGAAAGAATGAGTCATTGAAGGATTTCTTGGCCAGATTCAAGGCCGAAACTCAATCAGTCGAGAGGCTGGACGAGTATGAAATGACAGCCGTCATGGCTTTCCAAACAGGTGTGATACCTGGATCATATATGCACAAATATCTTTTACGTAAGGAAGACAAAAGTTGTATGACAAAGCTGACAGAGATATTCGAGTAGAAGAAGGTATACAAACAGCCACGACGCAAAATGTGCTACAAGTATCGGAAAAGAAAGAGAAGGATAATGGAGATCGACATGAAAGTCGAGATTCCTCGAGATCAGATCACAAAAGGCCTCAAGAAAATTATACAAATCAAGATAATCAGCCGCAGTAAAGGAGGAGATATGAAAAGACACTGAAAGAGGAGCTGGATCCAAAAAAAATTATTGCCATCAATACCACATTAGAAGATATATTAAGGAGGATAGCGAAAGAAGATTTCGTGATATGGCCAAAATACACTCTCAGGGAGATGAAGGGTAATGTAATACTAAGTGCGTTAGCTCACAAACAATCAAAGAATCGCTCTTTAACCAAGAAATAATGAAATAATTTTATAAACTTGATGAATAATCCTATCACAATTCTTTTAAGCCTTTAAATAGGCGTCCTAACCCTAAACTAAACAAGCGGTGAATCTACCGATCCAATCCTACCAAAAATAAACAAAACAAGCGATAGTTCGCATAAAGCCCGCAATAAAGCCCAAAGCGCGTGCGCGAAGGCAAAAATCGAAAGCACGCGTGCGCTCTCGCTCTCATCAGTAACATTCTCTAGCTTTGAGCGCGCCCCGCGCTTGTACCAAGGCAAAACTGAGTGTGTGAGCCCTCGTACCATTCAAAGCAACTTATCATACTTTGACGACCTTATCATATTCATCAAGGTATTCTTCAGCAAGCATTTGTACTGCATCATTCCCCCTTGGTTGGAAGGAATTCGTCCTCGAATTTAAAGAATCCTCATTGTCAGACGAGTCACCACAGAATGGAATGAGATGTCGAACATTGAAGACATCCAAAATCCGGATATGACTAGGCAAACGCAGGCGATAGGCATTTGCGTTAATCTTTTCAATCACCTCTACAGGACCAATCTTGCGATGTTTCAATTTATTATAGTCACCAACGGAAAAATGATCTTTAGTAAGGACAACCCAGACAAAATCACCCAGGCCACCTCAAAATGAACATCACGATGGTGGCGATCAACAATATCCTTGTACTTTGCATTGGACTCTAATAACTTCTGACGAACAGTAGCATGAGTATCCTGAAGGTGTTGAGCAATCTCAGAAGCAGTAGAATGAATAGGCTGTAAACTAGGAATAGGCGCTAGATCAGCCGCAATGCAAGGATTAAACCCATAGAGAACCTGGAAGGGACTAAACCCAGAACTCCGATTAACCGAACGGTTAAAGGCAAACTAGGCTTGGGCAAGATGAGAATCCTATTGCTTGATCTTAGTACCCACCAAAGAACGTAACAGATTACCTAAGAACCAGTTAACAACCTCAGTCTGGCCATCAATTTGTGGATGATAGGCAGTACTAAATTTCAACTCAGTGTGCATCATCTTCCATAAACAACGCCAAAAATGACTAAGGAAACGAGTATCCTGATCAGAAACAATAGAGGTAGGCAAACCATGTAACCGGTAAACATCGTGAAAGAACAACTGTGCAACACTGACAGCATCGGTAGTTTTCTTGCACGCAATGAAATGCACCATCTTAGAGAACCGATCTACCACCACAAAAATAGAGTCATGACCCTGTTGAGTACGAGGAAGACCAAGAACAAAGTCCATACTGATATCACACCATGGACGACTCGGAACAGGTAAAGGAATATATAACCCTACATTAGTAGCATGGCCCTTTGAGACTTGGCAAATATGACAACGAGCAACAAATTTGTGAACATCTGTGCTAAGACCCGGCCAAAAATAAGACTTAGAGACAAGCCTTAGTGTCTTGTCACGCCTAAAATGGTCCTCATTATGCAATTCAGTGATGAGGCGGAGACAAAGGCTGCAGGCGAGAACATAGAGACGCTTACCCTTAAACAAAAACCCCTCCTGTAGAGAAAATTCAGATAATTGGCCCTCCTGTATATCAGTCAGAACAAGTGAAAAATAGGGATCACTAGTGTATATCTCAGGAAAATAGTCAAACCCAAAAACCGAAGTACGCAAGGACACCAACAACAAAAAACGCCTGTTAAGAGCATCCGCCACATGATTTTGAACCACATATTTGTGGCACAAGACAATGGTAAAATCCTGCAAATAACTAGACCAGTGCAGTTGGCGGGCACTGACGTTATCTTGGTTACCAATATGCTTAAGTGCTTCATGGTCAGTATAAAGGAGAAATTCGGAGTGAATCAAATAATGATGCCAATGTTTAAGGGTAGTTTGAACAACGACATAAAATTCTAACTCATAAGCACTGTAGTTATGTTTCGCACCTGAGAGTTTCTCATTGAAATAAGTGACAGGGTGAGTATGCTGACTAAGAACAGTCCCAATACCAACTTTAGAAGCATTAGTACACACTTCAAATGGAGATGAAAAATCCAACAGTTTAAGAATTGGTGCCGAAATAAGCTTAGTCTTGAAAAATTGAAAACTCTCTTCAGCTGCCTGAGACCAAAGAAACTTACTACCACGCAAACAGTCAGTAATAGGAGCAGTGATAGTACTAAAATGAGGGACAAAGCGGTGATAAAAAGAAGCAAACCCATGAAAACTACGGGATTCAGTTAAGGTCGTCGAGCTAGGCCAGGAGCGAAACGCCTCGACCTTAGACATATCCACAGAGATACTTGCTGCTGAAACCACATAACCCAGAAACAGAACTGAGTCAGTAAAGAAAACGCATTTGGCAACAACAGCAAATAGCTGAGCTTGGCGTAAGATAGACAACACCGCCTGGAGATCCTGGAGATGAGACGCGGTATCCTTGCTGTAAATTAAGATGTCATCGAAGTAAACCACCACACACTTGCCCAAAAATGGCTTAAACACCTGGTTCATGACTCGCATGAAAGTACTGGGTGCATTAGAGAGACCGAATGGCATGACCAACCACTCATATAGGCCTTCCTTAGTCTTAAAGGCGGTCTTCCACTCATCACCAATTCGGATGCGAATATGATAATAACCAGATTTTAAGTCAAGCTTGGTAAAGATGACAACACCATGTAACTGATCGAGAAGATCATCTAACCTTGGAATAGGAAATCTGTATTTGGTAGTGATCTTATTAATAGCCCGACTGTCAACACACATACGCCAAGACCCATCCTTCTTGGGAACTAACAAAGCAGGAACCGCACATGGTCTTAAACTTTCCCGAAGAAATCCTTTATCAAGCAAATCGGTAACCTGTCGTTGTAACTCAGCAAGCTCTTTCGAACTCATCCGATAATGCGGATGATTTGGGATTTTAGAACCCGGAACCAAATCGATTTGGTGATGTATATCCCTCATAGGAGGCAAACCAGCTGGTAACTTATCCGGAAAAAGGTCCGAGAATTCTTGTAACAATCCCTGCACACTGGCATTGCAATCTTTGGCGTGTGAGGTTCACACATTAAAATAAACACGTGATTAGCACCAAGCATTTCGGTCTCAAAACTGCTCAAAGCCAAACAAGAAGACTTTGGCTCAGTTGAGGCTGTGGGCACAGGCTCCCGAGTTAGGACTAACACAATTTTAACACCTCAAACTAAAAACTATGAGTATTATTCCAACCATCATGAGCAACCCGCCGATTAAATTGCCAGGGGCAACCCAATAACAAATGACAAGCATCCATAGTAACAACATCACACCACACCTTATCAACATACTTAGAACCAATAGAAAAAGAAACCAAACAACATTTAGTCACTGTTACCTCTGTGCCCTTCTTTAGCCAAGAGAGAGAATAAAGCGCCGGATGTTTCTCAGTGGCCAAGTTAAGCTTACGAATAGCTTTAGAATAGATGACATTTTCACAGCTACCTGAATCAATAACCAGCTTGCAGACCTTTCCAAGAATGGTACAAGTCGATTGGAAAATATGATTGCAGAGCCAACCATCACCCTCAATCTCCTTAGGAGTATAACACAGGCGGCGCACCACCAGAAGTTCACCCCTGTCACTAGTGACTAGTTCTTTCGGAATGTCATCCGAGCCCACATAAAAAATGGGAGCCCCAAGAAACCCACCCACGGGATCCTCATCAATATCCTCATTCTCAGCAAACAAAATCTTACCAGGAGCAGGCGGTTTTGGACATTTGTTAGCATAGTGACCAATCTCACCACAACAAAAACACTTAACCGAATTAGTGCCACGACCAAGAGCTTCTGGACCCTACGGCCTAGTGATAGGAACATTGGGAGTACGGGGAACAGGACCACTAACCTTGCGGTTCTGTTGTTTTTCCAGAATTAAGGCATGTTGATGAGCCTCAGAGACCGAAAAAACATCAAACAGGTTCAAGGCATCCTGTAGGTTAGAACGAAACCCCCCAATATAACGGGCCACCAACTGATCATCATACTCTATTAGTTCGACACGAGACAATAACTGATAAAAGACCTTGGTATAGTCATCCACAGATTTGGCACCTTGACGCAAATTCTAAAGGCGTTGATATAATTCACGCGTATAATTGAATGGTAAAAAATCAGCACGGAGATATTTTTTAAGTTTACCCCAATCCATGATTTTAGACTTACCTCGCGTGCGCGGACGAAGTCGCCTTCATTTATTTGCCACCAAGCCATAGCGACCATTTAAAAACGAGTTGCCACAAGCACCAACTGTTTGTCGTCTGGCACTTCTTTGAACTCCATAACTTCTTCCACAGTCCCGAGCCAATCAATCAGTTCATCTGGTTCTAGGCTACTATGAAACTCGGGCAGATTAATTTTCAAACCAGATTCCCAGCATCTGTTGTCTCTGTGTTATGGAACACGCGGGAAATTGTCCATCTCCTCCAAATCAGCAAAGGGGTTATTATCCTCTGCCTCCAGATCATCCTCCACTAGCTGTGGTTCACGGTCTCATGGTTGGTCAAGTTGCTGATTAAGGGCCTCGACCTGGCGGGTTAGCGCTGCTACTTGCCTTGAAAGTTCGGTCATTCGATCACGAGTATACACATCGTCCAAATTAGCTTCTCTCTGAGGTCTACCACGTCCTCTTCCTACTTGACGAGGCATATTGCAGATCGTAACTTAATCTGATACCAACTAATGTAATACTAAGTGCGTTAGCTCACAAACAATCAAAGAATCGCTCTTTAACCAAGAAACGATGAAATAATTTTATAAACTCGATGAATAATCCTATCACAATTCTTCTAAGCCTTTAAATAGGCGTTCTAACCTTAAACTAAACAAGCGATGAATCCACCGATCCAATCCTACCAAAAATAAACAAAACAAGCGATAGTTCGCATAAAGCCCGCGGATAAAGCCCGAGCTGTCTGGCGGCGAAAAAACCGAAACACACGTGCCGCTTCATCAGTAACATTCTCTAGCTTTGAGCACGCCCCGCGCTTGCATCAAGGCAAAACTGAGTGTGTGCGCTCTCGTACTATTCAAAGCAACTTCTCATACTTTGACGACCTTATCATATTCATCAAGGTATTCTTCAGCAAGCATCTGTACTGCATCAAAGGGCAATCCTTATTGTTAATTCCACAAGATTTAGGACCATGATACAGATAGATGCTTGCAGTTTTGAAAAGAAATTGATAGGCTGATGAAAGATGGGAAGTTGCGAGAGTTCAAGGCTGATGTCAGACCCGCAAAAACTATAATCATACATGAGAAACCCCCTGGAGTAATAAATATGATCTACAAAGGGGAAATACCACAGAAAAAAATCATTAGAGATAAAATAAGAAAGATTTCAATGGTAAAAGAAGTGCTCGAGGTTAATGTTGAGCCTATTCCAGTAAATCAGAGTCTGGTATCGGCTAGCATTCCAGGAGCAATTATGTTCATACCAGATGAACTGTCTAAGGTGATGTTGCCGCATGATAATGTATTATTAATCACTTTGCATATCTCTAGATATGATCTGCAAAAGAAATTGGTGGATTGTGGTAGTTTTGTGAACATTTTATTATGGAAAGTGTTCACAGGCATCGGTCTCGATGAGACTCATCTAAAGCCACCACAATTCAGTCTGTTCAGGTTTAATGGAAGCTCTACCAAGCCCGTTGGAGAGATAAAATTGCCAGTTTGAGCGGGACCTCACACAGTGATGACGAAGTTCGTGGTCATAAAACATCACTCTAATCACAATGCAATACTCGGTAGAAAGTGGATACACAATATGTGGCTGCCCAAGTACATTCTACCAGGTAATCAGATTTCTCACAGTGTATGGCTTGCACGAAATTAGGGGGGATCAGTCGGAGTAAGAAAAGTATAATTTTGTCACTGTAAAGGGGATGATGAAGGGAAAAAGCCAAGACACTGGGCGCGTCTTGGAAAGCTCTAGGTAGCAGTTACAGCAACCTTTACCTGCCGACACCGATATGCAGATACATGAGCAGGTAAAGTTCACACAAAAGCTAAAGCAAAACGAAGAACCTTGGAAAAGAAAAACAATATAGGCGGTGGAAAAAATTGATATTGGCATAGGAGAAAGTAAGCGTCATACGTTCATTGGTACAGAAATGGCAGCTAATACAAAAAATGAGTTGATGGTCTTCTTGAAAGAGAATTAGGATGTTTTTGCATGTTCAATGTCGAACCTCACTGGTATCGACCCAACTATTTGTTCGCACAAGTTAAATATGGAAGAAAATACAACTCCTGTCCATCAAAAGCATCGAAAAGTTAGACCAATGTACGAAGAAGCAGTGCAAGCCGAAATACAAAAGATGCTAAATAATGGCATAATTAGAGAAGTGGATCATTCTGGGTGACGAACATAGTCGTAGTGTCCAAGAAAGATGGTAGAGTTCGAATCTATGTCGACTTTACCGATGTAAATAAGAAATGTTCTAAAGATCTTATCCGATGCCAAGGATAGATGAGTTGGTTGATCGAACAACTGGTTTCGAGTTAATCAGTTTTTGCAATGGATATTCAGGATATTTTCAGATTCTAATGGCTATTATAGATCAACTCAAAATGGCGTTCGTTGTAAATGGAGGCATATATTGCTTCATTAGAATACCATTTGGATTGAAAAATGCAGGAGCTACTTATCAAAGGTTAGTAGAGAAAATGTTTAAAAGGCTTATTAAGCAAATCGTTGAGGTGTATATCGATGACATGGTGATAAAATCTATGAGAGATGAAGACCATGTGAGGGATCTCGATACTGTATTTCAAATATTGAGAGAATTTAACATGAAACTTAACCCAGAGAAGTGTACTTTCGGGGTCAATTTTGGGAAGTTCTTGGGGTACATTGTTACCAAGCGAGGTATCGACACTAATCCAGATCAGATACGAGCGTTTCAGCATATGCCATCACCAACAACTAGAAAGCAAATACAAAGGTTAACTGGGTGAATAGCTGTTCTCAACAGATTCATCTCCAGAACTTCTGATCGATGTAAGCCTCTTTTCAAGTTGCTTAAAAACAATACCAAATTCTATTGGAATGAAGAATGTGAAGAAGCATTTTCCGAGTTAAAGAAATATTTACAAGAAATGCCAACACTTACAAAGCCAGATGAGGGAGAAAGTTTGCTTCTCTATTTGGTCATTTCAGAATTTGCTATAAGTTCGGTGTTAGTAAAAGTTGAAAATGGTGTCGAAAGACCGGTATATTTTCAAAGCAAAACAATGCTTGAGGCAGAGACACGGTATTCGACACTGGAGAAATACGCTTTGGCACTCTTATTCTCATCCTAGAGACTAAAGTCGTATTTTCAATCACACTTGGTGATCGTTATGATCTCCCATTAAAGCAGACTCTGGCAAAAACTGCTAAGTTAGGAAGGATGTCGAAATGGTCGGTACTAATAAACGAATTTGGAGTCGAATACCGAAACCGGATATCGGAAAAAAGTCAGGTACTAGCTGATTTCCCATGCTAGGATGCTAGTTGGGGCATGGAAGAGGAGGAGTTCTCAACGCTGCAAGAGCCTGAGGATATTATCGATATATATAATCCATGGGCTAGAACAAAGAGTTAGAGACTATTTGTCGATGGATCATCTGGGAGTAAGGGATGTGGCATCGGGATTATATTGGTTATACCCGAAAATAAAAGGCTCAAAACAGCAATGACATTGGGATTCCATGCATCTAACAACGAGACTTAGTATGAAGCTTTAATCGCTGGACTCGAGATGGCCAAATCTCTCAAAGTGAAAGAATTATCAATTTTTAGCGAGTCAATGCTGGTAGTCAGTCAGATTAATGGAGGATATTCAGCAAAATGTGACTTGAGTTTTATAAAAACTAAGTTGAGTGACTTTAATAAAATAAGGCTTCAGCACCTCAATAGAAATGAAAACATGCATGCAGATGCCCTGGCGTATGTTGTAGCGATGTTAGAAAACACGGAGGGTCGCATTTTGCACATCGGCGTCCAATAGAGGCCAAGCATCTATGGCGACGAATCAGAGGTTATGGAAATCGACACACTGGGGGCGGCATGGATGGAAGCATATATATCATACTTATCTTATGGTAAATTACCTGAGGACAAAAATGAGGCCAGAAGGATCAAGTCTGGAGCGCAAAGATATATATTGATTGATAATGAGCTATATCGAAAGAATCCTATAGGTCCACATTTGGAATGTATATCACATGAGGATGCACATCTAATCATTACAGAGCTTTACGAAGGAGAATATGGAAACCACTTAGCTGGAAGATCATTGGCAAATAAAATAACGAGGCAAGAATATTTTTGGACTCAGATGTGAAGAGATTGTCTTCGTTATGCTAAAAAGTGCATGCAATACCAAATACATGGAAAGGCTATACATGTTCTAGTTGAGGAGTTGCACTGTGTATCGAATCTATGGCCTTTTACGCTATGGAGCATGGATATTGTCGGTCCTCTAGCACCTAGAAGAGGCAAAAGACGATTCATGCTTGCGGTCATAGACTATTTCACTAAGTGGGTAGAAGCCATAACGTTACAACATATAAAAGAGAAAGATGTGATAAATTTTTTTTTCGAGAGAGTAATATGTCGATACGGGTTGCCGTATGCCAATAAATCAGATAATGGGCCACAGTTCGAGGGAGGAAAAGTAAAAGCTTTCTTGGAATCATACAAGGTAAAGCATTTCACATCTGCGCCATATTATGCTCAAAGTAACGGGCAAGCAGAAGCAACAAATAAAACCATTATGGATAATATCAAGAAAAAGTTAGAGGACAAGAAAGGTCTCTGGGTGGATGAATTAAACAGCGTTCTATGAGCTTATAGAACAACGCCTCGAACTGCGACAGGGGAATCTCTTTTTACATTAGCTTATGGCATGGAGGCAGTAACTCCATCAGAAATGGTGGTATCGACATCCAGAACCAAAGTCTTAATGAATGGCCAAAATAATGAAGTAATGGCAACATAAGTCCTCAATCTCGAGGAAACAAGAGATCAAGCAAGATTAAGGCTCGACACATATCATCGGCAGCTCAGAAAAGCTTTAAACAAGAAAGTAAGAGAAAGACATTTTCAGGAAGGTGATTTAGTCTTGAAAATGGTTACTCAAGCAACTAAAGAGAACGAGACTGACAAACTAGCATCAAGCTGGGATGGGCCTTACATCATTCACAAAGTGGGAATCAATAGAGCTTATTACTTAAAAACAGCTGAAGGTGTAATATTACCAAAGCCTCAAAATGTAAGCAATTTGAAAGTGTTTTATCAATAAAGAATATTATAATATGATGTAATTTCGAAGCTATGCATTCAATAAAGAGAATGATATTTCCAAGTGCAATACCTATACAAATATCGCAAATCCTCATTTTTTTCTAGAATTATATGTTGATAACATGTCAAACAAAAAATCCTGGTGATCTGTAGATCCTCATCTTGATACCAGGTCAAAGAAAAAACCCTGGTGATCTGTAGATCATCATCTCGATATTAGGTCAAGGAAAAAACCCTAGTGATCTGTAGATCCTCATCTCGATACGAGGTCAAGAAATCTAGTTCTTGACAGCAATGTCGAGTTCGGGTAAAAAAATCCAGTTCTTGGCAGCAATGTCGAGTTCGGGTAAAAAAATCCAGTTCTTGGTAGTAATGTCGAGTTCGGGTAAAAAAATCCAGTTCTTGGCAGCAATGTCGATCTCGGGTAAAAAAATCTAGTTCTTGACAGCAATGTTGAGTTCGGGTAAAAAAATCTTGGTATTGGCAGAAATGTAGATATCAGGTCAAGATCGTGATGAAAATCCTGGTATTGGCAAAAATGTCGATATCAGGTCAAGATCGTGATGAAAATCCTGGTATTGGCAGAAATGTCAATATCAGGTCAAGATCGTGATGAAAATCCTGGTATTGGCAGAAATGTCGATATCAGGTCAAGATCGTGATAAAAATCCTGGTATTGGCAGAAATGTCGATATCATGTCAAGATCGTGATGAAAATCCTGGTATTGGCGGAAATAACGATATCAAGTCAAAAGCGTGATGATACCAAGATTAGGTCAAAATTTATTTTAAGCTACAATAAAAAAACTCAAAGAAAATCCTGGTATCTGTGGTGACGTATGCTCGATATCAGGTCAAAGAACAAAGGGGAAAACACCAAAGGTATGTAACACAAGGGATACTATCTTGGAATGAAATAGTGTCGAAATTGTATTTTGTTTTCAATATTATTACAAGTGCCATTTGATAATATTTGTAAATAGAGTAGCATTGGATTTTTAGTTTTTGGTTATTGCAATGTGAAAAAATTAAATAGTTTAAGCACAAATAATATGATAATATTTCATGTAAAAACAGAGCTATTTTATTCATCAATTTTTCAAAAGTAAATAGAACATTAGGAAAATAAAGAACATAATGAGAGCATCAATCTTCATCCTCATCATATTCATCTTCATCATCATCATCTGCTTCATCATCTGCCTCATCATCTTCATCTTCATCTGCCTCGTCATCACCTTTTTTATAACAGTAAGAGTCTCGAAGCCATTCATCATCTTCTTCCTCGTCTATTTCTTCTTCTTCTTCTTCTTTGTCTGCTTCTTCGTCTGAATACTCACTGGTAGGGCAATCTGACCAGTGAGACCATTCGGTGATAGCCATGAAAGCAACTAAAGAGAGGAAGAAGTATGTGAGAGGAGACATTGTTTTTGTAAGAAGTTTTTTGTTTATAAAACACAGGTTATTCTCATATAGTTTGAGGATGGTTTTTATAGAAGTAAAAAATTATAAAAATGAGAAAATTTAATGGCGATTGGCAAGAAAATGAAGAAATTTAATGTTGATTAGCAAGAAAACAATGAAAGTTAATGAAAAATTAATTCTTGGTTATCTGTGCGAGGAATGGTTTAAGGATTAAGTGATAATTCAATAAACTTAATGGCATGTTGGGTTTTGAGCCAGTTGGTTGAATTTATTTATTATTGGGATTATGAGTTTTTATTTTGAGTAAATGTTACAAGTTTCATTACCAAATTTGTCTTCAAGAGCAAGGTTACGAGTTCGAATCCTGGTATCGGTACCATATCAAATAAAAAATCTTGGTGGTCTGTAGATCCTCATTTAATACCAGGTCAAGAATTATGGATCAAAGACAACGGTATCTATAGAGCCATATCGATATAAAAGATATGATATCAATCGATATTTCTTTTAATTGGAGTGGTATCGAAAATTTAATTTTCTTTTCAAAATCTTACTAAGTATCAATCGATACTACTTTTAATTGGAGTGGTATCGAAAATCTAATTTTATTTTCAAAATTTTACTAAGTATCAATTGATACTGCTTTTAATTGGAGTGGTATCGAAAATCTAATTTTATTTTCAAAAATTTACTAAGTATCAATCGATACTGCTTTTAATTGGAGTAGTAGAGAAAATCTAATTTTATTTTCAAAATCTTACTAAGTATTAATTGATACTGCTTTTAATTGGAGTGGTATCGAAAATCTAATTTTATTTTCAAAATTTTACTAAGTATCAATCGATACTGCTTTTAATTGGAGTGATATCGAAAATCTAATTTTATTTTCAAAATCTTACTAAGTATCAATCGATACTGCTTTTAATTGGAGTAGTATCGAAAATCTAATTTTCTTTTCAAAATCTGACTAAGTATCAATCGATACTACTTTTAATTGGAGTGGTACCGAAAATATAATTTTCTTTTCAAAATCTTAATAAGTATTAATCGATACTGCTTTTAATTGGAGTGGTATCAAAAATGTAAATTTCTTTTCAAAAGTAAACTAAGTATCCATCGATACTGCTTTTAATTGGAGTGGTATCGAAAATTTAAATTTCTTTTCAAAAGTAAACTAAGTATCAATCGATATTACCTTTCAGCAGAGTGGTATCGAAATTCTAATTTTCTTTTCAGATATATTTTTAGGTGTCAAAGGCTACTAACATATATATTGTAGATATAAGCATACCAAAAAGAGCAAAATGGATATATTTCAAGATTCAAAGGAAGTTTAAGAGAATAAGACAAAACAGACATGTCATTGTATAAATATTACAATCTCGAACAAATCAAAGAGAAAAGATTAGAGTTGGGATGCGTCTTTGGTATGGTTTAGATCATTGCATCTGGCTTCAAGAATCGTATCAAGATCGGCTCGCATATCGACTCCCTCCAAATAGCTAGGTGTAAGAATGAAGGAGTCAGGGTTGAAAGGTGGGGTAGTCGTGATATTGGCAGGATTAATTGTCTCCACGTCATCATCACTACTTTCTTTGTCAGTCTCGATAGCGCCTCAGTATTAGCCTCGACAGCTTTCTTATCAGTATTAACAGCAGCTTTAGAAGGAATATCATTCTCATCATCAGAATTAAGGTGATATTGATCAATAACATATGGAGGAAGATATTGCTTGAAGCTCTTCATGGTAGAGACACAATAATTCATATTTTCATCAGCTTCAGCCAGTTCGGTATCGGCCTAGGTTATTTTGGCCACGAGCTCAGTTTTCTCTTTCTCAAAATCAGTTATTTCTTTCTCAAGTTTCGCCTCCATCTCTGCATAAGAGTGTTTCAGTCTATCAATCAATAGGGTATTCTCATTAACAAAAGTATTCAGTTCGGCATTAGCAGTTTGTTGAGCTATTTCGGAAACACCTAGTTTTGTGATGGTGAGAGCATGTTTTCTTTTTTCATCGTCAAAAGAGTGTTGGAGGCGTTCAATGTCCTTCTTCAATCTTTCATTTTCTTCCCTGTAATGGCGGAAGGTAGACATATCGGTCTCGAACTGACTGACAGCAGCAACTTTAGCCTACAAGCAAGATTACAGAAGAGAAATGCATTATAAATAATGGTCAAACAGTTATAAGAGCAAGGCAAAAGATATATACGTACCTTTTCGAGCGAGGTACACAAAATTTGAAATCGATCAGAGATCACAATTTCAGCCATTGCTGTTTGATCTCGAGGAAGAATAGTATTCAGTATAAGAGCCTCACCGAGTCCAGGTTTCGGAGGATCGGCAAATAAAGAAGAAGATTTTAGAACCCTCTTTTTATTGCGAAGGACAAGGTCTAGCACAAAAACTTCAGATGAAGAAGAAGAAGCATGCATAGTTGATGGAGCAGTGGCATGAACAGTGGCTGGGGCAGGTGAAGATTTAAAAGGCACAGAGGCAGGTGCAACAGAGTTTGAAGTCTTCGCAGTCTTGGACACCTCCGCAGTGTGTAACACTTTAGTAGTCGAATGTTCTTTTCTTTTCTTTTGATGAGGGTGAGTATCAGCATGTTTTTCTTTGGAAGAAGTAGGAGCCTTAGGAGCCTGGGAGGAACTACCTCTTGTAGATTTTTTCGAGGTTAGAAACTTGCTTGTTGATTTATCTTGTCCACGAGGGATGTGAAATGCCATATCTGTGTACAATAAGCAGTGGTGATCAAACACATCTTGCAAAAGGGGATAATTATAGAAGTTTAGAACTTCTTGTTTGATTTTGGGAAAAAGATCTTCAGTCATAATAAAGCCATTAATTATATAATCAAAATAACATCGAGGAGTGTTATCAGGCAATTCAGAAGAATCAAAAGTTTTTCTAAATCCTTTTTCATAAGAACAAGGTCGTAATGAACATGGAGCAGCTTGGGAAGGTACAACAGTTTGGGGAGGTGAAGGATCTTGACCTCTAAGCACATTACTCTTTAAGGTATATAAAAGAGCAACATAATTGTTGACATCTTGTAAGACGATATTCGAGAGTGGATTTCCATATTTATCAGCACAAGTTCTAGCAGTTATTTCTTCGTCAGTGCCTTTCAGAAGCTCCATTGCTCTAGTAGACTCTCTACGACCTCTTGAAATGACAGGTCTTACTACTGAAACGATGGCACAAGTGTAGGCCAATCAGATAAATGGTCTGAGATGGAGTGTCGATTTTTTTTTAAAAAAAATGGGGTCATAGTTAACGTACCTCCAAGATTAAACACACGATGTACCAAGGAAGGAGCAACGATAGATGCGGACGACTCCCATTGACTAGATATGATGAGAGGATAGAGTGGCCATCTAAAGTCATTATCTCGGTTCACTCTTATGATGCCCTATCGGTTATTTCGTATCTTGGGATAAAAATGGCCACTAGACTCAGCTGGACCGTTTTTGGGTTTTTCAGTACGTTCGATAAAGGTATAATGGGTCTGAATATCGACAAGCCGGGCTTTTTAGGATCTCTGCATATAGGGTTCAAGATGCGCATTATAGTAGTTACAAATATACATCAATCTCCAAAAATTGCCCGTGCCTTGGCTAGGAGAGATGGTCAAATGGTTCAGTACCTCTCTATCGAGGTCAGTTAAAGGAAGTCGCAAACCAGCAGCTAGTTGCCCAACAGTGATGATGATTGACTGGGCATCACCACTTTGGCATCTGGTCCCTTTCCTACATCCAGCATAGTGTCGAAGAGTGACAATATCTGGTATTTGGTATGTAGCTCTAACTACTTCTAAGTTGGGTCTTTTTGGAAAGTGAGGACTCAAACCACCACTCCATATGTTGTTATCTTCCATAATTTCACACTCCGATTCCGAGGTCACAGTCTCGAAATGGTGGCATGCTAGGCCATCAACAAGATACATTGGGCGCCATGCTGGTTCATCGGTATTAGTCCTTTGTGATGTCGAGGCTGACGAAGAAGAACTAGTTCTGTCTTCAGACTCGATACCTTCACTTGACATATCGGTATCACTAGAAATAATAAATTTTTTATTAGAATTATATCTTTCATCGATACTACTATTGCTATACTCATTACAATTGTATAATATATTATTTATTATACACGTATCGAGATTTCGTGATGACAATGACGGGTTTCGAGGTGATGATGTTTGTCTCAAAAGCATACGTTCTTGACATCGAAGCCAGGATCGTTTCAAGATGGTTAGCCTAAAATTAACACAAGTTTTTCTCCTAGTCATACTAAAACAGATCAAAATATATAATTCAAAAATCTAGTTAGTATAGTGGTTGTACATATAAAACGTTCAAGTTCAAACCCTAAACCCTAACCCTTTTAATGTGAGAAAGGGAACAGACGTGATATTAAGGATAAACAGATAAAAGGAAAAACGATTATGATAGCAAATGAGCATATTAAAGTTTTATTCTAACTAACCTGTCAAGTTTGCAGGAAACTCTGGTGAAGAGGACAACGAGTAATTCCAAATCGAAGCTTTTAAGGTTTGTTAATGGTGGTGGGGTTCGGATGTTTCGAATTTTTTGCAAATAAGTGAAGAGAGAGAGAGAGAGAGTGAAGGCTTGATAATTTGAAATTTGAATTTGAGTATTTCATATTGAATTTTTGGTTTTTCCCGACTTGTTTCTCGACACATTCAAATTTTCGAGATCAAAATTTGAAAGTTTCGAGAGGGGGCGATGTTGTGGGCAAATATCGTCAACCCGATATTCCAGCCCGAATATCGTAAATAACTCGAGATATTGACATAATTGTCGATATCTTGCGTATAAGTTCATGTGTTACAAGAACAAGTGGGAAGAAGGAAGGAGAAGAATGGGAATGGACACGCGTCAGGATAGAATTGGACACCACTATAGTTGAAGGACTATATAAAGCGATAATCAGGAGAAAAAAGATTCATTCGATTTATTCCATAAAAACTTATAAAACCAGAGCAATATAGAGAGAGTTTGAGCGACTTTGTAACCGCCATTACCAATTAATACAAAAGCTTAAGCTTTACTTCTTTTTTATTCTCAATTCAATCCAAACCTATTCAAGCCATAACTGATCTTAGAGGAAGAACTTGATCATTACAATGGGGTCGAGTGACAAGTCGTTGGGGCTGCTAGCTGAGCATGCGAGTCTTCAAATGTAGCGAGTGCTTGGAGTCGACTACGAGTGTGACGGGTATCCATATATCTAGGGTCGCGCTATATTGAAGGAGTCGTTGCATGTGAATCTTGTGTACATCACGTGACTGGTGGGATGTACGTCCCTTACAATCAGATAGACTAAGAACTTCATACTCCATGTCCATGCGATTCAACATGATGAGCCATCTAAAACTAGTGACAAAAATTCCTACTATGACTGTGAGAATTTGGGTGATGATTATAGTGGACATTGACCAACCATAATCAGATGACATTCCTATACAAAGCTTCAACTCCTTTAAAATGAGAGTTGATCTATATGTAGCTTGTATTAAAATGACAGAACACAATAGGCATAACCGTAGCACAAATTGGGTATTTACATATTACGTGGATTAGAGTTGTAACTGTATAAATAGCGCAACTTCAGTTATCGTAGCATCCTACTGCCTTTCCCTCCAATAAAGAAATTTCTATTATTATTAGTTGAATAACTCTTTTGATTTTTAGCCCAAATCAGTGCGCTACAACATCATGAGCAACACCAACACACCACACAAGATTATGATTTGTTTTGTAATGAACAAATAAAACAATCACACCAGTTGATATTTGGATACAGATATTAACGATGACAGTGAGTCTGAGGACCAATTCGGGAAAAAGTAACTCTAGAGGACACGGGTTTTTTTAGTAACTCACCAAGACAAATTTCAGCCATTAAGTAACCCACACGAACCCACAATTTCAATTTTAATAACTCTCAAGGACAAAATAAGTTGGCCCGACTTTTTTACTTTTTTTAAATACCAGTTTTACCCTCCATGTTATTATAGATATAAAACATATAAATTTTTATTTTTTTTAAATACCAATTTCGTCCCTTCCCTCTGTGTTATGTTTATAAAGCAATTTTTTTTTAATTGGTAAGCCTGTTTTTAAACGAGATCAGTAACTCATTGATGCGGCGGGTTCGAATCCCAAACCTTTGGTATCATCACCCAGAGGTTTTACCAACTTTGCTAGTTGGCACCTGCAAAACAAAGAAATTTGGTGATTGTTTGAACCCAAATAGGTGAACATACCTCATACACTATGTTGTTATATAAATAATGATTGTTCATACTCCAATAGGTATTCTTACTAATCATACATTATGTTGAAATATGAATAGTGATTGTGCATAGCTCATGTTGAGATACGAACAATGATTGTGCATAACTCATGTTGAAGTATTAACAATGATTGTTCATACGAACAATGATTGTTTATAACTCATGTTGAGGTATGAACACTCATACATTGATTGTTCGTATGAATAATGTTGATGTATGAACAATGATTGTTCATACCCCAAATAGGTGTTCTTACTGATCATACATTATGTTAAGGTATGAACAATGATTGTTCATAGCTCATGTTAAGGCATGAACAATGATTGTGCATAACTAATGTTGAAGTAGGAACAATGATTGTTCATGTCAATAGTGATGTTCATAACTCATGTTGAGGTATGAATAATGACCCCAAATAGGTATGAACAATTAATGTTCTAAACTTTGATTGTTCATACCTTATGTTTGAGGTATGAACAATGTTGATGTATGAACAATGATTATTCATACTTCAACATGAGCTAAGCACGCACAATTAGTTTTCATACCTCAATATGAGTTATAAATAACATACCTCAACATAATGTATGATCAGTAAGAACACCTATTTGGGGTATGAATAATCACTGTTCATATATCAAACATGAGCTATGAACAATCATTGTTCATATCTCAACATGAACTGTAAACAATCATTTTTCATATGACCAATCATTGTTTATACTTCAACATAAGCTATGCACAATCATTGTTCAAGCCTCAACATGAGTTATGAACAATCATTGTTCATACCCCAAATCCAATTGATATTTTTACTGATCATACATTATGTTGAGGTGTTAATACCTAAAACAGTGATTGTTTATACTATATACACTGTGTCGTTTCAGTTGGGCTGGGACATTTATTATTTCGCATCAGGGGTATACTTGACATTTTACTTACCCGAGCCATTTTTTATTTTGCACCAAGGGTATACTTTACCTTTCATCTACCCAGTCCTTGTGAGTGATTAAAAAACAAAGATGGTGTTGAGAGTTACTTTTTTGGCCGTTTTATCCTTGAGAATCACTCCCTATTACAAATATGCTCAAGGCAGACATATTTGATAGTTGTTCAGAGTCACTGTTAAGTCCAACATAAGGCAAAAGAAAGCCCATAGAAACACATATTAGGACAGTCCCACTAAGTTTGGATAATTGATCATGAACATTGGGCATCGTGAGATCTACAGGAAGTTTGGCTGCTATTACAAGCAGTGTCAGAGTTACTGAATTAAGTGAGAATAACTTACAGGGTAGCCAGGGATTCCTAGTACGAAATCCGGCTACAATATTGTGAGGGAGTAATATTCACATTCAATGAATATCAAACACGTGTCCAACATATACAGAACTACAAACCGACCTCAGATCTCGTTTCATAGTGACTCAACTCAGGCAAAGTGATCTGTTTAATCAAAGCAATTGCCAACCGATCTCAAGTGTTCGTCCTACAAGCTCGCTTCTAAGTGACTCGAGCCATTAAGACAATCTCGCCCAAAGACGACCTCTATAAAGCTCACCCATCCCGTCTTATAACGGCTTGTAACATATGTCTTTATTATGGCTTTCAAGACTGAACCTTCAAGCACGCATCTCATCTCATTGATTCTTTATAACTCGCCATTATGGTTCGCCAATGAGGTGGAGACCTGAACCTGACCTAACGCGGAAGAGCAGGAGGCGCGAGCATCTTCTCTATATAAAGAGGATGAGGAACTACGTCTGACCTGATTCAAGTTCCCCCCAGAGAAAGAGCTTGATACGTAGGCAGTTCGCCTATACGAACTCGGTCAAATCCAATCCACATAACTTTTCTCCGCCAACTCAGCCTAAATTTGTAAGGTTAAACCAATTACAACCTTTACAAACATCATTTAGCATTAGTGACATACAAACCAAAGATGCTGCTGCTATGTATAAACCAATAACAAATTTACCGAATTGGGGAAGAATATTGGCACTGTCCAAGGTTCCATTAATGCACCCATGGTTCTTCAATATTTTTACTTTGGTTCTAGATGAGTTTGTCATAGACGCGTTACAACATACATAGTTGGATAAACCGATAAACCAACCAAAAACCCTTGTTTATATCAACGAATTCACAACATTTGATTATTTAACTTTCCATTTTATTTATGTGAAACAAAGACTCGACCTTTTTTTTTGCTGAAGGGTGAATGTATAAATAGCAAAAAGAAAAGTGTGTTTTACATCAATGAGGGCCATGTGTAGGCTCCTCCAAACAGTACATCACAAAGACTTGACTATGTTTTGGTATATGAAGATTTTGGAAAGTAGTTGTTTGCATATATTGATGAAGACAATGAAGCCTGCTGATAGTCATTGAGACTATAAATGTTGATGAGTAATTGAGCACAAGCTGAAGCAGAAAATTAATTTTTTATATTAGGAGCCCCCGCATTCCCATCAACGCACTCCTCTACTGACGACGAGCAGAGTTAATTAGCCTGCATCACATGCCTAGTTCGTGTACACATTTTCAATTTTTTCTACTGAAACTTTTCAACGAGGTTCTTACACATGTACATACATGTTGGTCGACATAATGTGATGATTTCGTGTCAATAGAAACTTGGAAGCAGAGGTAAGAGTTCTTTCCCATGAAATAACCATTTGAATAGGCTTGCTCAATACTCTGTTCGAAAAGATGATGTCTAACTTCCCTCATAGTTAACTCATGGAGATTTGAACAATTGGTGGCACATATCTCGCAAGTAAACGGAAAAACACAGTGCAGGTTGCCTAATTGAAGGCTTAAAAATAGAAATTTGCCTATGTAGTATGTACCAAGAATGACCAATTCTAATTTGCCCATAAATTCGTATCTTATATAGAACTGAAAATCAATTAAAACTTCCATACTTCGTAACAAACTTCCTATACCATGAAACCTAAATGCAAACTTCTAAAACAACATAAATACTATGTTCGAGACATGCAAAAGCGCACATCAAGTATAGAACTATAAACAGTAGAGAAGTGGCAGGAGACTCACTAGGTTGGGTTTTTTTTTTTTTTTTTCCTTTGAATATTCTAAAGCTTTGCTTGTGCAACATTGCTGTTTTCAGTCTTTTGCCAACTCAAATCCACACATTTACAGTCCAGACTTTCAGACCACCCACCCTATCCAAATAGAAGGACCCCTTCTGATATGCTTTTTAGTTTTTCCTGTGCTGTAAATTGGGATGCTATACAGCAGGCCACGTTATGATCCACTAATACACGAGATGGTAGTGGAACAGATTTGCTGACCCACCCCTCACGTGGACGAGGTTCGTGAATAAACCCCACTCCCCTCCAGTGTGTGTGCATAGCAGACCATGCTCCATTATTCCTTTTCCAAGGGGCAAAAGGCGTTATTTCTGCCGTTATATATTGGATTGCAATGCATCACACATTCACGCACTTTGCCTCACGCATCAGTACACTCAAAGTAGGTCCAAGATTTTAGACTCCGGCAAATATTTTGTATACCGTTTACGTGTATCACGATATTTCTATAATATTTTGTGAAAACCAGAAAGTCGAGAGTCTGATGTAGATATTTTGATATACATCCACGGATTTTATTTTATTTTACCTCAATATGCCAGTCTAATATTTCATGATAGTCATATATATATTGGAAAAATGTGGTGTTATATAAACCCACCATTTTACGCACAACACCCACTCAAAGTGTTTGTTTTGTTTGGATAAGACTGCCCCATATATTGTTGATCGATCACACCCACGTCCATTCACTCACCTCATTTCACGTTTTAATCTTTTAAGCAAGGGATATTTTTCATGCTAACAAAGATAATAACTAAACATGATTATAATTTAATATAACTTTCAATCTAAACAAATATACATCATAATATGAATTTTATAATTAATGAATCATGAAACATTTTGTAAATAGGTTCTTGTTTTGTTAGATAAATTGAATTCTTGGAAGTCATTGAGCAAGCAAATGTCCTCTTTGGTGATTTTCTTTAAAATTAGTAGTTATGTTATATCAACCAAATAATCTTTGAAATCTTCTTGTTATTTGAAGAATTAAACTCCTTTTCTATATAGGAATAAAAAGTGGAAGCAAATGATGGAACACCACTCTAACTATTCTAGATCATCAAAAGTGATGCAACTATTACCTTAATTTAACAAAATTGGAGAAAGAGTCTCTTTCATTTGTGTTTTATAGTTTTCATTGGGGGAACACTAAACATACTGGCATTTTAGGCATTATTGTGTACAAAATGTACAATACAATAGTACATGAGCACTAGGGCAGAGATCGGGTTGGATATGGCTATATCCGAATTCGAATAATTTCACAGTATCCGAACCCGAACCCAATTATATCCGAACCCGAACCTAACATACCCAAACCCAAATCTAATATATTCGATAATCGGGCCGGGTCGGATTCGGATCTACCCGACCCGATTCCGTGCGCTAATGAGCACTACATACTTCGATGATAAATAGACAACTACCAAATGTACAAATAGTTCATGGTGCATAGATCGAGGTTCCCAACAAACACTAAGGGTGTTTGTTTTTTGCTACTTTAAGTGCTTACTACTTATAAGTGATTGTTACTTATAAGTTTCTATAAGTCAAATTTTACTACTTAAACTTATGACACTTGTAGTAAAAATATACATAAAAAGAGTATATTCACTTATAAATAGCTGAAAAATAAACAAAAAAAAAGTGGTCCACCACTTACAACACGAATAAGTAGCAAACACTTACAAAAACCAAAAAACAAAGATCTTCAAAAATTTTATAGGCGGCTCCGGTTAAAATGAAACCCTATATTTACTGTGAACTTTTTAACCCCGAGAATTATTTGGGCTTAAGCAGTTCATTTTAGATTTACTGTAGCTGTATGCTTGATTGCTTGTATCCTCAGGATGTATGTACTCTACTACTCTACTAGATATATCTATAATGCCTGTGGATCCCGACCAGAAATGCAAGTTGACAAGGACACTGAAGAGGTGTTGGCGAATCTAAAGTTACTAGAAACAGAAGTAGTGTATGGGCATTTTGTTTTGTTGCACATAATTTCTTGAAGTTTGAGATCGAACGTGGCTTGATAGTTCTCAATGTCCTACTGCCTTACTAAATTCTCCCTATATATGCTGCAGAGCCACCTGCCTATGTTACATAAAAGATGAGAGCCTGCTGCCTGCCAGTAGTAGTAGCTATAGGTTAATAGATATGTGGGCAACCAGAGTAGGTCCAATTCCAACTTAGAGGCAGCGCAGTGGTGGTTCTCCTCAGAATAATTCATGTACATTATTCACCTGTAATTACCTAATGCCCATCCACCAGTCCACTACTTCCTCAACAAAATCATACCTAACTAAACTGGATTATCAAACCTTAACTTGATTATAAATCGGATAATCTAAATTAGTGCTGATTCACCAGTCATAATATAGTCAAGGTCTCGTGCATCATTTCCCCATGATAAACCCACTTTTTGATGGTGAGGGTTCATGAAACCAAAGTGTATTGATATTAGGGAGTGACTCTCTAGGATAGATCTGGAAAAATGTAATTCTGGAGGACATTTTTAATTTAATCACTCACAAGGACCGGGTAGTTGAAAGGTCTAGTACACCCTTGACACGAAATTAAAAATGGCCTGGGTAGATAAAAGATCAAGTATATATACTCCTGGTACGAAATAATAAACGGCCCGGCCCAGCTGAATGACCCGGTGTATATAGTATTGTTCATACCTATACCTTAACATGATCTATGAACACTCATTGTTCATATGAACAATCATTGTTGATTGTTCATACCTATTTGGGATATGAATTAAACAATCAATGTTCTCAGTAAAAACACATATTGGAGTATGAACAATCACTGTTTATACCTCAACATGATTTATGAACAAACAATCAATATTTATATGAACATTGATTGATCATACCTCAACATAATGTATGATCAATAAGAACACTTATTAGAATATGAACAATCATTATTTATACTTCAATATGAGCTATGAACAATTATTATTCATATATCAATATATTGTATGAGGTATGTTCACCTATTTGGGTATGAACAATCACTATTCATACATCAACATAAAGTATGAAAAACGACCAAAAGAGTAAAATTGGAAAATATTTATTTCAAATTCGGGTCATTTGTCGTCGTTAAAGATTATTTTCACTGAAAAATTAGTTTGGTTATTGAGAGAGATTAAAAAAAATCCCTGGTTTTGAAAGTGATTTTCACTCGAAAATGGGCTTGGGACCAATTTCTTGATTCTGATCAGAATATAATTTTTCACCACCTTACAAAGAATGACACTATTTTAGTTTCATACAAAAGCAACATTCTTCCAACCACCAGGCCTATCGTTTCCTTCGACCAAATATTCTGGGACTGCACATCCAATACTAAAAATTTGTCACTCGAAGGTGTAAATTTCAGGGAAATTCCGCGTTTGCTAGCTGTTAGGGTCACATGGTGCCATGACTCAGAATTCATAGTTCCATACATGTTCTCTGAGTTAAAATATTTTATTGAAACTCCAACGCAGCCCACTTGAATCAATAATATAGTTCCATGTTCTTGTGCTAAAATATTTTTATTGCAACTCTAACGAACGCACACCACTTTTGGTGTTTTTTTTTCAATTCTTACCTCATTACATTGGGATTCAATCCCTAAATTATAAGAACTAAGGATATAATGCATAAACAAATGAAGAATTCAAATCAGATTAGATTAGCTTATCTAGTCTTTAATTGAGAGAAACCAAAAAGACTGCATTGATAGAAAGCGTTAGAACAAAGCTAGCAAGGAATCAAAAAGGTACCATGACCACGTTACAGGCTAATTAAGCAACTTAGTGTCTTAGTCTATCTGTCTATCTGTCTGCCTGACTGTCTCTTTGTTTTCTCCATTATTATACTTTGTTTCTCCAGCTGTTACACTCATGTCCAATGCACTAGTGTTCCTTATTCTCTCTCCTTATATACAAGTACTCCATTTGTTCTGCTCTACTTCTTCTCTTTTAGAACGAAGGCAATAACTCAAATCTAGGTAGTTTGTATCGGCTATATTGATCCGATATAACAATGAGCAACCACAACAATATTGGTGGACAGTTTGGAGATACAACACTTACTAAGGTGTTTGTTGGAGGGTTAGCATGGGAGACTCAAAATGAAGCCATGAAAGACTATTTTGACAAGTATGGTGAGATCTTAGAAGCAGTTATCATTTCTGATAAGATAACTGGTCGATCCAAGGGCTATGGATTCGTAAGTGCATGCATGAGTCTATGGAGTGTTTAGGTTTTTTTTCAATGAATTATATTCTGTGCAGTTGTAGAATGTATGAGTGTATTTTCGTGTTTAACAGCACGGTTAATCACCATGTTAACAAATCGATTATGATAAATTGCAGGTGACTTTTAAGGAACCTGAATCAGCAACGAAGGCATGTGAGGATCCAACGCCAGTGATTAATGGGCGTCGTGCCAACTGCAATCTGGCTTCCCTTGGGGCACGTCGCCCAAGGTCTTTGTCAACAACTTCTCCTCAAGGTTTGACCACCTTTTGACTATCTGACGGCATTCTATGTTGGCTTGGTGTCTCCTATTTTTTTACCCTTTTATCTTTAATTTTGTAAGTAATTCCATTAACATTATTGTAAATTGGCTTGATTAAGGATGCAATGTTGGACCTAGATCCACAACCCCTGTACCAGTACCAGCTGCAGCAGCAAATCAGGTACAATGGTACTACCCAGCAGGGACTCCAACCACGCCCTTCCATCACCAGCCTCAAGCCATACCATACCATGCTTACGGGTGAGACTTTCTTCTTTTTGTTTTCAAACAAGCTAGATGTTGCATAGACACACAGGTCATATAGCCCATAATATTGGGACAATTCTCAATACATTGGTCTATTCTCTAACCATGCATGTTGAGTGCAGATAAGTAATGGGCTAATGGCCAATATATTTCAAGGTAATCAGTGCTGAGAAACAAATGAATAACAAATAAAAGGAGCAAAAGTTTGACGTTGAATATTTTGCAGTACGTATTTTAGTCCAAGAATAATTGCTATACACTTACAGATCTATGAGATAATGAGAGTATGAACGATGTAAAGCCATTTGTCGATGATATATGCAATGGTTAAGCGAGTACGTACGTTGACCCGGCCCCGGCCTTCATAGCAACTATCTGAAATATAAAAAATAACTACAAAATGCCAAAGTGTATCGATCAATTTCTGGAAAATTCACTGAATGGCGATTGCCAAAACAATTTGTTCTCCAGTTATCCAGAGTTATAGCCAATGACGAAATATTGGTATAGTAGATGGCAGGAAAGTGGTTGAAAATGCATAGGGGATGGATACTCATGCATATACCATGTATTTTGGTAGACTTCGATTGGTGATATCTTTTGGGAGGTGGACACCGATCGATTAATTCAGCAAGCCAGACTCCTTTCTATAGGGAAAAAAGAAAAAAAAAAGCAAGCCAGACTCCAGTTTATTAATCAGAATAGTTAAGTAAATAATTGTATTAACTAAAATGAGCCACCAATAGTAATATAATGTGTGTTATTTGTTTCAGGTATTCTCCGACGTACATTACTACTGATATTGGTTATAACCAGGTAAAGCTGACATCTGTATGCCAAAGTTGATGATTATTATAAATGTTCAATTCGATTAGACGAGAAAAAAAACTGTAAAAGAAGAATTCCTTAATGATTAGGATTTAATTTACAGAAGCTAAGCTACAGCACTGGCTACAGCACCGGTGCGTCGTATGTTAAGGGGGGTCACTACTCGCAAGTGTATCCAGCACAAGGAATGATGCCAGTGTATCCTGTTTATCATTTTAATCGACCACCGGCCATGGGAGTAGCTGCAGCTCCTCATATATACCATCCCTATACAACAGCAGGCTCAGTCACCACCATTCCTGCTGTTATCTCTAAGCCTCCCACAATGGCTCCCAATGCAGGTACATGACCTAGCTACATTATTTACATCTTACATATATGTGTACCATCTCCAAAGAAAAAGATTTGAGTACAATTTCAATATTGAGATCTAATATATCAATCTCTTACCTATCATCTAACACATGCAAACAGTTTGTTTGGGTGTAAAATAGGTGCATCGGCGCAGGAGGAAATTTCACAAGCTAAGGAAAGCAAAACTGCGAAGGGTTCTAATAACAAAAGGCTGGTGGGGTGATCAACTCTCGTGATGATCAAGACAATCTATTTTTAATCCAAGATTTCTCTCACTGCATTTTTTTTCTTCTTTTAAGTTAATTATATGTTGAGATTCATTCTTCTCTAACTCTGCACCTCACTTAGTGGTGCAACCATTAAATTTGTTCAAATGTAACAGAAGTCGTGCCTGTTTACCGATATTATATAAAAGGTGACCTTCCAATGGCTTCACTCAAATTACTTAACTGTATTATCCTTAACAACAATTTCAAAATTGATGATGTAATATGCAGTCGTTAAAAATGTCCATTCCGGGCCATTTCCTTGATTTATTTTATAAAAACATTCATAAGAAAGCATTTTGTTTGCATTGCATATTTAATCAAAGACCATCAATAGTAGTTGAGAATGCTCTCAAGAAGCCACCTCAGCCCCCTTTTTACTCTAACATGGACACGTCACCTTCGGCAGAAAAAAAAAGGCAAATCCATGCCCTTTTCAATTGTTCGTACGTTCAATTCAATTGTTCGTGCGTTTGTGAAGGAAAATAAACCAAAAAACAGAAAGTCCAAAAGAAAAACCTCCCAACTTCTCTCTTCCTCTTATTTCAATTTGATGAAAAAAGAAAACAAATAAAAACAAATCCATTCTCTAACAAAACAAGAGAAAAAAAAAATCCGAAACAATCCCATCAGATTTAAGGTATGGCCCCATCTTCTTCTTCTTAATCCTTAACAATCTCTCTCTTTATACTTTTATTAATTTTGTTTAAATTTAGAGGGAGGTGGATGTAAAGACACGGTCCCTGAGTGGTTTGTCTTGCAATTTATAATGCATATTTTTTTGGTTCTTGCAATGCTACTGGTGTTGATTTCTTCTGATAAATAGCAATTCTGAAGTACTTTTTTTCATTAACTCCTTTTTTTCTTTCAATCCATTGATCCCTAATCTAGTTCCAGAAGAACTGTTAGCTAATTGTGTATTTCGGGTGGTTGAAAAGGAAATTGTAGACCTATTACTTGCTCTCTTCCTCTTTCACGATGGTCTGCGATCTCATCTCCTTATCATTGTCAATATAATAACAAGGGATGAAGGACGATAGAGTGGCAAAGTTAACCTCTTTGACCTCATCTGCTATTTTCCTTCGCTTTCCAACCTTGCATTGCACGTTGTTAGTTGCACCCTTAGGCCTGTATATGGCATGAATACTACCAAAGGAAAGCCACCCGTCGTTATATGAGTCCATACTTCAAGTAGAGAAAGTCATAGAACAAGAGGCGATGAAGGAGTTGGAAAAAGAATTGGTGGAAGAAACAGGGGAAGAAGATTCATGGGTTTACTCTATCTCTCCCTCTTCCGGTGTCTCTGTAACTTCAAATTTCTTTTAATTTCATCATTGCTTGCATTTGAATTCATCCAAGTTAGGCTAATTTGGTTGAATGCTTTGACGGGTACCAATAGATGTGCTGCTGATAAGAATTACATTCTAGCTCAGTATCGACTCAAAAGGTTAACTTCACACCACATGAACTAATTTCGACATCAAGGCTTCAAGCTTCGAGATATTTGAATTCTTGCTTAGTAGTTTACTATATTTACAATGCTAAAAGCTGATAATTTAATCTATGCATATTTGCTTTGTTTTTTAAAAAAAAAAGGCAACTTGAACTTCCGTTATTCTTATTCTGTACATGTTTGCTATATTGCCTAAAAAACATTCGATTGCAAATCCTACCAAGTTGTTTTGGCTTAGAACTTTTGTTAATAGTTTTATAATCCGGGGAAACAATCAATGCTAATTAGTAACCTGTTTGGAGAAAAAGATAATACAAAATGTGGGTGTTAGTTTAATGACTTCTAATCATAATTTATGTGAATACATGCGTATATGTCGTTTGAAGAAATGCCAGCACCCTAATTTATGGATCTCAATCAGGTGAATTCACACACGTGTTTGGTCGGCGTGCTAGTTAGCTGCGAAATTTTTACAAAGCTAAACAGTGGTAAGTGCATTATCTTATGTAACACGTATCTATTCAAAAACTTAACGCTACATAACAACGTTTCTTACAGTCTAAATTTGAAGTGTTTCTAGATAATATATACTTTCCATTAGTTTGTTCAAGATGCTTTGTCCATCTATTGATTTGGATTTTATCCATATTTTTTACTGTTTTATACTATTTCAAATGAAGGCCTTTGTAGTTTAGCAAACACTCTTTTTCTTTGAAAGAAATCATGGTAGACCAAGAGGATGTACCAACTCATTGCTCTATAGTGCGAGGACAAGCTTGAGTTCAAAGGGTAGATCAAGCTGAGGTATGCAATCATTTTTTTTTTGGTGATCAAACACAATTTCCTAGACGCATCCTCAACACAAAGATTTTTTTTTCTTGCAGGTGGATGTGAGACCTCTGCGACCAAGCAGCGACGACAATTTCGAGCTGAACCTGATGTATGTGTGCGTAATCTTTTCCAATGTATATATATTTTTTAAATAATTTTTCTTTTTAATAAAGTATACATTTTCACTTCTCTCTCTCATAAAAACTCATTTTACATTTTCTCTGTCTACTTTTCCCATTTGCAGTCAAACATAGGAATTCATGGGGGAAGGGTGCGTAAGAAATTTCAGAATGAAGATGAGGTTAATGTGATTTATTTTTGTGGGGAATGTTCCTGTAATGCAATGCTATCACGTCTTGATTTTTTTTTATTAAATTATTATTTTTTTTGGCAACAATAGGTATCCGTACATGATGAACGAGGAATGTTGGATTTGCAAATCCGACCTCATGCTGTTAATGAAACCCAGGTACGTAGAGTATTTCACACAATTTTCAATACGGATTCGTTTTATTTGGTTTTTACCGTTGACTATAAAAAATAAAATAAAAGAAATCTCTGATCTACAGGTTTTGAATGAAACTATGGTTACAATAAAAATTAAATTAAGTGTATTTTTAGCATTAAAATATTGAATGTTTGTTAGTGCAATATGTTTTTGTTACAGCACATATATGTCACCCCTAGTAGTTAGCTACTTAATTATTATTAATTGTTCCAAGTAATTACAAATAAAATTCTCAGAGCATCGAGTGAATGAACAACTCTCAAACAACTCAAGTCCAGCTTCAGTGCCAACTTCCTGCGAGTATTGCTCTAGCGCTATCTTGATGCACTATCTCACGAAGCGCTCAAAGAGACAAAGATAGAGTAATATCTTCAGCCACGGTTTAGGGAGGGCGATCTTCATCTAATTGTTAATTAGAATTGTTTGTCAAGTTCTTAAACACATCGAACGATTTTCATTGTTATTAAATGTTTTCCATTCTTTTCGCAGTTGAGGTTTGCATTTCTCAATTATTTTGTTAATTTTGCATTACATTGCTCTGAGAAATTTTGTATATAAACGTCAGTACATGCAAAAAGTTTCCTTTACATATATCTTAACATGTTTAATACTTCAATTTTTTTTGTTGGCTCACTGCTATAGGTATGATTTTATATATTTTTGAAGGATGTAGGTTCTGAAGGTAGTGGGATTTGATGCAAGTTATATAGTTTGTCTATTGCTGGATTAACTTTCGTCACCAATTCTTTACAGGTAATGTACATTATCTGAACATAGATACACTAATATGAGCTTATAGCATCCTGTTTAACTTTAGATTCGAAACGTGATCGAATTACTTCAGTTGATATGAAATAAGATGTATGCACTATGTTTAACTTTGAGTACACTCCTTCAAGGTCACAACTTCATTGCTGGTATTGCTACTCTTGAATCTCCTAAAATTTCTCTTTATTCATAGTGTACACAGTAGCACACACACCCACTTTCAAAACCTGAAATTCAATGTCACACCTTTACAACTTACTTCATATGTCATGCCATTCCTGAGTTGAACCCTTCACTATACTGTCATAACCCTTCGCTCTACTACCATAGCCTAACTTGCCATGTGTCAGTAATATTTGAAGAAAATTAAGGATTGCTAGAACTTCTTAATATGATCAACATATACGAAATTCTTAATGAAGTTCACAGGAAATTGCAAATAGTTTGAGAACTTTCACAATATAATATGTTAGTATTATGTCGCCATAAACACAAGCATTGCTAAAAACCAATACTTCGGTAAGGTAGGGCTGCCAACTATGTTTCGTCAAGTGTTGAAACAACTCTGTACAAAGAACTGCTTTTGTAATACTAGCTATTGTCATGTGTTTTGTTGCTGAGAGAACTCTCTACAAAGTAATGCTTTGTATGATTTTGGAATGCTAGCTATTGTCATGCTTGATTGTAATCCAGGATTACAGCGAAACTGTATGCGTGTTGGTATGGCAGTCTAAAAGACATCCGTAATATATTTGATGGTTTTTTGTTTTTTGATTACTGACATTCCTTAACTGTTAGAAATCCTAATGCATCACCAGATTGTGCATGGTTTCCTTGGCTGCCATAGGCCTTACCATTAGGCCTCACTATTACAAAACTTTGTAGTGCAAAAAAATAAGATTGACTTAAAACAATGAGCTGGAACTGATGTATAGGTCGCCACTCCACAACTAGATTTGTTAGGTGTCTGACTGAAAACAACTCCAATATCTCCTTCCATTATAAATATTTGATTTTATGTTGCTTCCCAAGTCAAATTGCATATTCTGCACCCGTGAACGCAATGCATTGGTTGCTGCTATTTTATGAGTAGCTGCCACAATGAGTTGCCTGTTAGCACTTGCAAAAATGATTTTTCAAACTATGGTTGCAACATATTGCAATGAGTAATTACTTTAACAACACAAATCTTCATCGCATGCATTTACTATGTTAATTCATATGTGCTATCATTTAGTTGTGGCCACCGACTTAGACCGAATGCTTAATGAACCCGCCCGTTAGCTGTTGCATCTCATTCAAACATAAGTATGGAGTTGCCTCGCCATGTTGGAATTGGGGAAATTACTCCTCATGTGATTGAAACTTTTGATTTCCTCCCAAATCAATACTAGCGAATTGTTTTAAGAACACTTTTGAAATTTGTAAACATGATTTGAGTTCATTTAATGAGCTTTTGGGAGGATGACCTCCAAAGTGCTGTTGAAATTTTTTTTTTTTTTTTTTTTTTTAGTACAAATTTAGTGGTAGCATACAACAATCGAGCAGTGCAGGTGTTATAATGAAGTTATTAAAATGTCTCTGCAATCGCATAAAGTTGAATTTGTTGTAGTGGTGGTAACTGAAGCCAGACCATAAGAGACATGCAACAGATATTACACTAAATGTACTAGCAACCTGTTAGATATATCTAATTTTTTTTTGCTAATGTAGCTTTTTAATTGGAAGTCTGAAATGGGCGGGGTTGCTTAAAAATACAATAGGCATCTAAACCTAATATATTAGAGCTTCTCATACATATGGTTTATTTTAATATTTGGAATTTTGTATTTCTTATATGTAACCCTAGAACTTAAAACAATTTATGTTGAATTTTAGTATTTTACCAAAAAGTGGAAGCAAGGTTGTCAATATGGCTTCAACTGAGATAAATATATTTGTTTTTCATATTTTTTTTCCTACTGATAAAATGTTTGAATTGATTTATGTTTTAGCTACAATTATATTGCCTTCTTATTCTTTGATTGAAACCATTCTCATTGTTTTTATTAAATAGCATTCAACCAAATATGCTCTGGACACAGCCACTTCATGAAATTATCTGGAGGATAAAGTCTATGGTAGCTTCATGGCTGCTAAAAGAACTTAATTGATGCATGAAGAAATAAGGATATGATTTGTATGCAAACAATATTATTCGTAATTTATAATTCTTACAAGTGTTTGATTTTATGAACGATGTGTTTGGTTGCATGAGATAGTTTTCATTGGTTAGAAAATTCCTTTTGAATTATTAACTTGCTGTAAGAATACTCCCCTAAAATTTCTCCCCTGCAATTCACTCGATGAATTTATCAATACAATTATTACCATGTTCAACTAATACTTTGCTTTTTCTTCAAGTGTTACCGTTATTGAGTCCTGTCAGGCATATAATGTAATGCCAACATTGAGGGAAGCTATAAAGTGTTACTGTGGAAATGAATTGTGTATGTGGTTTTAGTTTACGGATTCATATTCTTTGATCGTCTATTAGTTCCATTACTTTTTACTTGATTTTACACTATTTTATATAATTTGTATACAGGAAATCTTTCACACATAATTCAAAAGAAGAATTTGCTTGCCTACCACATCAATGTGAAAACTGCAGTGATTGAATTGGTACGCACCTTTACAACTTCGACAATTTGTAACACTTAGCATTAAGTATGATAAATAATTGTAGTGTAAAAAGTTCAATTTTGATTTCTTTGATAGCATAGTCTATGGATAGGAAACTTTTTTTTATTGGGACTACCATGGTGCATAAACAAAACAATTCCTTCACATTCTGAAGGAATATAGCTCATGTATTTTAGTGGTTGAATGCTGAATATAGTATGCGAATAATGCTAAACCTAATTACTTTGCCTGCTCAACAATGATTCTTTTCTTTTCAATAGTCGTCTGTGTGTAAGATCTATAGTTTACAATCTACAACTATCAACTATTTTTTACTCACCCAATCAACTAGAACTGTATTCATCGTTTCAACAACTTTTGCTTCAGTAATCTACTTGCATTGGGTTGCCACAAACTTATATTATCTTGGAATGAAAAATTCATGGTAATAAATAGTTTCCATTCAAATTTCTTTCTATGGATTTTGGGGTTTTGATTTCCATTTTAACTTTTATTTTCTCATGGTTTTTGTTTTGCTTATGTTTACATTTTTGGTTTTCTGAGGGTTTTCAAGTTATGGATTTTTTATTACAATATATTGTAATATCCCTTGCCTTTTTCAACCGTTGTGCCGCTCAACTATGTTCTCACACACTCTGATGCCGAATATGGCTCTTGTGGTCTTTAGGATCAATTCCCACCTTCATATTGGGGAACGGTATTTAAGAGTATACATGCTGAAAAAATGTCATCATAATTAGTTGAGTTTGCATAGGTTATCAAGAATACATGTGTTATGATCTTCTTATTAAGTTTAATTGATCTTTGCATTAATGGGTGATCTTCTTTTTTAGTTGAAAGTGATAATAGGTTGGCTAGAGTGGTTCGACATTCAACGCCATTTCTATATGATGAGCTTCATCAAGATAAATAAAAGGTATGTGTAAAAAAAACATTGCCTTTTGATTCATGATATGGAATAGTTCTTAATTATGTGTTTTAAAATATGGAATTTTAGTATCAAATCTTGACAAATTCTGTGTTTCACGCTTAGATCAGGGCAGTAAGCTATATATACAACATCTGAGAGTATTGTGACGATAAACTATTTTAGTTTTTATTTTTTTGGGTGCAATTCTCTTTAGCTTCATGTTTAATACTAGAATCCTACAGCTACAAAATGGTATCATTGCCACCCTTCATCCTAAATCTAATCTATGATGGGGTCATGCATATTTTCCATGCAAAATAACATGCATATATATTTTTATTGTCATATTAAAAGAAAAGATTTCAGATATTCTGTTTTGACATTTGTATGCAAGATATACGTTAGAAAACAATCCATATTATGATGAATTCATGAGTCAGCAGATTGATTACAAAAGGCAATTAATGCAAGTGATCTTTGCCAAAGTACTTTAAGATTTATTAAAGTAAAAGTGATGACCATCAAACCTTCATCGCTTGCATTTCTTAAGGTGTTTGACCATTCAAATGGAACCTATATCGTTACTTTTGATGTTAAGACTTTATATTACCATCAATGTATGTGCCTCCATCTGTTGGTTTGATGCAGACACATGCCTTCCTTTTGGGTACTCGGATTCTCCTATAATATTCATCCAAGCCTAAAAGGTAATTTGATGCTCTCATACTAAAATTGTAGTTTAAGGTCATACTATCATGAGTAGGATATAAAAACAAAGATGGGTGTTTGCAATTGAAAAATGGAAGGGTCCGATCATGAGCCAATGGTGCATATAGTTGTTGTTACTCTAGGTTGTTTTCTACTCTGCTTCTCTATTTTATCGGGATATTTAATTTTTAATTATAGGTTTTTTGGTTTTATTCGATTTGGGTTTTGCTCATTTGGGGTTTTCCTTTCACCACAATTCTTCTTTCCCTCTCATGTTTCCTTCTTTTGAATCTTTTCTATCCAAATCGAATCGGATGCATTACCTGTATCTTGCGATTCGAATAGCACATGTGTTGTAAGGAAATTGTTATAAGCTATGGGTTTAAGAATTCTTCTTCTTCTTCTTCCCCTTTCTACCAGGCCGGTATGTCTTTGTGATTGTTTTTTTGTTTGCTTTTATGGACATCTCGAATCTTTGATTAATATATAGAAATTTTAGGACACAAATTTCTAATTATGTTGATTTAAGAGACACCTGAGTTAATGATGATAGTATCAATTTGCTTGGTGATATACTTTTTAAAGCTAAAGCAATATTGTTTTTAAAAAAAGCAAAAGAAACAATACTGTTGAAATCTCAGCTATTGGGGTAGGTAATTTCCTTAGCCCCTTTTCTTTTTTATTAGTCCCCTGGCCTTAAATAAATTAGTATTGTGTGTTTATTTGTTCGTAGGATACTAAAAGTGTAACTAGGTATATGTTCAAAAACTTTGGTAGATTTTAATATCAAATATTTTTTTTTTTATTCCAGTCACTAGCTTTTGGGGTTGAGTCGCTAGCTTTTGGGTTGTAGCCTTAAATAAATTAGTATTATGTGTTTATTTTTTATTCCAGTCGCTATACTTTCCATTCATTTGCATATTTTGAACTAATCCATCTTGATCTTCTTTTCTAGGGTCAAAAGTGGGGTTTGAATAGTACGAATAGCGCAAGCGGCAGAACAATGGCAATCAAGTTATATTGAGACTTGAGAGTGAGTTGTCTTTTCTCTTATCTTTTCTTTTTGAATTCAATATGTTTTTTTTCATGACCTTACAACATTCTGTTATTCTGCTGCAATATATTTATTTTTAAGAAAGTTGAATTGTAATGGTAAATATTAGTGGTTAATATGATTTCATATAAGTTTTCTTCAATTAATCTGAGTGCTTCATATGCTCTTTTATTTTACTTTTACATTTAAAATTTGATGGTTAGCTAAACACAATCTTAAAACATTTGTTATATGTAATATAACATAAATCAACTATCAATTTCCAGTAAACCAATAACAAATAGATATTTTTTATGGTTAGGCATATGAATATTTGCTGCAATATAATGATGTCAAACATTTATGCATCTACAGATAGATGGAGTGATGTTGCAGTTATAAAGAAAAAAAAGATGGATGATGCAAGAATAAAGAAGGCACTAGGTATTAGTTTTATTGAAGCGAAAAGCGCAGCTCAGTCCACGAGATCGATCCCACCCACACACAAAAGAAACAGTTGAAATACTAACTGAGATTGCCATGACTTGATGAGTTCCAAATTTGAGATTTGAGGATGGGTGTACCCAATTCCTAATGTTAATGTTTTTTTGTAGGTTGTAAGAGGAACATATACTTCTGCAATTGTGTTTCCAGAGTGCATGTTGGATGTGAAATAATTGATGAAGAGCTTCTCTTTCGAAATGTGAATGCGGTGTGTCGCAATATGCCTTTAGATCTATCCAAGGTAGCATCCTATGACGCACTGTTTAGAGATCATGAGAAGTTGATGCTTGCAAGCAATATGATTACAGAGCGCCATGATATTAACACCGTCAGTATATGATTTTTTGTTTAAAGAAAACGATTGGTGTAGTAGTTCACTGGAGAGTAAGGGAAGAGTGGAATAGAATCAAGCTCAAAGCCAAGCCACATTTCACGCTTAACTGTGTGCTAAGAAAGAAAGGGACTATTTTACCTAAGGGAGTGAATCAATGGTGGTCTCATAGGCCTGCATTTGTACACAGGGTAGAGAGCCCACACTCCACCTGTTTTAGGTTTCTTATGTAATCCTTTGTAATTTTGAAACAAGTACAGGGTTCTTGCAAGCTCACAATGTCTTTCATTTATGCTATCAGTACAAATAATTACACCTTTAGGTTGAGAATAGAAGTTCAAAAGGTTGAATTCATGTTTGTTACATACTCTATTAAAGTTTTTTTCCTCTTTGAAATAGTTTTACATGATGTTAAAGTTTTTCATCATTCATTTTTGGCCATTGTATTTCAAGTATATTCAACGAATACTTTATTAAACATATGAACTGAGAAAGAATGAACGTCAACCTGGGGAAGAGATTAGGATACTGACCTCACTTGCTTCCGAAGCTAGGCATTTCTTTTAGGCCAGTCACTAAAGTCCCTCTCCCAGCAATATCGATGGTGGTTAATGCATGTCTATAATAGCTTGCTTGAATCAGAACATCCAATGTGGTTGAGAACTCTATGTGACCTGAAGCTATGTCTGGAAATCATCAAAGAGGAAAGTGAAAATGTCACGGGATAAAGGGCACAAGTTTGCGGCATCTTCACTATTTAGGCAGATAGTATTCTTTGTTTTCAATATTTCTTGATGGATATCTATGGGCCAAAGCTAGAATTTTCGGTGTGAGTGCTTTAAAACCTACTGATTGTATCCATCTTCCTTTGATTTTTTTTTTTGATTAGTGCCTCAATCCCGTATGTATGATTTTATATGATTCAAGAAATATGGTTATTAGGAGAAGCATGTGAAGTAAACGCCACTTTAATCTATGAAAGAGCATGACCTTCAGAGTAATAGATTTAAGAGACAATGACTTATATCTTCCTTTGCGTGTTTATTTTGTCGTCCCTATTATTCTAATGACAATGCTTTGTCTACTATGAAGGCTGTGTTTATTTTGTCTTCCCTATTATTCTAATGACAATGCTTTGTCTACTATGAAGGCTTTTGTACTTTACTGTTTGGTTTAGTATTATTTCATCATTGTTAGTCCTCATTTTCTATTAGACTAACATAGGTCCTAAATTTTATTACCAAAGCAATTCTATGTAGGTGAGATGACTAATCTCTATCAAACAGTCATAGAAAGAGGTTGAATAGAGAGACCACCACATTTGGTTTATCATTACCTTTTTACACTTATAATAAGGCTAGAGCAAATCAACTTTTAATGTAGTAAGCCGGCCACAGGCCGACATATTGGCTAGTTACCAAAAAAAAGAGTGAGATGGAGCTGTCACAAATGGGCACTAAAGTGGTAAGCCCACTTGCGTTGTTAAAGCCCTAGTTGAGATAGGACGCTCTATAATAAATATATAAATAGGTTATAATCCAAAAATGAGAAGTAGAAAACTTTCTCTAACAGTAGATTTATTTTAAATGAATAGAGATATTTTTCCTTCATTGTTGTATTACGGCTCAGGCTTGAAATCCAATTGAATTCGAACAAATAACAATAGGAGTATAGGACTTAGACCTTTTGATTTATTATTATTGGGCTTGTCCTAGATAGATCCGTGTCCGGTCCAACAATGGCACTGCCTTAAATTTTAATGTTAGTGGTTGTGATTTTCATTTGTTTTTAAGCAAAATATTATAACGAGTCCATAATAACTTGGGTAAAACTATAAAAGTAGAACAAGTGAGAACAAAATGACTTGTTTGTTTTTTTTTGTAGTCATTTTTTGTTTTTTTATTTATATCAACACGAGTTTACATTATCCTTGTTGTGCTCTAGGCTTTGTTTTAGCCATATTTGAACTACATTAATCCATACAGTAGGTAATATAGTTAAAACAAAAGAAGCTAGTTTGTGTGCCGCATGATTTGCACTTCTACTTGTATATACAACAGTTGTTGTTATGAATTCCTCTATTGTTGCAGACGTGTCTCTGAGAATGGCTTTAGATTGAAGAGTTAAGCTTTCATTTTTATTCTCCAAAAAGAAGACAACTAGCTGCGCATCTAATTCAATCAGTAGATTTGTGGATCGGTGCTGCTTGCACCAGGTGACTGCCTTGAGAAAACCCTAGCATTTGGTTGATTCAACATCTGTTGCCCAGCCTCTATCAATTCATGCAGTGATGAGGATCCCATTAGAATATCTTATTAAGTAGCCATACCTAGCGTTAAACTCTTTCCCTTTAAAGTTAGAGGCAACATTCATTTTATAGTATCTTGTTTCAGGGGGTTTCCAAATTGCTTGGGGTTCATTATGGATTTGTAGCTGGACCTTCATGGAATTATCATTATGCACAAAATGATCAGTCATTAGTAAGTTAAACTTTGCTAGAGAAGGGCTTGAGTTATTGTATAGAATATTGCATCGCTCTAGCCAAATTGTGTAGTAAATCAAAAGGCATGTATGTGTCCAGAAGTTAGTCTCGATTTCCCAATCAGCTGGTGGGAAGTACCAGTGGTGGATCCATTCCTGTGTTGTTAAGTGGCTGCAAGTGTTTAGACTGAATTTCCAAGGTGTGTTATACCAGACAGCCCTTGTAAAACAACAATCAAGGAGAATGTGGTGTAATTAAGCTTTCATCTGATTTTTTGCATAGCAAGCATAATGTCTTGTTAGGAATATAGAAAAGAGTTGAGAGATGGTGTCTTGTGGGGATGATGTTATGGTAGCATTTCCAAGAAAACAGGGTGTGTCTGGGTAAATATTTGTTATGCCAAAAAGCTGAATTTAGTTTGATATGGCACTGAGTGTTGGTGGGGGGGATTGAGGATGTTGTACATGGATTTAACAGTGTGGTTTCCTTTTTTGGTGAGGTTCTAGAAGAGTTTGTCATGAGTATTTGTTTTTGGCAAGTAAATACCTTTAATATGGTTAGCTGTGAAGGAGTCAAAAAGATTGTGAAGTATGGATGTGCTCCAACTTTTTGTGGTGGGGTTGATGAGTTTGACACTGATAGAAACAGGTGGTGTGGCTGTATATGGTTTAGTATTTTAGCCTCCAGCAGGTTTGGAATCCATGAATCTTCCTAAATGTGTATGTCACTCCCTAGACCTACTTGCCAAGTGGTGTGTGCAATGATGTGGGTAAAACTTCCATCATCCTGGGGGGGGGTATGGATGGAACCAAGACGTACCCTTTTTTCTTTCAAGACTTGTGAGTTTTTGTGTTGGAAATACTTACCTTTGATGAGGAGTGTTGATAGCATGGATTTCGGGTTGAGTCAAAATGCTCCACGAAGTTATGACGCGTAGTTAGGTGAGTCAAGTTGTTTAAATGTTCCACCATGGTCTTTGGATGATTCCCAAACCCCCCTTTTTTTTCTTGTGAGTTTTTTTTGATTTAGCATGGATGTCAAAAGACCGTAGTTTTCAAGTTGTTTAAATATGGGGGTTTGTTCATATTTTGGATATAGGGGTTTGTTCAATTTTTCCCCACCAAAAGTCCCTTTGTAGGGCATCTAATTTTCTAGTGATATTAAGTGGTAGAAGGAAAGTTCTCATCTGGTAAACAAGGATAACATATGTGATAGATTGAATTAGAGTGGTTCGGGCTACCTGCGATAAGATTTTTCGTTTCTAGCCCGTTAACTTGTTATTGATTGTTTGAGTGAGGGTGCTGAAAATCTCAGATTTAGATTGACCAAGGAAGAGTGTAGAGCCTAAATATTTTTTGCCTGGAGTAATGCTTCTCATTTTAAGGACTTGCTTCACTGCATCACATTGTGTAAAGCTCATATTCTTGCTAAAATGTACACCTGATTTAGTGTAATTAATTTCTTGTCCTGTTATGTCACAAAAGTTTTTTAGGATGTCAAGGACAAATTCAACTTCCTCCATGTTTGCCCTACAGAAAATGAAGGCATCATCGACAAAAAGAAGATGAGTTATAGGGTCATTGTCTATAGACATTTTAATACCATTAATTTTATGGTTTTGTTATGTACATTTTTTGTTTATTAATCTTGATAAAACTTCCATGCAACATATGAACAAGAGGGGTGACAGAGGATCTCCTTGTCGAAGCCCTCTGGAAGATTTGAAAAAGCCATGTGGGGAACCATTTACAAGGATATCCCATGAGGATTGATAGAATAAAGATGGGTAATCATCAGGTCCCGGTGCTTTGAGAGCATCGATGCTGAAGACTACCTCTTTGATTTCTCCCATTGTGATTGGTCTGAGCATATCATAATTTTCTGAGGTGGAGATGGTGGAGAGAAAGAGAGATTGAATGTTTGTGATATTTATATGATTCGTCTAAGTGAGAAAGGATTTAAAGTGACCGACAAATTGATCACCAATAAGTTTAGGGGACTAGATCCAAGACCCATCACTCCGTTTGATCCACTCAATTCTGTTTATTTTTCTATGATGGAGGGTTTTGATATGGAAGTATTTTGTATTCCTATCACCTTCTTTTATATCTTGATCTCTCGATTTTTGTTTCTAAATATTTTCCTCGCTCTCAAGGAGACGGTCGAGTTTTAGGCAAGTTTCACGTTCGAGAGACAGATTTAAGATTGTGGGATTTAGTTTTTGGATATGAAGAAGTTGGATTTTGAGATCATGTATCTAGTAAAAAATGTTACCAAAAATTGTTTTATTCCAGAACTTGAGAGCCTTTTTGGTTGAGATAAGTTTCTTGGAGATAGGAAGAGGATGGTTGGCTTGTGTTTAAGTAGAACGTTGATGGTGCCAGGTTGATTGGATGAGTGATTGGTAGTCATTATGTTTGGTCCACATAGACTGAAAGTGGAACTGTTTGGGGGTGTGAGTTGTTAATGGAGTGGTGTCAAGTAGAATGGGGCAGTGGTCAGAAGAAATTCCAGGTTTATGTTGAACAATTGAATCAGGTAAAAGGAGGATCCAGTCTTCATTTACTAGTACTATGTCTAGTCTCTTCTGAATATTGTCGGGGTAGACTCTTTTGTTTGACTAGGTGAAGGGGTAACCTTTATAGCCTAAGTCAATTAGACCCAGATCATTGATAATAGTGTGAGCTGGCTCCCCATCATTGAAGTCATATGATTTTCCTCCGAGATCGATGTTCTTCTGATGAAAGAGTAACATTTAGGTCTCCAATGATGATGATTGGGTGATTTAAATTGGATAGTTTTCTTATAGGATTCCAGCTAATATCACTAGAAGGTTTGTACGAGCTACCATAGAAGTAGCAACCCACCTAAGTAGTTGGATGGCCTCTATTTACAAGAGTGGTGATAGAGTTGTCGATATAGTAGGTAATGGATATATTTACACCGGATTTTCAAAGTAGGCAAAGTCCACCGGCTAGGTTAATAGGTGGGATTATGTGATAGTTGGGGTAGTGAAGTTGGTGTATGAGAGATGATATGGTGATCTGAGATGCTTTTTGTTTCAGATAAGAAAAGAATGTCAGGATTTAAATTGGTAATCAAATATTTAAGATGTCGAACTGTTGATTGATTACTACAACCTATACAGTTCTAAGAGAGTGTCCTCATATAACAACCACTGGTGACTGGTCTGGTTCAGTCACTAACCGAAGCGAAGTAACATTCAAAGTAGCTAGGACACAACATGCTATACAAACTATACACTATAGAGACGTATTATAGTTCAGGGAACCAGAACTACTAATACAGCCAGAATAGTCATCATTATAGAAAGAAGGATTAAAAAGTAACATTCAAAGTAACTAGGACACAACATGCTATACAAACTATACACCATAGAGACATATTATAGTTCAGGGAACCAGTACTACTAATACAGCCAGAATAGTCATCATTATAGAAAGAATGATTAAAGGAAATCATGGGAAACACAATAGTATATATTACAGAGGATGCATATTGTAAGGGGGATATGAAACAAGATATGGGGGTGATAATATAAAAGCCTAGCCAAAGATAAGCTACTAATTAGTGTATATAAACAGATGTGAATCGAGCATGGTAGAGCTTAGTAGAAAAGTCATGGAGATTGAGGAACGCATAATCTGTATGAGTGATGTATATATTGATAAGGAAAGATGGGGTGAGTGTGTGTACTTGGTTGTACGACATGCTTAGTGAATCAGTTTCCATCGGAAGTAGCCCTTGATATGCTTAGAGAAGGCAAATTTTGGTCTATATCTTGAAAATTGCTGAGAGAATGGGTGTAGCCTGGCATATCAACTTCATAGCTTGTATAGCTTTGATTAAACTGTGTAGTCGGTGTTGGTAGGTAGTGAATCAGAGGCAGGGAGAAATTGCCTATTGGACTTGAGTGATTGTTGGTAGTGTTGGTCCCAACTCCCTAGCTTGGGGTGTTCCAAATGCATGGGTTGTATCATGTAACCATGGGATTGAAACAGATTTGTGATTGTAGGGCTATGGAATAGATCCCAAACTATTTCCATTGTAAAATCCGTGACCTTGGGAATATGTGCAAGATTTGCAAGTGCTTGGAGAGGATTTGCCATGGGAATGATAGTTGAGTTGAGGCAACCGATGGTTGGTTGATTTGTAGTTGGGGGCTGTGGTGGTGGTGAGAGTGGTGTCTAGAAAGTTTGTTCACCCTGGTGGAATTGTGGAATTGGTGTAGATGTGCCATATGGATTCTGATGAAATTTTCTTTTCTTTGGTGGTTTTAGGTCAGAAAGTATTCCTTTTGCTTTTGATTTGTGACTTGCTCTTGGTTTTGAAGAAGATGGGTTGTCAGTGGTGATATTTGGGGAGAGAGGAATGAGGTGGAATTGGGAGTAGTTTATTTCTTTTTGCTATTGTTTTGTCGGTCTGGTTAGATGGGTGAATGGGTTGTTTGTTTTGTCGGTCTGGTTAGATGGGTGAATGGGTTCCACTGGTTGGAGAATTATCATCATTCCACCGGAAAGCGTGAAATTGTGATTATATTCCTCTTTTGTAGGAAGATTGATGGTTGTTAAAGTCGGATTCAGTGGTGGAGCATCAAGCAACATGATAGTTGGTGATATTATATTGTTCGTACACTGAGATTTGGTTCAACATTTGTAGGTATTGTTTGGGTGAGAACTCACGCAAACACACCAATGATCTTGTTGGAGAGGTTGATATGAAGTGAGATAGACTGTACCACCAATGGCTGCCTACGTATCCAAATCGTTATCTGGAATCAAGTCTCAAAATTGCACGTAGTTCATTGTTTGAAATGATTGTTGGGTATTTATAGGTAAATGAATATATTAAGTTTCTTATTGATTAAAATACTATTTCCTTATTTGATGAGATATTTTCCTCTTTGTATGAAATCTTTCCAAAAGCTTTATATGGAAAAAATCCCTTGACATATCTCCGGACCTGCTATATATAACTTGGGTGCTATATTAGTGGGCAGTGTCATTGCTCCAATAGAGGGCATGCCCGAATGCTACACTAGTCGGCAAGCGGGAATGCCACAATAGCGGGCAAGCAAGCATGCCTCACTAGTGGGCAAGCGATGCCACAGTAGCAGGCAAGCAAGCACGCCTTACTAGTAGGCAAGCAGGAATACCATAATAGTGGGCAAGCAAGCATGCCTCAGTAGTGGGCGGCTCTTATAATAGTACCCAATGATGGTCGTTCATAGGGGTACGAGTACACTAGTACATACAGGTATTATGTCCAAATCAAAAGCATGAGTGACAATAGTTGAATGGAACACTTACATATTCGAAGCCGATCCATGTCGAAGTCCCAGATAGATTTTTTATCATGTGCCCTGATAACTTAAGATTTGACAGTGCAAACACAGTGTTTCTACAGTACTAAATCATGCATATCAAGTTATATTAATACTCTTTAAAACAATTGTTATATGGGAGTAATCGTTTTCGATCCACTCTTTGCTTGCACGTACTTGACACGAATTTAGACTAAGCTAACTATTGCACTAATGAGAGAGTATTATGATATGAAAATAGTAAATTATAATACTAAAATAGTGATTTAAAGTGATGAGAGAAGGATATAGAGAAAGTTAATCCACCACGCGATTCGATTAACCATTAGGTTGGTTATTCATCGAATTGCTTGTTGATCCATAGTGAATACATACCAAGTCATCTCTGATCATGGTTTCACTAGCATGAGAGTTTAGCTCCACCACAAATCTATTTGATGGTGGCTCTAAACTCTAGTTCAACTCTTATGACTTTTATCTCTAAACAATCATAAGAATTGAACTTGAAACTTTATTGCAAAAACAATAACAAAACTAATTACAAATCATCCTCACATGGCTTCACCCCCTCTAATAGAGGTTTAGCATTATATCATCGGAATCATACTAACTAAATAATAATAAGATTACATCATAAATTAAAGACAATAATTGAAATTAACTAAAGGCTTTTATTGAATAAGGTTTAATGGAGGCTACAAACTAAACTACTTAACTAAACCTAAACTAAACTAAAGAAAGGGGAGAAAATGAGAGACCTAATTAAAACTAAACTATACTAATGAGGGAGTAGCCAAATTTTGTTTAGCCTTAAATCTCTTTATATAGGAGAGGGTTAAGGTTACATTTTCATACATGGGCCAAAAAGGGAGACTTTGGGTCTCTAATATGAGCCCAAAATCCATTAGGTTAAGTCTAAATAGGCCACAACTGCTAGAAATTACTTCAGTATCTTTTTTGTCTATTTTTTACAGCTCTGATTGGATCAAGGCTGAATCCACTAGAAAGCATATTCCGATCCGGTTGTTTTGACATAAAGTAGGCCCAATTCGAAAGATACGCCCATTTGAAGTTCTATTGACTTTTCTATTCTTTTTCTACCTGAATTGACTTTGACTGGGCTTGAAAAGACTTTTTCTTCTTGATTCTTGGGCTTTAAAAATAAAACTTTTCTAGCTATCATCTTGACTCGTTTTCCACGCAAAATGGCATCTTTAAGTACATAAACAGCTTCAAGACTTGAAATACACAAAAACATGTAAACATTACTAACTCTTATTTATTATAAACATAATTGGCCTAAATGTAATACTATTAAGGAGTTTAAACTACACTTTTGGATGCTTATCAACCACCCTCAAACAACATTTTACTTGTCTTCAAGCAAATATGAGAATAAAAATAGATAAGTAGCAAAAAATATGGTCTTAACTAATCTCGTTTCGCAAAGTGCGATTGCATTGACCATATGCAATAATGCCTTAAACCACTAGAAATTCCCTAGTAGATGAGTTATAGCATCATGAGAGTTTTCCAGAGCCTCATTGACCACATACAATAAGGCCTTAAACCACTAGGAATTCACAAACTTTATTTATACTACAACGACTAAGAAATAAAAGTAATTGTCCCCTAATTTTATCTCAGAGTTTATATATCTCACTAGCAGTTAAATAAGGATCATCAATCTAACTCCTAAATTAATACATGCATAATAATCAAATCATCTTAAGATAAACAACTATACAATGAACTATGCTATGAAATGCAATGGCAAGTCCGTTTATGAAACTTTTGGGTAACATGCCTAAGTAGGTTCTCACAAAGAATGTGTCAAGACACATAACACTATGATTTTTCCACTCAAGTTTGCTAACTCCAGTGTATAGTGGGCACACATTTCCTTACAATCTCAATGACAATCTAAGAAAGCCAAGGTCGATCAAATACATCTACCACTTACTATCACACCAACCTATTCCTAATTGAACTAGAGGTCTTTATTAAGTGATACGGGGCTGAGGTGATGGTTTAAGAAGGAAGGAAATGGATATTCAAAAAGACAAGTCTGAGATAATAGGGTCTTCAAAATATGTAACTAGAGAAAACCTTGTTCTTACTTTGCTTTTACACTTAATTTCCATCCTTAGCCTTTTTGTTTTGACTTTTGACTCCTTTAATTTTGTTTTTTGGAGTTTTTATTTTATTTTATTTTTATTTTTATTTTTATTTTCTTTGGATGGAAACTTTCTTTTCTTTCCTTTTTCTTTTCTTTTGAAGCAACTAACTAATTTTTGTTTACATAAAGTTTTTCTCTTCTTTTTTCTTCACTCATCCTATTTCTTAGACTTATCCAGATAGGTAGGCTGATTTTATTTTATTTTTATTTTTTTTATTGGGTAAAGGATTTGTGGTTTGTGAAAAGGCTCAGTGGGGCGACTAGCAGAAAATATATTTAGGTTAGAATTTATGGCTATATCGATCCAAAGATGGCCTAAATTCTCGCTTAGGATATGGTATGGTGATCAAGCAAGTGGATATGTGATTTCTCTACTTGAAATTTATTTATCCCTTGTGTCATCACTATGATATTTCACTCTTATGAGACTTTTAGGCTAGATACTCACAGGATATGTATTAAGTACTTTAACTTAGGTCTCATAAAAATACTGCCAAGTACAATCATAGATGCTCTTGCAAGATGTTCATGAAAAGATGCAATGACTATTACCTACATATTAATCTAAGTTTCAAAAATTAAATCCTAATTCAAGTATTACGTGAGATTTTTAGACTAATATTATCATGGAGAAGGGAACAATACCATTATCACTAAGTGCACAGTATAAACTATTTTTATGATTTTTATACTTTTCCATCTATTTTTTATACGACAATTAATACATAATATACAACCTAATATGTGCTTCAACATTTACAATATGTTTCTATACCACCCCCAAACAGAATCATGTTTTGTCCCCAAAGTATGGAATGAAAATAAAGAATATAGAATACCATAGAAACGTGCTTGTAAATGGGAGCACCTGAAAAAGAAGGTTAATCTATACTAATAATATAAAAATAAATAAAAATATACGCAACTCCTATATGAGTTCCTCCCGTTATGGGGATAACATTAAATAATAAATATCGCTTGGGACATAAGCAGACTCTAACAGAAATAAAATAATACCATAAGTTTATAAATCAAGCATGCATATATCGTGGTTCTTATAAGATTAGCTTCCAAAATTCTGCAAAATAGTGAAATTTCACAAAATTAAGGTACCTAATTACATTATGTATCCCAACTAGTTAATGCCCATGGCTTCGGCACGGATGTCATAAAGAGACATATTCGACAGTGTGATATAAAATTACACATGCATTTATAAGAAAGGAAACAATATTCCTAAATTCATCATGAATTAATGTATTCCTAAAGACTCAGCATATCATAACTTTCTATTGTAACTGATAATGAATGGTAGTCTTGACCAAATAAACAAACATTTCAATAGCACACTGACACAATGAACTTACCTTACTGCTCAAGTTAGTTATCGTGCAAAGCTATGCTAGACATATAACATCTATTGAAGCCTGATTGATTGCTCTTAAAAGCTCAGTTTCAAAATTAGTGATATCACAAAGGGTTCAACCAATATCAACAAAAAACCCTCCAGCAAATAGCTTCTTCTTTCACAGTCATAAAATAATAATATTGTGTAAACTTGTTTTTTCTTCGGCACCAATAACCAAGCCATAATGATGTCCATTAGCTCACTAAATAACGGAGACATATGTGAGGATTAATTCCCATAGCCAAGTGAGGTGGAAACACTTTTTGATATACATTTTCTAGCATTTAGCTTGAACGGTATATTAAGAAGTCCACCCAATCCATACACTACTTCAGAGTAGTTCTTGTAACTGTCACTAAGCTTGTACCTGGAATTTGGAAGTGACTGTTATTTGTTTGTGCATAACCTCAATTGAGTTGTCATTTATTCTAATATAATCTCTAAAAAAATTATCATGCAATACCTTAATGACCTCTGGTTGACATTCTGTGTGGGAGAAGTTGTCCACCAAATGCATATAGTTCATTACAAAATCTGGGTGTGTTGCCGTTAGTACAATATGTAATGAATTTGAACCAGGAAAAAATAATGATCTTATTAGTTGTCATCACTTCCAATGTATTCTTAAAAAATGTAATATAATGATTGAGTGACATGTGGTTGTCATCTTTCACTTGTAATTTGCATCTATCTGTTTTGCATAAAAGCGAGCGGAAGCAATTCATCATTAACTCTCAATACTGTACTAACACTTGACAAAACCACCCAAGAAGTCACTTCCCTATAGGTATAGAAGCACAACCAAATATGTTGACTTGTAAACTATTGGTGCTCGGTTTAGAGAAAAAGATGAATTTGTCACATTGATGATTATGTAACAATTAAAGCAGAACAAAGTAATAGGAAACTAAAAAAAAAAAAATATATATATATATATATATATATATATATATAAATATAATATATATATATATATAAAAATATATATAAAGTATAAAAAGAAAAAAAGTATTTAAGCTCTACACATATTAGTGAAAGAAATTAAAACATGAAATGCATAATGTAGATAAGGTTATTTGTTTACACGGCTTAATAGAGAAATACATAATTTAGGACTGAGATGATCGAACTCCATCTATATAAGGCTATGATTGTGAAATGGTTGAATTACCACAAAATGTATAGTTCCAATTGTGTTATTGCAAAGTACATCAACTGTTTAATCAGATGGCAAAATGACTCGACAAACATAATTTATAAATCTCTCTCAATTTAAAACCAAACATCCTTAGAACAAGTATAAAAAAGTAATTTGCAGAATAAACCAAACTTAATGTTCAAAAATCAAATATACATACAACTATCGGAGTTTGTATTGAATCCTTAGCTCAACGGGTATTCGCAAATGTTTTATGTTCCAAAATCAAAGGTAAAGTCCTTTTAAAAATTAAGTAATATATAATTCAAATTTTAGACTATATTAAACACCACGTGTTTGCACTCGAAAAAAGAAGAGATAACTGTATGAAGACGTAAAGCTAACGCTTCACGTAGATTAGTGTATGTAAGGCTATAAGGTTAATTAGGTATGTTATTTAGAAAATTTCGAATCAAGTGAATAATGCACCGCGACAAAGAAAAGAAACACACTAATTACAAAGATGAAGCCAAAGTACATATTCATGAATCATACTAAAAAATGGAACAAAAGAAAAATTATATCAAAGACCACTTTTGAGAATATATTAAATGGTAGTGTCTGTATTGGGGGTTCTGAAGCATGTTAGAAGATACCCAAGATAGCAAGAGAAAAAGTATAATGAAAGCAACCAACGTATAGTAAAGAGACTGAAAGAGTGTGCTACTATTATATAACGTAACACACACAGTGTAAGCTTTTGTGCACATTCTAAGGATTGCCTTATAACGACCAACATGAATGAAATTGACAACTTAATTAAAAGTCTAACGAAAAAAATAATGGCATATACCATGCATTTAATGAAAAGTCTTGTCCATAATGCGACATTTAAAAGGAATTAATTCGCGCGAATCAGTAATTAACATCAAATTGAGGATTTTTTACAATGCTTATCATGAGCATGAACAAAAGATTACATATTCACTGACAAAATTGCTTATCATGGCCATTCTCATCAAAAGAAAGACCAAAGAGCACCTTGGACATTTTGTGCCATATATAATCTATAAAGTGTCTAAATGTGAAAACACCTAAAATTGGAATTATCCAACATCAACCGTAGTTTAATCTAAACATAAGAAAATGTCCCATGCAGAAAATGTGAAGAATGATGAACAAATATAAGGAACAAGGAAGGATTGCATAGCCAAACCTAAACAACTTCGTCCGACAATCAACATAAATCTTGAACACTTTGTTTGGCAATTTGATTATGAACACCCTTGCTTTGCCTACAAAATGTAGAACTAAAGGGATTGTAAAATAGAGAAACATACAAAAGGAGCATCTTACCTATATAGTGCAACCACCATATGATGTTTAAAGCCCCAACAAAATGAAAAACAACTAGGCATCCACTTAAACATAGTAAAGGCATATATGACTTATAAATACTTTTATAATGTCTTGCAAAAGCACTTCCAAGGTAAAATCTAAGCATGTGTAACACGTTGCATCAATTAAGTTTCTAATAGCTTTTCTAAGTCGCTGTTCAACCAATGCATGTTCAAACTATCAAATAATAAAATGTCCTATAGCAGTATCAGCCACACATGTATGAACAGTCATATTAAAAATGTAGACATAAAGAAAGACGGAGAAAATGAGGCCATGACTAAATTGTGTATTAACTAGTAAAGCAAAAAAGTAATAAGAATTCAAATAAAACTTATCACTGAGGATTGTGCTCGGCACAATTTCCTTAAGACGAAAAACGCTGCCGGTAACGTAACTGCCAGCCTCAAGCACACGCCTCCCAGGATACAATAGTGGAAGGGTAAGTCACCAGCAAATGACAACCCCTGGAACTCTCAACACTCCAGACATGGTTTTATTTTGAGAAGAGAAATCAGATCTATTTTTCATACTTTGAAAATGGGAAAACGTTTTGGTTTATAGAAACTTGAAGTCGCAACTGAAGGCAAGGCAAGAATCACGCACGCACTATCCTAGGGCAAGAAAAGCGTGATTTGGTTTTTTCTTGAAACAGCTGTTTTTGAAACCAACAAAAAGAGATTTGCAAAAACAAGCCCAGTACTCACACCCACGCAAAGCCCAAATGGGTGGGTTTGCACCCCTTCCTGCGCGCGACGTGTGTGCCACACACGCACACTAAGGTTTTCTAGAGCTCCCACCTCCCGAGAGCCCCCAAACCAAGGTGGCCTTGTGTGCGCGCGAGCACCTCCTTATATCTCTACACTATCCCTCCATAAGGACACAAAACAATATAAACTCAAGTGACTTAAGTTTAGTAACCAATGTGGGACTAAAGCCCCCCACATTAGAGACTAATAAAGACATAAGGTCATGGGTTCAAACCCATGAGGACACAGTTTCATTCAAGATTCCAACAAACTGTTGATTAAGGTTTTGTGTAAACTATTGAGTAAAGATCGATGAAGTTGGTTTCACTAATTGACTAAGAGAACCAACGACTATATAATTGAATTCTAACAAACTACTATATGCAGATTTCAAAGGTACTGTTCAAACAACCCACATAAACCATAACTATTGATTAAGATATTGTGTAAACTACTAATTCATCACTTCTAGCCAACTCCAAGTGACAACAAATCCCCATTTTGTAGGCGTCTTTCCAAACAATAAACCAATCAAGTTACCATGAAGTCTAAGTTCCACTCTGTAATGTATATCATCAAATCGCAATTAGATCAAAATATCATCTTTATAGCTAGATCAAAATATCAAACCTTCACTCCATATGCATTATGGAAATATATACTCCATTAGATCAACAATACCGAAGACTCAAAATTAATTAACATATCTAAGGAAAATGTCATGTGCGCAATAGAGGATGTTAAATTTGAACAAAAATAATCATCCATATTGGGTTTAAACTTGGGGAAAAAATTGATCACTAACCTTCAACATACCGAATTCCATCCACCTAGAAGTACCATTTCTCCAGTGTGTACTTGGCGTCATTACCGTAGTTTATCAAATTGAATTAATTTCCCCAAGGCACTTTAAAAACCCACCCTGGCACCATATACTCCTTTTGTCTATGTGAATATGATTTCCAGTACAAATAATATTGTAAGACATTTCAAAATTGGATAACCCAGACTTTGATAACACCGAAACAGCCTCGAGTTACAGCCACACCCCCCCTGAACTTATTTGCTGCCAGTTTTTTTGAAAGAAACACCAAAAACTTGCGAGCAATTACGATATTGTCAATTCTTCTATCGTCACAAATTCTTCTATAAAAAAAAAGTTTCTAAATTGGATTACCATCACACTTATATCATTTACAGAGCCTCGCTTAACATCATTTTCCATTGAACGGATTGAAATGTATTTTTTTTTTTGCACAGAAGAAGAAAAAATGAGAGAAACAAACGAAAGGAGAACGAAAGGTTTCTTCCAACTATCCATGGTTTTCATGATTAATATCCCACTTAATTTCTAATGCACTGTAGCGCGCCCCGACTCTTAGATTTATCCAATTTATCCACCGTTAAAATCTATATATTATTAACCATTCAATCAAGAGGAATGAAACCAAAATAGGAGATAAGATGGAAAACTCCTAGAGAGAGTGGTTACCTGATCATGAATTCGAGAGAGAGAGAAAGAGAGTGCATTGGAGAGTCGGAACGGCTATCTCCATTTCTATTTCTTAATAAGGCCAAGTGAAAAAGTGATAGAAGGCTCCAACTTCCAACCTTTGGGGCTTTTGGGTATCATATTGATGAAATTTGAGGGATTGAAAGGGGAATTGTAGAGTATTTAGAACTGTAGAGTCTTTAGAAACTATTGTGAGAACAAAAGGTTTTCACGGACTCGAAGGATTTAAGGCAATTAACACTCTTAATTAATTCTCACACTGTGGTCGAGGGCTGTTAAAATTACAAACACACCTCCTTTTCTCAGCATTAAGAATCATGTTATCCAATTCTTATTTCATTTCGAAAAACAATATCAATATAATAATGGAACATTCATACTGATCATTTAATTGCTTGAACAAATGTCCATGAGAACAGATGATTTTATAGCTAATGTAAATATCAAAATACACATGCAAACACTAATATAGAAAAATCCAATCCCACGATCTGATTTCGGAGAAAAATTAACTTAGCCATGAGAAACACACAATTGAAAAAAATTAGAAGATTAAAGAGAAATACTAGTATGTTATGTGAAACATGATTAATTTCTCTTTATAGTATTTAGCAAGTAATATGTTGCTCAAAAACTTAGTCAGATAAGTATCGCTTCTGAATCCGTTGGCTAGAGATGCTACTTCAATTTATCCTTAGACTTTTCTATTGTTTGAGGACTCTGACAATAGATTTTACTTGGAACATCCAATCGTCAGTCAAAGCTCCAATTTGAGACTTGTAGTTGCGAAACATGACATGATTAGTTAAAAAAGAAGTTGGGAATGAGAGATTTTACCATTATGCTGAAGTGAAAAAGCACAGGCGTGCAAGCCATCAGATTAAGGTTTCTCTCCGCTTTTAACAATGAAGCCAATAGCCAATCAAATTAAAATCTTGCAACCGCAAGAACCTTAAAAGGAGAGCTACAGAAACCAAACAAATAAGTGAGACTTGTACAATTTCAACTTAACAGTTTCGTTATATTGTAAAAGGCCAATGATTGGGGTAAAAAAAGTAACCGAAGAGGAAGAAGAGAGGATGTTTGAAAATTTACCTTGTATTTTTTTTTCCTTTACCTTGATTGAATGGATGGAATTTGTTCTAATGAGAGAACTCAATTTGAAGAGAGAGAAAACGATTAATTGAGCAGGGAGACGTAAAGTGGAGAATTGAGAGGGAGACGGAAGTTTGGAGAAACGAAGGGTTTTTTTAGTTTAATTTCACAATTAAAACTCTAATTAATTCCTAATCCAACATGGCAGCATGGTGACCCTCGATTTATACTCCCTGAAATCGAATCCCAGCCGCGAGTCGGAAACCGAGTTGTTTTGTTAAGTTGATTAAATCAACAAGGCCCATGGGGTCTATATTTCGATATTTATACATGCAATTTTAATATGTGAACGTACAATGTGCTAAAATTAAATATAGCACCCCTAAACAATTTGGGAGAGGGGGGGGGGTTCATGAAATAATTCAATGGCACAATTAAATTACATAATTAACTAACCTAGAATTCAATAACATAATTTAATAGACTCGACTGGAGTATGAAAGGCAAAGGGTGGCAAAAAGTTTTGATATGAAATACCAAAATACACCATCCCCAAACAAAATTTGAAAACTCTTTTTAAGTTTGAAAATTTTTGTGGCATTTACTCTAGAAAGGTGGTATTATACAAAAACTTAGGTCTTTTAAAGTCAGATTCCCTAGACTTACTAATATATGTTATGCTTTTAATTTTTTAATTTTTACATGTTTGATTTTTGGAAAAACAAAATTACGAAAAAGAAATAAAAATGAAACTCACTTCATAGAGATACACTACTCAAATAACAAGAAAAAGTGCAAGAGATGAATTCTTGAGTTACATTAAAGGTGCATTCCCATAAAATATGAAATGAAATGGAGTACACCAAAGAATAAGATGAGTATTTTATAGTTAGATACTTGAGACTTTATATATATTAACATGCAGTTTATTATATATCAACAATCTAAAGAGTTGTGGGTCTTTCCATAAATAATTAACAAAGAAAGCACCCCCAAACAAAATTAGGCACAAAGATTACCTATAACGTGGCTTAGTGGGATGATAGTGAAGTCTAATGGACCTAGAACCTAATCGAGCATGCAATTTCTTTTTCCTCCAATGAAAGGGTCTCCAAATAAATGATTGTGAGAAAAAGAATGGTTGTGAAAAATATGTGGAATCTAGATAAGTGTTAGAAGGAAAGGATGGAAAAAATGAGAAAGTGTCAGGTGGCTTGTCCTTGGGTATTATTTCTTCACCAGATGGGTTTAGAAAGTCATGAAGCACAGGAGAAACAATAAGGTTTAGTGCAAACTGAAGGTGCTTTTGAAAAAGTGGAGGGAGGGGAATCGAGGTGGTGGTAAATTATTGGTATTTATTAGGGATTCTCTTAGGTGGATGATGGTCAAGTGGTGCTCAAGGTAGTTCTTGAGAAGGTGGATCATCACAGGCTCTTAGAAACTTATCGAATTCCTCATCTAGGTTGTTTGCATCCACATAATTGTGGTATTCATCTGCATCTTTAAGGAATTCATTTATCTCGTCCATTGTGAGATGGACTCCATCTATCATAAGGTCGGAAGGCAGGGTGGAAAATTCGTCCTCTTTTTCAGTTATGTTCAAGGAGTCAAAATTATGGGGTATGTACTAGTGTGGGGATGAAAACATTGGCCGCACTAATGTGAGATACAAAACTCTCAATGGACTTTACTTCTCCTTCGATAGGCAAACCTAGTTGTCCCTGCTTGAGTCTAAACATGTTAACTTCTACAGACAGATTTTCAAAGGAAAGAGTCATTGATCCATCCCGACAATTGATTTGGGCATTGGCAATCGCCAAGAAAGGACGCCCTGAGATGATGGGAATAGAATCATGAGTAACTTCTGTGTCAAGAAAAACGAAGTCGGATGGATAGTAAAAATCCTAGACTTTAACGAGAATGTTTTCAACTGCGCCTTTGGGATATTTAATAGAGCGATCGGCTAACTGCAAAGTCATTTTGATCGGTTTAAGTTCATGGATACATAGCTGTTTATATTGATAAGATATAATTAGAATAAATTTTGTGAACAGTAGATTAGAGAAGATGCTTGAACATTGAATAAAGTTTATCAAAACAGTAGATATAATACTCTCAATATCATAGAAATAAAGATGAGAGTAGTCGTGTTCGCTCACTCTAGTCGTACACTACTTGAATGTGAGTTTAGATTAGAAGTATGCTTCACTAATGAGAGTCAAACAATAGATATGAGGTGAAAAACAATGAATTTAAATGACAAGAGAAGGTATTAGAAGGGGTTTAATCTACCAAGCGAGTCAATTGACTATTAGTTAGTATCGAATTGCTTGTATTGATCCCTAGTGAAAACCAAGTCCTCTCGGATCGAGGTTTCACTAGCATGAGAGTGTAGCTCCACCACAAATATCTTTGGTGGTGGCTCTATACTTTAGTTCTCCATTATGAACTCTATCTCTAGTTACTCATGACGAAGAACTTGACATTCTTTTATGCAACACAATAAAACTAATAGCTATTCATCCTCATATGGCTTTATAAACCTCCTCTAATGGAGGTTTAGCCTTGTTTCATTGGAATCATATTAAATAAATAAACTAAAGACATAATTGAAAAGACAAATTAATTGAAGAACTAAAGCTTTTATGGATGGGAATTAATGGTGGATACAAACTAAATTATTCTAACCATAAAGAAAGTAAAACTAATTAAAACTAAACTAAACTAATTATTAACTAAGGAGGGGAAGCTAGAAAAGGAGAGAAAGTGTTTAGCCTTAGCCCTCTTTATATAGGAGAGGGTTAGGGTTACATTTTCGTGCATGGGCCAAAAAAGAGAACTTTGGGCCTCTAAAGTGAGCCTAAAGTCCATTAGGTTAAGTCTAAAAGGGCAAATTCTGCTGGAAATTATTTCAGTGCCATTTTCATCTACTTTTATAGCTCTGGTTGGGTCACTACTAGGCCCATTGGAAAGCTTATTTCGAGCCGATCGTTTTGACATAAAGTAGGTTTAATTACGAGGCCCGAGTCCAAAAATACGGCCTATTAAAGTTATATTGACTTTTCTGTCCTTTTTCTACCCGGATTGACTTTGACTTCCCAGCTTGACTTGGCTTGAAAAAGGCTTTTCTCCATGATTCTTGGGCTTTAAATGTAGAACTTCCTTGGCAATCATCTTGACTCATTTTCCATGCAAAAATGGTGCCTTTAGTCACTTAATCAACTTCAAGTCCTGAAATGCACAAAAACACGTAAACAGTACTAACTTTTATTTATTATAAACATAATTGGCCTAAGTAGAGTACTATTAAGGGGTTTTTAGACATTGGTCCTACTATTACTATGGTAATTAGATTTTGGTTCAGAAATGCTAAAATATTAGGTTTTGGTCCTACTTATGTTACTTGACCGTCAGTTAACTTAGTTGACTGTGGTCTTGTCGTTTGCTCTTTTGAGCGTGCGTCACATGTGCTTACAAGTAGGAATAAACTCTAATATCTAACTTATAATAAGGACCATGTCCTAACGATGATATTATTATCTGGGTCAAATACTAACTTATATTTAAGAGTAAGAAAGGACGATGGTTTAGACAATGTGTATCTTCCAATACTCCTGTTTCGATCTTCTGCAATTCTTCCTTATGTTCTCTAATTTTTGCAAGTTTTTCTTCCAATTCCATAGCATATGCCTCACAAAGAATAAAAAAACAAAAGGAAACCAGAAGAATTGTTTAGAAAACACATGCATAGAAGAAGGAAACTAAAAAAATTATTTTGAAAACACATGCATAAAAGAAGCACGATGGTGTCTTGAGTATCTCACTACAAAGTAAATAGTCACAAAAGAAATAAATATGCATCTTTCTAGTAGGATATTGGAACATGTTATCCAAATCAAGGTCATAAAGGTTCATATAATCTTTACATGTTCGGTCCATTATATATGAGGTGGAACGATGGAACATATTAAGATTTTACTTCAACATTGAATGACAATTCTACTTTCTGGAATTATACCCAAAATCTTTTCCTCGGATACACATTTTTGATACCCACAGAGATTCAATACATACACTTGTAAAACATTCATTGATAAAAAATTGTGTCGTGAAAATATGAACGCTAGCACGATTAAAAAGAAACAAACAAGAAAAATCTTTACTCTAACAGAAAATCCTATAGATCCTAAAATAATTATAGTGTCCGATACTGGTTATATGTTGTTTACATATTACTATTTCTAGTGCAAAAGATGCCACTGAAGGCGGTGCTTTGAATTTATTCCCCACTGAGAGAATTGGTTTATGCAACATATCAGGCAATTTCGAGGCAATTTATTATAGAACGTGAAAAAAAATTTCCTCAATATAGGAATCAAATTACATCTGAATGGTCAATTAGAACTTTGAAGTAAAGAATAGTCTTACTGTAAGTTAGATGTTAGAGTTTAGTCCTACTTGTAAGTTAGATATTATAGTTTAGTCCTACTTGTAAGTTAGATATTAGAGTTTAGTCCTACTTGTAAGCACGTGTGACGCACGCTCAAAATAGCAAACGACATGACCACAGTCAACTAAGTTGACTGACGGTCAAGTAACAGAAGTATGACCAAAACCTAATATTTCAGCATTTCTGGACCAAAGTCTAATTTTATAATAATAATATAACCAATGTTTAAACAACCCTATTATTAAGGGGTTTAAACTACACTTTTGGGTACTTATCATATATAAATAAAAAGGGAGTAAGTTAACACTCGCCCGCAGGTCTAATAATGTAGTTGTTATAAAGTTATCGCCTAAAGTGCATTGTACAGTAAGACGACCAGAGTCTTTGTACTTAACAATTGTGTTATGTTCAAATAAAGAGGGATATTGTTCAGTTAAGAATGCTTCTTTGGGTATGTTGGTTTTGCTCTTCGTGGTGCACAACTCTTTTAGAAACTTAGCATGTCTAGGTAGACTTTTTATAGCATCTAAAAAAGGTAGGTTTATAGTTAGATTTTTAAACACTTCCCTAATCTCATCAAAATTTTCGTTCTTTTTCGACACAACTAGTCTCTAGGGAAACGGTAGTTTTTCTCTATACTTAGCATAAGGGTCAACAATATTATTAACCTTGTCTTTATCTTTTGCCGCTTTCCAGCTAGGTTTTCATATTGGAACCTCTACAGGTGTAGGATCATCAATTTCTATTATTGGGTCTTGTAAGGTTTTCTCTTTGGTTATGGTTGGACTGAAACTTCTACAGTTGTAGGGTCTTCAGTTTCTATAACAGTATTAGGTATGGTTTCTTTTCCAGCTTTCGTTTGTGGGCAATCTTCAGGCATAGTCACTTTGTTATTAACTACCCTACCTGCACGAAGGGTAGTGACTACTTGTAGGTCCCCTTGGTTTATATTACCATTATATTGAATACTATTTACTTCGAATGTAGTGTTTGTTGACTTAGGATTAGGCACTGCTTGACCTGGAAACACGGCTTGTTGGTTATTATTGTGGTTAGGAGTGAGATCAAGTACCCTTTGGCACAAAGACTGCATCATTTGCATCGTTTGTTGTAGCATGTTAGAGTTTTGATCATGCTGATCTTTCATAAATCTGGAGTGTTATTCATTTTGTTGCTTCATCAAGTTGGAATTTTGTTCATTTTGTTCCTTCATCAAGTTGGAGTTTTGTTGCATAATTTGATTTTGATGTTGCAGTAAAGTTACTACTACGTCCTCTGTTGATGGTTTAACTGGTGGAGTGACTAGAACTAAGGCTTGTTAAGCGTTAATGTCTGGATGTTGCTAGTTTTGTGTCAGGGGCACTAAACTTCTATTCTGGTCACCTAAATTTCCTTGTCTTAGATGTTGGTTAAATTGGTAAAAGTCTGTAGTGGGCCTAACATTTTGATAATTAAAGCAAGAAAGTGTAAGTTGTTGTTATTGATTATTATTAGTGTTCTGCATCCATTGTGTGTTAGGGTTAGTGAAAGCGTAATTGTCTACGGGTTGTGGTGGAGGTGAACTGTAGAGTAAGGGACAAAAGGAATTGGTATGCTTGGGATTAAAATAGATATTACATGGATCAATGTTTATGTTCATGACAGGTGTGGATTTCACTTCTTGTTTATGGACAGAGAGGGCATCGACCTTTCGAGTGAGGGATTCAATTAAAGTTATAAGTTCAGGATCTGGTTTTACCTTAAACATACTTGGTTGCTTTAACTGTTGAAGAAGAAGTATTGGAGTAGGTATAATCGTTATATAACACCCCGTGTTTTATTCTTTTTCCTAATAATAATAATAATAGATAATAGATAATAGATAAATAAAATAGGATAAGTGTTAGTGGAAATAAGAGACGTGGGTTTATGGGATAAACCTTCTTCCCTATTTCGGGGGTTTTGTTTTTTAAATGAAAGGAAGCGAGAATAGGGTTGGTAAAAAAAAAAGTGAGTTTTTTAGAGAGAGAGAGAAAAAAAAAAATAATGGGGGATTTTTCTTGAAAGAAGAAAATGAAGGTTTTTCTGGTAGTTGGTTGATAGTCCGAAAGGCCGCTAAAGGTGAGTAGCTATTTTGTTTTATTAAACCTATAGTTGTTTTCGTGTATCTGAGAGATATTTATTTCTCATCCAACGTTTCCGTTTAATTTATCGTTTTCTCAGTTATTATTCGGCCACGTCGTGTTGTTAAAAACTTCGTGAAACTCTGAAATTGGAGAATTGAAGCTGTTGGAGCGAGTCGAACTCTGGAGCTTTGTTAATGGAGTTTGAGCCCGAGCGTGAGCCCGAGTAGATCACATAGATGGATTGAACTTGAATCTGTTGTTGTGATTGTTGTTGTTTTGATTGAATGGCGATTTGTTGGTGTATGTGAGATGGGAACATTGAAGCTCGGAGGATAATAATAATGGCATGAAACAAAACCAAATTCGTCATGATTTTTGATTGTTGGAATGATTTGTTTTGTTGGTTTTTTGTTGTAAGGTTAATTTTGTAGCTTTGATTGTTGATTTGTTGGTGGTTGTTTGGGTCTTTGGAGAGGGTGTGGTTGAAGCTTTGAACAAGCTTTAATGGAGGTCGAAATTCCCGGATCTAGTTTTGGTTGAAGGATTTGAATTTAAGAATTGAGGTTCTTGCTTTGGTTAATGTTATAGGGGTTTTGAAGGGAGCATTTTCGATTAGGTGGGGAGGGTGGGCGAAAGGGTCGATCCGGTGGTGGCCGATCGGTGGAGAGAGTTGATTTGGTGAGGGAGGCGACCCTTGGTTGGGTTTGAGGATGGGCGAACCACTCATAGTGTGGTTTAAGGTCAAACCATGAGTCTTGTTAGATGGCGGTGGTGGGCTGGAGGTGGAAAGAAAGTGGTGGAGGAAGAAGAAGATGAAACGATAAATCTCGATTTGGGCTTGGGCCCAATCGTGGGTGAGCTTATGGGTTTTAGTTTAGATTTTCAAAATTTGGATTTTTGTATTAGACTTTGGGCTTTTGGGTTTTGGAGTTAGATAAGTTTAGACTGTTTTGACTGCTGTTGACCCTTCGATCGGTTGGCTGACCCGGTCAAACCTTTGACGAGGAGTTGACTTTGACCAGTTGACCCAAAGTTGACTTTTCCTAAAATTATGATTAGGTCTATTAGGATAAGTCTAGGACTATTAGCATGTTTGACTTAGGCTAAGACCTTCCTAAATATACTTGTATGCGTGTATTTCTTGCTTTGTGATTTTTCAGGTCTTTTACGATACACAACGTTACGACACTTATACATCCATGAAATTAATAGCAGCGTAAGCGAAAAATACATGAATCAAGATACTCTTTTCGTTCTCGAGAGATAATATATGCAATAAAATCAATAATCGTAAAAACAAATTTACAAGACTCTTTTAGAACTTTCCACGCCTCAAGTTTTGGAATTTAGTTTTATATTTGTTGATGTCATATGTTAGGTGGGCATTTATTGAATGTGCCATAAATGACCCGTTAAGCGTTATATAGGGGTATTCATTGAATGTGCCATGAATGACCCGGGTATTCATTGAATGTGCCATGAATGACCAGATTTTTTGGACTGCCCTAGAGAGGAACTAAGGTATTCGCCTTGCGGGTTAATTGTATTATTTGATTATCGCGAGTGTTTGGGTTTACTTTTGAATACCTAATATAACATCTACGAGGTTATATAGAAGTTCTAACTTTCTTTTGCGGGGAGGTAGGACTTAATAACATTTTGTCTTGAGGGGGCAGTCCTACCCTTATCCAAAAGTGGATATTAGTAAGTTTTAATTGAGTTACCTAGTTATAATAACGAGTTATGATAATGAGTTAATAGAATGGAAGTCTTGCTTGGGAAGACACTATGCCGGGTTGAAATGCCGGAACTAATCTGTCTTCCAAAGCTGAAAAAGATTAAGTTATGGGAAATATAAAGTGATTGTTTGGATAATTAAAAGTATGATAATGGTTTTATGTGGTTAGTCTACTCATACCAGCAAATTCCATTTCTTTGACCCATGTTTTGCTTTGTTTTGGCAACATGGGTGTGTTCTTAGGAACATAGGTGGAAAGCGATGGAACCTGGCGTGATTTGGATTCTTGCGGGAGAGGTCCAGGGAGGTTATTTTATTAGGTCCGATCTTTTTGAAAGTATGTAATAGCGTAGTTTTCTTTTCATATGACATGAAAATACGATGTTGAAGACCTGTTATTCTTAGAGTGGTTTGATGTTTTATTAGGGCCGGAAGATAGACTTTTTATAAAGTAATAAAGAGAATTTTGGAGATTATTTTTTGTTGTTAAGATTCTTTTATGATGTGGGTTTTGGTTTTGGCATGTGTAGTATCCACCCGTCATAGCACAGGTTTTAGACAATTGAATATAGTGATGTTTGAGATATTTATATTTCAAAAATTTATTTTTTAATTGTTTAGAAATTAATTTTGTGACATTACAATATCGAGTTTAGGTTAGCCTAGATTTGGAAGGTCTAGGTGATCCTCGGAATGTGGTGATTGGGTGTGTTTGAGTTTAAGATGTTTGAAGTACTAATAGAAGTCTGTTTTTGTTTAAGATGATGGTGGAGATGACAATGGCGTTCGTACTTTGGAAGTAATACTATATCTGCTGATTTGGGAGCAATATTAACTTTCGGTTGGTGCAAACTATTCGAGAGGGTTAACATGCTAATCTAGGGGATCCTTTTGCTAGGAGAAACAAGGATTTTGCAACTTTAGGAGGTCAGGAAGTTCAAGGGAGAAAAGGGACATTGATCTTTGAGAAATGGGTTACTATGTGTGAGTCAGGTGTTTGCTAAGATGCAACTCATTTGAGGTGCGAGCGAGGAGTTGGCTTCTCACCGGTTGGAGGGTCACTTTATTTTGGTGGAGGTCTATCAAGGATAATGTGGATGTGGGAACTATGACTTGGGAGGATTTCAGGTAAGATTTGAGGAAGGTTTGTTCCTAATGTTGTTAAGGAAGCGATGATTAAGCGAGAAATTCTTTAACTTGATCCAAGGAGGGAAAAACATTACAGATGCATTGACTAAGTTCAATGAACTATCGAGGTATGCTCCTTATTTAGTGGATACCCATGTAAAGAAGAACCAGAAGTTCATCCGTGGACTAGAGCCATATCTATCGAGTTATTTGATACCCTTTGATTCATAAACTTTTGATCGCGTGTTAGATTTGGCATTAAGATATGAACAATTGGATAATAAACCCAAAGAGGAGAAGATTAAAGAGAATACCCCAAAACAAGCCAATTTACACCTTATTTTTAGTTAGCCACGTCAAGGGCAGAGAAAAAGTCAGCATCACCCATATAATAGGCAAACCAATAAGCATGTGAATAAGGACGTGAGTGCTTCGCTAAAGAGATTTGATGGTAATTGTTTGAACTGCGGGGAAGTTGGGCATACTATCCGAAGATGTCCTAAACCAAATGAACTAGTAGGCAAGTGTTATAAATGTGGACAGTTGGGACACTATGTTAAGAACTGCACTGGTTAATGTTAGGTATGTTTGGATTTGTTGTTTACTAGTTCCTTTATTGGTTCTTAGCATGTAATAATTTATCGTATGATTATGAAAATAAAATGCTGGTTGTTTTAACGGTTAGTTTCTTATGATTTATAATTGAAATTGTTCAGCATGTTATAGTGTTGTTTTCATAACGGAGTTTTCAATTTTAAGTAAGTATTGGCTAAAAAAGAAATTGTTACTTTTAAAATTTCATATTTGAGTAATTTGGAATTTACCCAAGGAATAAGGAAAACCCTTTTGATAAAGGTTGGAGTTGAAAGTTTTTTATATATTGTCCAAGTTATGTTAACGTTGGTGTGTGATCCAATATACATAACATCTCTCTGTATGCATCGTTGGAGTTTGATCCAGTGTATACATGTACACCGTTGGAGTGTGATCCAGTGTGCATACCACACATTGTTGGTGTTTGATCCTATGTGATGGCAGAGAGTTAGTATGCATCGTTGGTGTGTGAACCAGTGTATACTTGCATATCGTTGGTGTAGGAGCCAGTGTGCATGCATCACATTGTAGGTGTTTGATCCTATGTGATAGTGGACATAGTATAAGTCATTGATGATATGAATCTGTTGAACTGTGAAAGAATGATTTTAATTAAGTGTTGGCAATTGAAGAAAACTATTTACGTTTATTCCTTTTAAGGTGTGTATACTTACGTATACACGTATGTCTCATTTTTATTGGTTGACATACTGTTTGTTTGGTTAATCTACACTCTACCTTGAATCTCGGGACGAGATCCTTTTAAGGTGTGTATATTATAACACCCCGTGTTTTATTCTTTTTCCTAATAATAATAATAATAGATAATAGATAATAGATAAATAAAATAGGATAAGTGTTAGTGGAAATAAGAGACGTGGGTTTATGGGATAAACCTTCTTCCCTATTTCGGGGGTTTTGTTTTTTTTAACAGAAAGGAAACAGAATAGGGTTGGTAAAAAAAACACAGCGAGAGTTTTATAGAGAGGAGAGAAAAAAAAAAAAATAAAGGGGGATTTTTCTTGAAAGAAGAAAATGAAGGTTTTTACGGTATTTTGGTTGATAGTCGGCTTAGCTAAAGGTGAGTAGCTATTTTGTTTTATTAAACCTATAGTTGTTTTACGTGTATCTGAGATATTTATTTCTGTCCAATGTTTCCGTTTATTTATGCATTTTCTCTAGTTATTATTAAGGCCACGTCGTGTTGTTAAAAACTCTGTGAAACTCACGAAATTGGAGAATTGAAATTGTTGGAGCAGTTCAAACTCTGGAGCTTTGTTAATGGAGTCGCTTGAGCCCCAATTAGATCCTGTAGATTAGTTGAACTTGAATACTGTTGTTGTGATTGTTGTTGTTTTGATTAATGGCGATTTGTTGGTTATGTGAGATGGGAACATTGAAGCTCAGGAGGAGCTTGATAATGGCATCAAAACAAACCAAATTCGTCATGATTTTTGATTGTTGGAATGATTTGTTTTGTTGGTTTTGTTGTAAGGTTAGGATGTAGCTTTGATTGTTGATTTGTTGGTGGTTGTTTGGGTCTTTGAGAGGGTGTGGTTGAAGCTTTGAACAAGCTTTAATGGAGTCGAAATTCGGATCTAGTTTTGGTTGAAGGAATTGAATTTAAGAATTGAGGTTCTTGCTTTGGTTAATGTTATAGGGGTTTTGAAGGGGAGCATTTTCGATTAGGTGGGGAGGGCTGGCGGAGTGGCTGATCCGGTGGTGGGTGATCGGTGGAGAGAGTTGATGGCATTTGGTGAGGAGGCGACCCTTGGTTTGGGTTTGAGGTTAGGGGCGAACCACTTTCATAATGTGGTTTGACCCAAACCACATTATGAGTGGTTGGCCGGGTCAAACCATGAGTCTTGTTAGATGGCCGGTGGTGGTGGAGGTGGAGGAGAGTGGGTGGAGGAAGAAGAAGATGAAACGATAAATCTCGATTTGGGCTTGGGCCCAATCGTGGAGTGGCTTATGGGTTTTAGTTTAGATTTTCAAAATTTGGATTGTTGTATTAGACTTTGGGCCTTTGGCTTTGGGCTTTTGGGTTTTGGAGTTAGATAAGTTTAGATTTGTTTGACTTGCTGTTGACCCTTGACCCGGTTATAGCGACTAGTCAAACCTTTGACCGGGGTTAACTTTGACCCAGTTGACCCAAAAGTTGACTTTCCTAAAATTATGATTCGGTCTATTAGGATAAGTCTATGACTATTAGCATGTTTGACTTAGGCTAAGACCTTCCTAAATATACTTGTATGCGTGTATTTCTTGCTTTGTGATTTTTAGGTCTTTTACGATACACAGCGTTACGACACTTATACATCCAAGAAATTAATAGCAGCGTAAACCAAAAATACATGAATCAAGATACTCCTTCGTTCGGAGAGATAATATATGCAATAAAATCCAATAAATCGTAAACAAATTTACCGCGACTCTTTTAGAACTCTCCACGCCTCGGTTTTGGAATTTAGTTTTATGACCATTGATGTCATATGTTAGGTGGGCATTTATTGAATGTGCTATAAATGGCCCGTTAAGCGTTATATATAGGGTATTCATTGAATGTGCCATGAATGACCGGGTATTCATTGAATGTGCCATGAATGACCCCGATTCTTTTGAATTTGCTCTAGAGAGGAACTAAGGTATTAGCCTTTGCGGAGTTAGTTGTATTATTTGATTATCGCGAAAGTGTTTGGGTTTACTTTTGAATACCTAATATAATATCTACGTAGATTATATAGAAGTTCTAACTTTCTTTTTCAGGAGGGTAGGACTTAATAACATTTTGTGCAGGGACGCGGTCCTACCCTTATCCAAAAGTGGATATCAGTAAGTTTTAATTCAGTTATCTAGTTATAATAACGAGTTATGATAACGAGTTAATAGAATGGAAGTCTTGCTTGGGAAGACACTATGCCGGTTAAAATGACGAAACTACCTGTCTTCCAAGCTGAAAAAGATTAAGTTATGGGAAATATAAAGTGATTGTTTGGATAATTAAAGTATGATAATGGTTTTATGTGGTTAGTCTACTCATACCAGAAAATTCCATTTTGCTGACCCATGTTTGCTTTGTTTTGGCAACGTGGGTGTGTTCTTGGGAACATAGGTGGAAGGCAGTGGAACCGCGGCGTGTGATTTGGATTCTTACCTAGAGCAGTCCGGGAGGTTATTTTTTTAGGTCTGATCTTTTGAAAGTATGTAATAACGTAGTTTTCTTTTCATATGACATGAAAATACGATGTTGAAGACATGTTATTCTTAGAGTGGTTTGATGTTTTATTGGGACGGAAGATAGACTTTTTTATAAAGTAATAAATATAATTTTGGAGATTATTTTTGTTGTTAAGATTCTTTTATGATGTGGGTTTTCGGTTTTGGCATGTGTAGTATCCACCCCGTCATAGCCTGGGTTTTTAGACAATTGAATATAGTGATGTTTGAGATATTTATATTTCAAATATTCATTTTTTTAATTGTTTAGAAATTCGGGCTGTGACATTTTGGTATCAGAGTTTAGGTTAACCTGGATTTGGAAGGTCTAGGTGATCCTCGGAATGTGGTGATTGGGTGTGTTTGAGTTTAAGATGTTTGAAGTACTAATAGAAGTCTGTTTTGTTTAAGGTGATGGCTGGAGATGACAATGACGTTACTGGTACTGGAAGTAATACTATATCTGCTGATTTGGGAGCAATATTAACTTCGGTTGGTGCAAACTATTCGGAGGGGTTAACATGCTAATCTAGGGGATCCTTTTGCTAGGAGAAACAAGGATTTTGCAACTTTAGGAGGTCAGAAGTTCAAGGGAGAGAAAGGGGACATTGATGCTGAGAAATGGGTTACTATGTGTGAGTCCGTGTTTGCTAAGATGCAACTTTGAGGTGCTTGCAGGAGAGTGGCTTCTCACCGGTTGGAGGGTCGACTTTATTTTGGTGGAGGTCTATCAAGGATAATGTGGATGTGGGAACTATGACTTGGGAGGATTTCCAGGTAAGATTTGAGGGAAGGTTTGTTCCTAATGTTGTTAAGGAGCAGTTAACTGAGAAATTCTTTAACTTGATCCAAGGAGGGAAAACTGTTACGGAGTACGTGACTAAGTTCAATGAACTATCGAGGTATGCTCCTTATTTAGTGGATACCCATGTAAAGAAGAACCAGAAGTTCATCCGTGGACTAGAGCCATATCTATCGAGTTATTTGATACCCTTTGATTCATAAACTTTCGATCGCGTGTTAGATTTGGCATTAAGATATGAACAATTGGATAATAAACCCAAAGAGGAGAAGATTAAAGAGAATGCCCCAAAACAAGCCAGCTTACACCTTATTTCTAGTCAGCCACGTCAAGGGCAGAGAAAAAGTCAGCATCACCCATATAATAGGCAAACCAATAAACATGTGAATAAGGACGTGAGTGCTTCGCTAAAGAGATTTGATGGTAATTGTTTGAACTGCGGGGAAGTTGGGCATACTATCCGAAGATGTCCTAAACCAAATGAACTAGTAGGCAAGTGTTATAAATGTGGACAGTTGGGACACTATGTTAAGAACTGCACTGGTTAATGTTAGGTATGTTTGGATTTATTGTTTACTAGTTCCTTTATTGGTTCTTAGCATGTAAGAATTTATCGTATGATTATGAAAATAAAATGCTGGTTGTTTTAACGGTTAGTTTCTTATGATTTATAATTGAAATTGTTCAGCATGTTATAGTGTTGTTTTCATAACGGAGTTTTCGATTTTAAGTAAGTATTGGTTAAAAAAGAAATTGTTATTTTTAAAATTTCATATATGAGTAATTTGGAATTTACCCAAGGAATAAGGAAAACCCTTTTGATAAAGGTTGGAGTTGAAAGTTTTTTATATATGCAATTCGTAACGAGCATGCAAAAATAGCCTGATTATTAATAGAAATAGAATCCTCTTACAGTAGATTCGAGAATGTAAAGAGGTGTTACCTGGAGCGTCCTTGCTACGCATATAAATAGTGCTTTCAATAGCCTTGAAGTACGTCTACTAAAAACTTTTCAAACCAACAGCCAAACCACTTAAGAATTGAGGGAGGTTGTCCGTGCATGCACATTCCTTAATTAGATAACCTCAATTCTTTGAGTTTTCTAGACATTGTAAAGTATGAAAAAAAATTTATGCAATTACTGGAGTGGTTATTGGGCATACGAGTAATGTATTATACTCATGACGTAATATTGCAGTTAGTATAAAAAAATAAATCTATTCTACTTCAAATAGGGCGCGGGTCACGCTTTGTTTTTTTTTTCCATAAATTTAAAGGAGCGCAGGGCGTGCTTAAAAATAGGCTAAATTGGGCACGGATCGCGCCTAGGGTGTAATGCGCAGGGCGCGCTGTGTAAGGGCAAAATAAAGGCGCGTGCGTGCTCTCAAGTAAATAACAAGGGTTGAATATTTTAGGGTCAGGTCACGGGAGTGCAAGGTGTTGGTGTCTCAACTTGTATGCACTCAGTAGTAGAAAATTTTCAAGAAATTACAAACAGTGTTTTGTTTTTGAATAGTAAAAACAGTTTTGATTATTCTAAACATGCAATACGTAACAAAGCAAGATGACAACGTCGCCATTTGATAACTTAAGATTTGATAGTGTAAAAACAGTGTTTCTACAGTACTAAATCATACATATCAAGTTATATTAATACTCTCTAAACGCAATTGTTATATGGGAGTAATCGTTTTCGATCCACTCTTTGCTTACACGTACTTGATACAAATTTAAACTAAACTAACTATTGCACTAATGAGAGAATAATATGATATGAAAATAGTAAATTATAATACTAAAACAGTTATTTAAAGTGATGAGAGAAGGATATAGAGAAAGTTAATCCACCACGCGTTTTGATTGACCATTAGGTTGGTTGTCGAATTGCTTGTTGATCCCTAGTGAAATCAAGTCATCTCTGATCATGGTTTCACTAGCATGAGAGTTTAGCTCCACCACAAATCTCTTTGATGGTGGCTCTAAACTCTAGTTTAACTCTTGTGACTTTTATCTCTAAACAATCATAAAAATTGAACTTGAAACTCTATTGCGAAAACAATAAGGCTAAGTCCAATGGTTTGGTGCGTGAAAACATCAAATCATAATAATATCGTAGATAGGGTTAGTGGGATATCGATGGCATTTAGGTTTCCAATGGGTTGTAGCGTTAACAGCAAACAAATATATTTTTTTCAATTCTAGCCGCCATTGGCGAGGGGGGGTGCAAAACACCTTTTTTTCGATTCTAGCCGCCATTCCTTTGGCATATGGAAGTTTCTCTTTACTCTTTTGCTCATTCTCCCATCTGTTGCTCTCTTTATCATTGAAATTCAATAAATAATCATCGAAATTCAACAAACATAAGAAAAACAGTAAAAGTAAGAAAATTAACCAAAACTCTCGTTGTTAAACTTGCAGAAAAAAAAAAGGTAAAGCGTCTAATCCTTCAAGGGTTAAACTTGTAGAAAAAAAAAATATTGCGTGAGACATTGGTGTGAGAAAATGAGATCATGAGCACAAATACATCGACTATGACACTTCAAAGAAAAGAAAGGTACAAAAACACAAAGAAACAAATCTTGAAAGATCAAACTCTTCGCAATGCACGAATTGCTTCAAGAAATTTGCACTTTGAAGAATACGGTTAAGAAAGCGATTGATTAATTTGAGTATTTTGAATGCTTCGTACGTATTTGATGCATTTTTAATGTATTTCCTTTTAATTTGTTGTTTTTTTTTTCATTTTCAATAAAAGTTTATTTCAATAATTAATTAAGTTGTTGCAAATCCGAATGAATTTAATCTTAAAATTGAAATTATAACAAATATTATAGAAATACAACTAAAATAGAAAAATATAAAAGGGTAGGATAAAAAGGCAATTGCACGAACTAATTTATTAAAATAACTTAAAATAGTAGAATTCAATTCTAACCACTATTGTGAGTGGCGGGTGGAAATATGAGTGGAAATTCTAACTGCCACAGTGATAGGCGTGTAGATTTATTTGGAATTCTAGCCGCTACCCACAAATGCGTGTATATTTACGTGATATTTGGTGTTTTGTCGTACCATTGGACTTAGCCTAACAAAAGTAAATACCAATCATCCTCACATATATGGCTTCATAAGCCCCCTATAATAGAAGTTTAGCCTTGTATCATCAGAATCATACTAACTAAATAATAATAAGAAGACATCATAAATTAAATACAATAATTGAAATTAACTAAAGGTTTTTATTGAATAAGGTTTAATAGAGGCTATAAACTAAACTAATTAACTAAACCTAAACTAAACTAAAGAAAGGGGAGAGAGAGAAAGACCTAATTAAAACTAAACTATACTAATGAGGGAGTAGCCACGTTTTGTTTAGCTCTTTATATAGGAGAGGGTTAGGGTTATATTTTCGTGCATGGGCCAAAAAGGGAGAAATGTGAGTCCAAAGTCCATTAGGTTAAGTTTAAAGAGGCCACAACTGTTGGAAATTACTTTAGTACCCTTTTTGTCTACTTTTACAGCTCTAATTGGGACAAGACCAAGTCCATTGGAAATCTTATTTTGAGCCGGTCGTTTTGACATAAAGTAGGCCTAATTCCAAGGCCCGAGTCGAAAGATACGCCCATTTGAAGTTCTGTTGATTTTTCTATTCTTTTTCTACCCGAATTGACTTTGACTTCCCAACTTTGACTGGGCTTGAAAAGACTTTTTCTTCTTGATTCTTGTGCTTTAAACACAGAACTCTTCTAGCTATCATCTTGACTCATTTTTCATAGAAAATGGCATCTTTAAGCACATAAACAGCTTCAAGACATGAAATATATAAAAACACGTAAATATTACTAACTTTTATTTATTATAAACATAATTGGCCTAAATGTAATACTATTAAGGGGTTTAAACTACACTTTTGGGTGCTTATCATGCCCTTGTGGTAGTAGTTCTGTTATATTTGCCTCCACTCTAGCTCGAAAACCGATTGGTGAATCATCCAGTGGGTTTACTTCCTCAACTTTGCATGCAGTGACTGCAATTAGCTATATGACATATGCATTTTGGTGTTCGAGATGGAGACCAGTAAAAGTGATCCAGATCTTGGTGTTGTTGAACTCTACTTGTTGTGGTATGAGTCCTAGTAAGAAAGGTTTGAGCACAAAAAGATGCCTCATAAGTTGCCATGGTTCTTTCTTATTGATTCAATCTTTGTCGATGAGTTTTTCAAAGCTGAAAATAAAGCTATGATCTTGAGTGGCTATGATATCCAATTTCTTTTTTAGATCCCATTTGGCTCTAATAGCACCCATAATTTCTTTTGGTTCGTACTCATTTTCAGTAATAAGTTTGCCAATCAGAGTTGCTGCCCATTTTGAGCGAGATTTGAGCAGTAGATCTCGTGGGATTTCCATAATTTTATCCTCTTCTCTAGAGTAAATGATATGGGATTGAGCAAGGTTTTGGGTGAAATTCTCCATTGTTTCTGTATTGATGTGTGGGTTGTAGTTATAGAGAGTAGTGGTGGATATAGGCTTGACAGATGTTATGGTAGATGTAATGATGTTGCGGCTAGTGGATATGTTTGCAGTGGTACGGGGAGATTCAAGTGTGGTGTTGTTAGCTACCCTGGGGATGGAATGTGCCGCTGGGGTCCGTGGGATATTCAGGTGTGTAGGTGGGTAGATACTCCTGGGTGTTGTGGTGGATTCAGTGGATTGTGTCAGGTTGAAAATAAGATTTGCTGCTGTGGATGCAGATTTGCAATATATGTAGAACCAAAATTTGCCTTTAAAGCCTATGGTGCTTACTTTAGAGTGGATCTGCAGATGTGGAAGAGTCAGACATATGAAAACTTGGAGAGAAGTTAGTTGAGGAAGCCAATATGGATGATGAAAAAATAATAAATATTGATGGATAAAACCAGATAAAAAACACATGGGTAGGATGAAAGTGGAGATGAAAGATTCAAACTTGAGAAAAAAATATGATTGGACTATTGAAGCTGCATAAGAGTACGGGTAACTAGAATAAATACATGCCATGATGAGAGTTTCTAGTACTTCCCTGGTTCCAGTAGGATCCTGTCGTGCTTGAACTGAAGAACTGATTCCGCTGTCATCGGATGGAGAAAAGATGTTGTAGTTGTTTACGTCTTGATTGTGCTGGAGTAGTGATCATACTTTAGTGGCTTGATTTCTTAGATTCCAATCAGATCCAGGCCAAGTCCACGATGCCAGTCAGATCCAGGCCAAGTCCAATCTTACCCGACACGATGAAAATCAATAGACAACAGAAGCCAGGTGACTTTGCGTGTGGCTTGAAAATGATGAAGCATGTTTAAAAATTAAAATGACTTTGTTTGTTGCTATAGCAACTGAGCGTCTGATCCTGCCTGGCGGAACCTTCATAGCGTTGGCTCAAATTCGGCCCGTCAACAAGGCCATAATGTGAGATAATCAAGACCGTATCATATTATGATCTTAATATCAACTTGCAACTTAGATTTGCCAATTTAAAAGTTCTTTATAAAAAAAAACATAGATTGGGCATGAAGCCCACAATTCCAATTGAATTTTGGATAAAAGACATAGACTTTTGTAATTATATCAAAAGTCCACCCGATCAATTTTTTGGTAATATTACAAATTTGTCCCTTATTCCATCTTCCCCAAACAAAAATCTGAATAGATCGCAAACTAAAAAACAAATCCTAATTCCACAAATTAAACCGAAAGTGCAACATGGAAACCCAAAATGAAAAAAATTGGCAGCAATTCGACCGATTTTGTACAACAAAACCTGGGATCTACTCAAAACAAACGACAACCAACTACTAAAAAAGTGAGAAACTAAATTTTAATCTTCATATATATGTTTAAAATCATTGCATTTAATTAACATTCAACCCAGTGATAATTTCACACTCTACGCTTTAATTAACAAAGTCAATGGGTTTTAGGCTAATAAATACCAGAATTAGGAGTTTTACCCCAGTTTTATGTAGTTCTAAACATTAATTTACTATGTTCTGATCACAAGTGGTATCTTACTCAAATGATATGTGGGTGGGCTGGCATAGTCGTGTTTGGTTGCTCGCTGATAAGCACCCAAAACTGTGATATTATACCCCATAGAGACATAGCAATTTGGTTAATTATGTGTTTAATAATCAGGAAATAATCGCATTTTCGTGCTTTTGCAGGTTGGAGCAACTAACGTAAAAATGATGATAAAGCCAGCATTTAAGCACGAAATAGGGAGTATACAAAAGCTTTCAGATTAAGCCCACATGAAGCCCAACAAAATCCGGACTAAAGCCCAAAGACTCAAACAGTAAAAAATCCAGTCAGAAACGGGATTATGTGCACAAAAGCGTCAAACTTCCGAAGCTCATATCTCTTGAACCAAGACTCCGAATGCGACGAGTGAGCTGCCCCGACGATTAGTGCGACAAATTCTACGCATAGGCGGGAAGTTGTAAAAATACCAAAAGACCGAACTGCCACTGGACACTGCACATGGACCCACTAGGCGAGCCCACAAGATTTGATGAGTCATCATGCAAGTCAAGACAAAGGTGCAAATTTGACACCTTGCATGAAGTTAATGAGTTGGTTGGATTTAGGTGATGATTGTCTAAAAAAATGAAAGGTGTCAAATGGGGGTTAGTTGTGGATAAGAGAAAAATAAATGAGATGGGAGTGTTTCACGTGGGAGAAGAGAAAAAGGTTCTCTTATGTAAAGGGGAGTTGTTTTTGGGGAGTTGGCTAGCTTTTAGTTCCTTGACTTTTACTTTTCATTTACTTCCATGTCTTTACTTTTGGTTTTTAGTTTTTAGTGTGAAGAAAAAAAAAAAGCTTGTAACTTGTTAATGGAGGACTACACCTTCTAGTTCTTGAATAAAATTTCTTTGATCCTTAGGTAAAATAGTTGGTACATTTTGTATTCCTTTCTTCTTTCTCTCTCTCTTTTAGATATCTTCTTATAACTTTTATTTTAATTCCAAGGATCATGAGCTAAAACCCTTCCTTTGTGGAGGGTTAGTGATGCTTATGTGAGGAATCCTTTTTTATTGTTTTTCTAGATAGTTGTTTTGGAAAAACAACTAGACTTACATCCTATCCCAAAATGGTAGTTAGTGTAGAGTCTAGTTAGGAATCAAGGTGATGATCTTAGAGATAAATCATTATTTGGGTTCCACATGCTAAAAATATGATGTTAGAGATGAGTCATATTTTTAGGGATCAAAATAATCTTGTTAGGATTTGTCTTTGAGTTCTAGGAAGATTAAGTAGCAATAATCTAGAGTTAACAATAGAGATCGTCTTCACATAAGGAGAACTAACTCTCCACACCTTTCCTAGAAATCGATTTTCATTTTATTTTAGTTTGCATGTTAAGTAAACTTAAAAGCTAAAAGAAAACTAGGTAGTTAGTATCAATTCAATCATAGTTTAAAAACTTACTCACTAGTTCCTTAAAAGAGCATGATCAAGTTGTAGGTTGTCCTAGTATTTAGGTTGGTTCGAATCCCTACTCGAGCAAAACGCACGAACACGTGAGTAAGGAATTGAGTATACACCAAACGGAAATGAGATTCGTATCTTAAAACCATAGAAGTGAAGAGATCACTCGCTCATCTCAACTAATACATACAAGGACTAGCATTGACCCCGATTATGTTAGTTCACCAAGTTAATTTTACTTGCAGCGTTAGAGCATTCCCAATGCCCGCAGGTGAAAATGGGGGGTTTGTGAAAATAGTCACCTCTATTTTGTGGAAAACCAGTGCCCAATGCAAAGGTGAATAATTGGTGACTATTTTGCCAAGATGAAACCTTCAACCGAGATAGTGGCTGACTTGATATCTTCGGACGGGATGTTGGATTCCATCTGGATTACAAAACTCAGCAGACGGAATACAACATCCCGTCTCACTATATATTTTTTTTCCAGACAGAATCTAACATCCTGTCCGGAGTCCTAACGGCTAGTTCACCAACGGTCAGAAAGTCAGAACGATAAAAAACGGTCAAAAATAAAAACTTTGGTATATATACAACATTTGTTCTATTACAACTCACACTCACTTCCAACAATCATATTTCTTCTTCTTCAAAATCAGTTCTTCAAAAAAAAATCAAATGGCATCTCAAGCATCTCAAACAACTCAAGCAAGTGGTAGCACCCAAGAAAAAACAAAGACTCACTTTAGCATGTCCGAAGATCAAGCTCTATGTCTTGCTTGGATAAAAATTAGTGAAGACTCTATTGTTGGTGCTTTCCAAAATGCAAAAGGATTTTGGAATCGTATAACAAATGAGTTCAATCAAACATGTGGGTCGGATAGGTCTTCCGATTCAATTAGCGGTAGATGGAAATGTATTTCGAAGATAATGAACAAGTTTGTTGCAATTGTGAATGCGGTGGAGGCTCGACATGCAAGTGGTACAATAATATAAAGCCGGGTAATTACAACTTCGTCAATTTGTCAATTATTGATTATCTTAGTCTTAGTATAATTATTTCCATCTTAGTCTAATTATTATTTCCATTTTAGTCTTAGTCGAATTATCTTAGTCTCAGTCTAATTATTATCTTAGTCTAATTATTATTTTAGTTTAATTATCTTAGTCTTAGTGATTATTTTAGTCTAATTACCACCATTTTATTTTTTAGTTGTCCGAGGCAAGGATGACCTACCAACAACAAGAAAAATCGTCTTTTTCACTTGATCATTGTTATGTTATATTCAAGGATAATCCAAAGTGAAGTAGCATTTTTGAGACAAGGTCAAGCCGCCCCACAAAGGGAAAATGTCGCAACAGTGACGGTGAAGATTCAACTTCTAATTCACCAAGTGTTGGTGGAGTTGAATTGGAGGGTTCTCAAGAAATTGAGCATCCTCTTGGATCGAAGAAAGCCAAGTCCAAGAGGAACCAAGAAAAATCAGTTGGTATGTTGGAGGGTTACTTTACACATTTGGAGGATACATTTGTAAAGGATGCAAATGAAACACAAAAGTCCTTAGAACTTAGGGAAAGAGAGTTTGCATATGGTCAAAGAACTATAATGGCAAGAGAAGAAAAAAATCGGATTCAAATGCAAAAAAATCAAGATCAATTGGAAAAAAAATCGGCTTCAAAAGATGCAATATGAAGCTAAGATTTTATCGACCGATACAAGTGTCCTCCATCCCGATACCGCTTTTATAATCGAGCAACAACAAGTTGAAATACGTGCTGAATGGGCAAGGGCTAGAGGTGGTTCTAGCTCTAACTAAGCTTATGTAATATCTAGTATTTTATATTAATTAATGCACTATGTATTTTAATTTCAATGTCTTTTTAATTAATGCACTATGTATTTTAATTTCACTGTATTTTTAATTAATGAACTATGTATTTTAATTTCACTGTTTTTTTTTTAATTAATGTACTATGTATGTTCTTTCCAATATAATTATTTTCATAGAAATACAATTACCAATAAAATTAAAATACATTGTAATATAGTTCATTAAAACACAACTCATAAAACACATAAGAACTTCTTGGAATTACATAAGAAATACATTAGGAAATACATAGGAAATACTTTGGAGCTTCATAGTTCACATTAGGAAATACATAGGAAATACTTTGGAACTTCATAGTTCACATTAGAAAATACATAAGAAATACTTTGGAACTTCATAGTTCATATTAGGAAATACATAGGAAATACACTTTCATTTCCATTTTAATTTTCCCCTCCTTCTACCTCCTCTGGATCCGACCAATTTGGATCATAAATTGGTATTGGTACTGCTGTTTCTTCAATACCAGTCCAATTAAAAACATGCTCAACTAAGTCCTTTTGAAGATTAGTATGTAACTTCATTTCTGATTTTATTTCTTGCTTGAATCATCTGATATACAAAATGATAACCATCATCTTCCTGAAAGAGCGCAGGTATTGTTTCTTTCCTCTGACCTTCCCAATTCCACACTCCACTTGCACGTTCATTCTCAACAATCATATTATGCATTATAATGCATGCCTTCATTATGTCTCTAAGAACAACAACACTATGACAACGCGCAGAAGCCTTAATAATATGTCATCGTGCCTGCAAAACTCCAAACGTCCTTTCAATATCTTTTCTTGCAGTTTCTTGACGTTAAGTAAAGATCTTTTCATGCTTATTTCTTGGATAACGAATTGCTTGAACAAATGTGCCCCATTTTGGATAAATACCATCAGCAAGATAATATCTTATATCGTAGTCATTACCATTCACATTAAATGCAACAGCAGGAGCCTCACCTTGCTCTAATGATTCAAAAACATGAGAACGATGAAGCACGTTAATGTCATTATGCAAACCTAGTAAGCCGAAGAAGCAATACCAGATCCAACAGTGTTTGTTTGCAATGACTTCAAGTACCAAAGTTGGTTCCTTCTTGTACCCTACATGTGTTCCAGCCCATCCAGGCCAGTTAGGCAATTCTTCCATACCAAGTGCATACATTCGATTGATCCAAGAATTCTTGGAAAACCCTTTGCCGCATTTTCAGCTAATATCCTAGCAGTGTCTGCCTCAGTTGGTCGTCTCAAGTACTCTTCCGATCCTCAAACACCGTGATTATTGCCTTGCACCAACGCTTCATAGATACAGTTGATGTGGAATCTCCAATTTGAAAATACTGATCCGTTAAGTTGAATCAGATGAACAACCAGTTGCTAATTGTTCAACTGCAGTTAATCCCTTCTGCAACCCAGAAGTTGCTTGCCGACCCAATCCATCCACCTTGTCTTTGAAGTAGTCGTCGAATCCAGCAACAGTTTTCAACATATACTTAAAAAGCTCTCGACTCATCTTGTACATTCACCTAAACTTATGAGGAGGCCACCTAGAAGGTGTTGTGAAGTAATCCTTTAGTATCTTTTGTTTACTGAAATCACCACCATCTCTAAACATATGTTCCCTGCCCATCACTGATCCACCGCATTTGTCTATATCCACATCTTCAATGGTTGCTTGAGTTATTAATACCCCAGCAGTGGATAATAACTGCAACCTCCTTCTCCTCTTTCGCCTCATCATATCATTATGCTCATCTCTTACTTTTTCCATATAGTCATCTTCAGCGGAAGTACCAGAAGACGACCCGATAAAACCAGAAGATGAATTATTACTACTAGATCCTCCCCATAAACGTTGGTTGAATGCAATTCTATCTTCTCTAGACATTTTTTCAATTTTTAGCTTGGTTGTGGGGAAGAAGATGGTTGTTTGTTTGTTTGATCTAAAAGAAAGAAGAGTAAAACGAAATATGAAAGGTAAGGTCACATGTGATAGTTAGATTTTGGTCCACTCTCCAATTGACAACACATTTTATCAAATCTTTGTTCACTCTCCAAGTGACAACACAATCTATCCAAATGTCTATCCAAATGTACCCTCAATAATTCCAATCTATGGGTCACCATCAATAATTCCTATGTATTGAATGAAGAAAAGGCGCAGTGGCATGGACCTATTAACCAGACGGGATGTTACATTCCGTCTCGGTCTACACCATACACTATTCATGTTAGAACCTGTCAGAACCAAACCTGAAAAAATGAGTGATATTCCTGAAAAATTTCCTGTCATAACCAAGACATAGGAAATGATTAGGAAATGAGTGAAATGCAATTTATATTTCTTGAAATAATTTCTGTCAGAACCAAGCCTAAAAAATGAGTGAAATGCAACTTATAATTCCTTCCTGAAAAAATTATACAGTATACTTTGGAAACATACTAACTTATAATTCCTGAATTTTTTTTTTCCATAACCTCATTTGTTTTATTAACATATTCATATCCAAAACCTGCTAATATACTTTGGAAATAATACATAAGACAAACAACAATCCTGAAAAACACCCAAGTCTAACACAAAAACTTGGTAAAAAAACTAACTTATAATTCTTGAAATATTTTTGCCATAACCTCCTTTGTTTAATGACATATTCATATCCAAAAGTCATCAATAAACCTGCTAATAAAGAAGTCGTTACAAACAACAATCCCAAACACCATATTACAAGTAATGGCACACAGTTATTATAAACTAGAAAAAAAATATCTACTAAGACCTCCTCCCCCTACGAGAAGGCTCAATCGAAGAGCTTTCCCCCCCTACGTCGTTGTCGCCACTCTGGTTGAGGTTGAGCTTGAGATGTGGCACTTCCAGCATTCTCCAACTCTTGCACACGTCTCTGAAACTGCAAAGTTCGATTTCGCTCTTGTTGTAAGTACTCAAAACTTTGACGAGATGACTCCATGAACGACGCATGCATGGCATAACTGAGAGAGCTGTAGTTAAGGAGCTCCGACCTTACTTCATCCTGTTTAACAAAACAAATGCATGTTACATGTTATAGTGAATAATAACAACAAATCATGAATAAATTTAAATCATATTAACCACGGCTAACTGCTCAAACTGTTCTGACAAATCTGTGACCAATGCGGCATTTGCTGGTGGAATAAGTATGCTCATCTCTTGCCCCTGAGAATTAATCATGCTCCCGTGCCAAAGGTTAGACTCATCAAATATATGTGAAGTTCTTTGCGGCATCTCAATATCATGAAACACCTGGGGCCGTGGATCGCGGGCAACTCCACTCCTTCTGGGAAATGAATGTCAGACCTCAATGCTTCGAAAGTAACCCCTTCAAAATTGGTGCCCCGGTATAATGCACCTAGCAATAGACCTCGACCAACCCTCTTCTAATACAAGTCATAGTCTCCCGTAAAAATAAAAGCTACTGCGTCTGGCCAATCATTTGGATTTGCTCTATAGTGTGCAAGAGTTGCAGGAAGAATATCAGAGGCTGTCATATCTATGGGTGGTGGGTAAGGTATAACAATCTCTCCAGATACTTGACGCCAACATCTGTCCCCAAGGTACCATGCAGTTACTGACCCTACAAGTATTACTCGCCGCTGAGAAAGAAACCTTGCTCTATGACATATATATGATAGTCTACGGTACTCAGTGTTCTCTGGAACATCTAGAATATCACTTAAGGGGTCTGAAATATGAAGGACTCGGCCCAAGGTTGCCACTCAATTCGGGTAGCTTCTAAAAGCTCAATCTGTTGACGAGTGTTATGAATATTATGCGATTGATCCCCATACCCCCTCTGCCTACGATGAAGCCCCCATGCTTGAATATGTGGAATCAGGTCATGATTCTCATTCTCTTCTAACCTCTTCAACACAGGATGCATCACATGAAAATGTTCATACCGACAATACTAAATCAACAAATAAAATACAATATCAATATATATATATATATAAACATGTCAACATTAATAATTAGATAAATAAATGAAATGAAACAATAACTTAATAAATAAGACTTACCGGTATAATCCAAACAAAGCCGCACAAATTGCCTTTAGCGGCTTTTGTCTCAACTGTGAGGTCTAGCCAGCGGTAAAGGTATGCCAAGATGGATTGACCACAGTCATAGTCCCACATCCTCTCTACGTTTGAGACAGCGGCCATCCACCCGATACGTAAAAAACTATCAGCGTATCCAAATAATACCGCAGCAACAAAGTAGAAGAGGAAGTCATGTACATATTCTTGGATCGACTCCTCACCAATATGATAGTCTTTAGGCTTCTCCTTTAGCCTATTCAAGTATCTCGAAGTAAACCAACTCATATTTATAGCTCCTCCCTTAAACTGCTCAGCCGATAATCTCAAAAACTCGACTTCCTCATCATCTTCTACCAAATCAAAACCTTCAAAGAAACTCATTGCTGTAGTAAAAACCTCCAAATTTTCATCAAAAGGAATGTCATCTCCATAACCAATTGAGATACCCGTGAGCATTGTGAAATCAAGAGGGGTAATCCCAAGCTCACCCCATGGGAAATGGAATGTGTGGGTAGATTTCCACCACCGCTCAACTATCCCAAACAACAATGCTTGATTATTTTTTCCCAAATTTGAATTCAAAAAGTTCCCAAATGGTGTGGCCGCTATAATGTTGGTAATCGTGACAAAATTAGGATCCATTTTTTATTTCGAACAACGCCACTATGACACAACATTTGAAAGTGCACAACGCACTTTCCATAGGTGTACTTCCTACATTCATATTACACGCAATACAACAAACTATTCAATATGATATAATTTCAACTCAAATTTTTTTAACACAATACAAAAAATTCAAACTAATTACACAACAACAAACTTTATATAAACTAACATAAATAATAATAATTAACATAAAAAAAAATCTAAAACTTACTTGAGACTCCGCCACTCGATTTTCTACGTGTTGGACCGATGTTGACACTAATGGTGGGTGTTCCTCGATTTCACAACGCGGTGGAAAATTAAACCTAAGTTCAATTTCGTCTTCCTCACCAACATTTTGCGTTCTTGGTGATGATCCTTTCTGCCCCTTTTTTTGGATATTTTATAACTTCCAAACCATCTACTACGCTCTTCATGTGGTGAGGTTGGTGGGGAATCATTGGGGGGTGGAGAAGTCATTAGGAATTGAAGAAATTGAAAAAAAAAAAATTGGTAATGGCCGCAAGAAAATTGCAATGGAGGTGCTGAAAGAAAGTGAAAATGGGCTTGTTTCGCGTCTGTGATATTTGACTCACCAGACGGGATGTTATATTCCGTCTCGTTAGCCCAGACAGGATGTTACATTCTGTCTCGTTATAAAATACCAGACGGGATGTTACATTCCGTCTCGATCAAAAAGCCTCCAGAGGGAATCCAACATCGCGTTCGAGATTTTTTTTTCACCTTTGCATTGCGTAGCTTCACCTTGCTTTTCACCAAAACGGTGAAAAGAGGGGGAAAAATTGCCTACGTGGAGGTGATAAGAGGGGAATCCACTTGCATTGGGAATGCTCTTACAATTTTCTTAAATGACATGTTTAACAATTGAGATTTTTTATTAGTAACACTTATACATCCGTTAGAAAGTTATCCACGCACGCTTATGATTCGTTAGAAATGCTATTAACCGTTGCTTAAATACTGGAATTATTTTGTAACATTTATTTAGTTATTTAGTGTTTCAGTATGTGTTAGAAATTAAAAAATTAAAAAAGGAAAAAATAAAAGTGAGATTGGAATAAAAGGGCGGGAGTTTGTGCTGATCAAAAAGTGGAAACAAATTTATTGAAATACCCGATTAATCCTTTTCTCTTCTCTTCTTTTCTTCTTACGTGTGCCTATGGTTTTTAATTTTGTATGGCTAGGGTTTCGAGATCTTCATTGTAGGCGTAATTGTTCAATCTACTGAACAAAGGATTCTCTTTAACCGAGGTAAGTTATTTTGGTTGATTTTTAAACAAAAAAAAATATTTTGATGGGAATTTCGTTAAAGTTGATTTCTATTTCTTCAGGTTCTAATTCAAATATCAATCAATTCGTTTCTCTGTTCGTAAGTGTGAGGGAGTAATATTCACATCTAATGAATATTAGACACGTGTCCAGCATAAACAGAAATACCACACCAACCTCATGTCAACGTCCTCAAAGCTCGCTTCATAAGCAGCTCGCCTCATGTAGGTGGTCTACTTCAGCTCGCTCCAAGATAATGTAGGTCGAACAGACGATCCCACACAGAACGCCTCGACTTATGACACCATCTCTTATCCATATGCAATCATTACCAAAGCTGTACTTGCACAAATCACTACCACCAGCTACTGACCACTGTCGCAAGCTACTTACCCAGACTACTAATCCCCATCATCACAGCAGACCTCTAAAGACAGTTCTCGCACGCCTCCTTAATCTAGACCCCACATTTGTGGTACACTTTACACGTGGTAGGCGAGGATTCACTCTCAACATCTATAAATACCCCTCCTATGAACTACGCCAGACCTAATTCTTCTCTCCCCTCAGAATCGAGAGCAAAATACGTAGGTAGTTCGCTCCTAAGCCGAACTTGGTCCCATCAAATAATCCATTTCAGTTCCCATTCAACTGTGTATGTAAAGGAAAGCTAAATCACGCCTTTACATTGGCGCCGTCTGTGGTCTCGATTTTTTAAGAAACCACCTAACAAATTCTAACACCATAAACCAAAATTCTCAAGCCCACGAAGCATGGAAAGCCTCGAAGCTTAAATCCATAGTTTAGTCGGTCAACTAGGCACAATGAACGGACACATTACCCTGCTCCGGCGGGAAAAGTCTACAAATTAACAGTATTTTGTTCTAATTTCTTTTGGATATTAGTTCGATCTAGTGCAGGTCAATCAAGCTCCAATGCACACTGGGAGCTAGCCACAACCATCTCCGGACTGGGGCTCATTGTTGCCATCTAAACAAGTTCAATTATGTTATTATGATCCATGCATCTCCAAAATTACTACTGTTAGTTCGTACTAACTCTTTGGTGCTAGCTCGTATTTTTATAGGACAATGAAGCTCCAAAACTGGGGCTAACTATAGTCATGCAAATTCAAGACTAGCTATTGACGGGTCTCCAAACCAGGATGCCCATAGACTCACTCGGGTCACAACACCCAGCTGAATATAACGCTCACTCGAGCGCAGAGGTCGTCTCCGCTCCTATTGTCAAGACTCCAGAGGTCGCCTCCGCTCCTATTATCAACACCCCAAAGGTCGCCCCAGCTCCTGTTGGCAAGACCCCAGAGGCCGCCCCAGCTCCTGTTGGCAAGACCCAGAGGTCACCCCAGCTCCTGTTATCAAGACCCCAGAGGTCACCCCAGCTCCTGTTGGCAAGACCCCAGAGGTCACCCCAACTCCTGTTATCAAGACCCTAGAGGTTGCCCCAGCTCCTATTATCAAGACCCCAAAGGTCGCCCCAGCTCCTGTTGGCAAGACCCCAGAGGTCGCCTCCGCTGTTGTTGTCAAGAGCCCAGAGGTCGCACCAACTCCTGTTGCCAAGATCTCCATTCCTCCGGTCGAGAAACAATCACCCGAGACCAGCTCCGCTGAGGTCACTTCATCTTCTACAGCAGTTCAACATGAGGAAATCACTCACAGCTCGTTTTCTACAGAACAAAACACTCTTAGGAGTTCAAACGTGCTCAAGCACAAAACGCTCTCTTGAGCTCATAGGCTCCAGAGCCTTTCCAAGTCTCGCTAGTTGAGGACCTATACTTCTAGGATCAACTCAGTGAGAACGCTCTCAGTGAGCAGTACGCTTTCATAAGTTAACACGCTCTCCGCGAGCAGCACGCTCTCTTGAGCTTACAGGCTTCATAGCCTCTCCAATTCTCGCTAGTTCAGGACCTACATCTTTAGGATCAACTCAGTGAGAACGCTCTCCGTGAGCAATACGCTTTCATAAGCTAACACGCTCTCCGTGAGCAGCACGCTCTCTTGAGCTCATAGGCTCTAGAGCCTCTCCAAGTCTCGCTAATCGAGGACCTACATCTCTAGGATCAATTCAGTGAGAACACTCTCCGTGAGCAATACGCTTTCATAAGCTAACACGCTCTCTTGAGCTTACAAGCTCCATAGCCTCTCCAATTCTCGCTAGTTGAGGACCTACATCTCTAGGATCAACTCAGTGAGAACGCTCTCCGTGAGCAATACGCTTTCATAAGCTAACACGCTCTCCGTGAGCAGCACACTCTCTTGAGCTTACAAGCTCCATAGCCTATCCAATTCCCACTAGTTGAGGACCTACAATGGTAGGATCAACTCAGTGAGAACGCTCTCCGTGAGCCATACATTTTCTTAAGCTAACACGCTCTCCGTGAGCAATACATTTTCTTCAGCTAACAGGTCCCTTGACTGACGCTCTCTTGAGCTTACAGGCTCCATAGCCTCTCCAATTCTCGCTAGTTGAGGACCTACATCTCTAGGATCAACTCAGTGAGAACACTCTCCGTGAGCAATACACTTTCATAAGCTAACACGCTCTCCATGAGTAGCACGCTCTCTTGAGCTTACAGGCTCTATAGCCTCTCCAATTCTTGCTAGTTGAGGACCTACATCTCTAGGATCAACTCATTGAGAACGCTATCCGTGAGCAATACGCTTTCATAAGCTAACACGCTCTCCGCGAGCAGCACGCTCTCTTGAGCTTATATGCTCCATATCCTCTCCAATTCCCACTAGTTGAGGACCTACAACGGTAGGATCAACTCAGTGAGAACGCTCTCCGTGAGCCATACGCTTTCTTAAGGTAACACGCTCTCCGTGAGCAATACGTTTTCTTTAGCTAACAGGTGCCTTGACTTATGCTCTCTTGAGCTTACAGGCTCCATAGCCTCTCCAATTCTCGCTAGTTGAGGACCTACATCTCTAGGATCAACTCAGTGAGAACACTCTCCGTGAGCAATACGCTTTCATAAGCTAACACGCTCTCCGTGAGCAGCACGCTCTCTTGAGCTTACAGGCTCCATAGCATCTCCAATTCTCACTAGTTGCGGACTTACATCTCTAAGATCAACTCAGTGATAACGTTCTCCATAAGCAATACAATTTTTTTAGCACTTCTCGAAAGCGTAACGCTTCCATAAAGCTACAAGGTCCCTTGACCTACGCCTCTCGAAAGCGTAAGCTTCCATAAAGCTTCCAAGGTCCCTTGACCTACTGGAGCAACACACTTACATATGCTAGAACGCACACTCAAGCTCTCTAAGGGTCCCTCGACCTACGCTCAACTCAGTGTAGAACGCTCTCTACGAGCCAACCATTTATTCAAACTAAAAAACTCTCAGGAGTTCCAACGTTCTCCAGCACCATACGCTTTCTGTAGCTCCAAGGCTACTTAACTCTCATGCGCACTCTCAAAAGTTATGCTAAACACGTGCCAATCACGTGCCTGCTTCAATCCACCACTAGTTTGCTATATAATACGGAACGATCTCTCCAGCACGGTGAATATTTCTGTTCACATCCGTTGGCCTCCTCACATATGCTAAACACGTGGCACCATTCTTTCTCAGCAGATCACTTCTCCGTATAAAGCGACCTACTGAGAAGGGGCGCTGTGTGAGGGAGTAATATTCACATCTAATTAATATTAGACACGTGTCCAGCATAAACAGAAATACCACACCGACCTCATGTCAACGCCCCGAAAAGCTTGCTTCATAAGAAGCTCGCCCTCATGTAGGTGGTCTACTTCACCGCTTCCAGATAACGCAGGTCCAATCGCAGACGATCCCACTCGTAACTCACGACTTATGACACCATCTCTTATCCATATGCAATCATTACCAAAGTTGTACTTGCACAAATCACTACCAATAGCTCGACCACCGCCGCAAGCTACTTGCCCGCACTACTAATCCCCATCATCACAAATGGACCTATAAAGACGGTTCGACGCCTCCTTAATCTAGACCCCACGTCTGTGGTACACTTTACAAGTGGTGGGCGAGGATTCACTCTCAACATCTATAAATACCCCTCCTATGAACTACGCCAAACCTGATTCTTCTCTCCCTTCAGAATCGAGAGCAAGATACGTAGGCAGTCCGCTCCTAAGCCGAACTCGGTCCCATCAAATAATCCATTTCAGTTCCCATTCAACTGTGTATGTAAAGGAAAGCTAAATCACGCCTTTACAGTAATGTTCCAATTTCTGTTATTCTTTGAATTTCTAATGCTTTGGGTTTGAACCAATTTTGCTAACTTTTGATCATTCTTTGTTGGAATCATGATTTCAAGTTTTTGAAGATGCCTGCTGCCGTTGCTGTAGTTGCTAACTTCTTACTATGTGTTCGATCTGCTGAAGGTAACAACTAATTTAGTGTTTTCAGTGTAACAGTTTTTCACATTATTAGCTTATGGGTTTGGTTAAAATTACTTTAAATTCAGATCTGAAAGATTGTATCTTTATAGCTTCATATGTGGTGTTCTCATGTTATGTTTCTTGTCAGGTTCTATAATCAGTGAGTTTTTTTCTTTTTACTTCGTTTAAATAGTATTGGCATTGTATTCTTGTAGCTTAATGCAATGCAATTGTCCTAGATTGGAGCATAGGAACCACATTAAAAATCAAATCATCGTTAGGAATTAATATTTACTTGTGCCTCAACCGTAACTTCAAGCTTCAGCTAATGAAGCAGAGGTTTTGCATTAGTGTGAACGGGGCTTACTTGCATCCAGATTTGAGAGTGTTGGCTGATTTTGGCCCTCTTAAACGTACTAGCTATCTCTTATTGTGAGTGTTGTTTTTTTTTTTTTTTTTTTCCTGTTTGTGATATAACAATATTGAGGAATTTATAGCAAAATTTAATGATATCATAATCATCCTCAATTTCGATGATAGTTAATTGGCCCTAGAAACTATTTCTCTTTTGTTTTGGATGTAGATCTTGTGAATGATGGCATGCTAATAGTTTGTCACTTGTCTACATCAAAAAGCTTCATTTGTATTGAACCCGTATTTGACATCCAGGAAATTCTTTTTTCGAAGTTGGAACAATAGGTTAGGAAGTGGGATGTAGTTATATAAGCTGTGATTGGTATTTGGTTCAATTCGCATGTCATCTTTTTATCTCTATAGGTTGTAAAACCACTATGTGCATCCCTGTGCATTTTCTTACGCGTAAAAACTAGTTATGTGATGCATAATGAGCTCCTTCAAAATATACATTGTGCTGAGTGCAAGAAGTATGGTAATAATATCAGTAATTCTATCGATCTTGAATCTTAATAGGGTAATTTCCCAATTAGTAACCCATAATGTCAATGTGTTCCCAAGTAGTAACCACTCTCCAATTTTGACTTTTCAACCTCACTTTTGACACTTTTGCCCTTCTCCATATTTTCAAACAATGCCCGCGTGGACCTACAACACTCTCTCTCTCTACTGCAACACTCTCTCTCCTTATTTGAAGTGATTTGATGGGTGTGTGGATAGATACCACAGATTATCTTAGAGATGAAGAGATGCAAATGAACGGTCACAAACGCATCTGTGGTTTAAAAGCCTCAAGATTCGTAAACATTAAGATGGACGGTTATTTACATTAACACTGTTCATATACTATTTTTATTATAAAAAAATTATTTTTAATAAGAAAAATGTAGAGATATTACAAGAACCAACAAAAACATGAATAATGGTAAAAAATAATAAGATTCTTGTAAAAATAACAAGATAAAAATCATGAATTAAACCAACCCATGTATTAAACCCTTAATATTAAACCCTTAAACCATCAACAAAGGATTAAAACTAAGCAAAATCTACACAAAGATTCATAGGACATGTTCGGGTTCTACAACTATCATCAACAAAATTGCAAAAGCACCGTAAACTAAGACAAAACATAAACCCCAACATAAATACGTAACATAACAACCCTTAATCTTCATCGCTTTCATCTTCCTCCTCGTCTTCATCATCATCGCCATCATCCCCATAATCGAACTATCATCATCATGTTGGTCTTCCCACATGTAATCAGTAGGTCTTCAACAAAATAAGGATCATACATCTCTTCATCGTCTTCTTCTTCATCGATTAGTAGTCATCAAGAGAATAACTATCCCACATTTTCTCGTGATCGGGCTACTCGTGAGTAATCGGTGGTTTCACCGCTTTGAACATCCAGGAAGAGGCATGTTGATAAAAACGATGGAGAGAAAAGTTTTAACTTTGGTAGATTGTTGCTAATGTGAAAAGAATATTAGAATGTGAGAGAGATCAAATTTTAGATGACTATTTCCTTTATTTCAAGTGATTTCAAAGATAAATGTTTGTGGGAAACGAGGCGTTGTAATTATGTGGGGTGGTTAGTTTTCTTTTCACCCTTCTTAATGTACCGTAAATGGTCATCATGACACACAAACAATGAAGGGACAGGCAAGACCAAATTAATTTAGAAAATGAAGTGAATTTTGACCCTTTGTCAAACCCAATGTAATTCGTTTGTTGCCATATTAGAGGACATGCAAGTATGCAACTCGACTAAATTACCCCGAAATTAACCCATAAATGGACCCTAAATGGATTGAATGAATAATTTGGCTGCCCATAAATAATTATCAATGTACAAGAAAGTTACTGATAGTCTTAAGGCCACAATATAGTTATTAATTGGATAGACGAATATGAATATCATTATTTTGGCGGGAAATTTGAGGATTGACATGTGTCCCCAATTTGTAGAAAACCTTTTATTTATTTAAAGGCAATCAAACCCTTTTTTTCTTTTTTCAAATACCCATGTTTATTTCATGATATCTAGTGGCAAGCATGCTTCGGCATGTTAAAAAGCTTCATGTAGAATGTTAATCTTTATACTGAATTTACTGAATTTTTTTTTTAACCTTATTAGAATTAATTATTTAGACAATGTATAGTAAAGTTGCTGATAGTTCTAGGGTAGGAATATGTTTATTCATTTGATAGAGGAATCAACATGGACATCAGTATTTTGGCGGGAAATGAAGTTGGGTACCCAATGAAGTCCGACGTGGAGGGAAATGAGCTTGGAACGTGACGTGTCACAAGAATCAAACTTAAAGAAATCAATTGGGAATTAGGGGGAAAAATTGTCCTAGTGAACCTCAATTAAATTTGGAAACCCTAATTTTTAGTTTCACTTCAATCTCCATATTATAACCCTCATTTTATCTTTACGGTTCGAATTATTGGTGGAGAAATGAGAAAGCTTAACCTGACATGTAGAATGTCATTAGATAAAATGCAAAAATTATTTGGTAGATTTAGTAAGGAAGAAAGGGAGGATTTTGAGAATTCCTATTTTCGAAGCTTTTTGCAAATCCAAAAAAATATGCACGCAACAACTACACTAGTTTGTGCCATAGTTAGCCATAAAGTTGGTAGACTTTGTTATCGGATTGGTAACAAATATTTGGTATTCAAGAAGAGTGATGTTGCATTGATTATAGGTCTTAGTGTAAACTCTGTTGCTAACTCATTCTACACCATCGTGAAGAACAACACATCGAATTTTCGCTAGGTTTTTAAAGGAAGCACTGTTAGTGAGACAGAAATATTAGATGCTTTAGTGGTGGCAAAATCCAGTGGTAGTGAAGATAAAAGTGATATATTTAGGCTCAATAGGTTGTATGTGCTGCTCCAAGTTGTGATTCCTGGATCTTCTAGGACTATAGATGAAAGGTATGTTGATCTTGCAGAGGACTTAGCTGCTTTTGATCAGTTTCCATGAGGCACACCTTGCTTTGAGATGTTGGAATACTGTTTGGATGATATTTATAAAAATGTGTTAGCTGAGAAGGACTCCTTTGCAGTTTATGGTTGTGTTATTTGTTTTGATATTTGGGCATACCTTCACATCCCCTCTCTTGGGGCTCGTAGGGCATTGAATGGTAAATTCCCAAGAATACTAGATTGGGTCGGGTTGCCTCCCAAGAACTTACATCTCCGGACACGGAAGAAGAAGCTTGAGCCTCTTAGGGGTAAGGTTGTTGCCTTTGACACTTTGGATATTGAAGAAGAAGAAATGAATGAAGATGTAATGAAGGTGGCTTTTCAACCAACGAGGCCCACAAAGCGCGCCGGTTTGAGGAGATGCTTCGAGAGGCGCACACCTCTTGAAAGGCCTTGTAAGCATATTATTGAAACTCTGCATTGTTGATTATAAACTCTACATTGTTGATTATAAACTCGCATTGCATTATTGATTATAAACTCTGCATTGTTAATTATATTCTGAATTGGATACATCAAGATTGCATTTTTAATTATTTGACATCCATTTGCATTTATAAGAAAGGTTCTTAAACTGAAAATATCAGGAAGTATATATTACATTTGTGTTGACTCACAGGATATGTTCTTAAACTTGATATATCAGAAACTCTATGGTAGTTTATGTTAACTAATAAGATAAGTTCGTAAACTGGATATATCAGGAACTTTATGTTAGTGCTCATAAGGTAGATAGGACTCATAAGATAGGACTTTATGATACACCGGCAATGCTTACTTCAACTAACTTTTGAATACAGGTTAGGGTGGCTCGAAATGACATCAAGTCTGAAATTAGGACAGGTATGGAGACAATACTACAAGGGGTTTTACAGGGTGGGAAGAAAAGTGGATTGGGTGAACCATCATCATCCCAGGGGGTTGTGAAGGGACCAAGAGCAAAGAAAACAAGGGGAAGAAGATGTGTCTACACCAATGCTGATGCTATTGTCAAAAAACCTACTACACGGTTTGTTAAGAATAAGGTTAAAGCTGTTGTGGAAGAAGCTGTGTCTACCCCACCTTCTAAGAGGAAGTCATCATCCCCACCTCCTAAGAGGAAGTCGTCATCCCCACCTTCTAAGAGAAAGTCTCCTAAGAGGAAGTCATCATCCCCACCTTCTAAGAGGAAGTCATCATCCTCTAAGAAAGTTACATTTGATCTTTCACATGAGGTTGAAGAAAATAGAAAAAGAGGAGTGAATGCGGGGTTTAAAATGGTAAGGAGGAGGGGTGAAGAGAAACATAGTATGCAGCAAGTGAGAGTCCAGCCACCAAGGTTAAGTAAAGTAGAGGCTGTAAAGGCTAGCAAAAGGCAAACAATTTTGAAAAGAAGTCAAGTCATTGAGAAAAGAAAAGACATGGAGGCTAAGAGCAAAGGAAGCTAACAAACCAAAAAGAAGAAGAAATTTGATTGGTTTAGGTGAGGAAGAAGAAGATGGAGAGGGAGAGGGTAGTGAAACCGATCTTTGTTAAAGCAGCGGTGATGTTTTGAGAGATATTAATGAAGAGTTACCCAAGACTCCTTATGATGACGGTGATGGGGAAGACCATGTACATGGTTTTTTCCAAGAACCGAACATGAACATGAAGGCCCCTATATGATAATGATGAGGGTGCTCCAGAGTTTTTTGAGGAGGTTGAAAGAGGGTTGTAAATACCTACAAATGTCAAGAGAATGTGGTTCAGGAGTCTTTGAGCAATGAAGTGCGGGGAAGAGGGTGTGAAAGAGCACATTGATGAGAATGTGGTTGGCCAAAGTCCCCCAGTGGAAGTCTATAGTATGGATGTTGTTGAGCATGTGCCATTTATTATTCCCTTGGACATTGCTCCTGGTGATGGTCCCTTGCCTACACCTAATGTTGATGTTCCCTCCAATGATGATGTTGATATTGATGGGGAAGAAGTCCTGAACTCATAAATGGAGAAGGTCACATTTTCTGCTTTACTTTCTTGCAGTACTGACATAACTGACTTGCCTGTATTGTCACCCACAACCGCTCAAACCTTTGAGGTAGATAGTCAGCTCAAATCTATTGTTGTTATGAAATCTAAAAATGATAATATGATGTTGGGAGAACGTGATAATGATATAGATGATGATGATGTTGTGGAGGGGGAAATGGTGGTCCCTGATGTGGTGCGCATACAGAGTCAAATGGCAAGTGAAATGGAAAAGAAAAACTGAAGAAACACACCAAAAAGAAGAAAGAAGAGAAGGGAAGGGATGCAAAGTCAAGTCATGGAAGAAAACATTGACAGAATGTGATGGTGATCAAGTCCGCTCCGCCAAAACATTTATCAAGAAAACCACCACCAAAGGTGACCTCCTCGCACTACAGATACTATTAGAAGATGTTCACAAGGTTGTACAGTCCACAAAACTGTTTAGATGCTAGAGTGTTTGGATACAACTAGTCTATTTCAGTGCACAGTTTTCATTCATTGCATGGAAGAGAGTGGGTAGATGGGGAGGTCAGTACACAACTAACATATTATCTTACATATTAACCAGCAGCAACTAACATATTAACTATCAGCAACTTCTGCATAATAATGTTTAAAATTCTATGACTCAGGTGATCACCATATATGTGAAGCTGTTGATCAGGTGGTACATCCAACATTGTAAGGAAAATGACATTCTAGAAGAAGAAACATATATTATCATTGAGGATGTATACTTTTTCTCAGAAGTTGTATCTCATTGGTTGATGGAATTTGTTTTGTATAGTTCACCTACCATCGATGAAGTACTTTATGATTTTGTTGATGTAGAAATTCATGAACAGAGAGTATACAAACTTTAAGAAGAAGATGGAAGACCAAACCTTTAGTGGTGCAACTCCTGATGACAGAGTAGATAGTGGTGTATCATCATCCACATGAAGTTGTTAAAGAGTACTTAGACCCTTATGAAGGAAGAATTAGAGATCAAGCACACCCATCCAGGGCAATGGGTCTTATCATTCCTCTTCAAGTTGAAGGTAGCCACTGGGTTCTTGAAGTCTACAATTTTGGAAAGAGAAAAATCTACAACTATGATTCTCTTGAGTGCGAAGAAAGTTTCGATGAGCAACTTGCTATAGAGACTTGTCTTACTTATGTCATGAGGTGTCTTTGATCCATCGTCACCTCATGATTTGGGAGCCCCTTGGCTCGTGAGTTTGTGCCTGTTACTCAACAACCAGGATACAAATAGTTGTGGCCTATTTTGCCTAGCCTATCTAGGCGCCTTCCGAGGTGTGTACCGAGGAAGTAAACAAAATAGATATGCAACCCCATCGAATGAGGAAGAGGATTGGGATGGATATAATTAATTGTGGGTTGAATCCAGATATCTTTGTTTCAAAAAGCGCACAAGAACAATTGGAGAAGAGTTTGGAGGATGCTAAAGAAGTCGGCACGTGGCGGAGGGGAATCACTATGAAACAACTTTGGTGGATGCTACTTCTTCTATTTTGTGTTTAGTGAAACAAATAACTTCTTCTATTTTGTGTTTAGTTGTCTAATTTTAGTATGGTAATATCATTTTGTGGTGCCGTTAATATAATCAGCTCTTTAATTTGTGATGATGGAATTTGTCATTCATTGCTTCATGCTTTCATGGAGTGATGAGTTAAGTTTTTAGTGAAGCATTTTTATGGAATTAGTTGTTGATAGGTCCGCGAATGCAATATGGTTATTGGAATATTTTGTTTCATCAAACATTTGTATATAGTTTAGGCAGGAAATGTTTTCATGGAATAGTTTGGCCAACACCACTTGGGCGGAAAATAGTGTATTTCCTTTATAAGTACAAACTGGGTTGCCTTTCTTGGTCCATCCCATTTCTCTTTCTTTTTTTCTCGCTCAAAATGGGTGGGGGGTGAGGATTCTACCAAGAATAATACAAATGTTGGTTCATCATCAACCAACTATAGCAAATGTTTTGAGTGTGGGGAAACTGGGCAATCGGAAGATCAACTGGCCCATGGGCACCACGCGATCGTCCGCTATGCTCAAGTACGAATATGAGGTATGGTGTAAGTACAAAGCCACATAGTCTGGGAAGAAGGTTTCTCTCATGTAGGGCCGATCCATGCAAAGGTTTTAAATGGATAGATCTAGAAGGTGAAGGGACACATAAGGCTAAAGCATCTGCTAGTGAAGCAAAGGTGACAAAGGAAAACCAGTTGCAAATCACCATTGATGGTCCTATTAAAATGAAAATAGAAGGCAGTGTTGGTGATGTTAGCCTACTTGTAAAGAAACTATCCATTAGAGACTGACCATGTCATTGTTATAGTTACTGATATTAATAGTACAAGAAGATGTCCGTTCAAACCAAATTAATTATGAAACCAAAATTGCCAACCAAAACTATCCAAAATATCAACCCGGAAGTAAAGCCCGGCGAGGGGTAACAATTTACCACTAACATATATGCAACTGCAAGTGCCAATTTCAAACAAACAAACCAAAGCTGCCACTATTGGTGATTGGTTAAAAGAAAGATCATATGTACTCTTCATATTCAAAATCTGGTGGAATCGGCTGAAAAATCAATCCACTCAAAGATCATCATCGGGTAACCGTGCAAGTTGCCTTATTGGTCCAAGACCACCACAACGCCACACCTTCTTCTTTTGCACTGGGACTCCCTCTCTTTTAGCGTTTTCTCTTTTTCGTGGTCTTAGGGCATCACCTCATCAACGGTGGACGGATGATGATGCCATCATAAACCCAAACCCACCGTTCTTTTTCCTCTTAATGGTGTCCAGTTCTTCTCTATATGTATCCATCATCATTTCTTTTGTGTACCAATGCAAGCAAAAGTCATATGCACATAGCTTACAGTGATTGATTGCCTTCATAGCATGGCTACAAGGAAGACCAACCTCGTTGAAAGAAACCGTGTGCAAGTCCTCTCCAAAAGGTCTACGGTGTCAAGACGGGTCTAGTGATTGCACGAGTAAACGCGTGCTCGCTTGCCTTTGTTGTCGTGAAACGTCTACTCGAATATCTCGACGAGATGAGCACTTCCTCAGCTGATTTGGTCAGTTTTATCTTCAGCTTTGATGCCATCACCCGATAGTCATAAAAATGTTTCATTATGTTTAACCTGATACCATTGACAAGAGATGTCACTGGCATAGCTCTCTCTGGAAGTATCATCTTGTTCCAGCTCTCTATGTGATTTGTGTAGCAAATGTCATACCTTCTCATTGGAGCAAAAGCACAACACCACGACTCTTTCGGAATCTTTACAATCTTTGCATAACCTTTGCTGTCGGCACAATAAATTTGGCTCATAAGTCTTACAAATTCTGCTTGTTCATAACTTTCAGCAGACTCTCTTCACCTTCCCTTTTGTCTCTTGCTTAGTCATACAATTTGAAATGTGTTGTGCACAAAAGCAATGGATCGCGATTAGGAAGTATTTTAGGCACGGCTTGAAGAATGCTTACATGCCTATCGAGAGAAGAACAAAGTTTTGCTCGGCCCCAACAACAAGGTCTCTTAACTTTTCCATAAACCAATCCGGTGGTCATTATTTTCCTTTTGGGACTATGGCAAATGCAATTGGAAACATCGTGGCTATCGCTATCAGCAAGCGATAGCGATTAGTATGATTGACTTGTACCTACCGTCATGAAAGTGCCATCAATCATAATCAATGGACTAAGACATCTTTTGTAAGCTCGGACAGTGGACGCCAGAAGCTCACAAACAAACGCTCAAACTTTGTTTCAGGGGCCGATGACGTTTGCAGCTCGGTGAAACAATCTGAATCCACTCTTTTAAGTTCTTTACAATAATTTGGCAACATTTGGTACGACTGACTAAAGCTTCCCCTTATCTGCAAGCAAAAAAGCCAAACAAACATAAGTTAGTTGTTGTTACTATTGCGTTCATTAGTTGCTGATATAACCAAGGTAGTTACCTTTTGCATTGCAATTTCTTTTGCTTTCCAAGCAACTTTATACGACACATTTGTCTGGTGTGCGCCCTTAACCTCCAACTGCAATTGTTTCGGAGCCATATTAATATTGTCCCTAAGTTTCGATTTCACAACTTCTGAAACCCATTTTGCATCAGCTTGTTTATTAGTTGCAATTGCTTTATCTTGTGAACATGTATGTGCTTCTCTGAAGGTTATAATAACCCATATATCGTAACCGGTGGTCGGCTTTGCAAACAAATGAAATGTGCAAACTGTGAGACTTACACTTCATATAAATCCTCTCGGGGAGAAGTGCTCGCACGACGAAATCAAACATGTTTGCTATCACAGATGACTTCATGTCTTTTATAAGATCATCCCGAGTAGGATAGTGTTGTCCTACTTTAGGAGGAACAAACTTCAGTTCACATGAGGAGGAGTTACATCCACTTTAGCCGGTGTTTCGGACTATGGGGAGAGCGAAGAGGATCATATCCTTGATGTAAGTCTTCGAATTGAGATCTTCGCGACGAATAAGCGTAGCATCAACCATTCCATTTGTTTCAATATCAGGTTCACTTTGGCCTTCCTCATCATTAACAGTCATATCAGGTTCACTTTGGCCTTCCTCATCATTAACAGTCATAGGCGTGCCTCCCCAAAAAAACTCTTGACTACGGTTAGGAGTAGACCATACATCACAATCATCATCCAATAATTGAACTTCATCATCATCATCTTGATTACCACCATTTACTACTCTAACTTCATCATCATCAGCTCCATCATTTACTTGTACTACTTCTTCTTCTTCAAAATTAACTTCATGTAGTATTTCAACTTCATCATCATCACCCTCATTATTGTCAATATTTTGATTCATGGAAATTCTATATATTCCTCGGGGACGCCCCTATGTATCACCATATGGATTTTGGGAATCAAAGTCATCATAATCGGGTTGATCAAGATCCGTACACCATCTTGCTCATCACCATCATTGACCGCCCCTGTATTATATCAAGAATTAGCTCCCCACTATCAAGAATTTGGAACTATATGTTACCTTGCAAGGCTATATAGTGTGTACCTTCCACAAACAGAGAAGCGATGTGACCGCTTTCTCTTTTAGATCTTGAAGGTTCAGTGTAACTTCAGGAGGAAACACCCTCTCGCCAAATATCTATATTTCAATGAACACTCAGTAAGTTCCACACCACTATCAGCGACAAGTAAGCTATCATCTATCAACATATCCCATTGATATCGAAGACTTACCTGCCATCACCTTTTCGAACGTTGACAAGCTGTGAGGTTGAATGTGTTCTTCGACGTCGTGAATCTCCACATCTTCCCATTGATGAGTCCCCACTCTCCCACTCCAGGGTTGGTCAAGGGGACTTTCTAGAAAACCAAAGATTTATAACTATCAGGAAATAAAGCATGTACCCACCCTCACTAATAATGACCTAACCAAATGGAACTGCATTACTTACCAATTGCTTCATCGACAAGTTTAAATTGGTTAATAGGACGCTTTTGACGAGCTAGCTCCTTCTGTTTCAGAAAAGAGTGTTTCACAGGAGAAACAATGCTTGGAGTCGCGTCTTTCTTAAACAACTCAGTAGCAACTTCTTTCTTCTTAACATTAGGTTGTCCATTGCTTACCACTTCTACTTCGTTGATAACCCAAACCATCATTGTTTTTCTTGGAGACTTTCTTTGTTTCATAATCATGTTCAAATAATCTGTTTCTTCATCAATTCGACATGGGGACTTCTTCGTCAAGTATATTATAGAAAAAGTAGATCTCTTTCTCGACAACACACCTTCCACGGTACTCATGAATTCTTCAAATGAAATACCTCCATCACAAACTCTCAATTTCACCTCGCCACCAATATACTTCATCCGGTCATACTTGTCTGCTTTCATCTCTCCATTGTAGTGAATAAGAACATCCAAAGAAGTACCTAACCAGTAAGTATAAAAAAAACAACCAAAAAGCGATGGTTACAAAGAAGTACCTAACCATAAACCATAAAAACTGAAAAGTAAATTCAAACATTTAAGCACAAACTAGTTAAACTAGTTAAACTAACACTTTTAGGACATTTATGACAAAATCTATCTTAAATGCCTTAATATTAAACCCAACATTAAATATAGAATCAACATGGAAACCACCAACATTCTACCACAACTATATAATCAACATGCATTTATGCATGGAGACGTCATAGCTGTCTTCAAAACCCTCTTCCTTGAAAGATGAAACATCAAACAAACAAAACACTAAACTACGTGTAACAAAACCGTAGACCCAAGGCCCTAGATAGCTTAAAAAACAACAAACTATACCTTTATCATGTGAATGTGTCATGTTTTCCATGTCAAACCTTAAAAAATACAAAAAGTAGAAGGACAATGACGAGGAAGAAGAAGAAACAACCAAGAAAAAAATAGAAACTTTGAGCTTTTGTCCTTATTTTTTAGGTTGGCTCAAAATACTGAGGTAAAAGTTGTAAAAAGGTACCGACAACCAAAATCACCGAGAGTTGCTGATAGTTTATTAGTCGGTTGTTTCTTCATTATAGCAACCACGATACTACAACATGTTTTGATTAACGTGTTTTCTTGATCAAGATCCAACGGTTGTCCATCATCGCAAAGTCAAACTCATCGTACAATATGATATAGCGAGTTATCGTGAGGTAAAGAGGGGAGAGAGAGTGTTGCAGGTCCACGTGGGCATTGTTTGAAAATAAGGAGAAGGGCAAAAGTGTCAAAAGTGAGGTTGAAAAGTCAAAATTGAAGAGTGGTTACTACTTGGGAACAGATTGACATTATGGGTTACTAATTGGGAAATTACCCATCTTAATATGAGTGCACCTGTAGTCAACACTAAATAGTATTGTAGATATAAAATATAGTTCCTTATTCAATATTGGAGCAATAAATGCGAGTATGGGACAATTCAATATGTATAATACACTTTCCTAGTTAAATCAGCAACAACTAATTCAATGAGTCCATATTGATGGAGCAATAGAGTCGTTGGGAGCAACATCACAGTTCTAATGACAAGTTCACAGTGGACGTTGGATAAAACGTTTAATATGTTGACACGTGTGTTTGTTATCATGTTCAAAATAAAATTGATTACGTGTACTACATGTGAGGGGCATTTGAGCCATTACCAAAATATGTGTTGGAGTTATCCCTCACATGAGGAAGAAGAGAAAAACAGGAACTGTTCGTGTGAAGATGTCTGAGCGCACACATGCTCAGATTAGTCGTGACTAAGGCGCGCCCGCGCTCTTGCTGTGAAAAAGAATATAATTTTTTTCAGCCCTCTCACGAAACATGTCTACTGGAAGTTTTGGGATGGAAAAATAAGAGGGCGTGCACGCGTTCAGATTGGCTTTGCCAAGAGCGCACCTGCGCTAGCTCATGCCTTGACATCTCAGGTTCTGATTTTTCTACAGTAAACGTGAAATTTCGCAGACGCGCTGAAATTTCAGATTACTTTAAAAATAAAAGTTAGGTTTTGGAAAACCAAGTCTTGAATAAAAACCCAATTTTGAGAGCAATCAAAATTGAGAGAAAACTCTTACAAAGAGAAAAGCTTGTAAAGAGATATGAGTGATTTAGTAAGAGGGAGAGACTTGAGAGGGGTGATTGTAATCTTCTTTCCTATACTTATAAAATGATTAGCTCTTGTGGAAGTAGGCATCATTGGACGAACCACGGTATATCTTTGTGTTGTGGTATGTTTTACTTGCTTATGATAGTTATATCCATAGTTTAGGTTGTAGTGAAAAATTAGATTTTTTTATTGGAGTAGTAGACTATCCAAGTGCAAGCAATCTTAGTCTCCTGAGCCAACAATATGGGCCAAAAGCTAAATAACCCATAATAATAATGATAATGATAAAGTTGGGCACCTGGGACATTAGGCTAATTCGAAAGCAAAAGGAAACGCGGTTAGGTTTGAGCCCATCTTTTGTCGCTGCAATGGCATCAACGATATTTTCAGACTGTTCTTCAACAACAGCTGCTCGTCTCCTTCCGCTCCGCGTTCTTCATTTCAACCCTAATAAGCTCCACAAAAGCGTCATTCATACTCAACGTCACGTGTCATCTACACCTATTAAAGGTACATATTTTTTACTTGTTTCAGGCATTTTATCATACCCGTGTTAAATTAGTTGTGTATTTTTATACAGTTTCAATGAGTACTGAAGCTACAGCGAAGGCAATTGATGGGAAGTTAATTTCAAAGCAAATAAGAGAGGAAATTAAAAGTGAGATATCAAGAATGAAGGATGCAACTGGTGTTGTTCCTGGGTTAGCTGTCATTTTAGTTGGTGATAGGAAGGATTCTGCAACTTATGTAAGGAATAAAAAGAAGGCTTGTGAAGCTGTTGGTATTAATTCTTATGAAGCTAATTTGCCTGAAGATTGTGCCGAAGAACAAGTGCTTCAGTATATTGCTGAGTATAATAATGACCCTTCTGTTCATGGCATCCTTGTTCAGTTACCTCTACCTCGCGTAATTATCTCAACCTTATAATAATATGTTCTGTCTTTGCCAAATTACTTTCTGTTTAACAATGTTTCATTTGAAATTTAAGCTTCTTATTGTTTTAATGGATTTCATGCCAGCATATGAATGAGGAGAACATCTTGAATGCTGTTAAGATTGAGAAAGATGTGGATGGCTTTCATCCTTTAAACATTGGTCGTCTTGCCATGCGAGGTCGGGATCCGTTGTTTGTTCCATGCACCCCAAAAGGATGCATAGAGTTGCTGCATCGGTATGGGATCACTATCAAGGGAAAGAGAGCAGTTGTAATTGGTCGTAGCAACATTGTTGGAATGCCTGCTGCCCTGCTTTTGCAAGTAAAATTTCTGTTATATATGTAGCATTTTATTATTATGGCGATTCTTGTTGCTTGTTTTTTACCTTTTCATATGAACTTGACATTGTGATGTTGTTTGCAGAGAGAAGATGCTACGGTGAGTATCATACATTCGAGAACTGAAAAGCCTGAGGAAATCACAAGAAATGCAGATATTATAATAGCTGCTGTTGGGCAACCAAACATGGTGAAAGGGAGCTGGATAAAGCCTGGTGCAGTTATTATTGATGTTGGAATTAATCCAGTTGATGTAAGTTGGTTCAGTCTTTGTCCGTCTATGCTAATATGTGCCACTTTCGAATTTTTCGATTTTGTTGCTGCTAGGATTTCCTGTTGGGTTTATTTATTGATATTAAAGGGCAAATAGGAAAAGAGAAATTAAAAGAGCTTATCCCCCATGGGAATGCATGATTTCCATTTGAATTATAATATTTCTTTGCTTCAAAGTACATTATTAGGGAATAATTTAGATGCTTTAGATATCTAAATTTTGATATAAATTCAAGTTATTGTTAGCTGAGCTTAGGCAGAACTTGGAGTGGGTACCAAATGGAGTACCCTTTAGTTACAATTAGCCACACTCTTTTTGTCCTACAACATGAAGAGGTTGATGCATTTGGTTGACAAGTGGTTCTTTATGTCACAGGATCCAGAAAGTCCTCGAGGGTATAGGTTGGTTGGAGACGTCTGCTATGAAGAGGCCTGTAAGGTAGCTTCTGCTATTACTCCAGTTCCTGGTGGAGTGGGTCCAATGACCATAGCCATGCTTCTATCCAATACTCTCAGCTCTGCTAAGAGGGCATACAACTTTGTATGAGTCTTCCTTCTGTATCTGTTCAATTCTCTGAGCATAGCAATCTCCGGCTGTACAACATGGAGCAGGCACAAGGCTTAATAGGCCAGTTTCTGCTTCCATGATAAGAGTAGGTTTTGTGGTTGTGATGTGAACAAGGTAATTACAATCCACATATAGGTTTGATAGTTTATCTTGTCATAAATATTACAGTTTCAACCTGTTTTTCCAGGCAGCAGGCCACTTAATGTATTATCATTTGTTTTTAATATGCAATGAAAGAAATGGTGTCCTTTATTTTAGTTCACATTGATGTTCATTAAGGTAATGTTTGTAAGAGTATTTTTTGGCATTTGGGGTAAGACAGATAAAAGGTTTTGGTCTTTTTTCTGGGCTTTTAGCTGCATATTCTGAACCCCTGGGTCTGAATTGCTGAAATAGCTTGACATAACCCGTCTATGTCAAGGTTCAACCGTGTCATTTGGAAGAATGGACTAGAAGCCAATGTTGCGCTCCACAAATGGGAGATTAAGAAGTTGTTCCAGTTTACAAAGATATGTTTAGCTGAAACTCAATCATTTGATGGACAAAAGAAACTATGACTGAACAGAAAAATGATCTAGGCCACTGCTGCATGGTTTTGTGGATGGGAACCAGACTTATCAGTGTCTCATCTGAAGTGTAGGCAGTTATTCTATGAAAGTTGTCGGTTGAATTAAGCTGTTGATGCTGCATTAATGTGGGAGGAATGGTTTATGTGCACGTGTTGAGAAGTAGCATTGTTTGGAGGAATAACCTGTTTTTTATCTTTATGAGGGACAAGTTGATGTGACCAGTAGTTTCCTCGAGTTCATAGTCAAGATTGCACAGAAAGAATTTGATGTAAATTGAATCCATGGCAACCGAGTTCGCAAACATAGTAACCGATTTATGCTGAGAAATTCTGCAGAGTCATTATGCTCAGTATCTCTTCCATACGAGAATACGACCATACTGTGATTATTGGGTCAGGTAGCTTCTTCTCACTCAGTTGATCAACTGATGGGAATAACTGTTATCAACTGAGTGGGCTATATAATCGTGTTCTGAGACTGGCCAAAACAAAAATTTCAGAACATTGTTACCAACATTGCCTCTAGAAACAGAAATCGTGCATTCACAGAAATGTGGAGATGAAGAAGCAACAACTCATTTCCATCAACTTCACTAGTACAATATTACTTTTTGGGCTTTTAGTATTCCTCTCTTTCCTTCCCCATCTCTCTTCTTCCATTGTTCATTTCAAAACCAATTCTTCATTCTCTTTTTCCTTCATCGACGCTCCCGCCAGATTCTGTAATAACCTTCTTTCCCCCTCTCTTTTATTCCCCAGTTTTCCCGCCACACATATTTATTTTGTTGCAGCCGTTCGAGTGAATAGTTCTGGTGTCTGTGGTGCTCTCTATGTATCTGATCCTCATGACGCCTGTTCTTCGCTTCGAAACAGTTTGAGATACGAGGTTCCGGAGAAAGTATGGTTTGTTTTGATTGAGAGAGGCAATTGTGCTTTTGAAGATAAAGTTCAGAATGCTCAAGAGAGTGGATTTCGTGCTGCCATTGTTTACGATAATCGAGACAAGGAATTTGGTTTCTAGTGAGTTCTATTTATTTTTCATTTATTTATTTTGGTTTGACCATTGTGCTTATAATGCAATTATCACATCATTTCTTTTATTTGTTGATTAGTTAATTGGTATAGTAGCCTGTCCCATATATGAAGAGAGATTGTTTCCTTTCGTAGCAGTAATGTTTTACTTGATCTTCTGTTGTACAGAAGTCTATCACCATAAAAATGTTCACACAAGTGTCAAAATATTGAGTTTTATGTACATTGACATGTTGAGAGTACTGCTACAACTGCAATGGAAGAAGGGAACTTCCACTCGGTCACTTCTATATACAAAGGATTGCTTTTAACTTGAAGCTGATTTCAAGAATGTAAACAGGTTATAGCCCATTTTTATTGGGGATTCTATTATTGCGCAACATGGTAGTTGGAATTTAACCGTTTGAACTGGTGGTGGAAGATGTTGGAACCTTAATTTCATAATAAAGGAGGTGGTTTGAGTTGACTATTAAGTATTTAGTCGTTTCATCAGGCAACTTTTATGAGGTAGGAGATGTAGAGTGCAAATATCCATTAGTTCTTGTATAATACTTACTAGGAAGGACAAAAGAAAATTTCTTGATTATGTTGCTTTGTTGAAGGACAAATGATCTTTTATTCCTTGTCAATAATCTGTAAAACTTGTGCTTTTCATATGGTTCTGTGTTTGACTGAGAATTAATAAGCTGGTTCTTTCCATATATGGATGTAGTGATTGGGAGCTCTCAAAGAATATGGGTACATGCAATCTTTGTTTGAAAGCAGCAGGAGAAGCCCTTAAGAAGCTTGGTCAAGGTGAAGAAGGTGAATGCTGTATCACCCCCTCATTAGAGGAAGCAGCCTGGACTGTGTTGGTAATTTCTTTCATCTCTCTTCTAGTGATTGTACTGTCCTGGCAACATTCTTCTTCACGAGGGATCGTAGATTGCACTGGCAAGGAACATACCATCATTGTCCAAGCATAGACAGGCAGATAGTGAAAATCTTTCCTTGCTTTACATTCAATGCTACTTGCCGAGGAGGGCGTGTCATTGGAGAGACATGTGCCATTTGTCTTGAAGACTACAAGGATGGAGAAACTCAAAGGATTCTTCCTTGCCATCATGTTAGCCTCGCCCACACTGCCTAGTCTTTTAATATAGTGATCATATTGCTAGATATAAATGTTTCTCGAGCTTTCTTAGTGTGAACATAAACACCCAGATTCACCAAAAAAAGAGAAGTTGATATTAGTAGTGGCACAGGTTCAACTGTGAAACTGTGCTATACCACCTTATAGTTTTCCTTCCAAGGAGATCTCTTAGGTGAATGGTTGGTTATCGCCTGTCTTTCATCTGAGATCCACATCATATTGTTTTGGGCTAATTTCTTCATGCATTCTGGAGGGGATTAGGAGTGAAGGACAGCTTCAGTATTGTCATCCTGACTTGTAACTGACATTTGTCTCGATCACTGACCCCAGATATTGCTTGCAGAGTTTCATACGAGCTGTGTGGATTCATGGCTGACCAAGTGGGGAACTTTCTGCCCAGTGTGCAAGCATGACATGAGCACAGCTACTGCAGAACATATGCCAAATCAGTAATATTTTGATTGTTGCTTACCTGAGGATGATAAACTTTTCGATCTCCTAATTCACCTTTGATTCCCTAGGTTTACCTCACCCCAATATTTGTTTTTTATTCTACCAAGTTTACGATCAATTGTGTTTGTCAGTAAATTGTATATATTTTTGTAGCCGTCTAATGTTTTTACCATCTTGAACTGGTAGTACTGTAAAATGACTGCTGATACACGACACTTGAGTGGGTTCACCGGCACACCATCTGTTCATCCCAATCAAGGTATGCTCAAGCTCTCAAGTGAAAGATGGAATTACCACAAATATTATTGTTGTATACTTTTATCAATATGGTCTGAAAAGATACTTACACTTACCATCAGTTTGAAACAAGTTATTTTGTTATAACAGATTTGATTTATTATTGCGTACATTCTAACCTACTAGTATGTTTGGACTTTAAGGTTTAGTAATTTTTATCTGTTTAATCTGACTGATTTGGGTTTACATAGAACTTTTATCCTGATTCAACCTTTGCAAGTAAATGGGAACAACGTTTAGAATGATAGAAGTTAATATATGTTATTATACTTTTCTGTTGCTTTTCCTCTTCTAAACCATGTAGAAGAACATATGTTTTGAATAATCAAAGATTGAAACTCAGCAACTAGCTAAAGAGATGATTCTAGTGATATATATAATGACTGATATGCAGTTATAAATAGTGTGTATTCATCAAGTAAATGAAATAAATCTCATTATTAGCTATCAGAATAACAGTGTTGTCCATGTCCTAAGTATCGGTGAGATTTCTTTTTCTTTTTCCCTGTGAAAGTCATGGGAAAATTAGAGCTCAAAAACCTGAAAACCTTAGTATCTTAGACAATATTTCTAACAGATAATCTACATCAACGAGATAGAAAACTTTCCGAGGGAGCCTGAAGAGAATTCTGATTGATCAGTGGCATTATATCTGCAAGGGACATTCACTGGTTGTTGCTTGTTGTACAGGGTCAAGAACCGTTTGCGTCATAGGAAAGTATTGAGCAACTTCATCGGTTGTTGTTTGTTCTGGGTGTTGTCCATGTCTCCTACAGCTTTGGCACCATTGCTCTAGCAATGCTTAAGGTATGTTTCTCTACCTAAGCTTAGTGCTAGCTGTCCTGTAATTTTGGACCTTCCGCTTTGTCGCGACAATTAACTATCATGCAGCTGTATGGCTGGAGATCCTGGGAAAGCCAAGCCAGAACAATGGTTATTCAGGGATTACAAGGTGACGTTTTTCAGTTTTTTAGTTATATGTACTGTTTGACCTGTACTGCTTTTTCACTTATTTGGGAGGAAACACTTTATCATAGCTTACTCTGATGTTTCTTCTTAGATTTTTCTTGTTGCATTTGGTAAATAATGCTTACGGAGGGTATTAGATAAAGGGGTGGGATAGAGGCACAGTCACTGTAGCCACATTCTAGGCACAGTGACTCCAATCCACCGATCTGTTTCAATCCTACGGTATATGGGGGTAGTCTCAATTAGCCAAAAAAACAAAAGATCGATCTATTTCTCTTTTCTCTCTTAAACCTTCTTCTCCAAAATTAAACCTCACGGAGCACATGCTTCCACAGAGGGTGTTACCAAATATTTGAAGCCTGATGTCGCTGGCTTTCTGATGCAGAAGGTAAGCTTTTTGTTTGTTTTTTTAGCTGTTATTCATTTCCATTTAGTGGTTGAGCTAGATTTAGTGTATGCCACAAAAATCTGTTTTTACTCTGGATAAACGGAGACTAGTTTTGAAGAGAGAGAATCTTGAAGGGGATTTGGGGGAAGAAGGATTTAAGTTTTGAAACAATCTGGAGGTTTTGGTGTAGCATGGAAGTTTGGGACTGTTTTGAACTTGTGCTGGAGTTGGTACTTGTGGGGCTGTTGTTTGGCATCGTAAATTTGGGCTGGAAATATCTCGAGAAGATTGAAATCTTGGGGTTGATGGATTGCTACCACCAGAAAGAAACCCAAACTTGAGTCTACTACTACTTCTAGGAGTACTAGGTGTACTTGGATTTGGGCTTTGTTTATCTGAAAATGAAGTTTGATGATCTGAAGATGAATCTCTTGGAATAGATGTGCAGAAAGCTCTTCTCCACCCAGTTCCACCCATATCACTCTGTATAGAAGATGATAGACACAAGAATTAAAATGAAAGAAAAGGGAGTTTGTTATTTGTGTATTCCTAGCTAGCTAAACAAGACAAAATGATAAGATGGGATGATGTTATTCTATATACAGCAATAGAACTCATCTCTTTTTCTTGACTTTGCAGTACTCTCTGCAGCATTTTTCTGGAAACATCTTCAAAATTACTCTTTGGTAAGTGATCACTGTTATAAATTATTTTTTACTTGTCAATAAGCGATTTTCTTTGCTTTGAATGTTGCCTGATATCGATCGTGGTTGCAGACAAAGAAAGTCTTTCCGTCAGGGTTTTATGCTGTAATAAGGTACGCCTATATTCTTTTGTAATGTTTTTTGTTCACCAAAATTGCTCGAGTTAAAACATCTGCTCATCTATATGAACTCACTTTCCAATGAATGGCAGTGCTGCAATATTATGTTTCTATACCTATGTTGTGGCATCTGGAGGAAACCCACCACCAAAAAAGTTGAAGCTGGCTGCTAATCCGTCCTCATAACTCAACATTCAAGTTTATGTTGTACTTTGGAAGAAGGAAAAAAGACAAAAGAAAAAAGGAAAAACTGAGAGTTGGAACAACCAGGGTTACTTCCTTTCTGTTCTATACGACTAGTCATGTGAAGAGTTTGTGTCGGTATTTATACAGTGAGTTCGTTCTTTTTAAGTTTTCTGCTGAGCGAAAAATGAAGTTTTGTCATCATATACCGCGAGAATAAATATTTGCAATAGATTCGCTAAATACCCGCTTGTTGTATGTTGGTTATTGTGAATCAGTAGCGTCCACATTTAATCAGAGCATTATCTGCATCTCTGTTCAGTTGAGCAGTATCAAGTTTCACTTTTACGATACAATTATTGTGTTCTTGGCACTTTGAGCTATCGTATTTAACACCGCTGTATCTGCGTCAGCTCTATAGTTGTTGATCTCATTGTTGTCAGGAAAATTGGATGTTTCATTTGGATTGCATGTGGTGTCAGGAAAATTGGATTTCGATCATGATTGTTTGTGAGGGTGATCTTGAGTTTTAAACATAATGGAAATCATCATACAAAAGATTACTTCTATTCAGAATTGTTATTTGTTAACCTTACCAGAAAAACCTGTTCATTTCTAAAGTTTTCAGTTTCTATTGGTATGTTAGTTTTTATGGTCTCAAGATCAACCTCGCCAAACATTACTTCCATGTTGTTTAGAAAACCCTCTAACTAGATATCTTTTAAGTGTTTTAAGCCCTGGTCAATCGCTATACTGAACATATCAGCTACATACCATTTTTTTTATGCTACGTACCAATTTATACCCAACTTATTGAATGTGGAGAAATACATAAAAAATGAAGCTCGGACTCTGTAAAAAGAGATGAGAGAAGAATTCGCGTAGGAAACAGGTGGGAGGTTTCGATATTAAAGTTTGTAAGGACAGAGATCTAACTGACTAATGGACCGATACAACCAACGAGGGGATCAGAACTTCAGAAGTATTGATAGTCCAAAACAAAGGGAAAGCCTGTCGATGACATTAGCATTATGCTCCAGACAAGATAGCACCAACTGGAATACTAGTCAATTAGAAATGCAAAATTTCATGGCATAGTGGTGACAGGCACAAATTTTAAATATTTCTTTTTGCCTACACAAGTTTCCCACACAGAACACAGAATACCGGCCAATCAATATTGCTACAGGAAATAAGCACCAGAAGTGTATAAATTATCAACACAAAAACAGCTGCGATTATCCTGTACAGAGTGACAAGCAAATGTTTATGCATGTTGTGATGTGTGGCTTGTGCAGGTCAGAGAGAGAGAGAGAGAAGCATCAAATGTGAATAAAAAAATAAAAATAAAAAGTAAATCATGAAACTACAATTGGTTGCACATACACAAGATTCATCAAGTATGTCCAACCCTCAAAGAGTTTTCTAAATAGATCCGACCATGTAGATTTTACACGGACTTTAGTACACAAACTTTGCTGTTGATTCCTACCTGACACTAATAGATCAAACTAAGGAAGAAGTTCACTTGTGGTCTTGTGGATGTACAGTCAGCCTTCAGAATTTGTTGAGTGATCGTTCTTTTGCTTGGACGGTGCATGAATATCAGTGGCATTCATGGCCTCATTTGATGGCCCTTCATTTGAAGGAGAAGTCTCATCTTTCCTTGGAATCTCCGAGTCTGACCGGACATGATTTTCTTCCCACATCTTGCTAAGTTCAGCAATCAGTTGAGTGGTCACGTGTTGGGATCCAGTGGCAACAGAGCTCTGCTTATCTTCAACACCTTTGTCCTTAATTTCAGCTGCCACAGAATGTATTCAGCATCTACATGGCTGCCGTTGAGGTCAACAGGTTGGCCATTCAATGTCCCATCTGTTCTCTGTTCTAGCCCTGCAACCTGGGGTGGAGCCTCAGAGACTGTAGCAATGGTCCCATTGTCCGGAAAAATCTCAATGGATGTCCCAGGCGTGAGTTCTAGCTTCAAATCTTTAGTTTCATCTCCATTGGCTGCTCCTTTTAAACATGATATTCCGCTACCCTGCAACAATTCAGCTTGGTTGAGGTTATCATGTCCTCCTTTGAGGGGTGTATGCGTCTTGTCTTTTGGCAATGCATCTAATGACTGAGAAGGAAGTTGAATCACCTGACTGACCTCATTTGCCTGTTCTCCAGGGTGTATGTGAGGAGAGCGTACAATTCTACTCACTGCTTGCCGCAAAGCCTGAGGAATTTGGTTCATGTCAAATGGAGCCCCCTTTGACGACATAGTGGGACTAGACTGAACTGGAGAGGAAGATAATTCTGCAACTTTAGATACCTGGTCTACAGATGCCACTGCCTTCAATGGAAGAGACTCAGGAACCTTCACTACTTGTTCAGTCTTTTGATCATATTGTCTTGTTTAGCTAGCTAGCTAGGAATACAACAAATAACAAACTCCCTTTTCTTTCATTTTAATTCTTGTGTCTATCATCTTCTATACAGAGTGATATGGGTGGAACTGGGTGGAGAAGAGCTTTCTGCACATCTATTCCAAGAGATTCATCTTCAGATCATCAAACTTCATTTTCAGATAAACAAAGCCCAAATTCAAGTACACCTAGTACTCCTAGAAGTAGTAGTAGACTCAAGTTTGGGTTTCTTTCTGGTGGTAGCAATCCATCAACCCCAAGATTTCAATCTTCTCAAGATATTTCCAGCCCAAATTTACAATGTCGAACAACAGCCCCACAGGTACCAACTCCAGCACAAGTTCAAAACAGTCCCAAACTTCCATGCTACACCAAAACCTCCAGATTGTTTCAAAACTTAAATCCTTCTTCCCCCAAATCCCCTTCAAGATTCTCTGTCTTCAAAACTAGTCTCCGTTTATCCAGAGTAAAAACAGAGTTTTGTGGCATACACTAAATCTAGCTCAACCACTAAATGGAAAACAAACAGCTAAAAAAACAAACAAAAAGTTTACCTTCAAATATTTGGTAACACCCTCTGTGGAAGCATGTGCTCTGTGAGGTTTAATTTTGGAGAAGAAGGTTTAAGAGAGAAAAGAGAAATAGGATTGAAACAGATCGGTGGATTGGAGTCACTGTGCCCAGAATGTGGCTACAGTAACTGTGCCTTAGATAAATTTCAATGTTTTTCTTCTCCTGTCCTGTGATATATTTTCTCTTATTTTACTTGTAAACTGGTTTGGCTATTGCTTGCTACTCTGAAACACTTGTGACATTATTTTTAAATCACCTTTTTAGGCTCCTCTGGAGTTGGTATGAAGAATCTTACTTTCGTATTTGATCATACATCACATCCATGGAGCCGGAGCAAAGTACTTGTTTGGATGGTAAGACCGCATATTCAAATACCTAATCCTTGACTGGTTTGTGTTTTAGGTGATGATTTGTTTCATTACCTTAAAAATTTGAACTGTATACATTATCATGAGTAGGTAGTTGTATTAGCTTGTTATGGAGTCCAAATGTAACTGTTAAGCTGTTGCTCATCTCTGGATTCCATTAATAAGTGAAAATACTGTATGGCTTATTGCACATCAATGAAAAAGATAATCAAAGTGTGCAAGTCGAAGACTGTATTAACACATGCATGGATTCGCCTATTATCTTCTTAGAGTAACGGTGTTTAGTTTCCTGGTAACTTTACGTGATGTATTTTAATCTTATACATAAAGTTAAATTGTTGTTTGTTGTTGAGTAAAAAGAGAGAAATAAGATGAAGAGGATGGAGGGAAAGACAAAAGAGAAGACAGATTTAATTGGGTTTGGCCTTCTCTTTCTCATATGTATATAGGAAATAACTTTATCAGAAAGGGGAAAAGAAAACTCTTAACAATGTCTTTTTTTAATGTTTTTGACATCTATTTATATGACTTGGTAGCTAATCCCAGATTAGAATTCAAACCAGTCCAATGTGCAGCTTTGTTTTGGAGCTCCATAAATAGAGCTGATTACATGGCACTTCGTTTGGGTTCCTTACTGTAACTGTCTATTCCCTTCTTCCATCTACTCTATTAGTATTCGGCCATTTCGGCGGCTATATCTTTTAAACTGAGAAAGATTAACATGTGAGATCAGTAACTCTTTGATGCTTGCGGGTTCGAGCCCCAGACCTCTAGTATCATCACCCAAAAGTTTTACCGACTTTGCTAGTTGGCACTTACTGTGACTCAAACAATTACTTCCTCATAAAGACTGTAACTTAGTATAGTAGTATAATTATATATACATAGACTCACAAATCCTGTCAATTACTTCATTTTATGTTCTAGATTAATTCATTTCACAAATGTTCTTATGTTCACTATAAACATGTAGAATCATGAACTTCATCTGTCATATGATTTCCATGGTTATATGCTCCTCCGTAGCTTGGAGGACGAGTTTCGTGATATTGTAGGCATCAGGTACTCTTCATAATGACAAGGTTTCAGCTTATAAATTTGCATGCTGATGTTTCAGATGACTTTTATACTCCTTAGTTTCTAATTGATAAAATTTGTACACATAATTAGTCGGCTAACTCAAACAAATGAGGTGATAACTATTTTTTCTACTGCAGTGTGCCTCTCTGGGTTTATGCCATATTGTGTATTTTTCTGGACTTCCAAGGTAATATTTAAAGCCTGTCATTCTTCACAAGAATTTAGGAAAGAGCTATTGGTAGCTCATAAACCACTACGGCACCACATAATAGGGTCTCATTTTCCATCGTCAAAGGTTTAAACTGTATGGTGGTTGAACTTTGTTGATGTATTCTCCTTTTGGTTGCGTACTTCAGCATTGTGGTTTTTTTATGGGGTGCCGGAGACCACTTTAAACATGTTATATTCTGTACTTTTCCTATTGCTTCTTCTACTGCGATTTTTTCTCAGATATAGAAATATGAAATCCTTTCATTATCCTATTCTATTCTTTCTTTGAACTAGAATTGATAACTAAAGCAGCATAGTGTGAAAATTTCCTCAGGAACCAATATGTGCTTTTGGCTTTCTTTCACTCCAGCCATTGTACATTGTAAGTATCTAACATTGTGTTGGATTTTCCTTTTTCTATATTTCCATGTTATATTCCACTAACTAGTTTCCTTTATTTTCCCATTTTTTTATATATAAGTTGATCCTGCTAATAGTAGGCACAAAACTACATCGCATAGTGATAAAATTGGCTCTTCAAGTCATGGATGCAAATCCACATGCGGAAAATCAGTTTAACCTTAGAGATGATCTCTTCTGGTTTGGAAAACCCAAATTTCTGTTGTATTTGATACAACTAATTTCATTCCAAGTCAGTTGAAAAAGAAAAATTATTTAACATGTGATAATTATATCGGCTATGTACATGATTAACTTTTCATAGATTTTTCATTTGCAGAATGCTTTTGAGATGGCAACCTTCATCTGGTCATATGTAAGAATTTTTCTCCAACTCTACTGTGCTACACAATAGGACAACGCCTAGAATTTTGGATAAATATGTAGTAAACAAATAATAAGGGAATGCTCTGGTACCAATGCAGTTGACGACAAGTAAATTTAACAAACACTACTGCTGGGAGTGGAGCGGCCGGCAGAAATATATTTATCAATTGGCAACGCTTTAAACTCCCGATATTGGAGTATTAATCTCAACATACTCCCCCATGTGTGGCGTGACTCGAGCGTAACTCATGAACTTTGACTTTAGTGGGTGATATGGAGGACACATGGGACCTTTGGTCCAAATATTTGAATAGTCTGTTCTAATACCATCGTGAACTCTGGGGCATCCAACTCAAAGCCAATTGACAGTGAGTGGAGCGGCCCCAGAAACATATTTGGGTAATTACTATAGATGACTGAGCCTTGCAAGGTGAAATCGTTCTCTGAGATTGATCATCTAGCATTAATTTCTTTTGTTTTCCTTGAATTTTTTTTAGTCTTTTAGTTTTTTCTTAGTGTGATAGAATTTCTCTACCATGTGGTTATTCTCTCTTGACAGATTTTCCTGATGGAAAATTCAATTTCCACAAACTACTTTTACATCATTTTCTTAAGTTAGAACAACCTGTCGCAGTGAAGAATAAGAAATTGATCAGCCAAGTAGGCCGTCACAATCTCTAACTAGGTTGTTCATTATGTTGCTTTGAAACAATCTACAATACACTAACCACATTTCTTCATCCAGTGGGAAATAAGAGGACCTTCCTGTTTCATGGAGCATTTATTGTGATCCGCTTAGCGTCTGGGTATGTCTATTCTCTGTAGTGTGTACATCAGCACACCACCACTTTCAAGTACTTTTCTGGGTTAAGCATAAGTGCTACATGTAGGATGTGTTGTATGCAGATAAAAAAACTTTATCATGGGAATAGAATAATATTTGAATCTGTAAAGAAAGATTTCTGGGGCATGTGGTGTACAGAAGGATTTGATCAGCACACCACCATCTCTGCATTAATATATAACTCTTTGTTTTCCTTGAATTTTTTTAGTCTTTTAGAGAGAATAAAGAAAGAATGAAAGGTTTCAATATAGTTATTCTCCCTCTTGACAGATTTCAATTTTCTCAAACTACTTTTTACGTGATTTCTCTAAATGAACACGGCCCGGTGTTTTATATAGAGGTATGATCGAATCATAGATGGAGAAGACACCTCTCTAACTAGGTTTCACAAAACCAAAATTGATAATCCACTACCCACTAGTCAAACAGCCCAAGCCCACGGACCTTCCTGTTTCATGGAGAACCGTGTGTGGCTTTGGGTTGATCCTCCCTCCTAACAAAAGCCTTTGATGCATTCCCTTATAGAGGTTCACCTCAAATACCTCATGTTGGTGGTTTCAATGTGGGACTTTGTATTTGAAATATTTCCAACAGGATGCATGTATGTTTGGTTAATTTGGTTTCACTTAATTGTTTTGCAGCGTTGTTTTCTAGTTCTGGTGCTTCATCACATTTCTGCTCTATGTTATCGTTACACAGGTATCCATGAAATCATTGGAGTTAAGATATATAAGTAGTAGGTTCCTTTTATAAAATCAACAGCTTTATTGGTGCAGATGGGATCAAAGTTCAAGAAATCTGTGGTTGCAGAAAGTGTGAGAGAATCGCTTCATGGATGGGTAAGAGAGCGGGGAAGACAAGACATGGTCGTTCCTATTATTACCTTGATAACGCAACTTCAGTTACTTCTTTGGATTGTTCACCAATCAGTTCATGGAGATTTGAAGATGGCTCTATTTCACATCAACCAGTTTCTATCTCAGTGAATGACAGTGGTGAGCAAGAATCAAGAGACGAGAATTCATATGGTCCACATACTTCTGCTCCTCTCTATGACAGTTACAGTGATGATGATGAAAGTGAAAAAGATTAAGTTTGCCCCTTTCCAGGAATCCTAGTTTTGTTTGACACGCCAGTCTGTATACAAAAATAGTTATTCCAAGTGAAACAAGACATTCTAACAAGTATCTGATTGTGTATATTTGTTCTATAGTTTGAATCATTTTATTGAGGAAGTGTGTCAAACTGTCAAAGAACCTAAGCAGTTAAAATCGGTTTTTAAAAGTAACCGGTCGAAGAGCGATATGCAATTAATCAGTGAATTGGTGATTAATCATCGGTTTAATTGGTTATATATTAATATATATAATATATAATTATATCTTTGAAAAAAAAAAAAAAAAAAAACAAGACCACAATATAAGCATACTAGCTTGTAGGCCCGTGCATATGCAGTGACTCTTTTGAAAATATTTAGATTTTTTTTAGAAAATTGGGACTACTGTTTTAGTCGCTAACCCATTTTAATTTTATAACAAATTGTGTAATTAAGTTTTAAAAACCCGTTTTTTTTCAATTGGAAGAGAGATCATGTTTTAATAGGAGAATAATTCCTGTTTTAATTAGATATGCTAGATTTTCATTTTTCAATAGGGGAGAAATTCCCATTTTAATAGGAAAATGATTTCCGCTTTAATTAGAAGTGCTAGAATTTGTTTTAATAGGAGAGGAATTCTCGTTGTAAAAAATGATTCTCGTTTTTCAAATAGGAGATAACGTGGAATTTTAATAGAGCTCGAAAAATACCCATTGTGAGAGCTTTAATATTAAGACTAGCTTGTATGCACATGCATACACACCGACTCTTTTGAAAATATTTAGATTTTTTTTAGAAAATTGGGACCACCGTTTTAGTCGCTAACTCGTTTTAATTTTCTAACAAATTGTTTTAAATTAAGTTTTAATTAAGTTTTAAAAACCCGTTTTTTCAATTGGGAGATAGATCATGTTTAATAGGAGAATAATTTCCATTTTAATTAGATATACTAGATTTTTCCTTTTCAATAGAGGAAGAATTCCCATTTTAATAGGATAATGATTCCCGCTTTAATTAGAAGTGCTAGAATTTGTTTTAATAGAAAAAAGAATTCCCGTTATAATAGGAGAGGAATTCCAGTTGTAAAAAAAGATTTTTGTTTTTCAAATAGAAGAGATATTTCCGTTTTAATAGGAGATGATGTGGAATTTTAATATAGCTCGAAAAATACTCCTTGTAGAAGATTTAATATTAAGATATAGATATAGATATAGCACAAATTATGGCAAATATGTAATTAAGAAACAACAAACGGTGAAAACAAAAAATAAAGGGTGTGAAAACAAATATCTAAAATGGAAGAAAGAAATAAGTCGTTGAAAGTAAAAGCTGGGGAAATTTTATCTAAAAGGCACGTGTGAACCCATTTCCACTTTGTTTTTTGATAAAATAAACCACCTTTTACTGATTTTGGTCTCTGGATTGTTTGTGAAAAAAAAGAGCTAACTCCGTGTTTCCATCGTCCATGTCTAAAAGAGAAAGATTAGTTATTTCTAGGACTTTGTTTTTTGATAAAATTTTACCTCGTCTCCTTGTTTGTCTTTGGAGCGCCCACTCTTCTAGGATCAATGCAGCGACTCTTCATCAATTACTCGTCTTTTTACCTCGCACACAACTCTTCATCAGCAAAGCGTATATCTCATCAGGTTTACCTTTCATCAACTAGTCTTTCACCCAAATCAGCCTCTTGATTCGGTCATATCCTCAAAGTTTTATGCTTTCTTCCATAACTTGTTGGTTCTGATAATATCGGCCATGTTTTCTTCTCGTTTACCCGAGAAAATCGGTGTTCTCGGTCGATATGAACTCAAAAATCGGGAAAAAACTTATCGCTCTAACCCCGATACGCGATTAATCAGCGATTTAATCCGATATTAACTGTTTAGCAAAGAACAACCCGGAGAAATTTAACCAGTATATGAACTATGAAGGTCCCAAAACAAGTATGGGCCGAACTGGTTGTAGCCATCGTAGGCTAGAACTATGAATTTCCAACGTCAGGGTAAAGTGGTAAACTAAGTTTGAGTCTATATCTTATATGGGCCTAAATTAGTCCAAATCCGAGTTACTTAAGTAATAGCCATCTTTTCCCTCAAGTAAACTGTAAACCAACCGAGGGGGCCTCTTTATTAACATAAAACTGGGGTAAAACCCCAAATTCCGGTCTTTATTAGCCTAAACCCTATTGATTTTAATTACAGCTAAAGCTCACCATGAAATAAAAGTTCCGGTTTTGCTTAGTTGCGAGAAAAAACTAATTATTTTTTTTTTTGCTCTCTCTCTCTCTCTCTCTACCTCGTTTGCAAGCCAGGTAGGATCATCAGGTCGCCTTAGTTATTTATTTTGTAAAAAAGTACAAAAGTATTCAAGCTAAACTTTAACTTTTAATATTTCGAATATGTCAAGATTCATATGTTTATTTGCTTTAGATCTAATTTTGGTTTTGCAATTGGGTTTAAGAATAGGGGAATTAAATTTTGGTGAGTTACCGCTACCAGCGTTGCTCGAACAAGCGTTCAAAATACATACCATGGTATCTAATTCCACTTTCAACAAGGTAATAACTTTTTTGATTTTTTAATTATAATTAGTTATAGTTTTTATATTAATTAAGAATTCGTTGTTGTTTGGGTTAATTTTGGGTTCTGTAGGACATGTTGAAAAAGAGTGTGGGAGTTATGCACAAGTGTGAGGATATGGTAAATAAATTTGAGTTGTTTTATGCTAATGAGACTAAAGAAGATGTTGCTATCACTAATCTCAAGTATATCCTGATAATCATTTATTTATTTATTTATTTTTATTTTTAGTTTTACAAGTGTGTGGTTGTTTGTTATTTTCATTTATATATAGAGTTAAATGAAATACGCGCGTTCGAATTGTTTCAGGAATTATAGAGAAAATCCTAGTAGTTTTTTTCACCAAACGACCTGAATTAGAAAATATGAGGCTAAAGGCTTGGGTTATAGATTTATATAACAATTTTAATGTTACTCAAGTTTTCTATTTGGCCCTTTACTGTTACTAGCTCCGTTAGCTCACTTTGAATACCTGAGATTTCAATTCGGATTATTGATTTGGAGGAAGTTCAAATATTATGATGGTACCTGCTTCATGAAGTTTCTACTAAAAGTTGGATTTTTGGTGAGTTGAAAGAAATTTTATGTACGAGCTTTGGTGGAGCCGCTTCCTATATGGAGTTGGTTTGTATTGTCTTCGCATCCACAACTTATGAAATGTTGTTGGATGAGTTTAGTTTTGTAGAGTGTGTCTTCTTTAGTAGCGAAACTCCATGATTACATTGGTTCCAAATAGTTAGATTTAATTATATAGCCGGTGGAATGGATGCTACAATGCCCCCCAACTGGATTCAACTCAAGCTATTGAAACTACATGTGGGTATGTATGTCTTGGAAGAATGAAATAACAAGAACAAGAATTGAAAGTGGATGGGCAACTAACCTTCAAAAAAGTAATTATCAGAGAGAAGGCAAAGAAAACAATTGAATGAGTATTGTTTACATACTGAACAATGAGAACTCTACTTTGCATAAACCAAGTAATCAACTTCTTTGAAGTTTCCATTAAGAGTGTAGTTTGCATATTTAGTAATGAGAACTCTACTTAACATATGAAAAGTGGTCTTCTCATTTTTATGTGAAGTACTTATTATGATTGCACTTGCAAGAAATATTATTTTCGAACTTTGGAGTCATCATCACTTCGATCTGCTATCTCAGGTACATTTATGCTAACATCTCGATCTACTTGATCTTTTTGGTTTTATAATAGGAAAAATAGTAGGATTTTTCTTTTCTTAGTTTATTCCCTGCGTTGTTACAAATACCTTTCTCGTGTACAAATTCTCATTTGTAGAATATGTGTCGGATCCCTTAATAGTGCAACTGATTCTATTGTTGTTTTAATCAATTAATATCTCTACAACTAATTAATTTGTCTATTCATTATATATGCTCGATCATTAGTGTGTGAGTATAATAAAATAATCCATACGCTCAAAATGGAAGAGCATTCATTAAGTGTGAGGGTGATAGTTCGAATCCATTTGCATCATAACATTTGTACAACACTTGGGTGAGTCTAACTGATTTTGTATCTAGTGTAATTATGGTTGAGAACAAGGTAAGTCTCATGCATAGTTCGATCTTGTCTGCACTTGCCATTGCAACATGGATGTTATGATCAATCCTAACTACACTAGATACAAACAACCGCACTACACTAAAACTAAAAGTAAATAAATAAATAAATAAATGATTGTCATGATATACTTGAGATTAGTGGTAGCAACATCTTCTTTAGTCTCATTAGCATAAAACAACTCAAGTTTATTTACTATATCCTCACACTTGTGCATAGCTTCCACACCCTTTTTCAACATGTCCTATAGAACCCAAAATTAGTCCAAACAACAATGAATTCTTAATTAATATAAAAACTACAATTAATTATAATTAAAAAATCAAAAAAGTTATTACCTTGTTGACAATGGAATTAGATGTCATGGTATGTATTTTTAATGCTTGTTCGTGCAACGCTGGTAGCGGTACGTAACTCACCAAAATTTAATTCCCCCATTCTTAAACCCAACTGCAAAATCGAAATTAAATCTAATGCAAATAAATATATGAATCTTGACATATTCGAAATGTTAAAAATTAAGGTTTAGCTTGAATACCTTTGTACTTCTTTACAAAATAAATAAATAAGCTAGGCAACCTGATGATCCTACCTGGCCTGCAAACGAGGGAAACAGAGAGAGAGGAGAAGAAGAAACACGAAGGTATATGAATAACTAATTTGAGGAGTAACAAATTTGATATAAAAGGGTATGTATTTAAAAAAAAAAAAAAAAAAGGCACGTTTGGTTTTTGCTCGCAACTAAGCGAAACCGGAACCACCTTTATTCACACTTTAAAAAACCGGGTGGGCCTTAGCTGTAATTGCCAAAGTCAATGGAGTTTAGGCTAATAAAGTCCGGAATTTTGGGTTTTATCCCAGTTTTATGGGGAAAAAAAACAAGGTCAAAATATAAATCATGACATTGCGATATCATTGTAAATACGCAATGTTTCCCTACATTAATATGGAAAATGGAAATTTTGGTTAATACGGCAGCATCAATATAATTTGGTCTCTCTCTCTCTCTTGATTTTATAGAGAGCATTGTGACAAATATTTTTTTAGAAACGAGATTTAGGAAGCAAGATTCATTAGTTGACTAATGAGAGAATTGATCATTATTACCTTAGCAGTAGTAGTACGTATTCTTGAACTAATAATTAATGTATGCGTATAACACAGCAAAATTTTAAATTGATCTAATGGAAAAGTTGAAAAGGGTTTGATTGAAAATTTATATACCAATTTATATTTGGGAATGGTTAACTGAACAAAAGAAGCTTAATGAACAAAATAGGTATAAATATTTTATGATACATGAAGAAAGATAAGTAATAAAAGTAGTTAGAAAAAATGTGCTACATAATATCCACTTCTTTTTTTATCTCTTTTCAATGACAAAAACCTATTTTAGAAAAGAGGATGGTTATATGAACTCCACTTAAAGTGACTCCAAAGTTACTCCACTACTAAATACAATGAATTAGAAACTGATTTTTGGTAGAGATGTTCTCCACACAATATAAATCATCCTCATAAAAAAATCAGTTCATTTGAAGATCTACAACATTATCAAAAATCGTGCCCATTTTTTTTTAAATTTATAACAACTTTTGACAAGTCAATTGAGCTGATTTTTTTTTTGTAGAGGTGTTCTTCATCATGTGATGTATATCTCTACAAAAAATTAGCCCTCAATTCATCTCGTAGGTCAACTTTTAGGAGTGGAGTAACTTTGGAGTCATTATAAGGTGGAGTTAATATAACCATTCCCTTTAGAAAAGGGTCCTTTCACACCCCGAATTTCGACAGAATTCGGAAAAACAATATTTGTTCCCAACTCTTCGATTTTTGAGGTGTGATGCACTTTCCACTTCCAAAAACATATCATCTATTTAATTACGCGGATAATTAAAAACCAATAAAATTTTTAAAATAAACAAAAGTCATCTTCATTACCAAAAACTCACAAATATTATTAAATTACAAATCTCATTTCAACCCTCTTTAATTATAATTACAACTGAAAATACAAAACAACATCTATCTCAACTAAAATTTATTACACCTTAAGGGAAAACAAAACATATCCTGAAATGCGACGCTAGCGCAAACCACAAACATCAACCGACCTTCTTTAACACTAAACTTGTCAAGGATTATCAACTATGTTCAATTAATGAACACACCCGATAAGCAAACATACAAATTGGGTCAGCATTATAAACAATGCTGGTGTGAGTAGCTCAAAAATACAAATTATACTTATACATATATATACACAATCCATAAGGCAGTTAGTTCCTCTCCCGAGGCGCCTTAACTTCCAACGACTAATACAACATTCTTATATACACTAATTAAGGTAGGTAATTCCTCCACTGAGACGCTTTAGCTTCCAATTCATTAATAGTAAGGCATTTAGTTTCTCCACCGAAGCGCCTTAGCTTCAAACCGTACTATATCAACTATATCTAATAATCAAATAACAAACATAAACTTACTCTTTACTTACACTGGTATAGGCCAAATCACAAAGTGGGTTACACCTGTATAACTAATCAATTCAACCCACCCTTCTGCAAAACCTTGTGAGGATGCAACCTAAGTTACAATAGAACAAACATATCATATACCTAATTCCAAACATCTCATTTGAACCAACAAGAACCATCTCAAAGACCAATTTCACAACCACCATAAATCATTTATTATCGATTTAATGTACACTTCGATATATCGTCACAATTATTGTTTAGAGTTTATTCAAGTGTCTCTAGAATCACGTCGTCTCTATGTTTTACCTAGTTTCCCTAGCTACCACAATCGCTACCCAACGCCGAACATGTACATCTACATGCCTCCCTTCACATAATGAACCACTCCGTGCATAGTTACGCTAAGCGGGATATCGCATACCAGGTAACCCTCATACAAAAGCCATTATGTGAGTACTACCACTATTCAGCATAAAATATCGCGCGCATCTCTTTCTAATTTTGCGAATGGAATAATCAAGCCACTATTCGGCTACGATTGCCCAATACATGGGTCAATCAACATCTTATATATACACCCTATACAAGGGCCAATCATATCACATACGCCCATCACAAGGGCAAATCCTCTGAGCTGTGGTAGCTAGGTTTTAGGATTTTCGTTACGTAATTTATTCAGGTTTCACACATTTATATCTCATAATAATTCTTGTTCTATCTCATGCCAGTATACTTAATTATATTGAAGCTCAACGTTTTCCGTTATAATACAATCCACATTATCACGTGCCAATACTATTCATTGCACGGTATCTAAGCATCTCTATATCAAATCTCAAAACTTATTATTTTACGTGCCAATCATATATTGCACTACACCATATGGAATATTTCAAGCCTTCATAAATACTACAATTCATTAAAGTAGCAACTCATAATAGTAATCAATCATGGAACGTATTCATTCAATATATTTATGTGAACTCAATTCCCCATCAAAGACACACATTATTTTCATTTGTGCACAATATAAATAGTAAATAAATAATCAAATTATATGTCCATTCTACCAATGTCAAAATAAAATGACTTTAAAAAGAAAGAACAACTCAAGTCCAAATAGCATGCATAATTATTCGAGTCCAAATCACAAGTCAAATCAATCTGATCAACCGTCAAAAGCCCAAAACTAAAGTCCATGAATCTAAGTTCGTATGTAGCTTAATTCTCATAAAAACGTATATATCTAAGTCTTATACGAATTCCCCTCTTGTTACATGCCAATATTTATATGTTTTACACACTACTCACGATAATCTTAATTAGATGATGACAAACAAGGTTATGCAAATTTTTGACAACATTTTATTATTACATTTGTCCATAAAATTAAATATGTAAAAATCTGAAAAAAAATCAACATTCCACAGTCAACGGTCAATGGTCAACAGTGAATGGTCAATGTCAAAGTCAACATGTCATTTCCATGTTCAAAAGGTTCAGGGTCATAGCCATGGTTCATGGCTAAGGTCATAGTTCATGTCATGGCTAATGTAAAGGTGCATAGATCATGGGCTCATGGCTAAGGTCATGGTTCGGACCCAACTAGCCAAGCCTATGACTCAACCAAAATTCAAATAATGTTAGCCAGATCCAACATAAAAGCCAAACCAGAAACCGGCCCAACAATGGATTTAGCCCAACTAGAAATATCTAAAAGAAACAGATCCACTTAAAACAATAATGGCCCAGCCCACAAAAATAAAAGAAAACCGGCCCATGTACACAAAAAATAGAACTGGCCCCAACTAAAATAGAACCGGCCCAACTCAAAACTAAAGACTTTGGCCCAAAGCCCAAAAACTGAAACCGGCCCAAACCAAATAGATTTCGGCCCAAGGCCCAACCAACCAAACAGTTGTCTCCCTCACCTCCAGCAGCTTCTCCTCTGCGAATTCCGGCCACCACCATCTCTCCTCTTCATCCCTTTTCAACCCAGCGGTTTTGGTCCTAGATTAAAACCCCAACACTTTAATACACACAACAATCGATTTTGTTAACTTCCGAAAACACTCCCTAACAGATCTCAACCGCCCTTAACCGCCATTACCAACCCTTCAAAGCTCCGAACAACACCCAATCTCCAGCGCGCCATCACCCCACTACCACTAAACCTAAATTAACCAACACAACACAAAAATAACAATTCAATTAATATACCACCACCACCACCACAACAGTACCATAGTATCACACTCGCGCCCCCATTAATAGCTTCGATCTTGAAGCTTTGACAGAACCCAACCAAACCTCCATTCACATACCCAACCCTTTACAATAACAACCCAACACTCTTTAATCATACCACAACACTACAAGTTCAAACCACAGCAAAGAGTTCAAACAAATAAAGGCAGGACGATTCTTGGGCTCGCGCCATCATTAAAAAGCCCATTATGCTTCAGCACTCTATTTTTCAGAGTTCCCCAATTCACAGTTACAAAACAATATGCTAACAACATTTACTGCAATTCGGCAGGATGAAAAATATCGACAGTAAAGCAGAACAATAAAAATGTATACTGAGCGGAAACAAAACTCTGACAGTAAAGCTTTTTCTGCAGATTCGGTAAAATAAATTTAAAATATAACTACTCACATTAAGTAAAAGCTCCACGAATCTCTCCTAGTCCGAATCGTCGCGCTCCAACCCTCTAGCAAGCGAGTTTCCTTATCTCCGCCTCTATTTTATTTTATTTTTATCTAAAAACCCTATTCTCTGAAAAAATATGAATATATACCTGGGTTTGAAACCTAAGCCCAATCAGACTCAGGCCCAGAAATTATATCCACATATTCCAAATCTAATCCAACAAATTTTAAATAAAAAAAATAAATTAATAAATAAATGCGGATTACAAATACGGGCGTTACATGTCCTGTATTAGGCACTCATTAAATTGGATTAGGCAACCCCCCAAAAAAACAAAAATATTACAAGTTTGCCATATTACAAGTTTGCTATCAAAGGTCAGGCCCAACAACCAATCCAACCGGTCTCGCCATAACGAACCCCTTGGGTCGTTTGAGTGTACACTCAAGTGGTCTGCATGTATCGTTTGAGACAAAACTCTTGGTTTTTTGTTAGACGACATGGCGGGGTCGTTTGGGGACTCTCTTGGGCGACATGGCGGGGTCGTTTGGGGACTCTCTTGAACGACATGGCGGGGGGCTGGGTCGTTTAGACTTAAAAAATTCGGTTTGTTTGTCACGATGTTCATTTTAAAAATCAACTTCCACTTAATCAACCCAAACTCAAACTCAAACTCGAAAATGACTTCATCAAGCTTGGGCAAACTCGAACTCAAGTTTAATCAACCCAATCTTCCACCCAAACTCCAAAAAAATATCAAGTTTAAAATCATCAAGTTTAATCAACCCAATCTTCCACCCAATTAAATTTAATCAACCTAATCAAGTTTAATCAACCCAACCAAGTTTGAGTATATACTCAAATTGGGTGAAATCGCCAACTTCAATTCTCATTGTTGATTCACAACTCAACACTCGAAGTATGAACACGATAGAAAACTCGAAGTTTTTTTTTTTTTTTTTTTGGGTTCAGTCTCACGAGAGAGATGATGCCGGCTACAAAAGGTTTGAAAAAAATAGTAGCTGGTGTGCGTTGAGGGGGGGTATTGGGATATTGTTGTTGGACTTAGTTGTCAGGCTTGGGCCGGAGGTTGCCTAATGCAATTTGATGAGTGCCCGATTAAATCACCTTAGAAAATTGGGCAACCAGTTACCAAAAAAAAATAAAAAATTGGGCAAACGTACTCACTTCCGGTTCCACTCCTTGCACAAAACCTCGGTCATCTTTCATAATTGTCATTTTTCATATCAATTTTTTTATCAATGTTTTAAGTACTTCTAGTTCCTATTTTTCTAATACTAGTACTACATAATAATGAAACAAAACAATTGTCGAAATTAGCACCTGATGTTATTTTGGATGCAGGTCATGCAACTTGATTTATGATATCACTATAAAAGTATAGAGTACATAAAGAATGAACATAGAATATAGTCGGTAATTTTAACAAGCTTGTTTATATAATTTGTTTCAAACGTGCAGTACTCTTGTATGAGCTAGCCTCACAGATTCCGTGCTACCACGTTTGTGACTTGTGAGAAGGTAGGTGGCACTACTTGGAAATGTGGTGCAGCACTAACACTAAGACTTTTCATTACTACAAAACCAGATGAATCGATTAAAATCTCAAACACAATACTAATCAATTCTCATTACAAGATATGGCTCTTACTGTCTTAAGGAAAAAAGGCAGCAAAGAACCAAAAAAATCGAAAGGCAAAGCATCTCTGCTCAGTTCACTTTTATGTGGATGTCTATACCATATCCCAGCGGCATTACTCTTTTTGGTGATCATCCTTATTTGGTCTTCTTCCACTGCGATAATATCTGGGTCTTTCGTCCATGTTTGTGTATCATCGCGAAAGCTCAATAACCTTTATTGTCTGTCTGCAGGTGCTCAGCCCAATTTTGAAGTCCCAATTCCGCTCATTAGTAACGCAACTATTGCGTCTAGTGACATTGTCAAGTCCAGTACTACTGTCAGTAACAATGTTGAAGAGAAGTCGAATGGGGATGCTTTTGATGTTATTCGTGAAATTTCAAATACAACTACAAGCAATAATAGCGTTAACGAAAACAATGCAAGTAGCATCAGCAAAGATGAGGAGTATTTGAATGCCGTAAAAGATGTTGAAGCACAACTACAAGTTCATCGTTCTTGGATATCTAGCTCAAGCAACAATATGGTTTGTGCTGGACGGGGAATATTTGTCTATGATCTGCCTCCTAAGTTCAATAAAGACCTTGTGGAACAATGCGACGACATGGTCCCATGGGCTAACTTTTGTGACTATTTCAAAAATGACGCAATGGGAGAGCCAATTCCAAAACTTGGGAAGGGATGGCATAGTACTCATCAGTATGCACTCGAACCAATCTTCCACTCGAGGGTGTTAAAGCATCCTTGTAGAGTTCATAATGAGAAAGAAGCTAAGCTTTTTTATGTTCCTTATTACGGTGGATTGGACATCTTGAGATGGCATTTTAAGAATGTGTCCGACAATGTTAAGGACTCTCTGGGCTTGGAACTAATGCAATGGCTCGGAATGCAAAAACCATGGGACCGGAACAATGGGAAAGATCACGTTTTCGTCTTGGGTAAGATTTCATGGGACTTCAGGCGGCGAGAGAATGATCCTGCTTCATGGGGTACTACTTTCTTAAAGCACCATCAAATGCAAAATCCGTTGAAACTCTTGATTGAGAGACAACCATGGCATATTAATGACATTGGCGTACCTCATCCAACAAATTTCCACCCTCATACAGACGATGATATTATTGAATGGCAAACGAAAATAATAAGCTCGAATCGTGATAATCTCATAAGTTTTGCAGGAGCTGCGCGGCCTGATGCCCCCAAGAACATAAGGTCTGTTTTGATCAAACAGTGCACTTCAAGAAACGATACTACTTGTCGGTTTCTTGACTGCAGGTCTGGTAGTTGTGATCAACCAGAAACGATAATCGAGTTGTTCATGCAATCAGAATTCTGTCTTCAGCCTCCAGGTGATAGTCCAACAAGAAAATCATTTTTCGACTCATTGGTATCAGGTTGCATTCCAGTTCTCTTCAGCCCCTTCACTGCTTACTACCAATATCCATGGCATTTACCACAAGACCACAGTCGATATTCTGTGTTTATAGATCAAGAAGAAGTGAGACAGGGGAATGTCAATGTGGTGGAAAGGCTCATGAAATTGTCCAAAACGGAGAGAGATGATATGAGGAGATATATAGTATATGAACTGTTGCCTGGACTTATATATGGGGATTCAAGTTCCGAATTCGACAAGTTTCAGGATGCCTTCTCTATATCCATGAACAATCTTGTCGACCGTGTTACTGGATTATCATCAAATGCTCAGTCGATCGTTTGATATTTTCTTCTTCTTCTTTTGATTGATTGTTTTATTTGTTTATAGAAAGACTTGAAGTACATGTATAAAAGATTTAACTGATTATAAATGCGTCCTAATTGTCCAAGGAAAATCTCTTGACAGGGGTGTGTGAGATCACAAGGATCATTTTGAAGTTGGCATTTGTAGATTTCACCCTTTAGTCCATTATTTAAAAATCTCAGTGCAAACTTGAATGCCAACACTACATCATAAATATCAGCACACGGATATTCATTTTTTGGATCAAGTTGTGTTATACTACCCCGACTTCTCAATATTAGTCAATGGCACTCCTCAAGGTTACTTTGCAGGCAAAAGAGGACTTAGGAAAGGGGATGGGGATCCACTATCTCCTTACCTTTTTGTCCTTGTGAGTTGTGATGGAGATTCTTAGTGGTCTACACTCTAAAAGCTTCACGGACAAAAGAATTAAATCTCATTCGAAGTGTAATAAGCTTTCATTGACACATTTATGCTTTGCAGATTACATCCTTCTCTTTTGCAAAGGCGATGAGCAGTCAATTAATGCAGTTAAGTCAGACTTAGACAAGTTTTCTAAGCTCACTGGTCTCACTCTCAACCCTACCAAAACTATGTTAGGGTATGGAACCGTCTAGCTTTGCCTCGGTGTCCGACCATGTCGATCTTCAGCATGTTTTCATTCTGAGAAGAGGGCGCGCTCACGCTTCTCTAAAGCCAGGACCAAGGGGCGCACGCGCTAAAGTTACTGGAAGTTGGAAACGAAGAAGGCGACGCCCGCGCTCCACCTTTCCGGAATTTTGACAGTTTGTCGATATTTTAGCCCAAAGCCCATTTTCTCACATTTTTCTATGTGTACCATATATAAAGGAAATAGATTAGGGTTTTGAGACAACTTTTGAGAGATTCATTTCATGGGAATTGTGGGAGCTCGATTGAGCTAGGGTTTGAGTGAGGCCTCTTGTTATTGATTCTAGTTACCTCTTGTAAACTCTCCAATCTTTACTATAAAAGAAACTCGGCTCTTGTGTGGACGTAGATAACATTTACCGAACCACCTTAAATCTTTGTGTCTCTTTGCATTTACTTATATATTTATTGTTTGCTATGAATTGTGATGATAAATTAGTGGTTTTGCTTTATTGAGTTTGTTGTGATAACTACTAAAGTCTTGGGTGGGTGATTTCTTTGGTGTGAGCTCAATTAAGAGAAATAATTTGGGATAGAAAGTAACTAGGTTGAGGTGTGACTTCCTAGTGAAATCTCCCAACAAGTGGTATCAGAGCTTGGTTCTTGAATCATAGATACAAGATGTTTGAAAAAAGACTACACCTTTAGCATTGAAAGCTAGGTGTTTGTAGAAATTCCTCTGAGAGTTTCTCCACCGTTGTTTTGGTTCATTGGAAGTCATGACGACCGATAAAGAAAGCTACAAGATAGAGAAGTTTGATGGTACAAACTTCGGCTATTGGAAGATGCAAATTGAGAACGTACTCTATCAAAATGATTTGATGGAAACTTTGATAAGTGAGAAGCCTGATGAGATTCCGCAAGGCATATGGGATTTGCAAGATAGAAAGGCATTGGCCACAATCCGATTGACTCTCTCAAAGTCGGTAGCCTTCAATATTAAAACTAAGAAGACAGCAAAGTCTCTCATGGACGCACTTACTACCATGTACGAACAACCCTCGGCCGCGAACAAAGTCTATTTGATCACCAATCTGTTTAGTATAAAAATGTCGGAGGGGACCTCTTTCAAGGATCACCTAAATGAATTCAACCAAACTAAGGACCAATTAGAGTCGGTTGAGATTACATTTAGTGATGAGGTGCTAGCCTTGGCGATACTTGGATAATTGCCTCCAAGTTGGAAGGCGGCTATTAGTGGCTCTGCGGGAATGACCAAGTTGAAGTTTGAACACATTGTTAGTATGGTACTAACCGAGGAAATCCGGAGACAGGATAGTCTTTCAACTTCAGGGTCGGCATTGAGTACTAAAAGTAGAGGAAGAAATTCATACAGGAGTCGTGGTAAGAAAAAAGGGAGGGGGAGATCAAAATCTCAAGCCCCCTGATTGCAAAGCGTTGAACACAATCCTCGAGATATAAGTGAAGTCATATGCTACAATTGTGGTAAGCCTGGCCACTATAGTAGCAATTGCACACCAAGAAACAACAACAATATTAATAGGAACAAGAAAAAGAATCAAGAAGCTAATATTGTTGAGATGGTAGATGATGCTTTAATATGTTCGATAGAGCATAAGAATGAATCTTAGGTACTTGATTCTAGTGCATCTTTCCATGTTACCTCACATTGAGTTCTTTGAGAACTACACCGAAGGTGACTTTGGAATGGTCTTTCTCGGCAAAGGTGACGTGCATGTCAAGATGAATGGCTCGTCATGGTTGTTGAGGGACATCAGACACGTTCCGGATTTGAGGAAGAATTTGATTTCTGTGGGGCAATTGGCAAGTGAAGGATTTGTTACAGTCTTCACCGATGATACTTGAAAGGTCTCGAAGGGTTTAATGGTTGTTGCAAATGGTAAGAAAGATGGTACTCTTTACATGACTACACATGGTTGTGAGTCGATTGCCGTGGCACATGGCAAAGAGGATCCGAATATTTGGCACCACAGACTTGGTCACATGAGTGATAAAGGAATGCAAATCCTTCACTCTTCTGGTAAACTCCCAAAGTTACAGTCGACTGAAATTGACTACTTCTGTGAGAACTGTGTATTTTGAAAGCAGAAGCGGGTGAGTTTTCAGAATATGGGTCAGACTCCGAAAGCTAACAAGCTTCAGTTGATTCATACAGATGTCTGGGGGCCAGCTAATGTCTCTTCACTTGGCGGAAAGTTATATTTTGTGACTTTCATTTATGACCATACTAGGAAGGTGTGAGTCTATTTCTTGAGACACAAGTCAGAGTATTTGAAGTGTTCAAGACTTGGAAGGCTATGGTTGAGAATGAGACAAGCTTGAAAGTAAAGAAGCTGAGATCTGACAACGGTGGAGAGTATAAGGATTCAAGTTTTAAGAAGTATTGTGTTGACAATGGCATCAAGATGGAAAAGACTTTGCCAGGGACACCTCAACAGAATGGAGCAGATGAATAGAACACTGACAGAGAGAGATAGGTGTATACGTACACTAGCAAGCTTGCCCAAGTAGTTCTGGGCAAAAAGTGTTAGCACAACAGCTTACTTAATCAATAAGGGACCGTCAGTACCTTTGGATTTTAAGATTCCAGAGGAAGTGTGGAGCGGGAAAGATGTGAACTTTTCCCATTTGAAGGTGTTTGGTTGTGTGTCCTACGTCCACATTAGTGACCAAGCTAGAAGCAAGTTTGATGCTAAGTCACTAAAGTGTACCTTTATCGGCTATGGCGGTGATGATTTTGGGTATTATTTTTGGGATGATCAAAATCGGAAAATCATTCGTAATAGAGATGTTGTGTTTAATGAGAAAGTGATGTACAAGGACATAGATGAAGCACAAACCAAGAAATCGGTTACAAAGAGTGGCATAGAGTATGTTGAGTTGGAAAACTTTGATGTAAGTCGTGGTATAGTGGGAGCCCCACAGTCAAAGGATGACAGTAGTAGTGACTCAGATAACAATGAGGATACTACACCACCGAGTCCATCTCCACCTCGTGTCCCAAGGAAGACATCCAGGCCACATGTACCGAGTACGAGATATTCACCCTCCACTTATGTGAATAACTTGCTACTTACTGATGGTGGCGACCCTCAATGCTATGATGAAGCATTGGAGGCGAGTGATGCAAGCAAGTGGGAGCTTGCTATGCAAGATGAGATGAAGTCCCTCATTTCTAATGGCACTTGGGAGTTAGCCAAATTACCCATGGGCAAGAAGACTTTATAGAACAAATGGGTGTTTAAAGTCAAAAAGGAACATGATGGTTCCAAGAGATACAAAACAAGGCTAGTAGTCAAGGGTTTTCAGCAAAAAACAGGTATTGACTTCACAGAGATATTCTCCCTAGTGGTGAAACTGAATACTATCCGGTCAGTGTTGAGTATTGTTGCAGCGGAAGATTTATATCTTGAGCAGTTGGATGTTAAAACTGCCTTCTTCCATGGTGACCTGGTTGAGGAAATTTACATGCAGCAATCTGAGGGTTTCATCAAGAAGGGTAAAAAGAATATGGTATGCAGGCTCAGAAAGAGCTTGTATGGTTTGAAATAAGCCCCTAGGCAGTGATACAGGAAGTTTGATAACTTCATGCAAGGAAATGGCTACTATAAGTGCAACGCTGACCATTGTTTCTACTTTAAGAGGTTCGACTCCAGCTACATCATCCTATTACTATATATTGATGATATGTTAATTAGTAGTGAGTTCTGATATGTCAGAAATTGGGAGATTGAAAGAGAAGTTGGCAAGTGAGTTCTCTATAAAGGACTTGGGTGTAGCAAAATAGATTTTAGGGATGAGGATCAGAAGAGATAGATAGAAAGGTATTATGGAGTTGTCTGAGGCTGAGTATCTTGAGAAGGTATTGAAGAGGTTCAACATGGGTGGTGCGAAACCAGTTTGCACACCTTTGGTAGTCCACTTCAAGTTGTTCAAGGAACACTCTCCCAAGACTGTTGAGGAAAGAAACTTCATGGCTAAGGTACCATACACCTCTGCCATTGGAAGTCTTATGTATGTCATGGTTTGCATTCGTTCGGATATAGCCCAAGTAGTGGGAGCTGTTAGTAGATTTATGTCTAATCCTGGCAAACAATGTTGGGAAGCCATGAAGTGGATATTGAGATATCAGAGAGGTACTACTGAGAAATGCCTATGTTATGGAAGGGGTGTTGTGAACTTGCAAGGGTATGTGAATGCCGATTTTGTAGTTAAGGCAGATCGCAGAAGAAGCACTACTGGTTATGTCTTTACAAAGATGTGCTACGCAATGAGTTAGATTTTCGATTCTGAGAAGATTGTTGCTTTGTCTACCCACGCAGTATGTATGTGGTTCTGAGAGGCAAGCAAGGAGATGATTTGGTTACAGGGATTGATGGAAGAGCTTGGGATGAAGCAAGAGAGGAGTGTGTTACACAGTGACAGTCAGAGTGTTGTACATCTTGCTAAGAATTCCTCTTTTCATTCTAATACCAAGCACATTGGTCTTCGGTATTATTTTATCCGATCTCTGTTGGAGGATAAGGTTTTGGCACTTGAAAAGATCCAAGGGAGTGAGAATCCGGCGGATATGTTGACCAAGACCGTGCCTACTGAGAAGTTGAAGTTGTGTTCAACTTCGGTCGGTCTTCTTGCTTGAAGACCATGATGGATGAGCCGAGTGTTTCATTAGTAAATTGGATTTGGATTGAGTTGTTACAATTAAGATGTGATGGGTCTATAGAATCTCGAAGGTTCCAAGTGGGAGATTGTTAGGTTATGGAACCGTCGAGCTTTGCTCCGGTGTTCGACCATGTCGATCTTCAGCATGTTTTCATTCTGAGAAGAGGGGTCGCCCGCGCTTCTCTACAGCTAGGACCAAGGGGCGCACGCACTAAAGTTACTGGAAGTTGGAAACGAAGAAGGCGCGCACGTGCTTTCCTTTGCCTTGTCAAAGGCGTGCCCGCGCTCCACCTTTCCAAAATTTTGACACTTTGTTGATATTTCAGCCCAAAGCCCATTTTCTCACCTTTTTCTGTGTGTACCTATATAAATGAAATATATTAGGGTTTTGAGACAACTTTTGAGAGATTTATTTTATGGGAATTGTGGGAGCTCTATTGAGCTAGGGTTTAAGTGGGGCCTCTTGTTCTTGATTCTAGTTACCTCTTGTAAACTCTCCAATCTTTACTATAAAGGAAACTCGGCTCTTGTGTGGACGTAGGTAATATTTACCAAACCACCTTAAATTTTTTTGTCTTTTTGCATTTACTTTCATATTTATTATTTGCTATGAATTGTGATGATAAATTAGTGGTTTTGCTTTGTTGAGTTTGTTGTGATAACTACCAAAGTCTTTGGTGGGTGATTTCCTTGGTGTGAGCTCCAAGAGAAATCATTTGGGATAGAAAGTAACTAGGTTGAGGAGTGACTTCCTAGTGAAATCTCCCAACAAACTACACTTTTAGTCGGGAGCATGACTGAAGAAAAAGGAAAGCTACTTGCTGACTGTATGGGAGTGAGCACTGCCACACCACAAATCAATTATTTGGGATTGGCTCTTATTACTTCAAGATTGGGCTCTAAAGACTGCCTCCCGTTGAATGGAAGGACTACAAAGAGAATTTCCAACTGGAAAAATAGGTTTATGTTATATGCAGGCAGACTTGAATTGGTCCAATCAGTTCTCTCTTCATTTGACACTTACTAGACAAAGTCATGCAAACTTGTAACAAGTTTCTTTGGTCGGGCCCTAGTATGCAAAGCAAAATTCACCCAGCTAGTAGTGACACTTTAAGGAAGAGGAAATCGGAAGGGGGTCTGGACATACTTGACTCAAAGGTATGAAACTCAGCTACTTATTGTGGCCTAGTATACAAAATAAGAAGATTCCCTTTGGTCGAAATGGGCCGGATATGGTTCTAGCTCATAAAGACTAAACATTTTTGGTCTATGAAGATCCCTAGAGACAACTCATGGGTGTGGCGAAATATTCTTAAACAAAGACCAATAGCAACCAAGTATATAAGGTGCATGATCATTAATGGCGATGGCACGAGGCCACTTCATTATGGCATGACCTATGGTGCTGTAGTGAGCCACTCAGGCTCAATATTGAAGGCAAGAGCTATCATTCAGCTACCTGAAAATGCAGCTGTAGTCAAAGAGCTCATTCGCCATGGAAGTTGGAATAATATAGTTCTATCTATGCAAACTGGATGGACCAGTCAGAATATATATGACTCTTTCCACCATCATCCACTCACTCCTTCCTAAATATCGGGTCATCTGGACTGTGACGAGCTCCGGGAAATTCACAACCAAGTTTTCCTATCAAGCTCTTAAAGGGTTCAAGCCTAAAGTAGCTTGGTATAGGCTAGTATGGTAAGCTTGTTACTCCTAGGCATTCCTTCACCACTTGGCAACTATTTTTTGGCTCTCGATCTTCTTACCCAGGATAGACTAGTCAATAGAAAATGCCTTAATCATTCATCATGTTGCCTATGTAATGCTGGGAGGGAGAACTCTAAGCATCTCTTTTTCGACTGCGCGCAACTTCACTAAGAAGGTGTGGGGAGCTATTAAAAAGGAAATGGGATTGAACGAGTATGTTAAGGACTCAAACTCTAAGTGGCTCGATATACTTATGCAATGCAGGTTCAACAATCTAAAAACAGAGATGCTTGAAGCTTTTGTCTGCTCCACTATCAATGCTATATAGACAGAGAGAAATTATAGAAGGTTTAGAGGCAAATAAGAAGACCACAATGCCTTAAGAGCCAAGATAGTTAGTCAACAGAAGGCATCCCTTCAAAGCCAACTCAAAGACATAAAGGACTCTCCTGCTGCTAGAAGAATTCTGCAAAAGCTCAACCTTCAGGTTCAGTACACAATCAAGGTGCGTGCCAACAGTGTGTGACTGGGACTAGCGTGCATACGGAGATGTTACTCTAAACCCGGATGGTACAGTTAGCAACTCCACCACTGGATATGGAGGAGTGATAAAGGATCATTTAGGTATTGTTCTAGTAATGTACAAGGGCAACTACAACTCTAACTAAGTTCTGCTACAATAGCTCAAGGCAATTGAAGTGGTTGCAAGTTGTTGAACCTGAAAATAGTATTAGTTACTTCTGATTCTTTTAGAACAATTCAGATTATCAATGGATTAGAGAATGCCCCTTGGTATTGCTGGAACATTGTTCAAGCAATTAAGCTTCTCAATCTGTGGTTTGATAAGATTGATTTCAAGCATACCTATGGGGAAACCAATAGGGCAGCAGACTGACTTCTTGTAATTCTCCTTTCAATATGTATTATTTTGCACCTCTTGAACTAGAACTCCATATGATTGTAAATGAGGATGCAGTTGATGTTGGAGTTATCCCTCACATGAGGAGAAAAGGAGTTCAGCTTGATTGGAGAAGCCTGAGCGCGCATGCGCTCCTATTAGTCTTGCTCAAGGCGCGCCCTGCGCCCATGCCTTGGACGACCTCTAGTGTTTTTAGGGCACGTGCTTGACTTTGGCCTTTGCCCAAGGCGCGCCCGCGCCCATGCCTATTTTCGTCAGGATTTCTATTTTTGTGAAACCGCGAGTTTTCAATATAAGGTTTGGGTTTTTGGCAAAACCTAACACATGCTTAGACACGAAAATACACAACACACAGAGAGGAAACCCAATCTTGAAAGCAATCAAGATTGAGGGATAACCTTTATAGAAAAATAACCCTGTAAAGAGAGAGGAGTGATCTAGTAGGATGAGAGACTGAAAGAAGTGATTGTAATCTTCCTTCCCACTTTATAAAAGGATTAGCTCTTGTGGAAGTAGGCACCATTGGCCGAACCACGGTATATCTTTGTGTTGTGGTATACTTTTACTGCTTTTACATTATTATTTGTTGTTAATAGTTATTTAACGAGTTGGGCATGTTAGTTTAGTCATAGAGAATATTTAGATTGTTGATTGGAGTTATTATTGTTCAAATACAAGTTATCTGTGTAGTGGGAAATCGATTGGTATCGATGTTAAACCCCAACAAGTGGTATTAGAACCAGGTTAGATTAGCCTAGAGTGTTATCCAAATCTTGGTCGGAAGGTGTTTGACAAAACTCCTGAGAAAAGTTTTGAGTTTAAATAACTTGTAGAGATGGACAATTCCGTGAACACTCGCATGACGAGTCTGAATAGGAAAAACTACACCATTTGGAAAGCCAAGATGGAAGACTTGCTTTATTGCAAAGACTTGGCACAACCCATTGAGAATGGAGGAGAAAGACCGGAATCGGTTACTGCGGCTGAGTGGAGCAAGCTTGATTGAAAATTAATTGGGTACATTCGACAATGGATTGACGACAGTGTCTTTCACCATGTATCCCAAGACACTACATCTTTTGGCTTGTGGAAGAAACTCAAAGACCTCTATGAGAGGAAGTCGGGCAGAAACAAAGTGTTGCTCGTTAAGTTTGCCAACACGAAGTACCAAGAAGGTTCTTTAATGTCTGAGCATCTTAACGAAGTACAGACTACCATCAATCAGATGCATTTGATGAAGATTAATTTGGGAGACGAAGTTGAGGCTTTGTTTCTATTAGGCTTTCTACCCGAAAGTTGGGAGACATTAGCAGTCTCTCTACACGGAGCAACCAAGGATAGAATCGTTTCCATGGAGATAGCTATCACATCTTTGTTGAATGAGGAGACTAGAAGGAGTTCAAAAAGTAGCTCCTCTCACACAAAGATCTTTGTCACAGAGAAAAGGGGGAGAAGTAAAAGCAGAAAACCATCTCATTCTAGAGGTGATGACAAAAGTAAATCTAGGGGTGAAGCTAGAACTCCTAAGGCAGAGAGGTAATGTTCATTACTATTGTGCCACCAAGGGTCACTTCAGGTATGAGTGCAGAGCACTGAAGAGGAATGAGAAGAATAATTGTGTACATGAAGACATGGTGCAGAGGAACGAAAACACAGGCAGAGATACTACTGCACTAGTCGATGATCTAGTGGGAATTGTGTCAGATTATGGTATGTGCTGTCTTAGTACCTCAGGCCAGGATACAAAGTGGGTGATAGATACAAGAGCATCCTATCACGTCACACCGTATAGGGGATTTTTCACTACCTACAGCTGTGGTGAATATGGTGAAGTGAAGATGGATAACAGTGGAGTCTCAAAGATTATAGGCATTGGTGATGTTCATGTAGAAACCAATGTCAGCTACACCTTGATAGTCAAGGATGTACGACATGTCCCTGACATTTGGCTGGGAAGTTAGATGACGATGGCTTTATAAATTCGTTTGGTAACGGGGTATGGAAACTGAGCAAAAGTTCCATTGTAGCAGCCAGAGGGAAAAAAATTTGCTCTCTTTACAAAACACAGGCTAGTTTGTGTAAAGCAGAAGTGAATGCGGTAGAAGAAGAAGCTTCCTCCAAACTATGGCACAAGAGATTGTGTCATATGGGCAAAAAATAGATGGAAGTTCTTGCTAAGCAAAAGGTCTTGTCAGACATCAAAGGTACACATTTAAATATATGTACTCACTGTTTGGTTGGAAAGCAACACAGGGTGTCTTTCCAAAGATTCCCGTCTCAAAGAAAGGACAATGTCCTTGAACTAGTGAACACATACTTATGTGGTCCTATAAAAGTGAAGTCCCATGGGGGAGCTTTATACTTCGTGACCTTCATTGATGATGCGTCAAGAAAGGTATGGTCATATAGTTTGAAGACCAAAGATGAAGTACTTTGCGTGTTTGAGAAATTCCATAGCATGGTGGAAGGAGAGATAGGGAAGTTGTTGAAGTGTATTTGCTCAGATAATGGGGGTGAGTACATTGAACCATTTGAAGAGTATTGCCAGAGTCATGGGATTCGTCATGAACAGACCGTTCCCAAGACATTGCAACAGAATGGAATAGCCGAGAGAATTAACAGTACCATTGTAGAGAGGATGAGATGCATGATGTCTCACTCTAAGCTACCTAGAACTTACTGGGTAGAAGCAATGCGTAGAGCCGTACATGTGATCAACCTATCGTCATCAAAGCCTCTGAATAGTGATTATCCAGAGAGAGTATGGTCAGGCAGAGATGTTGATTATAGATACTTTAGGGTATTTGGGTGCAGAGCATTTGTGTATATTTCGAAGGATGAGAGATCCAAGCTTGATGACAAAGCCAAGCAGTGCATTTTTCTGGGTTATGGAAATAAAAAGTTTGGTTACAAACTCTATGATCCGATTAACAAGAAGGTAATCCAAAGTCGAGATGTTGTGTTCTTGGAAGACCAAACCATAGCAGACTTTGAGGAGGGTGAGAAGCTACAAGCTTTCACTAATGATCTTGTTGATTCAGAACCAGAAGTTCCTACTGTGGAACGTGCAGAAGGCATTGAGAATGCAGAGAACCATGAATTTGAAGCTCATGATGAGAATCTTATTACTCATGATGGGATAGAACCTATTGGTATAGAAGATACAGATGAAGTGCATGAACTACCACCTGAGCAAGCAGAAGTGCATCCTCCTAAGGCACCAACAGATGGGGCAAGGAGGTATAACAGAGAGAGACAAGCTTCAACCAGGAATCCACCACATACGTATGTTTTACTATATGATGGTGGAGAACCTATGTACTATCAAGAGGCACTTGAAGGTATAGACAAAGAGAAGTGGTTGAAGGTCATGCATGATGAGATAGATTCTTTGCATAAGAATCACACTTATGAGCTAGTTGAGAAACCAGAAGGAAGAAAAATTCTCAAGAATAAGTGGATCTACAAAGTCAAGCATGAGGAGAATAATCCACACCCAAGGCACAAAGCTCACCTTGTTGTAAAGGGATTTGGTCAAAGGAAAGGTATTGACTTTGATGAAATTTTCTCTCCTGTAGTAAAGATAACTTCTATCCGGGTGGTATTGGGTATGACCGCAAGTATGAACCTAGAGATTGAGCAGCTAGATGTTAAGACAACTTTTCTTCATGGAGACCTTGAAGAAGATGTCTATATGGACCAGCCAGAGGGGTTTGAGGTAAAATGCAAGGAGCACCTAGTATGCAAGCTGATAAAGAGCTTGTATAGGTTGAAGCAAGCACCGAGACAGTGGTACATAAAGTTTGATTCATTTATGGTGAAGCATAGATATAAGAAGTCTGCTTCCGATCATTGTGTATTTGTTCATAAAATTTCTAGACAAGGATTTCATAGTGTTATTGTTGTATGTGGATGATATATTGATAGTTGTCCCAAACATCAACAAGATACCCAAGCTGAAAAAAGACTTAAGTTAGTCCTTTAAGATGAAGGATTTAGGTCAAGCAAAGCAGATATTTGGGATGCAGATCACTCGTGACAGAAAGAATGAGAAGTTATGGCTTTCTCAAGAAAGCTACATTGAGAAGGTGTTGAAGACATTCAACATGGATGAAGCGAAGCCAGTCAGTTGTCCGCTTGGTGCCCAGTTCCGCTTGACCAAAGAGATGTGTCCAAAGGGTGAGTATGAGTAGAGTTAGATAGAAAAGATTCCTTATACATCCGTAGTGGGCAGCTTGATGTATGAAATGGTGTGTACAAGACCGGATATTGCTTTCGCCGTTGGTGTTGTAAGCCGATTTCTGTCAAATCCGGGGAAAGAGCATTGGGAAGGTGTTAAGTGGATATTAAGATATCTCAAGGGCACTTCCAAATCGTGTTTGTGTTTTGGTGGAAGTAAGCCCTTACTTGAAAGCTACACTGATGCAGACATGGCAGGTGATGTTGACTCGATGAAGTCCACCTCCGATTATCTGGTTACTTTTGCAGGGGGAGCAGTTTCTTGGCAATCTAAGTTGCAAAAGTGTATTGCCCTCTCCACTACAAAAGCCGAGTATATTGCAGCCACTGAGTGTTGCAAAGAGATGTTATTGATGAAGAGGTTCTTCGACGAACTAGGGCTAAAGCAGAAACAGTTTGTAGTTCTATATGACAGTTAGAGCGCCATCCATTTAAGCAAGAATCCGAGTTTTCATTCTAGATTCAAGCACATACACGTGCGTTATCATTGGATTAGATAAATACTCAAAGACAAGCATTTGTGCATCGAGAAGATCCATACCGACAAGAACGGGTCGGACATGATGACCAAAGTCTTACCAAAAGATAAGTTTGATGTTTGATGTGCTACCGTCGGAATGGTAGCAGACTCCTCCTGTTGATTTGGAAATTGCATGGAGGTATCCCCCCTCATTGTTCGGGAGGGGGAGATTGTTGGAGTTATCCCTCACATGAGGAGAAAAGGAGTTCGGCTTGCTTGGATAAGCCTGAGGGCGCACGCCCTCCTATTAGTCTTGCTCAAAAAGCGCAGCGCCCATACCTTGGACAACCTCTAGTGTATTTAGGGCGCACACGCTCAACTTTGGCCTTGCCCAAGGCGCGCCCGCGCCTATGCTTATTTTCATCAGGATTTCTATTTTTGCAAAATCGCGAGTTTGCAATATAAGGTTTGGGTTTTTGGCCAAACCTAGCACATGCTGAGACATGAAAAATACACAGCACACAGAGAGGAAACTCAATCTTGAAAGCAATCAAGATTGAGAGATAACATTTACAGAGAAACAACCTTGTAAAGAGAGAGGAGTGATCTAGTAAGGTGAGACTCTGAAAGGAGTGATTGTAATCTTCCTTCCCACTTTATAAAAGGATTAGCTCTTGTGGAAGTAGGCACCATTGGCCGAACCACGGTATATCTTTGTGTTGTGGTATGCTTTTACTACTTTACATTATTATCTGTTGTTAATAGTTGTTTAGCGAGTTGGGCATGTTAGTTTGATTGTGGTAAATATTTAGATTGTTGATCGGAGTTGTTATTGTTCAAATATAAGTTATCTGTGTAGTGGGAAATCGATTGATATCGGTGTTAAACCCCAACAGTTGATACTATGTATTTGAGAATTTAAGAAATACAAGTTGGGGTGTGCCTAAAACCCCTAGCTTCTTCAAAACAAATCTACATAATTTGGCACTTTGGCAGATATTGTTTTGCATCATTTTGAGCAATGCGTCCGCAGATATCATATCTCCACAAGACCACAACAATCCAAAAAGTGCAAAAACAATTAAACAACCCCAAAAACAATATATGTTTTACGAGAAATTCACTTATCTATGGTTCTAACAAAATATAGATTCTTTACTTGCCAGTGGCTTTTTACATCTTCACAAATAACAATGATGATGCAGCCCTCCCTCAATCCCTAGAATATGTATATTGTATAGTACATTGTCAGTACCCTTCACTCTCAACCACTCGTGCCAGACTACGAGTCCAGATTACAAACAGGTTGTGCATACGATCTAAGGTCAGGTTGTCCAAATGACCTAAAAAGCGTAACCGCTGCAAGCTAGTCAACAACATCATTAATGATAGATCATTAACGGAATGAATAAAACAATCATCAAGACAGCGCAAAATAGGGATCTACGCCTATAAAAGGAGGCGACTTCTCCATTCTCAGGGAGAGGCTCACATTTTCTCTATCTCCAACTCAATCACTCAAGATGAACTACGTCTGACTTGATTCTAGTTCATCAGAGAACTGGATACGTAGGCAACTCAGAACACCGACCTGAGTTCAGTCAAACATCTTATACAAATCCTATTATCCAAGATTGTAAGATCGTGACTAAAATGTTGCTTTACATACGTCTACTATGCTGCAACTCTCTAATGCCATAATCTTCTTTGCATTGCAGGAATTTCAAGTATTAGAATGCAGAGTCTACTAACATTCTTGGTAAGGATGCTATCAACGTGACATCACGAAATTAAATTTCCACAATTTGATGTTTAATGACCATAAACCAGAATTTAAGTTCATGGCTTCAATGAGTATTTTATACTTGAGAAAAGGGAAAAAAACTGATTTGTAATCCGTGAGCGGAGCGAACATTTTGGGAGAAGGGGGGGTTATGCGGACAAAAACCAACTTGGTTGGTTTCTCGTCCGCATCGAATCCTCATCTCTTTTCCTTCGTTTTTTTCTTCGTCTCTCTCACTCTCTTTTTCCTCTCCCTCTCCAGACACTCTAAATCTCCACTCCTCCTTCTCCATCTTCCTCTCCCACTCCGCTCACCCCCACTGCTTAGCAAGATACTAGTTAGCTAGATCATCCTGAACGAAGTGAGTTTTTGCGATAGGCACGCCAAAAAGCACTTGTCCGTCTGTCCTTGTCTTTTACTGCCCCTCCAAAAAAAAAAAAAAACTTTCCCTCAACACCCCCTCCATGAGGCTCCATCCTTCTTCTTCCTCAAGACCTCACCCACTTCTTCCTTTCTACTTCATTCGCCCACCGGTTACCGGCCGGTATACTAGTTCTAGAGCGTCATAGTCTGTGGTCTAAGTTTCTAAGTTCTAGGGGGTCATTGATATCTTGATGGTGAAGTAGTTTCCTAATCTATTAAGTTCTAAAATAGAAAACAGGAGGCTTTAAATACATCACTAAGTGCATAACGTGTATTCTCATTCAATATCAATAAAGCTTTAGTTTCTGCTGTACGCGTCTTTTATAAGATTTGTATATATCTTCGTCCTTCATCAGTACAAGCTTTAATTCCTTCACTAATATTCCAACGCATTTTCTCTGTTATATCCCGCATTGTCTTTTCGAGCTCTAACAGTTTATTGGTCAACTCGAGTTGACATGCAGTTGTCCGTTTTATGTTAATTCTAAATGTCGATTTTGGTAATATCGTGTAGAATCAACATACCCAAATACCAAAACCAAACGAATGGCTTCAACTGAGGCACAAAAATCAATAGGAACAAGAAAGATAATAATTATGAGAACGACTGCAGTTGTACAAGTACGTACAGGGATCTTAGTTCAACTCGATTCCAAACTTATCCTTGCCCGGCCGGCCATTTTATCAAGTTGTGTTAAATTAAAATTAGAAAGAGATCTAGGGGCGGGAGCTGAGTTCTGAGTTTTTACGCCTAGTAGAGATTCATTCATTTTGGATGAGTATTAATTTGCATACGAGTGGCCGTTGTGCTAAGAACCAGTGATCCAAGTTGTTACCCCGTCACTTTTACATGTGAGTGCTTGTACTTCATTAGTACACACATTTATGACCACGTTTTGGACTACAATAAAAGGAATCGACTTCGAAATGTGGTACTAAATCCTTCTCTAAGATGAGCTAAAAAACCTAAATTAATCACACTTGCCAGTCTTGATCTATAAGAAATTGGTCAATTGGTAAGTACGTAAAGGTACATCGGACCATGCTTTCACGTTAATAGAAGATTCGTTAATTGGTGGACTAAGACCTTCCCTTCTATAATAACCAGAAATGACTACTCCTAAATCAATCATCTTAAGATATGGCTCTTTTTGTCTCACCGAAAAGAGCCAAAGAATCTAAAGCTGTATCTGCAGCTCTTCTCAACTCACTTCTGAGGGCGACATTGGTCTTTTCAGTGCTCATCCTTATTTGGTCATTTTCCACGGTGATAATATCTGGCTCTTTTGTTCATGTTTGTGTAACATCTCGGAAGCTCAATAATCTTTATTGCCTGTCCGCGGGTACCGAACCCAATTTTGAAGTCCCAATTCCTCTCATTAGCAAAAAAATAATTTCCACTGCCAACATTGTCAAAAATGATGTTGAAAGGAAGGACAGTGTGGAGCCTTTCGATGTTATCCATCGAGTTTCAAATCTAAATCCAAGCAATGTCAGAGAAAACAATGCAAGTAGCTACAGCAAAGATGAGGAGTACTTGAATGCGATAAAAGTAGTTGAAGAACAGCTACAAGTTCATCGTTCTTGGATATCAAGCTCAAGCAACAATATGGCTTGTGATGGACGGGAAATTTTTGTGTATGATTTGCCACCAAAGTTCAATAAAGACCTGGTGGAACAATGCGGGGACATGGTCCTGTGGATAAACTTTTGCAACTATTTGAAAAATGATGCAATGGGTGAACCAATTCCAAAACTTGGGAAGGGATGGCATAGTACTCATCAGTACTCACTCGAACTGATCTTTCACTCAAGGGTGCTAAAGCATCCTTGTAGGGTATACAATGAGAAAGAAGCAAAGCTGTTTTATGTTCCTTATTATGGTGGAATGGATATCTTGAGATGGCATTTCAAGAATGCGTCAAAGATTGTTAAGGATTCATTGGGTTTGGAACTAATGCAATGGCTGAAAATGCAACAACCATGGGATAGAAACAATGGGAAAGATCATGTTTTCGTCTTGGGTAAGATTTCATGGGACTTTAGGCGGCAACAGAATGATCCTGTTTCATGGGGTACAACTTTCTTAGAGCACCATCAAATGCAAAATCCGTTGAAACTCTTGATTGAGAGACAACCATGGCATATTAATGACATTGGCGTACCACATCCAACAAATTTTCATCCACAATCAGACAATGATATTATCAAATGGCAAATGAAAATCATACGTTCGAAACATGATAATTTCATAAGTTTTGCAGGAGCTGCGCGGCCTGATGCCCCCGAGAACATAAGGTCCATTTTGATCAAACAGTGCACTTCTAGAAACGATACTATTTGTCGGTTTCTTAACTGCAGTTCTGCTGGCTGTAGTCAACCAGAGACGGTAATCAAGTTGTTCATGCAATCAGAATTCTGTCTTCAGCCTCCAGGTGATAGTCCAACAAGGAAATCATTTTTCGACTCATTGGTATCAGGTTGCATTCCAGTTCTCTTCAGCCCCTTCACTGCTTACTACCAATATCCATGGCATTTACCACAAGACCACAGTCGATATTCGGTGTTCATAGATCAAGAAGAAGTGAGACAGGGGAATGTCAATGTGGTGGAAACTCTCATGAAAGTGTCCAAAAGGGAGAGAGATGAAATGAGGAGATATATAGTATATGAACTGTTGCCTGGATTGATATATGGGGATTCAAGTTCACAGTTTGACAAGTTTCAAGACGCATTCTCTATATCGATTAACAATCTTGTCGATCGTGTGACTGGGCTGTCATCAAATGCTTAGTGATTTTAGATTGACTGTTTTATTATTTGTTAATAGTCAAAGACTTGTATCAACATTGGCAATTTCTTTTTCTTTTGTGAAATCAACTCCGTGGCATTTGTAGATTTCACACTACAGTACTACACACAATTATTTCAAAATCTTGATGGACACTTAAATTGCACCCTGAGTTCTCTGAATATACTGGTATGCCAACACTAGAATGTCAAAAGTATTGTGTTAATTCCTAAGATTCCGGTTTTAGTCCTTTTACACCCTAGACCAATTTTGTATTGCAATTCACAAATCAAATGGAATAGTGTTTTAGTGCAAATTCAGTCAAACTTGAAAACAAACTTTTGGAAAAAGAATGAAAAATAGCGATAAATCTGTTTTGGAAGAAAATAAATACAAGAGGATAGGATGTAGCAATATTTGGGTTTCATAACCTAATTTCAATTAAAATAGATGAACACAATTGTCATGTTTACTTGCTGTGCAACTGATTACTTCAACAAAGATAAATGTCACTGATTATAAATACTATTATAAAGGCAATTTTCATGGTTTTAAGTGTAAACTGTAAACAATAAGCGACTTCTCTTAGCATAAGGTTTCTCACTTTCTTGTCTTGCCCCAAAACTGCATTTTCTCTAGGGAATTTTCTATAGGGATATTTATTTATAATGTTCTATCTCGGTGTGGTGGGGAAGTAGTATTGCTGATGCAACTTACATTCGGTTTTCCATGTTTAATTTAATGATATTGAAATTTTAACCACTTGGCATGTATGTTTATGCTATTAATTTGCCCACTGGTAACATTACTAATGTTTGTTATCCAATGGTTTTAGTTCGGTACTACCGTGTGTTGTATAACCATTTAACTTTAAATATCAACGCACATGATGGAAATTTCGAAGTTGACGATATATTATAATAATATATTTCGATATTCTCTTCTATCAAAATAGGGGTGTAATACGGGCGGGCTGGGTCAACCGCGGTCAAATAGTGATGGGGTGATGGTTGCAGGGATACAAATCCATTTGGTCCCCAACGGACAGGTGAAGTGTCATGTCTTGAAAGCATTCATCACCCTACCGATTGAAGTTAACTTATGGGGCGGGTTTTGGACGAGTCATCCGAGTTAGGTGGAAATTATCATTTGAACCCAATTTCACCCAAATTTTTTTTTTTTTTTAATTCTGTAAGTAATATATTTCCAATTCACAACATAGAGAAAAAAATGGAATCAATCAATAAAAAATAAACAAATATAAAAAAGCTTGAACTTGAACCCAAAACCATATCTACAAATTTGAAACTTCTTTCTCGTGATTTACTATTTGTAAATTGATTATTTTCCATAACATGATAAAATGAAGATGGGAGCGAAGATCCATGGTACAAAACAATAAAATATAAACTAAAATAATTCGAAATTAATACAATGATGAATGATTCATCTTCTCCAAAATTCGAAAGTTGAATTTGAACTTTTGATATTTGTCAAATGTTCAAACTTGAATATTTGAAATTGATGTTGAACTCATAAGTTTGTGTTCATATATCTCAAATTCCTACAAAAGTTAAAACAAAATATAAACAAAATACAAAAATATTAGAGTTAGAGTCTTGAAATTGTGCGGGTCAACGGGATTAGGTCAACAGCTTTTGACACGGTGCGGGTCGGGCGGTTTGATGGGTCGGATTTGAGCATAGAATCTACACCCATAGCCCGACCGGACGGGACGGGTCTGTTTTCGGGTCGGTACGGATTTGGGTGGCGGGTGAAAACCGGGTAACCTATCGGATCGGATGATGGGCAACGGTTTTTTTTAACACTCCTATATCAAAACCCTAGGGTCAGTTGTTCAAATTTGAGGCAGTGTCTGAAACCCGTTAACAATTTTGGGGGCAGTGAGAGAAAAATGGTGAGCAAAAGGCAAAAACTAGCTAAACAAAAACTGAAAGAAGAAAAGCCAGAACTGTTTCCAAAACCAGAAGCAACACCTCCATCTTTGAAAACCAAGAAGAAGAAAAACAGGCCCAACAAGTTCAAAAAAGGAAGCAAGCACCCACTTAGAGTACCTGGTATGAGACCTGGTGAGAGTTGTTACATTTGTAAAGCCAAAGACCACATTGCTAAACTTTGTCCTGAGAAAGCTGAGTGGGAAAAGAACAAGGTATATACTTTTTAATTGTTTTTTATTTAACTTGTTGTAGTTGTGAATTGATATTGTTGGTAAATGTGGTGTAGATTTGTTTGCTTTGTCGTCGTCGTGGGCATAGTTTGAAGAATTGTCCTAATAAGAATGAGGAGACTAATGAGAACAAGTTCTGTTATAACTGTGGTGAGGCTGGACATTCACTTTCCAATTGTTCTCAACCTCTCCAAGATGGTATGGACTTCTCTGATAAATGCACAATGAGATTATGGATTATTTATGTTGAATTGGGTAAATTTTGAAATTATTGTTTCTTGCTTTTGATAGATTTTTTTCAAGAGGATTTGAAGAGAAATCTTCGCTTTGCTTGTACTTTATTCAACCTACTATGTGTTGTGTATATGTGCTGTAGTTGGCCTTTTTTTTAAAAAAAATTGTTCAGTGTCCGTAGGCATGGGAAGAAAAAAGCTCAATGTAGAGAAAGTATGGAAGAGGTGAAAGTGTTTAATTTTCATTTGTAGCCATTGGAGCTCTTGGAAAAGTGAAAAAAGTGGTTCCTACTGTTTAAATTAGCTGTAGGGGGTAGTAAGGTCAATTGATAAGTGTGTTTGCAGGGGTGGTGGCTACTGCAAAAGTTTGCGAGTGGTTGAATCAGTGGGAGCTAAAAGGAGAAAAGTTCCAGGTTTAGGTAGAGGTAGAGTCATCTATATTGAAAAGTAATGAACCATTGGAGGGGAGCAAATGTAAACGCAACATAGAAATTAGGTTTCTGTAGTTGTAGGAGTGATATACAATATGCATTTTGCTAGGGTCTATATCCCTGTAAAATCTCCAAATTGTGTAAATAGGAGCTAAAAAAATATATTGTTTGTCTATTTGCTGATGCTTAGTGAGACTCCAGAAAATGCCAAGCATCAGAATGTGTCTTCCACATTGTGTGGTATCATTGTGAAGTTTGGAATTCTCGAAATATATTGTCACTAGAATTACATAATTTTCAAATTTATATATGTAAATAAATATTAAGAAATAAATAAATAAACATGCATCCCAAGAACAATCTGACGTTTTTGGCCTTATTTATAAAATATTGTATATTTTGGTTCTTTTAGGTCGGTTTTTAAGTCTATAACCCTATAGTCAAATGACTAAAAGGAAGGAAGTACAGAGAATAGATGGTTTTGTTAACAATTCTAAAGGTTTATTTTGGATTTTTCAAGCTTTTAAAACTGATGTTGAGGAGCAGGTAGTTCAGAAGCTAAATGTGCTGCTTCACATATGGTTTAAAGCAATTTGTTTAGCTTATGACAAAGGAGATGATCAACTCTGTTTTACAATTTACTTACTTATATTGACATAGACTCATAGAGATTATCAATCTCATTTTACCACTAAAGTTTTTTGTGAAGAACCTAAAAAATGTCCTTTTAATCAATTAATAAAAGATAAATGATGCCATGTCAGCAGGACCCTGCTCTCTTTTGGATGAGTAAACCGAAAACATGTAAGTTTATGCCTCAACTACATAGAATGGAGTATTTTGCATCTGGCATCTATTGTTCATTTGCAACTTACTGCAACAAACCAGGATGCCTCTGCACTAGCACAAATTTCCTTGGTATATTAATCGTTCTCTTTTTGTGGAGATTCACATAAAGGCTAAGTTACATTGAAACGGACAGGTGTGTCCGTTTCCGACACGGATACAAAGTCTCTGACACGGTGAAATATAAAAAAATCAGGTATATCACATGCAATGTGTCCGACATGGACACATGGATACGTATCCGACACGGATTATTTTCAAAATATGGTGTGTCCATGTAACGTAGATAGATCATAAAGGTCTCTATTTTACTGGTCTTGTTCTGGCGTGTAATTAGAGTTACGTTTGTTATGCTAGGAAATGGTGCACATAGCCTGGATATGTGTTTGCTTGAATCTCAATAGTGATCATTTTATTTGTTGATGCGCAGGGGGTACAAAGTTTGCCAGTTGCTTCATTTGTAATGAGCGTGGGCATCTGAGTAAGAACTGCCCTAAAAATACCCATGGGATCTATCCAAAGGTATCTCAAGTCAATATTTTGATTTCAAATACTTTATACTATACTAATTGGTTCGACAATTGCATCGGTAATATAGTTATCTATTTATTTTAGTATTTTATGGACACTAGTTCACGTAGCTTCTTCAGGCGGTTAAAGCACCACTAGTTTTTCTAGTTACACTATATTTAGTATTTCAATGTACTTCCAAGTTCAGACTTTCCTAATAACGTTTTAAAAGATTAATTGTTCATCAATTAAATATATAGACTGCTCAGATGTAGATGCTTCATTCAATCCTTTTGTACAAGTTGACTGTGATATGTTTGTATGCCTTACTATTGCCAGTAATATGTTTGAGTACAGGGTGGTTCTTGTAAAATATGTGGTGGGGTCACACACTTGGCTAGAGACTGCCCTAACAAGGTCAACAGAAATTCTATTACGGCTTATGGAGCTGCAAATGTTCGAATAGGTAAGGTTTAATTAGTTCCAGTATGTTTCCTGCATTCTGATGTCATTTATTTATTTATTTAACTAGTTATGATTGATACAACTACGAGTTAAACAAACCGCTAAGAATCAAATATCAAGCTGTATGGCTCTAGGAGGAATAGAGGACTTAGTGTTAAACTAAGGTAACAAAATAAAGACAAAAGCAAACTAACAAAGATGGTTGTTAGGTGATACTCTTAGGGCTAATGCCTAGTATAAGTTCCATGTCGGAATTATTAATGGGTTAGTTAGGTATACCCATGGGGGGGATGTGTAACTAACCCACCCATTATTAATTATGTAGACTCACATTTATTTCGTTCCCATCAATAACAATATTGGCCTAGCTAGTGTGTGTGCTTGTAGTGAAAAGAAACCGTAGACGTATAAGATATTCATGTCTCTAAGGATAAGGGGATAGTTGCATTATTGCTCTCAAATGATATCCGTTATTGTTGATAATACTGATTGAACACTGAATTTCTTAGGTAGTCAAATCACACAGAAACCAACAAGGATTGTATTTGGCGGAGATGATCTTGATGACGATTTCACGGCAGCAGAAGCAAATACTAGTACTGACAAGGATATGATAGTTGATGCTACGAAGACCATTCAAGTGAAACCAAAGAAGAAACAGGGGCCCAAAGTTGTGAACTTTCTTGGCTGATTTATGAAGATAACAGCATTGTTCTATATATTTTCTTTGTTCGAGCAGAGTGAAGAATTTTGATCGTCTGAGTACCAAGTTAGTTAGTGAGTAATGGAAGTTTTTGGTAAGTTATATTCGCTAGTGGATGTTAAATGATCCATCTGATAAAGGTACTTGACCCGGGAAAATGTGTTAGAAGTTGGCAAGTTGCTGAGCAAGGGTGGTATCTGAGTTGATCCGTGATCCATTAAGCTGTATGGAATTTCCCAATCACCCCATTTATGTGTAACACTAATACTATATTCAGTTATGAATTTTACCAAAGATTATTGTTCTTTGTTTTGTTGTGCCCTCATCAAAATTAGTCATCAGAAGCACTTTCAGACACCAAAAATGACCGTGTTATAATTTTTCTAGGAATCCGCCCACTTGCTTAGATCGAGAAATCCGAGATACGCGAGCCTTTAATCTTTATCCATGCTTCCATGCTTAGGTGTTGAAGTGTAACCCACATTCCCAATCAAACCTTCAAGGCTTCAACTCCATTTGATATCGCTGCACGCTTGGGTTAAAAACTTGAGGTTTGTCAATAATAATTAGTCTCTAATCTCGCCATCAACTCTTATTCTCTTTATTTATCAAAGGTTTGTAAATGTTGAGTCGTAGATTTAAGGTAATAGCAGTCTTCACAATGCTATGTAAAATCAGTACTAGCAGTTAGCTCTTTGGCTATAACTCAGCACTAGCAGTTGGCTAGCTCAGGTCCCTTTTGATATCTAAATTCGCCAGACTTTTGTACAATAGACATTGAGAAAAGAGACCTCTGGCTCTGGTATGGAGATCAAATTTGACTAAGGATGATTTCAGGGCCGGCTCTTGCACTAGGCAAGTTATGTAAACAGACCCCCACATTTCCATTTTGATTTATTATTGCTAAAAGAAACTAGACTTTCTTCAACCCATCCTTATTCACTTTGCTGATATAAGGCCTCACTATAAGTTTTCATTTTTATTTTCACGCCATTTTTTGGGTTATTTTCAAAATGAAGTGTAGAATGCATGATAGCACTACATCGAAATATTCACTTAGCAATACAGCACAAGTGGTAGTCTGTGACTCTCTGCTCAAGTCATTCTATGAGACCTAAAACTGTTTCCGGGATTGTGCATCTGACGCAAGAATGGATGCCACATGATACTGACCGTTATACAACTGATGGGCAGTTAAAGAAGTACATTTGTTTGAACACGTTTACACCACCATCTTAACGACCTACTGGTACATACAAAATCGAGTAATGAATGTTTAAAAGCAAGTTTTTGAGCCAACAACTCGTGCAATTGGCTGCTCCACGCTGCCAAATCCAATTAAAATTCGTCAGCTGATTCTACAAGAATAAGAAGATTTACCAACTCATCTATATGACCTACTTATAGAAAATTCTGCTCATTCATATATGAAACAAGATCAAGTGAGAAGGATGTAATGGGAAACCAATAATGTAAATTGTAACATCCTTCGTTCAATGCTTTACAAATTGTAAAACATCTCATATTAGCGAAAGGTATAGACAGATGGAATGTCATGCCTGAAGCTCTACATTTTTTTTAGCATTGTGAGCATCTCCACGAACCAAACGAAAATTTTGAACTAAAAGAAAATGAAAGAAAAGGGGTATTACAAGTGTTATATGTCAGCTCTACATAGTTAGCGCGAACTGGTCATGAAGATAGTGCAAGCTCAGCCCACGCCAGAGGAGACTCTCTAAGTTCTGCGGATATTGAAGTTTCAATTCTGCTCTCCAACATGGGGAATAGTACTTGCATGGACGACCTCTTAGCAGGTTCAGGCTGCAGACAAATGTTCACCACTTCACATATCACTTTGACGTCATCATATTTGAAGTGTTTTAGCTCAGGGTCCACCAGAGAAGACATTACTTCTGGCAACTCCAGATATTGCCTAGCCTGCAGCAAAGAGAGAGATAAGGAGGAATCTCAGTTTCACAGAGTAAATGCTCTATCCAACAGATGTTGTTGGAGTTGGGTTTTAAGTGTATAACCAAGAATTAGTTAATATGATACTTGTAAACCAAAATAGAATTATTGGAATACTCATAGATTCATATTGCTTCAGTGATTTCATACCCAATCAACTAAGCATCCTCTGTCTTTGCAGTAAGAAGGTCTCCCACTAATTATTTCCAGTAAAAGTACCCCAAACGAGAAAATATTGGCTTCGATATCCAGATGGCTTGGCTCAAGAGAATCTGGAGACTCGCAAATAACACCACTTCTGATAGAATCTGTGCTCTTTCCTGATCTTGCGAAAACAGCCTTCCAACTTTCAAAATCAACCAGCTGCACAAGTAACAGCAGCTAAGAGACAAGCAATATTTGGCACATGTGTGGTTTATTGTTAACCTTATCTTCTGTACATTAAAGAGACATTGTGGCTTACTACTAATACCAGATAAACATCTTAAGACGTGTCAACTGCATATCATATTGAATTACTTTTTGAATAGTAGAACATCAAATTACTTATTCAATCCCATTGTGCATTATTTTGGACATAGTTCATCAATCCAAATTTCAGTACCTCCACAGAAGAATATGAAAAGGAAATGAACTTAAAACTCTGGAAATATTCTGATTAGAACTGAAGTCTGGAGCCACCACAAAGCTCCGTCAAGTACTCAATTCAGTTACATACGAGCCATTACTTTTCAAGGATTACAAAGAGCATTTTGTTGCAAAGTAATTTTAGGCTTTTAGGTCCTTTTCTCAATATTCATTGTTCAAGTAAAACGAAGAAAACTGCTTGTGCAGATAGACAAGTTCTCTTGACTCGTTCGAGCATATGTAGATAGACAAGTTTAACATATCGCGAATGCTGGATTAAGTTGCGTGTGCAGATAGACAAGTTTGAGAATACCTTTGGAGAAAAATCCTCTGTAAGATAGACGGCACTAGAATTAAGCTCGGATATCACAAATGGTGGATTAAGTTCTGTGTGCAGATACTTTAAACCACGGGCAATGCCAATAATGATTCTCATCCGCCGAGCCCACGATAATTGACAACCTTCACCATCTGCAGTAAAAGATGGATTTGTGTTTCTTCAAAACATGATGGACTGGTCAAGTAACTAACCTGCTATAAAATAATCAAAGATGGAAAAAAAAACAAAAGAATAGTAGAAACTTACATTGGAGGTGCTCATATAATGTCCCATTTGATGTGTATTCAAAAACAAGCATCCTTGAAAAGGGGGTACTCTCACTGCAATAACCAAGTAACTTCCCTGTGTTTTCATGATTTAATCTTGCCAAATCTGCAACCTGAAATGTGATTGTGTTAAGAAAACTAAATAAAAACCAAGTAGGAGTTGTTGCTATACGAAGCTACAATCAACAATCGCAGACCTCTTTTTGATAATAAAGTTCAAGATAGCCAGTCCAGTACTCTTCCTTGATGCACAGGGATATCACTGCGATTTCTTGCCCATCTTTTACAACGCCTTTGTAGACCAGACTGTCTGGAGAGGAGCCAATGATGTTGCTAAAATCTTCACAAGCTACTTCAAGCTCCTGCCTGCTCCACCTCTTGACATCCTTCACCAACGCAGGATCTATTTGAAAATCACAAAGGAAAATGGTATAAGAATTGTATAAGCAGGTTATGCTTAAAAAAACATGAAACGGACTAGCAACATGTGGTTGCAATGCGAGTGACAAACTAACCTATGTATATTATCATCTGGTCTTTCCCACTGGATGCTTTCTTCCGAGGGATTGTCACTGGAGACTTCCCTTTACATTTTGTCAAAGCTGTAATAATAGCAAAAAGCAAAACAAAACCCACGGTAGTTCCTGTTGCAATTTCCAGAGCTAAAAGCCAGGTAGGTCTTGATGCATTCTGATGCTTAACATGTTCCGCATGTCGGTGGTCTGAGTTTGATGCCGATGGATGCCTTTTTTCAGGTGGAGTAACACCTATAATAAGGAAATAGCTGAGACCAATCATATTCTACTCCCACACTGTTTAAAGGGTACAGAAAAGTTTAATCAAAGATGATTTACAAAAGCAGGGCTTTGATGCACAATCTACTGAAAGAACACCGCGGGGTTTAACTTAGGACTATGGTCCAAAAGAAATAAACCAGGGTAAAAACTCAGTGGGACTTCACCTAGTTAAGAAATCAGGAATCATTTTGAACTGCTGATAAGATAATCATTCTGGTTTCAACTTATTTGAAAGAGTGCATTCATTGAGAAAAAAGAACATGATTGAGATGAAGATGAAATAAATGTCATATTAATAATCAATTTTATAACTTGAGAGTACTTAATCAGGCACTTGAATGAACTACTCATCAATGGGAATGTTGGATCCTTTTTCAGGATGGTTTTAGCTGTCCATGGATTGTTGGATCTTTATTCTGGATGGTAGGATAGTTTTCACTAGCTAAGGTTGTTTCAGGATTTCACCCTATATGGGTACATCTTCATGGACATTCTCTCACATATCAGCTGCATACATGTTGTCTCCTTTCCACTTGGGGGTCAAGTGAATATGAGAAAGGCCATGATATACATACCACATTGGTGAGCTGAACGCTGTTCTGGATTCTTGTCTTGGAAGCAGTTCCCCTGAAAGCTTGATCTGAAAATAATCAAAAGTTTAAAGTCGCTGGAACTGGAAGATGCCATATAGCAAAGTCTCAAGAGAGGTACCTCGGGAGATAATTCAGGCACTCTGGTATTTTCCCAATAAAGAAGTTATTCGAAAAATCAGCAACTTTTAATTGCGAAGATCGACAAAAACCTGTCCCAGATCCACCAGAGACAAACCTGAAGAGGAATTTATCAGAATCAAATAACATTTAGCAAAAGAATGTTGTGTACTAGAACAAGTCAGTATCTCAATAAACATTCAGAACATAACAACAGAGCAAACATGAAAGAAATTCTCAACTCACTTTACTGGAAGGTACAACCATGTAGACTGACAAGTGCAAGTCAGTATCACTCCATTTAATAATTAAAACTTAAACACGGTTGTTATGCTTGCATAGACACATAAATTAACCATACTTATAGCGATCCTTGAAAATAGAAGAAAAAGAATAAATGTTATCCTTTATCTAGAGTAGCCAATGGGTGAAAGAAGAAATATTAAAAAATAATAATAATAATAATAATTTCAAAAAACAAATGAAAGAAAGCAGGGTTTGTTAAAAAAATCATAATCATACATAAGTGTAATGTACTAAATATATTGCAAAATTAGTAGAAAGGTAGCTGGATTGCATGACTTACATTCCTCGCATGTTAGAAGAATAGCTTGAGCTATTAGCAGGAACAGCTCCTTGAAGTTTATTCTTATCCAGCCGAAGCTCAACGAGGTTCCTCAAATTCCCAAACTCGGGAGGCACACGCCCAGTTAATGCATTCGATTGAAGATAGCTGGTTTAATACAACAAATTAGTTGATCATGCACAAAAAGATTTTAAAACACACAGACAACGTTAGATGACCCAATCGATAGGGGAGGCCTACATTTTTGCCGTGCTGGCCAGATTTCCAATCTCTGGAGGAATCGGACCAGAAAGCTGATTCGCTCCCAAATCCAAAACCTGAAGGTTCCTCAACATGCCAATTTCTTTGGGTATTGTCCCAATAAGATTGTTTTGGGGTAGAATTCTGCAAAATAACACTAATTAAAAAGAGTAAAATGAGCCAAGTCAATTCTCGTAGTGTAAAATAATACATACAGCTCTTGCAAGGAAGTCAATAAGCCCAATTCTGGTGCAAGGAATCCTTTCAAAGATGAACCAGAAAGATTCCTGCAAAATGAATTAGTCTATATATTTCAAAAGTTTCAACATATATATCTTCCATTCATCAACATATACAAAGTAAATGCAGTCATAACAAAATGATACTTACAAGGTAAGAGTATGATTATCAGTGACAGAACAGTAAATTCCACTCCAGTTACAAGGATCTGAATCAAGTGAATTCCAATTCGACAAAACGAAATGAGGGTCTTCATATATAGCTTCTTTAAAAGCAGTAAGAGCCCAAACTGTTTCAAAACAAGAGCCAGTTAGAAAACAAATAACACCATCCATGTAATGTAATGTAATCAACACATACCTTCACTTGAAGTAAATGAATCACAGGTAACAAAAACAACACCTAAAATTACCCATACTAGTTCAAATGTACCCAAAAATCTCCCCATCTCTATCAACCAAGTTTCCCCCATGGACCAAAATATCGCCGATATATCCGATATATCGCCGATATATATCGGTATTTTGGTACACCGACATCGATATTTCCGATATATATCCACCGAATATAGAACTATTTTTTTTCCGATATATATCGGGATTTCCGATATGAAACTTTATATCGCCGATATAATCGATATTTCCGATATAATCGATATATATCGGTTGACTTTTTGACCATTTTAAAATATAAATCCGATATTTCCAATATATTTCCGATATATATCCGATATTTCCGATATTATATTTCCAATATTTCCGATATTTTCGATATTTTAAATAGTTTGGACTGGTTACCAAAAAAAATAGATATATCCGAAATATCCGATATATCCGATATATATCGGTTTTTGGGTACACCGATATATTCATCGATATCGATATTTTGGGCCTTGGTTTCCCCAAGCTCAAAACCTTAAAAAAAACTCTCTACTGTCTACTATCAAAACTCTGTGCACAATGTGTCTGTGCACAATGTGTAACTGAACTTTTCTGCCTGCAAGATAATGAAAGGGGATGCCCAACAACAATAAATGCTAAAAACTGAAAGCAAGGTTTAAGGCATTTGTTTATATGAGTCTAAATGAGTGAATGAAAGATCTGACAAGACTAGAGAGTTTGGTCAGGTTGGCATAAGAGTAAAGTCTTTAAATATTTGAGTTGAAACAGCATTTTGACATATAAAGATTTTTTTTTTTTTTTTTTTTCTTCTTTTGCCTAGGGAGAAATGAGGGCCAACTTGTTTTTGAGTGTTTTTTGGGTGGAGTTATGATTGCCTTTACAGGAAAGAATTTGCCATCTTAAGAAGTTTCTCAGTAGCTAATGAGTTCAGTATTAGTGTGTGTGTGTGTGTTTTTTTTTTTATAATTATTTTGACTTTTGAGATTTATTTATGATAATATATAAAAAATAAAAAGAGATTAAAAGTTTGGTTGGATTTTTTAAAGTTTGATGTATTCATCTTTTATAATCACACAAATGTCTACCAACTTTTAACAAAATGATTTATTAATCCATTCTAGGAGTGTGCTAAAAAAAAATTTGAAATTCAAAACTTCACATTACAAGGGAAAGTCATTGATTAAGTTATAGTAGACTTCTTTCTTACTTAAAATCCTTAAAATGGGAATTCAAAACTTCATAAACAATCAATATGAGATGAGGTCTCCTACTAGAGTGCACAATTTTATCATTTTCAAGTACACTAATTCTTCACATCTACTTCCAAACTCACACAGACATGCCTTTGACATGCTCACCATACTCATGAAATCTTAATGTTTTGTGTTCTGTTATTGTTATGGTCTTATAGTATAGACTATAGACTAATTTCAACCTAAAAATAAGTTACCACACACACACACAAAAAAAGGTCCCCAAAAAACAACAACAAACTTGGATAATTAGGTATGGGATGGTAGGACCTGGAAGTGGAGTTTGTGTGCTTGTGCCCCTGATCTTGTGGCGCATGGCGCATCTTTAGCGCACGTTAGTGCTTTAGCAACCAACCTATCATGTAGTGCACAAGATTCAAAGATGGTACGATTTTTAGTTTCTCGTCAAAATATCGGAATAAAGTAACATTAATTTAATGATAAGATGGACAGCTGTCGATAAGATGTTTGGTAAAATTTCTGTTACAGAATGAATATATATTTCCGTGGTCCTTGCTATAACTTAAGTGGATCATAACTTCCCCAAAGAAAAAGCACGTAAATTTCCTGCCATATGTATCCTACTAAACGGTTCACATAGCACGACCAACTCAAAAACCAATCTAATTTGAATTATGAAGATATCCACAAAGGCCAAATAAAGTGTCTCTTTTGTTTGATAAACCAAATCCATTGATTTTTGGTCTAGAGAAAAACGAATTGTGCAATTGGGGTATGAGTTTCATTGCTTACCATTGTTGTACAGTTACACTAGCCCAAACATGTTTTTTGTTCTTTAACACCTTGAAACAATTTCAGATTTCTTAGAACCATTCCATTATTTGAGATCTTTTCAAGTTAATGTAATTTAATGAAAATTTTAGATTGCCTTAAAATAAAAAGTTCAAAAGCAACCTGTAAAAAGCCTGTTTCCATTGACTGTTGTTATACAAATCCAGAAAAAAGGATAAAATGGTAATTGACAATGGGGATTAGAAAAAGGGTGTATTATGGGTATTCTATATTATTTGGGTGGGGGAAGAATATGATTGTTAGGGGTGAATATATCGTCACCCCAACTTGATTCTTCTTGGTCCCTTCTTTGAACAGATGCCGGACGCATTCATAAAACCGATCAGAGTGATTGGTGTGGGTATAAATTTTCATCAATCTTGTTTCAGAATTTTGCCCCACACGTTGAACACGGACCACCTGATTCTTGTTTGGCTCTTAATGTTTTTCTCGCATGGTATCCAAATCAAGTCATCTGGTCTTTGGTAATTGGTACTATGCGACTGGAGGAGTGGTCACTGGTTTGTCTAATTTTAGTAATGACTAGATTTTTTACCCGGGCATACGCCCGAGATCTATTAAATATTTTGTGTGATGAAAAGGCTTTACAAAATGTCTCACACAAATTTTCAAATCGAGAATATATTTTTATTGAAAATAAACCGAAATCGTTTGATTATGGTGCATAAGTCTTTCGGAAACTAAGGATCAAATTGAGATAGTATCTTCACTTTGTGGTTTAGGATATTAATCCGTAATTTTTCAAATGGAATTATCTTAAACTCGATCTAGCTTGTATAATAGTTTTCTTAGATTTATAGTGATTTATTAGTAAATCATCGCTTAAACTTACGTAGTAATGTGTACAAATCACTAAAATATCTATCAAATCACTAAAAGCAGATTGATTGTTTCCATATCTTCAAAGAATACAGCGTCTTACTCCCACTTGAAAATATTTATCACATGAGCGTGTTCTAACGATGAATTAATGAATACAAAAAAAATTCTCTTTCAAGAAAATGCATTCACCTACTTAGAATATTATCCCAATTATTTTCTCTTTTTCTAAGTGATTGTTTATATACATGCAAAATATACTTATTCAATTCCAACATGAATAACATAGAAGATCATGTCGTTCAATGTCTATCGTCAATGTGAACATGTCAAAGTCTTAACGTAAGATTGGGTGGGTAAAATGAGTAATGATCATTAATTTTCATATTTGAACAATCTAATAATCAAATGGATGGAAGAAGAGTGTGACTTTCAAATAACATTCCCTTTCCAAACTTGAAGCTTCTAACACACACCTTGAACTTACAATAAAATGCTCAAATATTCCATCTTATTTCACATTTTTCTTTATTTCTTATAGTATATTTATATATTCTCAATGTTTCTGCAAGCACATTGCAAAACAAAGTTCAGATGAAGAAATAGTACCACAAAGTTCTTCCAATATTGCACTAATGTTGAAAGGGTTAAGTTTGATAGTATCAATAAAGTGTCACAAAAATAAGTATAATAATAATTAACACAAACACTCTTCACTCTTTTGGACCAAATAATTATCATCCATCAATTATCAGTAGAATACTCGTAAGAATTTTTAAGTTTCAATATAATTTACTTTAAAATATAATTATTAAAATTCCTACAACCAAAAAATGTTTAGGTGGCTCTCTTTGCAACCAAAGTTTGTTGTGTATCGAATAAAGGTTGTTGAGCTATTGTAAGTTCAACTATAGTTCCATCGCTTTGAAATGCTAATCACAATGCAAATTCAATAATAGGTTTCTTATGCAATACCAAGAGTAGCTCGTATAGGACATCATATTATTATACAACTTGGCAAGATCCTACTCCATGATGATATGAACATTCTATAAGCATCCACACCCATTTATGAAGTTAGAGAGGTGAAACATACTTGGCAGGATCCTACTCCATGATATGGACATTCTATAAGTATCCTGACCCATATCTTTTAGCATTATCACATCTTCCTACACTCAGAATGAGTACAAATTTTGAAAACTTATTTTTAGCACTATCCCATTTTCCTCTACTTGGGAAAAAAAGGAACAAAACTTAGGAAACCAAAGATAGCCGCCTCGATTAGTTAATTTAATCATCGCTCCTGAATGAAGTGATTCACTTACAGTATCTTGTATTTGTTATAAGAGTCAGTTCCAATTTATGTTCGAGATTTGAAATGAAATGTAAGAAGGTTGTATGTATTCAGTTCAAAGAAAGCCAATGTTGTTTATAAATGAAATTAGTTAAGTACATATACTTAAGGTTTTGCTTACCATTTGGGCCCTAAAAGAAATCGTCCCCAGTGCCAAATAAAATTTTGCTTTTGAGTTCATTTGTGTTTCCCAATGATATCCGAATACAAAATCTAGATTGTTATAGTCAGCTCTTATTGTGATGGAAAAAGCTCTATGAATTCACATGTAAATGTACTATATTGCTCTATATATATTGAATAGAAAAACAACATCACATGCATAACCACCATTCATTACATCTACATGTCTTCCAAATATGACTATCGGTGATTGTCCGATCCTTTCAATTCATAGTATTCTTAAACCGATAAAAGCACATTTATCTACATTAATGAGAAAGAACTTGGGAGAGTTTGCACCTTAGCATTTGATCTCGTGTTAAGAATCGAAAGTGTTGAGTGTATGTATGTGAGAGGTTGTATTTGGATGATTATTAAATATATCATTAGATTGTCTAAAGAAACAATGTCATACAAAGAAAAAACACCCCTTCATAATAAGTTGGTGTTCAAAGGTTTAGACTTTCAATATGTATTATCATATTGTAGCCCTGCATGTGTTTGAAAATCAAAATGAGATCCAAGAAAGAAAAGCGAAAAGGAATAAAAGTGTATATGTTAAAAATATGAGAGTCGTGATGGGTATTGGGGCACTTTCGAGAAGTATATTGGTTTACTTCTTAAGAAGTTAATAACCAACAACAAATGCAAATTCTAGGTATATGAAAGGGTTATGCGGATAACATTTGGAGTGTTCTAATTCGGTATATCTCACATAATTCTTAGAAAATATGGGGAACCGTCGGAAGCTGATTTTACACCCTATAATAAGTTATTAACTGAAGAATATGTAGTGTTTTTGAAGCCACGTTAAGGATATATTGGAAATAAGTCAGTGCTTTATCATAGACACTAAAAGTGTATGATTTGTAATAGGAAATTAGCTTATACAAATAATCTATTTTTTAGCAATTTTTTTTTATTTGATAAAATATATAAGAATTTGAACACTAAAAGTGTTTGATTCGTAATAGGAAATTACTTTCTACAAATAACCTATTTTTTAGCAATTATTTTTATTTGATTAAATATATAATAATTGGAATCACTCAAACTCTCTAAATATAAGAATTAGAAATACACTCAGACTCTCCAAAGAGGTTCTATGTATGTGGGATTGTAGGCTATTAGAAAGGACTATATTTCATATTAGAGTGCCACATAGGAGAGAGAAAAAACTAACTCTTATATTAGAGTGGCACATAGGAGAGAGAAAATACTAACTCTCATATTAGAGTGCCACATAGGAGAGAGAAAATCCTTCATTGGAGGTCTTTGCTTTAGTATATAGACTAGATTTTGGACCCGGGCATACGCCCGGGATCTATTAAATATTTTGTGTGCTTAAAAGGCTTTACAAAATGTCACATACAAATTTTCGAATCAGAATATATTTTTATTGAAAATAAACCAAAATACGTTAATGAGCAGCGATTATAATGTATAAGTACTTGGGAACTAAGGGATCAAATTGAAATAGCCTCTTCACTTTGTGGTTTAGGATATTAATCCATAATTTTTAAATATAATTATCTCAAACTTGATCTAGCTTGTATAATAGTTTTATTAGATTTATGATAATTTAGTGGCAAATTTTCGAATCAGAATAGATTTTTATTAAAAATAAATTGAAATACGTTAATGAGCAGTGATTATGGTGCATAAGTACTTGGAAACTAAGGGATTGAATTGAGATAACCTCTTCACTTTGTGGTTTAGGATATTAATCCGTAATTTTCAAATAGAATTATCTTAAACTCGATCTAACTTGTATAATAGTTTTATTATATTTATGGTGAGTTAGTGGCAAATTTTCGAATCAGGCTATATTTTTATTGAAAATAAGCCGAAATACGTAAATGAGCAGCGATTATGGTGTATAAGTACTTGGAAACTAAGGGATCAAATTGAGATAGCCTCTTCACTTTGTGGTTTAGGATAATAATCCGTAATTTTCAGATGGAATTATCTTAAAATCGATCTAGCTTGTATAATAGTTTTATTAGATTTATGGTGATTTAGCGGTAAATCATTACCGCTCGGCTTACGTACTAATGTGTACAAATCTCTAAAACAGATGGATTGTTTCCATATCCTCAAAGAATACACTACTCCCACTTGAAAAGATTTATCACATGAACGTGTCCTACAAACGGGTGTCGTTATATTAAATTATTCTAAAAAATATTAGCAGCTATGTATAGCTATGAGATATGAAAATTATATTAATTACTCATTTAAATTTCTTGCACCACTTTCTATAAAAAGAAAGCATCAAACCTTGATAAAATTCATCGACTTCTTTTTATTGTTAGGTTTAACAATAGAAGTTTGATTGAAGTTTTGTGAGAATATCCATTGTCGCGAAGATAATATTGAAGCTACTTGAATAGCAAGACATTTCCAATCACAATAAAAGAATTAAGATAAACACTACTTAAATGCAAAACTATATTTGTCGAGATATTTATTTCCCTACATATAATATAAATATGTTTTAGGGTTATTAGTTCAATGCATTTGCATCAAGTTTTTATTTTTGAGGTTAGTTTAATGTAATACGTTGCATCCGGTTTTCAATTTCTCATTAATTATTCTTTGAGGTTAATTCAATGCGGTTGCATCAAGTTTCGATTTCCGTTAATTATTATTTGAGATTAGTTGATTGCAATTGCATCTACTTTATGATTTTCGTTAGTTATTCATTAAAGTTAATTGATCTGATTGCATCCAGTTTTCAATGTTTAGTTAATTAGTATTTGAGATTAGTTCATTGCATTTGCATCCAAGTTCCAATCTCCGTTAATTACTCTTTTTAAGGTTAGTTCAATACATCTGCATCCAGATTCTGATTTCCCGTCAATTATTTTTCTAGGTTAGTTCGATAGTTTACAATTTCTATACAGTTTGCATACATGTAAGAGTCTGTTTTTATAAACTCACTTTCATTTTGGGTTCCTAAAATTTATGCTTTAAGGTAAGTGCGATGCAGTTACATCCGACTTCTGATTTTCAGTTAACTATTTTTTTGAGGTTATTTCAATGCATTTGCATCCAATTTTTGATTTTCCATTAGTTAATCTCTGATTTTAATTTAATGTAGTTGCACCCACCATTAATTATTTTTTGAGGTTAGTTCAATGCAATTTCATCAAATTTCCGATTTTATGTTAATTGTTATTTGAGGTTAGTTCAATGCATTTGCATCAAGTTTTCGATTTCCCGTTAATTATTTTTTGAGGTTAGTTCAATGCAATTACATCAAATTTATAATTTCCGTTAATTATTTATTTAGGTTAGTTCAATGCGGTTTCATCCATTTTTCGTTAATTAGTCTTTGAGATTAACTAGTTCATTGCATTTGGGTCCATTTTCCGATTTTCCATTAATAACTCTTTAAGGTTAGTTTAATACATCTAAGATCTAGTTTCGATTATTTATGCTTTGAGGTTAGTTTGATGCAATTATATTGGGGTTTCGATTTTCCGCTAATTATTCTTTGAGATTATTTCAATGCATTTGCATTTAGTTTCCGATTTCCCACCAATTATTCTATGAGGTTAGTTCCACGCATTTGTATCATGTTTCCAATTTATAATTAATTTTTCTCTGAGGTTAGTTCAATGCAGTTGCATCCAGTTTCTGATTTTTCCGTTAATTTAATCTTTGAGGGTTAGTTCAATGTATTTGCATCCAATTTCCGATTTTTCGACAATTTTTTTTTTTTATGTTAGTTTGATATATTTGCATCCAATTTTTTATTTTCCTTTAATTATTATTTGAGGTTAGTTTAATGCAGTTGTATCCATATTCCAATTTTCTATTAATTACTTTTTAAGATTAGTTTAATATTTGCATTTGCATCCAATTTCCAATTTCCCGTTAAATATTATTTGAGGTTAGTTCGATGCATTTACATCCAGTTTTCGGTTCCCCATTAATTGTTTTTTGACGTTAGTTTCATTCAGTATTATATATTTTTTAAAATATTTGTCATTATTGCTTTGTCGTTGTTTTTTTTTTTTTTTTTTTTTTTTTTTTTTTTTTTTTTTTTTTTTCATTTTCTATTATATATTTTGTGATGTTATTTTTTGTATAATTGTTTTTAACTATGTTTTGAGGCTGTATTAAGGATATATTCGAAATAAGTCGTTGCTTTATCATAAACACTAAAATTGTATGATTTGTAATAGGGAATTAGTTTCTACAAATCACATATTTTTTGGCAATTTTTTTATTTGATTAAATATATAAGAATTGGAGCACAAAAAGTGTTTGATTCGTAATAGGAAATTATTTTTTACAAATCACCTATTTTTTAGCAATTTTTATTATTTTATCAATTATATAAAAATTGGAAATACACTTAAACTCTCCAAATATAAGAATTAGAAATATCTTCAAACTCTCCAAACTCCAAAGAGGGGTTATGTATGTGGAATTGTACACTATTAAAAGATTATCTTTCCTATTATTATAGTCTTACATGGGAAGAAAAAACTAACGTATTAGAGTGCACATGGGAGAGAAAATTATCTAGGTCTCGCTTTTAGTATATAGATAATAGATAGTAGATATTTTCCTAATCCGACATCTAAAATATCAACTTATTCCATTAACTTTGTAATATCGTCATCCTGAAAGTCAAAACCAGCGTATATTGCGTTATTTTCAGCTTAGAGTCCATCCTCCAATAACTTAAGAAAATTAATTTTGGATTTATAGAGTGCTACAATTAAGAGAATACAAAACAATTTGTGTTAACAACTATACAAAATGGCAAAATTATGTTGCGGGGCACTTGCCAACTTTGCTTCTTCTCTAGTACGTACCTGAAAATGGTTACATATTTCAAATCAGTATGCATAATTGGAAGATGAGTTCAAAGTTGTCCTACCACATTATGCTAGAGTATGGAGAACTCTCCTCTTGAATAGGATAAAAAGAACATAACTACAAAGTGAAGTAGAAACATAAAAGTGTTGTAAAAGAGATTTTCACATACAGATAGGTCAAAAGACAAAACACTATACATATATGATATGATGAAGACTGGAAAAATAACAAATGTCTTACAATGATCTTAATTCTTAAACGTGTATGTACTAAACGTATAGTATGTGTGTGAAAAGTTACATGGTAAGAAATCTTATTAAAAAAAGCTATACAAAATGGTTCCCACAGAATTACGTTACAAATCTAAAAGACCAAAAATAGATAAAATCAATACGGGAGCGACCCTCAACCAAAAGAGCAAACTGCAAAATTAAGCCTTCTCAATAAGATGGCCCTTATTCTCCTGAAACATTTATGTATATACCCAATAACCTCTTAAATACAATGTAATCAAACTGCTACCTTTTATACAAGCCAAATATATGTCTCTAATAAAAATTCGCTACTCATGTTTAAGAATAGAAATGAATGATTTGAGGTCCTTTATAAGGTGACATATCGTCATTTGAGCACGGTCCATTAATTGTTATTATTGCCGGCAATTGCATGTTGTTGAACATAATGCCCCACATGTTTAGTGGTGCTGCAAAATAAGTTAGACCCTGAGAAGGGCTCACTACTCGACTGTGACCAAACACACCGTGATGAATGATTTAATGAGATTATTGCATTTCATAAATTATTGCATTCAATATGCACACACTATGTGTTCTTTCACTTTGGATTAAATAATAATAATCTCTAAAAGAAATTATGAAAAATATGTATGTAGTGGTATACTATCTCAAAAATTTAGTAAATTGCTCGTCAGTTAAAGTTAGATACGCTATACTTTTATTAAAGAGCATCACGTATTATTGTCAATACACTATATTTTTAATGTTATATCTATAACATTAATTTTGCTAAAGAACTCAATTTTCAACTCTTATTTTATGTGCCATTGTAAAGCTACGTAAAATACATATATGCATATTGTACCAATTCTTTGGTATTAATTGAAAACTATATATCGACTATCATTTTTTTTAATTATTATTATTATTATTATTTCTTTGAAAACTACGGAAAAGAAAACATACACAAAGAGAACATACACGTTGTTAAATGGAAGTAGCAGTGACATTAAACTCATCAAGGATCAAAAACTGACCTCACGCCATCTTTTATATATTTGTTGTTATTTTAGTTACTTGCTTTTTGTCCTTTTTTCATGTTTTATTTATTTTATTTATTCTTTTGTGTGTGTGCATGTTAACAATAGAAGACCTGGCGGTACCTCACTCGATCTATGATTCCAAAAAACTACGAAGACTTTAGAATCGAGAACGAAGGATAAGTTGTTTGGGGAATGCTAGCTAAGCTAGCAACACCCCTGATTGACACCCGCACTTATATAAGCCACATTTATTAGAGACCCATTTTTTTTTTTTTTTTTAACTTAGCAAGTAGTACATTATTAAAGACCCACTTTTTGCCTAGGAGTGAAAAGTTCTAACTTCAAAAAATCAATAATATGTAGCAGGGTTCGAATCCAGATTTTTAATATTATCACCTAAAATTTTTACCAACTAAACTAGAAGGCACTTACTTCCCAAAATAAAGTTGAGTAAATATAATATCTAATAGAACATGACAAGCAGAACTATATCAATCTAATGTCACTAACACCAAGAGAAGAACGTACGAAAGACATGCTATATATGGAAGCACCTGATTCAATTCATTTGAGCGAGCTCACAGTGAGCATATTCCTATTAAAACAGAAATCTTATAATGAGCATACACATAGGTTAAATATAAACATGGAAAATAATCAATATATCCTATTGAAAAATCGTTGTCTCTAACTTAATGTCTCAGTGCTCCAGTTCAACGCAGTTGTTTTCGCCAATTTAAGGTTGTGTTTCGCCTATGAATAGTCACAGACTGGTCGCAAGTCATAAGATGTCTAACGTATTAAATGATTGAGATGAACCACAAGTTGATCATACTATATATTATCATAATAATAAGTAATCCGGATTTAAGGATTTTGACAAAATTTTGTGTCATACATCTATTTCTTTTCATAAAAACAATCAAATAGCTCAGTGCCTCATTACTTAAATTTGGTTTAATTATAAAAGAATATGCACATTGTCTAGTCGTGAAGCAGGATCCTCCTAGAAAAGGCTTCAAAGGAAAAGACGTAGGAGTTAGGACAGCAGGTATACTCGACGGAGGTAGGTTGTTTACTACAAGAGTATATAAAAAGCGAATAGTGATTTTTCTTCCAATTAAAGCACCACAAGTTTGGGGACCAATTGCGTTAGGATAGTCTGGCATTTAGCTTTTTATGCCATTTGAATTTCTAGTTTGGCATGACAGTATCCATGTGCTGATCTAATAACAGATTGGAATTATCTATTAATTAAGTGGGTCCTTAATCCTTATCACATTGAGATCGAATTTTGTGATGTTTCAGGAAGAAATCGAATTTGCTTCAATATATATTATCATCATCGTCCATTTCTTCCTTTTGTTATGACCTGTTCTTTTTTCCTTTGGCAGTTGGAGCAAAATTATTCTTATATGAAGAGTGGGGGTAGATAAGTTGTCACTTTCTCTTGAGTGAATTCAAATGCAAGAAACCTCATCAAACACCTGCTTAGCACCACATACGTACAGAAGCACGATTTGCATGAAACTGGTGTGGTAGTGGGCAAAGACAATGTTGTATACGATATTACCATACTATACAAATTTGTATTGAACTCAGGACAAGGGATGACATACATACACGATACACTGTGAAGTGTGAACTGATATGCCATGTTGGTCAGGCAATATATACTAATATTAGGTATGTACGTTGGTTGCACTGGAGTGGAGAGTTACAAATTTTCAACATGTATTTTTGGGATATGATCTGGGAGACTGGTACTAATATTTGATCGAGTTGTAAAGGCATACGAGAAGTCTCCAAGACAAATAAAAAATCAAAAGAGAAAAACTAGTACAACGTGATATTTACGCTTTAAAAATTCTCCTATGCAATCAAAGACAGAAAGACTTATATTATGATTCAGCACTTGAGAAGGAGTGGGCTTGAGTATTAGAGATTGGGCCTTTGAGTAAACAATACAGATGGGCTTCGACCATTGTTGGAGAGTATCTGTTGGTTTTTAAGGTAACATGTAGTCGTACTATTGTACCACTTCCATTGAATTCTGTCAACCATACTCATACTCATACTCATTTAAAACTGAACTATGCGAGCCACATTCATTACTATCCTCAAAGGTAACGTTTCATCTGTTATTTATTTTAGTTTTCAAATGACATGTAAGTGATTTTGTTATATGTTTATTGCATAGACACATATGGATATTGCGTCTCGAAAAATCGGAAAAAATCATCGGAACAAGGTGGATGCAGTGATGCAGAATGTTCGAAGGAGAACTAGTAATAGAATAGGTGACAGAAGAACAAGGACGAGATCATCATCGAGTATTCACATATTGAACGAAGACGATGACAATGACGACAATGAGGTGAAGGCGAATGGTGAAGTTGACAATCCAGTTTATGTACAGCGGGGGAAACTGGGCTCAAACCAGTTTGATGATTATTTTGAGTATGTTTTTCTTACTTTGGTGTGTAAAATGTATTGTTTGCCTGGTGTGTGTGTTGTTGTAAAAGAGGTCTTGTTTTTGTAGGAAAATGTGGAAGACTTTCCCAACTGAAAGGAGGAATAACTTCACTTATTTTGGCTGCTTATGGTTTGATTTGTATCAGAAACAAGGACTCAAGGAGAAAGTGTTAAACTGGATAAAGAAGAAAAATATCCGCTCAACCAAATACGTCTTTGTACCCATTGTTTGCTGGTAAGTTGAGTTAGTATTTACTGTCATCCACTAAAGAAATAGTTTGATCAAAATGTGTTGGGGATGTCACATTTTGTATATCAGAAATTAGCCTCTCTTTCCACCCTAATGTCAGGTGGTGATGGTAAATATTGTGGTAGCTGTTGGCTAAGAGGAATATGATTGTAGCTAATTTTCCAGGGAAAGTGTCATATGGTTAGTTGGACAAAGCTAATTAGTCGTTATGACTGGTAACTTCATTTTTGATAGCCAGACAAATGGTTGGCATACTGGTCGAGAAAATGTATCCACATTTTGAATTATGCATTTTAGTTGCACTGTGGATGCTTGTCCAATTATAGATGATGCAGGCCTTCATATAAAATTTGATTAGATAGTGTCTCTCTCAAAGAAAATGGGTAATGTTAGTTGAGTTTGACCAAGATAACCTTGTTCATGATGTAAAAAAGGTTGAAATAATTAAGCTTGTCTGGTAAGTTTGTCCATTTTTTATGCCATAACAGATTCTCGATTAAGATCCGACCAGTTGTGAAATATGAGTAGTTAAACATATTCATTTTTTTGTGTATTTTTTAACTTTTTATCTTTTGTGTTTTTGTGATATCCGACAAGTTTTGAAATATGAAAAATTAAGCATACCTCTTTTCCTTTTATTGTTTTGGTCTTAACATGAATCTTTTATTTCTTTGATTTATAGGGGTCACTGGAGGCTTCTTATTTTATGTAACTTTGGAGAATGTTTGCTACCAAACTGCAAAAGGCAGTGCATGCTACTGTTGGATTCTCTTGCGGAGGCAGATCCAAAAAAACTTGAACCCACTATTAGAAAGTCTGTTGTCATTGCCTTCTTGTATCTCATAACTTCATTAGTTTTAAGCAAGCAAAGTATCTAAATTTATATGTAACATTGTATTGTTCAGGTTTATAACGGACATCTATATAGGAGAAGGCATGGCTAGAACTGAGGTCTCAGGTGCCAAAATTCCTTTCGTTGTCCCTAAGGTAGTCTTAGCATGCCAGTTTAAATGGTTCAGCCTTTTCAAAACTTGCTTACACAGTTCAAACAAAACCTTTTCAGGTACCACAACAGAAGAATGACGAGGACTGTGGCATTTATGTTCTCTATTACATATATCTATTTATGGAAAGTGCACCAGAAGATTTCAACATTTCTGAGGGCTACCCTTACTTCGTAAGTTGCAAATTCCATGTCGATAATCATAAAGAAAACAAAATCTAATAACTTTTGCCAAGTAACCTTCATTTAGCATACTTGCTTTAACATTGAGACAGGGTTTACCTATTTGGCTCTTCAAGTCATTGTTAGTTGGGATGGCCAGAGACAAATCTTCCCAAATTAGAAAGATTTTTTCCTGCAAGAGTGGGTGATCACTTTTATTGCCCTAGTAGACAATGCCACACCAGCCCCACTGGTAGGAAGCAGACTATCAGTCTTTTTATTATATGAATTTAGGCTTAGGATAGCATTAAAATTATATACTGTAAATTCCATTTCGTCTAAGCCTATATAGGAATTATTAAATGTTTTGTTTTAATTATTTCAAGGAAAAAAAGATCTTGGTTGTATATTTTATTCTTGTGTCAAACATTTTCCCATGTATCTTATTCAAATAATGGGAGATATCTTTTCTGTGATAGATGAAGGAAAACTGGTTTAACATTGAAGGATTGGAAAGCTTTCGGAAGGATTTCTGTACATCAACGGGTAAAATTCGAAATTCATTTGGTATTGGTTTTAGTGTATGACCTAAACATGGGTGTTTGCCTGTCTGTCTGTATCACTGGTTTTGTGTAGCTTAAATTTAATATTGCAAACCATATAAGACAACTAACTGTTTTGATATGGGTTTTAGTGAAGAATGATAACCAGGGCCTAGGGGCTTTTTTAATTTTTTTATATATACAAGTATTTTGAGGAGTTCGGTTGCTCTGAGCCGAGCTGTTTTAAATGAGTTTGGTTGGCACCAAACTCGCAAATGAGTTTTGTTTTGTGTGTTGCGCTTAAGAAAATCTTCAGTCACATCAAGGCGAACTCCTTTACGTGAGTTCAGTTGTACGCAATCAAGCTCATTTAAACGAGCGCGGTTCTTGTAACTGAAGTCCTGGGTGAAAAAGAAAAAAATGGTAAGAAGAGGGAGAGAAAGAGAAAGAAGGAGAAGATGATTGAAAAAGAAAAGAAGAGGTTCATAAGAATGATCAGGACACCACAAAAGTTAATGTGCTTCGTGTTTCAAAATTGTTTGCAGCCTTGATGGGGTTTGAAGAGGATATTATGGAAGTTGTTGCTAGTTCATCATCAAAGGAGACTAGGTCTGCAGAAGGTGCGAGTCAGATACAATGCTCTTGCCGAGTTTCAGAAAAAGGAGAATGTTCATTTGAGATTGTTCTTGAAATAGAAAATGGGGATAAAGGAGCTGATAATGTTTTTTTTGTTGATGAGAGGTTAAACATTATTCTGAAGGACGACACTCTTGAGGGGTTTTTATCAGATCCAGAGCAGGGTGATACAGTTAGGGCTAAAGGAAATGATGCAACTAGCCTGTCTGGGCATGTTTACTAGAAGCGGTAAGGGTCACCTTTTCTCAAGTTTCTTCATGGATTATAATTCCATGGCAAGATTTTTTGGGTAGGTACTGATTATACTTTTAGGTATTATGGAAAGCATAATTAAGTACTTAATAAGTTTGCTGTTATGAAGCCATTATTAAACCACTCTCAAGCTGTGCCTCTGCTTCGTAGTTGTGGTTTCTTAGTGTAGTGAATTTAAAGGGAATCGGCTTGAAATGTAGGAAAGATCAGTTTGTTTGACCTTTTAGACGATCTGAACAGTATCCACATATCCGGTTAAGCTAGGTGTTTTGAAGCAGGTTATGATTTCATGGGAAAAACCTACCAGCTGAACTACAATCTCTTCAGCGTGTTTTGGATGATTTTGCAGGGGTGGAAGATTTTAATGGTGTTTCATGTGTGATTTTATTGTGGTTACAGATTTATTTGAAGAAATGGTAGAATACTGGAATGTATTCTTCATTTGCAATTAAACTATGATTCATGCCGAATTCTAATGGTCGTAATGCAGTGTTAAATCTTATAATTTTGTTGTGTAATGGGATGGAAGATACTCGAAGATATGGTTAGGAAACAGGTCTGACTTTTAAATATCAGAGGATGTGGTACGAAAACTCAAACTCTACAAGTGGTGGAGAAATGGAGAATGCTTACCCATATTGAGTGATTATTGTCTGGCCTCTGCTGCTAATGAAGATAAAAGAGTTATCGGCAGATTTATATGAGGAATTCATAATTAAAGCACAGAGGAAGATGGCTGGTTGGAAACCAGACTCTTATCTTTAAGTATATTCATTCACTATCTGCCCCATAGTGCAAAATGTTGTTTTCAGTATAAATTTTGCTACCCTGAAAGGCGGTATTTTTCAAAATTTTGAGGAAAAAACATGGAAACTGATATTACGTGAATTGCGAAATGAAGACATTGATTTATGCGTGCAAATGGTTGGATATGGGCTCTATATCAAAGTTGGAAGAAGTTGAATTTCACAGTTCAGTCAGGGTTCTTTTTGTAGATGGACGCTAGGTCCGAAGAGTTTTACAACACATGACGGATGGTTTGAATTATCTGTATTGGTTTTAGTTGTGCAGTTAAATCACTACTCGGTCGCTACTCGCTTGAAGAGCGAGTAGCGAGTAGGTGTAATCGGTCGGGGATTAATCGGGATTAATCGGACGATTTTTCATAACACTATATTTCTTTATAAATAATTATTAAATATATTTAACTTTGAAATACCAACATAATGAATCCAATTAAGAACCCAATCAATCAATAAACAATTAAAACACTCAATCAACTAAAATAAATATGATTAATGTAGAACTTTACAGAATCGAGGGTTGGTCGAATCGGCAAAATGTCAAGTTCAATGTTTAACATTGAAATAGTGAACACAATTACTTGGCTAATCGGCTAATCGGGCCGAGTACTCGGAGAGTTTTTGAGCCTGATTGTAATCGGGGATTAAATTGTTAGTCGGGTCGGCTAAACAGCGAATAGCGAGTACTCATTGATTACTCGGGGAGTACTCAACGATTTAATAGCCCATGTTTTAGAAAAGACACTAGACTATGGGCTGCTTCCTTTGGTGTCTTTGAAACGAAAAAAAATCAATGTTATTGTTATTTCTTTTTGGCCCTAGGGAAGCAGGTTTAGAATAGCTTGCTATGTTGTGAAAGACGCAGACGTGGTACTCAAGATGCCAAGACTTCAAGGCACAAATGGTGCCAGGCCGCCAAGGAGCCCACTTGGGATGCCTGGATGGGTAGACATATCTCCTATGACAGCAATCACAGCATAGACACTGATATCCTTTGCGATTAATCTAAGCCCATATAGGAACTCTTTACTGTTTGTGCTCACACAATTTAGATCATCCTAAGAAAAAACTATCTTAGTTGTGCAACTATTTTTGTTTTGTGTAAAATATTTTTTATCGTGTCTTTCGAATGACTGGAGATTTTTGTCTGTTGTAGATGAAGGAGAACTGGTTTAGCTTTGAAGGAGTTGAAAGGTTTTGGAAGGATGTATGTATTTCTATGGGTAAATTCTAAATTTCATGTGGTATTGGTTCCGGTATATCACCAAAACATGGGCATGTGTTTTTTACTTTCCAAACAGGTTGTATTTTGTGTAAGACATAATTTTAGACCATGGAAGCGAAAATAGAGTTATCATGATAACTTTAAACCTGGGAATGTTTCAATTATGTGTAGTGTAAAACATATTATAATGTTGTTTTGGGCCTGAAAAAGCCCAAGGCCCAAGCACGACCTAATATAATCTTCATCCTTTTTTCTTTGAGAGAAGAATGAATCTTCAACCTTTCTTTGTGAGAGAAATATTTTTCTAAGTGAGAGAGATTGTGAGAGAACTAAACTAAAAAGAAAAGAGAGTGAACATTCTTTGTGAGTGTGAGTGTGAGTGATACATTCTAAGTGAGTGTTGAGTGCTCCTCTTTGTAATCTTGTATCTAGTACATCTAATCTATCAAAGGCTCGCCGTGTAGACATAGGCAAATTGCCGAACCACATAAAACTTGGTCTTGTGTGAGTATGCTTTTATCTTCTCTATTTAGTTTATATGCTTGTGTTGATATTGTGTTGATTGGGTGTTACTTGGGAGTTGTTGAATAGTCTTGTTGGTAGTTTGTTGTTAATTGTTTCCGTGTTGCTCCTCTTTGTAATTTTGTATCTAGTACATCTAATCTATCAAAGGCTCGCCGTGTGGATGTAGGCAAATTACGAATCACGTAAAACTTGGTCTTGTGTGAGTATGCTTTTATCTTCTCTATTTAGTTTATATGTTTGTGTTGATTGGGTGTTGTTTGGGAGTTGTTGAATAGTCTTGTTGGTAGTTTGTTGTTAATTGTTTCCGCATTGTTCCTCTTTGTAATCTTGTATCTAGTACATCTAATCTATCAAAGGCTCGCAGTGTGGACGTAGGCAAATTGCCGAACCACGTCAAACTTGGTCTTGTGTGAGTATGTTTTTATATTCTCTATTTAGTTTATATGCTTGTGTTAATTGGGTGTTGCTTGGGAGTTGTTGAATAGTCTTGTTGGTAGTTTGTTGTTAATTGCTTCCGCATTGCTCTTCTTTGTAATCTTGTATCTAGTACATCTAATCTATCAAAGGCTCGTCGTGTGGACGTAGAAAAATTGCCGAACTACGTAAAACTTGGTCTTGTGTGAGTATGCTTTTATCTTTTCTATTTAGTTTATATGCTTGTGTTGATTGTGTGTTGCTTGGGATTTGTTGAATAGTCTTGTTGGTAGTTTGTTGTTAATCGCTTCCGCGTTGCTCCTCTTTGTAATCTTGTATCTAGTATATTTAATCTATCAAAGGCTCGTCCTGGGGACGTAGGCAAATTACCGAACCACGTAACACTTGGTCTTGTGTGAGTATGCTTTTATCTTCTCTATTTAGTTTATATGTTTGTGTTGATTGGGTGTTACTTGGGAGTTGTTGAATAGTCTTGTTTGTTAATTACTTCCGCGTTGTTCTTCTTTGTAATCTTGTATCTAGTACATCTAATCTATCAAAGGCTCGTCGTGTGGACTTAGGCAAATTACGAACCCGTAAAACTTGGTCTTGTGTGAGTATGTTTTTATCTTCTCTATTTAGTTTTGCTTGTGTTGATTGTGTGTTGCTTGGGAGTTGTTGAATAGTTTTGTTAATAGTTTGTTGTTAATCGATTCCGCGTTGCTCCTCTTTGTAATTTTGTATCTTGTACATCTAATCTATCAAAGGCTCGCCGTGTGGACGTAGGTAAATTGCCGAACCACGTAACACTTGGTCTTGTGTGAGTATGTTTTTATCTTCTCTATTTAGTTTATATGCTTGTGTTGATTGGGTGTTGCTTGGGAGTTGTTGAGTAGTCTTGTTGGTAGTTTGTTGTTAATAGCTTCCGCGTTATTCGCAACATATAAATTATCTGATTTACTTACCCTTAATGGAGCCTCGTTCTGTACTTTGATTCTGTACTCTTAATTTCTTTATTTGATATGTTTTCATATATGATGGTATTCAGCGTCAATGCATTACCTACTCTTATTGCAGTCTACATCTTGCCGTAGAATGTTGTTAGCATGTATTAATAGTTGGTGTACCTCATTTCAAAGCGCACGTGATTGCCGCACCCTTCGTGGATTAAAACTGTTGTTCAACGTGTGACCAAGGTGTTAGTTCTGCCAGACTTTGATATACTACCATCTTATCTCTTCCTCTAATAGCTCAGACTTTTCCAGTGAACTTCTACTTAAAGATTACCTTTTATGGCTTCTGTACTTGTAGCATCCATTAAATTTAAGCTTCTAGTAGACTGGTATTGCCAGAAAGTAAAGCAGTTTCTTGGAATCAATATATGGAATGGGAAAAGGCCGGTAAAGTTATTTCTTGATTCGGAAAACAGGAAAAGCAATGGAATATGATAGAAGAAAATTTTGTGTCTGCGTACACATTCATTCAAACATGCATGTACACTATGTAATATTATATCCGGTTTTAGTTTACTGATAGAGGTTACTAAACTAGTAGTGGAACAGAAAGTAACAATTAGAATTTCGAAAGTAGTGAACGAAGTTAAAGAGAGTACTTCTTACTCACTTGATTCATTTCTCTTAGAAAATTTGGTATAGGTACACATATCCAAATTTCTTAAGTTTATAGGAATAGCAAATATTTTTTTTGTTTTTCCTCTATAAAAACTGAAATTTGATATTTGTCTCAAATTTCAGATTGACTTTTACAATTTTGACCTTTTTTATTAGTCCCAACTAAAGAACCCAACCCAACGATTTTTAAAAATTGGTGCGGCTCGGGGTGTAGTTTTCATGGGCGATTTTCCGATTTTTCGATTTTCGAAAATTCGAAAAAATTGGATCGGATTTGGATATAATTCTAAAATCCGATCCAATCCGAAAAATTCAAATTTCCGATATTATTACCAATTTATTCAAAATATATATACTTAACCGCCATTTCCCCACTTGAATTTTCATTACACCGTTTGTCATAACACAATGATATGAAAAAAAAAAAAAAACTACAAATTTTTTACCAAAAAATTGTTAATCAAAATAATTAAAATGAACATTGGTTTCCAAAAATAATTGAAAAAATATTGGTGGTCGTAATGATGTTTTTTTCGTTTTTTTCTTGGATTACTTATTTGAATGAAAATGAAAAAAAAATTGGTGTTGTGGACATGGTTTTCTCCTACAATGAACATTGGCGCATGATATTCCAAAAAATTTGAAAGTAAAAGATCTTTGAAAATTTAAAAAATTCCAAATTCAAAAAAAAAATTGGAAATATATTTTGAATCGAAAAAAAATTGGATCGGATTTTGGCTAGCATAAGGTTTCAAATTTTTGGAAAAATTCGAAGGAGGTTAAATCCGATCGAAGTCACCCCTACCAACTACCAACAAAAAAAAACTATAAACTAAAGTTACCAAAAGAGTAGTGGGTTAAAAAATAATTAAAATTCATTGAAATCTACAAAATTCCAATTTAATTTGCGGAGAGACCAAAACAATGTGAAAACATCAACTTTATGTTGATTACAATTAATTTCAATACAGTTTAAACAATTTAAAATGCATCTCTGATAATTTTGAATTACATGTTTAAGTTTTGTTTGTTGTAATTTAAATTGTGAAATTGTGAAAGGACAAATTTTTTTTTTTATAAGACAATTGTATTATTTGATTGTAGTATATCTTGGAGCAATACACATGCACCCTTGCCTGATGAGTGGCCTCGATTGACACACATACCTATAGCCTGGGCACATTAGATTTTAATATTATTTATTTGTGGAAGAAATTGGCAGTTACAAATGAAAGGGTAAAAAAGATAAATAAGAAATTTTAAAAACAGTTAATACACCCAAAAAGTGACATGTTGCTAAAATTGGAGTAGAATCAAAAGATAATATTGGTCTTTCTCTAGACAAAAAGCACACTAAAGAAAGTGTTTAAAGCCCAATTTCTAGTCATTTCTCTAGGATTATCTTCTAATTGAAATTGGTATTCTTTTTTTTTTGTTAAATATAGGGTTAACTAGTATTACCCCCACTAGATGAGCCAATTACAAAAAAAAAAAATCAAATTGGGTTGACTGTGTTTTTTAATGTGTGTATTTGGGGGGAGGGGGAGAAATCCTAATTTCTCATCTAGTAATACTCGGTAGGGGTGGGCAATGGGCCGGGTCGGGCTAGCCCGGCCCTAAACATTTAAAAGCTCTTTAGATATTAAGGTCGGGTTGGCCCGGCCCTAAAATCAGCATAGGGTCGGGTCAAGCTGGGTCACAAGTCTAAATCTCAAGCCCTGACCCTACTCTAAGTCCTCTTTAAAGGCTTTAGGGCCGGGTTTTAGGGCCAGGCCTATATATTTTCTTCATTTTACAAATGCTATTTTTCAGACAAATGTTGTTTTTTTGGTTTCTGTGTTACAAATGTTTATTCTGTATTTTGCTTTAATGGTGTGGACGGAAACCTTTAGTTCTAGACTTTGATTTGATGATCAAAGGAGTAAAGTCTTATTTTTTTATTAGGCTAGTACTCATTGTTCTTCATGGCTGCTAGATAGGTTGACAAGTTTTTGTTATATAAGACAAGTTATTGGAAATACCTTTGGGTGTAAGTGATAAATTACAAAGGACAATGTTATTTTAATTTAAAATATTTAACAAAAGAGTTGAACAATTATAGTGCGTGTATTTATAGTGAAAATGTGAAACTATAACCCCAGGACTTGGTTAGAAATTTTGAATTAGGTATTCGGGCCTATGTTTGAGAACCTTTAGCTCTAGCCCTCTAAGAAGCCTTAGGGTCGGTCAGCCTGCTAAACTCTGTGAGGACTTTAGTTATGAGGGCTTTATAGGGCTTAGAGTCGGATCGGTCAGGGCCGGGTTAGAGTCGTTAGGGCCCCACCCATAATACTCGGTAACCCATAAATATATTAGTGAGTTGACAAACAAAATACGTATTTTCCATACATGTAAAAATCCATTACACAAATCTGTTTAACCTGTTTCCCAAAACATTTCTCCTGCGGAATGCACTTATCCCTAACGGCTATCCATGGTTCGTCAACAGAACAATATTAGTTACGTTTTGTCGAAAACGATTGATGAGACAAAAACCTAGACGTAGTGCACGCCTAGTGGCTCAAAACTCAGAAGTATACTATGATGTTGGAGATGCGTAATCACCTTGTAAGTTTTTCTTTTTCTTTTCCTTCCCTCGTAAATCAAAGGTGAACTCATTGAATTGAGATGTCCACTGTATGATCTAAGCGATACTTGATTGTCTATGTATTTCCCTCAGTCACTAGCATAAGATGTAAAATTTGATATCTTCAAAGGTCACAGGCTAATGTCTGTAACGCTGTTTGAAGCAAGCACTTAATTGCATACGTTCTCAGTGATAAGCCACTCCCGTTCTCTGTACAAAATGACCTCACACGCTGCCTTCTCGCAAATTGATCTTTCATTTTCACTACTGCAAATGTAGTTCACGTCTGGTGGGAGTATGGGAGATGCTTAAAAGGAAGACAGTTCGTTATTTCCTGACTTGGATGTGATTTTCCAGATTGATTGCGACAATTCTAACTCTGCGGGAGGTTTACATTACATATATTCAAGGCCTTTGTTCCGACGAGAGCTCTCAATAAAAGATAACGAGGCTGCAACTCAAACAGCACATGGTTGTCATTGCTGCAGCTTTTTCTTCTTTTTTACAAAACATGTTACTCATTGTATTTGACTATCCGTGTTGCATGGTACATAACTTCGAAAGAGATGCTCTATTACAGTCTTTGGCATTTAACCTTGTTAAGAGTATATTTCGGGGTAGAGAAAGCTCAATCACAATATAACCTACCAAACCTGCACAAAATGTAGGGTGAACTAATCCAGGGACTAAGCCCGAATGCCATTGCCGAAGTCAGTGATGAACTAAACCTTGAATATTACCAGAAAATTGGACTGGCAACAATAATACTACAAATTGGTAGGTTGATCATATTTTAAACCTCTAAACTCGTGAGCCCCTCCTCGCCATGTCAAGGTAGGGACTGATCCAAGGACCTTGCTGCCCAAACCCCCGAAGGCTTGACCAGCAGGTCAGTAGACCCTCCAATGACTTTAGTAATTGTAATTCTTATTTACCTAAGGCGTAACTTTAACCCTAAGAAGGGAGACAACAGAATCAGAAGAGAAATACATGCTTAACACTCAAATAACTGATGCAAATTGCAGATTAGGTTCACCAGGTTCTACAACTGAAATATGTGTCCAATGCTGCAAGGTAAAAAAATGTCTAATATGCAGATGAAATTATTATCTTCTTAAGGTCCAAAAAGAAATATTATTCTATGATATCTGTGGAAATTTTGGTGTCCTGTTTATCTTATTCTTTGTTAACTTGGAAGTTACAGTCCGTAAGCAAGGAAATGGGATAAGTTAAACATGGGGAGAAGCATATATTTATTTTAATAACGGCTCCAAAACATACACGTAATCCACAAATTAGTGAACTGTACATAAAACTAACAATTCTTAGAGATCGTGTATAAATAAAATAGCCAGCCAAGAATTAAGGTTTCCTGAAACTTGTCTGGTTGTACAACGCACAAAACAATACACACAATGCCGGGAAATGACTATTGCCAGTGGTTAGATCAAGTCAAAACAACAGGTTGAAGACCAACAGTTTTTACAAAACGTATGCAAGTAGCTTATGTTACTCCAGCTTCACCCTGCCTTCTTCCCAATGCTGCTTCTTGGGCTCAGCAGGGAAATACTTAATACCTACAAGATCACCAACTCGGCTGATAACCTGACATAGGTCAAACAAAAAAATGGTAGAAAATCAAATATTAGGTTCTAAACGTGAATCAGCGCACTTATACATCATATTTCAACCATATTAACTTAAACACCAGTGGACATCATTATAAACTACTGCTGTCACGAAGACATCAAAATGCTCATTCTAAGCAAATTGGCATGTTTTATGTGTGTGTTGTATGTGTCCTTTGCCTTTCAAAGCTAGAGATATTGAAACTCACATCTAATGATATAATAGAATTATCTTACCAACAACTACTTGGAAGTTGGATAGCACACAGAGATCCTGGGATGGATTATCATCACTACTACTCATGGTCTAGTGGTCGACCTTATATTCTAGAGGAAGCAAAGGAAAAAATTGGCCTAACAAAGTGCAAGCAGCAATATAATTAGTATATCTTTTCTAATGGACACGTATGCACAAAGATATAACTTTGGAAATTCCAAAGCATATGTAGATTGTTAGGTTCGACAACCTTGTTCCTTGTGAAGAACACAAACTCACACACAGAAAAGAAAACCCTTCTCTAAACTCACAAACTAGATTAATCATCAATTCTAACTATGGCCAAAGGCCTAAAATTCAATTTATAATACTCTAGCACTTTGAAAATAGAAACCTAACCTAAAAACACAAACATGAAATTCGTAACTAAAATAACGCTGAAATATATAGCATAAAACAGCCTAAAATACTAATCAAACCTTATTTCTAAAATCCCTACAAATAATAATAATAATAGTAGCAACTAATTTGGGGATGATCAAGGGTTGTAAACCGTAGGATGCATAATTTCACTTTTAAGTTGAAAATATCTTATGCTCCTAATCCTATATTGCAACTAGGGGTGCAAGTGAATGTTTGAAAATTTGGGACCCACTCGAATTCGTGATAAAAAAACTGGATATTACTCGAAAATTTCAAATATCGGATTCAGTTAATTTTCTACGACTAAAAATGTTTCAGATGCTGCCAAATCTGCTGAAAAGCTAATATTTAGTGCTTACTAATTATTTACTATATATAGTAGAAAATAGTATATAAAGTCATAAACTAAACAACTTTAAAATAACAAAAAATAATAATATGACAAAATATATTTATTTCTATAATGGAGAGGGATAGAGCCACTCCATCGACTTACAAATTGAATTAAGACCTGATTTTTTGTGGATATGATCTTCTCACAATAGATAGCATGTCCATAAAATTTCATCCTATTTGAATATGTCTAACCTTGTGAAAATTAGTGTTCAATTTTGAACGTTTATCTAACGGTTCAGAATTTTCCGATTTCATAATAACATTTTATTAGGTTACACATATTTGAATGAGTCGAAATTTGGTGGGCATATTATTCATGGTGGGGAGATAATATCTACAAAATATCAACCCTTAATTCAACTGGTAGGATGAGATATGGCTTTGACGTTTTGGGAGTGGCTCTAATGGGGAGTGACTCTATCCCCCTTATATAATTAATAAAAAATGATTCATCAAAGCAAATAAAATTTTAATTATATTATTTTTCGATTTGGATATCCGAAATTGGATTCCGATAATATTCTATGACAATCTGTCGAATTCGCATTCGGATAGCAGTATAAATTTTTGTATTTGGATACACGCATATCCGATCCAAAACCTATCTGTTTGCACCCCTAATTGCAACTGATGGTCGTGGAAAAGTCAAAGTAGAGGGACAAATCCTCAATTTCCAACCAAAATTAATTCAATAGGTATTAGCATTTTTAGAGCTTTTTAGAATTCGGTGTGATTAGTAGTTTTAGATTATCTGGGGTATTTCCCTTTTCAGGTAACTTTTTATTACGAATTTCATGTTTCAATTTTGACTATGATTGTTTTTGGTTTAGTCTTGTGGTCAAAGTTAGAGTTGATGATAATAAAATTGAGTTTCTGTTCAAGAGAAAGGTTTGCCCTATGTGTGTTCTTGTGTGAGAATAAGGTTTTGTTGAACCCTAAAATCAACTTAGATTAATGAAATCACTTCCAAAATCATATCTATGCATCATGACAAGTAATAACTCTGGAAGCATACACAAAAACTATGGAACCAACACAATTGTAAGTCATGAATTTGACAATCAGTGAAAAAAGAGATGATAAATCCTATTTCGATGCGTCGGAAAGATACCTCCAAGCCTTTAACCAGGTCTTCCCTGGAATGAGAAGCAGATAAGCAGATACGTGCCCTGGCTAGCAGTAATGGGGTTGCAGGAAAGGCAACTGTCACAACAGCAACCTACAAAATGACCAACTAATGTCAACATGGACCAAGTAATATGACAATATCTGCTCCATTAATAAGCAGTATAAACTGAAAAAATGGAGTGACATTCAAACTATTCTAGCATTTCTCAAGTAAAAAATTCATCCCAATTGGAAATTATTATTTTTTTCCACTAACATCCCAACTGGAAATGTAAACCAGCTATGATCGTGAGAACAATAGAAATAGTTCTAAAATTTAAAATTATATCTAGGCTTCCTACATACGAGTATTCGTGTAATAGTTTAAGAAGGAACCACCAGATAAAATAGAAAACAATGTTATGGAGTCTCACTAGATCTCTCCGACCTTAGATTTCACCGGGGAAAGATATCTAGGAACTGCCATGCATAAAATGATTTTTTTTCCCATATCTAGGAACTGCCAAGCATAAAATGATTTTTTTTCCCACTAACATCCCATTTGGAAATGTAAACTGGCTATGATCGCAGAAGCAATTAGAAATAATTCTAAAATTAAAATTATTTCTACGCTTCCTACATATGATGACTTTGTGCAATAGTTTAAGAAGGAACCACTAGATAAAATTGAAATTAACTGTTATGGAGTCTAATATCCTACCATTGGACATAGATCTCTCCGACCTTAGATTTCAACAGCTAAAGATATCTAGGAGCTTCCAAGCATAAAATGAAAAAAAGTAAAGTTCATTTAACGGACTTTGTAAAGCATTATACCTACAACTCACAAATTTATCAGTCAGGGTGCTACAGTCTGAGCTCAACCTGTTTATGAGTCAGGTGAACTTAAACAAGCTTGGATAAGGTTCAAGTTAACTTTCTTGAGCCCAATCAAAACTTGGCTGAGCTCGAGCTAAGGCCACAATCAACCAGAGAAACCTAAGCTCACCCTGTATGTATTTTCCTATTACTGATCATTATCATGCACGTAAAGTGCAAGATTGAGCAAAACAAGTTAGACAATTTAAAACAAAATAATATAAAGAATGTTACTAATATTTATGATTTGGGCATCTTGGTTGGGATTCAGGCATTCATAATCCCATGATAGATATTGCCCATTTTGCTTCCCTCTTGGCCTGTTGGGTAGCTTGGATATGGTACCTATTAAGAGACTAAGTAGCTATTGAAGCCTTTGGGCAATAATGGGAAATTCTCTTCCAGGTCTTTTTACTATCCTTTGTGCTCGCCTCCCTGTTACACTTTAATCCTAAGTTACATTGACACGGATACAAAGTGTTTGACACTGCAAAATATAAAAAATTGAGGTATATCACATACAATATGTGTCCGACACGGATTATTTTTAAAATATGGTGTGTCCATGTTACATAGCTTTAATCTAATTCCAGTTCCTTATTTTCCTAGTACCTCATCTGGTGTGCAACTCAAAATGGTATCCTTACCTTTTTGTTTCGGTTAATGAAAGTTAAACTTTCATTCCAGTCGGTAGCAAACCAAGGCATCCCTCGGTCATAGCCTCATAGGCTTCAGATATACACTAATTGACATACCCAAATTACTAGCATAGCTATAGATATTCCACAAGAGAGTTCCAATTACAAATGAATTCTTACCACTGATAGCCTTATTAGGAAAATAAACTTTTGCTAAATTTTGAGGATAGATCCTTACGGATACAGGGGTGATTCTATAGGGGACGAGCGGAAGGAGAGCCTCTCATTTTGGAGTTTCGTTTTCAGATCACATTCCTTAACGAGCATCATGCATTGTGATCTTGGGGGATATTTTGTACCTTTCTGGACTATTTTCGACTTTTCATTATTTTCTTTCTTCCACTGTAATGCAGGATTCGTCATATCCAACTTATCTTTTTTTCTTTGAATAAATATAACATATCTGAGACCACTATTTTTACCGACAGAAACAAAACAAAACGTTATCCAATGAACCGAATCGCTTTTTTAATACATGATACTTATAGTTATATCTACAACCCGATCAACCAAACACACCTAATATACTTCTATCGATACGTAATCTCTATTAAACACACCTAATATATAACCAAGTTCAGACTTGGCTCGAGTACTGAGTACCTTAGGAACGAAATTTCACAAAGAAGTAAATAAGGAAGAGATGAGTAATGTTGAAACCTAATTAGAAATCCAAGTCCACACTTATATCAGTTCAGGAGGCCATTGCATCTACCTGGTAAAGAGAGATCCTTGTTTAGTACACAACTTCACATTTAAAACAATTTGAAGTAGCTCATCTCTTTCAAGTTTCTGTTGTTAAGTGGACGCCAATTGTTGGACAATTTATTACTGAGAGGGCAGACTACTAGAAAAGCAGTACTAAATGGAGACCCAGAGGAGAAAGTTAATCACCTCATGCTCAAATGCTTTTATTTAATGTTGCTTGGGTTTCTATTGTATGAGGTCTTAAAAGTGAGGAACTCCAGTGAAGTGGTTTTCTTAGCTACACTTTCAAGGCACTAACAGTATAATCTTATTTTTGTTACATGAATTCACTATATCTGTTTACATTAGTGATAGGCATGCTGCATGTTGACACTTGACTAGTTATGAGGTTTTACATAATACCTCTGAAGCACAAAACACTAATACATTCATGCGAATTTGTCCAATATCAAATTATTTCCATAGTCAACTAAGTATTTTAGCACGAAATAAGGACAAAGAATAACGACATAATGCGGCTTAGGGCTCGTACCATTTCTTGGAGCATTTCGAAGAAAAGGGTTGAAAAAATCTTTAACTAAAAGTTGAGTCAGATATGCCTGGATCATTATATATAGTGACATCACTTTGTAAGTTTCTCACCGTACTGACGTCACATGAAGGCTTTGGTAAAGTCTCCTATGGTCGAAGTTTTGGGAGGAGTCGACAGATACATCGTTTAGGGACTTCATGTTCAGGTGGGGTTCCTTGCTCGGCCATGCATGATCGCATCCCTTTGTTTTAGTTTACCTTCACAGTTGTAGCTTTTTCTAGTATCGTTCTTGTATTTGTATTTCCCTTTGTTGTATCTGAGTGGGATATCACAACGAAGTTTGACTTTATGATTATATATATATATATACACACACATCACATTTTACCGATCAGAAAAAAAAAACGTCGGTACAGCTTTGACGTCACTCTGTAAGATTCTCACTGTAGTAGTCATCTTTCATCCCCTTAAGATATTTGAACTTCTTTATACCATTTTGTTAATAGTTAACGAGTTTTATCACTTACATAACACAAGCAGAAAACCTTACCATAAGACCGAGTGTAACTACACCAGGGTTCAATACTTTTTTCTAGGCATTTATTAATGATAGCTGCCTTCTAATGACATTCTCAACATATCACATAAGAGTTCCAAAGTTCCAGGCAGCATCACCCGTCATCCAAAAAAAAAAAATTGCACAGATATTCTAGGACTATCAATTTTGTCATATTGGTGGCATGCGGTACAGACATACAGTATTATGGATCTGTCTCTGACAATAATGCGTTGGTACTGCTTACATTGGCAGCGTATTGTGGCAGGGTTTTTTACTTTAAAGGAATATTAAAACAAAAGAAAAGAGAGAGAGAGAGAGAGAGAGAGAGAGAGCAGATGTGTTGCATAAACAGCTAAAAGAGTGACTGTACTTACGTTCTGTCTGAGGCACTCTCGAGAAAATGCAGGAATTTTTGCCGGATTATAAAGCATTATTGGCATTACTGGTGAGTCATTATCCCCAAGAACCTCGAATCCCATCTTCTGTAGTTCCGACCTGAAAAAGTTGCTGTTCTCACGAATTCGTGCAAGCTTCTGAGCTCCTGTACACAACAAAAATTTGTTCAACCTAAAACAGATTTGCTATAACATGAAGGAAGTAACTGTGATCAATCACTTTCACATCACAGAAGCTAAAGACAGCTACTGGAGAAAAATTCTAGAGAAGAGTGACGCTAACTACCTCTACTAGAACCATCTTCTCCTAAAATAACTTTAATGGCAGATAAAATTTGTTGTGCAGCAGGAGGTGAGATTGCCGTGGCATAAAGATGAGCGGGGCAAGTCTGCTTCAGGTACTCAATAAGCTCCTGTAACCAGAAGGCAAAGTTTATCAAGCCACAACAAATACCAGAAGTTCGAAGTTGCATAATACCATCAGAGCCAACTAATTTTTAATGGTTTCAATAAAATATTTATTTTTTACAAATTAGGGTAAGAAACAGGCTAAAACCAATATTGAACTGAACCAAAGTTTAAGACGAAAGATGGTGCAATGAAGCAAATGAATGCAGATCACCTAATACCCCTAGAGGAACAGGTAACGCAAATTTGGTTACGAGCTAACATCACGTAGTCTGTTAGAATCTTTTGCAACAACTTCTGTTATTTATTTATAGCTGAACAGTAGCTATATCTATAAATCCTGAGGATCACTTGTAATGCAAGTTAACCAAATGTAATGAAATTTTCCATAGTCTCAAAACCGTAAACATGGCATCAGAGCTTTGCTCGAAAGAGAAATTGATCCACCATTAAAATTCAAACCTTCATCTTCATCCTCAAAACTTAACCTCACCATTGAAATTCAAATATTTTTAATCTTCAAACTCCATAATCAAAACTTCAAATTGCCATTAAAATCGAATTCAAGCAGCCATTAAAGTTCAGAATGAAAGCTCGCTGTTACAAAGAACGGAGGTCAATTCTTCAGAAACTACTTAAAACTGAAGTCACAAATACTTCAACTTGAAAACCTTATCACTCATTCTTCTACTCATGTTCCATTTCCTACCAGACAATCTACCCTACTTCCCCTGTTATATACTAACGTCAAAAAATACTCCTATTCCATCTCAATCAAAAATACCATTACCAACTAGTTCTCAAACAGAAATTCACGCACCAGCCCAAACAACAAATGAATCATCTCATAACGAAGAAAATACTACTTCATTCTCCTCTATCACTCTGACCTGTGTTGCATGGGTATGGGTACGAGCGTCCGGTTTGGACACGGGTATGGCGATTTGGACACGGCGAGGTCTGAAAATCAAGACACGGGGACACGGCTAATATTTTAATTTAATATTATATTTTATTAAAAGATAAATTATTTTAAATAGAAAATATATATATATATATATATATATAGATTTTGATAAAACCCATTTGCCATTTAAAACAAGTTTAGATCTTGAATATAACCATTCCAAAAAAGCTCAAGCCCACATTGCTTATTAAAAGCCCCATTTAATCCTATCTATGGAAGAAAGAAAGAAAATATCCCAAGCCCACGTCACTTATTAAAGCCCACTTCTTCTTAATTGTGTTAAACAAACCCTAGATCTGGGTTGCAGCTGCCATGGAAGAAGATGGTGCACAGCCGACAACATCAGGTCAGTCTACTCCATTTCTCGCTCTCTTCCTTCTTTCTGTGTCGCGTCGGTGTCTTTCTGTGACACGACACGGGACACGCCGGAATAATAGGCGTACCCATGCAACACAGACTCTGACACTAGTCCCCATAACTCTGACAGCATTCCTTCAAAATTTTCTGACAGCTTTCCTAACACAAACATTTCTCATACTCAACAAGTAGTCATTCAACAAACAACTTCCACATCCACATGCCACAAATATGATAACAAGATCTCAGAGTACTCAAATCCAATCCACCGCAGTTGTGCCAATCACACATACTCATTCCACGACCACAAGATCACACAATGGTATATACAAACCAAAAACATTTTCAATTACTGCCAATCATCCATTACCTACAGGCTAAAGCTCTAGTTTCTCAATTTACAGACATTCCTTCCACTCCAGCTTGTTAAGCTCAACCCTCAAAAGAATCAAATGGCGGAAAGCCATGGCTTTAGAATACAATGCTCTCATCCAGACAGGAACCTGGTCACTAGCATCTTATAGTCCAAAGCAAAACCTTGTTGCATGTAAGTGGGTGTTGAAAATAAAACACAGGTTAGATGGAGCAATAGAGAGATAGAAAGGCAGACTAGTTGCCAAGTGTTATCAGCAGAAACAAGAATCGAACTACTCTTAGACCTTTAGTCCTGTTGCCCAACCTGCTACAATCAAAATTCTCATCTCTATAGCTCTTCAAAATGATTGGCCTATCAAACAATTAGAAGTGAGTATTGAAGTCTTCTTGGTCCAACACTCCAACCTCCTGGTGTTGCTGACCACTAAACCTCATTTTGTGTGTAATCTTCATAAGTCCCTGTATTGACTGAAACAGGCTCCTCGGGCCTGGTAAACTAACTCAAACGTGTTCTCTCTTGGTTTTACCTTCTCCACTACTGACTTTCCCATCTTCATTAGACATACTCATTCCACTACAACTAATCTTTCGGTCTATGTTGATGACATTCTCACTACAGGTAATTCAATCTCTTGTTGTAATTCTGTAATGACCAATTCAAGAAATCCTTTTCCATGAAAGACCTTGGTAATCTCAGTTATTCCATAGGACTAGAGATGCACATAAATGCTAATATAGTGTCTCTCTCAAACAAAATACACATGACTTGTTAAAGAGAGCAAACATGCTTGATAATGAACCATGCAATTCACCTTGTTCTACTACAAAACTAGATCCTTTCTCTACCCCTCTTTTATCAGATCCTAGTGAATATAGATCTATTGTGGGGGCTCTACAATATCTAACACGGACAAATTGAGATACTTAAAGGGTTCAGTAGGAGAAGGGATCACATACAAAAGGAGTTCAAGTCAGATAACTGCATTTTCAGATGCTGATTGGGCTGGATAGGAGATCAACAACTGGCTTTTGTATATACACAGGTGCTGAGACTGCTAACCTAGTTATTTGGTGTGCAAAGACGCAATTAACTGTAGCAAGATCTTCTACTGAAGCAGAATACAGGTCCTCAGCACACAATGCAGCAAAGATTCCTTGGATGTGCATTTTACTCAGAGATCTTCATTATAACTCACAGACACTACCATTAGTCATTTGTGACAACATAAGCGCAATAGCATTGTCTTCTAATCCCGTGTTCCATGCTAGGACTAAGCATGTGGAGGTTAACTACCACTTCAGAAGGGAACTGGTGACTAAGAAACTTCTTGATGTTAATTACCTATGAACACAAGATCAGCTTTCAGATGTTTCTACAAAGGGGTTGGCATCACCAAGGTTCCAATTACTGAAGAACAAGCTTTCAATGAGATGTCCTCCCTTCAGCTTGAAGGAGGGTAATGAGAAGAATACCATCTCAAGGTTACACCTCGGGAATTCCAGATCAACATGCCAGCTCAGAAAATCCAGCTCACCTAACTAATTACAATAATTCTGTTATGACAGCTAAGAATAGTATGCTAGAATCTTCTGTAACTACTTTCTGTTATTTAGTTATTACTGAACAGTAGCTGTATCTATAAATCACGAGGAACACTTGTAATGTAAGTTAACCAACTGTAATGAAATTTTCCATTGTCTGAAAACTGTAAACAATGCATAAGTCTGTTGCCAAAAGATAGAAATTCCATTTGCAAGAGACGACTAATACTTAAACCTCACTCATATAAGAAAGCGGAATGCATGCAGAGTTCAGAAAAGAAGTACGACTTCAAATCCACCATATAATTTAAACATTCAAAACACAAAAAACTCATGCTCGTGTCTTTGTGAATTATGAAGGTCCTGTTTTAGGTATATTTATCATATTTGTCTATTAAAGATGAGTAAGAAGATGAATAAAACCTTGGACCCTGCAATATAACCACCACACGAACCAAATGATTTCGTAAAAGTTCCCATCATGATATCCACATCAGCAGTATCGACACCTAGGAGCTCACAAACACCCCTTCCTGTTTTACCAACTGCTCCGATGCTGTGTGCTTCATCTAAATATATATATGCCTATTTCAAGGAAAAAGAATCAAATGAGAAAGGCATTGAATCTCTTAATTCTGTAATGAAATTGTGAAAATTCTAACCAGACAGAGTGAGCACTGAATCTTCCTAAAACATAATCATTTATAATGTCAACAATTTACAATAAAAAAATCATTAATTTATTAAGTTATCTATATCTACGTGAATTCATATGTGTCAAGACCTATATAAGATGATATGAATGACATGCATGAAAGTCTCTGATGTTCATACGAGTTATAAGAAAGCAGCACCTTGGTTAAGCCAAAAAGAAAGACAGTTGTACACTTGTATTTAATATAATACTGTTACGGGTGTTCAGGACTATGTGCAAACAAAATGGGATAAACACAGTAAAGAATCAGATACACGAATGTTTAATTTCGATAAGCTCATTGCTCTATTTCACAGAGCTAAGCATATTCTTTATTTAGTTTCTTACGTCCTGTCACTGACCTGTTTTGATCTGATCTAATACTAAATTAACACCTTGTCCTAAAGAAGACTAATGGTTCTGATCTAGGCTTTTTTATTGTTACGTAATTTTATGTTAAGGATCCAAGAAGAAGAGGAGATAGGAGCAAAGATAATAAAGACTAATCATAAGTCATAACTTGACGAAGAGCTGCCTAAGAACAAGATTGACCAACAATCAGAATGCAGATTTCGGAAAAAGGGATTCAAGCAGGAGATGCAAGAAAGGAATAAACTAAAAGAATCGCCTAATCTCATAAGAGTTGACAATTCACCTGGAAATTGAAATCCTGATCGTGCGACTAATCTTGTTTTCTGATTCACAACGTTTGACATGCAGTAAGGTCTGAGTTTAACTAAGATCCACTGTTTGAGTAAGAGTTGCCCACCCTTCCAATCCAAACTCATTAAAAACTAGTCCACCCTGAACGGGTAGGTTTCTCATGCCTATCGGACCAAGTAAAATTCCCCATTCAGGGGAAGATCAATCAGCTCACGAATTCTGACAGCCATTTTAATTTATTGTTTTGCTCGGTAACTTCTGACAGTTATTAGAATTCCTGATAAGAAACAAGACAAAAAAATCCCTCTACGTTCAAAAGAAAAGTCCCCCATACATCATGTGCCCGCTGATAAAACGAAAGACATCATCCAGCTCTGACCAAAAGGCCTTGAACTCCCTCTTTTTAGTTGGACCATGGACACAGAAAAAGTTTTGGTATATCCTCCCTTCAAATTTGAAAAAAGTAGAGACCAAAAAGGAACGACCAGTATGAATGACTACCACAGCCTTCTCCCCATCCCAAAGAACGCCAACACCTTTCAAAAAACTCATAGCAAAAAGATCTAGCCAGTCCACATCCCTATTGCAATAGGGTGGTTCCTCCTAATAACCTTTCCACGAATGGACCTTGATCCATGAATCAACAGATTTAAGACTTCTCCTCATACTCTCTTCGACATCCTCCACCTTAGTAAATTGAGGAATATAGCCTAAGGAGTTTCCTTCTCGCAGGAGTCTTCCCTTGTATAGGGGTCTCCTCATCCACTCCTTCGTTCTTTCTCCCATTAGCACACATCCCTGACTATGAGGTCTTAACATCTTAGTTTGGACTCAACACATTAACAGCCTTAGTTCTTGTTAGGTCCAGCTGTCTGACACAAAGTTTCTATGATTAGTCTTATTGTGCCCAAGCACTATTGTCCCATATCCCTATGCCTTTAAGGTCATCTCTGACCTTATACAAGTTATGTTGTAACAACATTTAACAAGGTAACTTTATAATGATGAGAAGCACCATTTAAAGAGATAAAGATCTGTAGTTTAGAGAATTTCACAAATCTTACTTCAAAGCACTTAGAGGTGTCAAGTAGATTTGAATGAAAGAAGCCTAATAACAAGCAAACTCCGTGATAAATATTTCATCTTTTTACCTCTTACTACTTATACTGGAATAATCATACTCATGATGTTTATCCGTCATTGTACTCTCACCGAGGTTATAACATTGTTAAGTTCAGACATGAATCTTTAACATAACACTGTCCACTATCAGGATAGAGATTATCAGTGAAACAGAGATGTTACAGGGGAACAACCTTGTATTTCTTGCAAACTGTTACGATCTCTGGAAGTTTGCAAAGCTCTCCTTCCATGCTGTAGATTCCTTCCACAACAACAATTATCTTCTTCCAAGGTCTGCGTGTCCTAGGTTGCCCCTCGGCAATTTGTTCTCTCAGCACCTCTTCCAAATGTGATGGTGCTGAAAAGAATCACTAAATTAGTAATAAAGACTTAGGACCAGCTCATATCACCTAAATTTTACTCTAAAATGTCCATCAAAGTATACATGCTGGATACTTACTATTATGCTGGAAAACCCGAACTGTGGCTCCTGAACCTTTAGCACCATTCACAATCGAGTTGTGGTTGAGAGAATCACTAACTATCAGCCCACCCTGTGTAACAACACAGTAAGAAAACAATAATCAGTGGAGACAGCAAGATCACTAAAATCAAAGGCTCGGGTTTCATATCTAACGTGCTTATAAATTTACTTAAAGCACTAGACAAACCTTTCCAACGAGGACAGGGAGAATTGCAGAGTTCGTTACATAGCCCATGCCAAAGACTATTGATGCTGGCTTCCCCACAAATTTAGCAACACATTGCTCCAATTCGGTATGCAATATAGTAGTTCCTGATTACATAAAGGCATTATAGCTCGAATCAAGTACGCACAAATAAGTGTCTGTCTCTGTAAAAATACGTACCACCATCAACACGGGTACTACATGTACTTGGGGAGAATCTCTTCAATGACTCAATTACACGTGGGGTGCAGTACTCATCAGAAGAAGCAAACCCCAGGTAATTGTATGATCCCAAGTTTAGGCATTTACTCAAATTTGTGGTCCGTCTGGAAAAACATTAAAAAAAAAAATTAATTAATTAAAAAAAAAACAAAACAAAACAAAATAAAATAAAATCAGTTATCAATCTAACATAATAGAAGAGACTTATCTCGAGGAATTTAAGAGCTAAGTGGTGGTCCATATTTAATATGAGAAAGTTAATTTTAGGCTCAGATCTAATTTAATTTCTCGAGTTTTGTGTAGGGGCTCTAACTGAAAATTTAGGACACCAAATAAAAAAAAAAAAAAAATATTAGGTGTTTAAGATGGAAACAAAAAACTACTGAATTTACACTGAAAATTTAGAACATAATATTCATTAGGTGTTAAAGATGAAAACAAACACTTAATGAGTGTAAGACGGTATTGATCAATAATAGTTGTTTTTGGGTTCGAATTAGCCTCTTTGGACAAAAGTTAATTGAGATTTCCTGTATGTAGCATTGCATATCTTAAGTTCTCAAGTGCATGTTGTTCTCTTAGACCCGTGAATCAAATCAAATCAAATCAAATCAAAGAGAGGATGATCCTTGATGGTGACTCACTATGTCTCCTTTTGGATGAACAGTCACTTCAAGGCGAAAGCAGTTCTGTAACATATTTTCTTGATAGTGATCAGAGAGATAGGGGACGACCCAGTAGCGATGCTTTGTTATCATGGATTTTTTCAGGTCTATCCATTGAAGAAGAACTGGAATCGTGGGTTCAGATCGAAGAAGATAACAGATGTTATGGAAAGAAACTTCTTCAGATGCTTCAGAAGACATATCAAAGTTTAGAAAAAATATGTGCAGCAAAACACGAGAAGCAGAGCTACAAGGAAGCTTTGAAGGCTATTGGGGGTCTCTGTCTGGAAGAAGTGAATAAAAGGAAGTGCGGTGCTGAATACGTCCCTCAAAGACTTGAGGAAGTCCTTTGGAAGCGGCTGAAAGAGCTCGTCGTACAGAAAAATTATGATTCTGGGAAAAATAAGTCTGAGTTGGATGTTATATCATCTCTTCTTGCCCAACAAGGAGATGTCACTCAGGAGCAAACCAGGATTTTTAGTGTCATAACATGCATGTGTGATTTTAACACTTTAAAAGTTATTGATATTACTTCACAGATTTATCTGGATCAAGATGACATATGCATATTAGAAGCAATTGAGAGAGCGAGAAAAAGTACAGAATTTGAGATGTGTTATTTTGTCCTTTATCTGTAAGACAAAACTCAATGCAATGGTGCATGCAATTTTGTTCTGATGCCGTGTGCTCTTGTTATGTAGCTCATAAAATATGACTGCATCATGCCGACTGGCGCAGATATATGTCAATTGTTCAAGAAGATCACCCCTTTTGCTGCTAATGATTACAGGGCAATCTTGGGTCGGTGAAGTCATATATTCAGGTATGAGGTACCTAGTGGTTTTATGTTGTGGTTGCTTACCATATTTCTTAGTATTATGATGATTTTAATACTTTTTCTCGGTGCATTTCTATACAGGCACAGTTGGAGAAGCTTGTGTACAAAGACGCAGAGGACAAATCTGATAATAATTGCGACCCCCAAGCAACTCAAGGGTATTTTGAACAGACATGAGAAAATAGAAGACGACGTGAAACTTAAAATGACTGGAGGTAGAATGATAAAAGGAGGAATCGGGAGACCAAAAAAAATGTGGATAAGCTAATGAGAGTGTTGGACAGAATAAATCAACGTGTGGTTCCTGTGGCACGGGGTAAAGAAAATATGAAGGTAATTTTTCTTTTTAGGAGTCAAATATATTGTCTTTGCTGAAATTTAAGTTTGATTGCAGCAAAAGAATAAGGCTTTGGAGGGGTACATCAGAGACCTGGAGATGCAAATGAAGAAGCTTGAGACACCCCATCACCAACAACAATTATATTGGAGTCGTTACTGTATTAACCGCTGTTATTCTTGCCATCTGCCTGTCAGTTGAGTATATTACGTTTGAAACGTCATTCTAGGAAATATTTCTTTGTTAACCATAATTGATTCTTTTTATTGACATTGACATGCAGGGGAGAACTAGGCAAAGCTGCCAAAGATGAATCATATGGTTTGGGCAATTTCTAGTTCCATATAGAAAACAAAAGAGAAAATTATACTAACTTGAGCGTCTTGTTACTGTCATTGGAGAAGCGCTCAACAACATCAAACCAAGCATCAGGTGCACTTGCAATTGGGCGTCCGAAACAGTCCTAATGAAATAAATAATTAGTATTAATATTGCAGTTCTTAAACCATAAATAAATAAATACTGTAATTGATTACCTGAATACGAAGATAAAGACGGCGAACGTAGAAATCCTCAAGTCCTAAACAAATAGGAGCATAGCCCTGCCAAAATCACAATTAATTAATAAAACACGTCTGATAATTGTTCTGTTGAATAGATTTTCTAGTACGTACATGAAGATTGTTAGAGCGTAGAAAGTCAATAAACTTTCTGAAAAGATCTCTGATTTGGCCAAACGCAAATAATAATCCGTAGCTGAATAGCGTTGTTAACGCTGTTGTGTATGGAATCTTAATCATCCTGATCTCTCTCTCTCTCTCTCTCTGTTTTCTCAATTTTACAAAACACGGTTTCTTCAAGTAATTCATTATATTTTACTCAACAAAATTACCATAGGGCAGTATGCCGGGATATCAGAACGAAATTCGAAAAAATGCGAAAAAACGGCCCCACCTTAAAGCGAAAACTTTCTATCCACTTGTTGATACGGAATCCACATTTGTATGGTGATGGTGATAAGTGATACACGTGCATGGACAAACAACTAATGCAACCGGCCTCTTCAAGTTCATTTCCCATCAGCTTCTTCACTTATCTATTCTTTCAGAATGAGTGGTTGGTTTTCTGTCATCGGGCAAGTTTTAGCCCTGTCGTCGGTGCTGACAATGGGTTATAAATGTGAGGCCAAATGTGAGTTCAAAGCTATCTTCAACTTTGGCGACTCTAATTCTGATACTGGTGGTTTCTGGGCTGCATTTCCAGCACAGTCTACTCCTTATGGAATGACTTACTTTAAGAAACCGTCTGGTCGGGCTACTGATGGGAGACTCATTATCGATTTCTTAGGTAAGATCCTTCAACTTAACCAAAGCACTTCGTTGCTGCTTCCACCACTTTTTGGCGCCTAGCTAGCTTGTAGTACGTTTTCTCAAGCAACAATTATTATTCGGAAATTAGTTTACGCGTTACATGCATTGTCACCAAATACGGGTTTAAAACGCGTTTAAAACCCGAGATATTGCCAAGGCGTCTGGTTCCAGTTTAAAACCCGGGTTTTTCAACAAAATGCGTTTTAAACGTTTTAAACCCGTTTTAAACGATTTAAACCCGTTTTAAACGTTTTAAAACCCGAGATTTTGAAAATCTCCCGTTTAAAACTTTTTTTTTTTTTTTTTTTTAAAAGAAAATGCTAGAAAAGAAAAGGGTTTTGGAGTTTACCTTTTTGAAGAGTGGGCGTTAGATTGACTTATTGAGACCGTTCTATTTTGCTTTAGACTATTAATAATTAATTAAAAATTTTAAAGTTATTAACTTATTTGTAGTACTTAATTATGCCATTATGGTTGGTAATTAGTAGTATCTTATTTTGAATAGTGTTTTGGCACTGAATCTAAAACTTCTAGTATTTGGATGAGTAATGATAATTTGATACTTTCGTATATTTGAATTTTTTTCATTTATTATTATTATTTTTTATTTTATGTGTATATTTTTTTTTCCCACTTTTATAGAAAATCAAACTCCTTATCTATTATATTATTTATCATCGGTTTTTACCGTTTTTTTACGTATTATACGTATTATACGTTTTAAACCCGTTTTACCGTTTTAAACCCGTTTTTTATGCCCCACGTTTTTTTACGCTTTTTTTTCCGTTTTTCTCCCGAGACGTTCCGTTTAAAACACGAACTAAGTTTTTTTCAAGTATACCGTTTTAAACCCGTACCGTAGTTGGTGACAATGGGTTACATGCATGTTTGAAATTCGAATGGATTAGCCATATATGAAATAACACCAAACAAATACTAATTAGCTAGAAATTATCACATAGAAGTTGTTTTTACTATTTTTTTCATTTTTTCCTTCAGAGGATGGAGCATACTGTATATCATACATTCATAGTAGGACCCAGCCCGAGGACAGCATCTACCCTACATGCCACGAAAGGACAAAGATCTTTGTCCACACTTTAAATCATTGATGATAGGGATGGTGCAAGCATAACTAAAATACAAGGAACCAATTGCAAAGTAGGATAGATCTGCTGAAAATCATTAATTCAGTAGAACTTGCGGAATTACAGTGACAGTAGAATAAGCTATGTCAATTCAATTAGATTAAATGGGTCCTTTAATTCATTTTTAACTGTTTAAAGTAAATTCTATTTTTAACTGTGCAACAGCTCAGGCTCTAGGATTGCCATTTCTAAGTCCATATCTACAATCAATTGGATCCAATTACAAGAATGGTGCAAATTACGCAACATCAGCATCGACAGTGTTACTTCCAAACACCTCCCTATTTGTTACTGGTATTAGCCCTTTTTCTTTGGCCATTCAGCTTAATCAAATGAAGGCATTTAAAGCTAGAGTTCTTGAGCTTGGCCCATCAGGTATAACTGAGTGGTTCTCTTTCTTTACAAAATCATATTGCACTTCTGAATGACTGATAGTTGTTTTGATAACAAATGTCTTAGAGCAACTTCCTTCATCGAACATTTTTGGCAAATCGCTATATACTCTGTATATCGGCCAAAACGATTTTACATCCAATTTAGCAGCCATTGGAATATCAGGCGTGCAGCAGTATCTCCCCCAGGTGGCTACTCAAATTTTTGGGACTATACAGGTTAGTATCCTTAATACTCCGGCCCTCTGTGAGCTGGAAACATACGTATAATTATGATGAAACCTCATCACTGTACGGGGCTATAGCAACAATGAGTCAATAACACAATATACAGTTGAGCTAACCTCATCAATTTTGCAATGTTTATTTGGTTTAATTATCTAATACCTTTTTTTTTTCTTTACATATATCGTATATAGGAGCTGTATAATTTGGGGGGACGCGGGTTCTTAGTACTCAACCTCGCACCTGTGGGATGTTACCCATCGTTTCTGGTGGAGCTTCCCCACGATACTTCTGACTTAGACGAGTATGGTTGCATGATATCCTACAACAATGCGGTGACGGACTACAATAATATGCTGAAAGACATGCTTGGTCAGACACGAAAAGCCCTCCCAGATGCATATGTCATATATGTTGATACGTATTCAGTGTATCTTGAGCTCTTCAGGCACCCAAAAAATCATGGTAAGTTTCTTTTGGGAGGATAGGTTAGTGAGAATATAATCAATGTTGATTGTTGACAGTACAATCGGTATATATTAGCTCCCTTATTATCCCCACACAAAATCAGGCAGTTATATATGGACCCTTTAGGTCTTAAACCCATCAGTAACTGTACCAATGTTTATTTCTTTCAGGCTCAATCACTTCTATATTTGTTTTTGTAGGGCTCATATACGGACCTAAGGCTTGTTGTGGTCAAGGTGGTGGTGACTACAATTTCAATCCACAAGTATTTTGTGGAAACACCAAGCTGATCAAAGGGAGCAATGTCACAGCAGAAGCATGTCGTGATCCATACAACTATGTGAGTTGGGATGGTATACATGCAACTGAAGCTGCAAACAAACTTGTAACATTGGCAATTCTAAATGGCTCTTATTTTGACCCTCCGTTTCCATTAAACGAGCTTTGTGATCTCAAGCCTATTGGGTAAACCAAATTATGTTAGAATTCAATTGGGTGTGTAGTTTGTGGAGCTCTTAAGTTGAAAGCGCTTCAATTCTTAGTTACCGTTTTATTCTATATCTATAAAAAATAGTGCTCATGTTCGGTTGGAGTACGTGGATTTATAGAAGGTTGAATCTAATTCTTTTGGTTATCCAATTTAAATCTCCTTGTGATCATCTGAACTTGCCTCATAACGAAACCAAACTGATAATTCTTTGAGGATTTGATCCAAATAAGATCCATTATTTACCACATTAACCTAAGCGTAATAAAGTTGTTTCTAGATAGTAATGATCGCAATGCCCAAAGTTTTGGTTGGACCATATCTTGTGAGTTGTGACTGCTAAACCATTATTTCGAGGTGTACACAAATTTCTCTAGTAATAGTAAATATGATACTTTTGAGTTACTACATAGATTATTTATCAAAGCTTTAGGATTACTTTGGAATGCGATACACTCAATCTTGTTCAGGAGAGCATTTTCCACAACAATTTTGGCTCTCACCAATTTTCTACAACTTTGGCTCTCATCTCTTGCTTTACAAATTTCCAAGTCCTAATTCTACTCTTTCCAAATTGGTTTCCTAATTGAAACGTAATTGCAAAACCGTATTTGGTCACGACTCAACTTTCCAATTCATAATTGGAAACATCCAAAACCGTGTGAGGTGTTGCTTTCCTATTTGTATCCTAAGATACAATTCAACACCCATGTCTTACTCTAACAATTCTCCACCTCAGTGAAGATTTTCGTAGCAAATTTGAGCCGATCAACCGACAACAATCCAACCAACCAATGAGAGAACGCCAAACAACAATCAACAATGTCCTGAAGGACCAACAAAGGATGCACCAGCTAGTGGCTACCTACGTATCCTGCCAAGGAATCAAGCCATCGTAGTTCTTCTAACTTCAATCAACAACAATGCCCATCAATGCCCCTAAAGGTGTGAGTCCCTAAGGGATCACCAACCAATTTCAACAATATGGGGGTTCAAACTACCAAATACCATCTCTACTTCCAAGATTCTAGAGAAGTTCATCCTTGTATAGAGATTACAACCTCTAAGTTCCTTATATCCTCTTTATCGGCGGTTCACGGCAGTTCTCGGTCGCTCTCCCATTATGAGATGTTCCAGCGGTTGGGATCCTTCCTCGTGGATTTGGAGATGTTCCAATACCCTCGGATATGAGAAATCTTCGTGGATTTTGAGATGTTCCTAACTAACAACAACAAGTGGCTTCGCAATTACAATATACTCATGGGATTGAACATTTTCTACAACAATTGTGGCTTCTAATCTTTTATTAGCTGCGTACCCTTCTAAACTTTTGTCACAAAGAGCAGCATCAGTTTCCACCTTTTGATATATCTTTTCCACATCCGATTCAAAATGCCTAAATGAAATGGTATTTCATTCCTTTCCAGAGCCACAATCTTTTATCCTAGTAGAATTTTCAACATGCATATAGGGATAGCAATCTCCACCTGCACCAACCACACCACCAATTAGGAAGTACAAATTCTTTCACCTTGTGTCTTTCATTACCACACATGCACCAGTAATTATAACTACCTCTAGAGTTCCACCAAACAAACCAATTTTCAAACCATTAGGCTCTAAAACACTCAATGAGATAAGATTCTTCTACAAATCTGATACATACCGAAATCAACCAATTCTATAACTGCTCCATCAAACATCTTCAACCTGATAGCATTCCCATTCCACGTGTTATGCAAGTATGGCCATTATCTAACATAATGTTTCCATTATCCAGTTACTTGAAGCTAGTAAACAAATCTCTATTGGGACACATATGTTGAGAACAACTAGAATCCATGATCCACTCAGTTGTGGAGTTTTCAACCACTGAAGAAGTAACATACAATGATAAATTTTCAACTAAGTTGTCATCTTTACAACAATATTCATGGTTCAATTTTTTATTCAATTTAGGACAATTGTATTTCTAATGTCCCCAACAACAACAATAGGCACATTCATTCTTTACAAAAGTTCTTTTACTTCTCGGCTTAGATCGAGAATCAACCAATCTACCAATGTTCGAATAAAGCCAGCTCTCTACTGTCTTTTCGATGTATTTGTCTTCCAATTTCTTTAACATATCTTTTGTGAAGGTTTCCAAAGTGACAAAATACTTCCAATCATCTGAGAGATAGTACCGGACAACATCACAAGCTTTCATAGTCAATATCTCACACCCCTCTTCTTTCATATCTTTTGATTAATTGGTTTATTATCAAAAGTATCATCCAAATCGTTTATGACCAACAAATTGATTCCCTTGCTTTTCCACAATTCAAAATCAATATTTCCATCGAAACTATCAATATCAACAACAAGAATAGGAGTCTCACCAACGGAATCAGACATATTAGTCATATTCTCAATAATCATAATTACACCCAGGCCAACAACAACAATATATGAAATCCTCTAGGGAATTTTTCCAACCACTACCAATATTCAAACAACCAATGAAACCTAAAATAGATTTCTTTCAATATAAAACCCTAGATTAGATTTTCAACAAAACTTTCACTGCAGGCAAACGAGTGAGGCACGCCAATACCAATGCAATGGAAACGATAAATCAAACAACGAGTGTGGTGGAAGTGTTCAATCAATAATAGCGGTGTATGGAATCGACAAACAACTAAACTCCTAACTAAAAGTAGTAATAAGATTAAACTACTTACCAACAAGAAGAAGAGACCAAAGATTTTATGTGGTTCGGCAATGCTTACGTCCACCAACAAAAGGAGATTCAATTACCAATAGAGAGAACAAACTACAAATACTCACCAACACCCAAGTGCCCCAATGGAACTCACAAATTCTCTCTCACCAATTTCTCCTCACAACAATTTTGGCTCTCACCAATTTTCTACAACTTTGGCTCTCCTCTCTTGCTTACAAATTTTCAAGTCTAATGGAGTATTTATAGACCCAATGTCCACAATGGGTTTCCTAAAATAATTAGGAAACTCTTTCCAAATTAGTTTTCTAATTGAAACCTAATTCCAAAACTGTATTTGGTCACGACTCAACTTTCCAATTCGAAATTGGAAACATCCAAAACCATGTGGGGGTGTTGCTCTCCTATTTGTATCCTAAGATACAATTCAACACCCACGTTTTACTCCAACTTAACATACTTTTGTTGTCATTATCCTCTACTAGATGATAGGGGTTAGCCCTGGAAGGTTTTAAAGGGATGCTTTAAGTCTTGAAGCTTTTCATGGGACCTATGGTTTAGCATTTGCGGAGTTTGTAAGTTGCCGGCATACATACATTCGGAAGATCAGGAAAGTTGTCGGCATACTACATACATTTGGAAGATCAGGAACATGATATATGTGATATATTTGTGAGTTATGCGTCAAAAATTTGTTTGTAAATTTTTTTAAATATATAACCCATAGACATTGTATTATATTGAAAGGGTTATATAATAGATATAGACTACTACTACTACTGCTGCTGCTGCTGCAGCAGCAGCAGCTAACAACAACATACAATTGATTCTTACTTTTGGATCTTTGTCTCATTTGGCAAAAATTGTAATTCCACATCTGTGTACAACATACAATTGATTCTTACTTTTGGATCTTTGTCTCATTTGGCAAAAATTGTAATTCCACATCTGTGTTTTAGGGATGAGGAAAAGATTCCAACGGAAACGAACTCTAATTTATTCAAAGGGACTAAAGTGTGGTTGTTATATAATATAATTGATCAATTGTTATATTTGAAATCATGGCAAGGAATTGATCAAGTATGTATGTTGTATCTTCACCCAAAAAACAAGTATGTATGTCATATGCGTTCTTGACTCAGGATAAGATACTGAGAATGGTGATTGCTTTCAGGATAGTTTTGTTGATAGTTTTGTAGTTGAAGTTGAATATACTGATCATTTGATCAAGTATATGTAGTTTAATTTGTCGTTTTTCCAAAAAAAAAAATTGTTCTCAAGTTGCTACCTAGCTATTTGTCTATCTTCATAATCCTTTTTCAATTCTCACTATTTGGTTTATGGGAATGAAATTAATCTGCTCCATCTTTAAGGCCGGTGGCCGCTCCTTTTCCTCTTGAAATAAACTCTAGACACTTTAACATGTTCCATTATAAGTTGCAACATTAAAATTTTAAGCAACTAAAGATTCGGCACTATGTCTATGTCTGAGTAGTCAATCATATGCAATAACAATCCATCTTAGTCATATCCAAATCCAAACCATGCATCTTTACAGTTGCTACATGTCATGTCTAAAATAATGAAAATCAATGAAGGTAAAGAACATCTAAAACATGGGCAATACCTAGTGTGTGTGTGTATATATATATAAGAAGTGTGACCGACCAGCATAGCAAGAACACTGAAGGCATAACACCAAGAGTACATTATTCCTAGAAAGATTCTTGTGTCATACAAATTATGTTAACGTAAAATTGATAGGACAATAAGGCCACTACGTACACCAAGGCGCCTATGCAGCTAGTCTAACCCGTCAGGACTTTAGTCAACATACCAAATCGGTGTAACTTAATCTGCGTTATGTGCACTCTATCTGTCCTATTTTAACACTACTAAAATAAAGACTTTTTATATCGGTTCCAAAATTGCTTTATATCGGTTATTAATATAACCGTTATTTTATCCTCGGCCAAAATTTCTTATATCACTTTAAGTTTTCTTATATCGGTTGCTAAATTCTTATATTGGTTTTATTGTAACCGATATATAAATTTCAATATTTCATATCACAAAGTTCCCAGCGATCTAACTAATTCATTTTATATATATCGGTTCTGCTTTTGCGATATTAGAAAATTTCATTCATAACCAAAAATTGAAACCAAAACGATATAATATTTCGTCTGATATCTCATATCGGTCTAACCAAAAGTCTCCAACTCTAACTCAGAATACTTTTGAGCAAAAATGAGTTTCAATTCAGCTCTCGATTTGCGAATTTAGGCTCAAAGTCGAGAAGAAGTCTCAAGTTCAATTCTTTGAACCCATTCAACAACAAGAAAAGAAAAACCCTCTTCTCGCAAATCCAATTTCGGCAGGTTATTCACGTCTCTCTTCTCTCTTCGAGTTTTCTATAAATTTATTTCAATTCCGTTTACTCTTTTGAACAGAAATCGAAACCTCATCCACTCTGACCGTACGACCTAGGTCTTGTCGCGCCTTTAAAATTCCTTCGGTGAAAGTGTTTTCTGGAAATTTTATTGTCTTGAGTGAATATCATATTATTGGCTTCAATTTGCCAATAATATTATTGGCTTCAACATTGCTCGAGACAGTTTGTACGCATGTTATTGTTCTTCATCTAGTTGTTTTCATATCGTTTTTCTATCAAGCATATTTTGTTCTTGAAGGTGTAAGGATAAGGTTAAGACATTCAGTGTCTGTACAAAGGAAGATTAGGGATTGGAGAACAACCATAGGCAGGTAAAGATCGACTCTTTGGATTCATTGTTTTAACACTGCTTGTTCGTTATGGATCATAACTTATTCTATCTTTTTATTTGTTTCATGTCTGTAAATGATAGGTGAACCTGAAGCAATGTAAGTGGTTTTGACAAATATTTTTAGTGAGCCTACACTCAATTCAGAACCTTCTTTGATCAACATAATAGATACCAAGGGAAATACAACATTCCATATAGCAGATCAGATGGAGGACTCGGTTGCAACTTTCATCCTCTTTAATTTTCTATAAGTCCATAGTGAAGTCCTTATACAAATTAAGGGAAATACACTTATGTATTATGAATTCACTACGAGAATTGATTATTTGTTTATCAATGAAACCAGATTGGTAGACTTGTAGTACCAAACTACCAATCACTGGTTAGCTTTAGGCTGTTGACTAGTCTTTTGCATAATTTCCATGTTTGCAAATGTTCTCGAATGAGTAACTTTTCTTGTAGTGAATTAAGATAGAACCTTGGGTAACATTTCATAAAAATAGTCAACATCTTGCATCTAAGCTTACACGAAACATTAGGATAGTCTCACCATTATGCATGGTTTCCAATTAGGCCGCCAGACCTGTTCCATTTGAGTTCATATATTCGTATGCATTTATTTTCGTAGTGCCTGCAGGTGGTTTGTTGCATGTACATTGCGTAAGGAGGTAGTAATGTTCCTTGTGATATTAAGGATTCTATCTTGTAAAACACAGTTGAATTGGGGATTTAAACCTTCAAAACTTCTTTGTGTTGGTTGATTTATATGTCTTGTATTCTTTTGCTCGTTCCTAGTGTTGGGTTTGCATGTGTAGGTGTTGTGTGAACATCTCCATTTACTGATGTAAGTGTACTTGTAGATGCATGTGGCTGCTGAGTAGGAGTTAAAGAAACCCTTTCAGTTGACGGTGTTCTAGGTTCAGCTAGTTATCAGGAAATTAGGCTTACTCTGCTGACCATTTCCTTATGCTTCACTTATTTCCTATATATCCTTTTTGTTCTCTTCTTGTATTTCAACTATTAGTGGGTGAAGCATAAGGAAATGGTAGAATTGATTTTCTTCACTTATTTTCTCTTCTTGAGTAGGAAGAGTGTCGATTGATTGTGTATTGTGTCCTGACTCCCCTCTCCCTATACCTGTACGTGGTGTTTTGACCACTATTTTAGATGCACACAACTCATTTGTGGCTTGGCCTGAAAAGTGGGTGATAGTAGGTGATAAGGTAAAGTATATTTTCCAAATTTTATTAGTTATGCTTTTAGAACTATCGTAACTAACTTTAACGTTTTTACTTGATTGTAGGATGTGGTTGATGATTCTTTTGCAGCTAATGGTGAAGTGGCAAGTCAGCTCCAAAAGTTTGGCAAGATTATAGAAAAGATGATGAAATCAAGTCAAATAAGTATTCCACTTGAGAACGGGGTGTTTGAAAAAGAGATAGCATTCAATTATTTCTTAAAATCTGATTTGTTAGATATTTGTAACATGAAGAAGCTTGAGGTTAACTCAATGACTGCATACCTAAGGTAAACTATTTGTCTCAAGAGGAATTTTTTATACATTGGGTGTTATTGCCATTTAATTTACTATACTTATTTTTTTAGTTTCTCTACGACCGATTTGAAAGTTCTCGAGCAAAATATGGATTCTTCCATCCTTCACATTTCAATGATTTTGGAGATAGAGAAGAGATGAAACGCAACCTGATAAAGAGAATGAAAGTTGTGAGAAAGGATCAATTGATTTTTGTGCCATACTCTACCATGTAAGTGTGTACGTATTGCATATTCATGTGTGTTCAATGTATCTTACTAGTTATTTAATTTTAACCACTTGTATGTAATTAAATCTTACTTGTCATTTAATCTGTCCACTTTTGTGGCTTTAGGGGTCATTGGCTTTTGTTAATCATTGATATGACATCAATGGAAGTGTTTTGGTTGGACTCCATGGTACGAAAGGTTATTGACTTGGACGTAAAGTTCATAGTGAATGAGTGAGTAGTTCATTCTTCTTGTTTTCTTTTTCACGGCTTCATTTTTAGAATACTAAGTCGTAATGGGTACCGTTGTGTGAAGTGCAATGAAAGTGGCAGCTATGGAAATGGGAAAAAGAACTAAAGGAAATCCGACTTGGGAATTGGTGAAGGTGAGGAATGAATAGGTGTGCTGATGATATACCACATAGTTTAATCCTCTGTGTGTGACTTTTTTCGTCTCTATGTAGTGCCCTAAACAAACGGGGAATAAGGAATGCGGTGTTTATGGAATGAAATTTATGAAGCACCTTATGGAAGATCCTCTCATGTCGACAAAATATAAGTTGAAAGAACTTGGGGAGCAAAATGACATCTGAAGACGAGGAGCTTAATGATATTCGTTTGGAGTTAGTTGAATACATTTTGGATTTTATCAACCAAGGAGAATAGGTATTTCCTATGCTTTATTTCTCCGATTAAAACATCGGTCCCGAACTATTTATTACAAAAGATGAGTATATGGAGATGGGTGTTGACTCTCTTTTCTGCTCCCAAAACGGGGAGACATCCATCTTTTGTTAGGCATGTCCCTTTATGACCTTAAACAAGTTCGACATCCATCTTTTGTTAGATATCAATTCCTTGTCTTCAAGTTCGATTGAAACCTATTCCCTTTATGACCTAAAACAAGCAGACCTCCGCATTTAGTTGCATTGTATGTTAGTTGCATTGTATAAGTCGTGTATTAGGGTTTCTGGGATGTTTGTATATTTATAGTTTTTTTTTATTCGAGGATTGGTTACTTAATTTAACTGTCATTGGTCGAGATGGTTAAGTAGCTGGTTCTATGAATCAATATATCTTCTAGTAGTTGAATTTACGACTGAGGTATGAGATTTTATATTTGGTTTGGATGTATTTTTATTAAATTTTCAAGTTATGACAGGTTTTATATTTATGAAATATTAAAAATACAGAGGAGACTTTGCCTAATTTTTTTTTCAGAAAAGCCACGTATCATAGGTATATAATTGTTTGAGATTTGGGGCGTTACAAGTACATAAGCCAGGAAGGCACTCATAGGTGAGCTTGAGTGAGTGCCTGGTAGGAACAATCAGTTTGTCCCTTACCTTCCCATTCAAGCCTTTCAATACCTCATTTGGTTAAGCAATTGATAGGAAGTTTAAGTAAACACTTACACTTACTCTACTACACTTATTTGCCATGTGTGAAATAGTGTAAAATAATATTCAATGTTAGGTTGGCGACTTCTCTTGGAGTTGAGTAGTTATATGTTTAATTTGCTTGGTGTACATGTATGGTATTATTTTGTCAGGCTTCTCTTGCAAAGTATTGATGAAGTGCTCGATTTATGTTGTGTATAGGTCAAGCTTTCATTGGAGAACTAATGGGGGAAGCTTTATACATGGAGACATCATGTGCTACTTTTGGTTTTTTGTTTAGTTTTAATTTTTTTTTTTGTACATGCATGGAATGGAAGTTAGAGAACTAATCGAGGAAGCTTTACATGGAGGCATCCTGTGTTACTTTGGGTTTTTTGTTTAGTTTTAACTTTTTGTACATGAAAGTGTAACACATGCTTTTTCAGTAGAAAATTGTCTATAGCAAGCTTTCTTATGCAAGTCTTTTTTGTTACTGCAAGGATGTTGTTGGTATATTGTGAGATTGCAGGTTATTTTGTGGTGCTGCCATTGGTTTTAATATTAAAATAATAATAATAATAATAATATTTCGGTTACAGAACAACCGATATTAAACAATTTTACAAAAACCGATATAACAGACAATATCAAAACCGATATAATAGACCATATCAAAATTGATATAACAACTCTTTTTTATATCGGTTTCTCTGTTAGTAATATCAATTTTTAATGAATTTATTTTATAAATGCATAAGATTATTACATCAGTTCATGTTTAACCGATCTAGAAAGGTTCACTTATTATATCGATTACAGTTATTTGTTATATCGAGGGTACTTATATCGGTTTGAAATTTATTGAAAAACCGATATAATAAGTCTTTTATATCACTTTTTAGCCGATATAAAACCACTTTTTTTTTAGTAGTGTAACCTCTCCTAAAAGCTAAAGTAACTGTACTAGCACAACCAATAATCCCTACTCCAAAATTGCCATTCAAAAAAAAAAAAAAAATCCCTACTCCCTAAATCAGCAAACCTGAGTGCTCTCAAGGAAAAAGCAATGGGCTTGTTTAATGGGTTTGCTTTTTGACCTAACGTATCCTCCAAGCGATATCAGACTCCTCATTCCAGTGGCAAAATAGGTAAAATGACTCTAAACAAAATACACTACACCACTTTTTTTTTCCAGCTCTTTTACAGATTTCAGCTAGCACTCTCCACTTTCAGCTAAAAGCCTAAACCACCACTCTCTTTCACTCCTTTCATCATCTCTTTCTTCCTTAACAGAAATGGCCTCTTCTCCTACCAATAGTAAACAACTTGCTAAGCGAGATTATTTATTACCCAAGCAAAGAGTGAGTTTCGGTTTATATACGTTACCTCATATATGTTAGTTTTAGTAGATCTCTATTGACACGTGTGTTTATAGTCTTTATTTAATATTTATTTAGTTGGTCGTTTAGGCGACCCATCAAAAACTCTGAAAAGTGTTTTTTTTTGTTCTGATGAGATACCTAGTTTTGGTTGATGGTGCTAGCTGGATGTATTGTGTTCCTAGCTATGGTCTGTGTTTGTGCTAGTTAACTGTGGCATTCTTGAGATTTCTGTGACTTTGGTATCTTTTGAGGCTATATATATAGTATTCATCTTACTAAGATGGTCGTGTTTTATTAGTTTTATGTACATCGTTAACTAATGGTTTTCTCCAATGTTTTGAAAACCGAACCGGTGATCGAACCGATTTTTTGTTAAAATGGTTCATGAATAACGCCTTTGGTTTTACTTCGGTCGGACCGATTGATGTTTATTTTTTTTTTCCAATAATAAAATGAATAAATACATGTTTTAATTTAATATTAATTAATTGGTATTATATATCAAAATAAATTTATTATACAAGAAATAATATGACAGTATGTTGGTTTGGAGTTTGGATTATGATATATTAGGTTCAACTCCCCATATTATCAATTTTTGAAAAAAAAACTAAAAAAAAATTGATCCGGTTTAGAGCGGAACCGGTTCAACCGGTTCGCCGGTTCAAACAACGGTTTAACGGACCCGAGGGTCCAACCATTCAAGTTTTAACTAAACCGAACCGAAAATTTACCGGTTCCGGTCGGACCCCGGTTCAACCACCGGTCCGGTCCGGTTTTCTAAACACTGGTTTTCTCTCATGAATAACGTCTTGATATGTTTTTTTTTTTTTTTTCCTAATGGGTTTTACTTAAATATGACATTTTTTTATATTTGGCTACTATGTTGATGGACGGGGTTTTTAGTCATTTTAACTTGGACTTGATGTGTCTTTTAGTTGGCTCTATGTTGATGGATTTACATTTTGAAGAGTGTCTAGAGAATTAATTTGGGGCATTTTTACATATCTGTATTTGGTGGTTTCATTATTGAGGTAGACTTGGTTTTGTCAAACTGGTGTGGTTGGTTTGTTTCCATTTTATGGTGGTTATTTGGAATATTTTGTGTAGGGAGAACATTAATGAGCCTGAAGGCCCGCATATTTTTAAGATATACATTGAAAAAGAAGAAGCTTTAAGGACTTACAAATGACATGCTTTAACTTATATATCATAGGTTAAACTATGATTAATGTGTCCACCTCAATAAAATGTGTATGTATGTATTGTTTTGCAAGACACTTATTCGGCGCATTACTTAACCTGAACGCCTAGCCCACACATTTCAAAACTATCTATATAATAAAGTAGCTTGGTTTTTTATGCTGTTATATCTAGCGGTCAGGGAGAAAAATAGTTCCGGGATTATCCTACGGTGATAAATTAATAGTCCTACTTACTCTAAACTAAAGAATCCTACTTTCTTTTAAGAGTCCAACTACTTACTCTAAACTAAAGAGTCCTACTTACTCCAAAAAAAAAACTTGCCAACAAAATCATTACCCGAAATAAAACCCCCTACCTTTTCCCCCTCTTCACGGCAAGAAAACTCCTTTCTCTTCACACCCAAAAAAAAAAAAAAACACTCTCTAGCAAGCTCCACTCAATTCTTTTTCAGTAACCTTCTTCAAACAATGGAGATAATAGGTACCCTATTTGTTCTTTTTTAATTATAGTGGTTCTTGAGTCATAGATAATTTTTAATGCTTAAGTACTAGTGTTGACATGATTTGTTAAGAGTTGAATTGGCCGGTTGGGTTAGAAGTCCTATATATAGTCCATTGTTAATGCTTAAGTACTGAAGAAAATAGGCTCTTGAAAGGTTCAAACTCTTTTCCACTTTCAATTTTAATCTATATTTTAGCGTGTCAATATCTGCGACCTCATGCAAGTCTACGAACAACAGTTGCACCCTGATGGTTATTGATATATGTTGTGTTATTCCTTTATTTTAAAGCTAAATAGGTAAAGAAATCAAAGTTGGAAGTTTTAGGTCTTCGTTATGCAGTTTGAATTCTCTCAAGGATTCACAAGTGAATATTTGAGGAGTCCACTAAATAAATATGTCATCATTACTTATATGAAGAACTTGAACATTATGTCTTAAGGCATAAATGATCCACGAATTGACCCTATGCCTATCACCAGACTTGGGTTTGCATCCTAGGGAAAGAGAATTTTTTTGTATATCCGAGCCATGTCGTTGAAATAGTATTGACTCGACAAATTTAAAGAAATTGTGTTCTTCCTTGGATAGATATAAGTCGTGATCGAAATAAAAGGAGGGGACAGTAGACCAAACATTTCTCCACCCTTTGGATAGAACACATGTTTGAACCATTTCTTCGACTCCTACACTAACGTTCATATTACAATATAAAGAATAATAACAATGGACAATGGAACATCTTCCTCGCCCAATCTTTTGGACACTTCAGACATAATAGAACAACAAAACTTTAGAAGGTGAAGAAAATGTGCAGCTCTTGGGAGTTGTGAATGAGATTTGTTTGTGGTAGGGCGTCAGGAAACATAATTTTATTCTTGAATAATCTGAGTTACACAGTAAGATAAATAGATAATTGCTTTGAGTGTACTGTGTTCAAACTGACAACCAAGATAACCGGATCTCAATTTAATTAGGCTAGAGCTGCTGCTTGAGACATCCAAGTGTTTCTTTCAGTAATACCAAATATACCATTGTTGCGGATGTAGAAAATTAAAAAGTCTCAGGGTCAATCAATAGTAATTTGTAAACAACAACTTTCTTTAAGGCCTAAGTGCTTGACCGGTACATTTTGTGGCAACTAAGTTTGGCTTAGATTTGATTTCACTCTTCATATTGGTGGCAAATAATGGTATATAAGATTCCTATATATGGTACTGTATAATGATATACAAGTTTTACTTGACGAACATGTCATTCTTTATTATCTCTTTGGCTAATATATTTCCTACTTCAGTTTTTAAGTGATAAACTGTAAAAACAATAGTTTTACCTACGAATAAGTAATTAAACTCAAATGTAAGTAAAACTAAATAAATTTTACGCTAATGTATCAAAGATTCTACTCTCGTTATCAATGCAATATTTGGAGTAGAGAATTCGTTCCACTCCTAGCTCGTTTAGATGTGAACACTTCCTAGTTTATGTAATTCTAACAAAAATCAGTGAGAGTAATGGAATTAAATTTAACTACGATGGTGAATTAACTAATCAAGATGTTATAAATCAACTACAACAATTCAATACTAAATTGACAATATGAGAAGGAATTAGGGGAATTTTATTCCACCTTGATTCGACTTAATAAACTAACATAGAATTGTTGTAATCCGAATTGCAATGTTTTCACATAACAATTGGGTATTTCTAATCCCTAATTGTTCATGGTAATCTCTACCAACTAACAATCAACATGTGAAGCAATCAAACTCACTCTCATGGTGAACTAATTACTTTCTAGAATGGAATAGATTATTACAACTATTTATACGCTAATACAATCAAGTTTTCATTAAGACTTCCTCAAACCCTTCTAATTAAGGTTTTAGCCTTGATTCATTAGACTATCATTTCTAGAACAAGAATAATATGAACAATACATTATTTAATGAATAAAAATTACTTTATTAATCTAATGAACAATAGGAACAAGACAGTATTGAAAGAATAATAATTACTTTATTGATCTAATTGAAAGAGTCTAAGAATTAAACTGAATTAAAACTGAATTTATGAATGAAATTAAGACAAACGTAAAACTAACTAAGTATTGAATTATCAACTAATTAAGTAAGTTAAGAGCTAAGCCTTAGTCCTCTTTATATAGGAGAGGCTAAGTCTAACAATTTTGTGCATGGGTTTTGGAGCCATGTTTTGGGCTAGAAAATCGAGCCCAAAACCTCATTACTTCAGTCCACAAAGGGGTTTTTAGCTAGAAATGACTTCAATAGATTTTTTGTCCACTTATGCTCCTTTGATTGGGTCAAGGCTTAGATCATTAGAAATCTCTTTCCGAGCCGGTCGTTTTGACATATAGTAGGCCCAATTCCGAGGTCTGAGTCCAAAGATACGACCTACGGAAGTTCTGTTGACTTTTGTGCGCTATTTCAGCCCGTGTTAACTTTGACTTTTAAGCTTTGACCGGGCTTTAAAAAGATTTTTTCTCCTTGAATCTTGGCCTTTAATCATAGAACTTCTTAGCAATCAACCTTTGCTCATTTATCTCGTAAAAGGGACGCATTTCTGCACATAATTGACTCCAATGTCTGAAATATATAAAAGCACGTAAACAACACTAACTCTTATTTATTAATCACATAATTGGTCTAAAAGCAATATTGTTAAGGGGTTAAAACTATAGTTTTGGACTTTTATCATTAAGCATCGCTTTTAATTGGCTTTGTTGATAATTTAGTATTAGTCCCATCTACCGCTTTTCTTTATCAGAAAGGACAAAAAAAAAATGATCTTACTTACGTACTTTTAATTGTTATGTACTTTGCTCAACAAAGCGTACATGTAGCTTTTAATTGTTAGTTTTTTTTTTATCGCGTCCATGAGTTAACGGTCACCCATATAATAAAGTGGTGAACTGTATAAAGCTAATCACGTCTAGGAAGTAGTTGATACAGCTTCGTTTTTCAGGAGCTTAAGTAAAGCCTTTATCAAACTGTCTAGGAGAAAGTAGTTTTGGGATATCTACCTTAACTTCATCAATGAACAACAATTTGGTGAGGTGTGATTGGATGACTTTGCTCTTCGTTTTTGCATACTCTTTGCTTTTGATTTGTTTTACCTTATGTTCACTCACATGTTCCCAATTTTCTCATTATGTATGTGTTTGCAAATGTCACAACAACATGGAGAGAAACAAATGCATGTGTAAACAGTTGTACGCAACATGGTGCAGCACTATCAAAAAAGAGTTAGTAAATGGTGGAATACTCAGCCTCCATTCATGCGAAATTTGGAAAACCATTTTACTACTTACTTTATATTCATCAGTTAATATTTCGATGTATTAGGTGGGTACACATATGATGATACTCACACTAGACAGTTCTTATCCTTCACATTCTTTTTTCTTGTAATCTTTTCATTTATTTTAATCAATTACCTTTTAGCAAAAAAATATATATATGCAAATTCTCATTAACGTAAATCAATTTTCTTATGGTAGTCTAAAGTTTTCTCGAGATATAAACAAAAGCAAAGTATTTAAATTTTACTTTTGATACTAAAATGTTGGTTTCTTTCCAGTTAGACTTTTTTTATAGTTGTATTAGTACCAAAGGCATGAAGAATAGTAGGTTAAGGGCATTGGAATGTAGTACACCGTCATTGGATGGAAGGGTTATTGGGCGTATAAGCGACATTGCCAACATGTGGAAAAATCCATAGATTAAATTGACTGGAAGTGTTGCACCCAATGATAAAGGTACATTAATTAGTATAGGATGGTTAGAAAATGTTTGATTTGCATATCAACATGTTAGAAGTTGTGCTTACATTCCTAAGACGGATTCCATCAATTTTACTGTTGGCTGTATATTCATCTCGATATAATCTCAGTTCAATTATAATCCTTTTAAGAGCCTACTTCCTTCTAGCAAACTACAACCAATGTTTTAGTTAATCCATAGACTATATGTAAATTTTAGTCTTTAGTTTTTAATCGCCTTCATAATGACTTGAGTGGCGTAGCCACGGGTTAAATTCTAGTATATTAACAGAAGAGATGCCTTATGGACTTACATATGGCATGCTTTAATTGCTATATATATATATAGGCAAAAGATGATTGCAAAAACTAGACATTTCTGGACCGTTAGATATTTTTTCAAAAGTGGACAACAATTTTTATCTAAGTTAAAAGATATCAAATGAGCTGAATTTTTGTAGAGATGTTCTTTATGGTTAGTAAATCATATGTACAAAAGATTAGGTTTTAAATCATTTTGTGTTAGTAACAATTGCTGCAACAAGAACAAACTGTGAATATAAAGAAGGCTGGCTGAGGCACGGATCAAACACTTTCTTTAAGGTTGTTTCGTGTATGTTCCTCTTTATGCAGACAAAGCACGTCAACCTCCATGATACAACAGCCAGTTATATTATAGGTTGTTGATATAGGAGTATTTATAAAGGAAAAACATGGAGCACTTAGTAGATCCAGATTGTAGGGAACTGCTTCAGTTTCCCAATAAGGATTGGATTCTACAAGTCTATCACGTTTATGTTTCCCAATCCATATCCAATTATGTTTCCAAACTTATCCAGAAATAGTTTAAGGAAAATGGTTTACCAAAAAGAAGATAAGGGATCAAATAGAGCCCAAGCCCAAGCCTCAAGCCACAAACCATAAGCCCGGCCCGACCCGATTTGGTTCAGTGCACCTGTGTGGCTTTGTGTGAGTCCTCCCTCATAACCCAAAAGCCTTTGTACCCTAAGGGCACGCCCTTAGTATGGGACTTTCACTTATAAACACTATTCACTAGTGTTTCCTCTCCTATGTGGGACTAAAGTTCTCTACTTAAACAACTATCCCACAAAGAGGTCAAGGGATCAAACCACCACAAAGTCACTCCAAACACTAACCACTTGTTTTATTGAAAAATAACTCAACAATCCCCCACTTATTTTTGATAAAAATAAAATAGAAAATATACTTAAGGGCATCAATATTAGTATCAACATGTTATGCATAGATGAAGGTGTCCAAGACTTAAACCTTTACGTAGTGAAAATTACTCAAAGTATAAGAGTCATAAGTGATTAAGTCTTAAACTTAGGTCTTGAGTATACAATAAGTTATAATCACGCACAACATATCCAGTGTTCTCCTTTCATGTTCTGCACATTATAGGCCCTATGCTCTCTTCCTATATTCGTGAATGATCTAGAGAATCAGCCTTCATTCTCATAGAAAGCGGTCTCTACTTTCACATTCACTAGGTGAGTCTATCAAGAGTGCTCCTGTAGCTATGCACTCCACCCATATGGACCATAGAACTTCATTAAGAGTTTTTTCCCAGAAAACCTCAACCTTTATTTATCGCTGTAGGATTTCATACATTTTACTATCCTACTACGGGATAGATAAGTAACAATGCATGTCTCACAACCAACATTCTATGACTTGTTCTTCCCTTTGAACCTAGTTCTTGGGATCTCCAGTCACTAGGTTGGGTTACTATCATAGATGTTCATCTTTCAATTGGCTTCAGTCCCATGCTTCTGGCAGTAGTCCACAACTTTTCTTTAGCCAAAGCTTTGGTAAAAGGATCTGCTAGATTATCATCAGATCTCACAAAATCAATAGTCACTGTACCTTTAGATATAAAATCCCCCGACAAGATTTCTATGTTTACTTATTTAATCTGTCATGATTTACCATTATAAAACTTACTATGGACACGCCCGATAGCAGCAGTGCTATCACAATGTATCAAAGTGGCTGGTACCGGTTTATGCCAAACCGGAATATAAGTGAGAAGATCTCGTAACCAACCAGCCTCCTCACTTGCACTAGCCAAAGCAATCAGTTCAGACTCCATGATGGTAGATTATGCTATAATGGTCTGCTTCTTGGACTTCCAAGATACAACACCTCCACCAATGCTAAACACATAGCCATTGGTGGCCTTAGAGTCTTCTGAGAGAGTGTTCCAGTCAGCATATGTATACCCCTCAAGAACAGCAGGATATCTTTGATTATGAATACCCAAATTAATGGTTCCATTTTAGTATCTCATTAACCTGCCAATTGCTTGCCAATGCTCAGTGCCAGGATTACTAGTATACCTACAAAGAACACCTATTGCATAGGCAATGTCAGGTCTAGTACAATCTGTAGCATATCTCAAACTACCAATGATACTTGCATATTTATTCTGATTCACAGGTTCACCATTATTCGCAAATAATTTAACACAGTGATCAAAAGGAATACCAACCGCCACACAATCAAAGTAGTGATACTTCTTCAACATTTTCTCAATGTAGTGTGACTGATCCAGCCATATGCCATCAGACGATCTTGTAATTTTGATTCCTAATATTACATCAGCCTCACCTAAGTCTTTCATATCAAAGTTAGAAGACAACAGGTTCTTGGTTTCTTTCACAACATGTAAATTGGAACCAAAGATTAGTAGATCATCAACATATAAACATATAATAACACATATCCCATCAGAGTACTTATAATAAATGCACTTGTCACTTTCATTTATCTTGAACCCACTGGTAATGATAAAGTTATCAAATTTCTCATGCCACTGTTTAGGTGCCTATTTCAACCCATAAAGTAACTTAAGTAATTTGCATACCTTTTGACCCTTACTTGGTTCCACGTAACCTGTTCGCTAATCCAAGTAAATCTCTTCTTCTAAATCCCCGTTTAGAAAAGTTGTCTTAACATCCATCTGATGAATAACAAGATTATAAACAGCAGCAACAGAAAATAAGACTCTAATGGATGTTATCCTCATAACAGGTGAATATGTGTCGAAGAAATCAAAGTTCTCTCTCTGTCGAAAACCCTTGATAACCAGCCTTGCTTTAAACTTGTCCACTGAACCATCGGTTTTAAACTTCATTCTTAAAGCACATTTGTTTCTTATAGTTTTGCAACCAGGGGGCAAATCAACAAGCTCCCAAGTTTTGTTATCCATGAGAGAATCAAGCTCACTCTGTATGGCTTCTCTCCAAAACTCAGAGCCAGAAGATGCAAGAGCTTCTTCAATGGAGGAGGGATCTCCTTCCAAAGCAAAAGTGACAAAATCGGGTCCCAGTTCCTTAGTAACCCTTGCTCTCTTACCTATTCTTGGTTCAGATTCTGTAACAATGTCTCTGTCATGTAATCTAGGTATATAAGTGTTAGAAACATCAGAAGTATATGCTTTGGAGGAAGACGCACCCCTACTATTTCTAGATAGGTATGGAAACCTATCTTCAAGAAATTCAGCATCAGATGATTCAAACAAGATATTAGTCTTCATATCTAGAAACCTGTAGGCCTTACTGTTCATAGCATAGCCAAGAAAGACACACTCATAAGTTTTGCTCTCAAGCTTTGAGATCTTGGGATCATGCTTCCTTACAAAAGCCAGACACCCCCATGTTCTGAAGTAACTCAAATTAGGTTTCCTGTTCTTCCATAGCTGATAAGGTATAACCTTTGTCTTAGAATTAGCAATTCTATTCAGCACATATCATACAGTCAAAACAGCTTCTCCCCATAAATTTGAGGGTGCTCTAGAACTAAGTAAGTAACATAGCAATAGTTAATTCCTTAAGAGTTTTGTTCTTACGTTCAGCTACTCCATTCATTTTAGGTGAATAAGGAGCTGTCGTCTCATGGATTATACCATGTGATTACAAGAAAATGTCAAAATCAGCAGAACCATATTCAGTATCTCTATCACTTCGAATTACTTTAATGTTCCTGTCATGTTGATTTTGAACCTCAAGAATATAAGCTTTAAAAGCATTAAACGCGTCACTTTTATTCTTCAGCAAATAAACATAAGCAAACTTCGAGCAATCATCAATAAAAGTAATAAAATATCTTTTGCCACCTCTAGTCAGAACTCCTTCAAGCTCACAGATATCAGTATGTACCAAGTTTAGCAGACTTGTACTCCTCTCAACTGATTTGTGAGGCTTCTTTGTGATTTTTGCCTTAGTGCAAGATTCACAGTGTGCAAAATCATCATCCAAGTTAGGAATTAAACCAAGTATGCTCATATTCTTAACATACTTCCTATTAATATGACATAATCTACCATGTCAAACATTAACAGAACAAGAGATCATGTAAGTAGAAGTTGAAGTTTTATTCATATCAGCAACATTCAACTTAAACATCCCATTACATGCATAACCCTTACCAATAAAGACTTAGTGATCACATATTGATCACTACCTATGACTTGCTGAAACCCAGCCTTGTTCAAAATAAAACCAGAAACCAAATTCTTCCTAATCTCAGGAGTATGAAGCATATCCTTTAGCAGCAGTTTCTTCCCAGAAGTGAACTGCAACTCAACATCACCAGTACCCAGAACCTTGGTTGTATGATTATCACCAAGTAGAACTTCCTGATTCGTAGTTGTGGTATAACTCTTGAATCAGTTCCAATTATAGCAAACGTGCCTAGAAGCACCAGTATAAGCCTACCATCCCTCACAGACATTAACAGAATTGACCTCAATTATCATAACAACAAAAGGTTCCTCAGTAACATTAGCCTCACTGACTTTATGAAACTTACAGTTTCTAGCATAATCCCCCTTCTTCTTGCAAGTATAACAGACAACTTTTGACATGTAAACGGGTGGTTTCTGATTCATATGCAACTTATTCTAGTTCTAATTTTGTGGACCCTTCTTGTTAACAGGTTTGTTCTTCATGGCCTTCTTGTTAGGCTTCAAATTAGATTTAGTCTTACTGGTTTGTTAGTTTACCACATTAACATTAGCCTTAGCAGATAACATGCCAACTTCCTCATTAAGGTATTGTTTTCATGATTCCTCTTCTATATGGAGTCTCATAATAAGACTCTCCATCGAAAACTCCTTAGACTTATGCCTAAGTATGTTCCTGAAATCCTTCCAAGAGGGAGGAAGCTTATCAATGATGACAGCAACCTGAAATTGCCTGTTAATTTTCATCCCTTCTGAAAGTATCTCATGAACAATAATTTGTAGGTCATGGCATTGAGACACAACAGATTTGTCATATACCATCTAAAACTTAAGATAACGACTTACAACGTATTTTTTGGAGCCAGCTTCCTCAGTATCACACTTCTTTTGAAGGGCTTCCCAAACATCAGAAGCAGATGGAAGTTAATAGTATAAGTCATATAGATCATCAGCAAGCGAGTTCAGGATGTAATTCTTACACTTGAAATCCGCAGCGATCCACTTATCAACAAAGAATGATAGAAAGCGGTGTTCCAAAGAAAACATCTTCATCTGGAATCGGTTCATTTAGAATGGTTTCCACTTTCACCAGGGTTAGATAGAACATCATCTTCGCCTTCCACCGCTTGAAGTGCTCACCAGCAAATTTGAACTGTCGATTATGGCTATTGTCGTTGTGGGACTTGGACTGGTTACCTTTTTAATGTTCCATTGTCAAACAACCTTAAAATTGTTAGTAACAATTGCTGCAAGAAGAACAAACTGTGAATATAAAGAAGGCTGGCTGAGGCACGGATCAAACGCTTTCTTTAAGGTTGTTTCGCGTCTGTTCCTCTTTATGCAGACAAAGCGCGTCAACCTCCAGGATACAACAGCCAGTTATACTCTCCTTTGTTTACTGCAGATAAACCAAAGAAGAAAAAGAAGAATCACGACACTGATCTTATGATTGCCCAAAATGTAGTATAGAAAATAGTTTTTTCGCTTATATTATAGGCTGCTGATATAGGAGTATTTATAGAGGAAAAACGTGAAGCACTTAGTAGATCCGGATTGTAGGGAACTGCTTCAATTTCCCGATAAGGATTGGATTCTACAAGTCTATCACGTTTATGTTTCCCAATCCATATCCAATTCTGTTTCCAAACTTATCCGGAAATAGTTTACCAAAAAGAAGATAAGGGATCAAAGAGAGCTCAAGCCCAAGCCATAAGCCAGAGCCCGGCCCGGTTCGGTTCGGCGTGCGCGCGTGTGGCTTTGTGTGAGTCCTCCCTCCTAACCCAAAAGCCTTTGTACCCTAAGGGCATGCCCTTAGTATGGGACTTTCACTTATAAACACTATTCACTAGTGTTTCTTCTCCTATGTGGGACTAAAGTTCTCTACTTAAACAACTATCCCACAAAAAGGTTAAGGGATCAAACCACAACAAAGTCACTCCAAACACTAACCGCTTGTTTTATTGAAAAATAACCTAATATTTTGTAGGTGAAGTTGTGGTTGTTTTAGATTTGGTCCTTATTTAAGGTCCTTTTAGGAGCCGGGCTGATATATATGTGATGGGTGGAAAGTAGAAATTATGTTCAGGGCATTTGCCTCGACAAAATATACATTTGTCCTATAAGACTATTATGAGTTCATGTATGGATACAAGAAACATGGTTTTTAGTGACAAAAATAAACGTCGCTGAATATTGATAAAACGTGGCTAATGATATTTAGCGATGATTTTTGGAGTATTTTCACATCGTAGCCAATGATATAGTTGGCAATTATATAGAGCTGCGCTTTTTTAATGTCGATAAATGTGGCACCTTCAGCGACAATGGTAACTGTCGCCATTGCCCTAATTTCATCACTAATTTATTTTCGCGTTCTCAATGCAATAATGTCGCAAAAGGTGAATGTTTTGAGACGTTTTCCAAATCATCGATAATGAGGCCTTACTTAGCAACATTTATATCGTCGGTAAATGCCCAAAAAATGTAGTATTATTGGCAACGTTTTGATCATCTCTACAAGTCTAAAAAATTTGAAAAATTGGTGTTATTAGCAACGTTTTTATTAGGGGTGTGCACGGGTTGGTTCGGGTCAGGTTTGGGACTAAACCGACCACCGAACTGACCCTATCGGTTTATGTTTTTCTAGAACCGAACCGAACCGGGTGGGTTATACTAACCAAACTAAACTAATTTCCAGCTGAATCGATATTCGAACCGAACCGATTGGATTACGGTTTAACCAATATTAACCGACCCGAACTGACTAGTTTTCACATATTTTAAAATTAAATCAATTAAATATGTATATTTTAGTATATAGTATATATGGCAGGTCGGTTCGGGTCGGGTTTGGGACTAAACCAATGACCGAACCGACCCTATCGGTTTTCATATATACTGACCCGAACTGAACCGACTAATAAACATAACCGACCTAAAACCGACCGGTTCGATTCGGTCAGTTTTGTTGGTTTGGCCGGTTTTATGCACACCCCTAGTTTTATCCGTCGTCAAAGGTCTAAAATATTTGAATTTTGAGTGTTTTTAGCGACATTGTTATCATCGTCAAAGGTTTAAAATATTTGAATTTTGAGTGTTTTAGCGATCGTCAAAAGTATAAAATATATAAATTTTGAGTGTTTGAGTGAAGTTTTTATTGTCGTCAAAACTTTAAAATATTTGAATTTTGAGTGTTTTAAGCAATGTTCTAATCGTCGCTAGAAGCAATAGATATGAGACTATTTTCATCACTAATATCGTTGTCAATTTTGCACTATTTGTACAATTTTCACCTGTCCCCCTCCCATCCAATTACCATTCAACAAATAAACCTAAAATAAAACAACCAGAACATTAATTATATAATAATATGCATCAAATTTTCAATAAATAAAAATGTGTCAATTCACTCAATTAGAAATAAAAGAGAGTTGCATCATCCCCCTTTCATAATTTTTTCTAAATTCATATTAATAAAAGTATTAACTTAAACAAGCACAATTCTAAACATCCCTCTAGCAGGTTACGAATGGAACCGTCTTCACAAAAAAATAAAAAATTGACCAATAGCATTTAGATTCATCGGAGGCCTCTTGCAATTCCTTATCGCCATTTCTTCACAAAAAATAATACCACTTCTCTTTTGACGGAAGATTATATGCACATTAAGATGTTATCCATTAGACTACCCAAAAAAAAATGTGAAACCAAAAATATAATAGTTTCGTTATGTCAACATTAAAATCCAGTGAACACAACTAAGAAAGCAAGAATTCAACTAAGATAGGCCACCAGACATGATGCAGCACCACTACCAAGAGACATATAAATACACTTACACCCATTTGCCAATGTTGGTATCAAATCAGTCAAAATAAAAAAAATATGAAGGATTAAGGATTACATTATTTTTTTTTGTTTTGCCCATATACTCACTGGAATAGTGTTAGTTAAGTGCTCATTGACCGTAGCAGTCTTACAGGCAAAAACAAAGGTTACAGTAGTTCAATGCTATAACATGCAGATCAAGGACAAGTCATGTGAAATAAAACAGAATGCAATACAATAGAAAATTACACCTTAAGCAAGTCCCCCATATCCCAAACTATTGAGAAACCTAAAATACGTGTTTAGTTAACATACAACCACATGACAAACTCCTATAACAAATAAGAAAATGAGACTACATTAACCCACTCACCCAATTTATTAGGCATCTGTCAAGCATATTTAACTAAATATATTAACTAATTAAGTGATCATGTCCCAATCTGAAATACATATAGCCCATTGCCTCATAATGCATACATGGTACTTGAAGCAAAGATGGAGACGGTCCACTAGGCAGCTACATGAGGTGAGAGTAACACATACCTTAAGGGAAGTCAACTTTGCTGTTGATGCTGCAGCAAAATGGAGAGCACAGTTGGCTAAGGACGTCTCTCTAGGGTTGCTCTAGGCCAGACTTTGTAACTGTACTAGAAAGTCCACATAGGATCTACTTTAGGTTATCCTAATGTAACAACTTGATGTTTCAAAGGGCTCCTCCCTCGCCACAGACTTATCTTCCACTCAATTCATAAAATATCTTGTGTGCAAAAAAAAAAAAACACTAAGTGTTACAGGCTAATAACATCTGATCAGGAGATCGAGTACACTTGGCCAATAAACTGAACAAGCATATTCAACATCAGATCCCACTAGTGTAGAACAAACAGTAACATAGCCATCATCCACTCCTACTTCAGGAAGTGACAACATTGCTAATACGTATTCCACTACACCTTTGAGGAGATACAAGTATGATATTCAGGTTTACAATGACTTCATCATAGTGAAAAGCCCATGCAGAAAATTCAATGAAGGCAACCCAGATAGTGATGCATGATACAGAGGCTTATTCATTCCAATGGTGTAGTGAATTTAGGTTTCTATGGGACTTCAAACAAACTAAAACCCAATCAATCAACACCACAACAGATCAAAAAACAATTAAGTTCATAAATCATACCACATAGAAGGAGGACCACCAAGCTTCTCCATGAGATAGTCCAACTGGTGTTGTTGTTGTTCATTGTGTCTTGTGTGCTGCTTCTATTTCTTCAGTCGCTACATTCCATGCATGCTCGCAACTCTTCAAGTTGAGACTCTGCCTCCTCTGCCCTTGCCCTCAACTGATCCACATCTGGATGCCCATATCCACCACACGTTTATGGGATATCCAGCCACACATTTATGGGATGGGGGCGCCTCACCATGTCCAAGACCCCATTTATAACCAAGTCTTACGCCCAAGACTTCATCAAAAATCTCTTCTTCTGTCAAAGGGTTAGAACCTTCCGGTATAGGTTGATTTTGGAGTTCCACCATTCTCTCCTAAAAAGAAAACAAATAAATATAAAACTACGATTTAGTTAACTTAAAGGGTAAGTACAAGTTAATTACATAATTATTTTCTGCTTCAGGAGAAACCCAACCTTTTTTGTCACTGAAATGAGTCTTACGATACAGTGCAATCATCCCAACCTCTTGTTGAGTCTCAGGATCAACTGGTTGTGTCATTTCAAAAGTCAAACAAACTCCCAAAGTTAGTACTAGAAGAAGACATGAAAAAACTATTTCTAATATCTAAAATGAATCATTTAATTAACTATACCATGTCAGCCCAGATACGCATAAAAGATTTTGAACCAACACAATGGTTGACGATGAGGCATGAACAACTGTACTAGTTATGCATACTAACATCCTAGATTAAAACAAATAAACTAGCTATTTATCAAAAAAAAAAAAAAAAAAATGTTATATATAATGTGTATAATTCCAACAACTAACCCTTTAGCATTGCCACTTCCCACACTGCCATAACCTCTTCTTTATATAATGATGTGTAAACTCACCTTGAGCTTATCTGTTTCCCATATATCGCACCAACTCTCCCAAGACTCTTGTGATACACTATTAAATGGGCGTTGATGTTTGTTCACATTATTCGGAAGGCCCGCATAGTACTTGTGAAGAGCACACCTATGATCTCTAATATAATTATTAACCGCAGTTTCGACATGTGGTAGATGTATGTCCATGTCAAACTTTTCCTACAAAAAACAAATAAAATAAAATATAGACAAATATTATAAAAACATGATTTTAAGTATGATCCTTAAAGAGCTACAGTAAAACAAAATAATTAATAAGCAAACATTCTTTACTAAAACAAGCTTGTTAAGACTCTTCTTTGATCATCAGTCGTCGTTCCAGTAATGGGAAAAAGGATGTATTCTATACCTAGCAATGATGCCAAGCTCGGTGATCCACTGTTGGCTCCAATTTCCTACAGGCCTATCTTTCCTAATAGCAATCTCTATCCTTGGTTTTCCACCCCCTCAGTGGTTCTTTAGAATTAGGTTTTGGGTCTTCTTTCTAGGCTCCCGAGTTTTGGCTTTAATAGTGTTATTAAGAAGACAAGATATTTGTTAGTAAGCATTGTACCAACACTAGTAGAACCGTAAAAGATTGGTTAGAACCGTAAAAGATTGGTATGAAGAAGAATAGTACGAAATTAAGAAAGAATTATACCAACACCAGAACCATCTTGTGCGGGTTGAGTGGCCTGAGACTGTGAAGTAACACAAGCACGCGATGAACGACCAAGTCCCATAGCTGCATCAAAGCATATCAAATACTAATACTTTTTAACAAAAGATTTATGTGATATTAATACAAAGAATAGCTTAAAATATACTAGTTCAATAAGTTATAAAAAAAAACATTAATTATTTTCATCCATCAGCAAATGCAACAACAATAACAGTGCATTACAATATCAAAAAGCAATAAAAAAAACCTACAAGTATTAACGTGTGGTATAAATTTATTAGCATTTGAAAAATAAAAAATTTTATATAAGAAAAATACCAAACATTACATAATTAATCAATATCAGTATCATCATCATTCGAAAGAATCTCCTCCTCAATATAATAATCTATCAATGTATCATCTTCTTCAGTGTCATAATCACTGGCCATAAAAGTATCTTCAGTCTGGTTAGCGTCCACAATATTGTTGAAGACCTCATTTGCATCAACCTCTTCAGCCTCATCTAGGTTCACATCATCTCTATTCATTTGCACAAGTATAACTTCCTCACTTTGAAGTTCATCAACTATGAGCTGCTCCTCTTGTTGATAAGTCTCATCATTCTGATGTACTCCGATTTCTTCTTCCTCTTTCTCTAGAACATCAAACGTGTTCTTGATAAGAGCCCAAAACTGTAGTTTTAACCCTGTAACAGACATACCTTTAGACCAATTATGTGAGTAATAATTAAGAGTTAACACTGATTACGTGTTTTTATGCATTTCAGGCTTCAAAGTCCATTATATGCAGAAATGTGCCACTTTAGCGAGATAAAGAAGCAGAGGTCGGTTACTAAGGAGTTCCGTGATTAAAGACTAAGTTTCTAAAAGACAAAGCCTTTCCAAAAGCCCGGTCAAAAGCTGAAAAGTCGACGCGGGCGTAAAACAAAGACACAAAGTCGTAGTGAGAACTTAGAAAGGCCATATCTTTGGACTCAGACCTCGGAATGAGGCCTACCTTATGTCAAAACGACCGGCTCGGAAAGAGCTTTCCAATGGTCTAAGCCTTGATCCAATCAAAGGAGCAGAAGTGGACGAAAAGTCTGTTGAAGCCAACTGCAGCTGAAGAGGCCTTTTTGGACTGAAAGATTTGGGTTTTGGGCCTGATTCTCTGGCCCAAAACATGGCTCCAAGCCCATGCACGATTTTTGGATATGAAAGTATAAAAACAAAAGCTTAACTCTTTGTTAATGGTAGATAGTTAGACCTAGATTAGATTTAGATTAGTTAGCCTCCATTAATGAATTCTAGATCTAGTTTTTCATGTAGATTAATTAAGTTTAGTTCCATTTCAATTATTGTATTAGATTAAACCTTTGAATCTTGTTCTTCATTTTGATTAGATCAATAAAGTAGTATTTTTATCAATTTCGATTTTGTCATTCCCATTTCTAAATCTAATTTCAATTCCTATCCTTATTTTATTTGAGTCATTAAATTATATTTCATTATTGTTTAATTAAGTAAATTTCAATTCTTTATATCATGTTTAGTTTAAATGTAATCGGAAATGATTGCGTAATGATTCTCGGCTAAACCTCCATTAGAGGGGGTTGAGAAGCCTTGATGAAAGCTTGATTCCGAATATCGTAGAATCGTCGTAATTTCCTTTCCACTCTAGAAACGATTAGTTCACCATGAGAATGGGTTTAATCGTTCACATGCTAGTTATGAATTGGTAGGAATGCCATGTGTAATTAGGGATTAGAAAGAACCAATTGTTCTGCGAAGCAGTTCAATTCGGATTACGATGATTCGTCGTTAATAGGATTGAGTCGAGTTAAGGTGGAATCAATCCCCCTCTAACTCCTTATCATAGAATCAACGTAGCATTCCCTTAGTTATTCCCATCGTCGACTAGTTGCATTTTGTGGGTAGTTGCATCGTAGTCTAGTTTCCTTTTCGTAAATCTCTCATTAGACTTTAAGTTAGAATACTTACACGCGAGAACATAGCATACGGAAGGACTAAGAGTGGAACGAATCACTCTACTCCACTATATCTCATAGACATGAGAGTAGAATCTTTGATAATATAGACCCAAAAGTTAAGTTTAGTTTTACTTGCGTTTAGAGTTCATCGCTTTATTTCGTAGGTAAAGACTATTCAATTTACTTATATCAGTTCCTATGAATTATCTTCTGTGCAACTTGCCAATCACCATGCAATTTGGTGTCTCCCACATAGAATACTCGACTTGCTTGTGTGGCCAACACAGATGGATCATCTTTATACCACTTCCTAGAGACATTAACACTAATGAAATGCCTATCTATATGGATTCCAGTTTTTTTCTTACTAACATCCCACCAATCACACTTGAAAAGCCAAACTCGTTTCCCAAATATATATTGTAACTCTATAACATCTGTTAGAACACCATAAAAGTCGAGATCATTTGATTGGTCATCCCCTTTAACAACCACACCACTATTTTGAGTCCGTAGAGTTCTCTCACAATCTCTAGTATGAAACCTAACTCCATTGATAACGCAACCACTATATCGAATCGCACGATGATCGGGATCGCATGACAGTGAATATAAATCATCAGTTGCCTTGGGAGATTTCTTATAATACAGTCGTTCCATCTATCAAATGGAAAACAAAAAATAAAATAAGTGAAGGTCTTTCATAATCGAGTTAACCTAACTATGCGAGCCCGAAACCATTCAACAAAATGTTGTTCCTGGAGATACATCGAACAAAAAGTGAACATTTAGTGTCAATATAAGCTTGAGCAATGGAACCTTCTAGGTGTGCCCTATTACGAACATATTGTTTTAGAGTTTTGAGAAACCTGCGTTAAAGTGTTATATAAGCTAAGTTAATTAAAAGTACCAAAGTATGATAGTATTTTAGTTGCAAACTAAGTAGAATATAGTTATAAACATCACCTTTCAATAGGATACATCCACCGGTATTGTACAGGTCCACCAACTATTGCCTCACGAGGCAAATGGACTGCCAAGTGGACCATGACATCGAAGAATGTTGGTGGAAAAATCAGTTCGAGCTTACAAAGTATCACTGCAATGTCCTTTTCCAATTTCTCGAGTAATTCAACTTTTAACGATTTGCAACAAAGATCTCTAAAGAAGAACCCGAGTTCAATTAGAGTAGAGGATACATCACTAGCCAAAAAACCACAAAGTGCAACTGGGAGAACTCGTTGTAGAAGTACATGGCAATCATGACTCTTGAGTCCATGTACTTTGCAATCTATAACATTTACACATCGAGAAATGTTTGACCCATAACCATCTGGAAACTTCACTATTTTCAACCATTCACAGAAAATCTTTCTTTCAACAAGACACAATGTATAACATGCAAAGGGTACAACAAACTTATTACCCTTTGGAATTAGATGCAACTCTAGTCTAATACCCAATTTGCCCAAATCCAACCGAGCTTTTGCTGAATCTTTTGTCTTCCCATCTAGGTTCAACAATGTCCTTAAAACACTTTCACAAATGTTCTTCTCAATGTGCATAACATCAAGGTTGTGGGGGAATTTAAAAGTTCGCTAATAAGCTAGGTAATTGAAAAAATATGATATGTTTTGTCCAGTTCAACTCAATCTCAATACACTTCCTCTTCTTATAATCTGGATGCTTTCCGAACCCTTGTTCCTCAACATGTTCTAACTGCTTTAAGGCACCTTCCCCAGTCAACTTGATAGGAGGCAACCTACTCCAATTGTTTCCATTAAATAATTGCCTAGCACGCTCTGTCAAAGGATGCCTTGGCTGCAAAAACCTACAGTGGTTCATATAACATAACTTCCTACCATTTTTCAAGTACATAGAACATGTATCCTTGTTGCACGTTGGACATGCTAGTTTGCCTTCTGTAGACCAACCGGATAAATTAGCAAATATAGGAAAGTCATTTATAGACCACACTAATGCAGCGTGTAACCGAAATGTCTGTTTTATTATGGCATCGTATGTATCCACACCATCTACCCACAACTCTTTCAGTTCCTTTATTAATGGTTGTAAATACACATCAATGTCATATCCAGGTGCTTTAGGCCTAGCGATAAGAAGAGACATGAAAATGAACATCTCCTTCATACATTTCCAAGGAAGCATATTATACGGCATAAGCAGTATTGGGCTACTGGCCACATGCTATAGATACTGCTCATGTCAGAAAAAGGTTGAACCAGTCACTTGCTAGGCCAAGACAGATATTGCGGGGATTGCTAGAAAACCACTCATGTTCCTTGTCAAACTCTTTCCAAGCTTCAGAATCAGCAGGATGTCAAGTATAATTGTTAGTGTAGTCTTGTAGTTGCTCCTTCTTGGCATGTTTGTTGGGGGGTCATCTTGGTTACAATATATGCTTTTGTTCACATATGGAATGTATCTGTTAGAATATTGAAAATTACTCTGTACTTTGAAGGGTTTGTTAAGCACCTGCGCAGCATTGTAGGAACCGGAAAAAACTGCGATTTAACTTGAACCGTAAGGAAACCAAGGCAACTCGTCGGCAGAACTGGAAATTCACAAAACCACATTGAATCGGATGTGGTTTGTGTAAAAATTGCAAATTGAGAGTTAACACTAGAATCGTATGGTTTGTGAATAACTCAAAGAGAGAGAACCACATGATATCGAACATAGAGAAAATCTCATAGAGAGAGAAAGAGATAACTCGAGCTTTTACTTACAGATTCGTGGTCGGAGTGCTTGAACTTGAGAGAGATGATGTCACACCCCGAATTTCGACAAAATCGGAAAAACAATATTTGTTATCGACTCTTCGATTTTTTAGGTGTGAAAACACAACCAACTATAAAAAAAACTTATCATTGTTGAATTATTCTAATAATATGAAACTAATAAAAAAAAATTACATAAACCAAAGTCCTTTTCCTTATAAAAATTTACAAATATGATTAAATAACTCCTCAATTATTATTACAACAAAAAACAACTTTTATCTCGAACCTATTACACCTTATTACAGTGAAAACCAATCAACAATCTTTCTTGAAACATTAATGCAAGCCACATGTAGCAATAAACCTTCTTCGATCAACACTAGTCCTGTCAAGACTTATCAACTATGTTCATTTTATTAACATACCTGATAAACAAACATGTAAATCGGGTTAACATTATAAACAATGCTGGTATGAATAGTCCTAAAATACAAATCATATTTATACATATATATACACAATCAATAAAGTAGTTAATTAGTTCTTCCACCAATGTGTCTTAACTTCCAACTAATATTACAACATCAATACGTACAATAATTTAAGGCAGGTAGTTCCTCCACTGAGGTGCCTTAGCTTCCAATTCAACAATAATAAGACATTTCCTCCACCGAGCCGCCTTAGCTTCAAACTATATCAACTACATCTAATACCAAAGTAACAAAGGTAAAACTTACTTTATACTTACGTAAGTCGAATCACAGAGCGGGTCAACCCTTGCAAAAATAATTAATTCAACCCACCTTTATGCAAAACCATTGTGAGTACAAATAAAATACAACAAAACAAAATATATCATATTCATAATTTCATTCATCTCATCAAACAAAAGAGAAACAATCTCCACAACAAATTTCGCAACCATAGTCAACCATTTATTATAGATTTAATGTACACTTCGACATATCATCATAATTATTATTTCAAGTATTTTAAGTGTCTCTAAAATCACGTCGTCTCTATGTTTTATCTAGTTTCCTGTCTACCACAATCGCTCCCCTCAATCGAGCCGAACATGCACATCCACATGCCTCTCTCACATAATGGAACCACTTCGTGCGTAGTTACCCTAAGCGGGATGTCGCATACCAAGTAACCTCCACACGAACGCCAAAACTATGTGAGTAAGCCTTCATTAGACATAAAATATTGCACGTCTCGTTCTGAATTGGCGACGCGACAATCAAAGCCATCATTTGGCTACAAGGGCTCCAAGTTCCCTTAAATTCACATTCTCTTAAAAAACATTTTTCATATTTATCACAAGAGTTGTGGTAGCTAGGAGCCAGGATTTTCGTTACGTAATTTATTCAAATATCGTTCATTTATTTCTCATAACCATTCTACTATATCACGTGTCAATTAAATATATTGTACCAAACACCACGTTTAAATATATCATCATTCCACTTTATCACGTGCCAATAAAATATATATTGCACTAAACACATTTGAATATATTGTCCATTCCACTTTATAACGCGCCAATAAAATATATTTCACTAAACACCACATTTGAATATATCATGCATACCACATTTAAGATTGTCTTAAATTTATCTAAAGACATTGTCAAAGTATTTCATAGCAACTCAATCATAAACATGATGCCAATTTTATTTACGTATCATTCCTAAAAAACATTGCAGAGAGGACACACATCTTAAAATAATAATGATATTATATCATTAATAAGGGAAGTCAAAATGGCTAAGAGAATGCAACGTAACACACCATGACATTGGTAATTAATTAATATAGCATCATTTAAATGTATTGAATAATCATAAAAGTGTTGCAGACCACTATATAACATTTATAACATCAACTTTAATATATACAGTAATGCCATCAAGGTTTAGAAGAGCTACAATACTAGGGCAGAGAATGGGTCGGGTTCGGGTCGGATATGGCTATATCCGAATCCAAACTCGAATAGTTTGACAATATCTGAACCTAAACCTGAATCCGAATAAAACCGAAATCTTCTATCCGAACCCGAACCGAACCCGACGAACCTGAATCGAAGTCTTAAATTTATCTAAAGATATTGTCAAAGTATTTCATAGCAACTCAATCATAAACATGATGCCAATTTTATTTACGTATCATTCCTAAAAAATATTGCAAAGAGGACACACACCTTAAAATAACAATGATATTATATCATTAATAAGGGAAGTCAAAATGGCTAAGAGAATGCAACGTAACACACCATGACATTGGTAATTAATTAATATAGCATCATTTAAATGTATTGAATAATCATAAAAGTGTTGTAGACCACTATATAACATTTATAACAACAACTTTGATATATATAGTAATGCCATCAAGGTTTAGAAGAGCTACAATACTAGGGCAGGGAACGGGTCAGGTTCGGGTCGGATATGGCTATATCCGAATCCGAACTCAAATAGTTTGACAATATTCGAACCCGAACCCGAATCCGAATAAAACCGAAATCTTCTATCCGAACCCGACCAACCCGATCGGATAATACTAAAAAAAAAAAAAAAAAAAAAAAAAAACCCCAAAAAATATATCCGAACCTTAACCCGACCTGAATAAATAATCGGATATGAAAACCGACCCGATCTTGAACTATTCGGATCTGGGTCGGGTCGGGTTCGGGTCAAACCCGACCCGATTCCCTGCCCTATACAATACACATAATCGTTGATCACAAGTGCTACAATAACATCAATAATGATTACAGTGCTACAATATGCGCTACAGTATATATCATTAATAATCACACCATTAATAATAATATACACTGCATTACGCTACAGTGCATGTTCATAGCATTTCATTAGAAAACAAAGTTTATAGCACTTAATAAAACAACGTGATTTATTAAAAGCAAAGCAAAATTCGTTCGTTGCATAGCCATTAATGAAATTCTCATTCTAACATATAAATTTTTAATGGAATCTAAGCTAACCAAATCAACTATTACTCATATTAAACTAGCACTTTCAAAAGCATGCATTAAATCATAAATTTAATCCATATTCATGTTTTCATTCGCACACAACAACAACAACAACAAACAAAATATTTCTTTCATAGTATGAATATTATATTTTAATACAAACAAAAAAATAATAGCAACTCGCCTCTTGCATCTACAAAAAGAATATATATAATAGAAATCACGTTACACCACGCCAAAAATCCGATCAAATGCTAAGAGATGCACAAATCCGCCATTTCTCCTTATTCTTTCTTTTAGTTAACTTGTTTAGTTCTAAGCAAAAACTCATTTTCTTAAAATCCTAAATTTATGATAAGTCATTCCATTATAAAGAAATCTCTACCATATTTTATGTTTAACTTTAAAAAACTTTTTTTTTTACCAAATATCTCTATTCATAAAATATAGAATATTATTCTCTATTAAATGTACTCAATTTATTACATACCTTATATTAATATCTTCTTTCATCTTTTTTTGAAGACTTTCCAAATATTAAAAATCTCTACACAAAAATTTAAAATTTTAATTTTAATTTCCTATTTCAAAAATATTATCTTATTTTCCCTCCTTTCTCTTTTTATAAAAAAAATTAAACCAATCTAATAACACATTGACCATGAATTAAATATCAAATTCCACAAATACTAAATATTGTAAAATAATAATGTACAAAATAAAAAGGCTCTTACATATGAGCAGAAGTGGAGAAAAGAGAGGCATAGAGATCGAGTGGTCGGAGTGCTTGAACTGGAGAGAGAGAGGCAAAACTGTTGGAGAAGAAGACTGCCCGATTGTTTTATTTTCTAAGCCCTAGTGGACTTTTTTAATTGGTATTTGGGCTTGTAACTTAAATGTTTAATTCGGTCTTTATATTTCTTTTTATTTTGGATAGACCTTTTATAAACAAATTGGGCCAAAAAACATGGAATATTGTTTTAAACTATGCAACAATTACAAACCGGGCCATCTTTATTGGGCCTACTTTAAAGGTTTATAAGTAACACGGTTTTAAAACTTCATTCATGTATAGGTTTCTAATCATACATATATTTTTTGAAGTCTAAAATACTTGGGGAAATGTTTTTTACGATTTACGATACGGTTTAAGATTTAATATATGACTCTTAACCTTTACGGTTTAAGATATGAGTTACGATTCTACAACATTGCACCTACATATTGGTCATGATCGAGTCTCGAACATATGGGTTAGATATGTAGTCCCACTGTTACAAGTGTTTGGCTGATCCATGTTTATTATCTTCTGTATGATCAGTAGTTTTGGGTTGGTTACAAAGATTCTGATTTGAATATATAATGAATTAGGTAGTTGGGAAGTAATGGAGGACTTGTGATAAACTTAATTAAATTGTGTCAAGGTGGCTCATTAACATATATTATAGAGATTGTTGATAAGATGATAAGATTACTTCATTGTTGATACATATATATATGGTTTCAGGGATTTCGATGTTGATGTTGCCCCTAGATGCAATCCAATTTTGTTTTCAGAAACTTGAGACGAAAAAGGATCGCCAAACGTTCCGAAAAGTTTGCAAAATGTTAAGAGGTGTAGCACCTGTGCCTCCTCGAAAAGACCCATCATGGTTGAGCTTCTATGCTGCCAAGAAGGGGACTTGTATTGGAATATACGTTGGAACGACTAATTCATGCGTTTGTGTTTATAAGAATGGTCATCCTGAAATTGTAAGAAACGAAGAAGGAAATCTCCTTACTCCGTGATGGGTTGCATTCAATGATAATGGTGAGGCGCTGATCGGTGAGGCTGCAAAGAAACATGCAGTTGTTAATGTTGCGAGGTCCATTTTCGATGTCAAAAGTCTTCTCCGAAGAAAGTAATAGTAGTTTCTAATGATATCATGCATGTGTCAGTTAAAGCAATATGGTTCAGTTAAAACAATGCCTTCTTATCGCAAGTTTTATAATTCATAGCATTTTAGATAAGTTCATAAAGATACATTCATATGATGTGTTTTTTCGATCATCTCTATAGCCTACCATAGTTTGCTTAGGGAGTCTTGAAGATATGATTTAAATATGACAAATGGTTTTAGTCCTTTGGTGTATGTAGAATTATGTCTTAACACCAATAAGTATCTTCCTTAGAAGTCCTATCATAACATTGTCTTCATATATGATTTATTAATCAATACAATTTACATATTATCACAACTGATCGATTTTGTTGTTTCTTTGAGTTATTTTTACCATATCTTTAGATTTTTATTTTTTATATTGTAGACATGTGTTGCAACGAGGTAATTGTTTGCTTGGGGAGTTCTTAAGTTAAGATCTATTTACATCAAATATGTTGTGTAGAGCTATAGGTTAATCAATTAAGTACACCTAGCTTCTCATTAATAACCCTATACTGTCGAGTATAATTGTAGCTGTAGTGTAGTAGTTGCTCCGCTTCTTGGCATGTTTGTTGAGGGTCTACTTGATTACAATGCTTTTGTTCACATATGGAATGTATGTTAGAATATTGAAAATTACTCCATACTTTGAAGGGTTTGTTAAGCACCTACGCAATGTTGTAGGAACAAAAAAAAATCGCGATTTAACTTGCGGTTTAACTCGACCAAACCCCAAATCTCAAACTAATTTATGATTCATAATTTAAAAAAGAAAATGGAAAATAACAAGTTTAGATATAAAACAAATAATTATTTCAAATAATTAAGTGAAATATGTTTGTACAAAATTTGAAAACCCTGAACCCTAAACCTTAAACCCCAAACCCCCAAACTAGTTTATGATTCACAATTTGAAAAAGAAAATAAAAAACAACAAGTTTAGATATAAAACAAATTATTATTTTGAATAATTAAGTGAAATATGTTGGTATGCAATTTGTAAACTCTGAATCCTAAACCCTAAACCCCAAACCCCAAACTCCCAAACTAGTTTATGATTCACAATTTGAAAAAAAAAAATAACAAGTTTAGATATCAAACAAATTATTATTTCGAATAATTAAGTGAAATATGTTGGTACAAAATTTATAAACATGAACCCTAAACCCTAAACCCCAAACTAATTTATGATTCACAATTTGAAAAAGAAAATAAAAAATAACAAGTTTAGATATAAAATAAATTGTTATTTCGAATAATTAAGTGAAATATGTTGGTACGAAATTTATAAACTCTGAACCCTAAACCCCAAACCCCCAAATTAGTTTATGATTCACAATTTGAAAAAGAAAATAACAAATAACAAATTTAGATGTAAAACAAATTATTATTTTGAATAACTAAATAAAATATGTTGGTACGAAATTTGTAAACCCTGAACGCTAAACCCCAAACCCCAAACTAGTTTATGATTCACAATTAAAAAAAAAGTTTAGATATAAAACAAATTATTATTCTAGATTTTGGCATATTTGATTATATATTTTAACTTGGTTATATAGATACTATGTCATAACAGATAAAGAGTGCAGAGTGCATGTAATTGTGTTGGTGCAACTAATTGTGTTGTTCCTAATCCAATTTTTTAAATCGGATTTCAATTTTTCTAATTCAATTGGGATGTGTTGATAATTGATCATTACTAATTCAATTTTATAAATCATTGTTTAAATAAATTATTGTACAATTATGATCGATTAATGATTTTGTATTATAAGAAAAGTGTTCGGTGTTTATGTATAAGAAAAGTGTAATTGATGTTTATGTAATCAATTTTTATTGGTTAATCGGGCTAATCACTGGTTAATTAGAAATCTCCTTGGTTTAGAACTTCTCAATTATTTTAGTCCAAACGACTCACACAGGTTGCCCCATAGAAGCCCCAAACGACCCAGCCATACTGCTTACATGTGATACCAAACAATATGTTCAAGCTGTTTGAGTGTACACTCAAACGATATGGTGATACCATTTGAGTGTACACTACACTCAAACGACACACTCAGACTATTCCATGGAGATTCCAGGAGCCAATTCTCAAATGACAAGCTCAGACCGCGTGGATGTACACTATAACGATATGTTTAAGCTGCTGTTTAGGTGTACACTCAAATGATGTGGTGGTACCGTTTGAGTGTACACTCAAACGGCACTAGCAGACAGTTCCATGGAGATTCCAGGAGCCAATTCTTAAACAACATACTCATACCGCGTGGTTGTACACTAGAACAACATGGTGGTATCGTTTGAGTATATACTCAAACAACATAGTGAGACCGTTTTACACTCAAACGACCCAAAGGTTTCGTTATGGCAAGACCGGTTGTATTGGTTGTTGGGTTTGGGCTTTGATAGCAAACTTGTAATATGGCAAACTTGTAAAATTTCTTTTTTTTGGGGGGTTGTCCAATCCAATTTGATGAGTGCCCAATTAAACTACATTATTATACTCGTATTACTATGGTTAAGAGAGAGCATGAGAAAAAGGAAGATAAAGGTGGGTCTGGTTTTTTGTTTAGAATTTAGATATAGAATTGAGATTCTTTGGTTAGTTCTAGATTTTGTTTGGTACGGGAAGTCCGTATAAGAGCATTTCCATATAGGGGAGGGATAGAGGCACATTCTAGCCACATTTTTCACATACAAATGAATTAAGGCATGGTTTTTTGTGGAGATGATCTCCCTACTATGAAGATCATTCTCACAAAAAATTATAATATTTGGATATGTCTAACCATGTAAAAATTAGTGTTCATTTTTTAGCTTTTAATCTAACGGTCCAAATTTTTTGTGAGCGTGTTATAAGGTTAGATTTTTTTGAATGAGCTGAATTTTTGTGAGCATGTTCTCCATAGCGGAGAGATCATCTCCACAAAAATTTAGCATTTAATTCAACTTTTAAGTCCAAGATTCTGTTTGTATTAATTTACAATGTGGCTAGAATGTGGCTACAGTGAATGTACCTCTCTAACATAAGACCTCATACACCACGAGTCCCAGGCCTCTCCTGCGGGCGATAGCAGAGCTCCCACTCCTCTCCCCTGACCTACATCTAATTAGGCCTCTCCTGCGGGCGATAGCAGAGCTCCCACTCCTCTCCCCTGACTTACATCTATCTTTCACCTTAGCCCTGAGATTTCCCCCTCTTCCCCCCCCCCCCCTTCCCCCATCACATCTCCCCACTATCATTAACCCCTTTTTCTTTTTCCTTTATCTTGTCTTTTTATACAGCAAGGCTAGGTATTATGCCAAATTCAACAGTTCTAGCTATAACCCAGCAGGAAGGTAGCAGTAGTAAGAGCCAGATAGAGATTTTACAACAGAAAATGCAAAAGCTTTTCTTTGGGAATAAACACTCTACCATAGAGATCAATTGTCTCAATGTGGAAGCTGAGGCAAATGAGGAACATACTCTGGTTGGGAAGATTCTTGGAGGACACCATCCTCCAAAACTGGATGAGGTTGGACAGGAGATTCATAGGCTATGGCAAACAACAGGGAAAATCGAATTAGGAAGGCTTGACAGAGATCATGTAAAGATAAAGTTTGAGAACAGCCAGGAATGCAATCATGTGATCACAAATGGACCATGGATGTTGGGAGGGCTCATATTCTCTGTAAAGGAGTGGACAGAGAGGGAAAAGGATGGAAGAATATAGGTTTGAACTAGTTAGTTTTTGGGTCCAGATATGGGAGCTACCAAAAGACAGGATTAACAGAGCAAATATTTGGACAATTGGAGAGGAACTGGGGATGGTCAAGGAAGTTGACACTTCTTGTCCACCTGAGTTCAACCAACCGGTTGCGCGTGTTAGAGTAGAAATGGATGTTAAGGAAAGACTAAGGAAGGAACAACAGATCAAGTTAGAGACTGGGGAAGTGCTAATGGTCAGATTCAAGTATGAAAAGCTGGAGATATTCTGCTACTTTTGTGGAGTCATTGGACATGATCACCTGAATTGCCGGATTAGAAACCAGTATCGATATGATCTGATTAAATGTGGGGGAAGCCTCAAGGATATTAAACCAAATTTCACCAGTCAGATAAAGGCAAACAAGTTTTACAACGGGGTTGCGTTTACGGGCACACAAACGTACACTATAGGAGGTACCCCCTCAAAACTTAGGTATGAAGAAACACCGGCACCGGAAAGGGAGAAATGGTCATGGGATTAATGGAAAAATGAACTATCGATCAAGACAAAGCAGATGGGGTGGTTCCACATCAGCAAAGGCAGATTGGTATAAGGACAAAAATAAGGTAGCAGATGTGGGGTCTGGAGACTGGGTGACAGCATCAGGTACAACGGCTAGCTCAACGGACAAATTTCAAACGGTCACTAAGATGGTACCATCAGACCCAACAAAAAAACAAGAGCTGGGCAGTCAGGCCCAAGGTCTAACTGGGAAGGAATATGGGCTGGTATTGGCAATGGATCAGGATGAAGAGGCAAAACAAAGCCCAACTGGAATTGAAAGTGAGAAGAAGCTGGGCTGCGACCTGGAAATGGGGGACCACAGGGATGAGCTGGGTCTAGTGGTAGCTGAGGACATAAATGAAAAAGAGCTGGGACTATCTCAAGCTTACCCTATATGCATCTCGAACAACACCAAGGTCTTAATTCAGGAGGAGGGGATGATAGATAGGTGCTACCCTAGTAGGCCTGCGGCTACCAGCAGATGCGAGCAGATTAGGTATCAGATTAACACCCCAACTACCACAGGAAAAGTTTTAGTTTCCAATGGAGTCTCGAGCCACACAAGAAGTGATTCGCAGAGAGAGCTTCAAGAAAAAGCTGAGCAACAAACCCAACACAAACCTACACGTGGCAGAGGTTTCAAAGTCATGGTTTCCCGAGGCAGAAAGGAAAAGATGTCAAAAGCAGAACCAAAATCCAGGCTGGGGAGTGCTGATAGAGAGCAAGAAAAACTAGCTCAGAAGGAACAAAAGAAAAGAAAACTTAGTCTGAGTGAGGAAGTGGAAGAAGAAATGGTGATGAATGGGGGAGAAGGATGGGTAAGGAGAAGCAAACGTATAGGGGAACAGAGATCAAAGAAAGCTAAACAAATGGCTGAAGAGCTGAGGAATAAAGGACAAGGACATCTCCTGATACTGAGAAATGCACATATAGTGCAGATATCAAGTGATTCAGCAGCATCTACCACCTCAGAGGAATATGTCGTCATTGACTCAACAACAGAACCAAGTCAGACAGAATCTGGAGGCACAAATGAGTCAATAACATCATATGAGTCAGGGGTTTCAGAGGAAATAATGGACAAGCATCAAGCTCCTATGGAGGTATACTTCTCGGATGATGAAGAGGATAAGATGGTGTATGACACAGAACAGCAAGGCAACAGAGAAATGATGGGATATGAGGCTGATGGGGACCAACACATATACCAACCACCTCCTCTGGCAATAGATGACACAAGTGTGTTAAGAAGCCTAAATCACAAGGAACCAGAAGAACAGAAAGCTCAGGACAACACAGGGCAAAGCTCGGCTAGTTTGAACAAACAGTGGGATGAAGATTACATCATGAGGGGACACAAAAGTGGAGGTTTCTACAGTGGGGGTCTGTCTACTCCCCCAGGGTTCGCGGTAGCTGTCCCATCACAGCTGCCTTGGTATCCATGACGATCCAAGCCTGGAATTGCCGGGGGATAGGCACCACCACGGCAGTTCAACAACTAAAGGACCTGATAGGTAGGTTTAATGTAGATATTGTCTGTTTGGCAGAAACGAAAGCAAGCAAAGAAAGGATTGACTATCTCAGTAAGCAGCTCAAGTTAAAGGGTCATTTTGCGGTTCCAGCTCAAGGTCAAAGTGGAGGGTTGGCAGTGTTATGGAAAGAAGGTGTGGATATGGAGATACTTGGGGCTTCAAAAAATCAAGTCACAGGTAAAATTACAAATTATTTTAGTACTGATGATTGGTTCTTTACTTTTGTTTATGGGGAACCGGCTGCTCACAATAGGAACAAAGTCTGGAATGAACTGAGGGGAATAGCCCCTTTGATTCCTGGACCCTGGTGCTTGTTTGGTGATTTCAACGCTATAGCCCAGTTAAATGAGAAGATTGGAGGGAAAAGCAAAATCACCAAAAGTATGCGAAGTTCAGTTAATAATGATGATAAATGACCTTGGATTGGTGGACTTGGGTTTTAAAGGCCCAAAGTTCACTTGGAGCAATAACCGGAGATTAGGGGATCATGTTCTTGAAAGGCTGGACAGAGCTATGGCTTCTCCTGAGTGGATAGCTCTGTTCCCTTATGCCAAAGTGCAAACTTATGCTAATGCTTCCTCTGACCATATATCCTTAATCATAAATCTGGAAAATAAGGAAGAAAGGAACCCCAGACCTTTTAAATTCTTCAAAATGTGGCTTGCAAACGATACTTGCAGACCTGTGATTGAGAATTCTTGGAATGCCATCACCCATGATCTTCCAGACAGCAATCTCATAAACAAGATGCATAAAACGAGATATGATCTCACTCTCTGGAACAGGCATGTGTTTGGGAATATCTTCACTAACATTAAGGCTGCTCAAAAAGAATTGGATAGAGTTCTAGCAAAACCTTTTTCTGCTGAAAACTATAATAAAGCTAAGGAGCTTAAAGATGTCTTGTTGGGGTGGTATGAAAAGGAGGAGGACTTTTGGAAACAAAAATCCTCCACAGACTGGGTAAAAGATGGAGGAAAAAACACTCGTTTCTATCATTTGTCCACCATCTATAGAAGGAGGAAAAATAAGATAGAAAAGATTAAAGATGATGATGGGGAGTGGAGAGAAGGCAGAACTGCTGTGGGAACCTCTCTCAATCAATACTTTATGAATATTTTCACTTCTGACCACCCGGAAAGGGATGAACAGATTATGAACTTGTTCACTAGTATTGTTAGTGAGAGGGAGAACGAGATTCTCACCAATACCCCGGACCAGGAGGATATTTGGAAGGTTGTTAAGAAGATGGGCAGCCTTAAATCCCCTGGTCCTGATGGCTTCCAAGGAGTTTTTTATAAGAAATGTTGGGACATTGTTGGGCCTGCTGTGGTCTCTTTTGTGCAAAATTTCTTTAACACTGGATATCTTAATCCAAAGTTCAATGAGACCTACATTGCCCTTATCCCCAAAGTGGTTAATCCTGACCATGCTTCCAAATTTAGACCAATCAGTCTTTGCAATTTTGGGTACAAAGTAGTATCTAAAATTCTTGCAACAAGACTGAAAGGTCTCATGAATAGGATCATTTCCCCTTTCCAAGGGGCTTTTATCAAGGGGAGAAGCATAGGGGACAATGTGGGGCTTGCATGTGAGGTGTTTCATAATATGAAAAACATGAAGTCAAAAACCGAGGGATGGTGTGCCCTCAAGATGGACATGGCTAAGGCTTATGACAGGGTGGAATGGGAGTTTGTGGACATGATTTTTGAAAAGCTAGGGTTTAATGGGAAATGGAGACACATGATCCATCAATGTCTCTCCACAGTGTCTTTTCAGGTCATGCTCAATGGCTCTCCGTTGGAGAAGTTTAACCCAGAGAGAGGGCTGAGACAAGGGGATCCCCTATCCCCTTATCTTTTCATTTTGGTCTCAGAGGCCCTCTCCAGAATGATTGCTCAAGCTGAAAGTAATAAAGAGCTGCATGGAATCAAGGTAAGGCGAAGCTCTCCTGCTCTTACCCATCTGCTCTACGCAGATGACTTGATTCTTTTCATCAAAGCAAACCTTGTTGAGAGTGTCAAGCTTAAACAGATTCTGGATGACTACTGTAGGGCATCTGGCCAGAAAATAAACTATGAAAAATCTAGTATTTTCTTTAGTCGGAATGTCAATTATAGACAGAAAATCAAACTCAAAAGATTCTGGAAAATGAAAAATTTTCAGCCCAAAGAAAAGTATCTTGGAGTACCTATCATGCTCTCTAGAAAGAAGTTCGAAGACTTTGACTACCTGGTGGATAGAATCCATAGAAAAGTTAAAGGGTGGAAAGCAAAGGTTCTATCCCAAGCTGGGAGAACTACGCTGATCCAAGCAGTGATTCAAGCCACCCCCCTATATGTCATGTCGACTTATATGCTGCCAGTGGCAACATGCAATAAGATTGACAAGGCATGTAGGGATTTTTGGTGGAATGACACGGAACAATCAAAAAGTGTTCACACCATTGGGTGGGAACAGATTTGCAAGAGTAAACAAGAAGGAGGATTGGGTCTCAGGAAAACCAGAGACATGAATATGGCTATGCTAGCCAAACTCCCTTGGAAGGCAGCTACTGATGTCCATTCTCTGTGGACTCGCACCATGTTTAGTATATATAGTAAACATTGGATTGGAGATGTTTTTAAACCACCTGACAAAGCCTCCTACTTCTGGAAAGGCATTCACAATGTCTTCAATTCCATCAGTGGGGGGCTGATGTGGAGAATAGGGCAAGGCACTACCATCTCCATACTGAAGGATCCCTGGCTTAAATGTCTAAACAACCCTGTGACACTAGAAGAGCTGGGGGTAGTGGATGACTCCCTAAATAATCTTCATGTATCGGACCTCTTTATGGTAGATGGTAGTGGCTGGGACCTAGCTAAGCTCAACAAATGTTTCCACCCCTTCTTAAGTCAGTTGATACAGGAGATAGTGGTTAGACCTCATGCTGCCCTAGCTGACAAAATGGTATGGGCTATGGAAAGGTCTGGGAAGCTTACGGTTAAATCTGTTTATGATTTCCTCAAAAATAAGGAAGGTGAGATGGGGCAAAGCTCTAGTGTAAACTGCAGAGCTCTCAAGCATATATGGGCGACTCCTCGCCCATATGCTCTCGCAGATGTTTATCTGGAAAATATACATGCATGTGCTGGCCTTGGGAGATAGGTTGGCTGAAAAGCATATGAAAGGGGACTTCTCTTGCCCTTTTTGCAATAAAGAATTAGAATCTGCAGAACATCTCTTTTTCACTTGTGAGTGGACTCGAGCAGTTTGGTTCAGCTCCCATTTGGGGTTGAGAATAACTCCAACACAGCAGACTCACAGCTTGAGGGACAGAATCGAGTTATACCTCACGTGGTGCAATAGCAAGGACAAGGACCTACGGCTGGCTGGGACTCATACCATGTACCTGCTTCAACAGATATGGAGGTCTAGAAATGAGATGAAATTTGAAAAAAGGAAAGCGAATAGAGACCGCATCATCAGACAGAGTAGAGTGCTAGCAGACAAATGTTATGCCACCTTCAGAGAAGAACCCTCTCTATCTCAAACCCCCATTAATTGTTCTGAGAATCTTTTAGATAATTTGTTTCCGGCAATCCCAAATGACAGCATAGTGATTAGGTTTGATGCTTCTTATAACAGGCACTCAGGTTGGGCTGGAGCTGGAGCAATTGCTAGTAATAGTGAAGGGGTCATGATTGGAGCAGCAATCCGAAGGTTCAAGGCTCAGGATATTGGGGAAGCAGAAATGGGAGCAGCCGAGGTGGCTATATTACTGGCAAGGCAACTCAACTTTGGTAGATATGTTATAGAAGGGGATAACTTGGAAGTGATGCAGGCGCTCCAAGGGGCAGCATGTCCTTGGTATCTGGAAGCGCTGAAGGCTCACATTATCTTCTTAGTTCATGCTTTTAATTCCTGTACTTTTAATTGGATCAGTAGGCTGTTTAATGGGGACGCAGACTCCCTAGCGAAATGGGCAAACCATCAGCTGGGAAGTTCTGATCTTCCAAAGTGTATGGTTGAAAACTCCTGTGTTCCTCTTCACCTTTAGGTGGTTTTATCTTAAGGGTAGTATGTTTACATCGAAAAAAAAAAAAAGTGAATGTACCTCTATACCACTATCCCTCCCCATATGTATATATATATATATATAACCCCGCTCCTAGATGGATGTCCGTTTACGGACTTTACTTAAAAACCGAAATTTCAAAATATAATCTCGCGAAAGGTTTTCTGAAAACTCTCTCACTCGCTCTCTTTCTTCTATTCTCTCCCTCTCTCATGGGGTTCCTCTTTTCTCTATTTCTCTTCCTAAAATTCCGATTAAAAACGAGGTTACAAATTCGCGTGTGAAGAATGGTGGAGAGATTGAAGAGAAACAAAAAGAAAGTCATGTGGAGAAGGAGCAAGAACAGAAGAGTGTTTCAGAATTTATCTCCTGGTTTTTGGTTGTTGTTGATGATTACTGCAGATTCATATAATTTATCTCCTGACGTATAAAGTGGGAACTGGTTTGGTAGTTGCTCGAAGGTCAGATGGGTCATGGTCTGCACCATCTGCAATATCATCTGTTGGTTTGGGTTGGGGTGCTCAGGTAAGCATATAATATTTATTGTCTTTATCATTTGCGTAGAATTCATTTGTGGTGCATTGTTTTATATACGCAAAGGTATGTTGTATACGTGCTGCATATATCCTTTGGCACCTTATAAAACTTGTTTTGGTGTGGATGATGCTGGTAGTAGTTATGTTATTTTCAATTTTACTTGATGACCCTGTTCGATTTATCATTTTTTCTTCAGATGCTAAGATTCATTTAGCCAACTTAATGTACTTATGTACCTAAATAAAGTAAAATAAATTGTGCTGACAAAAACTTGGCAATGTGTTTCATTGAGACCTTCCACAAAGTCAAACACTCACATCTTTCCTCAATTGCAAGTTATTCTAGCATTTTCCTTAGATATGGTATCTTCCAAAGACAATATCAGATTCCTTAATTTTCTACTGTATTGCTATAAGCTTATAAGGCTTGTGTGTCCTTATGTTGATAAATTATTTGATAAGCGAAAAGAGAGTGATGTTTCTAGTCAGAATAATACCAGACAAAGTGGATAGAATACTTGGAGTGGAAAAAAATTCATTCGAAGCATCCGTTTGTAAACTTAAAAAACACATGTTCTGGATTATATGTTTTGTTCTTATAGGATACAGGATGCTGAATCTTAGTTTCCACTTTTCTACGGTAGACAAAATGTCAGTCACAGCCTATCCACTAAGATGGTCGCCCATTTTCCAACAACATAAGATTAAATCTGGTTTGCAGGCAATTCAGCCATCACTTTAAGGATAAATTTCACCATAATTAGATAATGGGGCAGAATCCATTTTATTCTATCTTATAGAAAAAAAAACTCAGGCGAGAGTGAAACCAAATAAAGAAGCCTTATGGTAGGATTTTATCTCGGATTAATACAATTGAGAGTTATTTATTCAAATATTGGTTCTTGTAGTTCAATTTTGAACTGGATGTGAAGCCTCATTATGGAATTCTGTAAGAATTTTTGCATATAGTTACAGTACGGATTAAACACTAGCTCAGGGGTTTGTCTACATGTGCAGCGCGGAGAATCTATGTATCATGTGACCTTGGTTGCATGAATGGAAAATGCTATAAATTATTTAGAGAAATGAAAAAGAAAGAAGTCGATGGCTCTAATACACTTAAATAAAATGCTTGTTTAGTATTTTAGTCTACTATTATTGTGACCCAATTAATTTAGTTTCTAATATTGCAAACATGATAGTGTTTTAAAAATGACTGGTAAGTTTCTTTTCTTAGGTGGCTTGATATTTATTTTTGACAATAACCCTTTGATTTGAGAGATTGGGGGTGAGCTTACAGACTATTTAATAGTGCTTCACGATATCAAGGCTGTAAAAACATTCTGTAGTTGTTTGCAATTTTCTCTTGGGGCTGGATGCAGTGCTGTTGCAGGACCTGTAGAGAGAGTTTTAGAAGCAGATCTTAGAGCTGGAGATAGAGGATCAGGCATGTGCTATACTTACAGCTGCAGTAAAGGTGAGATGAGATAGCTTATGTATATTTTTTTGTGGACTAGTTACATTTTCTTTTACATCCATACTAAAGAATTGATGTATATGATGATGTACTAAACAGGTGCATTTATTGGAGTTTCTCTTGAAAGTAATATTGTTGCGTCGCGGATGGATGCAAACCTATGCTTCTATGGTGATCCGTATCTCACCATGACTGACATTCTTCTTAGGACTGTTGAGAGACCCAAAGCTACTGAGCCTTTGTACTCTGCTTTGAGAGACCTTTATTCTAAGCTGCAGTACTAAAGGTTTACTTCTGAAACATTTCAATGTACATACATGTCATAGTATCTTGCCACCTGCAAATCAAGATGTAGACTGGTCTCCCACAACAGTGGTGTCGAATGTTAATATTGTGGATATTGTATAAAGTTCAAAACATGCTTTTTATTTGTGTTTTATCATTTCCTTTACACGGCTTGAAGTTGCCTACAGTACAGAAGGTGGGAAAGAGAAAAGAAAAAAGAAGAAAGAAGGGTTTAGTCATCTTATATGGAAGAGTTTTTTTTTTTTTTTTTTTTTTTTTTTTTTTTTTTCTAGTCCCTTATTATACTCTGCCTTTAGTAGAATGTTAAATTGTGGAGAGCCTTTATATTCTTTGTGTATATATACAAGGGATACTGACATTTGGAAGTATTATAGAAATTGCCTGGTTGTTCGCATTTTGAAACTGTTCTCGATCAGATGTTAGTCCTCTATCGTCGAGTACCGCTTTTACATTCTAGGAGGTGATTAACCAGTTTTTCCAAATACATTGTCTAAATTATGGCAGTGTTTAATGTTATCCGTGTAACACAACATTCTAAGAAATCCAGTGGAAAATAGAACAATTGCAAATACAGGTTATCTAGAAAAATGTATTCTCTTGTTAATCAGAGATACAAAAAATACCATCATCATCACCTAAAAAATGCCTAGTACTATCATCTCCAAAACTATATCATACTGCACTTGTTCATCTTCATTTTACCAGCTTCTTCGACACAGAATCTTTCTTATACTCTTCCATTTCATCAATCCACAAATCAGCAAACTCGCAATTCTTCAAAGCATTGCGAGTTTAAATCCATGAAGATGGTAGATGGGCTAAATCCATATGGTCATTAGGCATTTCGTTCAGCTGTATTGAGTCGATTAAACTTCATGAAGAAAACGTTCTTTCATTTTCACTCTGTAATGATTAATGATGATTTGGTAAGTGCTTGATATAGATATATCAATGAAAGGAGAACACCTAAGAGAAAAGTTTAATATGCATGCAATTGTGACATTTAAATGAAAGAAAAAGCTTCAGAAGCATAATTTCGTAATGCGGAGAAATCCAATTCTGACAAACAAAGCAAGCTTCTAAATGTTAGTTTGTAGTACAACTTCAGCTTATGGCCCCAAAAAGTAAGACTTGCTTCTTTGCTGGAGACTATTCCGAACTCCAGTGAATCATCCTCGAATCAGATGGAGTGTTTCTTTGAACATGCCCATTTCTACTGTATGCTCAACTGTCACAAGCTTCCTGTTCGTTGACTTGATGAACTTAGTTTCTTTCAGATTTTCACCTCCAACATTCCTAATAATCAGTCAGAATGCACTAGTGTTAGAAAATATAGCCAGAGTAGTGTCGAAGTCAGCTTTTGTCGAGAATGAAAAAGGCAATGGCACTTACATGCCCAAATCTCATAAATCTTGGGACTGCTTTAAGAGATGTCAATTACACTATGCATGGAGCCTTTAGGAACCATTAGCAATTGTTTAGTAACCTCCAATTGCTTATCTGGATCTGACAGTAATTCAGAAGAGGAAATGATAGTCATTGTTTCCAAGGCTCTTGTATTCTTCAGCAACAATTTAAGGAAACATAGCTCATTCTTGCTTCCACTAAATTCCCAGACTTCAACTAACTTAAGGTTCGACAGAAAATCTCGAGGAGTCACATGATCTGTCACACCGTCTTCTTCAGATTCACATACACCAAGTCCCTAGGTTAAAATCACACCAAACTTTAGACGGGCGAATACAAATACTAGTAATAAATGAATAAATGAAGAGAACTATATACTAATATACTGGAAACTTACATAGTCAATGAAAAGACATTCCATGTTAGGCAAGTAGTGAAGCAACTCCGTCAAATATTCACCATTAAACAAATCCACACCCACGCTCAATCTCACATATTTCAAGTTTGAAAATTTTAGTAAATTTTCTGTGAGACCTGCTTTAGAGAGCGTCTTGAATATCAAACCATGTTACAACATTTATCAGGAATCAGCTATCCAAAGGGTATAAAAAGTATTAGCAACAACAATGAGGTTATTTGACATGCATGTAAACTAGAAAATCCAAAAAGAACAAAGAACCTACCTCAATTGAATCATCAGATAACCTAAGATCCTTTACATCACATATCGCTTTAAGAAGCTTATCCACACGCTGACCAATTTTTCGGGTGCTACAGATATCAATAGATGCATTGAATAGAGAGAACAGGTTGTATAATGATAAATTGATAACTTATACGCCATATTGCAATCCAACTCCAAGGATACGAGACTCTCTGCATAAACCTTTATCTCACAATCATGAAAACTATCCTTATGCTCTAAAATATCAAGTATTACTAGTCTCTTCAGGACGGGAGCAGAAATGTTGATAGCCTTCATCTTCAACCATCGACAATTCAAGAAAACAAGCTCTTCAAGGAAATAGTTAAGTTTGGACTTCGGAGAGAGAAGGAGCAAGTCATGAGAAAACCCTGCGTGAGAGTCTATTTCGTATTTCGAAATTTCGGTTTTTAAGTAAAGTCCGTAAACGGATGTCCGTCTAAGAGCAGGGCTCTAATATATATATATATTGGTTACGTATATTTTAGTATTATGATTAGATACTAAATTCTCTCGATATATGCTGATAAAAGCTTTTGTAATTTGAAAATGAAGAGACGTGTTATTTTTATTTCTCCTCTTCTTATACTCTTTGATTTTAAAGGAGAAATTAGGCCATGTTTCTCCCTAGTCGAACTCATCTTGTATCAAGAGGGCACGACACTATCTTGACCAATTCATTTTAGAACGACTTGATCATACTACATTGTGGACCCTAATGATAGTTGGTCCATTTGAATCCATGCACCGTAGTTTGAGTACAACCATTTTATGTTTAAGGATGTCAGAATGGACCATTTTTGCATGACTTCTGGTTACATTACTTCATTGTTATAGGCTTATAGTTGGATCCCCCAAAAATTACTTGTATTTTGGTTCTTTAAGTTGGGTACAAAAATGTTCCAGAGAATGGAATGCAAGTATGGATTAAACTCTTAAAGCATTCCCAAGATATCCAATCTCAGATTGGGGAAGTCCTTTAATGAAACTTGTTACTTTGTCTATAGAGTAAATTTATTATAAAGCACATGTTAGGCTAGTTGATATGTTTTTTCATAGCTTTTTCATTATATTTTTAATTACAACTAAATCTTTAGGAATCATTCGTCAAAATATTTGAAGCACATATAGTTTTTTGCTTTAATTTTTGGGTTAACGAATATTACTCCCATTAGATGAGCCAATTAGGACCCCCCTAGATAGGAAATTAGGGTTTTTTTTTTGTGTGTACTTAAGGGGGAGATCCTAATTGGCTCATCTGGGGGGTAATACTAGTTAGCCCTTTTTTTTTTTTTTTTTTTTTATTTATTTTTTCTGAAATGAAAATTTAATTGTGTATAGAATAAAGATGTGTTTTGTTTTTTCCAGGTCCCGAAATTATTGATGGATACATTCTACTAGAAGAAATGGGATTCACAAGAAGTCATGTTGATAGCATGTATGGAAATGACACTAACAAGGCATTGACATACTTAACAACTCCTGAATATGGCAATTTTAGACCTATCAGTCTTTGCAATTTTGTTTATAAAATTATTTCAAAACTTTTAGCTAATAGATTAAAGTGTCATATTCATAATATAGTATGTGTCCCCTTTTCAAGGAGCTTTTGTTAAAGGTAGAATATAGGGGATAACATAGGCCTTGCTAGTGAAGTGTTTCATAACATGAAGAACATGTATAAGAAGAAGGAAGGCTGGCTAGCTTTAAAACTGGATATGTGTCATATTCATAAGATAGTACGTGTCCCCTTTTCAAGGAGCTTTTGTTAAAGGTAGAATGTAGGGGATAACATAGGCCTTGCTAGTGAAGTGTTTCATAACATGAAGAACATGTATAAGAAGAAGGAAGGCTGGGTAGCTTTAAAACTAGATATGGCTAAGGCTTATGATAGAGTAGAGTGGTCTTTTCTAAATAATATTTTTGAGAAGTTTGGTTTCTGTGAAAAATGGAAGACTTTTAATAATCAATGTTTCTTTTCTGTTTCTTTTAAAGTGCTCCTTAATGGCTCTCGCTTGGAACAGTTCTTCCCTCAAAGGGGATTGAGACAAGAGGGTCCTTTAACTCCTTATCTCTTTATTCTTATTTCTAAAGCTCTCTCTCGCATGATTAATAAAGCTGAAAATGGTCATGCTATACATGGTATTAAAATATAATTATGAAGTATGCTCCTCCCATTGCTCATTTACTATATGCTGATGATTTACTGTTTTTTCACTAAAGCTTCTTTAAGTGAAGCAGGTGTTCTTAAAGATATTTTGCATGAGTATTGTATGGCCTATGGCCAAAAGATCAATTTTGATAAATCTATAGTATCTATTTTAGTAGGAATGTGCATGCTAAACATAGGAAAATTTTGTGAAAATACTGGCACATGAGAGAATTTTCAAATAAAGATAAGTACTTAGGGGTACCTATTTTACTCACGAGCAGTAAGAAAGCTGATTTTGATTACTTGGTGGATATTGTACATAATAAAATAAAAGGTTGGAGAACCAAACTTTTATCCCAAGCTGGCATAACAGTTTTGATCCAAGTTGTAGCTCAAGTTACACCCCTTAATTTATGTCATGACCTCGTATTCCCTCCGACCCTCCCTATATCTGTTTGTGACAATATGAATGAAGTGTGTAGGGAATTTTGGTGGTATGGGGATGATAAGTCTAAGAGTATCCACACTATTGAGTGGGATAAACTTTGCAAACCTAAGTCCCTTGGAGGACTAGGTTTTAGGAAATTTTCTGATATGAACAAAGCTCTGTTAGCCAAACAAAGTTGGAGAGCTTTAAAGGATGAGAATTCCATCTAGTTTAAAACTTTTCATGCGGCTTATGGAAAAAAAAGGTATGGGGATAGAACAGAAGTTACCACCTAATGTCTCTTACTTCTGGAGAGGGGTCAATAAAAGTTTTGATCTGGTGCATAAAGGGTATATCTGGACCATCGTGGATGGTGCTCGCATCTCTGTGTTCAATGATCCTTGGCTTATGCTCCACGATCACCCTATACTGATAAAAGATTTGCACCCACCAGTGGGGATCCAGAAATACTGGAAAGTAAAAAATCTCATGAATAAGAAAGGATCGGCATGGAATGATCAACTTATTGACGAAGTTTTTGATCCTATAGTAGCAGGGCTTATCAAGGGAACAGACATCAGACCACATGATGGTGGGGAGGATAAGTTAACCTGGTGGCCCGCTACTAAAGGAAAATTCTCTGTCAAATCTGCTTTTCATATGCTCAAGGCAAAGGATTGGGAGGGAAGTGACTCTACTTTTCAAGCAAAAACTATCAGAAGAATTTAGAGAGCTCATCTGGTAGCTAGTGAACAAGTTTTCAAGTGGAAATTATACATGGACATATTGCCAACTGGAGAGAAGATACAGAAGAGGATTAGGAACAATGATACTATATGTTGCTTTTGCTTCATGCAAAAAGAAATGGTGGAACACATTTTTTTTTTAATGTGATTGGGCTAAAGCTTTGTGGTTTGCTTCGCCACTGGGTTTACGAATAGAGGTCAACAGAGGATGGCCCATTACAAAGATGGGTGGATGAGATCATGGAATGGTGTGAAAACAAGGTCCCTGACATAGCAAATTTGGGTGTGTATGCATGCACCCTAATGCAAACTATGTGGGATAATAGGAATCTGGAGAAGTTTGATAAAGGAGCAGCGGATATGGGGTCTATACTAATAGCTACTATGATTCAATGGGAAAGAAGACTCAAAGCTTTTGACAGAGAGAATCCAAACCTTACTTCTTCTATTAATACTACACTTAGGAATATAAATTCAAACCATAGCCCACATGCCTCAACATCTACTAGTAACAATAATAATATATCTATTTTGCATTATCATATAAGTAACACCACTCACATGCCTGATTCTGTAAATATTAGGTTTGACGCTGCTTTCAATAAGAGATCTCTAACAGGATCTGCTGCTGCTATGGCTTGGAATCAAGAAGGAGCTTTACTTGCTGCTGCAGTGAGGAGATTCACAGCAAAGTTAGTAGAGGAGAGTGAACTTCTTGCAGCCGAGGTAGCAGTGAAGCTGACGCAACACTTAGGAGGAGGAAAATTTCTTTTTGAGGGGGACAACATCAACACTATCAACAGTTTGAGCTCCCAGGAGTCTAGTATTACTTAGTATTTACAATGCATTACGAAAGCAATTATCAGAACTGCTAATAAATTTAAGTTTTCATGTTTTAGATGGTCAAGAAGATGTTTTAATAGTGAGACTCATGATCTAGCTAAATGGGGTTATAGTTTCTCTGACATGAGTACTTTACCAAAATGTTGCTCAGACTCTCAGTGTACCTCTTTAATTCTATAACATATAAATGTGTGATTTGTAACTGGGCAAAAAAAAAAAAAAAAAAAAAAAAAAACTTAACAGCTCTTCAGAATGATGGCCTGACATAAACACGTACCATAGATTTGAATATGTTCTGGTTTCTGCATATGCTTGTATGCAGTTTATTGACGTTACCTTAAGGTTAAATGGTTAAATGTAACCTCTGTGGAAATAGATAATAATATTGATATACCAAGAGAGATTATAACGAATGAATTTGTCCAGATTTCAAATTAATAAGGGATTTTTAGTTTCTAACTATATGTTTCACAGAACATGATTGGCGCTTCACACTTCTCATTGATTTCATTTTTTCTGTTTTGGCCCCAAGCCTACTTGCACTGAGAGCGTAACATGGACAATTTGTTCTCATGATCTCATCTTGCGTATTTTGAGGATCATATTTAGAAGGCCATTTGTTCCTAGACCATTTCAAATGCTACATGGGCATTATTTGATGGATATCAATTTTGCTAAATTTGCATATGCAAAACGAAGTCCAAATCAGAAAATGATGGCATGCTGTGCATGACATAACAATGAAGTCCCTCATCCTTTTGATGTCCTTTTGAGTTTTGATGTCTTCAATTTTTCAGTCTGGCTCATCTGTGCTTCTCTGGGTGAAGTTCCCATGTGGTGGTATGGGTGTTTGTGATCTGAACATCAGGTAGCTCAATTCTTATTAAACAGATTAAGAGGTAGTACAGCTCGTTTACATGTTTACCTGAAGACAAGCCAAAAGAGTGAAAATAACTAAATAAGCCACTTATAGTTTTATACTGAAAGGCACAGTTGATATATGAAGAAATTTCGTTATCCTGAGTATAAATAAGTATAGCCACAAGACAAATACAGGAAAAACTTCAGCTCATCAGCCTTATTTATAATCAAGCACAATTGGAATTTGAGCGCAATTTTTCCATGTTCACCCAGTTTAGTTTTCCTCCGCTTCGTCTTCATAATCTACTTCTTCTTCAACAACCGCATCTTGATATTGTTGATACTCTGAGACAAGATCATTCATGTTACTTTCAGCCTCAGTAAATTCCATCTCATCCATTCCTTCGCCAGTGTACCAATGCAAGAAGGCCTTCCTACGAAACATAACTGTAAATTGCTCTGAAACTCTGCGAAACATCTCCTGGATTGAAGTAGAATTTCCCATGAAAGTCGACGACATTGAAAGTCCAGTAGGTGGAATATCACATACGCTTGACTTGACATTATTTGGAATCCACTCAACAAAATATGAAGAGTTCTTGTTCTGTACATTGATCATTTGCTCATCAACTTCCTTTGTACTCATTTTGCCACGGAACATAGCCGATGCAGTGAGGTATCTGCCATGACGTGGGTCAGCAGCGCACATCATGTTTTTGGAATCCCACATTTGTTGAGTGAGTTCAGGAATGGTTAACGCTCGATACTGTTGGGATCCACGTGATGTAAGAGGTGCGAAACCAACCATGAAGAAGTGAAGACGCGGAAAAGGGATCAGGTTCACGGCTAATTTTCGAAGATCCGAGTTGAGTTGGCCAGGGAACCTAAGGCAACAGGTTACTCCACTCATGGTAGTTGAGATCAAGTGGTTCAGATCACCAACTGATACAGAACACATGGATGATATCAGTAACACATTGTAAATGTCTGGTCAGGTATAACTGTATAACCACACTTTATAACGTAGTAAAACATTACTGTGTATGAGGAGAATAATGTGGATAAGAGATAAAGAAGCTTACAGCTTGGATTTGTTAACTTGAGTGTTCTAAAGCAGATATCATAAAGAGCTTCATTGTCAAGAACCATGCACTCATCAGCATTCTCCACCAATTGATGTACTGATAATGTTGCATTGTAGGGCTCCACTACAGTGTCCGACACCTTAGGTGATGGGAAAACTGAGAAGGTCAGCATCATCCTATCTGGATATTCCTCTCTGATCTTTGATATGAGTAGAGTCCCCATGCCTGACCCAGTTCCACCTCCCAGTGAGTGACAAACCTGAAATCCTGTAACACAATTCAACATCCCAAAATGAATTATCAAGTAAGGTGCAATAGCAATGGCTGAAATTTCCAATGTTTTCGACGCAATCCAGAATCCACATTTATGGTACATCCGGTTGTACTAGTGGTTGGGCGTGTTCATACTTTCAATTAAATTTTCTAACAAACAAAATGTGAACACATCTGACCAGTAGATATATGCTATACTTTGGTATAAAATAATGTGTTCTTAAGTCGCAATCTGGTAGTAAGAAGTTTGATCTTGAAACACTTGACCCTTGTGTTAGGAGTAAAGTTTCATCCAAGGAGATGCTCAAGTTATCCATATTCTGCAATATATTGGACCTCTGAACTCCAAGATAAAAATTTATCGGCTGAGATACTCATAGTAGCCAAAGCATGATTTGAAACGAAAGATAAAATTGGTCGATGACTCGATATGCATTGAAAATTTTGGTAATTGGCTTTCCATACTTTGCCAGTATATCAGGATATGTTGGGCCATGCTCCGGCCTAAGCATTCAAAGATCACTTCATGCACAAGTGTCAGGGGTGCCTCAGAGAAAGTTTCGAACAGACTTGCGCTAACACAAATCCTCAAGAAGGAATATGTCTGGGTTGTGATAATCATTAGCATGAAGCCCTAAACGCCCAATCTGATCTTTGATAGAATTTAGGCTCACATACATGAGACATCAGATTCCAGACATCAGGAAACATGTCCAATTATATTAACCCAAAAACTATGTCCATCAAAGTTTTATATGTTCATCAGTATGGATGCAAATGGATATCCTATTCGTAAATAAAAATAAAACAAAAAACCTATTGATATCGTTTTTGCAAAATTCAAAATACAAATCCAATAAATTGTAAAACCAAGTTTTTGCAAAATTCAAAATACAAATCCAATAAAATGTAAAACCAATATGAACGATATACATTGGAGAACCCGTTTGCAACCTTTTTTCTCATCTTCATAGCCATTTTGTAATGTGTACACTGATATTTATCTTTATAATCACTGCTAGCTATGACAAATCTATGTCGAGTCTTTGTGCAATTTTGAACCTTCCATCACAATGTATACATGCATATATACAAGTTCGTGCAAATTTTATTGATGAAAGATTAGTGAAAATTCGACTGAAATAAACCAAAAAAATGATAGTGTTTAAAACAGAAGGCCTCAAGTACCACACCCACAATTCCATAAATGACTCGATGTCTCGATATAATGATCCGATCCTAATAGATTCGTATTGACTTGTTGCATCAGAGTCGGACTGTTTGCAACTTGGGCTAAAATTTAGTTAGACTTCAGCCCAACTCGAACCCAGGTTATGACATCAAATTTAAGCCCAGCGTCTAATTTACTTGAGCCCGACGAAATGCTTTAAAAAACACGAGAGAACTAATCTAGGGAAAGCTACAAAATTATGTTCACATGAAAAGTGGTCTGTCTCTAAAGTTCAGACAAGATCAAATCAAGCAACATATGTTCATTGTAAGTAAAGTATGTATGTGAATTAAGTACCTTGCAAGCAGTCACAGTTCTCGGCCTCTTTCCGGACAACATCAAGAACTGAATCAATTAACTCGGCTCCTTCAGTGTAATGACCCTTAGCCCAATTGTTTCCAGCTCCATTTTGTCCAAACACAAAATTATCAGGCCTGAATATTTGGCCATAAGGTCCAGTCCTTAAACTGTCCATAGTCCCTGGCTCAAGATCCATTAAAACAGCTCTGGGAACATAGCGACCACCACTTGCTTCATTATAGTACACATTGGCTCTCTCTAATTGTAGAGGTGAATTCCCAACATAATTTCCTTGTGCATCAATGCCATGCTCTTCACATACCACCTCCCAGAACTTGCCACCAATTTGGTTGCCACATTGTCCTGCTTGAATGTGAAGAATTTCCCTCATCTTCAAATGTGTCTAAGTCGAGTTTCGTAAAAATGAACAAAATAATAACTTACAAGAAATATATTGAATAAATTAAAATTGGAAAAATGTGTAAAAAAAAAAAGGAAAACCAAAGAGAGGAGAAAGAACAATGTGGAGAAAGAGGTACAAGAAAGAAAGCCTTGGAGATGGCCTTTTGTAGATGTGGGAATGAGAGGATTTCAAGATTGAGACTACGATATGCGATGATTTTGTTTATTTTTGGGAAAATTTAATAAAATGGGAAATAAACAATGATAAAATAAGAGATGAGAGAGACGATAATAATTTTCACATGGGTAGGTTTGGAAGGATATCAAGTGCCATGTCATGCATGATACACCAGAAAGACAGTGAGCTGGACTTGGAATGTGACAACTAGTGCACTGTTTGATTAATCTAAGTTCCAACTTAATTTATTCCTTAATCCTTACCAACTATTAACATGTCTTTTTTACTAAGTATTTTCTTTCAATTTCAGAATTTTGGAGTTTGGTCTGCTGGTAATCCAATCTTTAATGGTGTTTATGTATGTGTAATTTAAATACAAGTGAGGTGCGTTTTCAAATGAAGCCAAAGGGTGGGCTTATCAATATAATTATGGGAGGCAGAAGTATCTCCCTCAATAAGTGGTTGTTCCATGCCTTTCATAAAACTGCTTTGCTGGTTTGAAGTTGGAATCCAATGTTACTTCTCTCCATATCTCATAATTATTCTAAATTATTTAGTTAATTAGTGTACATAAAATATATACATGCTTCTGTATCAACGTTTAGTCTACAGTTATTGGGTAAAGCGGTGAACAAACATATCATGTGTTGTAAATTGTAATACACTTGTGTACCAGATTCTCACATGTCGGGTGAGTTAAAGTATAGCAAACACTAGAATCAAAATGTTCTTTACAACAATAAAAGCTTCATTGAAACACTAGTAGGGCTTCCATTTTCCTAGTAACTCTCTCTACACAAAACATTGATTTGTCCCATATGTATTTAGGGTGACATGAACTTCGATGATCAGGAAGGATCGGCAATTTACTTTGTGTAGTGGCAATTCAACATGCGGGTGATCATGCTCAATATAGAATAACAGGGTCAATAACTCATGAGACAAAATGAATTGAACAGAAGTGTAGTCAGCAAAATAATGATAGTATGATAACAAGAATAAGAAGACAGAGAAGTTGATTACCAGTTTACCACACACAAAATAATAGATGAGTACATTCGGTTCCAACTTCCAAGTATGACCCATTTTATGTCGGTAGACAGTACACTATATTTCCGTAATTTAGACTTTAGAGGTCAATTTTAAAGTATTTAGTTGAAAGCAAAATATATAGTGAGGTTATGTCAAAGATTGGTTAGAGCATTGTTTTCAAATTATTATAGGTTAACGATGTGCTTATTACAAAACTTGGTTAACTGTCTTTCTCTAAATTATTTTTGGTTTTTTCACCTAATTAGTTTTCTGGCTGGGGTTCTTCCAAATCAGACTATTAGATTCAACGCCTCAACCGTGGGGCATAGCAACCTACTACAGAAAAAGAAAACAAAAGAAAATGCTACAGAACTCCAAAATATAAGAGGTGCATGAGTGCATCTTAACTGTCCTTCATTTCAACTATTCAGGTTTCCCCTTTGTAAATTCTGGAATCTGGGGTCACAGACTCACAGTACAGTAGTGGTTGTGGATATATCTAACATATTTCATGGGTTCAAGTTTCGACCGGACGTTTTGTTCTATGTCTTTGCAAGTAGGCAAGTAGCAATGCCATTCCCAAAATCAATTCCATGGGACGACACCCTATGTGCTATGCCCTATAACTATTTTTGGGTATGAAAACTTTTAAATCCACAACATATGCTAGCTCAATCAAAAAAGGACTATTTAGCTTTTGAGCTACTTTTTAATTGGATAATTTGCAGTTGGTCACCAATTGATTGTTTATTTGCATTTAGGCCAAAATTGACGGTTACCCATTCATATTTTTTTATACTGATACATTTACCTTTAAGACCAAACTCTAATTTACATTTAAATTTTGGGGCCAAACCCTAATTTTGAGATAAGACTTGGGCATTTAATAAAAAGCCTAAATTTGTTCTAATTTTGATTGTATGCTCTAATTATGATGCATCTTTCATGTAATTGATAATTGACCTTAAATACAATAACCAACTCTAAATTGACATAAAATTAGCTGCTAATTGGGGTGTACAATTTTATGTTTTTGGTACCATTAAACAATAATTTTAGAGTGTTAATATTCTCCTTGTTATGTTTATAAACTCATCCTTAAAAAAAAATTATATTATCTATTATACCCCTCTATTTTTCCACCCCTCCCATTAACATAAGTTCACCACCACTTCCTTGAAAGTTAAAACTCTCTAATTTGATAAACTGGTCAATCAAATATCCACTCGATCTCTTTTACAAACATTTATTATATTCTAATTTATACCTAATGATAGCAATCGAATCAACAATAGATTGTTCAACCCCATGACTAACACTGGTAATAAATTGTACGAGGTGTTCTGCAATCGGTCATCTTTATATAGATGTAAGAATCTTGTTCAAATTTAGGCTTGTGATAGTCCAATTTGAACAATATCTTACAATTATTTTAGTATAAAAGCTAATAAAAAGCAAACACCTTCTAACTTCTAAGTATAGCAATTGAATTATGACAACCTCAAATGTGTTTATATTAATATTCGTGAAGTTTCGTTTTTCTCCTACTACAAAAAAGTTTGTGTAATGATCGAGACTATTTGTACAATGATGCAAAAATTAATAATATGCATTTTGTTTTTTTTTCACCCATCACTTTTGGGTCGTATTTGTGTGTATGTTAATTAATTTTTTTTTTCGATAATTTTTTTAATTAACTTGCCATAGATGCATGATGTAAGTTGGTTAAGTTGTGGTCACAAAAAGATTCTTATATATATGGCCATTGAATCAAATCTTAGATTTTGTGTGTTTAACTATTACTTAGAATTTTTAGCATTTGGCCATACTATTAATAGTAATATTTGCTTTTGGTCCATAAGTCAAGTCACGTGGCATGCGCAGAGTATTTTAGCCATTTTTAGGAAATTATAGATGTAACAAGAGGGTCAATTTCAAAGTCAACCGTCAATTTTGGCCCAAACACAAATAAATGATCAATTGGTGACCAATTGCAAATTATCTAATTAAAAAATGGCCTAAAAAGCCATAAAAAAAAGCACAAACAAAAAACAAACAAAAAAAAAAAAACACACACACACACAAAAAACAGAAAAGGAAAAACAAGGAGGCTCGGGGTTGAAAACTGAAATGCACCTAGAAGCACTGAAGCAGAGAGAAATAACAAATTTCAACACACCCTATGTTGGGAAAGGCTCGAACTTGTGAGCTGTTACCACTACTAACCATGTTAAATTGTCGATTATTCTAAAAGCTCGATTTAACGATTTCCTAAGTCTTGGTTCAGCGCCAGTGCGCCACCACCCAAATGAAGGGGAACACAAAGTGAGGCCAGAAAGCTCACGACGGCACTCTATGATGCCCATAATCTGACACAGGGCCAACAAATAGGTACTGACGTACTGTCCCTAGTAACAAACCCAAGAGACAACCTCAAGAGCCCCAAACTCCATTGAGTAGAGAATAAGGTCCTTGTGATTAAGAACAGTAGGATACAATCAGACTGCACTCAACTACGAGGTTAACATCTATAGCATCGTACATATTCCTCCAAAAAGCTTCATCAACTTGCAGAAACAAACAAGAATACACGCGAACATGGAACACCCCCAGTACAATCATATTTTGCATGTGCATTACCAAAAACCAGAAACATAGTGTCTACTACCAACAACTACAAACAACGGTAAGACCAGTATTCAACTATTGAATCATGCATATGTTCATATTGCTTAATGCTTATGATGTAGAGGACAAGGCTAGACAGCTGGTTCAGCCTGTAACTAGACTGCTACTGCATCAGAATTACATCTGATCTATCAAGCAATCGCTACTACCATTGGACACTGTGACACTCAACTCAACAAGTTAAGAAGAAGCTGAGATCCAAATGTGCACCCATCTGATCGATTGCTTGAGCCGAGAAATGATCAGTCATGCAGTCATGTCACAAGGAGTTACCACCTACACTGAGCTATAAACATGGAACATTCTCTTGAGCAGCGAGAGACCCCATAACTTCAGCTGAAATGTGCCATTGGGTACCTAATGGAGCAAGCAGCGACCACCCATCCACTACTATGTCATCCCAGTAGAATATGAGACCGGAGAAAAAAGAAATTCCTTCTCTCTATCAGAGCTCAGCCAATACCAAACCATACCCCTAATGAATAAAATCAATTTGCTCTAACCGCTTCAGTAGGACCAAAAGATAATCTTAACATGTACATGTTCCATAGTAACTGCCTGACACCCTGACCGATCAAACCTTGTTAAGAACATTTTAATTCATTCAAAAGGAGAGGAAAAAAAACAGAATTTAACTATTTTTATTACTTTTTTGGCCAGTTCAACAACAGATATTCCTAATGAAGGCCTAGTGTTAAAGAGAACTTCACACCACAATAGAATTATTAATTAAATTAATGTCAGCACAAACATAATGAATCCATCAAAGATTACTCTCAACTCAATACTCAATACTCAGTACTGATATATATCAAAACATTCAGTAAATTCAGCTTCATCAAGTTATGATTCCCTTTGCAGCAATGATTATTAGTGTGTGAAAGAGCTCACAAGGTTTAGACAAATGAGGACAATGATCACTATCCAAAGTAGTAGAACTGGCTGGTAGCCACTTCTTGACCATAGCATCTTGTTGCTCCGGCGTGAGTAGTAAGTCCTGCTTGGTCTTGACATAGACACGCCTAACCTCGTCAACTCCTTCATCTGCCTCAAACTTTGCATTTTGGAGTGCAAGCATGGGCCCTGGCTTTTGGAGCGATGAAGCAAGTGTTTTGTCCTGATCAATAAGGATCATATTTAGGACCACGACAAATTTTGATAAATTGAAACGAAAAACAACTGAGCTCAAAATATGTAACTAGTGTTAAAAGTGCAGTCATATCAAGACCAAATGTCCAAAACGGAGTCCGATTTTTGAAATTACCCTATAATAAATATCGTAGTAAAAGGAAATTGACTTTCAATCCACTTGAACCCGCCTCTTAATAGTATTGGAACTCTTCAGATAGGTTAGGTTATAATTTAAAATATAAACTTACCTGTCGAGAGCACATGTGAAATGCCTTTTCAGTTATCATGAATTCTGTTAACTCTGAACAATCCGGGAGTCCCTATGGTGTAGAAAAAAATAAATAAAAATAAATGATTAATTCAGGACTATGATCATGGATCAACAATTCTAAGGAAGTTTACAATACCTAATGAGCGGTACTTATTTATATTCGGCAACAATACCAAATCCAGAGTGTACATTATTATTTTTACATGCATACTATCTACTTCGGAGGAAATATTTTTGCGTGCAGTTAAAATTACCAGTACTAAATTGCTCAAAGGAACTTTATTTTATTTAACTTTCCATTTGTAAGTAAATGAAGCATTTGGAGCATATGAAAGGCATTATGGCATTAAGATTTCCAAGGTTTAACCTTAGCTCAGGAACGCTCTACGTGCTGTATCTGGTTTGGTATTGCTACTATTCTTGAAGGAAGTGCTGTACTGCTTCTCACTTCGGCGATTAGCAATAAATTTTTCTATGATCTTGCATCTGTTTCATTAGCTTAGCAAGAAATTTTTGAGTCATGCAGTTGTACAGGACCATTTGAATGTACGACCTGGTTGTCATGCACAAGGGGGTCCTAATTTTGATCAAGCATTTACTGTCGAAGCCTTTACCCAATGAGGTGCTCTGGCCTAGTGAATATCACTTATTCTAGTGTTTACCAGTAGTAGTAAATCCACTTGTTTTCAAACAGAAATCATGCATGGTCTTACGTAATGAATACACTCAAATCAAAAGATAGATTTTGCATGCCGTAATGCACATTAAAGCAACAGTGTTCTTGAGCTATTAAAAAAGTGAGATAAGAAAACATGGAACTTACATCTTTGCAATCTGAATCTGTCAAGAACCCGTTCCGAAGCATTGTGGCGGCAACAAAGACTGCTGTATGGATCTTTTTAGGGAATTTATGAATCATGTGGGTCAAGCTTATCCCCCCTGCACTGTGCCCAACCAAAATTATCTGCAAATATAACTTACTTTCAGTAATAATATTGAAAAAACAAAGCATACACAACATATGTCCAAATCGTAAAAGAAAATCTCATGACTTATTGTAAGAGACCCTTTCATTTTCTGAAGTTGATAAGAGATCAATGAGAGGCTGATCATATTCTTCAAGTGTATGAATGGAATTAACATCAGTTGGGTCAATGCCGGCACTTTTCAGATCAGGGCATGAAACTTTGCAACCAGCTTCCTCCAGGAGAGCTCGGATTTTAAACCAGGACCATCCTCCACTGCCTATACCATGAACAAGGACAAAATGTGTTTCCAGCTCGGCAAGCTTATTCATGATGACCTTCTCATCAACCATGGTAGCTACTTTCCTTCTTTCAAAAATAAATAAATAAATCAAACCATTGACAGTCAAATCCGAAATTAGATCAAAGCTAGACCAAGGAACAAAAAAGTGCTAAATATTTTATCAAAATATAAATCATGATTAAAAATCATTAACTCATGTTCTTATTCTGTAACTCTCTTTTGCATTTAATGGTGTAACCAAAAAGCCAATATCAGTTTTCTAACTCCAATTTGAATTTATGTGTTTTAATTATATAATTTAATTTTGTAACTCCAACAATCCAATACCAAAAATACAAATTGAAGTTGTAAATAAACGTGCTAGACATTGGATTCATTTTATGTATTGGATTTTGGAACAGAAGAATGGACTTTTGTACCTCCATTGTGTATTTATGGGTTTAATCTGTAACACAATGACAATCCTGAGTCCATTCTTCACTTTGAAAAGAATGCAGCAAGGAAAGACCCAAGAATTACAAAAGCACTAATAAGTTGGAAAACATAGAAACTAGAAAAATAAACATGCTTCTCCACAGCCACTGTTCATTACGATTTATGATCATCTGATGGTTCTTAAAGTGAAAAGAGATCATATATGAGCCAGGGATTTTACGTTTCTTCATTACTTTTTGGTTGGAGATGAGATGTTTGGGAAGGTCTACGAGGAACAACCCAACAAAGGGTTTTACCTTACCAAAAGTGTAGCAACCCCGCCCAACATGACTTACCTTTGCAACATACAGTAAATCTTCTTTAGTGTCAGAGCAACAAGATAAGTTCAACCACCTTTTCTCTTAGCGCCAAACCCCTGGGAGGCCCATCTTCTAAGGAGGTGGCTCTTCTGATAGAGGATTCAAATGCTCCCAAATCCTTGGAATGCCATTTGAAATAACAACTATCAGATACCTTGATTTAAGGCTCAGTAGATCTGATTGCCTTCCCTTAGTTGAACTGTTGAGTGTGAAGGTTACCAATAAACATCTAAAGTTCTATTACCTGCTGGTAGAAGTCACTCATAACTACAGTGGTTACCAGTTCACAGTGTACAGGAGCAGGGTATTTCTTCTTACTAAAGGAGTCATCAAGGACTTGATCAGAAGTGAAGTAAACTAGACGGGTATAGCACTATGGCCTTCAATGCAAAACAAGACCCATCGACTTAGCTGAAACAAGTATGCCTACCAAAGTCAGAGGCGCAGGGGGCACTACAGATTTTAACACCTTAAAGAAAATACAAATTAACAGACTTACATTTAAGGTCCAAGTGTGTACGATTCCTTATGATATGTGTGGCTTAAGAATCACCTCATCAAGGAGAACTTCTTCTGGATTACGCTAACCATGAGAAATATTCATGGATTTGGAGAGGGCTCTTACAAACTAGAGAGATTACCAAGAAAAAAGCATAACTTCTTGTGGAAGTAAAGTTGTCGTTTGGCTTGACTCTTGGTCATCTACCGGGATTGAGAATGCAGGGTCAATCCCAGATTAATAGGAAAAGGTGAAGTATCCCAGCCTCATTTCCTGGGACTTTGAAACAAAAGACAGGTCGACTCTTAGGACTGCTTACAGCTCATACAACTCACAGATTCCAGAAGCCAGGTTGTCTATCAGGACAGCTTATATAACTCAGGCTCTGTCAATATCAAACCTCCCAACAAAGATGCAGTCCAAGATACACGAGAGCAGAATGGTTGACTGAGGAACTTCAATGTTCAAAGGTCTGTAAGTGTCTTCTTTGTAAGTCTAACTTACTAGCAGGGTAGAGATCGAGAAACAACAACAACCTCATTCTATTACTCAAAGAGATAAAAAACCTGGAAGATCAAGCCTTGACTTATCATAATCTCCAATTCCATAGGTGCTATAAGAGAAGGATCCCCCCGTCTTTGGCTCCAGTTCATTATCTGTAGTACGAATATTCTTAATTCTTAATCATTCCACTGACTGTGACTTGGCTAGCTAGCACAATGTGGCTCTTACTCGTGAGGCCCCATAAAGCATATTGATAATCCCCGAGGAGCTGAAATCTGGTTCTTACTCGTGTGGCACCATAAAGCATATCAAAAATCCTTCTAGAACTGATGCTGGAAGAAGCTGTACCTGGATCTGTCATCCGGATCTAAACTAAGATAAACAGTAAACTGTTCTAAACTCCAAAACAGATCACATAATACATTTTCTTTTTGATTGATAAAATGCAATTTCATTGCCATCGAAAAGAAGTACTACAAGTACATCGAAATAGATTACCCTTAGCAAGATGCTAAGAATCAATACCACCTAACCCAAAAACCAAAAGAACCAACCACGCCAATAATGTATCCCAATTACACGAGAAATCGTGATATCTCAACCCTCTAAGATAGCAACCCCATTGTCCGTGGTTTCCATGGCTTTTGGAAGATGGTTCGAGGTCCATTTAGCCCTAGGTGAAAGATAATGTTGATTAGATCTGTACATCCTTGATGTCGTCCGTGGTTCCCATGGCTTGTTGAAAGATGCATAGAATACTTCCCATAGGGTGAGAAGATCAAGCTTCCCTCACACTTTAAACAAATCAAGGATACGGCCTTGAACGGACATGCAGCATAAGAGGGTATAATATTGAGTTCTTGTCATTTCATCCTAATACAGTAACTTTGGAGACTCCAACAGAGGACTGAATCAACTTTAAGATTGATGGATCTATAAGGTCAGAAGCTGTACTATTGTGGTGGAGTAAGGACAGCTTTAGGTACTGCTATAATGTTCTTAATGCTAGTTTAATAATTGTTCTTCAATCATCCACAAAGAGATGGTTGCTGTACATACATCGCTAGCGCACAAGTTGGGAGTCGAGAAAATCTTATTATAAACAGACTCCTTGCAGGTTTCAAATCATGAATGAACTCATGCAACCTATCTGGACTGTGGAGAACTAAATGTATCTGTGAAGAGATCAAGAACCTCACCCTGAAGGCCTAGTTTTCAACACATTTACAAGCAAGCCAAAAGAGTAGCTGACTTACCCTTCCTAGATAACGGTGACACGCATCATCAGAATGATGCCAATGAGGAATGTCGAAATTGATGTTAAAAAAATTATTATCAAATCTGTTAGGGGAAAAACACATTTACTATTGTCTGATGATGTGAATGGAGTCATACATAAGCACAATAGTTCCAATACATCAAGAGATATATGAGGATGCGGGATGCCTAAGTATGTGAAGCTTCAGCAAGTAGAAATGAAACTCTATCCAATTAATATCATGATTAAAATGAAAAACAAGTAAAACAGAAATACCACCAATACGTAATTGTGTAACTGATGCATCTAGTTGTACTTCCAGCTAGCAACAAAAGGCATACTAAAACCAAGCTTCATCTTGTGATCAGAACAAAAGCAGTTACATTTCAAGAAAAAAAGATATCTATTGTACTATTGCCCTGACCCCTAATCTCATCTTATGGCAAAGAATCCAATTTTTACAAACAAATAAAAAATCCAAAATATTTAGAAGCAAAAAAGGGTTCATACCTTAGCACCTTAGAATCTTCTTCTGACTCCTAAAGAACAAATTTTGAAATAAATTAAAGAATATCCAACAGCTTATTTAACTTGGAAAACAAGATTCATATAAAAAATGGAGTACCCAATTGCATAAACGTTAGTAGTGAGTGTTAAGTCTTAATCTTAATCATATCCCTATATTTTTGGAGAAAGTAGACTTTTTTGTACTAGAATGTTTCAGCTAAATTTGGCGGGGAGGAAAAATTGGAAAAGAGATGCCACCTTTAAGATGAGTTGTCAGAATTCGAGAAATTCCGACAAACTGTAAATACGAAGCTTTCACTGAAATTTTACAACTTTAATCTGCAGAAATGAGCCACCTGTACATGACCAAGACACCAACTTGCACAACGGTGGCTACAAAAAAGATGAGCCATCTCAAACGTGCCACGGAAACTAGAGGACCCACCTGGGTGACAGAGTGTCGTGGCGATAAACACTGTCGCTTAGCTTGCCACTTATGTCACGCTACAGTTGAAGCTCGTATTCATCTTCTCGTTTCTCTAACATCTATTATTCTTATTAGCTATTACTACCATCATGCATGTATAGAAGTACTGCTTGACATGTGTAGTTAGAAGTTGGAGGAGGTAGGTTCTGCACTTGTCGTAGGTACAATGTTAGAAAAAAGACCTAGAGTTTTAAGAACAATTGCCGGGGTACTTAAATACCAGCATATGTAAAATGGTGCAAGTCTGTATTACTCCAAAAATTTATAAGTTTCTTTGAGAAATACTATTGACAGAAAATAATATTGCTATACAGAATTACAGACATCATTCCTGATCTCTTCCCCAAGGCAAATCTTACCAGCTACAGTTATTTGGTTTATAATTGATTTAATCTTTATTCTCATTCAGAATGAGTTGAAGAAGAAAAATAGCATAAAATTGAAGCTGCCAAGATGATTTACTTCAAAATATTTTTCAAATGGCACTGCATTATGAAAACTAGGCCAGCCGGTGCGGGTATTGTAGGGGAGTAATATCCTCATTAAGGAATATCGCACACGCGTGAAGCTTAAGCGAACTCAGGACATCAACCTCCAAGACCGATCTGTGAGCAGCTCCCTTGTGAAGGGGAGTAATATCCTCCTCAAGGAATATTGCACACGCGTGCAGCATAGGCGAACCCAAGACATCGACCTCCAAGACCGATTTGTGAGCAACTCCCTTCATGTAGGTGGTACGTTTAGACTGGATCAAGGATGTCTCAGTACGAACAAACGGCCAGAGACAGAACGCCTCAGATAAAGTCACCACCAGGTGTAATCATTACCAAAATCTTACTTGTACTTCCCACCACCGGGTAATAGGGACTACCGCGCCAACTCCCAATTAGCACACGACTTATACTAAAACCAGCCCAACACTCATTCACAATCTCCACCCTACACATGAGCAAGAGGTACACGTGTCTCTAGGATCGACACTTCCATAGGCCTATAAATACCACCTACTTGAACTACGTGAGACTTGATTCTTCTCTCCCCTGAAAAAACAAAGAGAAGATACGTAGGCAGCTCGCTCATGAGCAAACTCGGTCTCTCCCGAAATCCTTAACCCATTCCCTTCTCTTCATTGAATCTAAAAGAAAACCAAAACGGTCCTTTACATTGGCGCCGTCTGTGGTTTCGATCACTTGAGAAATCACCTTCAATCCACTCAAAAACCAACAATTCTCAAGCCCACGAAGCATGGTCAGCCTCGAAGCTCAAGTTCAAAACCTCACAAACCAGCTGGGTTTAACAAACGAGAGCATTTCTTTGCTCAGGCAAGAAAATGCTATTTTACGAGCACAAGTGGATGCTTACAAACAGCAACCAGTTGGTAACGTTGCTGAGAACGGCATCAACGAAGTTAATCAACAGATTAACGAATTATCAAACAGGATAGGCCAGAGTGCAGTCAGAAAGGATGCAACCCAGATTGTTCAAAAGATGCTCAAGACATACCGCGCGTCTTCGTTCAGTGCCGAGGTCCTCACTAAACCCTCTCCTCAAGATTTTATCCAGCCACGTTTCCCAATGTATGATGGCAGCACATGCCCCGGTCAGCATGTGGCTCGATACATTCAAAGTCTGGCACTCTACAATTCTCCTGAGTTTGATCATCTTCACTGTCGATTATTTCCAGCCAGTCTCAAAGATGGCGCACTTGATTGGCTCTTCTCCCTTGAACCTGATTCTATTAAAACTTTTGAACAACTTACTGATCTGTTTGCTAGTCAATACGTGCACAACAGACGAAAGAAAGTGGATCTTGATTCACTGTTCCAGCTCTCATTCAGGGAAGACGAAACCATTCGCCAATTCTTAGGACGGTTCAAGGTCGAATATTGTTATGTATGGAAAGCGATCGAAAGAGTCTTTTGCCACACCGCATTTTCTAACGCCTGTCGAGTGCGTAATACCGACCTCTCCAGATCACTGATGAAAGAGCGCCCAGAAACGCTGTCCGAACTGTATGCTCGGGTCGACAAGTATATCAAGTTGCAAGAAAGTTTGAAGTCCAGTGGCTTAGCCGAGGACCAGGAGGTGGCAGCGATCTCTGATCATACCCCGCGTGCCAAAAAGCGATCCAGGTCGCTTGCACCAAAGGCACCCGACAGACAACAAGAGAGTTCATTGCCTTGACACGCCCCCGTTACATCTTGGACAAGATCCGCCGAGCCTCATACCTCCGACCAGATGTGAGGCAACCAATAGATCGACCTGACAGGCCCTACTGCGCATTCCACAAAGCAAAATGTCATGAAACCAATGCGTGCTGGGGGCTTAAGCATTATCTCCAGGACCTCGTGGAAGCTGGCCATATTAAACAATACACCAATATTCCTGACAGTGATTTGCGCCATAAACTTATGGCTCGCCGAGTACGCAGTCAATCTCCGCCTCGCCGTAACCACCAAGAGTTTCAAACTCGCCCTCACAACAGAGGACGCCCCAGAGACCGTTCTCGCCACGAGCGAAGACAACACTCGTCAGATCGTGACAATGCTCGAACCATTCACATGATTATCTTCCCCAATAATTCCGTAACCTCCTCCAGAGAGAAAAGACGCCGTGTCGGCGCTATTCAGGAAGTGTATCATTTTACTTCCCAGTAAAGACATGTTCCGCTCAATTTCTCAGTCGCAACGGGGAGATATTATTTTCACAGAGGCCGACCTCAACAAAGTCTTCCTCCCTCACAACGACGCACTGGTCGTCTACGTCAAGATTAGCGACTGGACAGTAAAGCGCGTCCTGATCGACCCTTGGAGTTCGTGCGACATTTTATTCTATCACACCGTTCAAGAGATGAGTTTACCCAAATCAGTTCTTATAGATCCGATTGCTCCCCTCTATGGGTTTAATGGCTCCAGGGCCGACCCCGTCGGTGACATCATACTCCCAGTATCGATAGGGTCTAAAGAAGACAAAGTCAGCTGCAATACACGTTTCAGCGTTCTGGACATCAAGTCGTCCTATAATGCCATACTAGGTCGACGGTGGATCCATCAAATGCAAGCTGTACCGTCAACATTGCATCAAGTTCTCCATTTCCCAAGCCCCAGAGGAATGATGGAACTACGCAGTAATCAACTGGAAGCGTATCATTGTAACCAAATCCTGTCAGCAAGTAAAACCGACAGTGGACCAATCCCCACAAGCAACGAGCCCACCAGTTATACAATGGCCAAAGACTTGATTGCCGCGGTCAGAGCCAACATCGCCAAAAACAAAGACGGGGGCTCCCAAAGAAGAAGATTCAGTCGTCTGTTTCAACCCCAGAAGTCACCTCCACTGTTGTTGCCCCCCCCCCCCAGTTAGCATCCCAACAATCGCGCCGCCATGTGTCGCGCAACAAATATCAATTTCGGAAGTCACTTCAGACTCTGCTGTCATGATCACAGAGGCCATTCCAGCCCCTGTTCTCGTCCCCAAAGATACCGCTCCAGCTCGGGCGACCAATTTCACTCCCCCTCAAATCACTAAAGTATCACCATCTGCGGAAGCATCACCGCCCAAGACAACAACTCAACATGCAGACAGAGAGCGAGTGAACCTAGGAACTGAGGATGATCCCAAGTTCGTATATGTAGGGGCTAACCTTGACCCCACACTTAAGGCCCAACTTGTAAACTTTTTGGCCATGAATAAAGATGTTTTCGCTTGGTCGTATATCGACGTGCCTGGAATAGACCCTAATGTAGCATGTCATAGATTAAATGTTAATCCCAATGCTAAACCAGTTCGCCAACGACCTCGTCGACTATCCCTGCGATTTCAGAAAGCCGTCAACGATGAGGTCGACAAACTCAAGCAAGTCGGTTTCATCATAAAGGTAGACTATCCAGACTGGATTGCTAACATTGTCGCGGTACCCAAAAAGAATGGAACAGTTCGCCTATGCATCGATTTCACGAATGTAAATCAAGAAACACCAAAAGATAGCTTCCCCCTACCTCGCATTGACCGACTTGTCGACCAAACCTGTGGGCATGAACTTCTCTCCTTTATGGACGCGTACAACGGATACAACCAAATCCCACTCGCTGAGGAGGATCAAGAGAAGACCTCGTTCATTACCGAGCAAGGAATTTATTGCTACAATGTCCTCCCGTTCGGCCTTAAGAATGTTGGAGCGACGTATCAGCGTCTGGTAACTGACATGTTCCAGGACATGTTAGGAGAGACCATGGAGGTTTACATAGACGACATGGTCATCAAAAGCAAGAAAGGAGGCGACCACCTCACTCACCTTGAGCAAGCGTTCTCCAGATTGCGCCGAACTCGAATGAAGTTGAACCCAGAGAAATGCCTCTTTGGAGTGTCCTCCGGAAAGTTTATAGGATATCAGGTGTCACAGCGAGGGATCGAAGCAAATCCAGACCAAATCCGAGTGTTCTTAGACATGCCTGATCCACAGACAAAGAAACAGGTCCAGAAGTTGTCAGGCATGGTCGCTGCACTCAACCGATTCATATCCAGGGCGTCAGACAAGTGTCGCCCGTTCCTACAACTCCTCAAAAAAGGCGAGCAGTTCTCGTGGAACAATCAATGCCACCAAGCATTTGCCACTCTCAAAGAATACCTCACCACGCCCCCCGTCTTAGCCAAACCAATAGATGGGGAGACACTGGGGCTATATCTGGCAGTATCAGACTTTGCCATAAGCTTAGTTCTCTTCAAAGAGGAGAACAACTCAGAAAAACCGATCTACTTTACAAGTAAGACGCTCATGCCAGCTGAAAGGAATTATTCTTTCCTTGAAAGAGCCATACTTGTTTTGTTGTATTCGGTAAGAAAATTCAGGCCGTACTTTTAAGCACATCCGATCAAAGTACTGACCGACCTCCCCTTGAAGAAGATCTTCCATAAAGAAAACAAGACTGCGCGTATGGCAGTATAGGCCGAAGAGCTCGGCGAACACCACATGGAGTTTGTACCTCGAACTTCTCAGAAAGGTCAAGTCGTCGCCGATTTCCTAGCAGATTTCCCTGTCGATGACCCAAATTGGGAACCAGAAATGGAGCTCACACACGCAAAGGAACGTATCAAATCAATCTGGTCTCTCTTTGTAGATGGCTCTAGCAACCCTGGAGGGAGTGGCATTGGGGTCGTCTTAGTGTCACCCGATGGAACTATGGTAGAAAAGTCAGTTCGAATCGATTTCACAACTTCCAACAACGAGGCAGGGTACGAAGCATTGATCATGGGACTTCGTATGGCGCTACAGCTCGGTGTACAGGAACTTCAAGTCTTTAGTGACTCGCAACTGGTCGTTCGCCAGGTTGCAAAAGAGTACACTACCCATGAAGGTAACCTTTCGAAGTATCTTCAAGTCGTTCATCATTTATTGCCTTCTTTTAAGAAAGCTACCATACATCATTTTTTGCGTGATGAGAACCGTCACGCAGACAGTTTAGCTTACTTAGCCACTCAAACACCGAATTGCGTCCCAAGACAATTGATCATTGAAGTAGTCGACCGACCTGCGTACCAGGTCGAGCACGCCTTAGTTATAACCGACCTGTTCCCTCTCTCCGCCAGTCAGTTGAGTCAGACATGGATGCAGCCCATCATAGACTACATCCAGCATGGCACGCTCCCCGTAGAACGTGCCAAAGCCAAGCAAATCCCATATCAAGCACGTCGTTACTGCTTATTGCATAGCAAATTATTCAGGAAATCTGCTGGTGGACCACACTTGCGATGCATTACTCCAAAGCAGGGCCAATTGATTTTTGTGGAAATCCATGAAGGAGAATGCGGTAACCACGCCGGAGGTCGCTCTTTAGCTCACAAAGCAATTTCCCAAGGATACTTTTGGCCCCGTATGCAGATCGATGCCAAAGCATACGTCCTCAAGTGTATAAAATGTCAAACATTCGGCCACAACATCATCCAACCTGCTTGTGAGCTGATCAGTATAGCGAGCCCATGGCCATTTCACATGTGGGGCATGGACATCATGGGACCATTCATCCCACGAAAAAATCGGTTTTAAGCCGCCTTAGCTCAACAGATTATTTCACTAAGTGGGTTGAAGCCATTCCTTTAGCGCATGTCAAAGAATCACATGTCAGAAACTTCATCTGGACTCACATCATCACCAGGTTTGGTTTGCCACATACATTAGTGATGGACAATGGCCCCCAATTCAAAGGCAGGACGGTTAAAGAATTTCTAGTTAAGTGGAAGATAGTTCACGCATTTTCTACTCCACAATACCCTTAGAGTAATGGTCAAGCAGAAGCCAGCAACAAGGCCATCTTAGAAAATTTGAAGAAAAAGATTGAAAGGAACAAGAGCCAATGGCCAAATCAGTTGGAGAACATTTTGTGGGCTCATCGCGCCACAGCTCGGTCCAGTACATGCGAATCTCCATTCTCCTTGTGTTATGGCACAGAAGCCGTAATTCCCATCGAACTGACAGTCACTACGACTCGGTCAGAGCTCGTCGAGACGGGACACAATGACTCTGTTTTAGCACGAGAGGTTGACTTGCTAGAAGAACGGCGTGACTTAGCCGCCATCAGAATCGCATCTTATCAGCAAATTCTGAAGAACTCCTACAATAAACGAGTGCATCCTAGATCTTTCCAGCATGGCAATCTAGTGCTAAAAAAGATGCAAGACGACTCCAAATTAGCACCTACATGGGAAGGCCCATACATCGTAGAATGTGTTATAGGCAATGGAGCATACTGGATAAAAACCCAAGAGGGGAAATTGTTGCCCCGCCCTTGGAATACTTATCTGCTGAAAAAAAATTATCAGTAAAACCACTGATGTTGTATATTTCGTTTTTCATCTAGTGTAAACTCAAGGTTAAATTTCTTATGTTACCTATTACAATTTACTTCATTTACTTGCACCAAAAAGTCATACAGTTCGCATCAGAAGCATGACCAGTACACTTACCTGGTCCAACACTCTCAGCGAACCATACGCTATCATAAGCTAGAACGCTCTCCGTGAGCAGACAGCTCCCTGGAGCTTACAAGCTCCACAGCCTCTCCAACTCTCGTCAAGTCGAGGACCTATATTTCTAGGATCGACCAAACGAGAATGCTCTCCGTGAGCAGACAGCTCCCTGGAGCTTACAGGCTCCACAGCCTCTCCAACTCTCGTCAAGTCGAGGACCTATATTTCTAGGATCGACCAAACGAGAATGCTCTCCGTGGAGCAGGGCGGCTCCACGGAGCTTACAGCTCCATGCCTCTCCAACTCTCGTCAAGTCGAGGACCTATATTTCTAGGATCGACCAAACGAGAATGCTCTCCGTGAGCAAACAGCTCTCTGGAGCTTACAGGCTCCACAGCCTCTCCAACTCTCGTCAAGTCGAGGACCTATATTTCTATGATCGACCAAACGAGAATGCTCTCCATGAGCAAACAGCTCTCTGGAGCTTACAGGTTCCACAGCCTCTCCAGGTCTTGTCAAGTCGAGGACCTATACTTCTAGGATCGACCAAACAAGAACGCTCTCCGTGAGCCGACAGCTCTCTGGAGCTTACAAGCTCTATATCCTCTCTGAACCTCGTTCGTCGAGGAACCTATACTCTTAGAGTCGACCATACGAGAACGTTCTCCATAAGCGTTACGCTTTTATAAGCCAGCATGCTCTGACTGAACAAAGCATTCTCTTGAGTATTACTTCTAAGCTCAGCTCAACGCGCCTAGTGTCGAACTCATAATTCTAGACTCAGATTATCTAGAATGCTCCCAACGTTTCTTCTCTTTTAACATGATGAACAAGGAAGAAAGCGATAGTCACAGGCAAATCGTGTCTCTAATCTAAGTCCCAAGCTCCTCAGTTATTTCAAGCCCCACGCATAATAAGCAGGATGATAACTACAAGCAATTAACAATAAACATGCATTCTAAACACAATCCATACCAATAATTGGCCACATCCACAACAGCTTGATCCACCGATCTGCTGGGGCTACCCAGGAAATCCAGATCGGTGTCCATTGAACAAAGCATCGAACCGCCACTTCCGTGGAAACTAGTTCTCTGCACCAAAGTAGCGAACTGCTCAGGCAAGCCTGAAGACACAGCTCTATTGTTAGCTCTCATATAAGAGAGGAGAACATACACAACAATCACAATTTTTCGCTGACATAGACAAGGGTAGCTTGTATCATCAGATATCGATCAAGACATGCTTATCTTCTGGAGCAGTGTGCCACGCAGATCTCAGCATCACGCGCATACCTTGTCCCGGCCCCTCGCCTTCAATCGCTTTCTTCAGGGCATCATACTTCTCGTCCAGAGCAGCATATGCGACACAGGCCTTGGTATACGCCTTCTGTGCCTTGCGCGATACCCTTTGACATTTTTTAGCATATGCAGTCACCTCAGCTAATTCCTCTTCTAGATCAGTCATATCAGTTACCAATGCAGCATTCTCGGCAGCAGCATTCTGATACTTGGTGGTCATCACTTCTAGCTTCCTCTTGTCAGCCCCCCACGCAGCTCACATACACCCTAGCTCGACGTGAGGGTTCTCATCAGTCTCGACATTTTGCACAGCATCTTTTAGTTTATCATACCCTGCAAGAAACTGCACGAACAAAGTTAAAGATCCAGATTTCCCTGGGAACAGATACAACAACATAGCGTATCATGAACTCACCAAACAAGCGGCCATATCCATCGTCCCCAACAGCGTCTCTATGTCCTCATCTTTCACCTCTGCCTTGTCACCATCCAACACGATTCCCTTTAGAATGTTAGTCGCTATGGGTACCGAGTAGAAGCTACAGTCCGAGCGTTTCACCATACGCTTCTTCCCCGTCTTTCCCAGGGTAGTAGAATTCGCTCCCCACATCCCCACATCGCGGGGACGAACTCTCACCAGCGACTTGGCGACCTTGCCTCAGGACGCTACACTCTGTAGCATGACGATCAGTGTCGCCTACCCGCTGTGGCGACCTAAATATAATGCCGCCAGCCGGACGACCAGCTCTCCTAGGTCGCTTGTGACCCTTGGCTCCTACAGCAGCAGCCTTCCTCTTACCACGATCACCATGCACATGAGGATCGAACTCCATCTCCTCCATTATCAAAGGCGACATCTCCCTCATACTCCTTTCTCCTCTCACATATATATGGGCGACACCTTGCCATGGTCAAACCTATGAACAGAGATACTATTGCATGAGCTAAAGTTATACACCAACTCCTTCTCAACGGAATAGCATTCACAAATGAAAATAGATGTACCTGTAGAAGCAGCGACGAAAGTAGTGCACAGCGATAGGGCAGCGCGATAGGGCAGAGAGGAGCTAAGACAAGAAGCCAAGCAAATACCTTTTGGTATTCTACGAACAGTTTATTTAATATGAAACGTCTCTTCCCTAAGCGCTTCATAATTACCTTGAGACTCCAAACTCCATCTGCCCTCCATCATTATGTTTCTTGAACCGCTCGTTTTCTTACACGTGTCACGCACGTGAGGGAATATTGTTGTTTGCGGCACTGAACACAACACAATTCGTCCTACTCTATGTACGAGAGCCCAGTGATCTGGTGGCATCATTACAAGCGACACTTAACAGCTGAAAACAAATTAACGACAAGACGCTCATGCAAGCTTACCGATCATTTGCAGAGCAGTTATCACCGCAGTACAACCGCCATGCATAGTTATAACAGTATCATCATTCGTAAACACAATCAAGCAAGCGACACACACAATAGGGAAACAAACAACCAACATAGCATATAAGCAAACAACGACCTGTTCCAACAGACCTGAACCACAGTTTGTTCTTTAGCCGAGTTGCTGAGACTACTCAGGAAATCCAACCCGGGTAAACAATATTCGTCATCACATGGTTACCCCAAACCAGTACGGGATACCAGCTCGTTCAAAGTAATAGCACATAAATGCAAGAAAGGCGAACTGCCCAGGTTACCCCAGGAAATCAGCTCTATTGTATCACAGCTTATAAGCTGACAACATAACAAAACAAACTTACAACTCGCCATCTCCAGGCGCAACAATTAATTCTCCAGGCACAAGTGACTCGTCAATTTCAGCATCCCTCCCATCCACCACAACAGATACTCCATCCAAATCCAAACTCATGAGCACATCAGACGCGACAGCTTCAGCTAGCTTGCGATATCACGGCCTCTGGCACGACCACTGAAGAAGCAAGAGCCCCACCGACATCTCCTTGCACCTGTTCCACTATGGTACGAGACATCCCGCGTACGTGCTCCTCCTTCAAAGCTTTATAGTCCGCTTCCAGATCAACGAAGTCAGCATCCAGGTCGTCATAGGCCTTCGTAGCGTCGAAAGCAACCTTCTTCTGCGGTGTAAAGGCATACTTCGTTCGACTACCAATTTCCAATTTCGCTGCCAGGGGCGTTCTCTTCCCCTCCACTGTAGTTTTGTCTCAGATCTTCCGCTTCGGTATCTTTCAGCATCTTGGCCAGATTCAGAGCTTGATGTGCTTTCTTCAGGTCTTCAAGCTCCTCATGCTCCATCTTAGCGGCATCTTGCATATTTTTCAGCTCATCTGACAGCTTCACCACAATTTTTCTATCTGCCTCTGCGAACTGAGCAATCTTCTTCAACTTCTAAAACCCACTTACAAGCTACAGTTATACACATATGTTAATAACTAAGTCACAGCAGCATACATAAGTGAACAGATACATCAAAGGGAGACAAACCCACGTACCAAACATTGCGCGACTTCCATCCGCTTCAGGTTATCAGCCAGCCCTCTCTCATCCAGCTCCTTACGGTTGCCGTCCAGAGCTATCTGTTCTAGCAGACAGGCCGATACCTTACTCGACCTGAAGCTACAATCAGTTCGCCTTACAGTTCGTTGAACCCCATTGTCGTCTAAGTACACAAGCTGTGCCTCTAAGTCCTCAGTACCCATAACAGCTTTCCCACTCGCTTTGCGGGGAGCCTTTGCTTTCGCCAGCGGACTGGGTTCTCGCCCTAGTCGAGACGGACTAGACCCCGCCCCAAAGGTGGCCAAGTCCATGACCTACTCCGGTCGCGCCCAACTACGGCGAGCAACCGTAGCGCCAGCCTGACCACCACCAGAACCGTCCCCCGCGCTGGAGCTTTCCCCAAGAGCGTGTCGTGCTACTTTGGCAACTCGGGCAACATCTTGCTTAGAGGCGTCATTTCATCTCTTCTCCGACCCGCTCCTTGCACGAGGGATGAAGACCACCGTCTCCAACTCTACAGGAGCATCGATCGACCCCCCTTCAGGTCGGGAACTCGACCCACCAGCCCCTGCAGCACCACCTCCAGCGGGTCGTCTGGAGCCACCATGAGCCCGATTCCTGTCTTCCCGTGTTACCAAATCACTCGTACGCTTCTCCATTACCCCTCGCCTTGTCTGGCCTCGAGCTCGGTCCTTTTGAGCTTTTCTTTTTTCCTGAATCGCAGGCCCGCCCTTTTCCACAAAGAAATGAGCAACTTCGGGCAGCTTCGCTTGTTTCTCTGCTCGAGTCAACCGTGCGAACCTCTCTATCTCCCCACGATCAGTTCGCGTCTTCACTGAAAAATCTACAGACAAAGCAAATACATGGGCCTGTTAGAACAACTGTCAATCATAAGTAAAGCGACAAAATAAAAACATTCCTACCCACCGGATATGTTACAAATCCTAGTTTGCAACGTACATCCACTAGCACAGTAGTTGCCAACTAGCAGCAACGACCTCTTTGTCCAGGCCTCGTTGCTTACACCGTCGATCACAGCAGAACGCGTCGTCATCGTTTGCAAACTAAAGTTCAAATTACTAGATCGCCTCACAACATAATGCTCAACTATGTCGGACACCCCTATGTCGTATTCCCCACTCACATTCAACAGGTCAAACACCTTAAACAATCGCCAGGTGTTACCCACAAACTGACAATGAGACTTCCAACAGTGAGCCAAGAAGTCACACACCAATTTTGAGAACGGTATTTGTATAGATGCTCTCAGCTGGCCCTCATAGATGATTACCCCACCTATTCGGCGGGTTGTACTCCTCACTACGTACATTTTCACTCAACCGTGGCTCGTATATCTCCAGGTCGGGCATGTTGATCCCATAAGCTGCCCTCAGTTCGGGGAACGAGCTCACAGCACGACGATCTACCGCTCTAAGGGGCAACTCACTTGATGACGACATCTCCCCTCGACCTGACGTACTGGCCACGGCACTTTCTGACCCAGATCGAGTATCACCCTCATCTACCCTAACTTCCTAATCCAACTCAGTCTGAATACCAACACTCACCGATTCTTCATTATCATCCTCATACTCTCCACAACTTAATGAAATCTCCCGAACCTCTTCCGATCGAGTATCATCAGAATTAGACATTATAACGTTTCCTTTTTATCAATTACTCAAGCTTAAACCCTACAACCTAACACTGACCTACCTACTTAACAAATCGCACTTGAACGCAAGGAAAGCAAATTGAAAATGAAAAGGTAACAGCAACAGAAGCACTCACCTGAGGAACCCTAGCTTGCATTTTTGCGGAAGAAGGAAACTGGAAATACCTTTTTGATTGTCCCAAATTTGATTTTGTATAAACCGCCCGTTCAGTTACCAAGGAGTTATGATTACAGCTTATGCTCTAGCCCGCACACATGTTCCAAGGACCTGTCTTTTCAAAAGTTCTGAATAACGCAGCAACACGTTTCTTTACCAACTGCTACGATTCTGTCACGCACCAATCACGGACCAACTTCCCTTTCCCGCCAAATCATATTGCCACATGATTCAAAATTTACGGCACCTCAGTCGGATCGTCCACCACAGCTCGCTCACGCTCCACACGTTCTTCCGTTTTTCTCTCAACAGATCGTTTCTTGGGACATAAACAATCTACTGAGAGGGGGCTATGTAGGGGAGTAATATCCTCATTAAGGAATATCGCACACGCGTGAAGCATAAACGAACTCAGGACATCGACCTCCAAGACCGATCTGTGAGCAGCTCCCTTGTAAAGGGGAGTAATATCCTCCTCAAGGAATATTGCACACGCGTGCAACATAGGCGAACTCAAGACATCGACCTCCAAGACCGATCTGTGAGCAGCTCCCTTCATGTAGGTGGTACGTTTAGACTCGATCAAGGATGTCTCAGTACGAACAAACGGCCAGAGACAGAACGCCTCAGATAAAGTTACCACCAGGTGTAATCATTACCAAAATCTTACTTGTACTTCCCACCACCGGGAAATAGGGACTACCGTGCCAACTCCCAATCAACACACGACTTATTCTAAAACCAGCCCAACACTCATTCACAATCTCCACCCTACACATGAGCAAGAGGTACACGTGTCTCTAGAATCGACACTTCCATAGGCCTATAAATACCACCTACTTGAACTATGTGAGACCTGATTCTTCTCTCCCCTGAAAAAACAAAGAGAAGATACGTAGGTAGCTCGCTCATGAGCGAACTCGGTCTCTCCCGAAATCCTTAACCCATTCCCTTCTCTTCATTGAATCTAAAGGAAAATCAAAATGCTCTGAGCTCGAGGATCTGAAGAAGGCGCATCAAGCTCGAGCATCAAGCGCGAGGAGCTCGAGGATCTGAAGAAGGTGCATCAAGCTCTGAGCTTAACAAAAATGCTGAAGGATACCGAAACGGAAGATCTGAAGCTGAAACTACAGGGTGCTGAAGAGAACGTTAATACAGCGACTGTGGAAATTGGTAGGCTGAATGAGTACGCTCTGCACTGCAAGGGAGTTGCTCAGGACGCTACTAAAGCTTATGACGAGCTGGACGCTGACTTTGTTGAGCTAGAAGCTGATTATAAAGCTCTGAAAGAGGAGCATGAACGTTGTACTCTTCGTCCCCCAGTGGTACCGGTACAGGGAGATACCAGTGGTGCTCTTGCGTCTTCCATCATTGCGCCGGAAATTGTTATGCCTCGCACTGGAGCTGCTGCGACTGACGTTCTCTGGATGGTGTGTCCATAGTAGTGGATGGGAAAGAAGCTGAAGTTGATGACTCGCTGGCGGCCGGAGGTTTGGCCGTTATGCCCGGACCTAGCGAGTTGTGATGTAAGATTGGTAAGTTGAATTGTTGTTAGTTGTGATACAATAGAACTAGTTTCCCGGGGTAACCTGGGCAGTTCGCTTTTCTTATTTCTGTTTGTGAATACTGGATGACTATGCGATGATGAATGTTGGTTAACCGAAATTTTGGATTTTTCTGAGTGGACTCATTATTTCGGGCCATCATCGGGTGTGTTTGGGCCTGCATTGGCAGGTCGCTTTTTTGCTTATATGCTATGTTTATCTCTTGACTCGTTGCTCTGTAAGATTCTTGTATTTGCTGAATATATGAACGGAGACATCGCTATATTTGTATGGCTGTGAAGATGCTTCCTAGTGTCCGTAGTAATCTGTGATCGTAAGATGTAGATCAATAGTAGGACGTAGGTCGATATCACCGTTCTGAAGAAGTGAAAGCGATTCGCGCGTGTATGCCCGCGTGTAAGGCAAGTGAGCGGTTAGATGTGTGCAATGATGGCTGCCAGGTGGCCTGATGTTTGGCGTCTCGATGTAATTATGATGTGCCTAGGGAAAATATGTTAGTACACCATAAGTAACATCATTCATTAGAGAGCAAAGACATTTGCTCTCCTTTTCTCTTCCTGCTAGTGCCTTTCTTCGTCCCCACCAGATCAAGGCGCGTCATCTCGCCGTTGCTTCGTGTATATGTCTGTCTTCCTTATTTAGGTATCTCGTTTTAACAAAGATCATTGTTTTGGTTGGTAACTTTGCGTATTGTCCATCTCGCTCGTAGGTTACACTATGGCCAAGTGCCGCAGATATGTAAGAGGGGAAGGAAGTTTGAGGGAGACTTCACCTCTAATAATGGAGGAAATGGAATTTCATCCCCACGTGCATGGTGATCGGGGCAAGAGGAAAGCTATTGCGGTAGAAGCCAAAAGGAACAAGCGACCTAAAAAGGCAGGTCGTTCGATTGGTGGCGTTGTGTTCAGGTCGCCTCGACGAGTCGATGATACCGATCAACATGCTGAGGAGCGTGGCGACCTGGGGCAAGGCCACTACGTCGCTGGTGAGAGTTCGCTCTCCCGTCACGGTGACTTGGGGAGCGAGTTCTACTACATGGGGAAGACGGGGAAGAAGCGTGCGGTGAAACGTTCTGACTGCAGCTTCCACTCTGCACCCATAGCGACCAGTCTGCTGAAGGGGATCGTGCTGGACGATGATAAAGCTGAAGTAGATGATGAAGATATGGACACGCTGTTGAGTACCATGGACATGGCTGCTTGTTTAGTGAGAAATTTATGCGTGATGTTTTTGTTTCTGTTGCTTAGGCCGTTTTGCTGGCAACATTGGACTTGCAGTTTTTTGCAGGGTACGACAAGTTGAAGAACTCTTTGCGGCGCACCGATTCTAACACTAATCCCCACGTCGAGCTAGGTTGTATGTGAGCTGCGTGGGGAGCCGACAAGAAGAAACTGGAGGTGATGACCAAGAAGTGTAAGGATGTTGCTGATGAGAACGCTGTGCTGGCTGCTGCTATGACTAATTTGTAAGGGGAGTTGGCTAAAGTGACTGGATATGCCAAACAATGCCAGAGGGTGGCGCGCAAGGCGCAAGAGGTGTATACCATTGCCTGTGTCCAGTACGCTGAGCTGGATGAGAAATATCACCAACTGAAGAAGGCGAATGATGGTGAGGGACAGAGTTCTGGTATGCGTGTCATGCTGAAATTTGCCAAGCACGCCCCTTCGACTAGCGCTGTCCTGAAAGATAAGCATGTTGTGGCTGATTCTTGATTGTGATGTATCTTCTTGTCTTTGTCAGCTATGGGATTTTTAGAAATGTTGTGTAAGGTCACCTCTCTTATATGAGAGTTAACAATAGAGCTGTGTCTTCAGGCTTGCCTGAGCAGTTCGCCATTTTGATACTGAGAACTAGTTTCCACGAGAGTGGCAGTTCGTTGTTTTGTGAACATGTTAAAAGTAACGATCTGGATTTCCTGGGTAGACCCAGCAGATCGGTAAATTAATGTCTTGGCGTTAGTTGAGTATTCCCAGTTAATTGTGTATGGATGCATGTTTTTGCTTGAATGTTTGTAGCTAGCTTCTTATGTATAATGCGTATGGGATGGAATGTCCAAGGAACCTGTGGTTTAATTTAAGAAAACGTTATGCTTGTAGTTACCGCTTTCTTTCATAGTTGTTGCGCTCTGCTGTGAGGCTCATTGGGAATACTCTCGTCGAGCTGAGCTTTAATATTAAGGGTTTCTCACTAGGTGAGTTGAGCTTTAATATTAAGGGTTTCTCACTAGGTGAGTTGGTAAGGCGTTGGAGCCTGTAAGCTGGAAATGGCATTCTGCCCGTAGATAATGTGTTGGCCTAATAAAGCGTATTGCTCACTGAGAGCGTGTGGGCTTATGAAAGCGTGATGCTCACTGAGAGCGTTCTCGCTGAGTCTATCCTAGAAGTAGAGGTCCTCGACTAGCGAGACTTGGAGAGGTTGTGAAGCTCGTATTTTTTAAAAGACGTAAGCTCTTGAGATTAATTTCGCCACCGCTCCGCTTGAAGGCTTATGAAAGCGTGATGCTCATCGAGGCGTTCTCGGTTGAAGTCGATCCTAGAAGTATAGGTCCTCAAACTAGCGAGACTTGGAGAGGCTATGGTGCCGTATAGCCATTTAAAACTTCTTTTTAACGGTTTTGAGAGCCGTTCGCCCACGGAGAGCGTTTGGGCTTATGAAAGCGTGATGCTCACTAAGAGCATTCTCGCTGAGTCGATCCTAGAAGTATAGGTCCTCGACTAGCGAGACTCGGAGAGGCTGTGAGCCTGTAAGCTCCTAAGAGTGTTCTGCTCGCGGAGAGCGTTTATAGCTTATGAAAGTGTATTGCTCGCTGAGAGCTTGGGGGCCTCTAGAGATGTTGTCAGTGCATGCGTACTGGTGGTGCTTGCGGTGCGAGTGGGGCGGCTTGGCGACGCAAGTACATGGAGTAGATTATAATAACAATTTTAAGTAAACTAAACTTGAACTTTCAGCAAATGAAAACATGAACTATACAACACAGCAATGTTTAGTGATAAAACTTCTTTAATAAATAAGTGTTCCAAGGACGTGGCAATAATTTCCCCTCTTGGGTCTTGATCAAGTACGCTCCATTGTCGACAACGCGTTCCACTATGTAGGGGCCTTCCCAGGTTGGTGCTAGTTTGGAGTCATCTTGGGTCTTTTTCAGGACTAGATCTCCCGGTTGAAAAGACCGAGGATGTACTCGTTTGTTGTAGGACCGCTTCAAGATTTGTTGGTAGGATGCCACTCTGATAGCTGCTAGGTCGTGCTGTTCTTCCAGCAGATCGACCTCTCGAGCTAGGACTGAGTCATTGTGTCTTGACTCGACAAGCTCGGATCGAGTTGTCGTGATTGTCAACTCGGTGGGAATAACAGCTTCTGTTCCATAACATACAGAGAATGGTGATTCGCCTGTGCTGGAGCGAGTTGTGGTGCGGTGGGCCCACAAAATGTTCTAGAGCTGGTTTGGCCATTGGCTCTTGTTTCTTTCAATCTTTTTCTTCAAATTCTCTAATATGGCTTTATTGCTGGCCTCCGCCTGGCCATTGCTTTGAGCGTACTGGGGAGTGGAGAATGCATGAACGATTTTCCACTTGGCTAGGAGCTCCTTGACTATTTTGCCCTTGAACTGGGAACCATTATCCATCACTAATGTGTGTGGTAAGCCAAATCTGGTGATGATATGAGTCCAAATAAAATTTCTGACATGTGATTCTTTGACATGTGCTAGTGGAACGGCTTCGACCCACTTAGTGAAGTAATCAGTTGCAGCCAGGACGAAGCGGAAACCGGTGCTTTTTTGGGGGATGAATGGTCCCATAATATCCATGCCCCACATGTGGAACGGCCATGGGCTTACGATGTTGATCAACTCGCGGGCTGGCTGAATGATGTTGTGGCCAAATGTCTGACATTTTACGCACTTGAGGACGTATGCTTTGGCATCAATCTGCATGCGAGGCCAAAAGTATCCTTGGGAGATTGCTTTGTGGGCCAAAGAGCGACCTCCAGCATGATTTCCACACTCTCCTTCATGAATCTTAGCAAAAATCAGTTGACCTTGTTCTGGACTAATGCATCTTAAGTGAGGTCCACCGGCAGATTTACGAAACAACCTGTTATTTAGCAAACAATAGCGACGTGCTTGGTGTGGGATCTGCCTGGCTTTGGTACGCTCTTCTGGGAGTGTGCTATTGTCACACCCCGAATTTCGACAAAATTCGAAAAAAACATTATTTGTTCCCGACTCTTCGATCCCCGAGGTGTGACGCACTCTCCACTTCCAAAAACCCATAAACAGTTTAAATATGCGGATAATTAAAAACCAATAAAAAATTTCAATTAAACAAATGTCCTCCTCATTACAAAAATTTACCAATAAGATTAGGTTACAAATCTCTTTTCAATAACTCTTTATTTAAAATTACAAATGAAAATACAAAAACATCGTCTAGACTGAAAATCTATATCACCTCAAGGGAAAACAAAACCTATATTGAAATGCAACGCTAACGCAAACCACAAGCAGCAACCAATCTTCTTCAACACTAAACCTGTCAAGACTTATCAACTATGTTCATTTAATGAACACACCCGATAAGCAAACATGCAAATCGGGTCAGCATTATAAACAATGCTGGTGTGAGTAGCCCTAAAATACAACATATAAGTATACATATATATACACAATCCATACGGCAGTTAGTTCCTCCACCGAGGCACCTTAACTTTCAACGACTAATACAACATCCTTAAGTACAATAATTAAGGCAGGTAGTTCCTCCACTGAGGCGCCTTAACTTCCCACTAACCACACAACAAACTATACACATAATAAATAAGGCAGGTAGTTCCTCCATCGAGGCGCCTTAGGTTCAACTAAACAAATAACCAACCAACGTATTATATACGTACCGCATTCCATGCTCAATTACAGAGTGGGTTGTCTCTGCCCAAGTAATTAGTTTGACCCACCCTTCTGCAAAACTATATACAATCATCTATCTAAAGATACATCATTAACCAACATATTACTATAATTACATTAATTAAAGCTTTCTTTGCGTGTCCCTAAAATCACGTCGTATCTATGTCTTACCTAGTTTCCCTGGCTACCACAATCGCTACCCAACGCCGAACATGTACATCCACATGCCTCCCTTTACATAATGAACCACTCCGTGCGTAACTTCCCTGAGCGGGATGCCGCACACCAAGTAACCTCACACGAAAGCCATATATGTAAGTACTGCCACTATTCCACTATAATAGGATATTTGCAACACGCACCTTTTTTGCTTTGCAACGCTTATTTACCGTTAGTAAATTGCCAACGCTAAATAAGCGTTGGCAATGTTGTAAAGCGTTGGTTTATTTGAGTGAATTTTCAGAATTAATTGCTAACGCTTAAAAAACGTTGGAGAAGTGTTACAAATCCAAAAAACCAAAACAACTTCGAAATTTCAAAAATAGGGAAACAAAAAAGAAATCGCCGTCGGTATGTCAAAATAGAAAACCTCTCTTTCTCTCTCACATTACCGGGTTAGGTTATGGTTTTTTTTATCCTTCTTTGGTGACCCTTGTCCCTCTTTTCTTTCGTCCTTCAACCCCCTCCTCCTCTTTCGAAAAGCACAAATTATCGAAAACAAAGAACCCAAAACAAAATAGACCTAACTATTTTCTCTCTTTTCCAAACTAAACTAGGCTACTGTAATCTCAAAACCCTTTTTCATACCTTTTACCGAAAAGCAAAAAGATTTCAACATACTACTAATTCACAACCAGGTTCATTGTCTTTTTTTTCCTTCTAAAAATTCATTTAATTTGAAGTGGAGATTCCTCATTGTTTTGGTGTTGTAATGGCGGTCGATTGGAGAGCTTTCCGGCCGAAATTTCTACTACTTTATCGGTTCAGGTATTTGAATCTCGAATTTTACATTTCTTTGCTATATATTTGTCTCATGTGTAGAATTTCATAGAATAAGGCGCTGCAATTTTTTACTTGAGTTTAAATGTTGAAAGCAAGTTGCTTTAAATTTTGGATTTTAGAATTTTGATGAACTTGAGTTGAATTTGCAGATGTACTTAGAATGTTTGGATAAATGTTTATATATGGGACTTATTGCATCTGTTTTCTGGGCAATTATTCTATGTTTGATAATGCATGTTGGTAAATAGTCAAACTCATGTGTTCAAGGAACTGTGTTTCTGAAGATGATGAGCTATTTGAGTTCAAATTTCGAGTTGTGCAAACTCAGTAGTAGTTAAAGTAGATGGTTCTCTGGTGTGAGTTCATTGAGATACGATTTGTCCCGCCCGTATCGCCAGCGTTCATCCATTCACCTATAAAACCGCTACTCTCATTTTTTCTTTTCCTCTTCTATGTGCTAATTATTATTACGGGTAGCTTATTATAATGGCTGTTAGAGATCCTTCACCACCTTTCAGATTCTAGGTACTTACTAACCTTTGCCCACATGGCCCCACATCTTTTGAATAAATAAACAATCTTTTGTTATAAATGTACAGCCCGAAGAACCTGATGGCTTCGTCTCTCTCGATTTGGACTCCCATTTAACAATGGTCAACCAAGTATGAAGCTTGAAAAAGTTCATTGCTCCAATTCAAAGTTCGGTGAAGATGGTTCTACACTTATGGTCATCAAACCCGACTCTACGATTGGCCTATATGATTGCACCACTTACTCGAGATTAGATCCTTTGCAATCCCCAATGCTCTTTTGCAGCTACTTTATCTCCGTGGGACTTATCTACAAACTTTTCAGAAATCCCTCCACACCACGGGGAAAAGAATTTGGTCTTGTGGAACATTCACACCGGTACTCCCCGTTTATCAATTGTTTCAGAAAAACATGTCTAAAACTACATGGTAACTTTTTTGACAACTATTTTATACTCACTTTTGACTAAGCGAGGTGTGTTTATATTAATTAGTTTGATTGTACGTGCCTTCTATCCAATTTAGCTCGAAGGCATTTGCGTGTCGGCTTGCAACAAATGAGATACTTTTTTTTGATCTTGGGGATTTTTCAAAAGGTTTCACTTATCGCCTTAGAATCCCCGCATAGCTGCTGTAGAGCTTTCTAAGGCACAGGGGTCATATGTTGCGGCGTTTGTTGCAGAATCCAAGGTTTGTTTTCTTTTTGTCCAAATGTATCCCTGGTTGAGTGGTTTATGTTACTTGGTAAAGTTGAAAACTAGGTTGTCTTTGAAGACAGAGTTTGTGGACATGCATACATTTTCTTTTGTCAAATTCATAGATACGTTTATAATATAATTTTGTATTAGAAAACACCTAAATGTTAAGCATTTCAATACAGGATGAATTTGGGGAAACACAAATAGCTAAGTTACATTGAGACGGATAGGTGTGTCCGTATCGAACACGGATACGAAGTGTTTGACACGGTGAAATATCAAAATTGTATCCGACATGGATTGTTTTCAAATTATGGCGTGTCCATGTAACATAGATAAATAGGTAATACTTTGGATAGTACATCTGAATCTTTGATAAACTTTGAGTACATGTTTAACTGGAATATCTAAATTACCCGATGGCTACAAAATGGTTTGATTTTAGGGCTGATTGTATGCGGATGAATATTCATGGGTAAATCCCAATTTCTAGTTAGGATTTTACGCAAGAGAGGAAGTTCCCTTTGCTTTTCACTCTCTCCTATGGCCTCCTTGTATGAGTTCTCCCATGAAAATTCACCTATTAAAGTTCTTGACGGGGGAATATATAGTACATATGCTTCACATCTAATGAAAAATTTCTATTACAAACTCAGTTATACACCTGAAAATTTCCCATGCATTTAAACACACCTTTTGTTCCATTTATAAATTAACTACCATGTAGTTAGGTCTCATGAATGAGTGCAAATGCCAATTTTATGTTGGAATATGTTGGTTTCCACCTTAGAAGATAACAGTAATAGTTAACATGCTAAAGTTTTTCTTAAACTCAATGTTTTGGTCCAATAGGGGATTTCTCGCCAAACATTCAAATATTTTCATGTGCAAAGGATGAACAAGCTCAAAATTTGTTGCTTTCGACGGGGTTTTTCCGGTGCTCCACGGTGCAAATGAGCTGGAATTATGGTTCTAGTGGACTCCTTGTCGAAAGCAACAATCAGACGTTGATAAAACTAACCGTGAGTTAGTTACTGAGAGAATCAAAATTTGAACTACTTGACAACTAATGGAGCTCACGAAGGGCTTATGCCTCTACGTATGTTTTGAGTTCACTTTGTAAGATCAAGTATTCTACTTTATGGTCTGAAAGTGGGACTACTTATTTTAAACTTTTTGGCAGGTAAAGAAGGGCCTGTTCATGATGTTCGATGGTCTTCCAATCGGTTCAGAATTTGTCATTGTTTATGGGTGTATCCTTTTCTCTGCTCCTACTTTGACAAGTGCTTTTTGAAGTGTAACAAAAAGAAGGAAAGTTAAAGATGCACCGATCATCTTGTCGATGAACTTTTTATATACAATTTATAGTGCATGTAGTTGTCAACTTATTGTATTCTATATTGCTAAGATACATTATTTATGCATTTCTAGACATGCATATGAATATATCTGGATATATATCCATAATAAAGAAAATGGATACATATAACTTACTAAGTTAATGTAATGTAAATTGGATTGTCAAAAATCGGAGATAGATACATAAAATATTATTTTCTTATTATTTTCTGTTAGAACTTATATTGGAAGCCTATCTGAGATCAAAGAAAAAAAAGAAGACTATTTAAATTTATTTTTGTTATTTACTTTTTTTGATTGAGAGGAAGTTATACAGGTTTAAAAAGTTATGTTCAAGTATGTGCGCTGTTATGTTTCATCATGTGTTTACGCTCTATTTGGGATCCTTATAACTTGTAACTTTCATATAATAGCATATATAAAAAAAAAAATCAATTTTTTTTTTACTAATGAAGTAATTAGGCCTTGCTCTTAATATTGATATCAATGATATCTTCACACCCAAAATATATATAGTAACCATCGTGACTTGATGAGAAACTTATTGGGAAATTGCAAGATGGAACTGTGTTTCTGAAGATGATGAGCTATTTGAGTTCAAGATGGATGAAGGTAATTTTTCACGTCATTTTGGATTTGGCATGCTTTCTTTGTTATCATGATTAAACTTGATAATTGAAGTGTAGTCTTTACATTTTGCGAGCAAGTTATTGATGGACTTGATAGAGCTGTCATGACAATGAAGAAAGGGGAGGTTGTAGAGTCGACTATTGCTCTAGAATATGGTTTGGTTCATCTGAATTCAAGCAAGAATTGGCTGTTGTTACCCCGAATTCAACTATGAAGTTGAGCTTGAATCCTTTGTCAAGGTATCTTGATTGTGGTTTCTTTTTGTACGGCTCTTGCATTGTGCTTGGTATGAGTGAGTTCAAAATTTTCCTTTTCTTTCAATAGGAAAGAGAATTGTGGGACAAGAACACACCCGAGAAAATTGAAAAGCCGGTAAGAAGAAAGAGGGAGGAAATGATGCATTCAAAAGCTGGAAAATATGCTATGGCGACCTGAAAATCTCCTTGTAATTAGGCTGGAAATTTTATTGAATATGACACCAACTTCATTGAAGAGGAAACAAAACAGTCCAAGGTTCTCGAAGGTAAGCTGCAATCTGAATAATACAAACTTGCAATTTGAAGCTAAAGGACTACAAACAAGCAGAGAAACTATGCACAAAGGTAGCTCAAGGATTAACTTATGCATACGACTCAAATCACATCAAACCAAGGGCCCGAGTATTAATGTTGTGATAATAATTTTGTTGGTGCTAGAACCGTGTAGAGCGTGAGAGTACACGAATGTTAGGGCACTCTATAGACATGCCCAAGCTTACATTCGGTGGCTAATTTGGACATTCTTTGGGATCGATATTAAGGTGTTGGAAATTGATCCCAACACAAGTATGTATTGTGCCTTTTTATTGCACCGGCCAATTCATTGATGTCCAATGTCTCTTGACAAAGTGTATGTTGGGGTGGAATCTTTGTGCAATCAGGGGCGTAAAAAGCTGGAGTATAAAGTCTTGAAGGAGAAAAAAATGAAGGAGTTCAATAAGAAGGACACTTTCAGTTATGGCAACATATTTACCAAGATGAGCAAATTAGAAACCCTTTGATACTAATGTAAGTTCTTTCGACCTTTAATAAAAAATTGTGAGGGTCACTTTTCTTTGGTTTAAGTTGATCGTTCTCCGACAAATATTATCTATCCCATGAAAGCGGCGTAGAGGGGCAGAGATCTCAAAGCGTTAATGGTATGCTTTACCCCTTCTTTTACTATATGTCTTTGGATTACTACGTTTGGCGATGGATGTAACTCTACTTTTTATTTGATTTTTGCGGGGAACTCACTCGTGATAAAAGACAGGTAAGCATTTAATGTTCTAATTTCTTTCTTTGGATCACATGCTTTTAAGAGATGGGTTTATTAATTTTGTATTTTTCATTTTACGGATAAAAGTTCTCCAAAGCATGAGCTTGGTACGTAAAAGGAGCTTTGCTTATAATAAAGGATGTGGAACTTCAGTCGGTTTTGCTTATTATACCCCCTCGTTTTATGCTTTTCGGGATCACCGCCAATATTGTGTAGTCCCATTAACATAGAATGCTTGTTTCGGGGAGAAAGTAAAGAAAGAACCGGTCAAATGCCTCAAACAGCTAAGGTATTTGTGATTTTAATAGAAATTAAAAGTTGCAACTAAACTACGGGTCGATATAAACACTGGTGGAATCATAGATACATTTGCCAACTTTGTATGGGAACCTACTGTTGTTAAGGTATTCAATGTTCTTTCCCATGTTGCTTTGTTCAGTTTCTTTTTACCTACATTGGTCGTGATTGCAAATGTCTCGGATAAATGCTATAAATCGATACAACAGAGGGCTTGCCTAATTCTAAGTGTGGATGAGACCGTGAAGAACCCAAAGGTAAGGTTTTCTCCAGCTAGTTGTATGGCGTTTGTAGTGTTATCTATCAAACATGTTACACTTTCGGCCAAGGCCAAAATTGTCTTCATATCCCAAGAGTTCGGTTGTTCAAACCTTACATTTATTTCTTTTTTCATTTCAATTGTGCCATCCTTGGTAGTCCGCGGTGTTTTAATTTTTCTTTGCATTGTTATTTTCTAATGGCTATTCATTGTATTGATAATCCGGTCGGAGAGTGCACAAGGAGATGCACTCTTTGCTAGAGCGATGGGTTGAGGGCGTGGCGGGGGTTTTTCGCGTGGCGTGGAAGGGAATCACGGCGTTGAGCTTTTGGGTTTGAAGATGTCAAGGACTTCCTAGAGTGAAAGGAAGATTTTTGAAAGCAAGGGTGGTTTGTTTAGGTGGGAAGTTTGCTTTTTTGTCCTTAATTTTGTTTGCTTCGGTTTGGAGTGAGTTTGTAGCTATATATATATCTGTCTAAACCATTCTTGTATTCATTGGATTCTTGTATTCATTGGTTATTGTAGGTTTAGCTGGTCTCGCTACAAAATATGAAAAATTATTATTTTTTTATTAGCAACCCATCAGCAACGGTTTATAACCGTTACAAATGAATTTTAAATTATTTTTTTTTAAATTAACTAACAACTTTGCAACGGTTACAAACCGTTGGTAAAAATTTTAACAAATTACCAACGCTTAAAAAGCGTTTGTGAAATTTCTGTTTGCAACACTTTTTAAGCGTTGGAAATTTCTGTTTGCAACGCTTTGAATTTCTGTTTGCAACGCTTTTTAAGCGTTGCAAATATTTCCAACACTTTACCGACGCCATATTTGCAACGCTTAAAAAGCGTTGCAAAAATTATTAGCAACACTTTTTTGCCGTTGCAAATAGCCTGTTATGGTGTAGTGTTCGGCATAAAATATTACGCGTCTCGTTCTATTTTGCGAACGGAATAATCAAGCCACCATTCGGCTACGATTGCCCAACACATGGGTCAATCAACATCTTATATATACACCCTACACAAGGGCCAATCATATCACATGCGCCCACACAGGGCAAATCACATGAGTTGTGGTAGCTAGGTTCTAGGATTTTCGTTACGTAATTTATTCAAGTGTCATACATTAATTACTCATAATCATTCCACTATATCACGTGCAGGTCAATTACCTTATTGCACTAAGCCACAATATTTAGAAATATCTCAATTATATCTCAATTATATCTCATAACCACTTTCATTCTTTCACGTGCCAATATATTATTGCGCTACGCCACACTCTCGTGGGAAATATCCACAAATACTATACTACCTCATAGTAGCATCTCATAGATAAAATAATGGAGCGTTTACTTTTATTTCTCCAAAACTATTGCATCGAATATATATATCCCAACATATTATATAATGTCACAATTGCTTCAAACGTATCGCATATATTTTTATAGCGTTTTAGGAATATTATATCTCCTAAAGTTTCTATCTCATCACGTGTAAAAAATACCCAACATCAATGTCAAATCTTTTTTAGATAATGACTAACCAAATTTATACAAGCTTCCACAGCATTTTAACATTTGATTTGTCCATACAATTTACAGCATAAAACATAGCACAATTAAACAGTCAAAAGTCCACAATCAAAGCCCAATATTTATATGTTTTACACACTACTCACGTCAAATCTTAATTAGATAATGACAAACAAAGTTATATAATTTCGACAATATTTTATTACTATATTTGTCAACATTCTTAAATATGTGAAAAACTGGAAAAAGTCAACATTCCACAGTCAACGGTCAAAGTCAACGGTCAATGGTCAACACGTCAAGGTCAAAGTCAACATGTCATGGTCAAAGTCAAAGTTTCATTTCCAAGTTCAACAGGTTCAGGGTCATAGCCATGGTTCATGGCTAAGGGCAAAGGTGGGCTCATGGGCTCATGGCTAAGGTCATGGTTCGGACCCAACTGGCCAAGCCCAAACCTTAGAACCCAAAAGTCTAAATGTTGGAAGACCCATATAGATCTATTTAAAGTTATATGGACCGGCCCCAAAACTAACTTGAAACTGGTCTAAAGAAAAGCAATTAGTTTTAGCCCAAACAACTTAACCTAAATTGGGCCCAAACTAAACCAAAACTGGTCCACAACTTAATCTAGAACTGGCCCAACACACTACTAGATTTCGGCCCAAAACAAAACAAAGAGAACTGTCCCAAAACTTAACTTAAACTGGGCCTAAACTAAACCAAATAAAATCGGGCCCAACAACTAAAATAGAATCGGGCCTAAACCAAAACTGACCTACTTGGTTCCGACCTAACTAACTAATTTAGGTTTCGGCACTGCCACCATTAATGCCATTTCCAAGCTTCCTAAGCTTTAATAGCACCTATTAACAGCACCCATCCCAATCACAGTTTGATAATTCAAAAGCATACACCACACAACAACAAAACAGTTCGAATAGTTTACTGGAGGATGGGCGTGCCGCCATTAATGGCTGCTTGGAGCTTTCCACAGCACTCACAGCCCTCCCCTACGAATCTACACTCAATCCCTCGCGACAATCAATTCGCATACAACCCAAAACAACTACCATCCACATTTGATCGAACCCTTCCTCCACACTAGATGGCGATACCATTAACGACCTTCTACAGAGCTTGAACATCTCATCCCATCACCGACAACCAACCTCCAATACTTAACCCCCGACATCAATCCACAAATTTCCAACAGTTCAACAGAGAAACAAAGAAAAGTGACGATTTCCATATATTGGGCTTTAACTGTCCTTAGCGCCCAAAGCTTGGACAGTTAAATGTCGATTTCCTAGCCTCAACAGAGTTTCGACAATTTAACCAATATTTAACAACGACCATTTTAACAAGTGTTTAACAACGATAGACAAACAATGATGACCGAAGAAAGAGCGACAACTTTGAACAGTAAAATTATACGTGAAATAGAAAACTAATCTACTCACCTTTATGAACAACTCGACGAATCCTCCTAGTCCGAATCGTCGCGCTCCACCCTCCAGCAAACGAGTTTCTAGCTCTGCCTCCATTTTTATTATTTTATTATTCTCTTAAAACCCTATTCTCTAGAACAATACGAATATATACTTGGGTTCGAAACCCAAGCCCAACACAAACTCGGGCCCAGAAACCAGGCCCACTTATCCCGAATCCAATCCAGCGAATTTTAAATAAATAATTAAATTAAATTAATAAATTAATAAATAATTACGTATTTTAAAAATACGGGCGTTACAGCCGTGCTGGATGTACTCTATGATAGGATGCATCCATGTTTGACTCATCTGAGCTGTGGAGAGCGGGCATAGGTCGCTGATCTCTAATACATGTTCTACTTGATAAGCAGGTCGGTCAACTACTTCAATGAGTAATTGTCTAGGGGCGCAGTCCGATGTTTGAGTGGCTAAATAAGCTAAACTATCTGCGTGACGGTTCTCGTCACGCAGGAAATGATGTACCGTGACTTTTTTGAAAGAAGGAAGTAACTGATTAACTACTTGAAGGTATCTAGCGAGGTTACCTTCATGAGTAATGTATTCTTTTGCAATTTGGCGAACAACCAGTTGTGAGTCACTGAAGACCTAAAGCTCCTTGACACCGAGCTGCGGTATATCACGAGAAGTCCCATTATTAACGCCATTACTTTCGGCTTCATTGTTAGAGGTCGCGAAGTCAATGCGAACTGATTTCTCGACCATAGCTCCATCTGGGGATGTTAAGACGACGCCGACTCTGCTTCCTCCAGGATTACTAGAACCGTCGACGAAAAGGGACCATATTGATTTGGTGGTTTCCTTTGCAGGTACGACCTCTGCTTCTGGTTCCCAATTTGGGTCATCTACAGGGAAATCTGCTAGGAAATCAGCTACGACCTGCCCTTTTCTGTGAAGTGCGAGGGGCGAACTCCATGTGGTGTTCTCCGAGCTCTTCTTCCCATACGGCCATGCGAGTTGTCTTATTTTCTTTGTGAAGAAGTTTCTTCAAAGGTAGATCGGTGAGAATCTTGATTGGATGTGCTTGAAAGTAGGGCCTGAATTTTCTTGCCGAGTACGTACAACAATGCGAGTACTGCTCTTTCAATGTACGAGTAATTCTTCTCAGCTGGAGTGAGCATTTTACTTGTAAAGTAGACTGGTTTTTCAGAGTTGTTCTCTTCTTTGAAAAGAACTGAGCTAATGGCAAAATCTGACACCGCCAAATATAGCCCCAGTGTTTCGCCATCCATAGGCTTGGCCAGGACGGGGGGTGTAGTCAGGTATTCTTTGAGGGTGGAGAACGCTTGGTGGCATTGGTCGTTCCACGAAAACTGCTGTCCCTTTTTGAGAAGTTGCAAGAAAGTTCGGCACTTGTCTGACGCCCTTGATATAAATCGGTTAAGTGCCGCGACCATTCCAGACAGTTTCTGAATTTGCTTATTTGTCTGGGGGTTGGGCATGTCCAAGAAAGCTCGGATTTGATCTGGATTAGCTTCAATCCCTCTTTGTGATACTTGATATCCCAGGAACTTCCCGGAGGATGCTCCAAAGAGACACTTCTCCAGATTAAGTTTCATTCGAGTTTGGCGCAACTTGGAGAACGCTTTTTCGAGATGATTGAGGTGGTCTTCCGTTTTCTTGCTTTTGACAACCATATCGTCAATGTAGACTTCCATGGTGTCACCTAACATGTCCTGGAACATGTCGGTGACAAGACGCTGGTACGTTGCTCCAGCATTCTTAAGTCCGAAGGGGAGGACGTTGTAATAATAGATTCCTTGTTCTGTGATGAATGATGTTTTTTCTTGATCATCTTCAGCGAGTGGGATTTGGTTATATCCACTATACGCGTCCATGAAAGAGAGGAGCTCATGGCCACACGTTTGATCGACAAGTCGGTCGATGCGAGGTAAGGGGAAGCTATCCTTTGGCGTTTCTTGGTTAACATTTGTGAAGTCGACGCAAAGACGAACTGTGCCGTTCTTTTTTGGAACTGCGACAATGTTAGCAATCTAGTCTGGATAGTCTACTTTTCTAATGAACCCCACTTGCTTCAGTTTTTCGACTTCATCATTGATGGCTTTCTGGAATCGCAGAGAGAGTCTTCTAGGTCATTGGCGAACTGGTCTGGCATTAGGGTTCACGTTAAGTCTATGACACGCAACATTAGGATCTATTCCAGGCACATCGATATACGACCAAGCGAAAACATCTTTATTCATGGCCAAAAAGTTTACAAGCTGGGCCTTGAGTGCGGGGTCAAGGTTAGCCCCTACATATACGAATTTGGGATCATCTTCGGTTCCTAGGTTCACTCGCTCTTTGTTTGCCTGTTGAGATGTTGTCTTTGGTACGGATGCGTCCTCAAGTGGGGATACTTTATCGATCTGAGGGAGAGTGGAATTGGCCGCACAAGCTGGAGTGATGTCTGTGGCGATGACAACAGGGGCTGGAGTGGCCTCTGTGGTTATGGCAACAGATTCTGGAGTGACCTTCGGGATTGAGATTTGTTGTGCACCATCTGGCGGTGCGACTTCTGATGTGCTAACTGGTGGAACAACAACGGCGGATGTGACTTTTGGGTTCTTAACTGCTAGATTGACAACAACTGATGTAACTTTGGGGAGCCGACCTGGTAGAGCGACAATGACTGGATTAACTTCTGGAGTCGAAATAGACGACTGAACCTTCTTGCTAGAGCCCCCAGCGTGCTGCTTTGATGTTTTGGCTCTGACCTCAGCAACCAGGTCTTTGGCCATTGTGTAGCTGGTGGGCTCGTTCCTTGTGTGAGCATGCAGGTCAGCGGTCTTGTTTGCAGAAAGGATTTGATTACAATGATAAGCTTCAAGTTGATTACTTTGAAGCTCCATCATGCCTCTTGGTCCTGGGAAGCGGAGAACTTGATGTAGCGTGGATGGTATAGCTTGCATTTGGTGAATCCAGCGCCGCCTTAGGATAGCATTATAGGACGACTTGATGTCTAGAACGTTGAAGCGTGTACTGAAGCTGACTTTGTCCTCTCTAGATCCCACTGACACTGGGAGTATGATATCACCGATTGGGTCGGCCCTGGAGCCATTAAACCCGTAAAGAGGAGTAATCGGATCTATAAAGACTGACTTAGGTAGGTTCATCCCTTGCATTGTATGATAGAACAGGATGTCGCACGAACTGTCAGGGTCTATCAGGATGTGTTTGACTGTCCAGTCGCTGATCTTGACATAGACAACAAGTGCATCGTTGTGTGGGAGGCAAACCTTGTTGAGGTCGGCCTCAGTAAACGTAATATCCCCTGTGTTGCGCTCTGAACTTCGCGGAGCGTGTGACGCCTGCGAAGAAAAGTGATATACTTCTTGGAGGGCGCCGACGCGCCTGCGTTTTTCTCTGGAAGATGTCACAGAATTATCGGGGAAAGTGATCATATGAATAGTTCTGCCATTGTCGCGATCTGATGAATGCTGTCGGCGTTCATGGCGAGAACAGTCACGGTCTCGGGGACGTCCTCTACTGCTGGAACGAGCTTGAATCTTGTGATGATTCTGGCGAGGTGGGGATCTACTGCGCACCCGGCGAGCCATGAGTTTATGGCGTAAATCTCCGTCGGCTATGTTAGTGTATTGTTTGATATGCCCTGCTTCGATGAGATCTTGAAGGTAGTGCTTTAGCCTCCAACATGCATCAGTCTCGTGACATTTGGCTCGGTGAAATGCACAATATGGTTTGTCAGGTCGGTCCACTGGTTGCCGCACATCAGGTCGGAAATATGAGGCTCGCTTGATCTTTTCTAGGATGTAACTGGGCGAGCGTGTCACGACGGTGAGCTCGCGGTTGTTATTCATTATGTTACCCGGCTTTCTCTCCTGCTGTCTGGGGCGCTTTTTGGAGATTGGGGGGTCATCTGATATTGCTGCGACCTCTTCTTCTTCCAGTAGGCCTTGACGCTTCAGGCCTTCTTGTAACTTTATATACTTGTCGACTCGAGCATATAGCTCGGACAAAGTCTCGGGACGCTCTTTCATCAGCGATCTGGCGAGTGCCAAGGTAGCAAAAGACTCTTTCAACCCTGCTTCCATGCATAGTAGTTCGGCTTTGAACCGACCTAAATATTCACGAATTGTTTCGTCTTCGCCCAGTGAGAGCTGGAACAGCGAGTCTAGATCGGTTTTCTTTCGTCTATTATGCACATACTGGCTAGCAAATGAATCGGTAAGTTGCTCGAAGGTCTTTATCGAGTCCGACTCGAGTGAGAAGAACCAATCGAGTGCTCCATCTTTGAGAGTTGCAGGGAACAAGCGACAGTGGAGATGATCGAACTCTGGTGCACTATATAATGCCAAGCTTTGGATATAACAAGTCATATGTTGCCCCGGACATGTGCTGCCGTCGTACATCGAGAAACGTGGCTGAACGAAATCCTGAGGAGAGGGTTTATTTAGTACTTCTGTGGTGAATGGCGATGCACGGTACGTCTTGAGCATTTTTTGGACGATCTAGGTTGCGTCTTTTCTCATTGCGCTTTGACCAATTCTTTGTGACAGTTCATTAATTTGTTGATTAACTTCATTGATGTCGTTCTCAGCAACGTTCCCAGATGGTTGTTGTTGTGCGTCCACCTGTGCACGAAGAGCGGCATTTTCCTGCCGGAGCAAGGAAATGCTTTCGTTGGTCAAACCTAACTGGTTCACAAGGCTTTGAACTTAAGCTTCAAGGCTTGCCATGCTTCGTGGGCTTGAGAATTTTCGTTTTTGTGTTTTGATGATCTGTATGGAATTAGTATCTCAAGTAATCGAGACCACAGACGGCGCCAATGTAAATGTGTGTTTTTCCCTTACATATACGGGTAGAAGAAGAAGGGGATTGGATTTGGTTTAGACCGAGTTCGCAAAGTAGCGAGCTGCCTACGTATCTTCTCTTGATTCTGGGGCAGAGAAGAATCAGGTCTGACGTAGTTCATGTAGGTGGTATTTATAGGCACAAGAGGGTGTTGATCTTTTAGACACGTGTCTTCTCTTATACACATGTAGGGCGAAGATTACGAATGAGTGTTAGGTTGGTTCTGGTAGGAAGGCGGTGATCATTGGGAGTGGGTGTAGTAGTTCATGATTCCCGGCAATTGGAAGTACATCTTTGGCTTTGGTAATGATTACCCTTGGATTAAGGAAAATGTCTTTATCCGAAGCGTTCCACTCCAGGTCGTTCAGTCTTCTTGGAGCATTCTTGAGCGATCTGGAGTGTACCTCCTACGTGAAGCGAGCTGCTCGCGACTCGGTCTTGGGAGATGACGTCCTGGTTACGCAGCGATCTCTACTTATGCTTAACGCGTGCTTAATATTCTTTAATGAGGATATTACTCCCTCACAATCATGTAAACAAGTTATCTGAAGATCAGCTGAAGCAATTTTCTAACGAATTGGATTATATGATTGATTCGATCCAAAAGAAAATTGAGTGGAACGGATCAAATGGAATCAAAGCATGCCAAAGGAAGAACCGAGAATGGTCCAGCAAAAACATGCAACAATGGATCAAACACCATGTTCTGTACAACCTATTGCTTACCTGAATCCACATTCGCACATGCAGAATCAAGTTCACGGTCTTTCCAATGGGAGCAACGACAATGAGCCTGTGTATGAAGAACGACTGTGATGCCAATAATTTTAACAGGGATTACATGGGGGACAATTGCTATACTACTTTGAAGCACCCGTATCTTCCCGATCAAGGACAACTATGGCCCTTAACTTTTGAACCTTTTTTGTGCTGAAGGTTACCATCTTTAATGTCTTTCAGACTGTCACTATCCAGCAGCATGATAGTAAGCTGCAAGATCCCATATATACTTTGAGGGTTTTTATTCCAAAAAATTGAAGGGGCCTAGAACATGTACAGAAGTGCAGTATATCATAGTTACAAGGCATGAGGTGCAAAGATGCCAGCTGGTCTGGCCTTGGGTTTGCTCCCCAAAGGTGACTAATTTAAGCTGGCCCGGACACTCGGTCAGCTAAAAAAAAAGAGATGCAAAGATGCCGTGCATACTATTAGGAAGAGGGAGCAAATGTTGCGGACAGTACTTACTATACTACTATGCAAGGAGTCAGAAACAAACTAGAGAGAACGAAATATGCAGCATTAAATTTGTTTTCCTTGTAAAATTGAAGATTTGAATACAAATTTCTTGATGTACTTCGTCTTACTGCAGACTGTAGATGGAGATATGTGCTGTGTACTTGATCGATTTTGTTCTTCTGAATTGCTAAAATTTTAACAACCCCTTTAATATTTTGCTAGAAAATTCAAGTGATATTATTAAAATCACAGAAAGTCATTTAGCATTTTAGCGGCATAAACACAATTTGGTTTTGATATATAAAATTCGCAACGTGCAAGATATGAGAAACTAACACAAGCGTGCTGCTTGCTTTGAAGCTTTGCACAAAAAATATTAGCTTCATGGTGTAACTGATTAAGTTTTCTTGCTACGGTTGTGGCCGCTCAAAACTTTTGTGGCTACATTGTGATTTTAAAGATAAATGACTTTCTATGCTTTAAAATCTTTGCATCTGTATGTTCTTGTCTCATTTTGAAAAATTATGGATTACAAATCTGTAAGCTCAAAGTCTCACATCAAAGAAAATCACTAAATTTAAAACCAAAATAGCTCTTAAAGGGTTCAAACAATACAGGTTAGCAAACACCAGAAAATTTTATAGTCCATTGTCCTAACAAAATTACATCCAAAAACTAAAGAGCATCTCTATATTAGGTCACCCTTCTTTCCGCGGAGTGTTTAGTCAAAATCAGCATTGACAGAGTTCAAAGGTTCTTGAAGCTCCCGTCGTGCTCCAGCATCACTGCTCCTTAATGTCAGCATAAGGTCTTTGCTATCACCTAGGATCAGTGCTTTATGCCTTTATCCATCCTCAAATCTCTATGTAGCCAGGCAGCAATCAACATCATGACACTCCACTTCCATAGGACTTCTAGTAGCTAGTAAACTTCCTGTATACAACTCCAATTAAGTAGCCTCTCATTATTGGCTCAACAAACTGCTGCAGCTGTTCCCTTGCTTGACAATCGGTCATGGGCACCATCAAAATACAATATATTCCAACCTGTGTAAGTTTGAGGTCCTGGCCTATTCAGCGTTTTAGATAAACAAATATCAATCCCATTCCTGTGCTGTTTATACCCTCATTGTCCTGCTTGCATCCTGAATGCTTCCGTACTTTCCAGAATTATTTTCTCTGACATGTCTGTATACTGCACAGAAATCAGGTTCTATGTTTCCAAATCCCAGCTTGTTTCTACAGCTACATATCTCATACATCATCAGTGAGAAATAGGTAAGTGCATATCTGAGCGTCTCCTCTTTTTCATTGTTGTTCCATAGTATTGCCTCCTCAAGTCAGTCTCTGAGGGTTTTGTCCCTGTTTCCCTCTACCTCTTAGGTTCAAATCAGACCCAAACCACAAGCACCAACGGATACACCCTACATCACCTTCACAACTTCTATTGTCAAAACAGTCTTTGACACTTTTGTACTGATCCAAGAGGGCAAGAACCACCAGCTATATGTGTCTCCCTCCTTGTTTATGTGTTTGTAAGCTGACTTGACTGTGAGCTCACCACTTTTGTTAGCAACCCAAATGATTTTATGAGAGATTTCTGGATGAATTTTCACTAGTTTACTACTAGTGGAAACACCTCTCCTATCCTACTTTGGTTCCAACTTCCAGGTGAGGTTTTGAGTAACTTGGACTTGTTGGGACCCTGTTGAGATTTGTGTTTGTATTTAGGATAGAGTCGAGAAGGCTTTTTAGACAGGTTGTTTTGTTGAGATAGGTCGATAGGTTATCCAAGGTTCAGCATAAATACACAGGCAAGAAGTTAGCTTTCCATAACAAACCATCCTTATTCGACACCGAATCTTATCGTTTAAGAGTCTGTATATACATAACCCTCCCATAAACTTCTCCCATAAGCTTCTCTGTAGAACTACTGATTCTGCACAACACATCTATACAGTTTCCCATTCGCTTCAATTTTTTTGCAAAGTATTTGTATAAAGAAGTACATCCAAATTGCGGATAAGAAGGATTGTGTGCAAAGAAAGGAAAGCAATTTAGAGGAACGAGTAGTAGGAGAAGTGCAATAATAAATTTCAAGTGCATCTCTAAGCCTCGTCTCACATCAAAGACAGTCATTCACACAGTAAGTTTGAGTTGTCAATTATTGAACCCTGAAGGCCTGAACATCTCTGTATTATCACTTACAAACATATTAGCAAGAAGCAGTGGCCTTTAATGGACGAACCAGCGAACGTCATAACCATAGTTTTGTTTCAGACCCTGGATAGCTGTCTCTGCATCATCAATGCTTTCAAAGCTGGCATAACCCTCGCCCAAGCACAAGTCAGTCTCGTCGTCTATTACAGCGTGAACCTTAGTGAGAGGACCAAAAGTGGTGCACACCTGACGTAAGTCAGCATCAGAGAAGTTGAGTGGGAGCTTCCGAAGCATAATTGAATTGTTTACAGCATTCTCCTTTATATTCAAAGTAGGAACATAAGGTATGAGAGTGCAACCAGGGCCCTCCACAGGTAAGGGCCGCGGGGAAAGATCTCCAAGGGGACAGCTAGGATTATCATGGGGATCAGCCGACTCACCACAATATGGACATATCAGTGTCCCTGGATACGCTTCATATGTGATGCCAGCTGCAAAATCAAAGATTTATTAGAGACTAAAAGACTATCAAGATCAACAAAGATAATAACTTATTATTATAATTAATTAACCAGGGAGGGATAAATTCAATTCAAACATACGTACCCCACAAGTACTTGACTAGTTTTGGAGATGTTGGACGATGACGGCGACGGCAGGGGAGAACTTTGTTTTCCAAAGCCACTTCATCATCCACTCTTGGACTAATAATACCAGTCGCTGCCTCCATTGTATATGTAATGGTTTTCTTGTTCCTCTTCTTTGATTTTTTTTTTTATATAGAACCCACACCACCCTCACCGCTTGGACGGTTTAACAACTCACCTCGCCTTTATTCCCTCGTGTTTCGTTTACAATTACAATTTGCCCTGTATTTATTTTATTTATACATCACTAACGTATGGGTAATATCGTCCGTTTGCTTGCTTTTATTTTCTATTTCTATTTGCAATGGAGGCATCAGACATATATTTATTTCGCCATGATAAACAAAAGAAAGCGCCAATGACCTGACACTGACGGTGTAGCAATCATGTATGCATATGCTCTGAAAAAAAAAAAAACACTAGAATGAATATGGTTACAGCCTTACAGGTTATATAGCAACTTGGGCATATGGTAGTTTTTTTTTATTTTAGTCACAATGGTATAATGATATTGTAAAATTCTATATACTAATATTGTAATTCTACTATTAATACGTTTTTTTCCCCCACAATTTGTCCCTAACACATCCATCACTCGCTTTCGCTCTCGCTCTCCCCACTCTCATCTGTAACTTCGAGAAAATCATATTCGTTTTCTGAAAAACGTGTTTCGTCTACGCCATCAGCTGTTATCCTCAAAATCCACTTGTCACCTCCACAACTTTTTGAATGGCATTTTGAGGCAAGATGAACGGCAGCCAAACACTCTCTTCTAGCCTTATGCTCTGTAAATGTTATATAATGTTCGAAATTAACATGTTTTTTAACGTATGCCGAAGCCCCCGAACCGAGTAGACAATTATCAACATCTTCAGCATTATCCTCCGTACTGTCTACCAAGTAAATTTTGTACTCATTCAAATCTTTGTGAAATCCACATATTATCACATTTAGTACGTGTAAGTTTTCATTTGGTAGCTCTCTATTTATATATTTTTCATGCAAAAAAGTCTGAATGACTTGACTTTGCTCTTCCACATTTTTTTCATAAGTATTTTCAAACTCCAAATATTGTAGTAGATTTTTACGAACTCCATTGTGCCCTGACCACAACATATATATATTAGAGCCAATTTTATCATATTTTCCTTTTTCATAGAAACCAGATATGGATGAGTTAAGTCTTGTCCACTTTGAATCTGTACAAGCATAAATACCATTATCAAATTTTGTCGCATCAAGAATAGTATTGGAAAACTTCATTTTTTTTTCTTCCTATTATGATTGAATAGCAATAATGTTTTGCTAGAAAATCACTTATTACTTCTTACTAGTCCATTACATATTTATAATCAAAGCTTAACTCATGAGGATCTTTTAAGAACACTTATTTTCTTACCTAATATTCGCACCTACTATTCGATACTTAGAAACATCAATAATCGCAGTGAAATACAAGTGGGTGTGTGTCTGGATGCAAATAAAAAATATGAGTTGTTAATATGTTGGAGCTAACATTAATAGATATATAGGAAAAGTGGGCCTGACTATAATTATTAATTTGAAAGATCAATTAATCGGGGAAGCTCCAATGGAGGGTGTAGAGTTGGTGTGACTTGTCTTCTTTCCACCATTCCTTCCACAGCTCCTCTCAAAACCAGAAACCTTTCTCATTTCTCTCCTCCAACAATATCAAAAAAATCTTGTTCAGTTTCAGGGCACCTTGTTTTACTCAAAACCATACTGGGTTACTAAATCATTGATTGCATGGAATGTTGACGTTGGAAATAATGCTTCTTGCTTTCTTTTTTCTAGTCAAACAGCTGACTTACTTGTTAACAACAATTGCATTCAAGGTTAATTTCAATCTTTTGTGTCTTTGTTTTCATTAATTTATTTGGAAATTAAACTGGAACCAGTTAAGGATCAGCTTCCAGCAAGTGTAAGTTTTTTTTTTTTTTTTTAAATATTTATTTGACTTTTTTGGCTGAGTTAATAATGTTGTAAATGGGAAAGTTTATTTATGGTTGTTGAAAAGTTGCTAACAAGGAACACATTCCGCTTGAGTTTAGAAAGATGGTTCAGGTGCTGACATGCTTTACTGACCTTTTTTTCTCTAATTACATTGATAATATATATGTAAGGTTCTTCTTTTAATGGCATTAGTTATATTAGTCATTAGTTAATAGGTGCCACTTGCAAGCCATTCATTCATCTTCTGCATTATTTCTCCCCTGCTTTTAGTTATATGCACACATTCAATTTGACTTGAAAAAATTATTTCCGTCTTAGATACGGAGAAGGATGGGATTTTGGTGAAGTTGCGAATAATGGACGTGGGATAAATGCATCACAAAGCAATCTTCATGGGACTGGGATTGGGAGGTATTCTTGTTCTATATACTGTCATTTTTTTGCTAGTTTTAGAAGCTCAAAATTGGTTATAGTATGTTGACTTTTGATCTTGACTATGTATTCACTTTAACTTTATTGTTGCGATTTTTTCAATTGTAATCTTAAGGTACGAGAAGTTCCTTATCTTTTCTTGAAATATTGATTCTAAAACACTACCTAAAAAACAAGAGTTTCCCTTGTCGAGCTGATCCACTTGCGTCCAAATAATTGATATGAATGCGGCGCCAAAAAAATCAAGAACTGGTTTTTTATGAACCACTACAGTTGCTGTGTGCGACAACCAGACTGGAAACTCACAATCTCAGAGAAGGAGATGAGGAATTCTTCCTTGTAATCACCGTGCAAGTTATCAATTAATCAAATGCACATACACACAAGAGAAGTCTATTCTCACACAAAATACAAACTTTATTGATCAACTATTAAGTTTGGAAAAAGGCCTTACTACCCTTTAAATAAGAACCCACGAGAGTTGAGTTGTGTAGTGGGGATTGTAATTAGCTACCATTTGCAACTTGCTAAGGTTTAGCTACTATGTAACACTTATATACTTAAACCTTGAGACTTTGTGGTAGGCCACTTTGTGAACAATTTACAGGATTGTATTTGATTTGGGATTGTGTGGTAAGAGAGGAGAATCGTAGGGTGTGGGAGTTGACTATAAGGAGGAGCCTAAATGATTTGGAGGTGGATATATTTTGTCGATTTCTTGACACTCATTTACCAAGAAGGTGAAAATTTTGGACAGGTGGAGGAGAGAAATGGTTTTGTGGTGATTCTAAAACGTTCTCCATGCGTATTTGTATTGGATGCTAGCAGAAAACAGGCCGAGAAGGTGTTGGAACCACTCTAGATCATCAGTAGTTTCCCTCATAGGAGGATATGGTTCACTTCCATTCCTTTGAAGGTTGCGATCTATGGTTGGATGGCTTATATAGTTATATTCTTTCAAACCGTAGATGAATTATGCTGGCGAGTGTGCCATAAGCAATATTGTGGGTGAGAGCGGACTACCAGACGACATCAGTGCCAGTTAGCAAGACGGATATGGAAAGTATTTTATGCATCCTTCAACAAACCATGGGAATCACCAGACAACAATAAGGATGCACTTGGTAAACACCTAATCACACATTATCTTTTAGCAGTGTTTTAATGGCTCTCGGATCACCTTTCGAAAGCCAGTATTTGGTTATCTGGAATGGACGGAACTGAAGGATCTTTGAGCTCAACTCAAAGGAGACACAAGATAATAGAGGAATCAAAGAAACCTTGTTTATTTTGGCAAGGAGGGTTGCTATCTTTAGAGGGTTGAGATGTCAAGTTTTCTTGTGTAATTGGATACTTTGGTGCTGTGACTTTCTTTGTTTCCTCTCTGTGTGTGTAACACATAATGATGAAACCCAAGCAACAACAGGAAATAATTGGATACTTTGGCTGAAAATTGTTCTATATACTGTCATTACGAAGATGCTGAGTAATATGCTGGTAGATAAATTGTGGAACATTCCTTTCTTTTGTTATTGATTTAGCTATGGAAACGGTTATCCTTATGTGGCATTTCTAGATTAGGTCACTGTAATTTATCTCACATTTGTTGCTTGCTTTAGGTTCCTTAGAGGAGATCAATATGCAATAGCCAGCATTGCACGATGAAGGGAAAGTTGTTTTAGGTGTCCTGGCTTGTCCAAATTTTCCTTTGGCACCAACAGGTTGTAATGAGCAACATTTCTTGCAAAACCAAGTTGGTTGTCTTTTCTTTGCTGAAGTTGGTACAGGGACTCATATGCAGTCATTAGATGGGTCTTCACCAACAAAGGTTAGTGTGTGCACAGGTACATTTCACAAAAATCCTTAAATAATAGGTATTTCTGCTCATAATATTTATTAATCTTCATTTTCCCCACAGGTGCATGTCAGTTCCACTGAAAATCCTGAAGTTGCTTCATTCTTCGAGTCAATTGAAGCAGCACATTCCTCTCACGAGATATCTAGCTCTATAGCAATGGTATTGCATCACTTCGTTTGTTAGAATTATATTTACCTCATTCCTTTTTATTTGATACTTTCATTAAAACCGCATATAAGTAGCACATCTACTTTGTGATCAGAAACTTGGTGTCCAAGCACCAGCTGCTCAAATAGATAGCCAGGCAAAATATGGAGGCTGGCCAGGGGAGATGGAGCTATATACTCACCCACGTTCCCCTCATAAAGACTATCGTGAGAAGATTTGGGATCAGGCAGCTGGATTCATCGTGGTGTCTGGTATAGCAAACAGAATATACATTGTGTTTACTTTTGTTTTATAACATTGGGAAAAGGCGACTAATACAACACTATTAACGGAATAATTCAGAAGTGAATATAGTTAATAAGTTCAGGGGTATCTATGCGATTTTCTTTTTTAGTATTCACCACCTGTTAACATAAGCTTATCAAGTAATTGTGGTCGTTCATGGATTATGAACTGTGCCAGTTAGTGTTGTGTTGACCTGTGATTCTGTGCCCCAATATGGTTCTCATGTATCCAGTGTAGGTGGCTGGGATATGATATAATTTTAAACTTGGATAGAAACAAATTAAACCCTAAAACTAATTTTCTATTGGAAAAGGGAACTAATTTTCAAATTTTAGGTAATCCTAAACTATACCTAGGGGCTAGGGGTAAATAGATCCCTAGATCCTCAAGCATAAGGTGAAGGAACTTCACAAGATAGTGGAAGGGGTCAAAGAAGTGTTGTTTGATTGGGCAAGTGTGTGTTGTCCAAGCTTTAGGGGAGTGGGTTACTATGATTTTATTTGTAATTGGGACTCTCTTGTATGTTGAGGTTTGTATTGTATGAATGTATGACGTTAGGACTTAAGGAGAATGGACATTTTGGAAAGTTAGAAATAGATCTTATGAGTTTGATGGTGACATATCCTTAATTTAATAAACCTGCCAGATGAATGTTATTTGTAAGTGTTAGAAATGTTATCTATGTGAAGGTGTCCATTGTACTTGTAGGTGGCCAGATTTCCTTATTCTTGTAGGTGGTTAAGGGGAGTCCTCTGAGGTTTTCCGAGACCAGCTTTGACATACCACAGTTTCAATGAAGAAGCTAGAATTTGAACTTGATAAGTTAACCTAAAAGATATTTTGAGATAAATGACCATTGACCAATCTCTTTTCTGTACTTATTCAGACAAATCTATTGATTATTACACTTCTGCCAACACAAATTCAAGCTTCATTATAACAATGCTTGAAGGTTTGATGGCCGAAGTTGATAAAAAAAACTGGGGCTGATAGTCTTGGGAGTCCGAGATGTAGAGTTTCTGTTCCATGCTGAGGTCACGACGCTTCATTTTTCACCCCAAAAATAAGAAAGAAGAAAGAAGTGACCCTGATCTTGTGCGGTTGTGCCAATCGCTAATCCAGATTATTTCAAATTTCCACCCGAGTCTTGGACTGTTCCTTCTGTATCTGAGAATTCAGTGAATACATCAATAAACATGACACCAATATTATCTTTTATCCTGGTTTTCCCGAGAACCTTAGATGAATACTTAAATCTTTTGCTTGGAACTGAAAAGATTGATCTGAATTTATGCTGAGAGTTAATATTGAATTTCCTGATTTTATTGATTATCCCATAACTCTTCACGGATTTCTTTGCTGTGCCTCTAGATTTGGACGGATTACCCACCTTTCCTTCAGTTTTCTAAAGCTGAAAGGTCGTGCTTCGGTTGAGAAGAGCAAAGCTCTAGCCGACAAGTCTCCTGGTTCTCATCGAACTGAGAAAGGCAAGAGAAAAAGGCAGGAAATGTATATAACAGACCAACCTTTGGATAAAGGAAATGACGAGCACCCAGAAGGGGTCGAAAAAGAAGTTGATACATTCTCAGTCACTTTTGCTGATGGGAATGGTGCGCAGATTAATGCAGAGCATTCAAACTTTGAGACACAGAATCAAGGGTTAGCTCTGGAAGCTCAACCCTGGTGACAAATGATTTTATTGATTCTTTGAAAGAGAAAAGCCCTGGAGAGCGAATACTGATGCTCATAGAATTTATTGACAAGGTATCTTACGTTTTATAATCTGAGATGATGAACTTCATGTGTATATTCTTGTAGGCTAAGTCAATGTACCTTGCTCTTCATGACAGCCACTGTGCTTTGCTTGAATCCGTAGAAGAGTATAAGAAGCAAGCTGAAACAGGCCAGCGAAGGCAGAGAAAATGCTGCAGAAGGCGCCAAGAATTGGTCAATGGCTGAATTTGCAAAGATGAAGCTTGAAACTTTGAAGAAAGAGAACAAAGAATTGATGAAGAGATATGCTGAACTTCAGGCTAAGAACACGAGAGATGATAGAAGCTAGCCGGACCAGTACCTGGTGAATGACGCAAAGAACAACATAGATTGATAAATTTATCGAACTCAGATTTAGGGATGAAGGTTGTGTGGCTGCAGAAACTGAAGTTGGTGATGCCTGTTAATGACAATGACAATGACAATGAAGGCACCCATTCTCAGGAATCCAGATCACAAAATGATTTTCATTTCAACAGATTTGTAGATTTTCATGCGACCTGATTTTGTGAAGAAATATGAACATTCCCCACTTGACGTTAACATGGTTTTTTCCCCTATATACTAGTATACTGCATAGCAGTAGGGGCGTGAGCGGAGAATTAAAGTGCGTGGAGAGTGGAGAGGGAGACAAAGAGAAGAGATAAGGACAGAAACCAACCAAAAATATTTTGGCCACATACCCCGAACGTTCACTCTAAATAAAAAAAAACCGGTTAAACATTGAATAAAACTAAGAATAGGGAATTAATCTCACTTAATGCCATCGCATTTCGTGCTGTGACTAAAAAGGAAGTGACAGGTGTGATAACGCAGGGGATATCCTCAATGAGTTGAGATATGCAACTCCACTTGACTGAGCTTCTCGAACGAAGTGATCATGGAATCTGAAGTATTGTCTAATGAGATACTTGATGATCATCAGAGTGAGGAAAGTGATAAGAAGGAAACTTCCTAGCGTGCTTTTCTGTTACATTTCACAAGGGTTCATCCACATTCAAGACCTTATCCTGTTTGGTGTTGTTTGTACTCAGTGGCACTCCGCTTATCTTGAAACTCTCAGGGAGTACGACCTACCTCCCCATGCAACTTCCTTTTCTCACGCTTCCCATAAAAGATGAGCCTGATAAACGAAGTTTCTATTCTATAGTCTGTCTGAGAAGAGAGTTTACAATTTCAAGTTACAAGTTCAAATACGTCATAACAATGATTTTTGTTGGAAATAAATTATCAGTACAAAAGCAACTGTTGTGTTTTCACTACTGAACACATCCATCCATTACTCTAGATGTCTTGGAGTGATAGCTAGACTTGTCGCTGACTCGTAGCCACTTCTGAATAAGTTGAAACACTGTTTTATCACGTAACAAGGCCCGATGGCCAGCACAAACTCCTACCCTCGCTGTCGCGGGTAAGCCATCAGCCTGAATATATAAAAAACATGGATTTGAAAGAAAGCATAGATAATCTACTTTGGAAGAAACATAATTCAAACTGTAAGCTAAAATAATATCAGTTTGACACTCAAAAGTGATTTGAATGACTGAAGCTTCCTTCAGTGATAAATATATTAACTCTGTGCCCCCACAAAGGAAAGTTGCAGTTAGAAGCTTTTGTTTCTGTCAATAATATTTCAAAGCCAAATTTGTTTAATATCCCAAAACCAATTTTCGTGATTTGAAATAGATCTGTGGTAACAGCTCCCACTAACTTTACCAACTGAGCCAGTTGGCATGCGTTTTAACTCAGTGTCACTATATTTTATCTTCTCACTTTCGGATTTGCCCAATCCCGAGATTTACAATAGGCCATCCCAAACAGTTTTTTTCCCCCAACTAATAAACAGCAATGAGAAGTGAAGTGAACTTTCCTGGGTTGCGCACACAATAATGTTCATTTCGACACATCATGCAAAACTGAATAAAGTAATAAGATCTCTAAATAACAAACAACAAATCTTCACGTAAAAGAAATGAGCTTAGAAAATATACCTTAGTGATTAGGGCAGAACATTACCATCTCCATCCACATAAGTATATTCATTGGAAATACCATAAAGAGTAGAAGACCACATTAGCAAATATAAACACCGACGGGCGACACATATATCTAAGTAATCCCGGATAAACAACCAACTCGGTGATTAAACCTTTAATTACATCTCTTTTCTTTGTTTGGTTTCTTTACATGCAAAAGTCATGAAATGTGGAGAGCTAAAAAATTTCCCCTCATCAAATTTCACAATCTTCTAGTCAACAACCGGTTTATTCCAAAAGCTCTTTGGACGGACATAACCTTAAATACTTGAAGGGTTGCAGGTCTTAGGCAGGCGGGCATAAGACCAACAATACCCCCTCCAAGATTGGCACCTTCAACACGATCCAACTTCGGTGCCGTCTTTGGACCTCTCACGACCACTTTACCTCAAAAGTTAAGCATCTAGAAAGTGAGGTAACAATGTATATCAAAGGGGTAATAGGTCCAACACCTACTTGATAGGCAAACACATGCCCAACACATCCCCAACTAAGGCGATTGATGCCCGAGTCCCGATTAGTGAAGCTTCTTAATAATAATAATCCGAGAGCGAGAAATATAAGAAAAACTCACTTGTCATCATGAGCAGGGAACTCCCCATTCTTCATCATGGTAAGCAACATAGAGAGGATCGCACATCAAATCCAACATACCGCAAGGCTAAGTGCAAGAGTGTGATAACATACTCCAATATTGAATTAAAGATTACATTTGAAAGCTCTATATATTACCAATGAAGAAAAGAAACAACAAACATGTTGATTCGCACCACCGATAATTATCAAATAATCCTTACAATGAAAGACGGTCTCAAAGCGTGAACATACATGCCTTTTGGAAAAAAAAAAGACGCGTACTTAACCGAAATGATAAATGATAAATGATATATACAAGATAAGCTTTTCGTCACGAGTCAATTTGACCGACGACGATTGCCGAGAGAAGACCGAGAATTGATGGGGAATGCACTATCGATATGAGATTTTAGCTTGATACCCGAGGGTTCCCCTATTTCAAATTCGGGAAGAAAGGTCAAAACAGCTCATAGACAAAAAGTTTCGCCAAAGCCAACCCAACTACCACCCATTCGACACGGAGTCGAACATTCGGGGCAAGGCCGGTGGCACAAAGAAAGAGACAAAGCCCTCACTCGGCAGCCCTTTTCCCAAAGATAGGCGGAGGGAATGGAATCGGAGAATAGCCGAAAGTGTAATGTGGAGTGCGAAGAAGCAAGCAAGCTTCAAGGCGAGAGAGGAGCGACTTTTGATCGGACGAGGCGGGGATCTCCACGCTCCAACATCGAGGAAGTCCTACGGTAAAGTCATCAATCGCACCGACCGAGTTTCCGGACACATCGCCTTTGGAGCTCGGGTTGAGGCTGCCACTTGGCCCTAAGACGGATCAAAGAATAGTGGGGAACCTCTCGCTGATTTTTGGAATTCGACATCAGGAAGTGCACCATCGACCGACATCGACTCATCCCAATCTTTAAGGAAGAGATCAACGATCCCAAGTTATCTCATAAGAGATCTCCTTTTCCCATAAAGAGTGAGCCAGTCGATCTAACATTATTCTAGCCAGAGAAGAAAGGAGGAGTTTCTGACTTTCCAAGTGATTGGTTTTCATTGTTTTGAACTGATCGACAGAAAGCAGGAAAGTAAACTGCTTAAAAGTTTATGACATCAAACCACCAGTTTCTCTTGTTCCTAATAAGTTATCATAAACAATATATCATTTAACAGTTGAGATCTCTAATTCACACCATTACATGTTTCTGATCCACTTGCATATATCTCACAGAGGCATTACATTGTAGTGCCATTCCAAACTTCTCCGATATTTATTCGACGGACAACCCAAATAACCCAAACTCAAACCAAATACGAAATCCTTTATTTAAAGCACTAAAAATCTACAATTGCCAACCTCTTTGTTGTTATCTTTTTGATCCAATTCCATGATGAAAATACTAAAACTCTATAAGCAAGTAAAACGCTAAGATTATTTTTGTGAAACATCTCAATTCTGAGAATAAAGTTTGAGAAGCCAACGCAAGCGGATCATACGATCTGGCGAATGATGATATTTGGTTTCAAGTAGGTATATAAACATGGAAGTCAAGAATCTACTAAATTCAAATGAGAGATACATTACCTAGAACTATCTCTCTTGTCTTGAGTATGGAGAGTCGCACAAATTGAAGAAGAATCGATTGGAACAACCTTCCCCTTGAGAAACGAGGCGAGAATAGAGAGACGGTCCTTTATCACTCTTAGATTGTGAGAATAGTTTGGAGGAGCGATTGGGAGAGGTTGGAGGCGAAGATAGGGGAAAATGAGAAAAGAGGGGGGGGGGGGGTACGGTCAGATACAAAGTAAGGGTTATTTGGGGGTACGGACAGACATAGGAGAGAGTGACACGTATGAAGTGGTTTTTTGTGAGAGTTTTGAATAGCGACCTCAAGAGTTCGCTCACGCTCACGGATAACAGGCCCAATGGAGATCCATGGGCCCCCAGATTCCAAGGCCCACCAACAAACCAAGCGGTCAAATAACAGAAAAAACTGAAGTATGAAACTGGGAAATAAAATGGCATCAACTGTTTTAAGCTTTTCATGCCAATTATTTTCTTCAAAAACAAGAAAGCCTCTTTCCTTCTTCTTCCCTCGAAAAACTCTCTACATTGCTTCAATGGGTTATGAGAAAGAGCTCATTGCTGCCCGTCTTTGCCAGGTTTTGAATATTTATTAGCTCGTCTTTTTTTTTTTTAAGATGTAAATTAATATATCATTTTCCTCCAGAAGGTGCAAAAGGCACTATTGCAATCAGATGTCCAGTCCAAATCCGATAAAAGTCCTGTCACAGTGGCAGATTATGGTATGTTTTTTTTTTTTTATTATTATTATTTCTTTACTCCTATCAGACGCATGATGCAAATTTCATTGATTTTACTCCCATCTACTTATTTTTCTACGCATGAATTCATTGTGTGGACATTGCAGGCTGGGCTATTAAATCGGTGAGTACTCCCTGAGTAATCGGTGAGTACTTGCTGATTAGCTGACTCGACTAACAATTTAATCCCCGGTCACAATCGGGCTCAAAAACTCCCCGAGTACTCGGCAGATTAGGTCCGATTAGCCGAGTAATTGTGTTCACTATTTCAATGTTAAACATTGAACTCGACATTTCGCCGATTCGACCAACCCTCGATTATGTAAAGTTCTATACTTTAATCATATTTATTTTAGTTGATTGAGTGTTTTAATTGTTTATTGATTGATTGAGTTCTTAATTGGCTTCATTATGTTGGTATTTCAAAGCTAAATATATTTAATAATCCGTGAGCGTAGCGAACTCTTGAGGTCGCTTTTCGAAACCCACACAAAAAACCACTTGTGACGTGTCGCCCTCTCCTTTGTCTGTCCGTACCCCCAAAAAGCACTGTTTTTGTGTCTGACCGTACCCTTTCTTTTTTCATTTTCCCTTATCTTCGCATCCAACCTCTCCCGATCGTCTCTCTATTCTCGCTCTCGGATTTCTCCCCATAGTCAAGACAAGAGATTTCTCTTTATTACTTTGACTGTTCACCTGTCACTTTACCTGTCACTTTAAACAGCCAATTCAGGTATGAAGAATTTCTCTTTATTACTTTGACTGTTCACCTGTCACTTTACCTTTCAACATTGGAGTTTGTCACGTATATCAAACCACATAAATCTTGTAATATGCAAATGGGTCCATAGGATCCTTTGGATTGGAATCTTGTTGAATTTGTATGATATGTGGATGGCGGAAGAGCCTTTTGACAGTTTATAGTCAAGGCTTCGATTGGTTGTTCAAGCCGAAAAGCTTTATCACTACAATGAAACCGATAAGGCTTGGCGCCTCTATGATCCTAATAATGAGAGTGTGTTTAAGGCTCTCGAAACTTCAGTGTTAATTGGCGTCGCGGTCAAACTTTGACACACGACTACAACCGATCTTCACGGGATTTAAATTGTGATCATTGGCTTGATGCGGTAGCGATGTCAACCTGAAGTTGAAGCGAGAGAAACCAACTTGTGAGTTACCGTGAGTAACTCCGGTGGATGATGTGCATGTAGGGATGATTGTAGAAATCGGGTTCACTATTCCACTCCTTTTGGAAGAGTCCAAGCAACATCGGGTTCACATACTAAAGAAGAAATATTGTGCTTTCGAGTGTATTCCATAGTTGTTGGCATTATGTGTAGGTTTGTCCTTATTAGTTATATTTATGTATTGTATTCGTGGGAGTGAATCGTTTGTTTAAGAGAGAGATTTGTATTATGGGATCAAAGGAGGTGTACCATGGAGGAGGTGATGAGACCCTTCCATTCTAGGAACCTCACGCTACTTTACACGATCACATTCTCCTTGTTTGTTAAGAAAAAAGAACTAATGTTTTGTGATTGTGGTCGATGAGTGGGTAGCTCAGAGTCTCATCCTATCATATAATCATATTTGACTATGAGACTTTCCATTTTAAGATCCTCAAACTACCATGTCCATGCTATTTTCTAGGTTTGTTTAAAGGGTACTAGTGTATAAGGAAGTTTGATATCTAATGCTCATGTGCATCCCAATCCTATGCAATTTATGTGAATGTTTCCTTCGGATGACTTGGTGTTCTTGCTTCTTTTGGGGTCTGCCGGGTTATTAAATAAAAGGGATTCATAAGATTCACACTATCTTTTGATTGGTTCGAGTTTGAAAATATATCGGGTTTGAAGGCCATTACGGATTTTAGCTTGTCAGGGTACTAAATCTACAGGCTCGAAGGTGACAATGGGCTGCCGGGCTCCGTTACATGATAGTTACATGCTAACAAGCTCGAAGGTTGAAAGATTGGGATAAATTGCCGGTAAGAATCTTATTTTTAAATTGATAAGTACCGAACTTCTTGTTTAGTGATATTCATGTGTGTGAGAAATTAAAGATTTGTGAATTGCACAAGTTCTCACCGCCAAAGACTATCTCATTTTTTTGTGTTTGAATTTTTAACGTTTCCATTTCTCTAATTGCATCCGGAGAATAAACCGGTGATGATATGGGTGATCGGATGTCACGTGATAGTTCGTCCCCGATGAGGATTGATCGTGCTTGACTCGTGGCAAGCTTGGGGAATTTTGGAGGAGTATCACTATAGTATCCGCAAGATGTAATTTTGGTTGATCTATCGGTCTTCTTGACGACTCAAGAATATCGGCATAAATCGAAGAGACGAACACAAAGAAGCAAATACCTCCTTTACAAATGAAGAAACGGTTGGTTGCATTTTTGTCTCTCCCAATCTAGTCAAGATTGTGGTAATGTTGGTTTAGTTCTGGGATGAGCTCGACACAAAACTTTTCTATTTTTTTTATTGTACTTATTTTTTGTTCCTTTGGGTAACCTCTGGCAATTTGAACCTAGATCATAATGTTCAAAATTTATTTTTGGAAGAGCCTGTAGACTGACAAACAAAAGTTGTTGGTTTTTGGGACAACAAATATTTTGAGCTTTGATGGTTAATATTACATTGTTGAGAACGATAGGGCATTTTTGTCTTGTAAATGATTAGTTATTTTGAGAATCTCTAGTGTGATTGAACCCATGAGACAGGCAGAATCACACAACTCAGGCAAGGGAACAAGTCAAAATGATAAGATGCTGTGGTTTCTCAGTCTAATTATGCTGTTTTGACTCTATCATTTAGAACTGTATGCACTACCACAGTGTGCTTGCTGAACAAATCATCAATTATTGCATTATTCTCCACTTTTGCTATTTGAAATCGATACGGAGGAATTAGGCAATGAGCGCAGTCTTTTACAGTCTACAGGGACTATATTATTTTGATTTACAATTATCATGACTAAAAAAAAAAAAAAAAAAACCGGAGTAACAACAATCAACGGTGTATTGTTATCTGTCAACATAAACTTTTCGCTCTTGTATTTCAAGTGAGAAGATGTTCCAAAACAGAAACCCTTTCTGTCATTAAATTTATTTATTAGTATTAGTGGGTGTTTGGTTCTCATTTTTTCAAAAAAGTATTTTTTCTTAAAAAACACTTTTATGAAAAAGTATTTATTCTAAAAACAGTTTTTCAATAAACATGTTTGGTTGTGACTTTTCTTAAAAGCTATTTTATCAAATCAGATTTCACACTATGTTTCTCGATATATTTTGGCATATCGTGGCATAAATCACTAAAGTCTAAAACATCCGGGGAGTTCATTTGCCTTTAGCTCCAAAATTGTTTCCTTCAAAGAAAAATAGTTTTTTTGTTATGAAATCCATGGGCTTATGTGGATGCCCACCATTGATATGTGTTATCCTAATTTTGGTATTTATCCTGATAACCTTCTATCTTGATGTTTATCCTGATCATCCTCTATCTTACTGTTTATCATGTTAATCCCTTATCTTAGTAAGGAGGTTACCTAGTTGTATATAAAGGTAACCACCTCCTCCCATTTAGTTTTACCTCAAGAAATAAGAATTCTCTCTCTCTCTCTCTTTTATTGATTCAATCTACATGTTAAGTTAGTGTGGTGTTCTCTCCAAATCGGTTTAATTTCTAACACGTTATCAGCACGATAGTCTTTAGCTTTGGATTAAAGGTATGTTATTAAGAGATATTAGTGTACTGTGTATCACTGTCTCAAGTTTCATGTGTATCGGTATATGTCGGTTCCATCTATTTCATGGGGTTCAATATTGTTGGTTAATTAAATGTTTTTGCTTTACCCTAAAATTTATCGATGACTTATGGAAGGTGGAATGGGTCTTATATATGCATCTAAAAGATCCCATTGATCATTTGTAAATCTGATTAATTGTATGATTTTAGTGAATTTGTCTCATACTTTTTGGATGGTTAATGAGATCGTGAATTACTAATTAAAGTAGGTGAGTTTTTAGGAAATTCTTGTTGTTGGTGCTTTATGATTTGCTTCCTCGACATTGAGTGTTCTCGGCCTATTCTCAGTCCATGTGGTGCTTTAGTACTTTTATATCGTTGCTAATACACTATGCATGATAAAAGTTACTTGTGTTAATGTTGAAGCTATTACATCCGAAATAAATCATCTGCGGTTGAATTTATTTAGTTTTTATCATTTTAAATATGATAATCTATGTAACTGGCATCTCCATAAGTAATCCGTTTCTTCCATATTGTTATGCATGATTGCCTTATGCTCTTTGATTGCTTGCCTCCCACTTATAAGTATCCCTTGTGTTATTAAGTGAGGCCTGATAGATATTGGTTAAAATAATTGGTGGTGGAAGTGGTGTTATAGAGGCAAAACTTATATTAATGATACCAAGTTCATACATCATTATGCCCACACCTTAATATTTAAGTTTCCATCATTCCTTTAAAAGGTTATGGTCTGTTTGTACTAGTGGAGAAGATGACGACGACATCATCTCTTTTGTTAGCCGGGCCTAATAACTTTTAAAGGCCAAAGCCCAAATGTTTTATTGATTCAGGGCCTTAAGTTAATAAGACCCAGCTCATGACATTAGCTTCGAAATTCGGAATGTTGAGACACTCTCAATGAAAACGGCTATAACTTTCTGCTCAAACGTCGGATTTGCGAACCGTTTTTTGCATTAGAAAGCTGACTCGGAGATGTTTCCAACGGTATGTGTCGTGAAGCCTAATTCGTCCTGAGATAATTCAGTTTTACAGTTCTTTATGGACTAATTTCTCGTTGGATAGAGAAACGTGGTAATCCGATTTTTCAATCGGATAGGTATCGTATTCCTTACCAAATCTATGCAATTATTTGTTTTATATTGTGAGATGGATTAAAACATAGAATTACATGCTAAGATTTTTAATTTAAGGAAATTTCTTTTCTTTTCATTTTGTTTTTTTTTTTTTATGTATACTATTGAACAATGATGCATTCTAAAGTTTTACGATATATTAGGAACCCGAAGTTCCAAGATCTATTTTTTTTTAAGAACCTGAAGTTCTAAGAATTAAATTGTTAGGAACCCGAAGTTTTAAAATCTATTTTTTTTAGGAACTTGAAGTTCTAAGATCTATTATTTTTAAGAACCTGAAGTTCCAAAGATTCAATTTTTAGAAACCTGAAGTTCTAAAATCGTCTGGTTGACTATATCGACTTGGTCAGGTCCAACCCATAAGGATTGGTCCAGTTTTGGCCCATTACAGTGGTCATTTATGTAGGCCCAATTCATTTTTATAGCTATTTTGTTTTCAAGAACTTGAAGTTCTAAAATCATATATGTTAAAGGCCACAATTCTCATATTCCTACATCATCATATTCATGACGACTTAAAGAATGAGTACCTAATAGAGGAAGACCCAGCAGGTCTTTGGAAATCCCTGAAGGATAGGTATGATCACCAGAAGATGGTCATACTACCAAATGCAATGGGAAAGTTTGATGAGCAAACTTTCATCTTTGGAATGATTTATTTAGTTAATTATATTTTTATTACCAATTCATGGAACGTTTACCGTTAATATTTTGTTTTATTCATGGACAGTCTAGGCTAGGATTGTCGTTAATATTTTGAATTTCCTTATTTTGAATTTATTCTATCACAATGCACTAGTATCAATCTTTACAAATTTATTTTGCTTTATGTTGAAATGTATGGATATATAAATGGAGAAAAGTATTATGGATATATGTCTGGTCGACTATACCCATAAATGAGAAAGACATTGTGTATCATATCTAACGTTGGAAGCCAGAAGCTCACTTAGACAGTCTGTATTACATAATTGTCAATTTAATGAGATAGTATTCCCGTCGTTAGGGGGAGAAGAGCAATGGTTGCTCTAAGGAACGGCGATTTGGATGTTCTCATTAAGAGATAAGGAGAATGATACACTTGCAAGCGGTTGCAAAGAAAATGCCTAAGCATTTAATGATATGGTAAAAGTAACCATGAATGTGCCGACCATAATTGATGTTCCATTTGGATGGGGGTCCAAACATGGCTGACAAATGAATCTCATCAGACGCTAAAAGCGTGGTAGACCTATAGGATCCAAAAGAGTGCTCCTGGAGAGGAGAGGGAGGAACCATCTTGTCCAAACAATAGCGAGGGTAATGGCCGGAGCTCCATAAACAAATAATGAAAATGTGCAAATATCCAAAAACGAAATGCCTATATTTTTGAAGAGGCACGCAGTGCACGAAAATAAAGAGATCGATCTCAATATTCCATGCATGTTGTGAATTGTGGGATAGGAAAGCACTTGTCATAGATGACATATTTAGCTATGGTATAGCTATTGGAACATCAAAGGACAATGATGAAAAATAAATGAGCCCCCGTGTTTTGTCGACAAAGGAAAGATTGGCCAATCTGGAATTTGCTATTCAAGCATAATTAAACTCTTTCAATAAACGTGGTGTATTTGGACCTATAGTACAAACCCCAAAAGGTGTTAACCACATGAGGTTACAAATGGGTGTTTGTTCGAAACGAAACGAGAAAAATGAAATTTTCGATATAAGACACGTCTTGTGGCACAAGGTTTTTCTTGAGAAAACGGGATTGATTATGAAGAATCATACTCATGAATGTAGTGATTGACTACTTGTATGGGGACATAGACAAATATATTTACATGAAAATCCCCGAAGGATTTGGTTTGCTGAAAGCAAAATCAAGGAATGCGTCTATCAATTAAACTAAGACATTTATTGTATGGTTTGAAACAATCAGGAAGATTGTGGTACAATCGTCTTAGTGAATATTTGTCTAAGGAAGGGTATGCAAACAATGAAATTTGCCCATGTGTCTTCATAAAGAAATCCTTAAATGGATTTGAAATATTAGCCACTTATGTGAATGACATAAATTTGATTGGAACTCGGGAAGAGCTCGAGATAAGCGCTTTCAATACCTAAAGAAGGAATTTGAGATGAAAGACCTTGGGAAACAAGACTTTGTCTAAAACTTGCATTGAGAGAAGTTCTAGTGGTGTATTAGTCCACTAGACTAATTATCGAGAATGTTTTGAAATATTTTCATATGGACAAGGCACATCCATTAAGTACCCCAATGGTCGTCCGGTCATTGAATATGAGAAAGACCCATATTGCCCCAAAGAAGAAAATGAAGAAGTTTTGGGGTGCTTGAAGTACCATACTTGAGTGCAATTGGTGCATTAATGTATCTAGCACAATGCACTAGACCGGACATTTTTTTCTCGTATATTTGTTAGCCAGTACATTTATTTAGCCTACTAAAAGATTTGGAATGATGTCAAACACATATTGAGATATTTTTATGGAATAACCGGTATGAAACTATTTTATTCTTATGGTTCCACTAATGACTATGATCTAAAGTCTTTGGTTATCTATCGACCCTCAAAAGGGTTTGTATTTCTTAGTGGTAATGTTGTTATTTGTTGGCATTCCACTAAACAAACTTTAGTGGCAAACCACTCTGAAATTTTAGCTCTTCATGAAGCTAGTCGGTGAATGTGTATGGCTAAGGTTATTAATTGGGCATATTCGTAGTTCTTGTTAATTACCTTCTATAACAGGTGTTCCCAACATTATTTATGAGGGATAATGCGGCTTGTATAGCCCAGATTCAAGAAGGATTTATAAAAGGAAACAGGACAAAACACATTTTGCCAAAAACTTTCAAAAACAAAGGAAGAAGAAGCGAGATTAAGGTCGAAACAAATTTGTTCGGTGACAACCTTGTCGTTCTCTTCACTAAATCACTACCAAAGCATACAATTTCAAAAGCTTGTATATGGGATCGGCATCAAAGCAGAGTTCACCACCAATATAAAGACTTGTTTTATCGGGGAGTAATATAATATAGAGGGGAGCATCACGAAGAATGTGTCCCGGGACATATATGCTGTACTCTTTTTCTTTATCTAGGTTTTATCCTTTGGGTTTTCCTAGTAAAGGTTTTAACGAAGGCGAGATAAGCAATAGTAATGTTGTACTCTTTTTCCTTAGCTTTGGTTTTTTCCCTTTGGGTTTTCCTTAGCAAGGTTTTAATGAGGCAAACCTGTCATTGGATAATTATAGAGCATCGGAAGAATGCTACAAAAGATGCATCCACCATAATTTCCCAGAAAGAATGGTGGACATCCGCGGGGAGTGTTATGAAATCCATGGGCTTATGTGGATGCCCACCATTGATATGTGTTATCCTAATTTTGGTATTTATCCCGATAACCTTCTATCTTGATGTTTATCCCGATCATCCTCTATCTTCTTGTTTATCATGTTAATCCCTTTTATCTTAGTAAAGGTTACCTAGTTGTATATAAAGGTAACCACCTCCTCCCATTTAGTTTTACCTCAAGAAATAAGAATTCTCTCTCTCTCTCTCTTTTATTGATTCAATCTACATGTTAAGTTAGTGTGGTGTTCTCTCCAAATCGGTTTAATTTCTAACATTTTTAACTTAAAAAACAAGTTTTACCTAATTATCATAAAACAAGTTTTTGGGACCAAAAAGTGTTTTTTGGATGAAAAACTATATTTTTTTTAAATAGAAACCAAACACATTTATTTTTTTTAAAAATATTTTTTCACTAATAAACACTTTTTAGCAATAAATAAATAGGATCCAAACACCCCCTATCTTCTTTCATTCTAGGCATATATCCAGCCTCCATGGCTTCCATTGTAAGCATGTCCAGTTCGGCATAAATATCTAGCAAATAAGTAACCCCAAGCAGTTTTTGCTCGACGTCGTCATTCTAGTAAGAAGAAGTTGGATAACAGCCCCGAGGTAATGGAGGAAGAGAAGGATGCTTTTTATGTTTATAAGACTTTGAATGTGTTTTTTTGTCTTTCTTTTCGTGTAGGTTTGTGATCCTTCAGTGAGTGTGTATAAAGGTTATTGGGCTTAAGAATGCTAGCTATGTAATTAATGCTGCTGATGCAAAAGATGATATTTTTGGGGCACTTGTTTCTTGTCCTTTTCAGGTGAGACGGTTCTAGCCTTTTTCTTGTTTTTTATGTTTATGTCTATATAGTATATCTATGTGCTCATAGAAAGAGCCAGTCATTTGGTCAAGTAAACATTTAGTTTCTGTAAATTACCCATATATCCTCTTTATGTAAGTCAAAAATGTTCCCAGTTATAAACTGTTGTAGCACTAACTTTTACTTTGCTGGGTGATACAATATTGTGTTTTATGATGGAATACTTTGATGTACATCCTTCTTTGTTTTAAAAGTAACATTTTGTGACCTAACAGTTTAACGTAATCAATCTGGCCATTAAAAATTGAAAACAGCGTAACCTAGTGTTTGGTTGATTCATAAAGTGTTTTGTTGAATCATGAAGTTAAACCTTAAAGGCGGTAACACACATACTATGCATTTATATGCTGAAATGCATGGTCAAAGACACATAACTATCTCTGTCTCAGAGTCATCTGTTGATTTGTCTTTTCCTAAATTCTTAAACTCAAGATCCAGAATCTAGATTTTTTTTTTTTTCTCTATGGAAAACAATGCTTGATAGGACCACAGTTTGTTTTCTTTCTCTGCCTCCTCCCCCTTTTTCCTTAATTGGTCTGTCTGTGGCGTAAATTGCATTCTGATTTGATACGGTCATAGGATTTTGAGGTAATGACAGTAATCATCTGTTATTAGATGGGTTTGCTGCAACCTCATTTGACAATGTGATGCATACTGTTTTTGAGCGCATATAACTAATCCAGCACTAAATAGAATCACAGTGGTCAGATGACTTATTATATGACTTGCGTATTTAGTGGATATACTTTGAACATATATAATATAACAACACACCATGTTTTTGAAAAATTCCTTGTCGGATACACATATGTATCTACCTCAGACAGACATATTGAAGGTTATATACATCAACTTTTGGTATTCCGGTGTGGGATAACAAGATGTCAATGTAAAGGTAATCTGTTTGTCTTTCCAAAATCTTATCCGAATGGATTTTTCACTTTCAGCAACCTGATTGTTGTAAAGTTAATATTTGGCAATCCATCAAAAAGATCGCAAGAAGTATTTGGATCCGCCAGCAATTCAGTAAGTTACTTTATATTCTGTGACAATTGAATGTGTTTGCTGGAGGGGAAGGGGTCATGAAATTATGTATCTTGTAATGTTGGAGGTTTATTTTTTGTTTGTTTTACCAACGTATCAGATATGAAGGTTTTATTACTCATTTCATATTATCAACATTCTGGAGTCGATAACCATTTGTAAAACTGAAGGCCCACAGTAATAGTAGCTTACAAATACTTGAGAAGCTCTGGACTAAGATTGCACAGGCTTTTAGTGAGATGGTAGATATATTATTCTGATGTATTATAGACCTCTTTACCTTCTATGTTTGGTGCCCTCCTTGGCACTTGCTTGTGGTAGCATTAAAGCTGGCTTTAAGCTTTAATGCTTCAAAGTTTTGGTATCAGGTAATATTTAGAATACATGGACATGGACATTGCACCCTGTTCTTGTAAATTACTTGGCTCTTAATTTGTTATGGTCTTTTTAGAGTAGCTTGAAAAGCATTTCTCTTTCTTCAGTTATAGATGGCACATTTCCTTGGAGCTGCATTTTTTCTCATCTTTATATCACTGACTGATTTCTGGTGGAGTGTATATTTCGGAGGTGCTAAAGAAATGATGTTGAGAAATGGCAGATGGTGCCCATTTTCTCCGTTGAAACAATTTGGTAAAAAAGGGCAATGTGTTGGAGGGAAGTGCACTGCTATCTAAAAGAGTAGAAGTAGCTTACATATAAATTGTCCCATCATAAGAGGTCCTCAAACCCGTAGTAATTGAAGTGCACAAAATTCTATCCAATGCAGATGGTTTAATTTAGGGCATATGATGGGAGAGGAATGAAATAGTTTTAAAATAAAACTTATTTTTAGTTCTCCACTACCGTAGGCAAAGCTTACTCTGAAATCCTATCTTAAAGTTTTAACTCACATTAGTAATTCACGTAATCTCTTTCCCTGTTTAGGTTAAAATGGATGAGCATGAGCGAATTGAATTGATATCAACAGAAAATCATTTTGTTGTGAGTGATGATATTGGAAATGCTGCGGCTGGGGAGTTAACAGCCACTCCCTTGAAAAGATATGTAACATTTCTTGGCAATAGAAAGGATGGAAGTGCTAGTAAGTGGATATGTAATTTTGGGTGTAAGAAAGAGCCATATAAAGGAACATATTCTCGTATTAGAGCACACTTGATTGGATTACTTTCTGGTCAAAAAGTGCAAGGTGTAGCATTATGCTCTAAGGTGAATAAGGAAGAAAGGGAAAAGATGAAAATCGAAGAAGCTGAAGCTAAGAGAGTGTTTAGAGGTGGCAGTAGACTTCCAATTACAGTTGTTCCAACTATTTTACCATTAGGCAAATTCAATACAACCATGAAGATGGAAAATCAAAGCGTTATGTGCATAATTGAGGCAAATTCTCAAAATGGTCTTGATGTTGATGCTGTAATTGCAACTTTCTTCTATGCTAATGGAATTCCTATTAATCTGGCACAATCTCCATTTTGGTATGATAAATGAAGCACATGAAGGATACAAGCCACCTTGTGCAAAGATGATGAAAACTACTCTACTTGATGGTGAAAAAGATAAGATTGATTACCTGTGAAGGAGCAATGGCCAATATATGGAGTCTCAATCCTTTCAGTGGGTTGGAGTTACGTTAAAAATCAAACTATAATCAATGTGTTGGCAGTTTCTGGAGGTAAGACGATGTTTATTAGTAGTGTTGATTGTTTGGGAAATGAGAAGAAAGGTGAATTTATATCTGAAAATTTGTTAAAGGCTATTGAGTATGTAGGTGCATATAATGTTGTCCAAGTCTTGACTGATGATACCCCCGCTTGTAAGAGTGCCGGAGAGATCATTGAAGCAAGAAACCCTAATATATTTTGGTCTGGTTGCACGGCTCACACTTTAAGTTTATTAGTGAAAGATATTGTTCACTCGAAGAGTTCAGGCTTGGATTTTGCTAGTGATGTGTACAAACGGGAAAAAGCAATTGTTAAGTACATAAAGAATCATAGTTTGTCTTCGTACATATTTCACAAGTTTTCATCATTAGAGGTGTTTCTAGTAAAGAAAACAAAATTTGGATCTCGTTGTGTGCTGTTGGAACGAGTTGTTCGGATGAAAAATACTTTGATTAACATGGTTTTAAGTGAAGATTGGGAAAATATTAAGGAAGTGCCTTTTGAGAATGTGGAGCATGAACAGGTGAAACGTATTATTTTGGATGATGATTTTTGGTACAAAGCAAAACTTGTTTTGTCATTTATTAAACCACTTTGAGAGATGATTTGTTTCTGTGATTCGGGTAAAGCTGTGATTGGTGAAGTTTATCAAAGGATGAATGGCATGCTGACAAATATGAAGGATGCATTGGTTGATAAAATGGATACACATGATGCTATTGTAAGCCTTATTTCAGAAAGATGGGACAAGATGATACGTCCTTTTCATTGTTTGGCTTATGTTCCCCTATTACTATTCACAAACTTGGTTGAGAGGTATGACAAATGTTTACTTACTCCTTTCAAGTTTCTTATTCTTACTCTAAATGGTCAAGTTCTGAATAATAGTTAAATATGTATATGAAAAGGGGAGGAGATTAAGTTTGTGTTTTCTTGTTCAGGAGGAGAAAGTTGGAGAAAACCCCATGCTGATCCATACATTGATAGTGTTTACTTAGATGTGGTGGAAAGACCTGTAATTGATCCAATGGAACATAGTGTGGTACGTCATCAGTTAAGCGAATTTATTAGTAGCAAGGGTACATTTGCCCGTCCTCAAGCAATTGAAGATAGAGAGACAATGTCTGCTATATCTTGGTGGGATATGTATGGGGTAACAACAAATGAGCTTTACAACCTGGCTATTAAAGTATTATCCCAAAGTGTCAATACATCTGTTGCAGAACGAGAGTGGAGTACGTATTCTTACATCCATGGTGTAAAGAAGAACAAGATGAATGTTGATCGTGCTGAATCTCTGGTATATGTTCACTATAATCATCGGCTGTTATCACGATGTAAAAGCAACCATAAGGAAACATATAAGAATTGGGATGTATATGCTAATGATGATAACTTGGATATTGACATTGAAGCCATTAATGATCGAGAATGTTGCGTGCTTCTTGATTCCCTAGATCAAATTGAAGAATCATCAACATATACACAAAACAAAGGAGTCGGGCAATCTCACTTGGGAAAAGGCCACGTATGGAGTGAACGCATGCTTGTTTGTCTAAACGTTATTTGATGTATCTTGAATTTTGTGTTTCCCGCACATTTTAGACATTGTAAGAGTGCTGTATTTTAATTATAGGATTTGTATTTATCATTCTGTTTAATCTTTCCAAAACAAATTTAAATTCAGAAATGAGGCATCATCCCGTGAACTTCTAGTTTACCTATAAAGCAGCTTAGCTGCAATATTCCTTTGTGTGTAATTGGTTAGCAAACCTTTAGAGCACATTATTTGTGGACTGTTTTTGAACTGGAGGTGTTTCTTTCTCCATGAATCATGATGCATTACGTACTTATGTGCAACTTCCATTCAACAGTCGTGTGTTCGCTACTGTCGCTATAATTATCCTTTTACTGTGGTTGTATTTTATGCAAGCGTTTGATGTAATGTATTGTTCATGGAAGCCCTCAACGCTACCCTAGTGGTTGATACAATGATACACTAAGAAGGCCTTTTCAGCTAGTTTGATATTTTTAACATTGTTGTTATTGTTATTATAATTATTATTGTTACACTAATTATTGTTATTATTATCGTTATTAATCATTATATTATTCTTAATCACTAACTACTAAAAATCATCATCATCGTCATTCTTTTTGAGTAAGTTAAGCTCTAAGCCATTCTCTCGATGTTTTGAAAGGTAAAAAAACAGTAAAACCTTTAAGGAGAAGGAAATTCTGGTTAAGCTCAGCTTTCGTATTGGTCGTCTAGGGAGATATTTATAAAAATATGTTTTTGTCCTTGATGAATTTGTTACTAGTTTTTCAACTTTTTGCAAGTTTCTTTCTCTTGTTTAAAAAGTCAACCAAACACATCCTGTCGCTGGGTTTTATTTTCCTTTTCTTCTCTCTCCCCATACCACGATGACAAGATTTTTTCACTTGTGTTGAAATATTTTTTTGTTAGAGAAAGTGTGAGACAATATGGACAACAATCAGTGTGACTGTTAATTTGAAAGCAGCTATAATGTGGAGTGTGGAATATGAGTTTGTTTGAATTGTGGAGCACAAACCAGGTGCAGTGGCTGGTTGTAAGCACGATGGGTATCATACTGTTATGTAGCTTGGTCATAACACACACCTTTGATTCTGCCTGAAACAGTTTTTTAAGGACATTAACTATGGCCGTGCCGTTGCAAATGTATTTTCTATTTGGTTACGGGCTGACTTATTTAGACTTACTTGCAATATCATATAAAGAAATTGTTGTCCCCTAATCCTGTACTGTTATTATTGTTCAGCAGGAAGCATTTGGGTGGACTACTTCTGCAGATACCCTAAAAAAGCAATCAAAGCACATGAAAGTAGAGAACTCTGTCAAGCCACAAGCTTGTAAATGTGTAAGTAGATGTCTTGGTCATAGTGTATGGATTCAATATGCAGCCTCACCATCATATTTTTACTATTTGCTCTTGAAATTGGTTATTGTACAATCGTGGGTCAGTAAAGCTAAAGACATAAACTTGATCATTCTTGAAAAAATTTCTGAACTTAGTATCTTAGGGTTCCTTGAGCCATCTAGAAGCTTAACTTTCTATTCAAACAGCGCACTGCTTTGGCTGGTTTTCAGCATGAACGCCTCGCCTTGTAAGAATAAACAATTTGCAAGAAGTATATTTTCTGAGATGTAGACACATAGTATATCTAATTTGCAAAACATAGGACTTTTTTTAGTGGTCAAACTGTATGTTGACTGGTCAAAGGCACCGCTGCCCAGGCGGACTGAAATGGGTCTACCGCCCCCGCCTTTGACAGCATAGCTCAAGTGTAACTTGGAAAAATATTGGGGATACCCCCACTTTTGCAAGATCCAACGGCTACGAGATGAAGTTTTTCTTTCACGTGAAGAAGCATAACCGTTGGATCTTGAAACTGGGGGTGATGAGTACCTCTATTTTCTTAAGAATGGAGGGTTATCCCTATTTGCAACGAATAGTGGGGAGACATGAAGTCTTCCCTAACTAATCCTTTATATGCCTTTTGGTAAGGTATAATGCAACCTTAACCTGAGCGTTATGTTACAGTTTTCTTGTTCAATTGAGTTCGATGGAGCTTCAAAAGGAAATCCTGGTCTATCAGGCGCAGGAGCTGTCATACGAGCCGATGATGGAAGTTTGGTACACTCCAACACGTTTTATGCTTTTCATTTGACTATGTTAATTGTTGTTAAATGCCTTGACAAACTTTACTTTCTAATCCTTCTATTGTAAAGGTTTGTCGAGTCCGTGAAGGTGTGGGCATTGCGACCAATAATGTTGCCGAATATCGAGCTATCATTTTAGGATTGAGGCACGCGCTGAAAAAAGGGTTTACTCAAATTCGAGTGCAAGGCGACTCTAAACTTGTCTGTATGCAGGTGTGTTTTTTAGTTATAGCACTGGTCTTTGTTGTGTTAGACAACCTTAGTTGTAAGTCCGCCATATTACTTGTTGTTTTATAATGGGCTGAATGATTGTATGTTTTTTCTCTGTTTTCATTTTTAACTACGGATGAATTATGGAGCAGGTACAGGGTTTATGGAAAACCAAGAATGACAACATGGCTATCTTATGCAAGCAGGTTAAGGAGCTTGTGGATAAGTTTGTTTCTTTCCAAATCAGTCACGTTTTGAGGGTATGATATACACTGGTTTTAATTCGTGCTACACTTTGCTAAGTCACTAGTTATTGTTTAGCATGGCTTGAAACATGTCTATTCAATACTTGCAATAGTAGCCTGTGATATTATGTCTTGATTTGATAAACTGAGCTCACCATCATGTATCAATATCTGTGTAAATTGCTGAGCTTTCAGTGGCATATGGATATTATATAGTTTACACACTAGTTCTTGCTTCTAGGATTAGTAGATTCTGGATCAGATAAGAAAATAAAATTTAAACCTTTTTCATTTGAGGATCAAATTTTCAATTCTAATATGCTTTGGACATACATATCGATGGTTAATTATGAAGGAATTTGACTGGGACACAGTGGTTTTCGTCTGTTTCTCGCATTAGTTGTTTCACGAAATATTGAGGAGCAAGTGGCAGGACCTGAAGCTTGCTCTCTATACTATTTTAGAGATGCTCTAGGATGATAGGCTTGGCAGTTCTTGTGTTAGACATTGCAATTTTGGGAACTGTTGTTCCCTCTATTCCGGAAACATATATTCTCTTTCTATGTATTGATTATTCCTATTATACGTGGTGCAAGTTTTTCAGATATCCATCAACTTTGCGTACAACTCTTTAGGCCCTGAGAAAGTGGTTGGTGATTAAAGTGTGTTGGCTTCGATGGTAAACTGGTTATCCGGAAACCTAGACTTTTATACTATTGTAAATGGAGAAGACACATTAAAACGAACTTTCCCTAGAGATCAAGAGATTTCTCGAATTCTCATTATCCAGTAATAACGTTATTTTCATTTTTTGGCCTATTTGGCATAAAAAAATACATGGTGAAATCCTTATGTATCTTTTCTTGATCTCCCTTTCCTATTTTTCTCTCCCTAGTTGTTCGCCTTTTTCTGATGGATTTTCCAGAAAACCAATTGAACATGCCTTAATTGAATCCCAAAGATTGTTGTCCCATTTATGTTCTGGTAATATACTCAGGTTTTAAGGTGTGTCATTGTCAAATTTGATTAATGTGTTGTGGCCAAAATCTCAAACGTGTTGATGTGCCCTTTGTCATTTGGTGCCAATATGTCGGTCTTCTATCCTTTCTGTAAGTAACACATGCAGCACACAAACTTCGTCACTGTTTTTTGAGCTTTGTCTGCAATTTAGTAGATTATTATTTATTCTTCCCATTTATTAGACGGGGAAATTAGTGGTGGCATCAGATAACTTAGTCATGCTACTCAAAATATTTTGGTTAACGTGGAATGGATACATTGGGAATTTTCTGATTCTCTCTATTGTGCTCTGATTTGGTGTGTGTTTACAATGATCTGGGCTTCTTTCCCTGTTGAGGAAAATTTCATGTTTTTCCATAGTTAACATCCCATTCATGCACCTTTTCAAGGACTTCAACTGGAAACTGAAAATTATTGAAATTTGGAACTCGTTTTTCGGGGTAAGCATTTCTTGTGAATAGCCCAAAGGAAATGTTTGATTCCGCTTTGATGACTGGATATATCTAATGCAGACCCAACAATACAATTGCGGATTTCCACAACGAGGAGAAACAAAATGATTATTCAGGGCACATGAGCACCAAGGCCCAAAATTTCAAACACATACCGGTTAAAATTATTTCCTTTCCATTCCATTAAAAGTGGACCACCCATTTTATTTCGGTTTTTCCTTTCCACCAAGTTAAACTATTTAACAAACACACCCCAAAATTCTGGTCTATTTACAAAAATCGGGCTTATTCCCTGTAAAATTATTTCATGTTCTAAATAGTAATATCCCATTCATACCTTTTCAAGGACTTCAACTTATATCGGCGACACTAAAGCAAATTTATCGGAAAATCGGAAATTTATTTTTTGGAAAAAAGCATTTCTTGTGAATAGCCCATTTTGGTATGTTTGATTCGGAAATGATCGATATATCTGTACGGATTGAATCGAAATATCCGGCGAGGAGAAATAAATGGAGTATTCTAGGCCATGATGAGCACAACAAGAAGAGCAACATAAAACACTGTTAATTTGTTGTATAGTATATTTTTAATGTCAACTCCAATACATGGGATGTACTTTGGAAACTTCTATAATATGACGCTTGAACTATTCTAAGGCCAAGTCCAATGGTGTGGCAAAACACTAAAATTTTGCGAAAAATGTGATCCAATGGTACGTTAAAATGTTAAACCGCAAACGCTATTGATATAAATTTCTTTATGTATCTAGCCGCTTTTAGCAATATAGTATATACTCTGCACATCAGAATGAGTAGCGGCTAGAGAAAAAATTCTAAATAAATCTACCCACCTCTGTCGATAGCGGCTAGAATTTCGATTTAATTTCGAAATAATTCTACACGCCAGTCATTGTGGCGGTTAGAATTTCAATTAATATTTCCATCGCCATTTACAATAGCGGTTAGAATTGAGTTCTCTATTTTAAGTATTTTTAATAAATTAGTTTGTGCAATTACCATTCTATCTTACCTTTTATATTTTTGTTCTTTAGTTGCATTTCTATAATATTTATTATAATTTCAATTTTAAGATTAAATTTATTTTGATTTGCAACAACTTAATTAATTATTGAAATAAAACATTTATTGGAAAAAAAAAAAAAAAAACAACAACAACAACAACACAAACAACAACAACAACAACAACAAATTAAAAGGAAATACATTAAAAATGCATCAAATACACGTACGAAGCATTTAAAATACTTAATCAAATTAATCAATCGCTTTCTTCCCCGTATTCGTCAAAGTGCAAATTTCTTGAAGCAGTTCGTGCATTGCGAAGAGTTTGATCTTTCAAGATTTGTTTCTTTGTGTTTTTGTACAATTCTTTTCCTTGAGGTGTCATAGTCGATGTATTTGTGTTCATGATCTCCTTTTCCCACACCAATATCTCACGTAATTCTTTTTTTTTTTTTTTTTTTTTTTTTTTTTGCAAGTTTAACCTTTGAAGGATTAGACGCTTCACTTTCATAGAATTTTTTCCCACAGTCAGTCGTTGCCTCAATGGCTTCCATCGCCCGTTGAGATTGTCGTGTTAATTCTTTGAGAGAAGATTCGTTTTTTCGTGTCAAGTCTTTTTTTTTTGTTTTGATTTGTCTCTTCCACAATCCGGCCTTTTTGATGAACCAGGTCCTTGCATTTCATAATCAGGTGTTCTTCTATGCCATCTTGTTCATTTAATGGAGCTAGAAACCCATTGTGAAAATTAGTTTGAGAGAAACCAGGTGTAGTTGGAACTGAATGGCGCACCCATTTTTCGTAGTCTTTCAAAATAAACCACACATGATCAAATTTGAAGGGTTTATTATCTGAAGACCTAGTGACATACAACTTCCTTGCTTGCTCCATCTGTAAAAGAAAAAAAAAAAATTAGTTTGAGTTTAATAAATTATATTATAGATAAATAATTGATATATATATATATATAAAATAGCTTACGATGTCCATTTCATTAGTTCCTGATCTGTTCATATTCTCGGCTTGATTCAAACATCCACAAAATAAAGTAATTGCTTTATTTATAAGTTGCCAACGACTTGTAAGTTGTAACACTTCTCATAGTTCGTACCACTGTAAAACCCCGTATCATCCTCTGATTCTCAAACTGTTATTTAATTTTATCCCACAACATGTTGCCTGATTGATTTGTTCCAATAATTGGATCAATCGAATTATCCAACCATGCTTGGCACAATAATGTGTCTTCATCAACGCTAAATGATGCTCCCCTACTTGACATTGTTACTGAAAAGAGAGAGAGATGAAGACAATATTATTGATAATACATAAATAAAGTATTACTGATGTTTGCGGGAATGTGCATTTGAGAGAGGAAAATATAGTCTTTTTATAGGGTCATTGGGTTGATAAAATTGAATTATTGGATTTCATTTTCTTGTGGTCTGTACGCTATTGATTAGGGTCATTGGGTTGTGGCAAGATTGGAATGAATAATGTCAAACAATATTTATTGGGTTGTGGGCAAGATTGAAATGACTCATGCATATAATATATTTATTGGGGTGTGCAAGATACAGAAGAATTGGGTAAGAAATTACGCCGTATACCAAGGGCATAATCTTTTTTAAGAAGTGTAAAATTATAATACATAAAAGTCATGGATTTCAACTATCTTTATATATAACATAAACCAATTTGCTCTCTCACACAACTCAAATTCTCTGAATATTTTCAAATTTTCTTCCATAATTTATTTACTAGCTAGCAAAATGAATTTTGATAGTGATAGTGATTATGATTATGATTATGATTCCCAGAGAAGACGGCGTATTGAAAGACACTTCATGCATGAACAAGAAGTGTTGACAGCAACTACACTCGCAATTCAATTTAATCTTGTTACAGTAGCTCATATCATTGAAAACTATAATCAACCAACTCTCTATATTGGGTCTGTCCCAGGACGCGCTTATAGGAACCGTAATAGGGCAACGGGAAATGCTCTCTTAAAAGCCAATTATTTCGGTGTCAATCCCACATATGATGAAGTTTTATTTTGGAGGCACAACAGAATGAGCAGTCACCTATTCTCGAGGATTAGGAGTGGTCTTAAAGAACATAGTGATTTTTGGATAAAGAAATATGATGCAGCCAATAAACCCGGTTTGTCATCACGCGGAAAAATAATGTGTGCGTTACAAATGCTAGCAAACGAAAGCCCGATTGATTCAATGGATCAATATTTTCGTATTGCGCAGTCAACAACACTCTCTTTTGTTAAAATGTTTTGCAAACATGTGGTGGAGAGATTTGTTGCACAATATCTAAGATCTCCAAATGAAGAAGACTTTGCCAGATTGCTCCGTGTGCTAAGTTAAGAGGTTTTCTTGGCATGCTTGGCAGTCTAGACTGTATGCATTGGACGTGGCAAGCATGTCCAATGGAATGGGCAGGACAATATATTGGATGACATGGATCAGCAACTCTCGTACTCGAGGCAGTTGCTTCTTTTGACATATGGATATGGCATGCTTACGCCGGGTTTACGTGTACTAATAATGATGTTAATGTTTTGTGTATTTCTAATTTTTTCACAAACTAACATTAGGTTTGACCCCTCCAGCAAACTATTCTCTCATTGGTAAGGACTATACTGTCGGTTACTACTTGGCTGACGGTATATATCCTCAGTTGTCTACACTAGTAAAGGCGAAAATGAATCCCAAACTAATTTGATACCATAATTAAATAAATTAAATGTTGATACAAAAAATAAAATAAAATAAATTATTGAATTTACTTACTGGTGTCAAGTTGGCATCAATAGGGAGATGTGGCACCAAATCTTTGTCAATTGGTGGAACACGGAAATTAAAGATTTCACCATTACAACAAGTAATAGGGATAATCTAATTGGGTGAAGGAGTAACAACTGCCTCAACTTGTGACGGTGGGGGATATGATGAGCGATTAAGGATTGCCCCCATCGGTTGTGAGATACCTACATCATCCTTAAGATCAGATGCACCAAAAAAGTCCACATTCACACCTCTATAAGTTGGGGGTAGAAGCATCCCCACTGAGACATGAGCCCAATAGTCAGTGTATTGCTGCTCACTAACCTGTCTAATCAAAGCATCAACAGAAAAGGTCACCACTGTTGTACCATCGGAGCAATATATCAATCTGGCATCCGTTAAGACTCATAGGCGAAGGGGGATCACAAGGAACTGAAGGAACGCCAGTGACTTGGCGACGACAACGCTCTCCTAAATACCAACATTTACTAACGGTCTAAACAAGATACATCTGACTAGTCAACTCTAATGCTTTCCGAACATATGGATGGTTTATGCGTATGCATGTGGAATCTGCCCATGGCAGCCATACAATAAAACTCCGAGTACGAGACTCTACCTACTGTCGCGCTAGACTTAGATTACAATGAGCTTCATCCTCAACCTTATGACGGTAAGTTGGACCCCAATTATTTATAGTAGGAAATTGGTCGGGCTCTTCAAGTATCCAAACGTGCATGCCATTTCAAAAATAGGAATAATACCAGTACTGGACAAAAACAAATATATTAGCACATAACTAACTAATCAAGTCCATTTAAAAAATATAATTAACTTTAATTATCTCAATGACTTGCCACATCCCCACCACAGCTTTACTACCATTACCAATGCCAAAACGACATTCCAAGTCCAAAGACCTGATCAGATGCGTATATGCAGCTCCTCCCCAGTCATAACTACCGATATCATCTATCTGAGTAAGACTAGCTAGATATTATAAACGAACCTTGCTGTGGGAGTTTGCTAACAATACATTTCCAATAACATACAACATGAAAGCACGAAACCTTATTTCTCTTTCATTAACACCATCTTGCACTGCATAAGTTGTATACATCTCTAAATGACTCAGTTTGATGCTGCCGCTATAAATCTCACCCTCCGTTAAAAAAGGTAAATATTTGACAGCCTCATCAAATAACTCATATTTTGAATCAAACGTTACAATCTTTCCTTCTCCAACACACAACCCCGTAAGCATTTAGAAATCAAGTGGTGTAAAGCCTATCTCGCCACATGGAAAATGAAATGTGTGGGTAGAGTCCCACCATCTCTCTATAATTGCTTTAACTAACTGTCTATCGGACTTTTCAATGTCAATTTGAGCAAAGACGTCAAAACCAACATTCTGAAGCATCAATTGAAATTCTCCAAAGTTCACTAGGCTCAACCATTCCATAATAAGGGCCAAAGTGTAGGAACCGTTATGGTTTCATCGAATGATCAAACCGCGAAAACCCACGCGCAGTGGAATAAGGGGTGTCCATGGTTTTGGATAGAAAAGCATACCTTTAGATCGACTGTGATAACTTTGAGAATCCAAGCTCTATGAAATCAGTAACTTCTTGATCTTCTGTTATATTTTCTATCCTTAGAATGGACGTTGTGTGGGTAATGATCTATCAACCCTTTCTTTCTCTTTTTCCTTGCCTCTCTTTTTCAATCAAGTGAATAGTGAATTCGGCCAAGAGAGAAGGGTTTCTATTTATAGGCTACAACAGAGACCATGAGGAGAAATTAGGGTTGGGCCTCCTGACGGGCTTGGGCTTCCCATGTTAAGCCCGAACACACGCCCAAGTCCGGTCAATAAATGGCTTATTCCACTAAAGGTCATTGTTGCACTACCGCCCTAATCCCAAATTACGTGTTACGTTTATGGGCTCCATATTATATGCTTGTTGATCTCACCGTGTTTAAGATATCGAATGCCCGTTGATTAAGTCAGTTTATCGACAACTACATTAATTAACTTCTTATGTCCTCGAAGTAGTACCACTCAACCTCATTGTCATGTCGGATTAAATCCACTTGCAGGGTTTACATGACAATCCTTATGAGCTCCTCAAGGGGACATCATCAGCCCGACTTCCTGCGGGTCACAGATTCCTTCTATAATCAACAACACGCCTTCCATACAATGTCATTACCCAATCCATCGAGTTTGTTGATTCACAAATGAATCTCACTCATTGATAATTTAAAGCAATGTACAATACACGTAAGTGTCCGTTATTATATCCGGATTAAGAGGACAAACATCCATAATAACAGAGGTGTTTGTTATCTTATATAGTCAGTATAAAGAGAAACAACCTCACTTGGTCATGTTCAATACACACAAACTGTACTAGTGTAATCTTGTAGTCAAGATAGACTAATACCAGATTATACTACAACCGTACCAATGGTTTGTCCAAATCCATCTAGGTTGTGAACGTTTACTTATACTTTATAAGGTAATCGATGATATGATCTTACGGTGTCACCACACACCATATCATCTACAACATAAAGTATTAGACGCATGCATATAACTAATAACATATATAATATGCATAACATTTGCTCATATGATTCTCATTCAAAATATAAAGAATTAGAGTTAATACAAAAGTAACGATTTTAGTATATAACCCTATCACAAAGTCCCTTTCTTACCGACTTTTTCTTTCGTTCCACCACCTTCACGAAAAGTAAAAGATATGTGTGTACTTTCCTCTACAACAACACGGTGATAAGAACTAGGATCAAACTCATTATAAGAAGTCCCTACACGTACATCTTCTGGATTTGGGGCATTTGGTGCCCCTAACTTTTTCGACTTTGTACCCTTACCTATGAATTTGTGTAAAATGCCGGACATTGTAACTGGTGAGAAATAAATTAACACCAAAATCAAACATAACTTATAATACGAAACTAAATAAGTGGGTCTTGCATTACGACAAATAAAATTAAGTGCGAGTTAAGATATGGCATTACGACAAATAAAATTAAGTGTCGCATTAAATTACCTAGACTTTATCTTCATTTTCTTTACCTCCACTTATTACATTACTGTTTCATATCGGCTTATCCACAATGCACAACATCAACCAGTGTGTTCATGGGAACCATCACAATCTATGAGTTTTCCTTCCCAAATTTATGTTGATATACCAAATTAAGCAATCCTACATCGTGCTGTCTCATTTACACTCAAAGACTGTCACACCCCGAATTTCGACAGAATTCGGAAAAAATATTATTTGTTCCCGACTCTTCGATTTCCGAGGTGTGACGCACTCTCCACTTCCAAAAACCCATAAACAGTTTAAAATATCCGGATAATTAAAAACCAATAAAAATTTCAATTATACATAAGTCCTCTTTATTACAAAAATTCCCAATTAAGATTAGGTTACAAATCTCTTTTCAATAACTCTTTAATTAAAATATACAAATGAGAATACAAAAACATTGTCTAGACTTAAAATCTATATCACCTTAAGGGAAAACAAAATACATCCTGAAATGCAATGCTAACGCAAACCACACGCAGCAGCCAATCTTCTTCAACACTAAACCTCAGCCAAAACTTATCAACTATGTTCATTGGATGAACACAACTGATAAAGCAAACATGCAAATCGGGTCAAGATTATAAACAATCTTTGGTATGAGTAGTCCTAAAATACAACATATAATATACATATATATACAATAATCCCTACGGCAGTTAGTTCCTCCACCGAGGCCATAACTTTCAACAACTAATACAACATCCTTAAGATAATAATCTAGGTAGTTCCTCCAATCGAGGGCTTTAACTTCCCACTAACCACACAACAAACTATACGATCATAAATAAGGCATGTAGTTCCTCCATCGAGGTTTTTAGGTTTTAACTAAACAAATAACCAACTAAACATATTACCATAATTAGATTATTTCGGGCTTTCTTTGCGGTCCCTAAAATTCACGTCGATCTATGTCTTACCTAGTTTCCCCTGGCTACCACAATCGCTACCCAACTTTAACATGTACATCCACATGCCTCCCCTTACATAATGAACCACTCCGCTGCAGAACCACCTCCGGCGGGATGCCGCGACACCGTAAATCCTCACACGGAAGCAATTATGTAAGTAATGCCACTATTCTAAGATAAAATATCATGCGATCATCGCTCTATTTTGCGAACGGAATAATCAAAGCCACTATTCAAATTACGCTTAGAGGGCCATTCAACTTTTATTGAACGCCGTATGGGAAGGGGCGCCATTCCGATTAACCGGAACGCCAGGGAGGCCAATCACATGAGTTAGCATGGTAGTCGGGTTCTAGGATTTTCGTTATGTAATTTATTCGGTGTCATACATTAATGACTCATAAACATTTCTACTATATCACGCAAGGTCAATTACCTTATTGCGACTAAGCCCATAATATCTAAACATCTCAATTATATCTCATAGTCTACTTTCATTCTTTCACGTCTAATATATTATTCAGACTACACCACACCCCGCAAATATTCACCAATACTATATTAAGATCTCACATATAAAATAATGGGTGATATACATTTTCCAAGATATTGATTAATATAAATATCCCAAAGATATTATCTCATGTCCCAATGCTTCAACGTATCACATATATTTTTATTATAAGCATTATTAGGAATATAATGTCTCCTAACATCTCAATATCACACGTGTCAAAAAATACACAACATCAAAGTTTCAAATCTTTCTGGGATAATGACCACCAAATTATCAAGCTTCCACAAAGATTTTATTACTATATATTATCCATATAATATACACATAAAACGAAGACAAATAAAAATCAGCGATCCCACAATCAAAGCCCTCCAATATATATACGCTTATTTACACACTACTCACGCGTCAAATCTAAATTAGATAATGACCAACCAAGTTATATAATATCGACAATATTTTATATAATCAAATATGTGAAAAACTAGAAAAGTCAACATTCCACAGTCAAAGTCAACGGTCAAAGGTCAACGGTCAAAGTCAACAGTCAAAGGTCAATAGTCAACACATCACGGTCAAGGTCAAACTCAACATGTCGTGGTCAAAGTCAAAGTCAACATGCCATGGTCCAAGGTCAAAGTCAACCGTCAAAGTTAACGGTCGATAGTCAAAATCAAACCACAAGTTTCCGGTGTTCGACAGTCAGTAGGTCATAAGCCATGGTTAACGTAAAATTTAGGTCAAAGAAATCATAGCTCGTAGACTTTCGTAGAACGGTAATGGGTTAACCGGACCGAGTTCCCAAACCTTAACCCAAAAAGTCTAAAACCAATTTATTAATTTTACCCGACCCAATCGGGATCAATGTTAAGTCCTATGGACTGCCCCAAGCAATATTATAAATTGGCCCAAAACAGTTAAGTGATCGGGCCCAAAGGAAACTAATTAAACTGATCCAACACACAAATGGTTCGGCCCATCAATTTAACTGAACTGGTCCACAAATTTAAAACAAAACTGGGCCCAAATAGCTAATAGAATTTGGCCCATACAACTAAAACAAACCGGGCCCAAAAACTTAAACATTTCGGCCCAAGTAACAAATGAAATTAGACCGGCCCAAAAACTTAAACCGACCCAGGCCCAAGCCCAAGCCGTCAACAGTGCTTCTTCCTCACCCATTCTCTCCTCCACCACCACCAAAACCGCCGGCCACCCACTCCCATTTCAACAAGTCAGTTTTGATCCCCATAAGAAAACAAACAACATTAACAAAGACCATAACTCTAATTCATTCCATCCCGATTTCTCCTCAATCTAGATCTAAAATCCGACCTCCATTAAAGCTTGTTTTCAAGCTTCAATCGACAGCCCCACACAACCCTCAACCACCACTAACCAACCAATAACCAATTCCTCCATCTTCAATCAACAACAAAACAACAAAAACAATAAAAAATCAAATTACTGAAGGACGTCTGGGCGTGCCGCCATTGACGCACCTTCAAGCTTCGAACTCCCACTCTCCAACACCCAATCGACAGTCCACTACCACCATCATCAAACCATAATCACACAACTAACCAAAATCATACAACAGTTCAATCTACATACTGGCCGATATTGTTCTTTGGGCTTTAGCCGCCGCCAGGCCCAAACAAGGTTCGACAGTTCAAACCTCCATTAAGAGTTCAAACAACACAGGCAGTACGACTTCTTTATTTTAGTTTTGTTAACCGACATTAACGCTCTGTCGAGCTTTCGACAGTTTAAGGCTATGTTTGATAGGAGCTGTGGCAAATGCAAATTTTGTCACCATTTGCCACTGACAAATTTACTATGTGACAATTGCAAATATCTTGTGGCAAATTTAAATTGCCACTGTTTGATGATATTGTAGTAAATATCATTTGCCCTGATTTGCAACAATTTGTTGCTGTTTGATTGTCCAAATTTGCCGCGGTAAATATTTCATTTTTTCATTTTTTGTGTTTTTAAAATATTTAAGATGTGTTTGTTTACTGGCAAACCTCTAGTGAGAAAATTTGAGATTTGTCAGTGTTTTCTCACTAATTAATGTATTTTAAGGAGCTTAACAAAAGGTTTTGTTTGTTGGAATCCAGAAACAAGTGACTTCCCAAAATTGGGGCAGGGGTTCCTCCGTTGTTTCCAGAAATACATTTTACTTAAGAGCACCAGCAGTTGTAAAAAGAGTTGGTCATTTAACTAGGCACTGAAAGTATTGTCCACATTCACTAGAGAACACAAACATCCTCCTTTTTCTCGACCTCACTCAATGCTGGATTGCTTCTAAAAAAAATAAATTGTGAAGAAATTAATTTTCAAATAAGTAAGGAGATGGACTCAGACAATGCAGGTTTTCCAATTCAAATTTCAACATAATAGCCTCATCTGTACAATAACTTACGACTTCATTGTGAATAGTAGTGAACTTAAAACATTAATTAGATAAACATGATTCACATGTCAATGTCTGATACATGGCTTATTCTCCATCTTGGCACAGAACAATAAACCATCACTGGTCAAATTATTTGCCAATCTACAAGTTGGATTTTTCTTGGCTCAGGGCGATTCTTTAAATTAAGCAGGAATAGTTTCCCCTTAATTTGCATTCAAAGCCTACTCATTTCTTTGGGCTCTACAAAGTGTGACATTTCCATAAGCCAAAAGGATAGACAAAACAACCATTACGGCCAAGATTACCCTTTCAACGTAATCAAGAACCCGTGAATCCTTCATGGCATCAAGCTTGATCTTGAGGCCCGCGAACCCAAAGATATTAGAATAGGAAACAGGGAAATGAAGTAGTCAAGCAAATTAATATAAGGTTCAAAATATGACTAACGGACTAACCAACTTAAACTTCCGGGGCTATCTTGCACTTTTCGGTTTATGCCGGAGCGGAGGAAGAAGCCGATATACCCCTCCCCGGTACTTGCAAGAAACTGGATCACCAGTAGCGGCCAGCAGCCAGGCACTGAACCATCATCACCAAAGAAAGAAGCAGAAAAGAATAACAACAATCCACCGCGACTACCGGTCACACCATACACACCACCACCCATCCAACGCCTACTTACCACACCATCGCACACCACCCCACACACTAGTCATTACACCACCTGCCACCACCAAAGACGACTCACCACATTACCACCACACACACTCACACACACAACACCATAAATTTACACTCACCACACTACCACCACCCAAACACACACTCACCACACCACCAAAGACACAAATAAGATGCCTCCACACATCACCTTTTGCCTCTTTTCTTAGTGACAATGAAAAACTTACTTTACCCTCCCTAATTGTATTCTCGAGATCATACTAAACCATTGCCTAGCATTCTCTCGATATACCTTGTACTCTAAAGATCGAAGTTTTAGTGTTTGGGTCCAAAAGTTGGTCGCGGTAAAGGGACATTTGTCCTTTAATGTAAAGAACTTAAAACTTCTTAAACTAATCCTTTTTAGCGTGAAACTTCATAATTGATGATTCATTAAGCTCTAATAATGTTTTTATCAATGTTGTTGAAGATGAAATAAAGTGACAACAACCGGTCAAATCTCACATGAGTTGAAGGCCTATGGCCATTCAATGGCGAGTTGAGCACCTTATGTTTGTCAGTGATGCCAAAGTTCGAACTAGATTGGTTTCAACTTTCAAGCGAAAAGAATTCACCTTATATAGTTTTCTCATCTCTAGATTTCAAAGACATTATACAAGCATGCTGGTTGTAAAATATCTCCGGCTTTTTTCCATGTATTGAAGATTTGTAGTACAATCCACTCAATCCGGATGAATGGTCCGACATTGATTGACTAGCAACTCACAAAACATTGCATATTAATAAGGATAAGAAAACAACCACCTAGACATGAAGTATCAATCAATTGTACAATGACTAGAATCAATAAAATTATTTCTTTTATTTCTTTCTCAATTCGGAGAGTTGATGAACAAGAATAACCAATTCTTAAAACAATTTACACAATTAAGGGATTAACGATTAACAAGAGTTCTACAAACAAAACGCCTAAAACAGAGATAAAGAACCACATACTAGTAGCAATACTCCATTCACACTCACGAAGGTTGCTTGCATTTGCCAACTTCTAAGTAGCCTAGCACTCAAGAACAAAGAACTTTCGGCAACGGCTAATCCGTTTTCATTGCAATCCAAGCATCTCGCCAACTGCGCGTCTTCCTCGAGAAACACCTTTTCGACTTCCACTACAACTTCGAACATGGAACAAACCTTGCATCACCACATTTTCCACAAACAAAACCGGGCTCCGGTTTTTTTTTTTTTTTTGGGTCGGGCTCTTTTTTTTTGTGGCAAATCCACTTATTTCGTGGCAAATTTGTGTAGAATTTGTCGTGGTAAAAATTTACTCGGCCCCCAAAGTAAATTTTGCCACCAAAATCATGGCAAATGACAACTTGTGGCAAATCCAAAAAATTTGCCATAACTCAAAAACACATCAAACAAATTGGCAAACAAGTGAATAGTGCCATTTATTTGCATTTGCCATGACAAATGGGGCTATCAAACACGACCTAAGTTCAGAGTAATCACGGTTCAACAGCTTTAACAAGATATGAGTTCGGCAGGTTTAACCAAAATATAAAAAACGTAAACTCATGCACCGATATCACGAAAACTATAACTCTTGGTGAAATAGCAAAATAGCTACTCACTGTATGAGCAACTCCTATTTAATTTCTCCGAGTCCGGAAGCCGTCCGCTCCCACCCTCCGTAAATCCAAATTTTCATCTCTGGGCTTCCATTTTCATTATTTTATTTTTTCCAACCCTATTTTCTAGAAAAATGTGTTTATATACTTGGGTCCAAACCTAAAGCCCAACACCGACTTTCGGGCCCACGATCCCCTAGTCCGATCCGAATTTAATTTTGAAAATAAAATAATTTAATTAATTAATAAATAGAAAAATACGTATTTTAAAATACGGGCGTTACAAAGACAATATCAACAATCTACCCAATTCATATAGTTAAGCGATAAAAAACTACATTTCAAAACTATCAAATTTCTAGACTTACCACTTTCTAGGCTTATCAAAATCTATGATAAATCCTTAACAGCCAATTTAATCAGCCTTAATTTCATCAAAACAAACTAACAAGTCATATATATAAGCTTTTCAAACTACATTTCTAGCATAGACAATACATAGAGACGTACACACATGATTTAATGTAGATATAAACAGTAAGAAAAATGGCTGGCACATACCCAATAGAGAAGCTTCAAGAAGGTGAGTTCTCTAAAGAACATGATCCATAGGAGTAAGTGTACCAAACTTAACCCTTTCATTTCAGCTCAAAACTCACAAAAAAAAAATAGAAAATTCATCAAAATCATACCTATTTGTGGGAAGTGGCGATGAGAGATCCAAAATTCGGCACCAATTCTAGACTTCTATTTTTCTCGCGCCAAAGTGGTGTTGAAGAGTGAGAGTAATTTATTTAATTTTTTTTCGGTGTTTTTTCTCTTTGAGAGAGATCGAGGTGGGAGAAAGGGTAAAATGGGGAGATAATTATCTACACGCCTGTGTGAGTGGCGTATACAAAAACTTGTTTTTTTTTCTTGCCCGCCACTGCTGATGGCAGATAACAAAGGTCGATATTTAACGATATTACGGCAGATAACAAATAACGATATTTAACAAAGTTGATATTTTGGCTGCACGCCAGTATCACTAGCGGTTGAAAAAACAAACCATTGGGTCTTATTTTGCTATCCCACTAACGGTATACATTGTGCTGTTGTGGTTTGGCGTTTTGTTGCACCAAACCATTGGACCTAGCCTTAGTAGTGTTAATAGATATCGACCGGGTGTGTAAATAGATGTTTAGAGTTATAATTGTTATTTAATAAATAAACGGACTATAGTTTCAAAATTGGGTGCTAGTTTAGAAATGTGGTGTATCGTCAATAAAATACTAAAGCAAAATGCATGCTATGTAATTGTCACTAAGTCACTATATATATATGCACATTAAGTAGGCTCCCGATACAACTCCGAAGGCAAAACTCCGTATACAAGACAAAGACAAAGCAGAGAAGTATACATATCCATATCTTAATATCAAATTAAAGCATCCACAAATGGTATTTTTCAAGCTCTATTAAAATTCTACATCATCATCTCCTATTAAAACGGGAATTATTCATCTATTAGAAAAATAAATATAATTCTAATACTTCCAATTAAAACGGAAATCCTTCTCCTATTAAAACGAGAATTCATCTCTATTGGAAAGGAAAAATTTAACATATCTAATTAAAACGAGAATCATTCTCATATTAAAACGGGAATCAACACTTCTAAATTAAGTCAACTATTAAAACGGGATCCCTCTCCCAATTAAAAAACGGGTTTTTAATATCTTAATATTAAAACTCCTACAAAGGGTATTTTTCAAGCTCGATCTATTAAAATTCTACATCATCATGGGAATCATTCCCCTATTAGAAAAAAAAAATTATAATACTTCCAATTAAAATGGGAATCATTCTCCTATTAAAACGGGGCCTCTCAATTGGAAATGAAAAATCTAGCATATCTAATTAAAACGAGAATCATTCTCATATTAAAACGGAAATCAACACTTCTAAATTAAGTTAACTATTAAACGGGATCTCTCTCCCTCTCCTAATTAAATAACAGGTTTTTAAAACTTAATTAAAACAGTTGGTTAGAAAATTAAAACGGGTTAGCAACTAAAACGATAATCATTTCCCCCAATTAAAACAATTTATTATAATTTTTTTATATGTATAGTTATGATCATTGAGCTTACCCCTGTGACGTATTCAAATTTTCCCGTTCATCAGACTCCATATTTTTCTATATAGTAAAGATTAATTGGGAAATTGGCCAACAACTAACCCACCACATTTGAAATCTAATTAGTCAAGTATCAAAATGCTTAGGCGCGGCCTCGGCGGCCTTAGGCTGTTGATCAATTTACTGCTAATGTCGTGGCCAATAGCTAAAGCATGAAAAGCATAAAGCCTTTTTTACCATAATGCTTCTTCATCAATGTCTAGTACAACACCACAATACAACATACTGACTATATAATTAACATTAATATTTTGTAATGGTAATTGATTAACATCATTCGTAAAAATGGAAGAAAGCTAGATAGTTGAACTAATCAGGCCCTGTTTGGCAGCATGAATTGCCCAACCTGTAGAAGAAATAAGGCCCTGTATACCAAGTCCTAGTGTTTGGTCCGGTCTATTTTATGAATTGGGGTCACAACTAATGAGTAGGGTATAAACCAGGTAAATTGTGAAACCATAAAAAACGTGGATAGTGGATCTTTGGGTTTAGGTGAGATAACGTAATACACGAGAGAAATACAGGAGAGAGAAAACATCATTTTATTCATTCAAATTATACACTCACAAAATCGAGTCTTCTTCTTCACCCACTCATTTTCTTTTCTCACAAATTTCTCCCTTCACATTTCTAAATTAAAATTAGAGATAAGAATGAAACAGGAGGAGCAAACAAAAAAATAAAATAAATAACGGTCTATGGTTTATTCTTCTTCACCGTCTCCATTCCGATCGACCGACCACCACTTTGATTCTTCCATGAAATTATGTTGAATTGAAATTTGGTTTTTCTTTTTGAAGTTATTGATATGGGTTTTCTTTGGTCAATTTTTGTGTGTGTGTGTGTGTGTGTTTTTTTTTTTGGGATTTTTATTCATTGGAGAGTTGAAAAAAAAACAATAAAAAATGGCACAAGACAATCCCTCTAAAGAAAAAAGGACCAAACAATTTCTAGAGTAATTACTTTTGGAGTATCCACCACTTGTTTTCCATACCCTGAACATAATCGAATACTACCGAATTTCACATGGCCAAACAGAGCCTCAATGAAATGTAGTTTGAATGGAGTACTAGGTTTAACAAAAGAAATACTTCAACTGAAAGAAAATCATCACAGTATGCTCTACATACAAGCAAAGCCCAAACAATGGATAACACAAAAAGTAATAGATTAAGGTAGACTAGAAAAAATAAGGAATAGTTAGTTAGTCACCATTTTGAGAAAGTTATTTATGTTTATGTTTATGTTTATCCATTTGATCATGAAATTACTGACATGGTTCCAGCACTCACCTTCTCCTTCATTATCTCTCTTAAAGCTTGTTCTCAAAGAAAGAAGGAGTGTTAGAAAGAGGAAAGAAAGAGTGTGAAAGAATAAGAAGAGAGAGTGAGAGTGAGAGTGAGAGTGATAGAGTGACAGGTAGATCTAGCTAATGAAGTCGCAATACATGTTGAATATTCTGACACAGATACGTAAGATTTTATAGGCTCGTTATTGGACATGTTTTTTTTCCCTCACTAGTTGTAGTTGACCCATCGTGTAAATATCTTTTAAAAAATATATGACTCCTATGCGAAGCTTATGTGGTTCTATAAATTTACACGTACAAAGATATTGCTAATATGTACTTTTCATAAAATATAGAGATGTAAAACGAACGTAAAGAAAATAATAATAAAAAAATAATAATAAAAAAATAAATTCTAATGAGTTTGTTTTTAAAAGAATAGGATTTGCTATTCATAAAGGACTTGCGGCACAACTTGTACACTTGTCATAATTATTTGTAAAATTCGTTATTAGTATTAATAAAATTTTCACTTTTAAAAAAAATGTCATGGGGTGTAAAAGGCAGAAAAATATAGCTATTGCTTTCCTCTTTTTTTTGGTTTGCCGGAATACATGTCACGGGGTTTCTTCTCCGCAAACTTCTTATTCTTATTGATCTTTTCTTCTTCTCATATTCCTTTATTTTCCTTTTTAGCTTTCAGTTTTTCACAGATGTTTCCAATCTCAGTCAACTCATCAATGTGATCAAACTCAAAGGAACACTTGGTGCATTCAAACTTTGGGTCGTCTTTCGTATTCTCGTCACCTAACAATATAAGAAAATGAAATAAGGAAAAAATAGTTGATAATTAACTGAAATTAGATAAAGATTAAATGCTACTATTTTACCTTTTTTGGTGAAGATATAGTGATATACAGTGAAATCAAGTTAAGGAAAAATAAAAATAAAAATACTATATCTATAACTCACATAATGATAGATAACATCACATATATTATGCACTCCTTGACCTATAATATATGAGTAACAAAAATAATTATTAAAATATAATACAACAATCACTCATGATGAACACATGCATATTCTGATACATGCAACAATTTGTCCATGAATTACAGAGGTTTACAGACTTTTCGGGCAACGCATTACTAATTTATTTTACAATAGTTGTAATAAGAAAAATTATGTAAATTAGAGACTATATATCCACGGGGTGTGTAAATAGATGTTTAGAGTTATAATTGTTATTTAATAAATAAACGGATTGTAGTTTCGAAATTGGGTGCTAGTTTAGAAATGTGGTGTGTCGTCAATAAAATACTAAAGCAAAATGCATGTTTTCAATAAAATACTAAAGCAAAAGAGCAAGTTTTCAATAGAGCCAGGCCTGCATTCTAGTTTATCAATATTAAAACTAGTAACTCTTGGTTTTTCTAGTGTTTCACTTCATTTTCCATCCAATTTAAAAAGATTAAAAACACCACATTTCTTAAAATGAATTTTCAGCGGGCTTAAACCAAGTCCAACAACAAAACGCAGTATTTGCACTTTGCAGTGTTACTTTTTTTTAGATACTCCCTATTTAACACAGCAACACACTTTGCACGTGCTCTTTTTGGTTTTTCCCCAAAATAAAAACGAAAAAACAAATTAGGGTTTCAAAAAATTCTACTCGATCATCTTTCAAAATTCGAATTTATTTCTCAACCAAACACCAAATTAACAAACACCCATTTTTTCAATCAAGAAGATTAGTGCTAATTTGAAGAATAATTGTCTATTCCAGGTTTGAATTGTTACACTTACAATTTTGAATTTTTAAGGATAAGAGATTATATTGATGAAGTTGGAATCAACTTATTGTTTAATTTAGTATATTACTCAATGGTGAAGTCTAGCTTGTTGAGAAACAACAGTTTGTTTAGTTTGAATTCATTGTATATGTCAATTTAGTGTTTATTTCATCATTTCGATGGATGGGAGTTTGATGTAAGTTGAATTGGAATAAGAAAGATTAGATCTTTATATTAGAGTTTATTGGGGGAAAAAAAAATAGAAGGAGAAGTGAATTTTGTGTTTATTTTGTTTTTTTGGTAGAGAATATAATGGATGTTGATAATGGAGGAGGGAGGAGAGTTTATAATCGGTTTGGAGGATCACAGAATTCAGGACCATCGAAAATATGTCATTATTTTCAACAAGGGAGGTGTACTAGAAACCCGTGTCGGTTTCTTCATGTATTGTCAGAAGATAGCAGCAACGATGGAATCGGGTCGAAAAGGAGTAATGGATTCGCCAATGACAGGGATTACTCTGGTCCTCAGGGATTTGCACGCAGAAAATCCAACCCCAATTTTAGTTCCAACCACACTGTACCGTCAAAATGGGGCAGAGGTCACGGAGGTACAGGAGGTGGGGCTGCTGGGTATAGACCTCCTCCGAAGGTCCAGGATAAGCTTTGTCAGTTTTGGATAGATGGGAAGTGCAGTTATGGAGATAGTTGCAGATATCGGCATCAGTGGTTCAGTAGTGATAGCTTTACAATGTTGACACAACTTCCAGGCCATGAGCAGGTACTAGTTTTGGAAATTTGTTTTTATTTTTGGGTGTTGTATATAGGTGTTGAATTTTATACTAAACTGAAGGAACTTTTTGAGTAGGTCATTAATGGGATCGCTTTTCCCATGGGGTCTGATAAACTATATTCCGGGAGCAAAGATGAATCTGTGCGGGTGTGGGACTGTCAGACTGGCCAGGTTCTATGCACTTTTATTTTATATAATTTTCTTTGTGGCCCTTGTATGCGTTGGTTCCAGGTTTGCGATAATTTTTTTGACTCAGTATGTTACTCGTCTTCTTTTCAGTGTGCTGGTGTGGTTAATCTGGGTGGTGAAGTTGGCACTATGATGAGTGAAGGTCCATGGATTTTTGTTGGAATTCCCAATTTTGTCAAGGTAAGTTCAGTTATAGATTATCTCTGTTTGTTTGTTTAATACTTTAATGTTAGAATTTGTAAGTTGTCTGTGTTGAATTCCAATGGCGCGTATTTAGAGTTCCAACCACACATAAAGTGTTTGATTTGGCAAACCAACTAAGCAGGACCCGCACAAATTTTACATCTTTCAGTTTAAATAAACACTAGAGTTCAAAATATGGATATTTATGTACAGAAAGCTCGAGACAAAGATATAGTTTATTTGAGGCAGCCACACCCAAAAAACTAAAGAAAGCCAAACAATATGTACTCATCCCAAATCACACCCAAAATGTTGCAAATTTAAACGTCATTAGAGGATGTGAGGGAAACTTATTGGCTGAGGACGTAAAACTGAAAAACCTGTAAATCGGAAACTAGGTCCTTGAATTTAGTTCGAATTTTCTTTTTATTATTATTGGCATGGAAGCATTGACAAGGATGGTGGGAAAAGTTCGGTTATTAGAACTTTTTAGAGGCTTTAGGGCTTCTAACAATGGGCCCAAGGTGACAATTTTATAATTTGCAGATGAGACATAATTCTTGGTGGATGCATCTTCATCTCAGCTGCTCATGGTGAAGACCATCCCGTTTACGCTTGAAGTCAGTCTTTGTCACAAACCTAACTTAGTCAGGATATTTATAATGGCGGTAGGAGAAGTGGAGATATTAGTAGTCTTGCAGCTGTTATTGAGTGTTCCATTGGAGTGCTACCATGCAAGTATTTCGGACTGCCTATAGGTGCCAAATACAGTTGCACAGATGTCCGAGACTCCTAATTGAGCTGTTTCAAAGAAGGTTGAGTGGCTTGAAGAGTATACTTCTTACAAAAGGAGGTGGAGTGACGCACATCAAAATTGTTTTGACTAATTTACCGATTTGCTTATATGTCCCTCCTCAAAAATTCCGTGAGCATGGCTCTCCATTTGGAAAAGAAAATGAACGCTGTTTGGAAAAGATAATGAGAGACTTGTTGTGGGGACTGTGAAGGAAAACGTAAGGTTCACTTGGTGGTATGTGATAAATTTTGCTCTTCAGTAAAAAAAAGGTGGGGTGGCAATGAGCTTAATTCTTTGTGGAAAGAAGCTAATGGTGTCTGGTGTCTTAAGGAAGTGAGACACCCTCATATTTGTAGCTTATGAAAAGGAGTCTTGACAACCTTCTAGTTGTTCAAAAAAGGCATATTTTGTGAGGTCGAAATGACGAAAAGACATCATTATGGCATGATATATGGTGTGTAGGAAGTTCCCTCTATAGCTGTTTTCGATCTGTTTGTGGAGAGAAGTTGTCGTTGCTAAGTATGGTGTAGAAAATGCTGGCTGGTTTCCATGGAGAAGTGTGATGCCCTTATGGTTGTAGCTTGTGAAAAAGATTCAAGGTATAAGTTGTGAGGTCCGAAAGGGAGCAAAGAAAGCATTCTGCATGGTTTGTGGTGTTTAGGAACTCCCCCGTATAGCTGTTTCTATCTATTTACGAATGAAATGTCTGCATGTAAATAACTAAATATGTCAAAGTAGTGAAATTTTTTAATAGCACCAGCATTATGGTTGCCTGGAATCTTCACAGAAGAGTACTTAGTAACAATTGGGAGGTTGATACTGTGGTGCAGCCTCTGGAGCTCCTTCAAAACCATCAAAGAAACGATGGTGAGGACTAGTGGACTTGGTCATTGGAAAGAATTGATCTTCTTAGTTAGTTCTTTCTATCAAATGATTAGGAAGGGGTGTGATGTTACAGCTACTATACCTCCACCTAGTATACCTTTTAAGCTTGTGTGGAAAGAATTGATTCCTTCAACAGTTGGCTTCTCTTGTGGGGGTGCACTCTTATATTGAATACTTACCATTGACAAGTTGCAAGACTCCGGGATGACCATCCGAAAATATTTGTATTGTGGTAGCGAGTAGTCCATCTTGTACATGTTCTTCCAATGGAATCTGGCTACCTAGATGTGGCAAGCTCTTTCAGACGGTATAGTATCCTCCCTACTTCTACAATTTTTAAATTGTGAATAAAGGACCTCCTGTGCCTGTGTCTGAAGCCAGCCTTGTGTCATTTTTGCAATTTGGTTTAGGGAGTTGACCACGCATGCAAGTATGTGGTGCCTATGGAGACCTAGGAATGCCAGGATTTGTCGGGATGAAACAATCTCAATGGAGAAGAAGTTAATTTCTACCAAAGCTTGAATTTGGTATTGGATGTCAAATTCTACAGAAAGGAGAGGCAGGTGATTTGAGGAGCTCAATTTCTGCTGAAAGTGCACAATGTATAGCTCATCCAAGAAAAATGTGGACTTAAAAGTTGAACTAAGGGCTGATTTGTGTGGATATGATCTCCCCACCATGGAGAACATGCCCACAGGAATTCAGCTCATTCAAAGAAGTCTAACCCTGTCAAAAGGTTGTTATGAAAGTGGAAAATTTTGGACCGTTAGTTAGAATTTCAAAATTGAACAATAATTTTTAGTGGCCCTAGTCGTATCCAAATTGGACAATTTTTAGTGAGAATGATCTCCATTGTGGGCAAATCATATCCACAAAAAATCTGGCCTTAATTCATTTTTGATGTTGAAAATAAGGGCACAACGTGGGCATAATTAGTGTGGCTCTATCCTTCCCCTTCAAATTACCAATTCTTATCATAATAAATATCTTGTGGTAAGAGATTAAGAGTATTGTGATGAAGGCAAAAAACTGAAAAAGGAAATGAAGTGACAAGTTAGAGTTCGCCCATCATTTGATGGAGTTGGGTTCTGTGTTGGCTTCAAAAAATGCATGGGTCATAGGAATTTTTTGATGTTTCACAATTTATTATTATCTTACATATGATTAGTATGACTGATTAACTTGGATGATATATAGGCGTGGAATACCCAAACAAACACTGACCTCAGTCTTAGTGGGCCTGTTGGACAAGTCTATGCTTTGGCTGTAGGCAATGGGATGCTTTTTGCTGGAACACAGGTATTATATGTGATTTGCTACTTGTTTTTTGGATATTGTTACTTTAAACACTTATTAGGGTGTCTTGGCCTGTCTGATCTAACATAATTCACACGTGCTGCAGGATGGTAATATATTGGCATGGAGATTTAGTGCAACCAACAACTGCTTTGAACCAATTGCTTCTCTTAAGGGGCATACTGGTGCTGTTGTTTCGTTAATTGTTGGAGCCAATAGGCTCTATTCTGGATCCACAGACTCCACAATTAGAGTAAGTTGGTGTTTGGTGAAGGTTTCTTCCTGCTATTTTCTTTCTTGTAATTATATCCTGGTTTTTGTTGTCCTCGCCCATTACAGTTAGGGTTACTAGGTTTTATATAACTATATGTGGACTACATAGCTAGAATAGTTGGTTTATTGAGTCTCTTCCTGATTTCTAGTATCTGTTAGCTCAGTCATAGATTCTATTTATTTATTTATTTCTTTTTTGATAGAACTTGTTGTTCTTTGATTATGAACTTTAGATGACTTCGTCTTTTGGAATCTTTGCATTAAATGAATAAAGTTTATGATAAGATGAGACCAAAAATAGTGTCAACTGTATAGGAATAGAGGCCACCTTGCCTTTTAATTCCTTTTGATGTGGGCATTGGCTCTTTTATAAGATTTGTTTTTCCGATTCTGCTGGGGAAGGGAATCTGTTGTGTATATATGTGGATGCCATGGGATGAAACATTTGATTTATATATTTTCTCCCCATACTATAAAAAATTTGAGGGCTGTCTAGTTTTCAATGATGTTCCACTTCTGTGTGGTATTTGCTTAGAAAGTGAGAAATGAAGTCACTTTAGAAACTAAGACTACAGTGATTCTTTAACCAAATACAGTATGAAACGAGAGTTTAGGTGGAAAAGCCGAAAGGGTATTATTTTACAGACTAATAAAAAGAAACTAAAATGCTTGAGGTGGGTGAAAGATGGTCTCTCTTTTACTGGTGGAATCTCTCTTCTACAACTAAAGATGCTGGAAGAGATCTTAGTTCTGGGTGAAAATTATGTTAATCGCTCATCGAAGAACATTCTAGGGACGCTTGGTTGGAATGATTATTGATATCTCGATTTTGATTGTAGTGTGACTTCGGCTGTTTGTCTTTGTTGGAAGCATGTGTTCTTTTCTTTTTTCTTGTTACTTTAGATTATCTCAAAGCACTTCTTTTTCGCTTTTGATTGCAGTCTTTTCCTTTTACTGTTAGAAAAACTATTCCTATTTCCTTATGTGTATGGTGTTTAGTTTCCTTTTAATTTATTCTTCTGTTATTAATCACCTTAAACATTAAATTTTACTTCTCAGGTGTGGGACCTTGATACACTACAGTGTATTCAGACTTTGAAAGATCACACATCTGTTGTTATGTCTGTTCTCTGTTGGGAACAATTCTTATTATCGTGTTCATTGGACCAAACAATAAAGGTTTGTTTCGCTGATGGATTTATTTTCTTGTAGCTATATGTGTATGCCAGAATATTTAAGCTCATAATTCCTGTTGTGGTTCTGCAGGTTTGGGCTGCTACAGAGACTGGGAGCTTGGAAGTGACTTACACCCACAAAGAAGAGCATGTAAGCCATAATCTTTTAGCTTCTCTTTTGTTTGTGTTGTTTATTTTGATTTTGATTTTTTTTTAAAGTTTATATGGAATCTCTTGTGATGACATCTGTATCTTTTTACAATTTCTGTATTATGCCATATCTTCATGTTTGCCTGTGTATTTTGAAACTTCCCCATTTTCTTTTCTGTTTCATGATAAAGGTAACTTATTTAAAGGAGAGGCATGTGTTAATGTGGTCTTTCTTTTTTGTCCAAAATGTACCTAAGCCGCCTTCTTGTACCGCAGAAGTCAAACACCAACCATCTGGGTTTCACCGTTTCAGTGGTGGAGTAACTTGGTATAAAGTTGGTTATTGGAAGCAAAGATACCTATTGAAGGGAGGCCTAGGGTTTGTCAAAAGCTCCTGTTCTTACCCTCCTGATTAGTTATTTAGTTACTTCTCCATCTTCTTGACCTCCTTGACTTTAGTCTCTTAAACTGATAAAGAAAATATTGATTGGGAGTTTGAGATATTTTTCGGACATAAGCAATGTTTGTGAATGTCAAAAACACCTGGAGATGCATTATTTGATTTAAGTTTATTAAAAACATCCCCAAACAAAAATAATTAAATAACATTAAAAAAAAATGATTTTTATCACAATGCACAGTTTCTTTTGCTGAAGTCAGTATCCATATTGATTTTTTGAATGAAGATCTGCTTACAGCTATAGGTTAATATTTCCAGCTTCTTGCTAAGTGATTGTAGAGGAATCAGAGAATGTTTGATGACAAGTTTTCTTTCAGTGACTAAGTAATTTGTGATGTAAAAGCATATATATGGGTATGAGCCTTTCTCCTGACCTCCGTTGGGGGCTTAAGATTTGATAACATGTTTGTGTGGAAATCTAATTTTAGCCCTAGAGCAACTACTTTAATATCGTGAGTTTGTAGTTCTGTTTTTGTTGCATAAATTATTTTTGGTGCTAAGAAACTGGATATTGTTACCTAAACCGAAGAGCTCCAAATAGCATAGCTTTATGTATCTGTTATCTTTTATCTTTTATCGGTGAAATTCTCCTTGACAATTAAGACACGACGGTATGTCTGGTAGCATTGCCAGGCTCTTGCCTCCATAAGATACCCATTTTTACCTGCTATTGTATCCCCTTTCTCTCCAAAAGAACCGCTTTTCTTGGACATCTTCCTCATCATCTTTTTTCATTCCTGTTGGTCTCTAAAATTTGTGGTGTAATATTTGTAACAATCTCCAGTCTCTTTACATTCATTAAATTACGGAGTTTGTATTGGTAAATTCATGTTTATGAGTTTGGTGTTGGGCAAATTGCCAAATTCGTAGAAGTGCTAAATCTGGAGTTTGTTACTTAAAAGGCTAAAGGACAGGCCAAGTTTCTTTCCCTAGATACTACCTTTTTGAGTATAATATACTGTCCTAAGTTTATTCGTTTTAACAGCTGGAAAGGACAGGTTTCTTGGGAAACAAAAGATGACCTAGTTTTAGCCTAATAATTTGAATAACATTCGTTTAAACAACCACAATACACTTGAAAAGCAAAAAGTGGAGTTATTGAGTAGTAATGAACAAAACAACTGATAAAAAAATATTGTCAAAAACCAAAAGAGGAGGACAATCCAAGTTGGTTTGAATTCTACTCGAATTTTGTTGCTATCCTTGTTTTTTCTCCATCAACAATGTGAAAACTTGTTCTAAATCTTGTAGATTGTTTTTATTGTACAACTGTGTTTTTGAAGCCACTTTCATAAGGGTGTTTTTTTATTCTTTATTTATCATTTTTTTTGAGTTGCTTGCTACTTGTAGTAAATTTATGCACTAGGATGTAGTAAATAAATGGTGTTACTTGTAGGACAGTCTATTTTTTCTGAGTTACTTTTATACTGTAAAATTTTAATTGTTTTAAGCTCTCTGACCATCTCTGATATTTACAGGGTGTGCTCGCCCTCTGTGGGATGCATGATGCGGAAGCCAAGCCGGTATTACTATGCTCGTGTAACAACAACGTTGTACATCTTTATGACCTGCCATCGTAAGTTCACACAAGATAACTTGATTAAATTTGCTTTGATCAAGTATACGGATGAAGTAATTGTTTTCCTGTGTGCTGTAGATTTAATGAACGTGGAAAGATCTTCTCTAAAGAGGAAATCCGAGCTATTCAAATTGGTCCCGGGGGATTATTTTTCACTGGTGATGGAACTGGTGAGCTCAAAGTGTGGAAGTGGTCCGAAACAGCATCTCTGTGATGATGTATTCACTCTGTATGCATGAGGATTTAGTTAACCATCTTTGTTGCTGCACCAAATTAGTTGGGAAGGGTGGATTTCTATTTGGAATTATAGAATGTTGTCAGCTTGGCCAGAATTGGTTCTCCCAAAGGTTTGCCCTGGAGTAACTGTTTTTCGTGAAAGCACAAACAAGGAAATCAGAGGCTTTTTATGATTGATCTTATCTGCATCGAGGCTCTTTTTTTGTAAAGATAAAAGTTTTAATTATGTTTTATTTTTAGTACAAAATGTACGAGAGTGATACCGTGATATATAAATCAGAAATGGCAGTTTCTTGGTTCATTTTATTGGCTTTTACTTAACAGGTCATTCTTGTCCTTTAAGTTGTAATCTTTGTTCCTTCTCAATGGGATTCTTTGTACTTATTTTCTGTTATGATTGAAATTAAGCCCTTCAATTCCCCTTTAATCGTAGAAGGTTGGGACTTGGGAGTGTGGTGGGGGCATCCGTCTTTAGAGCATGTCAATTGCACTCTAATACATACGGGTAGGCCTAATATTTAAAAAAACTGAAAGAAAAGAAAGATACTCGCCCTGCTTCTACCTTCACCAATAACAGATTCCAAGAGATCCAGACTACGGGCAACTGATCCACATCCATTGCCCACGACTTCCAATAAAATGTCTCTTGTTAACCTCTTCCGTATTTACGTTGCATTTAGTTGGTTTGCAACAGAAAGACGGCTTTTGTAAAAGTTTATATTTAAACTGCACGGTGATGGTGTGCACAGTGCACTGCAAAGCAATAGTAGCCAGGCCACACAACATCCAATATCCATCAGAGAAGAGCGTTGGTCCTCGGATATGTACAGAATTGACTTGGGTAAATGGTATCTAAAGAAATTCCAAATGCACCTCCGACCGTAATACTAATAGCTCCTGTTGAACGGATTGTCTTTCATACAGCACATAATAAACTTTGAACAAATGTGATAAAGATAACACATTATTATTCATGCTAACAATTCTGTCTATTATTAGTTACTCAGTCTCCAAATCATATCATAAAAAGATAAATTAACAGTTATTCTTTGCATACAATTTTGCCTAATAATAGCTACGTACACACTCTTCACTTCCTATTATATATTACCATGTCGAGTTTTTCTTGTACAAATATTGCACTCGAAGAATTTATAGAGAAAAAAAAAATTGTTTTGGTTGATTATGTATAGACTGTGATCACTCTTCTAATCTTACTCGTCTCTAGTTCTTTTCTCTTTCCCCCTCTTCTTTTTCTCACTCCCTCTCTTATATATCTCCTCTCCTTCCACGTACTCGGCGGTTATCTTGCGGTTCTGGTTCCGCTCTCCCACTCTCCACGTTTCGCAGCAGTTCTAGAGCGGTTGGGATACCGCGGATCTGATCCTGTGCAACCTGTCTTCCCACGCTATACCGCATCCGGTCCCTTTGTTACCACTAACCTCCTAGGTCATGTGTACGTCCTATACAAATGCCCTCTCTCGGCCCTATTGTTGGTCCAAGGACGGGCAATGGTGCCGGTGAACTACTCTTTCTCTTTTCCGTTACACCCCTGCTGAATACTTTTGTCCGACCCTCCCATTCGTCCCTTTATCTCTTTCTCCAAAGACGTGTTCCACGTGCTTCCCCTCATCTTGCCACTGAAAATTTGGCGAATACGGCGACGCCTCAGATGTCGCTGCCCTTCAAAATTGAGATTACACGCGCGTCCCTATTCCTTTGGTTCTCATTTGGATCGGGTTACCGCTTTGTCCCCCCTCAAATCCCGCTTTTAAATCTCTCCTCTCTCACAACCCCAAAACCCTCAAACGGTAAACCCTCACCATTTTTTTTTTCAACTTCACCTTCTTCAACCTCTTCCCCTTTTCCGTCGTGCCACTTTCTTGGCAAGAACCTCCCGACGCGTTTTGGTTACGCCCTCCATTGTTTTGGCCCTGGTTTGTCTTTATTTGTGCATTCATTGTTTATTTTGTTTATTTTGGGTTCCTCATTATCTTCTTCTTTTCCTAGATTGCGATCTATCTTTTTTGAATTTCCCTCCTTACCTTTGTTTCCATTATGCCTTCATCGGAATGTGAGGTCATCTCCTCCACCCAATCCTCCGCCACCACATCGTAACTGATCCCTCTACCCCTAGATCTAGTCATCAATCCGCGGACGATCTGAATCCCCGGCTTCAAACTCTACCGATCCCAATTTGTTCCATCTCGCCGGGTAGGACACCTTCTCTCCCATCACCGCCCGGCCCTATTACCGCAGACCCAATCTAGATGCCGTTAAGGCCGCTTACGGCATTCCTGGTGACATTATTCTCGAACATGTGTCTGGTGTCACCCACTTTCCTCACTTAGTATCGCCGCGCCCTGGTTATCTAGTAGCTACTGTAGGACAGATAGCAGCCGGCTTACGTTTCCCTTTAACTCCCCTTGACGTCGAGGTCTGTAACCATTTCAACATTCCTCCGTGTCAGGGCATAGGTAACTTCTGGCGTGTTATGTATGCCGCCAACCACTACAATGAGACTCACTCCCCCAAAATACAACTCCGTGATATCCTTGCCCACTTCTATATAAAGAAAAGCACTAAACTGGGGGGTGTGGGATATCAATCCTCTCGCGACTCGCCCTCAAAAAAAAGTCTTTCCTTCTTCACATTACCACTTCTGACAAGGTGTGGCATCAGTACCCGTTGTATGTGTCCGGTAATTTTTTATCCGCGGACCTCCCTCCGGAAGTTTCTTTAAGGCATCTCCATTTCCTAACAAGTGGTAAGTAAGCCGTTAGAGTCGCGGTATTTATCTCTCTTTGTCATTAATTTGTCTTTGTTTTTGGTGATGTAGGTTGGAGACCAGATTCAGCGATCCTAAATATACAACGGTGTTTACTTAGAAATTTTCCAATCCTCCGGAATCGGGAGTTCACAAGCAGAAGTCCTTGGCATTGATCAGGAGAAAGCCACTCTCTGTTACATTTGACCTTCTCTAAAAACATTGGCAAATACCAAGGCCCCTCTATCGTCCGGCCGCCCCAAAGAAAGAAAGCCCAAATCATCCCCACCTCAAAAAAGAAAACGTTCGTCTTACAAGTCTTTCAACTATACCAAAAAAATCTCCCATTCACGAGCTGTTGCTCAACGTGCCGCTGCTACTAAAAACAAGACTACTACCACGGAAACCCTTCCCCTTCCTACTCTTGTGTGGCCGGAGTGGGAGGACGATTTCTTTGCTAATACCGCTCCCCTTCACCACCGCCATGGATGTGAACAAGTACAAGCTTTGGGACAGCGACTCTGATGGGGATGCTCCTGTTGACGTGTCAAATAAGAGCCCTCCCACCAAAAGGGCAAAAACTTCTGCCGCTGTTCCATCCCCAACTACTGGCCGCAATGAACCTCCGCGGTCCGTGATATCTTCACGCCGCCCTAGACAGGATTCTTCTTCGGCTGGTCCTTTAACCTCTGGGCCTGTCGAGGTGTGGCATCCCAAGTTCAAGGCTAGGGACCGCGATGTGACTACACGAGACTCGGCTTTGGAAAACCCAGCCGTTGCCGCCTCCTTATTTTTCAGCTCTCACCGCCTTCGGGATCAAGCTTATGGAGATCTTTGGTACCGTTGCTTCCCACAGGGCCTCCATTTACACTGGATGGGAAAAGGTATGTCTTGGGCTAGTGGGTAGTGGCTTACCAATTGTCTATGATATCTCTCCATTCTTTGTGCTACTCTTATACCCCATATGTCTCTGCAGCTGAGTCTAGACATCGGCTATGTGCTGCGTGGCCTGACCAGCACCGTGGAGAACTTGGGACGCGGCGGCGGGGAGATACACGCCCCGACAATTTGGAAAGCAAGGTACGCCAAGCTGGAGAAGGAGAGGGACGAGAACCGGATCAAGGCAGTCAAGCTTCATAAGGAGCTCCAGGTAGCTGAGGACAGACACCGCGATTACGTAGCGGGTGTCAATTCAAAAATGGACAGCCTCCGAGAGACGGAGAGGCTTGCCACTCAAGCTGCTGTGGATAAGGCTGTCCAAGAGGCCGCGGATCGATTTCGGGGGCTTGCTACGAAAAAGATCGCACGCGAACTGCAACAACAACTTGATCATCTTAGCGCTGCCGTGCGACTGCTTCCATCGCCTCGTCTTGTTGTAGGGACATCGACCCTGTAGAACCAAGTTAATGCGATCGAAGCCGTTGAGGCGCTTACCACCCGTGTAACGACTCCCATCAGTAGCGGTCCCTTCTCCAAGATAAAGGTAACGAAGATGCCAAAGATCCGGTCGGTGAAGATGAAAATACTTTCTCTGAAGAACCGACTCATCGATCCTCGGTAGTAACACATGTCGGCTTACTTTCTTTGCAGATGGCCTTGGTTTTGTAATAGTTAAACGATTATCTTTGTGTTTGTGAAAAACAATGGCTTTTGTAGCTAGTACCTTTGTGCTCCTTTTGCAATGTAATTCACTATTCATCGCGTTTAGATTACAACGTATTTTAACTTCGTTATGCATGGAGCCATTGATCAATATGTTACTTTGACTTAATCCCTTTTCATTTGCATCTCCAAACTCCGTTAGCTGGACATTAGCTATGATTGTCCCTTGTTATTTGGACGCACTGTTGGTGAAGGGCTCTCTTCCTCCTGCCTTATCTATTTGTATAGTTTTTACACAAGTTAGGGTTGCCCCCAGTTCGATTCAGACAAGGAGTCCGCGAAGGGATCTTTTCCCCCGCGCTCGCTTTGTATAGCTGTGAAGCTAGTCCGGGTTGCCCCCAGTTTGATTAGGGACTTACGGTCGCTGAAGGGCTCATCCCCCCGCCGCTTTGTACGGATGTGAAGCTAGTCGGGGTTGCCCCGGTTTTGATCGGACTTACATTCGCTGAAGGGCTCATCCCCCGCTCTTCCAACGGGCTGTGAAGCCCTTTAGGGGCAGACTCATTTTGCCCCCAGTTGGATTCGGACGTTAGTCCGCGAAGGGCTCGTCCCCCCCGCTGTCTTTGAACGGCTGTGAAGCCTGATAGGGGCAGCTCATTTTGCCCCTATTTTGATTCGGACGTATAGTCCGCTGGGAAGGGCTCCCCCCAGCGCTCGTTTTGTGCAATTTGTGAAGCTAGTCAGGGTTGCCCCCAGTTTGATTCGGACTTACAGTCCGCGAAGGGCTCGTCCCCCCCGCTCTCTTCCAATGGCTGTGAAGCCTTATAGGGGCAGCTCATTTTGCCCCCAGTTGGATTCGGACGTTAGTCCGCGAAGGGCTCGTCCCCCCCCGCTGTCTTTGAACGGCTGTGAAGCCTGATAGGGGCAACTCATTTTGCCCCCAGTTGGATTCGGACGTATAGTCCGCGAAGGGCTCATCCCCTACGCTGTCTCTGATTAATCCCTATACATGCTATTGAGCCAGGAATGCAATCTTTGTTTCATTGACTTAGAATTCTGCACATAACATATATACATTACACAAAATATGCTTGTTTCATTGAAAGCTACACACTGCTCCTCTCATGGAATTTTTTCAGCATTCTTATATTCCATTGTTTCTCCACCGTTACCCCTCCCGGGGTCTCTATTTTGTAAGTGCCCGAATTTCCCTTTGCTGTCACGACATACGGTCCTTCCCAGTTGGGTCCTAGTTTGCCGTCATTCTCCTTTTTAGTGGCCGGAGTAACCCTTCGCAGCACCAAGTCCCCAACCATGAATCCCCGCGGCTTTACTCGTTTATCATACTGTCGCTGTAACCTTCTATGATACTCCTCCAGTCGTATGCGAGCCGTATCTCTTTTTTCCTCCATTATATCCAACTCAGTGGCTAATATATTTTCATTAAGACCCATTTCCACGGCCCTGGTTCTTGTCGTTTTCTCTATCATTTCCACCGGTATGACAGCCTCTACTCCATATGCCATTGCGAATGGTGATTCATTCGTCGAAGTCCGCGGTGTAGTACGATAAGCCCATAAAATATGATTCAATTCATCAGCCCACGCTCCTTTTCGGTCTTCCAATTTTCTCTTTAAATTGTCCATGATGATTTTGTTTGATGCCTCGGCTTGGCCATTCCCCTCCGGATTATATGGCGTCGAGAACTTCTGTTTCACTTTGTAGGCTTGAAGAAATTGACGTACCTTTCCCCCAGTAAATTGTGTTCCATTATCTGCAATGATTGTATGGGGTAAACCGAATCCGCATATTATGTTCTCCCGCAGGAACTTCTTAACATTCTCTTCTTTGACTTGTCAGTAGTGCCACTCCCTCCACCCACTTGGTGAAATAATCGATGGCGGCCAACATAAATCTTCTCTTGTCACCGCCGCGTGGCAAAGGCCCCACTATATCGAGTGCCCACATGGCTTAACGGCCACGGACTAAACACATTATCGCGATTGGCTCGCTGCGGGAATGGATTAGTTGTGCAAACCTTTGGCATTTCTCACAAGTTGTTGCATACCGTCGATCCTTCGATTGAGTAATCGCTTCTGTAATTGCTACGCTTCTCCTTATCATTCGCCGGCTTTTCACCCCTATTCCACGGACCATACTTTTTACCGCCACTTGGTGTATATTCCGAGCCGCGACCGATCCCCTTTATTTCAGTACACCCCTTCGGGAAGGAAGCGGATCACGATAATAGGTCGATGGAATAGCCTTTATTTCATGAATCCATCTTCTCCCTAGAATGGCATTATCTTTTTGGGACCCCGTGATCTACCACCATAAACCGGTGAATACCGCCGTCCGGACCTGGCAGCATCGGGCAACGTTATTTCCCCCATAGGCTTTGTCATGCTTCCATTGAAGCCATACAAATTAGTCTGAGAAACCCTCAAATGATCCCTATCTATACTCATCTCTTCCATGGCCCCTATAAACAACATGTCTACTGAACTTCCGCAGTCTATTAACACTCGCTTCACTAGATAATTACCCATTGCTATGGTAATCACCAACGCATCTTCATGTGGCGAAATCACTGATTCCAAGTCTTTCGGAGTGAAAGTTATGTTCCCTTCGGCAATCGCGGTTCCTGAAACTAACCGCGTCATGCTTGTCACCTCATTAACCTGTTGTAAGCTCGCTGTCCTTCTCATCTTGTCACGGTGGGCGTTCCTCCCGAGTGTCTCTCCACTGTAAATGACATTTATTGTTCCCTAAGATCCTAGCGGGAGCCTGTCCTCTCCGCGATGACTAACCTCCGCGACATACTCTCTAACCATCCCCTTCTCAATCATTCTTTCCACCAACCACTTCAAAGCATAACATTCGTTAGTGGCGTGGTTTCTAATCGATGATAGGTACGAAAAGGTTTTCCCTCAATCTCTCGGGTGTATTCCGTGGTCCTTCATAATGCCGCAACCCTTGATAAGTGGCAAGATTTCCTCTAACGGCCTATTAAGAGGTGTTTGTTCTATCTCACGGCAGACGGCTTTCTTTCACGAATATCTCCCGTTCGATCTCCGATCCGTCGGGTCCACGTCTTTCCCCTCTGTTGGATCCCCTTCTCTCTTTCTCTCTTACCCCTATCCCTTCGCCGCCTTTATCCATCACCGTGACCGCCTTCCCCGATCTCTTTTGTTCCCTCGCATTTCTTTGCATTATATCTTCGTCATCGAATATACTTTTCTACCTTTTTGATTGCACAGGATTTCGATTTTGGACACCGATTCGTGCACCCTAGTCCCCGCTTCAAGCCGTGTTGAAATGCAATGACCGCGGTATGCTCTTCCGATTCTCCACCCTCGTGGTCTTTTCTTTGAATCGCATTTAAACTCCCTTTAACGACTCGTTGACCTCTCGTTTGATGTTAAACAATGCCGCGATATCCACTACCCTCCGCTTTCGGTGGATGAAATGGTCCACGAAGGCTCGCTCTAGTTCTTCAAACCTACCGATGCTCGCGAAGATAGGCGGTAATACCAATCCAGCCCCTTAAGGCTTGCAGGGAACATCATGCAGAGCAGTCCGTCATACTTATTTTCCTGCCACAATGGCATCTGTTGTCTAAAATGATGCAAATGATCAGCTGGGTCGCCTTTCCCATCATACCTTTCGAATCTTGGTTGACTGAATCTCTTAGGTACATCTGAATTCCAGATCGAATCCGCTAGTGGATTCTTGTTGAGGTTAGCAACCTCCTTTTGAGCAGCACTTTGGTTCATTTTTTCTACCGCACGGTTAGCTTCCCTATCTTTCTCGATCATGGCCTGTACCACTTCCAAATAAGTGATGCCCTCTACCGTATCTACTCCCCCTAGACCGATATACCTCATTCTCCCCTTCCATCTCATCGCCTGGCGATCCCCATGTTCCATGTCATCTTGTGCGGTGTCTCTTTCCTTTCTCAACTCATCGTTCTCGTTTCTTAACCTGACTATTTCTTCTTGCATAAGCCTGGTGGCGTCTGCCGCTACATCAGATATGTCTTCCTCTCTACCCACCTCTCTTTCTTCATTCACTTCTTCCTCTACTACCTCTCGAACAACTTCTTTTCTAGGTCTTCCTACTCCCTTTTTTGTTACGGTGGCCATTTTATCTCGTTATTCCCCACAGACGACGCCAAAATGTATAGACTGTGATCACTCTTCTAATCTTACTCGTCTCCAGTTCTTTTCTCTTTCCCCCTCTTCTTTTTCTCACTCCCTCTCTTATATATCTCCTCTCCTTCCACGTACCGCAGCGGTTATCTTGCGGTTCTGGTTCCGCTCTCCCACTCTCCACGTTTCGCAGCAGTTCTAGAGCGGTTGGGATACCGCGGATCTGATCCTATGCAACCTGTCTTCCCACGCTATACCGCATCCGGTCCCTTTGTTACCACTAACCTCATAGATCATGATCATATGTACGTCCTATACAGATTATGTTCTGCTTCTATCTTTACTTTGAGTTACTCTCTAGAATATGTTATTCCATCTTTTGTTGTTTTTCACCAACCTGGTTTTCCTTTGTAGGCCCAAGATATTCATATTGTCCCGCACATTCCAATATACGTTTTTCGATATATTCTCATTCCCAAAATATCCTTATTGTTTTGCAATCCAACAGGAATCCAGTACTGATTTTTCATGCATGCATCCAAAATGAAGTCATCAGTCATCACAAGTTTAATATTCTGTTAAGTTGGTGTATGGTGCAATACAGCAATCCTGTCCAGCCAAAGGATTAGATAAGTGGTTCCGGTCCCAGTCACCACTAAGCACAAGAAGTTAAAGAAACTTAAAAGATGCTTGGACAAAATGTATGGTTTATCTGTCGACAAGCCAACAAATAAATGATATATTAGTAGTCAGTACAATCAAATTTTCATATATAGTAGTAGATCATACCAGTGAGTTTCACACATCCAAAGACCACAGAGAGAGAGGTAGAGAGATGGGAAAAGGAGGTATGTCCATTGGTGGTGGAGAAGGAGAGGAGGTGAATATGGCTGCATGGCTTCTTGGTGTCGACAATCTCAAAATTCAACCATTCCAGCTTCCACCACTTGGTAAACTTTTTCTCCTTGTTATTTTATTTTGGGTGATTATTTGGATGTTTGACATAATCTTAAAATCAGGCCCTCATGATGTCAAGATCAGAATGAAAGCTGTTGGTATCTGTGGAAGTGATGTTCACTACCTCAAGGTAAAATTCTAGCTTACCCCTTTCTTGTCTTTAATCTTGCAGAGTTGCAGTTATGTTAAACTGTTAATTGTAATATAAACACATTTTGAAATTGTTAATTGTAATTGTTTTGAAGACCATATTGTCCATGATGCTATTAATAACTTGGGTTATTGCAGTACTTGAGGTGTGCTGATTATATTGTAAAAGAACCAATGGTAATTGGGCATGAGTGTGCTGGGGTCATAGAAGCAGTTGGGAGTGAAGTGAATTCTCTAATTGTTGGAGACAGAGTAGCCCTTGAACCTGGGATCGGCTGTTGGCGTTGTTTACATTGCAAGGATGGTCGCTACAATCTATGTCCTGATATGAAGTTCTTTGCTACACCTCCAGTTCATGGCTCTCTTGCTAATCAGGTTATTGACCGAAGCTCTATATGTAATTAGTTAAGTTAAATGCGTAAACAAGAACACTATAGTTTCTCTCTTTTCCATATGGTGTTCTTTCAGAGTATCCATGCTCAAACTTAGAACTAAATTATCCTTATGATAATAATTATTACAACCATACTATTGTACTACATAACCATGTTGGTGACAATTTTTCCCAGATGTTAATGTGAAGATTACAAAGCTCTATTGAGTTTGAATTGAAATGCAGTGGAACCTTCAAATTCGCCACTCTTGATGCTTATAATTGTTTGATTTCTTGTAATTTACATTTTTGGTTGCTTACCTCTTAAAACTTGAACGCTGATCTGTGGTTCTAATTTTATAAATAAGGCATAGGAGGTATTGTTTTTGGTAATAGAACTGAATGGAAGAATAGGTTATTTCAGAATCCTATGGCCTCATTGGAGCTAGATGGCATAAATCATTGACTCTTTGAGTGTGTTGACACCAAGAACACGTGCACCCACTGTTCCTTAGTCATGTTGGATGGTAATGTCTGTTTCTTAATGTTCAAATCTTATTAATGTTATTCCCTGTTCATTGTCTCAGGTTGTGCATCCTGCAGATTTGTGTTTTAAGCTGCCTGACAATGTGAGCTTAGAAGAAGGGGCAATGTGTGAGCCTCTAAGTGTTGGTATCCATGCTTGTCGTCGTGCAGATGTTAATTCCGAAACAAATGTCTTGATCATGGGAGCAGGTCCAATAGGCCTCGTAGCTATGTTGGCAGCCCGTGCTTTTGGAGCCCCCAGAATTCTAATTGTGGACATGGATTCTCATCGTTTATCTGTTGCAAAGACGCTTGGTGCAGATGAGATCATCAAAGTTTCAACAAATATACAGGTAGAGTCTGATTATTGTGTTGATTTTGAACCTATTTATCTCTTGTAGCTGTTAAGGAGCATTTCATTTAGATAGTTAGCATTGTATGTTTCCTCTGCTTCTTCAGTTCTTTTAGAGATGATTCAATATGTTCACACTGTATCTAGATATCCTAAAAAGCCCGTGGGATTATTTCTTGAATGCTATTAGTATTTCATATTTACTCTTTTGATAATCATTAGGTTTTAGATTGAAAATGGGTATAAAAGTTCAAATTTCTTGAGAAGACAAACATATTATTTACCTTTTTCTATGCTGGTCCAAACACGATGCCTGATGCCACTTTTGCTATTGTTGCGGCTATGGTGTTTTCATTAGAATTGAAGTATAAAGCTACAAAGCTTTTATTTTGTGCCTTCAATTTTATTTTAGGGTGAACTAGTGTTACCCCCACTAGATGAGCCAATTAGGATTTCCTCCCACTAGATGAGAAATTTGGGTCTCCCCCCTAAACACACGGTCAACTTGGTTTGACCGTTAACTTTCAAGTCAAACAACTGAAAATAACATAAATGTCCTCATTATTTTCAAAAAGAAAATGTTCAATTTTAATTAGGTGGGGGCATTTGTGTCATTTTCAGTTGTTTGACTTGAAAGTTAACGTTCAAACCAAGTTTACCGTGTGTTTAGGGGGGAGACCCTAATTTCCCATCTAGTGGGGGGAAAATCTAATTGGCTCATCTAGTGGGAGTAATACTAGTTAACCCTTTATTTTATATTCAAGTCGTTGAATATTAAATACATGATTTTAAAATAGCACACACAGTTGTAGGGATTCTTTTATGATACATGTATTTCTGTTAGAGTACTTGTTTTCTTGATATAAAAACTATGATGTTCATTTCATTAAAAAATAATTCGTTTTCTAGTATACGTTATTGTCTGGTTCAGTGCTTGTGTGTACCCCACAAGAAGAATTGACAGTGGAAGCAATAATGATTCAGCATTCATCACCATTAATTTCCAATGCACAGACAATCATCCATTGAAAAAAGAGATCATAGATCAATCTTTTGTGTCTCACACCATCAATTAAACAGTATAAATTCTGATTCACAACAGTGGAGAACATATATTCATTGAGACTCAGAAAGAAGAGTTCTTTGTTTAACCATCGAAGTCCTATACTTCTATTGTAAGTAGCAGAAGATCCAAGTACTCAAAATTTTGACATCAGTTTCAAGATTCAAGACACTCTTTGCTTTTATTTCGTTGATTATTTTCTACTTCAGTTTATTAGGAACTTATGGTTTATTCATTAGGAAGGTCTGGATATCGGATACTTTCATTCTGCCTTCACTTAACTCCTTTTCTGTTGTTTAATAGGATGTCGGCGATGAAGTCCTTCAAATACAAAAAGCTATGGAGGCAGGAATCGATGTGACCCTTGACTGTGTAGGCTTTAGCAAAACAATGTCCACAGCACTGGGTGCCACTAGGTCAGGCGGTAAAGTATGCCTTGTGGGCATGGGACATGGAGAGGTGGTTGCGCCACTAACTGCAGCATCTGCAAGGTATCTAATGCTGCTTTTCCATTAACAATCATTTTAATGACCAGGAATTTCTATAAATTTTGATACATGTGTATGAGATGCTTGTTCTCATTCTTGATACATTATCCTTCGTAGTTAGATAATTCTAGTGGTCTTCTCTTATCAAGGCTTGGATCTTGATTAATCACATTATTAAGTCCAAGCAAAGAATTTGTTTAAACCTCAATCTTCTCTATCATGAGGACAACTGGCACCTCTGTTGCTTCTGCGGTATTTCTTTTGTGGTAATGTGAGTTGAGAAGTGTATATTTCAGTATCTCCGGGAACTCTTGCATGACATTTTTATTTTGCTTTATATATTAATTGTTTGGGCTTTACTGCTTGCAGAGAGGTCGATATCCTTGGAATTGCTCGCTACAAGAATACTTGGCCCCTTTGCCTTGAGTTTCTGAGAACTGGAAAAATCGATGTGAAGCCTCTTATAACACACAGATTTGGGTTCTCTCAAAATGAGGTAGTGGAAGCTTTCGAAACTAGTGCTCGTGGAGGTGATGCCATAAAAGTGATGTTTAACCTATAGATGTAGCACAGTAGCTGCCAGTCTGCTGCTCAATACTGGTTTCATGTTTCTTTGTTTGGTTGGTTGGATTACCTTTATGTTTAGAACTTCGGCTACTTTCAGATTTTCCCTATTGTATGTCAATGGGGTAGACACTTCTGGTTTCATTCTGCACCTGCTTTACCTCAGTTGCACTCGTTGTGCTAAACTTGCAGGTTTGCGGATAGGGCACTCTCCCATGTCCTTTGACCGCATAATCCCGATCCCTTTGTGTAAATTTGGTCAAATTATGAGCTAGCGTACTAGTAAAGCTTTCAGTTAATATATGGAGACACCGGAGTTTGTACATTAACTTCTCTATCTCGTCTCTTTGATTGAACAGAAAACACGAATACACATGGTATGGAGTTGTGCTTTCTATTTTTCACATAAAAAGATCTCTTAGTTTTCCAGCATACGCATAGGAACACCGAACACTAGGCTTGTTCACAAATGTTATTATGAGACATAGGGAGGAGATCTCTGTACGTGCTTACTGGCTGCCTAAGTAAGATTGTCCATTGTTCATATAAGCTAATGTTGGTTTAGAATATTAATTAGAGCTTTGTTATTTTGGTTGGGAACCATTTTGTTTTGGTCCCATGGTCTTGTGATAATCTCAATATCTGAGAATTTTATGTTACTTGAACAAGTTAAAAAACTGATCTTAATAACTCAGTAATTGGACTGAACAAGAAATTTTGTCATTCGTCATTTGGACTCAATACCATGATTTGTTAGGGCTATATTCCTTCTGCATAGTTTGGAAGGCCTTATGTTGGGGTTTTCTTCAACGTCTCATTCTTCCAGTATGTTTTTTTCATATAACCAATTCTCAATATTCGGAGTACCCTATTTCTCATCTTTCATCCTCATGGACCAATAACCCCCACAAATGTCCTAGCCAGAAATTCAAAGATGGATCTATGGTGAGGTCTGTTTGTTGTAATGGAAATTGCACTTCTTTCCTTCTTTCTCATTGTATACTCAGGGAATGAAAATGTTTTCCCACACTTAGCATGGTTTTCCAATCGAAACCATCCTGTTAAAGAGAATGCAACACTTGAATTCAGTCAAGAAGGTGTTTTAATCTTGAGAGATACTGATGGTACTTTTGTTTGGTCAACAAATACTACTGGAAGATCTGTTACCGGCCTAAAGTTGACGGACATATATAGGAAACCTGGTGCTATGCGACACAGAAAACAATACCGTGTGGCAATCCTTTGATCACCCAACAAACAGTTTACTTCTTGGACAGAAGTTAGTAGTTGGGCAAAGACTCATTGCTAGCACATCCGGAGACAATTGGACTGAATATATATTCGTTTTTCGTTAGGCCTGATGGTCTCTTTGCTTTTGTTCAATCCAATCCTTCAATGTCCTACTATGAATCTTGGGTATCTGGTGACAGAAAAAGCGAAGAACCCAGCTACGTGAAATTCCAGAATGGAAGTCTCGCCTTCTATATTTTAACTGTTGAACCAGACAAGCCTATTGGGGAATTGAAATTTCCAGCAGCATCTTCCATTCAACTGATCAACTTGGATATTGATGGGCATTTGAGAGTCTACGATTGGGCAGATCTAGTGCCAGTGCTGGTGGCTGATCTGTTTTCAGATACTGTGAGTGAGTGCCACTATATCCTCTAGTATGTGGGAAATATGGGATTTGCACAAATGGGCAATGCAGCTGTCCTGGAGTAGCTGAAGATGGAATCAGCTATTTTAAGCCAATAAATGCTATGCAACCTAATCTTGGATGTTCTGAAATCACTCCATTGTTTTGTGATGATCCTCAGCATCACCGCCTCATAGGTCTCAAAGACATTTCGTACTTCCATCTTATAAATTCTGCTGCCCATACAGATGTTGGGAGCTGCAAGCAGCTTTGTTTAAAAGATTGTTCTTGCCGAGCCGCTTTCTTTCAGTATGGTGTTAATGAGTCAAATGGTTACTGTTTTCTACAATATGACATTCTTTCCTTGATTAACAACAACGATAGAAACATCATCACTTATAATTGGACTGCCTTCATCAAGGTGCAAATCATCCCCAATGTACATGAACCCGCATTGTCTGTTGTTCTTAGTGTGATAGTTATCTCATATGTTTTGTTGAGGATTAAAACTGATCCCAAGAAACATGAAAACTTATCTAGATCTATTACCGGGAACACCAGCTAGATTTTCTTACAGAGAATTAAAAGTTGCCACAGCAAACTTCTGCACAAAACTTGGAGAGGGAGGATTTGGGTCTGTTTATGAGGGAGCCTTGATCAATGGCACCAGAGTTGCGGTGAAGCGCTTGGACAGACTAGGCCACATGAAAAGGTCGGTTTTAGCAGAAGTCGAGACGATAGGTAACATTAACCATGTCAACTTGGTTAGACTCATAGGATTTTGTGCTGATAAATCGCATAGATTTTTGGTTTACGAGTACATGTGCAATGGGTCGCTTGATAAATGGATTTTTCGCAAAAATGATGCGACTCTTGATTGGAGAACGAGAAAGAAAATTATTAATGGTGTAGCCAGGGGACTGAGTTATCTCCATGAAGCCTGCAGACAGAAAATACTTCACTTAGATATTAAACCACAAAATATACTTCTGGACAACACGTTTAGTGCTAAAGTTTGTGATTTTGGTTTGTCTAAATTACTAGATAGGGATCAAAGCAAAGTTATGACGGCAATGAGAGGAACTCCTGGGTATTTGGCGCCAGTGGTTGAGTTCAGTGATCACTGATAAAGTCGATGTCTATAGCTTTGGAATTGTGGTGATTGAAATTTTGTGTGGGCGAAAAAAATTGGATTTCACTCACGGTGAGGAAGGTAGGCACTTACTTAGTTTACTGGAAAAGAACTCGGATAATCATTTTTACGATATAATAGACAAGCATTGTGAGGATATGCGATTACATAGGGAAGAAGTAATTGAAATGATGAAGCTGGCTTTATGGTGTGTACGGAGTGATTTTTCTAAAAGGCCTTCCATGTTAGATGTTTTGAAGGTTTTAGATGGCTCAATGGAGATCGAGCCTAACCTAAACTTCAACCTGTCTACAACCTTACCACCTTCAGCGATAGTGACTCTCACTAATGCAGGGTCAGTTCTTTCATCTCCATTGTTACCATCAATTTTATCAGGTCCTAGAATCCTAGATGAAGTGATAATTAGGAGAAATTCTTCTGGATATGTTTGCTAAAATTTATATATATGGAGACATGGAGTAAAAAGATCGGCCGGTGTTTGAAGATATAGCAGCAACCTTTGTAGCTGTCTAAGGACTGTTTCTTGAGTGGCAAGTTATTGTCTTAATATAGTTCCTCCATTATGTGTACATTCAACTTTTATTTGTATTCAATAATTGTTTAGAACTTTAGAAGTTATATTGTCTGTTCGTGTGTGGGTGTTTCTATGGGATATGGCGTGTGCATGCATGGTAAAATTAAATGTTGTGTATGGCATCGATCAGTCAATGAAATGCGGTATGAGAGCAAAAGTTTTTGCTTGGAAGGAGTTCTACCTAAGTTGTTGCATCGGATAGATGTAGGTGGATACATTGATGGTGGTGAAGTATGAACCTTACAGTCCGGTAAGGTAACTTTACTTTTGGGTACCCCAACACCCAAGATCTTACAAATATACACAGGGAACGAAGTTGAGCATTTCATTGGACCTAAACCTTCATCTTCATTTCCAGCATCCTTTGGTTGCATGGTGGAGGTGGCAGGTTGTAAACAATGTTCGAATATTGTTTTAGCCCTTATTTTAAGGAAATTGATTCTTAAAACTTGCCACAACTCCAAATCAGCAATGTCAGCTTGAAAAAAATGTTATGTCTGGCAACAGCACATTGAGATAACTATCTACATTTTGCTCGATCATTTCAACCTCCTTTACTAGGTTTTCCTTTCTCAGCAACTAATCAATTTTGTTTTCACAGTTAATGCCAATTAATATTTTTGTTCAACTCGATTAAGTCTGATTCTCATTGCCCTCCACCATTATTGTTAATGTAACGATATTGTACATAGATCTAATAAGGGATGAACTTAGAACTTTAAAACAAGGAAGAATTTAGAGGAGTGTCATACTGTCATATGCTTTGAGAAGAGAGGTATATATAGACATATAGTTTAGTCAAAAGTCAAAACATGTATGGATGGAGTTATGGACGCCCCTTGTTTATACCTAAAGTAGGTAGAACAATAGTTGTGAATAAAATATATTGTTTTGAGAATAAGTAGACTATGTTAATACAATTGATTTGTTTTTTTGGTAAAGATAATTCCGAATTAATCACATAAACACTGATTGATTGAGCAAAAAAGTTAATGAGTACTTCGATGAGAGATTGTGTAGCGTCACGCCATACCAACAGTCGATATTGTCAAAAGGCACCTACACAACTAAGTGGTATCGAAATCAATTCAAACCTGAATTTGATCCTCTTAACAACAATACCACCTTCCACGATAGTAGCTCGCTATGGATTAGTTGCTTCAAGTCCATTATTGCCAGCAAAGCTTTCAAAAGAAAATTCCAAGATATGAACCGTCCTCAATTTTCTTATCAAAATTTACGGCCACCTTTTAGGAGTATTCCAAAACGAAAGCTTTGTACATGATATTGTTGGTATATATGTAGCGCTGTCCGCGATATGGATGATATTCTGGGAACAGAGAATTCCCCAATGGCGAGCGCTTTAAGTCTAGGATAACGTGAATTCCACTAAGCAGCAACTTGATGACTCTGAGCATTGCTCTGGACCTGGTCGTCACAAATGCTGTTCTCTTTTATATATCTTGCAGTGGAAGAATATCCAAACTCGTTCAGAAGTATTAAGCAAATATTTTCTGGTGCATAGAAGTTTGGAGAAGTTGCATCACTATTTGATTTTTTGGGGTTGAGAATCAGTGATAGTGACGGTATCCTGCAAAGTGAATATTTGTGGAAGTCAGTATTTCAACACTATCAGACACCTTCCCATTCTTTTTCTAATAGCAGGAAAGTTACAAAAGATGGGATGCTCAAAGTAGACTACCTGTTCATTCCTCCCTGTGGTCATAAGTAAGAAAATAGAATTGGGGCCGCATAATTGAAATACAGAGTTCTTTAGGAAGAAAAGTGAATTTTAAAGACCAGCCGACTCTGCTTCTCTTTTGCTGAAATATGATCATAATTTCTTCAGTTTGCATTTCAATGTCAGCTAGTGAATACAAAATATAGTTGTACTTTTCCCACAATATCCATTCATCTATAATTAAGCAAGTGAGCTTGTGGCCAGTGTTCCATTCCCTCCAACATGGTGCTTCAAAAGTCTCGGCTCCATACTAATCCATACAGTCTGCACCTTAATTTCCTTCTCAAAAGTGCAGAGCAAGAAGAATCTGGTTGAGTGTTGTGATCATGTTTCATGAATTAACTATACTACTCCCTGGACTTTTCACAACCCTTTTCTTCTTCAACAAGTTCCTGATCATGCCTACATCATCCCATCTATTTGCAGCTGCAAACATATTACATAATAACATGTACCTCCCACTATGTTGTGGCTCCAACTCAATGAGTTGCTTCCCTAGTTCTTCACCAATCTCAGTATCTCCATGTATTCTACATGCACCAACAAGGGCACCCCATAAACCAGGATGAGGTTCAACTGGCATTCCCCCACAAAGTCCAAAGCCTCCTTAATGAATCCAGCCCTACCAAGTAAATCAACCATGCAACCATAGTGTTCTAACTGGGGATGAATCTGATACACCCGAGTCATGATATTGAAACTCTGTCGACCTTCATGAACAAAGCCCGAATGACTACACCCGCTTAACACACCAATGAAAGTTATGCTGTTCGGAGGAGGTCCCATCTCCTGCATTCGCCAAAACAGTGATAGTGCTTGCATTCCACATCCATTCAAGAACAAACCAGTGATCATCAAGTTCCATGTCATGACATTCTTGACCAGCATCCTTTTGAAGACACCATAAGCTTTTTCAACATTTCCACACTTACCATACATATCCAAAAGAGCTGTTCCTAAGGTTACATTAACCTCAAACATATGTTCTTCTATATAACTATGCAGCCATTCTCCTTGCTCCAACGCCCTTAGTTGAGAGCAAGCCGATACTGCACTAACCAATGCAGCCTCATTTGGCACAATCCCAATCCTAATCATCTCTCCAATAAGACCCAATGCTTCTTCACACATACCACATTGCGAGTAGCCCGAAACCATTACACTCCACGACGCATCATTTTTCTCGGGCATTTCATCAAACAATACCCTCGCTTCCACAAATTGACCACTACACGCATACCCAGCAACCATAGCATTCCAAGAAACCGTATTCCTACAAGGCATATCATCAAAAAACATCCTAGCCATATCTACATTACCCGAGTTTGAATACCCCGTAACCAAACTAGTCCATGAAACAACATCAACTACACTAAAACACTCTTCAAACAATCTCCTCGCGTAATCCAATTCCCCACAATTAGCATACATACTAATCAAATTATTCACTACAAACACATCTAAACAAAACCCAAATTTCAAAACATGACAATGAACTTGTTGCCCAAGTAACAATACATTACACAAAGAACATGATCTAATTAAAAAAGGGTACGTAAACCTATCAGGCAAAACACCATTTCTAAGCATTTGAACATAAAGCATAAATGAATCAATGGGTTGTTCACTTAAAGAACAACCTCTAAACATAGTATTATACATTGTGAGATTTGGATACATAATATTTTTAAATAAAGTTTTGGCATAAGTAAGATCACCATGTTTCGAAATTGCTGAAAAAGCTAAAAGTCTAGTTGTAAGGAAGAAAAAGAGGTTTGGTGTTAAGTTGGATTTGATAATGTGGGCATGGAACTGTTTGAGTTCAGACATGTTTGTGAATGCAGTTAGTGCTTGCGGGATTGTTGAGTTTTGAAGTTGGCCTAGTTTTCTTGTTAAACAAGTAGACGCCATTTGTTTGATTTTTAAATCTCAAAGGTATTTATACTACGTTGTGGAGATAATGCCGATGTGCGAAATATCAAGACCAAACTCAATTTTCATGTACACAGTTAACACAGCTGCTAAAACCCTTATGTCAATAGCTTCTACTTCAACAAGCACCAGTGGTGATGCTATGAAATGGAAATTCAGTGATCCATTTAAGCTATATGTTCATGTTAATGACATGGGTCACTGTGTCGACCCTCATAAATAAATAGTCCACAATGCCATTACCTGATCCTCCTATTTTATGGTCTCGTTGGATCGATTGTAACACACGCCTTTATGGACCAGCTGGGCATGTTCTCGGGACATGACACTCGGACTGGACCCCTTCATATCTGCAGGCTTAGCCCAGTGGTAGTCGAGTCGTAAGTATCGTCAATAGAAGAACAAAGCGTCTCTATGGACCAGCTGGAATGTTCGATCTTTGGGCATGGCACCCGGACTGGACCCTTCATATCTATATGCTTAGCCTGGGTTCGTAGCTAGGGCACATAAGGGCACATATCTATATGTTCTTCATTGGTGAACCACCACTAGGAAGTGAGGTATATGAGGTGAACCTCTAACATAAGGGCGTGCCCTTAGGGTACAAAGGCTTTTGTGTTAGGAGGGAGGACTCACCCAAAGCCACACACGCGTGCGCCCGCCCGCCCCGCACCGAACCGAGACGAGTCGCGTCGCGTCGTGTCGTGGGCTTGGGCTTGGGCTGTTTGTCTAGTGGGTAGTGGATTACCAATTGCCTAAACTTGATTTTTGCTTTTGCAGCAAGTTTCGGCTAAGCTAGAGTTCTACTTCGATTTGGTTTTGTGAAACCGAATTAGAGAGGTGTCCTTCTCCATCTATGATACGATCATACCTCTATATAAACACCGGCGTGGTTCATAAGAGAGATCAATCACGGAACAAAGAGAGAGGCGAGAGTGAGAACTTCGTGTATACCGTGACGTCTTCTTCTTTGCCTCTATATTGAGAGACGAAGTCGCGGCCGCCATCTATATACACCGGTGAACCGTAAAACGTAACTAGTGTATATTGTCCCTTCATCCCACCATACACAAATCGAGAAACAGATAAGTCTTTCATTGCTTTTATTCTTCTCTCTTCTTCTTCGGCCGCCGAGAGAGAGTTATATTGTTGTTATAGAGGGTAGTCCGTTTCTAGTGCAAAGTCGATCACGTTAACCATTGAATCTGTGAGGAAGAGGCATCGTTGCCTTTTCGCACCATTGGAAGCGGGCTAAATCTTTCCTTAAGATGTTCCTAATCCGCTTTGGTTATTACTGTTATTCTCGTCCTTGTCTTCTTTGTTTTCTTTTATCGCAGATACAACAATCTTAAGGAAAGATCAAGATGTCTACACCTGTTGACACCACGCCGATCAAAGAAACCATTCGAGTCATGGAAGTTACTTCATCTATGAGAGATCTTCGACCTCTTGAATGCTCGCGAACTTACCTTAATGTGTCCAAGATTGAATCCTTCAACGGTTCACACTTCAAGCGATGGAGAGAAAGGGTGTTCACAGCCCTAGATGTACTCAACTATGCAAAGTATCTCTCATCGATATGATAAACACCCATGGAGGGTTCTAATGATTTGAAAGAAATCAAGCCGCTTGGCTCAATGGGAATAAGGTATGTCGTCATGCTATTTTGAGTACCTTGTCCAATGAAATTTTTTTGATATTTATTGTTCAAATAAGAATGCACATGATATATGGGAGAGTTTGAACAAGAAATACATAATAGAGGATGCCGGTACTTTAAATATGCTATTGGGACTTTTCTAAAGTTTCATATGAGAGAGGATAGAGATGTAACGCCTCAAATCCATGATTTTCATGTCTTTGATTAATGATTTGAAACCGAGGGTATTAATTTACCCGAATCCTTTGTTCTTTGGATGTTTGATTGAGAAACTCCCCGAAGTCTTGGAAACACTATAAAAATAGTATGAAGCATAAAGCGTAGAAGGAATGACTCTTGAGGATGTGATCATTCACATTCACATAGAGGAAAAGAACAAGACTTCGGGATGAGGTGTTGTCTAAAAATTCCATTCTAAAGCCAATATCATTGAAGGTAATCCCAAAGAAATCTAACAAAACCTCTAAGAAGAAGTCCAACAAAAATAAAAATTTCAAGGTCAAAGGCACTTCTTTTAAAAGGAGTGGTAACCGCAATGGAAATTGTTATGTTTGTGGTAAACCCGACATAGGGCTTTTCGGTCTGGAGAACACACAAGAAAGACACCGATGATCCTCCCAATGCTAATCTAGTTGAGGGAGATAATATTGTTTCTTCTTTGTAGTGTCACAAGTGTTCATAGCCACCGGGAAGAGGAACCGGGTACTAGATTCTCGTGCCACCCGCCACCCGTGGTGATGTTGAAGCCTTCTCCGGACTACATGCTAGTGAAAGATGAAAAGGTCTATATGGGTGACTCTAGGTCATTTCTGTTGAGGGAACAGGGCAAGGTTCTTCCTTAAGTTAACTTCGGGGAAAACCCTTTCACTTAGTAATGTTCTTCATGTTCACGAGATTCGGCGAGAATCTGATTTCTGTGTCCCTAATGGGAAAAGCTGGCGTCAAGGTGACTTTTGAGAGTGACAAGTTTGTTCTGACAAAGAATGAGGGTTTTGTTGGTAAAGGTTATTGTAATAACAGTGGTCTTTTCATGTTGAATGTACTTGACAACATTATTATTAATAAGAATGAATCTTACGCTTACTTGCTTGACTCTTTTAATATATGGCATGGTAGACTAAGACATGTGAATGTTCAGTATATGAAAAGGATGAAAGCATGTGGTTTATTGTCTAATATTTCTGATTTTTCTAATGATAAATGTGAGATATGTCTTTGAGACTAAAGCCCACGAAGAAACCACAATAGAGCGTGTCTAGAGATAAAACTGGATTACTAACTCTTATTCATACGGATTTGGGTGAATTCAGAAGTACCATGTCTAGAGGGGGGAAGTTTTATTATATTACATTCATAGATGACTTCTCTAGGTACACCATGGTATATTTACTTAGACACAAGCATGAGGCGGTGAGATGTTTCTCAAGTACAAAGTGAAGTTGAAAACCGCCTTTAACTGTAAGATTAAGAGACTTCGGATCCGATAGGGGTGGAGAATATGAGTCTAACCCCTTCCGGGACTTTTTGTGACAAGAGTGGCATTATTCATGAGACTACTCCACCATACTCTCCCCGAAGTCTAATGGAGTAGCCGAACGGAAAAAAAGTAACACTAAAAGAGATGATGAATGCTATGCTTGTAAGTTCGAGCTTCCCTAAACTTGTGGGGAAGCAATCCTATCTGCTTGCCATATCTGAGAATAGGATACCCAACAAAAAAACAGGGAATAAGACACCATATGAGTTATGGAAAGGTCATGTACCTAACCCGACATACTTAAAATGTGGGGGTGTCTTGCTAAGGTTCTTGTGAACGAACCTAAAAAGAGAAAATTGGGACCTAGAACTGTTGATTGTATGTTCATTGGTTATGCTCATAATAGTGCCGCATATAGATTTTTAGTAGTAAAATCTGATAATAACCTTGTCGATGCTAACACTATTATAGAGAGTAAAAATGCTGATTTCTTTGAGAATTTGTTTCCTTTGAAAATTGGCATTGAGAGGTTGGTTGCTCCTAGTGAACAACAATCAATAGATCCTGAAATTTCTGAACAAGAAATTCGGAAGAGTAAAAGAGAAAGGAAATCCACCAATTTTGGTGATGACTTTTACACATTTCTTCTTGATGATGATCCTGCATTTTATAATGAGGCAATCAGTTCTCGAGATGCACCTTTCTGGAAGGATGCTATACACTCAGAGCTAGATTCGATTATAGCTAATCACACATGGGAGATAGTTGATCTACCTCCTGGGGCGAAACCTATACGTTACAAGTGGATCAAAAAAAGAAATTGAAACTAGATGGTTCCATTGAGAAATACAAGGCTAGACTTGTAGTCAAGGGATTCTCCCAGAAAAAAGGCATTGACTATTTTGATACTTATGCTCCTGTAACTAGGATTTCTTCTTTAAGAGTTCTAATGGCTCTAGCTGCTATTCATAATTTATTTATTCATCAAATGGATGTAAAATATGCATTTTTGAATGGTGATCTTGATGAAGAAATATATATGATGCGACGAGGTGGCAACGATAGTACCAGGGAATGAGCATAAGGTATGCAAGTTAGTTAAGTCTTTATATGGGTTGAAACAAGCGCCAAAACAATGGCATGAAAAGTTTGACAGTGTCATGATGTCTAATGGATATCACATAAATGATGCTGATAAATGTATTTACTTTAAATCTTTTAATGTGAATACATATGTGATTATCTGTCTATATGTGGATGACATGTTAATCATGAGTCCTAGCCTTGATGTTGTGAGAAACACCAAGATGTTTTTATCCTCCCAATTTGAAATGAAGGATTTGGGAGAAGCTGATGTGATTCTTGGAATCAAAATCATCGAAAAGCTTGATGATGGCTATCGCTTTCCACAAGAGCATTATGTTGAGAAGTTTTGAAGAAGTTTAACTTTTATGATAGTAAGCACGTAATCCGACACCTTATGAGGCAAATAGTGAACTTGAGGAAAAATGCTCAACATGGTGTACTTTCCGATCTAGATATGCCCAAATTATTGGTAGTCTCATGTACTTGATGAATTGCACTAGACGAACATTGCTTATGCGGTTAGCGGGCTAAGCAGATACACTCATTGTCCTAGCCGGGAACATTGGAGTGCCTTAGAGACTAGCCAAGTACTTGAGAGGAACAATGAATTACGGCGCATAAGGTTTAGACAAACTCCACCGTGATAGAGGGTTATTGTGATGCAAAATTTGGATATCGATTCTCATGATATCAAGTCCACTAGTGGTTATATTTTCACCCTAGTGGAGGTGCAATTTGGAAATCTTCTAAGCGGACCTTGATAGCTCGTCAACCATGGAGTCCGGCTTATTACTTTAGATAAAGCAAGTCGAAATTTGAGTGGCTTAGAAACCTTTTGGCGGATCTTCCTATTGGTACAAAAACCGCCTCCAATTGTATCTATGCATTGTATTTGTCGTGCGCAATAGCAAAGGCAAAGACAAATTGTATAATGGGAAAAGCGAGGGCATATTAGATGCGAGACTACTGATCTATAAAGCAAATTTCTTTGGAATCTGGAGTTGTGGCTCTAGATTATGTGAGGTCGAGTTAAATTTGGCCGATCCTCGACAAAACCACTTAACAGAGACAAGTGGTTGATCGTCGAGGGGATGGGACTTTGCCTTAGATAGGGCGACAATGACGGCAACCCCACCTATGTGATTGGAGATCCCATGAAGTAGGTTCAAAGGGAAAAACAAGTCACCCTCGCCCGGTATGCTATTGTCCTTATTTGAGGGCGTCCCACCCTATGACTAGATAGCATTATTGTATACTTTGTATAACTTGAATAGCAATGAGAAAAAGGATGAGTTATTTTACTCTTAATGGAATCCATAGTCCATTATTTTTATGAGATAGTGTATTTTAACCGCTATGTACACTTGATGGATATCCACCTACGTGAATGTAGAACTGGTCGGTTCTTATGAGTATTCAGGCAAGTACTCTAGAGCATTCACACATAACACAAAATGAGAGGGCCAAAAGCAACAATCAGTAAGCATATATGAAGAAGCAATGTGGGTGCATGTCCTCTATTTTACTACAAGGGAATGTTGGTTCAAAGATTTTTAATCCACCACTTTCACGTATTATAAGACATGTTACCCTATGGTGGTTCAAGCCCAAAAGCACCAAGATCTTATGCATTGTTTTTCGATTCTCTCCGGCATTTCGTTAACCCATTTCTTTTGTAATATCCTATTCCAAAATAGTGGGGGACTATTAGTATTTTGAAATAGTGGGGGATTGTTGGAATCTCCAAGTGTATTTCAAAACACTTGTGTGTTGTTTAGTCCCACATTGGTGAATCACCACTAGCAAGTGAGGTATATGAGGTGATCCTCTAGCATAAGGGCGTGCCCTTAGGGTACAAAGGCTTTTGTGTTAGGAGGGAGGACTCACTCAAAGCCACACGCGCGCGCGCCCGCCCGCCCCGCACCGAATAGGATATTACAAAAGAAATGGGTTAACGAAATGCCAGAGAGAATCGAAAAAACAATGCATAAGATACCGGGTGTGTTCGGGCTTGAACCGGTCATGGGTAACATGTCTTATAATACGCGGAAAGTGGTGGATTAAAAAAAATCTTTGAACCAACATTCCCTTGTAGTAAAATAGAGGACATGCACCCACATTGCTCCTTCATTATATGCCCGTTTCATGGGGTGTTGCGCTTTTGGCCCTTTTCAGGCCTACTTGCGTGTTATGTGAATACTCTAGAGTACTTTGCTCAATACTCATAAGAACCGACCCAATTCTACATTCACGTAGGTGGATATCCATCAAGTGTACATAGCAGCTTAAAATACACTATCTCATAAAAATAATGGACTATGGATTCCATTAAGAGTAAAATAACTCATCCTTTTTCTCATTGCTATTCAAGTTATATAAAGTATACAATAATGCTATCTAGTCATAAAGGACGCCTCAAATAAAGACAATAGCATACCAGAGCTTAACGAGGTGACTTGTTTTTCCCTTTGAACCTACTTCATGGGATCTCCAATCACATAGGTGGGGTTGCCGCCGCTGTCGCCCTCTATCTAAGGCAAAAGTCCCATCCCCTCGACGATCAACCACTTGTCTCCCTGTTAAGTGGTTTTGTCGAGGATCGCCAAATTTAACTCGACCTCACATAATCTAGAGCCACAACTCCAGATTCCAAAGAAATGCTTTATAGACCGTAGTCTCGCATCTAATATGCCCGCTTCCCATTATACAATTTTTTTTGCCTTTGCTATCATACCGACAAATACAATGCATAGGTACAACCGAGGCGGTTTTGTACCAATAGGAAGATCCGCCAAAAGGTTTCTAAGCCACTCAAACTCAAGACTTGCTTTATCTAAAGCAATAAGCTCGGACTCCATGGTCAACGAGCTATCAAGGTCTTAGAAGATTTCCAAGCGATCGCACCTCCACCTAGGGTGAAAATATAACCACTAGTGGACTTGATATCATGAGAATCGATATCCGGGTTTGCATCACAATAACCCTCTATCACAGTGGAGTTTGTCTAAACCTTATGCCGTAATTCATTGTTCCTCTCAAGTACTTGGCTAGTCTCTAAGGCACTCCAATGTTCCCCGCTAGGACAATGAGTGTATCTCGCTTAGCCTCGCTAACTGCATAAGCAATGTTAGGTCTAGTGCAATTCATCAAGTACATGAGACTACCAATAATTTGGGCATATCTAGATCGGTACACCATGTTGAGCATTTTTCCAAGTTCACTATTTGCCTCATAAGGTGTGTCCACAATGTGCTTACTATCATAAAAGTTAAACTTCTTCAAAAACTTCTCAACATAATGCTCTTGTGAAAGCAGATAGCCATCATCAAGCTTTCGATGATTTTGATTCCAAGAATCACATCGCCTTTCTCCCAAATCCTTCATTTCAAATTGGGAGGATAAAAACATCTTGGTGTTTCTCACAACATCAAGGCTAGGACTCATGATTAACATGTCATCCACATATAGACAGATAATCACATATGTATTCACATTAAAAGATTTAAAGTAAATACATTTATCAAAGATCATTTATGTGATATCCATTAGACATCATGACATGGCCAAAACTTTTCATGCCATTGTTTTGGCGCTTTTGTTTCAACCCATATAAAGACTTAACTAACTTGCATACCTTATGCTTCATTCCCTCGGGTACTATCAGATTCTCAGTGCATCATATATATTTCTTCATCAAGATCACCATTCAAAATGCAGATTTTACATCCATTTGATGAATAAATAAATTATGAATAGCAGCTAGAGCCATTAGAACTCTTATAGAAGAAATCCTAGTTACAGGAGCATAAGTATCAAAATAGTCAATGCCTTTTTTTACGGGAGAATCCCTCGACTACAAGTCTAGCCTTATATTTTCAATGGAACCATCTAGTTTCAATTTCTTTTGAAGATCCACTTGTAACGATAGGTTTAGCCCGTGAGGTAGATCAACTATCTCCCATGTGTGATTAGCTATAATCAATCTAGCTCTGAGTGTATAGCATCCTTCCAGAAAGGTGCATCTCGAGAACTGATTGCCTCATTATACGTCACAGGATCATCATCAAGAAGAAATGTGTAAAAGTCATCACCAAAATTGGTGGATTTCCTTTCTCTTTTACTCTTCCGAATTTCTTGTTCAGAAATTTCAGGATCTATTGATTGTTGTTCACTAGGAGCAACCAACCTCTCAATGCCAATTTTCAAAGGAAACAAATTCTCAAAGAAATCAGCATTTTTACTCTCTATAATAGTGTTAGCATCGACAAGGTTATTATCAGATTTTACTACTAAAAATCTATATGCAAAGACTATTATGAGCATAACCAATGAACATACAATCAACAGTTCTAGGTCCCAATTTTCTCTTTTTAGGTTCGCTCACAAGAACCTTAGCAAGACACCCCCACATTTTTAAGTATGTCGTTAGGTACATGACCTTTCCATAACTCATATGGTGTCTTATTCCCTGTTTTCTTGTTGGGTATCCTATTCTCAGATATGGCAAGCAGATAGGATTGCTTTCCCACAAGTTTAGTGGAAGCTCCGAACTTACAAGCATAGATTCATCATCTCTTTTAATGTTCTGTTTTTTTCCGTTCTCGCTACTCCATTAGACTCGGGGAGAGTATGGTGGAGTAGTCTCATGAATAATGCCACTCTTGTCACAAAAGTCCCGAAGGGGTTAGACTCATATTCTCCACCCCTATCGGATCAAGTCTCTTAATCTTACGCTTAAGCCGGTTTTCAACTTCACTTTGTACTTGAGAAACATCTCACCTGCTTCATGCTTGTGTCTAAGTAAATATACCATGGTGTACCTAGAGAAGTCATCTATGAATGTAATATAATAAAACTTCCCCTCTAGACATGGTACTTCCGAATTCACCCAAACTGTATGAATAAGAGTTAGTAATCCAAATTTTTATCTCTAGACACAGTTCTCTATTGTGGTTTCTTCTTTGGCTTTAGTCTCAAAGACATATCTCACATTTATCATTAGAAAAATCAGAAATATTAGACAATAAACCACATGCTTTCATCCTTTTCATATATAATGAACATTCACATGTCCTAGTCTACCATGCCATATATTAAAAGAGTCAAGCAAGTAAGCGTATGCATTCATTCTTATTAATAATAATGTTGTCAAGTACATTCAACATGAAAAGACCAATGTTATTACAATAACCTTTACCAACAAAACCCTCATTCTTTTTCGGAACAAACTTGTCACTCTCAAAAGTCACCTTGACGCCTTTCCCGGTAGGGACACAGTAAATCAGATTCTCGACTTAATCTCGTGAACATGAAGAACATTACTAAGTGAAAGGGTTTTCCCCCGAAGTTAACTTCGGAAGAACCTTGCCTGTTCCCCTCAACAGAACAGACCTAGAGTCACCCATATAGACCTTTTCATCTTTCACTAGCATGTAGTCCGAGAAGGCTTCAACATCACCACCAGACGCATGGTGGTGGCACCGTAATCTAGTACCCAGTTCCTCTTCCCCCTGGCTATGAACACTTGGACACTACAAAGAAGAACAATATTATCTCCCTCAACTAGATTAGCATTGGGAGGATCATCGTTGTCTTTCTTGTGTCTGCAGACCGAAAAGCCCTATGTCCAGTTTACCACAAACATAACAATTTCCATTGCTAGTACCACCTCCTTTTAAAAAAGAAGTGCCTTTGACCTTGAAATTTTTATTTTTGTTGGACTTCTCGCTTCTTAGAGGTTTTGTTAGATTTCTTGGGATTACCTTCAATGATATTGGCTTTAGAATGGAATTCTTTAGACAACACCTCATCCCGAAGTCTTGTTCTTTTTTCCTCTATGTGAATGTGAATGATCACATCCTCAAGAGTCATCCGCTTACGCTTTATGCTTCATACTATTTTTATAGTGTTTCCAAGACTCGGGGAGTTTCTCAATCAAACATCCAAAGAACAAAGGATTCGGGTAAATTAATACCCCGGTTTTCAAATCATTAATCAACAGACATGAAAATCATGGATTTGAGACGTTACATCTCTATCCCTCTCATATGAAACTTTAGAAAAGTCCCAATAGCATATTTCGAAAGTACCAACATCCTCTATTATGTATTTCTTGTTCAAACTCTCCCATATATCATGTGCATTCTTATTTGAACAATAAATATCAAAAATTTCATTCGACAAGGTACTCAAAATAGCATGACGACATACCTTATTCCCATTGAGCCAGCGGCCTTTGATTTCTTTTCAAATCATTAGAACCCTCCATGGGGTCAGACGATGAGATACTTTGCATAGTTGAGTACATCTAGGGCTGTGAACACCCTTTCTCTCCATCGCTTGAAGTGTGAACCGTTGAAGGATTCAATCTTGGACACATTGGGTAAGTCATGAGCATTCAAGAGGTGCAAAGATCTCTCATAGATGAAGTAACTTCCATGACTCGAATTGGTTTCTTTGATCGGCGTGGTGTCAACGGTGTAGACATCTTGATCTTTCCTTAAGATTGTTGTATGCAGATAAAAGAAAACAATAGAAGACAAGGACGTAATAATGTAATAACCAAGGCGCTGGATTAGTCGCCCTTAAGGAAAGATTTAAGCCCCTTCCAATGGTGCGTAAAGGCAACAAGCATGCCTTCCTCACAGGATTCAATGGTTAACAGCAGTCTGACTTTGCACTAGAACAGACTTCCCTCTAGAACATCAATATAACTCTCTCTGGCGGCTGACAGGAAGAAGAGAAGAGAAGAAGAATAAAGCAATGAAAGACTTATTTGTTTCTCTGATTTGTGTATGGTGGGATGAAGGGACAATATACACTAGTTTCCGCTTTCTCGGGTTCACCGGGTGTATATAGATGGCAAAGACGACTTTTGTCTCTCTCTCAATATAGAGGCAAAGAAGAAGACGCCCGTATACACGAAGTTCTCACTCTGCTCCTCTCTCTTTGTTCCGTGATTGATCTCTCTTTATGAACACAAAGCAAGTGTTTATATAGAGGTATGATCGATCATAGATGGAGAAGGACACCTCTCTAATTCGGTTTCACAAAACCAAATCGAAGTAGAACTCTAGCTTAGCCGAAACTTGCTGCAAAAGCAAAAATCAAGTTTAGGCAATTGGTAATCCACTACCCACTAGACAAACAGTCCAAGCCCACGACACGACGCGTCTCGGTTCGGTGCGGGGCGGGCGGGCGCGCGCGTGTGTGGCTTTGGGTGAGTCCTCCCTCCTAACACAAAAGCCTTTGTACCCTAAGCACGCCCTTATGTTAGAGGTTCACCTCATATACCTCACTTCCTAGTGGTGGTTCACCAATGTGGGACTAAACAACACACAAGTGTTTTGAAATACACTTGGAGATTCCAACATGGTGATGCTATGAAATGGAAATTCAGTGATCCATTTAAGCTATATGTTCATGTTAATGACATGGGTCACTGTGTCGACCCTCATAAATAAATAGTCCACATGCCATTACCTGATCCTCCTATTTTATGGTCTCGTTGGATCGATTGTAACACAGCGCCTTTATGAACCAGCTGGGCATGTTCTCGGGACATGACACTCGGACTGGACCCCTTCATATCTGCAGGCTTAGCCCTGGTTTGTAGTCAGGGCACAGAATGTCAGCAGCACAGCGTCTCTATGGACCAGCTGGGAATGTTCGATCTTTGGGCATGGCATCCGGACTGGACCCTTCATATCTATATGCTTAGCCTGGGTTCGTAGCTAGGGCACATAATGCTCAGTAGCACAGTGTCTCTATGGACCAGCTGGACATGTTCTCTAGACATGACACCCTGACTAGACCCTTTATATCTGCAAGCTTAGCCCGGGTTCGTAGTCAAGGCACAACATGGCATGTGGGTCAAGCCTCACTGTATGCCCGAAATCAACTGAAAACAAGTCCCAACCGGATCCCACAGAATTCGGAGGTTATGATTCTATTCAATGTACCTGAAAACTAGAGATTATGATCTAGAGCTAGGGATTCTCTAGGGTTTTATGGGTGGTTGCATATGGAGGAGTTTTCCTCAGCAGAACCACATTGGAAGCCCTATATTTTGTAGACTTTTAGAGACTTGATCTCTCTAGGGTATGTAGGCAACCACCGAACTGAAAAGTGTTGTAGTCTCAAATATTCAAACAAACCATCCCATTACTATTATTATCATTCTGTGCATCATTTTGTGAGTTGTGATCGATATCGGAAAGTCAATTTTTAAGAGTGTCTAGGTAGATATGTTTTCTTCAGTTTTTGCTCCGACAGTCACGGTGTGGTTTCTTCATGTTTTAATGGATTACTTGCCTAGTTCTTTTGTTCCATCACCTCATTATTTTCTTAGTGGTGGTGGACTTCTGATTTTTCTTCTTCATCAACATCAACAGATTTGGTAGTGCATGATGGTTTCGTAGATCATTAGTTTGGTGGTCCATTTACTAAAGCCATGGGCAGAGCACTCTCACATGTAATTTTTTCTTATTTTGAAATTTTGATTGTTTCAGATTAATTGATATGGAGCTGTGCGTGTTCCAAAGTCCCATTAACATGTTACAAAATTTGTGATACGGAATTAAGGACCTACTTTAGCACCTTATTAAAATGTTTTTTTCTTTTTTTTTATTCAATAGGTTCTTAATTTCTTTTAGAGTTCTAGGCATTAGAGAAAATTATGTAGACAGACCAGCTAGAGACGTATTCTTTATTTTCTTGAAATCAACTGTAGCCTTCACACATAATTGACTAGGTACTGATCACAGAATACTTCACATCTTAACCTACTTGGTTAGTCGGTTTAGTTCTTTTTTTGAGTACAAAAGACATCCAAGATTTCGGCTGACATTTTGGATGTTTTTGTAGTTTTGTGTGGGAAGAAAACCTCACGCCTTAAGAAAAAAGATCATGCCAAGTACACCACGAGCGTTGGCACCTGTCATAGTGTGTAGGAGTTTCCATTTCCATGCATAAGAGAGGGATTAGGTCTGTTTTTTCTATTTTCTCTTTTGTTTTGTTTGTTTTCCTTGTACAAAAAGAGAAACATACCTATCTTGTTTCCAGCTTCCTAGCAGGTGACGAAGGACTCACATTGTATACAAGACAAGTCTTTTCCGGAGCTAAAGAAGCTGATACCAACCATTTTACCAGTTTGGGCTTCATGGGAGTGACTGGGTGCTCATTAATTTGGACTTTTGTTAAAGGGAGGGGTTCAAGAGACATATCTTATAAAAACACGTAAACAAGCTCAAATTCGTTAGGCCATTTATAAGTTTTAGATTAGGTTTTTTTTTTGTAGATATGTTCTCCTAACTATTCTAAATATTATCACAAATAATAAAATAAAAAAATCAGAAATTTCTAAATTTGTCAAATGTACTTAACAAATTACAAAATTTGGCTAATTATGGACCATTCATTTTCACCATTTTTTATATTACATTTGACAAGTTTAGAAATTTCTAATTTTTTTGATTATTTATGACAATGTTTAGAATAGTTAGGAGATCACATCTATAAAAAATTAGCCTAATCTAAAACTTATAAATACTTTAACAAATTTGAGTTTGTTTATGTATTTTTATAAGATATGTCCCTAGAACCCCTCCCTTTGTTAAAATCATTGTTTCAAACCCAACACTGTTATTTAGGAATTGAATGATCTTGCATTAGTCACACACAAGAAAACAATTGCATACCCAAATAACCACCCATTAATAACATATTTATAGACATACCCCAATAACTACCAAATTTTTGGGGTATGTCTCATAGAAAAAACAAAAAACAAACAAATAAACAAACGTAATTGAAATCTCTAACAAATCTCGAAGACCTTCATTTATCAAATTTTTGATTTAAAATAAGTAAAAATCTTAGTGCATTGAGTGCATTCAGTCTTTCAGGGATGATAACCCAATTAAATTTGATCAAGCCCAAATGTGATTAAAGTGAAATTAAAGAGAGAACACATATGATAACCTAGTTGAAATCATAAACAATTTATTTTTTTGTTTTTGTTTTTTTGTTTTTATTTTATTTATTTATGTTTTTATTTTTATTTTGTGAACCAATTTATTTAGATGAAGCATGTTAATGGGTTTGAAACTTTAAACCAAAACTTCAAGCCTTTGAAAAAAAATTAGAAATCGCATGTTAAGTCTAACTTATTTGAAAGTCGTGTAAAGGTTTTGTCACACCCCGAATTTCTGACAGAATTCGGAAAAACAATATTTGTTCCCGACTCTTCGATCTCCGAGGTGTGACGCACTCTCAACTTCCAAAAACCCATAAACAGTTTAAATATGCAGATAATTAAAAACCAATAAAAATTTCGAATTAACAAAAGTCATCTTCATTACAAAAATTTACAAATGAAAATACAAAAAAAAAACATTGTCTAGACTGAAAATCTATATCACCTCATGGGAAAACAAAACATATCCCGAGATGCAACGCTTAACGCAAAACCACAACCAAAGAACCAATCTTCTTCAACACTAAATCTGTCAAGACTTATCAACTATGTTCATTTAATGAAACACACCGATAAGCAAACATGCAAATCGGGTCAAGATTATAAAAATCTTTGGTGTGAGTAGCTCTAAAATACAACATATAATTATACATATACATACACAATTCTTAAGGCGGTTAGTTCCTCCACCGAGCCTTTAACTTTCCACGACTAATACAACATCCTTAAGTTCAATAACTAAGGCGGGGTAGTTCCTCCAATCGAGGCCTTTAACTTCCCAATAACCACACAACAAACTATACTCATAATAAAAAGGCATTTAGTTCCTCCACGAGGCGCCTTAGGTTCTAACTAAACTATAACCAGCCAAACATATACAATCATCTATCTAAAGATATATCATTAACCAACATATTACTATAATTATATTAATTAAGGCTTTCTTTGTGTGTCTCTAAAATCACGTCGTATCTATGTCTTACCTAGTTTTCCTGGCTACCACAATCGCTTCCCAACGCCGAACATGTACATCCACATGCCTCCCTTCACATAATGAACCACTCCGTGCGTAACTACCCTGAGTGGGATGCCGCACACCAGGTAACCCTCACACGAAAGCCATTATGCAAGTACTGCCACTATTCGGCATAAAATATCGCGTGTCTCGTTCTATTTTGCGAACGGAATAATCAAGCCACTATTCGGCTACGATTGCCCAACACATGGGTCAATCAACATCTCATATATATACACCCTACACAAGGGCCAATCATATCACATACGCCCACACAGGGCAAATCACATGAGTTGTGGTAGTCAGGTTCTAGGATTTTCGTTACGTAATTTATTCAGGTGTCATACATTTATGACTCATAATCATTCCACTATATCACGTGCAGGTCAATTACCTTATTGCACTAAGCCACAATATTTAGAAATATCTCAATTATATCTCATAACCACTTTCATTCTTTCACGTGCCAATATATTATTGCACTAAGCCACAATATTTAGAAATATCTCAATTATATCTCATAACCACTTTCATTCTTTCACGTGCCAATATATTATTGCACTAAGCCACAATCCCGTGGAAAATATCCACAAATACTTTACTAGCATCTCACAGATAAAATAATGGAGTGTTTATACATTTATTTCTCCAAAACTATTGCATTTAATATATATATCCCAACATATTATATAATGTCACAATATCAACGTCAAATCTTAATTAGATAATGACCACCAAATTTATACAAGCTTCCACAGCATTTTAGCATTAGATTTGTCCATACAATTTACAACATAAAATGTAGCACAATTAAACAATCCACAGTCCACAATCAAAGCCCAATATATATATGCTTTACACACTACTCATCACGTCAAATCTTAATTAGATAATGACAAACAACGTTATATAATCTTCGATAATATTTTATTACTATATTTGTCCATATTCTTAAATATGAGAAAAACTTGAAAAAGTCAACATTCTACGGTCAACGGTCAAAGTCAACATCATGGTCAAAGTCAAAGTCAACACATCATGGTCGAAGTCAAACTGTCGTTTCTCTGTTCAACCGGTTCATGGTCATAGCCATAGTTCATGGCTAAGGTCAAAGGTGCATGGTTCATGGGCTCATGACTAAGGTCATGGTTCAGACCCACTAGCCAAGCCCAAACCTTAGAACCCGAAAGTCTAAATGTTGAAAGACCCATTTAGATCTATTTTAAGTTATATGGACCGGCCCCAAAACTAACTTGAAACTGGTCCAAAGAAAAGCAATTAGTTTTAGCCCAAACAACTTAACCTAAACTGGTCCGAAACAAAAGATTAATCCGGCCCAAAGGAAGTTAAATAAAACTGGCCCAACCAAAAATGTTTAAAATCGGACCCAAAGAAAACTAATAGAACTCAGCCCAACCACTAAAACAAAACCGGGCCCAACAACTTAAAACAAAACCGAGCCCAACAACTAATAAGCTAAGGCCCAAAAATCGAAACCCATTGGCTTTGGCCCAAGCCCAAGCCTAAGCCCCAGGCCCAAACCGGTCATCTCCTTCCTCCAGCAGCCTCCACCACCACCAAAATCGACCACCGTCGACCTCCACTCGACCACCCAATTCAACCAAGCGGTTTTAATCCCTGCGAAAACCACTACCACTTTAATAAAAGCTAAAAACTCAATTCTTAAATTTAAAATCCTCAACCAAAACTGGATTTGGACTCTTCATGCCGCCATTAACGATTTCTCCAAGCTCCAGCAGCACCTCCGTCCAGCCCACAACCACCACCAAACAATCCATTCAAGCCGACACATTAAAAACAAAACATCAAGAGTTCAACCAACATCCTAACAGGCGACGCCATTGATGAACAGTGCAAGCTTTACAGCCACACCCAATATCCATCCCGACATTTTAACCACCGATTTCAAACAACCCATCCCAATCACAGTTTAACAGTTTCAACCGCATATACCCAACACAACACATACTAGTTCATAATAAACATGCAAGACTGATTTCTAATGGGGCTCGCCTCCATTAACGACTTCAAGCGAGTCTTCAAAGACCGACACCAATCAACACATAACACAACACCAAAGTTCAAATAACAAAAAAAACCACACCACCGTGAGTATCACGCGGTTCGACCGGATAAAGATATTATTTCTCCGTTCCTTTGCGCCACCATTACCAAACTCTTCCGAAGTTCCAAGTCTAAGACTATAACCGGTTTTTCCCAATACAAAGCAGAAGAATCCCGGACGAGGAAAAGCAGGGAAAATAACAGAAACATTGTACCCCCGTAAAACTGTTATCTCAGTATAGACTGTATAGGCTATACACGTGAAAGGGAAAAAGAAAACTAAACTACTCACCTTAACTAATGTACTTCGGCGAATTCCTCCTAGTCGAATCAATCGTCGGCTCCCCCTCCAAACAATCCAGGCTTTTATCTCTACCTCCATTTTTATTATTTTTTTATTCTCCAAGAACCCTATTATCTAGAACAATGTGATTATATACTTGGGTTTGAAACCCAAGCCCAACACGGATTTCGGCCCAAAAAATCGGGGCCCGCCAGATCCCAAATCCAATCCAGCCGATTTTTAAATAAATAATTTAATTAATTAATAAATAGAAAAAAAAAAAGTATTTTAAATACGGGCGTTACATGTTTAATTTCTTTAAAACTCAAAATCATTAATTTTTGCAGACATTTTATCTAAAGCTGGGGCTAATCTACAAGTGGAAAATCCAATTATCATTGAATGGAAGCCGTCATGGCTCCATAGATGGGAGAATCCATATAATAGATTTGTTAGATGGTGTTAGTATTTTCATGTTGTGAACCTAGTCTATTTGTTAGTGCTCACTTAGCTTCAATTCGGTCAGCATTTGAGTATAGCTTTGCCCAATACTCATAACATTCTTTTGCATTCTTTTCGTTTTTAATATATTTCACTTACCGAGCAAAAAAAAAAACATTAATTTTTGGTATATGGTCATTGTACGTAATTTGCTATACTTTCCTGTAAAAGAGAACCCCATATTTTAACTTTAATTTATTATGCGAGAATAAGATTAAATAGAAATCAAATTAGGTGTGACCAATATCACTCTTGTTTAGCCTTTAAATATTGTTTGGCACTCTTTTCATTATTTCCTGTACTTTTAAGTCATTTAGTAAAATTGAATTTTTGTTCACATATTTTTTTTTGTATAGAGGAGTTTAAAATCACGTCTTGTGTTTAACTGAGTATGTACCTTGCTTTTGTTTAATTGAAGACTAACCTCTGATTAGTTTTATTAGAACTAGTTAATTAGACCTAGTCTCAAATAAACCCAACTATTAAGCTCCATGGTGACTATTTGGATGGGGCCACTACTATAATACAAAATATCAGGATATGGGTATTTATCGATATTCAATTTCTAGATATGCATCGTGGATATATCCTCCTCTTTGGGGATATTTGACATTGTTTCACATGCAAATATCGTAGATATATCCAAAATATCAAAAAATATCGTGGATATTGTGGATATTTTTTTATATATCATGATACATTATTTATATTTATTTGAAATATAATGATAAATATTAAATAAAATTATTATATACACAAAATATCCCCAAATATCGCAAAATATCTCTAAATATCACAAATATCACAAATATCGTTGAAATATCACCGATATTTGCAGTCGTATATATCTCTAAACATATCGTGATATTTATATATCTTTTTCTAGAATATGGATAGATATCTCCAAATATCGGGATATTTTGTACTATGGTCACTACAACTCCTATATGCTTGAATTGCGTTGATGCACCGGGAAACAACGACTTTCTCTGCCTGGCCTCTATTGAGACCGCATAAAGAGGGAACTGAAGGGTGGTCGAGGTGTCTGGTGGCATAAGCACCATATCCACTAGCAGCATAGCCAACTGATCGAGGGGGAATGCCTCTGACTTTTGAGACCAGATAGACTACACTTCTCCTCTCGATAAAAGTAAATCCGAACAAGATTAAATCGGAATTGTGTGAAGCACTGACCATTAAATTGTGTAAATGTGTCGCGAGTCGTGACACGTTGCATGGTGGTGCTCCAACGGCTCCAAAACGTTTTGCAAGCGCTCGTAACTGTGCAACAAAAGTGACACAATTAAATGAACTTCTAGCAAGTAGTAAAAACACGTGCTTGTTGATCTTTTCAACTTTAGTGTTTATTTGTTGATTTCTACTCACGAGATCATTATTAGGATCGTCACTAATCTCAAAAGTATAGCTGTCTTGTGTATTTTTCGTATGATCGCCATAGATACAAGCAACTATGATGGTGCTGTAAGAGTCTGTCATTTTGGGAAGCACAATTAGAGAAGAAGGTGGCTGCGATACTTATAAGAGGGTTTTTAAACAAGATAATTTGAACACGTGGTCCAATAAGTGTTGTTTTCGACTTTTCGTTTCAATTGGCAGGGGTAAAATTGTAATAGCCCAAAACCTAAATATTAGACTCACAATTTTTGGTAAAACTAATTGGATTCATTTCTTGAAATGTTTAATTTGAGTTTGTTTCATTTGAATTGAATTTGTTTAATTACGGAAGATCTTTAGTTACTTGGTGTGGAGAGCTTTGAATAATCATAAATTATGTTGTCAAGGTAAAGACGCATTAGCTTATATCGACCAAGGGAACGGTAGGAATAGTCAAATTGGAGAGAATTTGGATGAGGAAGAGACCGTAACGAGTTCTTGTTTGGAGAAGTTGGATGAGGAAGAGACATTTTTTTCCCCCTCTGTTCAACCTTAAAGGTTATACATGGACACAATGCCGATGCGCAAAATATCGGTATATGTCGCCAATATATCAATGAATGTGTTGGAAGAATTTACATCGATTTATAAAAGATTGTAGATATTGCAAATCTCATGGCATTTTGTTATACGGATTTTTTTTGTTTGTTAAGAGACTAAAAATATTGTCTCTCTGTACTGAATTGGAAAACAATGTAGTAATAGTGGAATGCATAAATTATATAAATATTTTCTAATTTGAATGATAGGAAACAAACTTCCTTGGGCAGCTTGTTCTACATGGAAGTGAACTAAATAGTTAATTCAGAAGAATCTAATGCAAACCAGGGTCCTGGAAATATTAGTTACGTTGATCTTAACTGGTTCCTGCAACAGCCTGACGTTGTTGGGCTTGGGCTTGGGCTTAGAAATCTTGAAATTGGAAAGATCCTTGGAGATCGGCCTGTTGATAGATGGAACGTGATCTGAGCCTGTGTCATGGCCAGCATCTGTTCTGTAGTCTGTATTTCACGCTTTAGTTGTGTTATACTGTTACGAGGGCAAGACACTTAGACACCCATAATCTGGATTCTGAATTCGAGCTTGGGCCTCATAATGCAAAGATTTCACAGCTTCTGATCTTTTCTCAACTTCGAGTTGCTGAAAATTTCAGAAAAAATCATAAATGTTAGTTACTGTTTATTTATTTTCTAACACATAATAATACTGATGATATTGTAGGTTGCCAATAAAAAAAACTACTCGTACTAATGATATGAATACTACATGTCTACATTTAACGGCTACATCGGAATAGTTGTGAAAAGAAATAGTGAAACTAACTCATTTAAGTGACATCTAAACTCGTTTAAACAACTTATAAACTTGCACAATCAGTGGAAATTTATGGCATTCTAGGACGGGTACCCACGCACAGATTCATATGAAGTACTACTGGCTTGATATAGATCGGGTGGCATGAAAGTCAGTGAGCTAGTAGTATTAGGACAATTAGTACTTGGGTTCTTTTTTCCGATTAGAATGTTTTCTGATCATTAAAATCTCTCACATCTAAGCTGTAATTAATATAGTCAATAAGTTCTTACATTATAATAAGTCTCTTAATTAGCGTTAATAAACAGTTACATTTAAACAAGGTTTTGCCAAAAAAAAAAAAAGGTAAAAAAAAAATATAATTGAAAACCTATAAAAGGTTGCATGATCATTCTACAGTCCACGTCAAGAAAATTGAGTGCAATTGCACTAGGGTGAAGTATGTGGTTTAACTCAATATGAAAGTTAAGAACCCTTTAAGAGCTTAATACGTCGCGAAATTTCTAAAATGTTCACTAACACTTCGATGGGTGAATCAAATGGGCAAATGGAAACTGTAGGATTTTATCGATATCTCATGCATGATTCCTATGATATATACAATTACGTTATACCACATGCATAAAATAGCAATGAAATGTAAGATCGTACCTTGGTCACAAACTTTCAATTTGAAGTTCCAAGCTTTGATCTACAGAGGAGAAGATGTTCTTGACACACTCAAGATCTTCTTCTTCTTAACTTTGCTTGAGTCAAGTTCCAACCATTTAGCGGAAGCAACCTTTTTTTCACCTAACCAAGAACCAAGAACCGATAAATGGCTAGGGAGGATACCACCTATGGAATCTCCACAAATTATCGGGCTTCTACTTTAGAAAATGTTGGAGGTCGCCATTAAAGGAGAGAGAGCTTTTCTTGTTGTTCGGATGATTAATATGTGAGAGGTGGGGGTCTATTTATGAGGTTCCCACCTCCTCAATATTGGATAGGATAGAGTCCTATATTTCATCTAATATCGAGATAGGATAGAGTTATATACTCATCTAATATCCGATAGGATAGAGTCCTATACTCATCTAATATCGATAGGATAGAGTTATATACTCATCTAATATCGATAGGATAGAGTCCTATACTCGATGGTTTATCCTTATCTTGGTGGGCGTCTATCCAACCTTATTTCCAACATCTCCCACTACCACAACGGCGAAGAAGGTTTCTAAGAGAAGCATTTAAGTAGAATGCTTAGCCATTTGTGTGTCTCACACGGCAAATGGTTCATGTGACCCTAGCACACGTATCATGATATCTCGTGAAGTAGCAAGTCGCAATGAAAAGCAACGACGTTGATCTACCATGAAAGTGATCTTAAAGAAGATGAATCGAAAACCTAATATCAGGAGAGTGTGTGTATACCCCAAGATCTGTTTGTTTCATCACTTTGACAAATAGCACTCATCCCTATGAGTCCACACCATAAAGTCAAAAACGTATCACATGATTCACAATTATCATCAATTGTCCCGGCGGGTAGAATCCCGGTGATTGTGTGATAAACCTTCAGGTTCTTTTACCTTTCAGACGCTAAGTCATTGTCGTCGAGTTCTACCAACTTCCCAAAGATGCATCCGGTCAGCCTTTTAGTAAGAGCTTGTGGGAGCAAACCAAAGTTACGAGTAGTAGTCCTCTTATTTTCTTGACAAGGTCAAAAGTTCAAGGAGGGTACCATTCGATATGTTTTAAACAAAAAATATATCAATAGAGCTCACATAGCAAGAATTTTAGGGATATTTCTTTTCTTGCTCTCAGGTGGTCAACTATACACATGTTGTGTGAAAACATGTCATGGCAAGAGTATCTAATTTGTTTACTCAACAATAGATATCTGTATGTCCACTCATACCATGCAAGTGTTGTCATCCCTAATGACAATTCCAAGGATACTATGCTCCCACTTGGCAACAACCGTTTGTAGGTTTAGGCGAGAATCTTCCCTATGAGCCTGTTTCTTCTTATCCAATTATAAGAAGGGACATGACTTAAAGACTAGGTCCACCCTTCCTATAAGGTTTAGTGACTTGTCAAGCTAAACTCCCATCTGTTTAAAATGGAAGTGGATTTGTTTCATGTGAGTGAACCCGGTCCAACCCTCTTGACATACATATGAGATGATAAAGCAAATTATAATGAGAATGCAATCGATCCGGAAAGAATGCACTTTTATTCATTAAACCATCAAAGTGTTCTTAACATAATCACATCCTCTTTAACCCAAGCATTTTACATGTGCAAGGAAGAGTTCCTTTGGAATAGGTTTGGTCGGTGGATCCATGAAACCATCGATCGGTGGATATATGTTGTAGAACCACTTTCTTTTTCAGTATCATTTGTCGATGCGTAGTGGTATTTTAACTCTATATGCTTGGTTCTTCCATGGTACTTTGGATCTTTAGCATATGCAAGAGCGACCATCTTTGTCGGTCAGATGTGAACTGGTTTGACTCTTGAGAACACCGACAAGTGTTTGATGAATCGTCGAGCCACACGACCCTCATTGTGGGCGAGCAACAACACAATATACTTTCGGCTTCCATAGTTGAAAGTGCTATGGAAGTTTGCTTTTTCTTTGCTCGGGGATATAGCACCTCCATTCATTATGTAGGTATATCCCGAAGTTGATTTCCTCTCATCAAGGTCTCCAAGCCCGGTCGGCATCGGAGTACCTAATCGACTTTTAAGATCTTTCCCTTGGTAGACAAGTGAGTAGTCCACGGTGCCTTTTAGATACCTCATTATCTTCTTGATGACCTTCCGATTAATGCGACCTGTGGATTTGTTTGGAACCTTGATACTAACCCAACTGCATAGCGGATGTCCGCCTTGTACACAACATTGCATACATAAAGAAAATTTCAAGCTTGAGTATGGTACATTTTTCATAGCCCGAGTTTTGAGGATTCTTGGGAGACATTTTAGAACTCAAAGACTCTCCTAGACTTCTTGGGAGATCCACTTGCTTACAATCGGTCATGTTGAATCTTTCCAAAACCTTCTTGATATATGTCTCCCCGAGACAAAGATAACAAGCGTTTGGGCCGATCACGAAGTTATTTTAACTCCTAAGACATAACTTGCTTCACCCATGTCCTTCATTTTCAAGTTTAATGACAACCACTCCTTAGTGGAATTTATCAATGCCTTATTGTTACTGCTAACAAAATGTCATCCACATATAGAGATAGAATCACAAAACCATTTTTAGATGTCTTGACATATACGCAATGGTCCTCATTTACCATTTCGAATTTGTCTTGAAGCATTGCTTCGAGGCCTGTTTTAAACCATATATGGATCTGTTCAGTTTACACACTTTGTGTTCCTGACCCTTGATTGAAAAACCAGTGGGTTGATCTATATAGATTTCCTCTTGTAATTCTCCATTGAGAAAAGCAGTTTTGACATCCATCCGGTAAAGCTCTAAATCTAAATGGGCAACCATTGACAAGAGGAGGCGATGATGGAGGCAAATCTCACTCTTGGTGAGAAGGTGTCCTCATAGTCTATTCCTTCTTTTTGGGTGTAACCTTTTGCAACAAGCCTAGCTTTGAATTTGTCTATGTTCCTTTCCGTGATTTTTTTCTTGATCTTGAGAACCCACTTGTTCCCAATAGATCTCCCTGTTTGGAGGTAGATCAACTAAGTCCCATACTTTGTTTTTCTTCATCGACTCAATTCTTCCTTCATAGCTTCCATCCACTTACTTGTATTGGACCCGAAATAGCCTCCTTGAACGCGTTTTAGGTTCATCGGATATTTCTGTAAGTGCATTGGTCATATTTATCTCCCTTCAATCTCAAACCGGCGTTTGGGGATATGGCCTCTAACACTCTTACGAGGTTGGGATTGATCAATCATTTGACCAATGCCATTGTTACTAGAATCAGGGTTGATGAAAGTTTCATCTTCGCCTTGTTCATCAGCAGTTATAAGGTTATCAACTTCGTAAAGTTGTATATCCTTATCAACCTCACCCCTCATTGGGTATTGATCCTCTAAGAATCTGACGTTACGTGCTTCTATTTCTGTGACATGCCCTCGAGTATCCCCCCTAGGAAGACATACCCCCTTAGAAGTCTCAATTGTATCTTATAAAGATACACTTCTTTCCAGGAGCACTCAACTTTCCAAATTCTCGATTTTGAGAAGTGACAAAGGCAGCACACCCCCATGGTCTAAGGTAGTTCAAAACGGGTTGTCTACCAGTCCATAGTTCATAGGGTGTTTTGTCAACAGTTTTTGAAGGAACTAGGTTAAGTATGTGCTAAAACCGTTAACAATGCATCACCCCAAAATGAGATAGGCAAGTTAGCACGAGCCATCATAGATCTAACCATATCCAGCGGGGTTCTATTCCTTCTCTCGGAGACACCATTCTGGCTGAGGGGTATAAGGAATAGTTAGTCGCCTAGCTATACCCTTTTTTCACGAGAGTTCCTTAAACTCATCGAAAAGATATTCACGTCAGCGGTCAGTTCTTAAGGCCTTTATTGTCTATCAAGTTGATTCTCAACTAAGTTCTTGTACTTTTTAAAATAGTCCAAGGCCCGATTTGTGAGACATCAAGTACACGGTCCCATACCGCGTGTATAGTCATCCGTGAAGGTAATGAAATACAAAGCCCCATGCCTTCTTTGTTACATTCATTGGTCCACGATGTCCGAGTGAATAAGTTGTAAAGGATAAGTTGCCCTTTGGGCTTTCCCAAAAGGTTTCTTGGTGGCTTTTCCAGCAAGACAACTTTCACAGATTTCCATTTTAACAGAGGTTAAGTTACCTAACAACCCTCCCCTTGCTAAGCGGTCTATCCTACTGTGTCCAATATGTCCTAGTCTAGCATGCCACAATTGGCAACCAACCATTTTAGACATAAAAACTTCAGTTTGTGCTAAGTGTAATGTCATAAAAGAATTCATTAAATAAGCATGACCTATCAATTGTTATTTAAAGATATCTCAAGCGAGTTCTGGGAAAAATTAAACACATAGGATTCTTGAAGTAATTTCAAAACTGATAAAAGATTTCTCCTAATTGAGGGTACAAAGAGTACTTCTTCAATAAGGATGGATCTCCCACTCGCAAAATCCAACCTACAATTGTATGCGTGCCCAAAACATCGGCAACACTTTGGTTTCCCATGTGGACTCTCCGAAGTTCCTTGTGGAAGTTTCAGGAAATCTTCAAATAGGGACCTATCCCGGCTTATGTGTTACGTATCATTGCTGAATCTACAATCCAATATTGTGATGAATCAGATGACAGATGACAATACTTATCACATTGACAAGATCTTAAAGTAAAACTCACCTCGGAGAAGGACATGCCCTAAGCATAGTGTCCCATCGATGACAACGGAAGCATTCAACACTAGTCATGTCTATCGACTTCCTAGGTTTCTTTTCGTGGGTTAGGCTTGGCCTTTTCCTTGCCTTTCCCTTTTCCACTTTTCTTGTTCCAAGGAGCCTTCCTCTTTTGGAGTTGACAACATTTGCTTCAGTTTGAACAACGGGCTTTTCATTGAGAAGCCTTTGTTCCTCAAGTTTCACATTTCCTTTTACTTTGTGCAAAGTTTGTGATCTTGTCGTCATCGTCAAGAGAAGACGAAATTGTTCCCAAGTTTTAGGTAAAGACCTAATGGCGGCTTGAATTTTTTGTTCATTTGACAGACCTCCCCTTGGGCTAACTTCGGCAACCATGTTTCTCATCACGTGCAATGTTGTGTCATAGAGGTATGGGGCAACTTGATAAATTTGTCAAAGCTCATTTGTAGCCTCCTCGGTGTGCGGTAAGTCGTTACCCCCAAGGTCCGCTTTTCTTGCTTCCCATAGCTCTTTTGCCGATCCAAGGCCATCATACCGCATCATGAAGTCATTCCTCATGGTGCCAAGTATGGCAATTCGGGCAACATTATCTTTGCTTGTATACTCATTGTACTTTTTAAGAAGATAATAAGCTTGTGTTAATCCTTCAAATGGGAGGTTACGCTCTTCGTCTCGGTTATTACATCAATGACCTTCCTATCGCGAATTAGCCTAACTTTCCTAGACCAAAGTTAAGTAATTCTTGTCGTTTAACAAGTCCTTTTCAGGTAGCATCGTAAACGGGGATTTTCCATCGGGTGCCATTCTATCAAGTTTGAATTCCAAAAATAAGATACTACGAATAAGAATCATCTCTTAAATTTAAATCTAAGTAATCCACATTTTCACATATGAGATGATCATGATAATCTACTAGCATGATTCTAGCCATTAAATAAAATCAATGCATTTGACTATCAATAACATAGAATATGCAAAAATCTACTACTTAAATTTCCATTTCATAAAATTGTTTCTACAAAAAAAGAGTTTCCTATCTTTCAAAAAACAATGTAGAACTAAACAGAGCTAGTCAACCATGAACATAGAAGCTTCCTGGGTGCCCAGGGGAGTCATCCTCATCCTCACAGTCACTATCAGCCATTCGAAAATTACTAGCCACTTCCTCTGTTTCCCCGTGAGGTGGGAAAATAAACCCTGATGACACATCATATGGATTTGGTTCCTTAGCATCGTCCCATAATCGATGTAGGAGAGATTTAAGTGGTCGAGCCTCATTCCTATCTTGAATAGGATTTGGGGCTCTTTGGTGTATATTCCGGGTGATGGTGGCTCTGTCTCTATCTTATCGATTTCAAGGCGGTAGGCTTCAAAGTTATCCTATATTGCTTTGCGGTCATGCGTTTCTTGGAAGCAGATCTCCCAAGATCCGGGTTCGGTTTTCCTACAAGTTTCGAGTCTATGTGACTTAGGCATTGTGCCTTAGTTTTCATCTGACCGTTGATAGAAAACAAACAATTTTATATTCATGCAATAGTAAAATCCGATTCAAATAATTACTCCATGGTAAAAATAAACATCCTAATGTCAATTTTTAATTGTGGAAAAATACATGTGAAAAAAAAATCCTAAAATTTATAGAGAAATAATCTCAGAAATAAATTTCCATGTAAAAATTTCTAAGAAAAAAATTTCCTAGAAAAAAATTTTCCACTAATTATTTCCCATAAATAATTTATTTTACAAAAAAAATTAAGCAATATCTAATTAATTTTAAACAACCTAATTATTTAAAAATTAATTAAAATATTTTGAAAAAAACGCATTTTTTTCAAAAATTGTAGATCACAAGATCAAAACCGCAAACAAAAGCATGCAAACCATGGAAAACCGCTCGATGCCAATGTAGGATTTTATCGATATCTCATGCATGATTCCTATGATATATACAATTACGTTATACCACATGCATAAAATAGCCAGTGAAACAGTAAGATCGTACCTTAGTCACAAACTTTCAATTTGAAGTTCCAAGCTTTGATCTACGTGGGAGAAGATGTTCTTGACACACTCAAGATCTTCTTCTTCTTAACTTTGCTTGAGTCAAGTTCCAACCAATTTAACGGAAGCAACCTTTTTTTTTTCACGAACCAAGAACCAAGAATCGACAATGGCTAGGGAGGATACCACCTATGGAATCTCCACAAATTCATCGGGCTTCTACTTTAGAAAATGTTGGAGGTCGCCATTAAAGGAGAGAGAGCTTTTCTTGTTGTTCGGATGATTAATATGTGAGAGGTGGGGGTCTATTTATAGAGGTTCCCACCTCCTCAATATGGATAGGATAAGTCCTATACTCATCTAATACCGTGATAGGATAGAGTTATATACTCATCTAATATCGATAGGATAGTCCTATACTTTCATCTAATATCGATAGGATAGAGTTTATATACTCATCTAATATCGATAGGATAGAGTCCTATACTCAGTGGTTTATCCTTATCTTGGTGGGCGTCTATCCAACCTTATTTCCAACAGAAACAAATCAAACTATAGAGGCGTTAGAAGTCGGTATGGAAAAGGGGTGTCGGAAATCCGGGAACCGTGTACGACAACTCGTATATGGCTAGGTACATTCCCAACTCCTGGAATGGCAGCAGCAGCATATGATGTTGCAGCATTTCATCTTAAAGGAGTTGATGCTGTTCTCAACTTCCCGGAATTGATTCCTCAATACCCAGTTCCCAAGTCTAGATCGCCCTCAGATATCCGCACAGCAGCTACTGCAACTGCAGCAATGAGAGTGCACGCAACATCTATTACCCAATCATATTTAGTACAGAGTGGGTCAAGAAATGACTTCGTTGTTGGTGGACTGCATGGAGAGGCATTTGTGGATGAAGAGGCATTGTTTGACATGCCAATGCTGCTGGAAAATATGGCTCAAGGAATGCTGGTCAGCCCTCCAAGAAATAACTTGCTTCCATCTGAAGACTATGTAGAAATTTTGGATGGAGGAAGCTTATGGAACTATTCTTAGCCGCACTTTTGAACCCAATGCATACTGTTCTTAATTGCTAACATGTATGCATACACTGTTCTTAATTGTTAGCATGTATATTGTGATATTGCCTGTGTTCTAAATTTTGGGAGTACTTCAAGCTTGAGAATAATCTTACTTAACAGCAAATCATCAGAACTAAAATGTGTGGACATAAAATGTTTTAAGCATAATCTCTCAACTCTGTTACAGTGTTTGACTATCGCTCGATCCAGGGACTGAGGGATGGAACCGGGATTTTACTCAAGGGGGGGCTATTATGAAGTTGAACTGTAGAATATTTTTTAGAAATGGCGGGGCCAGATGAAGGTACGTATATACTATACTTAGTCACCAGATCGTGAAGCGGGAGCGACAGCGAGAGCGGAAGCGAAAGTGGAGCGTTATAGCGCTAACTACAGAAGCTCCCTATTTGGGAGCGCCTAGGTTATATTCACACACATTATAAAAAACTTGCAGAAATTGTGTAATTATTCTGATTTAATGGGATTTTGTTTTATATAGGTTCTGTTGCAACCACCAAAAATTTACAACTTGGAAATGCATGTCTAAGGCCAGGTGCTCCAAAAGCATTTCCAAAAGAACTTCGCACCAAAAGAATAGAAAGACAACCAACTGTCAAAACTCGAAGGTATCGTCAGCTAACACTAACCACTCTACAAATGTTCAATTTTGTTTCTCCTGCCACAAGTAAAAGGGAATATGTTTCTTTCCTACTTGTGTAATTTACCAGTTCTTGTAACAGTCTTCCCACTTTCCCTTTTCTCCTCTAATGGCATGTTATTTCATGCGGAAGAGATCTCATCTACAATCGATTCTACCTACAGTGATTTGGGTAGTGCAAATTTCGCATCCCTTTGAGTCATCAATCGTTGGAATGTCACTCGTCAATCTTCATTAGAACCTCCTCTCGATCTAGTTATCGACTTATCGAGATTGACCATGCAAACGAATGTGAATCTTATGTTTAAGCTTCTAATGCGGTAGTATAGTGGTTTTTTAAATCATAGTTCAGGGAAAAGTTGAGCTTGTATAGTACAAAACAAAACTGTAGAAAGCTGTATTCTGTTTTTTTCGTGTATATAGCGACTGCGCTTTCGGATATAGTGTGAATAGAAGTGACTGCTAGCGCTCGAGGGTTCGAGATGTCCAGTAGCTAGAGCGCGACCCGCACCCTTCTCTAGCCTAAACAGGGCGCGACCCGCGCCCCATGTTTCTCAAACCACCGAATTGTTTTGTTTCCTATTTTGTAAACTTTATATAAACAATTGTAATCTCTTTAGAATTCAATCAAGTAAATATACACTAAATTGAATTGAATCCTATGGTTCTACATTGTATCAGAGTCAAACCATTGAAATCCGCTGCATTGAATCCTTGAATCTTAAACCCATTATTGAATCCTTAAATCTTAAACCCCTCTCACAAAGTTTTATTTTTTTTATTTTCTTCAAAAACCTAAATCGTTTTTTCCTGCAATAGCTGAATTTGACAATAATTCTCCAAACATCATTCATCACCACTACACCCCACAAGACAACTCAGCGTTCCCAAAAATTGTTCAATTAGATGAGTCCAACTATACTATACCATCTAGGCTCCTCTCATGCGGATGCGGATTGGAGCAAGGGGAAAGCTTGGTTATTTGACTGGCGTAAAGGTTGAACCGCTTATGAATTCGTCCGAATATGAAGTTTGGGCAACAGATAATGAAAAGGTAAAAAACTGACTTATTGATTCTATGGAGATTTCTCTTATGAACCGTTATATTCGTCTTCCTACTGCAAAAGATATTTGGGAGGCTGTGGAGAAGACCTTATATGATGACTCTGATGAAACTCGAATTTTTGAATTGAATACGAAGTGTTTTGAAGCGAAGCAGAATGAGAGACTTATTCCTTCCTATTACAACGAATTGGTGGCTATATTCTAGGAGATTGATCAGAGGGTGACCTCCCAGAATAACAGTGTTGAAGTTGTAGTCCATGAAACGTCCACAATGTCCAGAATACGTGTTCATATGTTTTTACGTGGCCTAGATCAGGAGTATGATCAGGTGCGTGGAGAGATCCTTCGAAAAGAACCTAAATTTTCCTTGGAACAAAGCTATGCTTGCATTCGTAAGGTACAATCTGAGAAACAGGCTATGGGGCGCTCTGTATCAACTGAATCCTCTGTCTTGGCTGTTCATAGCAAGACAACTCCTCCAGTTTTTTCTGGTCCTCCACGCCATCCTAAAGGTAAATCAAATCCTTGGGCAGATAAAAAGTGTGGTGTTTGCTGAGATTTGGGTCATAGCAAGGAGAGATGTTATAAAGTGATTGGTTATCCTGATTGGTGGGACTTCTCGAAGAGGCCACAAAAGAATTTAAGCAAGGCCACCATTGCTAATGTTGTGAATGGAGACAATGCTTCGGCTAGTGTCGTGCAATCAGGTATGAATGGTAAGGTTATTTCGAATAATACATGGATAATTGATTCGGGTGCATCTGACCATATGACAAATGACCCTAACCTTGTGAAAAGTCTTAGACCTTCACCTCAGACTGTTGTTTCTACTGATGATGGTACTTCAACTCCGGTTAGCGGAGAAGGGTCTATTGAGTTATCTAAAACCCTCACTCTTGAATCTGTCTTAGTTGTTCCATCCCTTGCTTATAGCCTATTGTCTGTTTGTCAAATTATCCTCGCACTTGCATGTACTGTGACATTCTATCAATCTTTTTGTGTTTTTAGGACATTCTGACTTGACAGATTCTTAGTTATGGTGTTAGAAAGGGGAAACTGTACTACCTGGACTTGACAGAAACTAGCGAGAAACAAAAGAATTTTCTGGGGCAAGCTAATCAAGTTAATAGGGTCGAGAATGCAAAAGAAGTTGTGTGGTTATGGCATCGTAGGTTAGGTCATCTATCTTTTAGTTATTTGAAGAGGTTGCAACCTTAGTTATTTTCAGTTGTTAGTGAGTCTGAGTTTCATTGTGATATTTGTGAACTGGCCAAGAGCCACCGTATTTCATATTCACCAAGTATTAATAGATGTCCTGTTCTTTTTATGAAAATTCATTCTGATGTTTGGGGTCTTGCCAAAGTTTCTTCATTTTCTGGAGCTAGATATTATGTGACTTTTATTGATGATTGATTTTCATGCGACGTGGGGTGTCGTTCTTGAAAAACAAAAGTGATGTATATGGGATGTTTCTTGATTTTTACAAAATGGTGGCGGCGATATCAACAAATCTATCAGGGTCTTTCAGTCTGATAATGGTGGAGAATTTGTGAATGGCCTCATGTCTGAATTTTGCCTGTTAATTGGAATTCGTCATCAAACCTCCCATTCTGGTACCCCCCAACAAAATGGTTTAGCCGAACGGAAGAACAGGCAGTTGTTGGAGGTTGTTCGTGCTTCCTTGTTTGGCATGAATGTACCTCGATCTTATTGGGGTGAAGTAGTGAAATCAGCAGCCTATGTTATCAACCGTACTCCCTCACGGGTAATTGAGTTCCAGAATCTTTATCAGAAACTCCATACACTTTTGTCCATCTCGTCTATGCCTAACTTGGAGCCTCGGGTGTTTGGATGTACAACTTATGTTCATATCCCACAACCAGAACGAAGTAAACTTGATTCTCGTGCGAAGAAGTGTATTTTTGTGGGTTATGTTGAGTTTCGGAAGGGGTATAGGTGTTATGATCCGATTAATGACAAGATGTATATATCTCTTGATGTCTCATTCCATGAATCAGACCCGTATTACTCAGGAGGAGTTTCCTAGTTTTCCCTTCAGGGGGAGAGTGGCGGTGAAGGCGCGGGAATCCTTATGTCTTTGGAGAATTGGAACACTTAGAGGAACAATTTGAAGTTCCTGAAGCAGAAATTGATCCTATAACAGTAGAGACAGAAGCACAAGATCCGGATGTATCTGAAACTATAGTACACGACATTTCCCCTTCTACATCAATAACTGAAGATCTCGATCAGAATGCTTCGCCTCAGGTACCTCCTATAACCTTTAATGAGTTTGTTGGGGTAGAAAGTCTTGAACCTAGACAATCACAAAGAGCTAGTAAGGGAGTTCCTAAGAAACAATATGAACCAGACATCAAAGCCAATGCTAAATACCCTATAGCTAACTCTATGTCTAATCATAGCCTTTCTGAAACCCATGCACTTGTCATAAATCAATTGTCTACTGTATCTATTCCTAGTAACGTGCAGGATGCTTTGAAAGATTCAAAATGGAAAAAAGCAATGAATGAAGAATTGGAAGCCCTTCAAAAGAATGTAACATGGGAGTAGTTAATATGCCTGTTGGAATGAAGACTATTGGATGTCGTTGGGTGTTTACCGTGAAACTTAATGCAGATGGAACTATTGATAGATATAAGGCGAGATTGGTTGCCAAGGGATACACACAACGTTATGGAATTGATTACGAGGAGACTTTCGCACCTGTAGCGAAAATCAATATAGTCCGGATTTTAATTTCACTTGCAGCAAATAGAGATTAACCCTTGCACCAACTTGATGTGAAGAATGCATTCCTGAATGGGAACTTGGAGGAGGAAGTATACATGGATATGCCTCTAGGTGTGAAGAACCATCCCAAAGATGTGGGAAAAGTGTGTAAACTGAAGAAGGCTTTGTATGGCCTGAAACAATTTCCAAGAGCTTGGTTTGGAAGACTTACACATTCAATGAAAGTTTTTGGGTACAAACAGAGCAATTCTTACCATACCTTGTTTATCAAACACAAGGATGGTAAGATTACAGCTCTAATTGTGTATGTTGATGATATGATCGTTACAGGAGATGATCCGAAGGAAATAAATAAATTGTAGAAGTATTTGTCAAAGGAATTTGAAATGAAGGATCTAGGATAACTGAAGTATTTTCTGGGTATTGAAGTTGCAAGGTCTAAAAAGGGGATTTCACTCTCACAGAGGAAGTATGTCCTTGATTTGCTTGCTGAAATCGGGATGTTGGATTGCAAACCGATGGAGACACCGATTGAGATGAATCACGGGCTCACCATTCATTCTGACCAAGTTCCTACTGATAAAAGCAGGTATTAGCGTCTTGTAGGAAGGTTAATCTATCTATCTCATACTAGACTTGATATTGCTTATGTTGTGAGTGTGGTTAGTCAATTTATGCATTGTCCTAGTGAAGAACATATGGATGTGGTCTTTCGTATCCTGAAGTATTTGAAAAAAGCACCTGGCAAAGGTTAACTATTTGGAAAGTATGATGCATTGGATATTGTTGGATATACAGATGCAGATTGGGCTGGTGATAAAACTGATAGACAGTCCACATCAGGATATTTCACTTTTGTCGGTGGAAATCTTGTCACTTGGTGTAGTAAGAAGCAGAAAGTTGTTGCCAGATCGAGTGGAGAAGCTGAATTTCGAGGTATGGCACAGGGAGTATGTGAATTGTTATGGATTCATACTGTCTTGATGGAATTGGGCTTCGAACTTCAAAAGCCTATGGATTTACATTGTGATAATAAAGCCGCCATTCAAATTGCACATAATCCAGTTCAGCATGATAGGACAAAGCATGTGGAGGTTGATCGTTATTTTATTAAAGAAAATCTTGACAGGAAGGTTATTCGTTTTCCGTTTGTAACCTCTGAGGAGCAATTAGCTGATGTTCTTACCAAAGGTGTATCCCACAAGGTGTTTGACAGCTCACTTGACAAGTTGGGCATGATTGACATCTATGCACCAACTTGAGGGGGAGTGTAGAAAGTTGTATTTTGCTTTCTGTGTATAGGGCGCGACCTATGCCTCAGGGTTTCGAGATGTCCAGTAGCTAGAGCGCGACCCGTGCCCTTCTCTAGCCTAAACAGAGAGCGACCCGCACCCCGTGTTTCTCAAACCACCGAATTGTTTTGTTTCCTATTTTGTAAATTCTATATAAACAATTGTAATTTCTTTAGAATTCAATCAAGTAAATATACACTGAATTGAATTGAATCCTCTGGTTCTACAAAAACTAGTTATAGATGTGAAATTCGTTGAGAGCGTGGTTTCAATGCGGGAGCGAAGAGGTTACATGACGGTTTCTGTGACTAAGAGTATATATAACCTCTGGAATTTAGAATTTAACCTGTGGCGATGCCCACTCTATTGTCATTATGGGTAAATTTATTGAAATAAACATATGCATAAACTTAATATTTCACACCAATTTCTTGAAAATTCGGCAAAGTAATCCTTATTATGACATCTAAATTGAACTTGTTTGTGTCATCATATTGTTATTAAACATTTTGTATTATAAATAACTTCACATGACAATATTCCAATTTAGTTATTTATAAATGTATTCTTTAAAGCATACAACTTAAAACATGTCTAATAAGAAAACAATCAATAGGATTACCAAACAACACTATGAAGTATATATATTGAACAAATAGCAATTTTCACAACAACTACTCGATTGATACTCAACACTAATCATCACTTCTTCTTTTTAATCAATATTTATACATATCTGAAATCCAACTTCCACTTTGGTGCATAATCACAGTATACATGCGCGAGAAATAGAACCTAAAAAAGAAATGAGAGATGGAACACATTCCATTAACAATATAAGAATCGTGATTAGTTAGCACTTCCGTAACCCACTTAATTATTGTCACCTTAATTTGAAAATGAAATTTTGTGAATTCAGCTGCGTGTGTATCCTTAACACTTTGTTCAACATGCATGCAAAGCCAAACAAACTCATATAAGCTGCTCCCAAGTACAATATACTGTTCTCATTTTGGTTTTTCTCACTCTTACCACTTGTTAATTGGTTTGCGGATCTTTGAGTACTCCTCTTTTCAAACAACATCTATACAAAAAGAAATAACATTGTTAATATTTTATAATACAATGTATAAAACATAGTATTATACATTGTAAGATTTGGGTATTATTTGATATTTTTAAACAAAGTTCTAGCATAAGTAAGATCACCATGTTTGGAAATTGCGGAAAATGCTAAAAGTCTAGTTGTAAGGAAGAAAAACAGGTTTGGGGTTAAGTTGGATTTGATAATGTGGGCATGTAATTGTTTGAGTTCAAACATGTTTGTGAATGCAGTTATTGCTTGTGGGATTGTTGAGTTTTGAAGTTGGGCTAGTTTTCTTGTTAGAACAAGTAGATGCCATTTTTTCTTTTGGTGTTTGGTTTTTCAATATGGATTTTTCAATCTGAAGGTATTTATAGGTTTTGGAGATAATGCCTACTCACAAAATATCGGTATATATCGCCAATATATTAATGAATGTGTTGGAAGAATTTACGCCTATTTATAGAAGATTGTAGATATCAAAAATTTCATGGCACTTTGTTAATTTTTTTGTTTGTTAAGAGCCTAGAAGCATTGCCTTAGGAGCAGCATTCAAAATTACTCTACTGAATTGGGAAAACAACGTAGTAATAGTGGAATGCATAAATTAGATTAAAATTTAGACAAAATTTTCTACATAAAAATGATAGGAAACAAACTTTCTTATAGTTTGTTGTACATCCAAGTGAACTAAATAGTTAATTCATAAGAATCTAAAGCAAACCAGGGTCTTGGAAATGAGGAAGACCAGGTAACATTATTTGATCGCTATAAACTGGTTCCTGCAACAGCATGACGTTGTTGAACTGTGCTTGGGCTTGGGCTTGGGGCTTGGGCTTGATGAACTGGGACTTGGAAATCTTGAAATTGGGAAGATCCTTGGAGATCGGCCTGTTGATGGAACGTGATCTGAGCCTGTGTCATGGCCAGCATCTGTTCTGTAGTCTGAATTTCACGCTGTAGTTGTGTAATGATGGCAAGACACCCATAAACTGGATTCTGAATTCGTTCTTGGGCCTCAAATTGCAAAGAATTAACAGCTTCTGATCTTTTCTCTACTTTGAGTTGCTGAAAATTTCATAAAACGTCCTAAATGTTAGTTACTGTTTATTTATTTTCTAACCATCTATTCTAAGCGTTAAGGCACATAATAATACTGATGATATTATAAGTTGCCAATAAAATAAGTGTGCGCATACGCACACGCCGGCAGTCGTACTCGTACTAATGATATGAATACTACACGTCTAAATTTATTAGCTACGTTGTCTGAGTTTTGCGATTTTAGTTTGTTGTGAACTTAAAATCCGATTAAGTTGTGAAAAGAAACAGTGACCCTACTTTGAAATTTTTACTGGGGAGTTTGATGAGATAAGTCGATCAGATTTGTTTCAAGTGATATCTAAAGTTAGTTACCAAACAAAAAGTTATATCTAAAGTTCTAAACTCATTTAAACAACTTATAAACTCGCAATCAGTGGCATTCTAGGTCAGGCACTCACGCACAGATTCATTTCAACTCCTCCTAGCTAGATATAGATCGAGCGGCATGAAAGTTAGTTAGCTAGTGGTATTAGGATAGTTAGTACTTGAGTTCTTTCTTTTTTTCCGATTGGAATGTCTTTCTGTTCATTAAAATATCTCACATATAAGCTGTAATTAATAGTCAATAAGTTCTTACATTACAATAAGTCTCTTAATTAGCATTAATAAACAGTTACATAAGCATTGGGTATTTTGATTAAGAATGATAGACTTATTAATTATTTATACTGGAAATTCACTCAGTTAAATATTTCATTGTTAGAAAGTAGTTTATTCTTACCTTGAGCATTTTGCCAACGTTGCTGGCACCATATATTTTGTGAACACAAGCAAATCTTTGTGGATCACTGGGTGGAAAATATGGAGCAAATATGCAATCTGAAGGACATCTTCTTCTTAGATACTTGCAAGCTGCACATCGAGTAGGTATCATGGTTTATTTTATCTAAAATATACCTTGAAGATACGAAAAGGCAAGATTTTCTCAAAAAAAATCTGCAGCTTTGAGGAAGATCATCTAATGGAGATTTTAATTACCAATTACTTAAGCTTTAAAAGATTTAAATCTTTGGTGTGAGGTTCAATTGTAGACTAATCATAGTAAGTACTTCAACGGCTAGTAATTCTACAAAGGTAAGTTGATGTGATGTCTTCAATGTTTCCAATTAAGCACAATTTGTATTTGAGGGAGCAATTGGACTAACTTGCTCTCGCATAGAAATTTAAAGAAATCAACCCACCAAGGTCTGGCCTGTTAACTATAACCTGAGCCCATCTGAACTTGCTTGTAAGTTGTAAATCTGAAGCCTAATTTTGTGTTAGCTTACTGGATTATATATGTCAATAGAGAATTAGAGATACTTGTTCAAGAAATTGGGTGGTATTATTTGCAACAATTAAGTTCTGAACGTAACTATATAGAATGATAAAACGGAAGAAAAAGCACGAGCAAATATTAGGAAGCTCGTGGTGCTTAGAAGCAGTAGAGATTTGATTTTGCAGTCCAAATAGCACTAGAAATTCAATATGCACACGTTCTTCAGTCTGGCCATTCCATGAGATAGATGGGACACCAACTGAATTTCAATTTTGATACGATGTTAACAAATTTTGGAGACAAAAATTGTAGGCTGAAATCCTGAAAAGACCGTTCAACGTTCACGCACGAATGGATCTGTGACTCCAATCAATGCCAAGAACATAATATGGCCCATCATTGCCATCAATGGGATCTAAATCAATTGGACGGTTGTTATGGGCCCTAACTTTGTTGTATACCAAACACAAAGTTTTAAGAAAAAATTTGTAAAAGAAACTCTAATTGAAAACCTATATAAGGTTGCACGATCATTCTACAGTCCTCGTCAAGAAAATTGAGTGCAATTGCACTGGGCTGAAGTGTGGTTTAACTCAATATGAAAGTGATCTGAAGAACCTCTCAAGAGCTTAATACGGCGCGAAATTTCCAAAACGTTCACTAACACTTCGATGGGTGGATCAAATGGGCAAATTACTGGAAAATCAAACTATAGAGGCGTTAGAAGTCGGTATGGAAAATGGGTGTCGGAAATCCGGGAACCGCGTACAACAACACGTATATGGTTAGGTACATTCCCAACTCCTGAAATGGCAGCAGCAGCATATGATGTTGCAGCATTTCATCTTAAAGGAGCTGATGCTGTTCTCAACTTCCCGGAATTGATTCCTCAATACCCAGTTCCCAAGTCTAGATCGCCCTCAGATATCCGCACAGCAGCTACTGCAGCTGCAGCAATGAGAGTGCACCCAACATCTAGTACCGAATCATATTTAGTACAGAGTGGTTCAAGAAATGACTTCGGTGTTGGCGGACTGCATGGAGAGGCATTTGTGGATGAAGAGGCATTGTTTGACATGCCAATGCTGCTGGAAAATATGGCTCAAGGAATGCTGGTCAGCCCTCCAAGAAATAACTTGTTTCCATCTGAAGACTATGTAGAAATTTTGGATGGAGGAAGCTTATGGAACTATTCTCAACAGTACTTTTGAACCCAATGCATACTGTACTTAACCGCTAACATGTATGCATACACTCGATCTTCTTATATTGTGATATTGCCAGTGTTCTAAATTTTGGGAGTGTTTCAACCTTGAGAATATTCTTACATAACAGCATATCATCAGAACTAAAATGGGTGGACATAAAATGTTTTAAGCATGGCCCTATCCTAATTAAGTCTCCATAGAACTGTGCAAGTATTCTATATACATAGGGCGCTATTAGAATGCTACTGAGGGCAACTGTATTTCAGTGGACTCTGTCGTCAAAGAGTCTATACCAGGCACTGTCATAAAATACAGGTAGACATGCAAGCATCAACCCCGTAGGAATATATACCCACACTCCCGAATATTAACACCTGACGAAAGATTAAGTACAGTCTCAGGCTACTTTATTTAAAATCGAAACAGGGAGCACAACAAACTAACACTGGTCATAATGTTAAATTTGGTTAATTTATGTAAGTTAGGTGACTTGCTGGCTACACGTGCTTCGTATTCAACCCCGACCGGCCGACCATACCTTTGGACGGATATTTAAGCAATTGGGACAATTATTCCAATCGTTCACCTAATACCATTACCAACTTGCGTTGGGATACCCTACTGTCATGATGGGCGTAGCATACGATAGACGTATCAAAGGCATAACCAGGTAACCAGAGGCACAGATGCACACTTATTATGTCAATGGCGTAGTCCCTGGTTATTCAATTTGTAGTTAGTACCGGAGTGGATCGGATTTCTTCACTCGCACAATGTTCATATACATAGTCATAACTAGAGACAGTTCGTGCTAGCTTGTAAATTAGTTAGAACGTTTTCCCTACACTATGGGCACGATAAAGGATTACAGCAGTGCCAATTTAGATCTAATACATGGGAGATCGTAAGTAATAATCACATTGAATTGTTGAGAGGGTGCGTCATGGAAATAAAATTAGAGGCAACAATATGCATGTAACCTTCTAGCCATGTAGGGTAGCTAATAATCAAAATGGGGATCAAATAATCTGCAGATAAACCTTTCTGCTGAAAAAGACGAGACTAAAGTACTTTTTTCAGCATATAGAGAACTGAAACCAGCGTTTATAATGACTGGAGAAGGGTGGACCGATATTGGCCATGGAAGCAAAAAAGTAATATCAAAAAACTAGTCTTTGGTCATAGCCTCGCTCTCATAGATGGAAGTATGGAACATTGGAAATACATACTTTTCTCCTAACAAGACAAGAGCAAAAGAGATAAGTTTGACCGCCGAAATACAAGCCATGGCTAGGCCAGGCCAGGCCGACAGTCCTCGCATCATCATACTCATTCCCATCTCTTTCTCTGACTACTAAAGAAGAAAAGAGTTTCTTAAACCTACCGCATTGTAATCTGTAAGTGATCAATATATCAGCAGATATATGTTGTTGCATGAAATTTCACATCTCGCGAATCACAAAATTAGTACATAAGTACTGGAGAAGAGATGCTCATAACAAGGTTGGACCTCAAAATGATAGGTAGTGGGTAGTGGGTATCATAAATTTAGGCTCAATCACTCAAATTGGAAAATAATTATGGCTACAGTACCAGATTAGTTATATTTAAAGTTCCAAAACAAATCAATTGGGTTAGTGTAAGCAATTACTAATCTAAAACATTTTATTATTATTATTATTTTTTAATAATAATTATATTTAGAATAATAATTTTTTTTCACTATATTTATTTTTAATAATAATTTTCTTCCTCCCAAATACAAGAAATATGATATTTGGAATTGTAAACCCAATATTTCATATTGTTTTTACATCTATATAGGGTACGACAAATACCAAAATTTTGTACTAAACTTTCACGGCTTCACATGCAATATCAATTCAAATGCACATGCATACACTAGTCTACGTGTGTTTTTCTTTATACTTTGCACATGCATAATGTTAATTCTCCACTCTCTTTATTTCAAACTAGAATGGTGCACGTGCTAGTGCTACGCACGTTTTTCTATCTCCTCTCATCCTACCATTTATCTCTCTTACACATGTCCACCAAAAGCCCAACAATTTCTCTTTCTCTCTTTTAGATAGGGTTAAATTAGGTAAATAACTAAAAAATAGAGGGCAAATAACAACTGACAAAGTAACCAAGAGATACATAAAAAATATTAAAACACTATTGTCCCACTATAGATGAGAGGTGCGATCTTTAAAGTATTTTAGATAGGTAATTCTTTGATTTTTTTTATACTTAGAACTCCAAAATTAATATTTTTGGCTTCTAAGCATCGCACCGCAAGAATATACATGACAAATACCAAATTTTAATTTTGTTTCAAACATTCACATGTATACTGGTGTATACATATGTTTTTCTTTCTACATTGCACTTACATAACATTAGTTCTTCACTCTGCTTATTCCTAGTATGTAATACTTTAATTTTTATTCTATTTAATTAAGACTCCAAAATCCTATTAGCTTCTAAGTTTCGCGCTGCCCTGCGCATATACATGACAAAGACCAAAATTATGTACTAAACATTCATATGAATACACTAGTTTGGTTTTCTTTCATCAGTATGCATCTCTAATTCATCATTATGCATGTATGTAACAAACATGTAAACATCACTAAACATGTGTGTAACACACATGCACCGCATGCAGTGGCGGAGCCAGGGGGGCCCAGCATACACCCTGGCGTACCCTCACTTTGTCTAAAAAAAAAAAAAAAAAAAAACTATAGTTATCAACTGTTAAGCTGGTAAGAAAAAAAAAAAAAAAAAAAGAAAAGAAAAGTGGCGTGTGTTGACTGTGTTTGTGAGAAAGAAACCCAAAAAGAATGTGTGCAGATGTCACGTGATGTAATTGGTAAGAGACAAAAAAAGAAAAAGAAAAGTGGGCGTGTGTTCACAAGAAAGGAAACCAAAAAGAATGTGCTGACGTCACCTAATGTACTTGATATACCAATTTGACTCGGTTTAAACAAATCATACAAAAAAAAAAAACAAATAAAAAACCCAATAGTACTTGTGTTTCTTTTATCTCGTATTTACCCACCCATATATAAACCCAAACAGAAACCATCTTGTATCTATTAAAAAAAAATAGAAAGAAAAAAACCCCCTCACCTACTCTACTTCTCTTCTCCTCCATTCTCTATTACTCTATATTAAAATTTAAGTATTCTACTTTTCTACCCAAACAAACAATTTTACACCTACCGGTTTTGTGTGGAGGTAATTAGGTAACCCTTATATTATTTAATTTTTTTTGTCTTCTTTTTTGTATTTATTCCTAAACTATATTATTTAGATTTTTATATGTTTGTGATTATTATTTTATTTTGTGAACATTATTGATGGTTTATTTTAATTAGGTGCAATTTCAATTAAATTGATTGGTGGTTTATTTTAATTGTTTAAATAGCTATGCTAAAGTATTTGATCAAAGAAAAGTCGTTGTTGCTCAACCAACAACTAGTAACACGGATCATGTTGTTAGTGTTGAAGTATGATCCTCTTCAAAGCGAAGTCACCAAGAAACTGAGGAAGGTGGTGTTGAACAACCTACGTCAAAGCGGGTTCAACATGGAAATCGTGAAGAATTTGACTTGTCTAGTCTTCCGGGAGACCCTGGATTGAGGAACAAGATTTCAGATTATCATCATAATGATCGTGATTCAGTGAGAAGAACATATTTGCTTAGGGGTCCTTGCCAGCCTAATCATACTTTTCCTCCAAGGACAATAGGCAAGAGGAACCGTCGCTTTCGGAAAGAGTGGTATGAAGAGTTTAGTTGGTTGGAATATAGTACTCACAAAGATGCCGCGTTTTGTCACTATTGTTATCTCTTTAAATCTGATCAGGCCGGGGGCACAAGGAGGCGGAGATGTTTTTTTCTTACAAGGGTTTACTAATTGGAAAAGGAAAACCAAATTAAAAAGAGCATGTTGGAGGACCAAATAGTGCTCATAATATTGCTTATAGAGGCAGCACGGGCATTGCTAAATCAAGAGCAACATATCGAAACATTTCTTGAGAGACAATCGACCAAGTTGAAGGGATTATCGAATACATCTAACCGCAATAACCGATTGTATTAGGTTTCTTTTGAGACAAGGTTTAGCTTTCCGTAGCCATGATGAATCAGAGGAGTCGATCAGTAAAGGCAATTTTCTTGAACTTATACGATTTTTAAAAGATCATAACGAAGTCATTAAGAACGTTCTTGATAATGCTTCTAAAAATCGGAAATTCACCTCGCCTGATATACAAAAAGAGATTGTGAATGCAGCTGCTGTGGAAACTACAAATGCTATTTTAAAGGATTATGGAAATTCATTGTTTGCTATTTTAGTTGATGAAGCACGTGATATATCAATTAAAGAGCAAATGGCAGTTGTTTTGCGTTATGTCGACAAGAAAGGTTGCGTGATTGAGAGATTTTTTGGAGTTGTGCATGTTAAGGAAACTAGTGCAGTAACACTTAAAAAGGCAATTGATGAGTTGTTCTCTAAGCATGGGTTAAGCATATCTAGATTTGTGTGGACAAAGGGTATGATGGGGCCAGTAATATGCAAGGTGATTTGAATGACCTAAAAACACTTATAATGAAAGAGAATGAGTCTGCATTTTATGTTTATTGTTTCGCTCATCAGCTTTAGTTAGCCCTTGTATCAGTTGCAAAGAACCATAAGTCAATTGCTAACCTTTTAGTGTTCTCTCTAATGTGGTAAAATCTTGTTGGAGCATCATGTAAGTTTACGAGATATGTTCTGTGAAGCAATGAAGGCTAGAGTTGTTGCGCGCTTTACAAAGCGGAGAAATTTCAAGTGGTAAAGGGTTGAATCAAGAGACTAATCTTAAACGATCTGGTGACACTCGATGGGGCTCACACTATTATACACTTCTTGGCATGATAAACAGTTATGGTTCAGTACTTGATGTGCTTGATAATATAGCGGAAGATGGTTCAAGCTCGGAACAAAGAGGTGAGGCTTACAGATTATTGAGTTCAGTGCAGTCTTTTGAATTTATCTTAAATTTGCATTTGATGAAAGAGATACTAGGAATTAGCAATGATTTGTCAAAGGCTTTGCAACGTGAAGACCAAGACATTGTCAATGCTATGGCTCTTGTTAAAATAACAAAGGTACGCTTACAGACGATGAGAGATGATGGGTGGGATAGTCTCCTGGTTGAAGTTTCTGCACTATGTACCAAACATGATGTGGTTATTCCAAATATGAAAGAGAGGTATGTGGCTCAAGGGAGGTCTCGACGAAGAGAGGAAGGAAGCACCAATTTACATTACTATCGTGTTGGATTATTCTATCACTGTATTGATTTGCAACTTCAAGAGTTAAACGACCGGTTTAATGAAGCAAACACAGAATTACTTCTTTGCATGGCATGTCTTGATCCTTGTGAGTCGTTTGCTGCTTTCGATAAGCAAAAGTTGATCCATTTTGCTCGACTTTATCCCGATGATTTTTCATAAATATATCAAATGGAATTAGCGGATCAGCTTGAGAATTATATCATTGATGTGCGTTCCGATACTAAGTTTGGTAAAGTAAATGGAATTAGTAGCCTAGCCAAAATAATGGTTGAGACAAAGAAAGACATTGTGTACCCACTTGTGTATTTGTTGATTAAGTTGGCGCTGATTTTACCTGTTGCTACTGCTACTGTGGATGGAGAAGGCATTTTCTGATATGAATATTATAAAGAATCGTCTGCGCAATCGGATGGCGGATGAATGGTTGAATGATTGTTTAATAACATACATTGAAAAAGAAGTTTTTGATAGCATTGATACCGAGTTGATCTTACAACGCTTCCAAAAGATGAAGAAGGATGACAAAAAAGAAAGACGCCGAAGACAACTATGAATAAGTATATATTTGTTTAGATTGAATTATTTTTTCTTTTCTTATTTTTTTTTATATTACATTTATTGCAATTATTTTATATGATTTTTTTATGTTCTAAATATACTTATTTTGTGATCGGATTTGAATTTTTAGTTAAAAAAAAATTAGCGTGTTTTTTTTTTAATGCTTGGTTTATGGGTGGCTCACCTTCACTTACATTCCTGGCTACGCCACTGACCGCATGTATATACCAAACATACACATGTAAACACTACTATGCATATATACACCACACATGCATACATTATTATGTATGTATACTAGGGGTGGGCAATGGGCCGGGTCGAGCTTGCCCGGCCCTAAACATTTAAAGCCCTTCAAATATTAGGGTCGGGTCGGCCCGGCCCTAAAGTCAACATAAGGTCGGGTCGGGCCGGGTCACAAGTCTAAACCTCAAGCCCTTACCCTACCCTAAGCCCTCTTTAAAGGCTTTAGGGCCGGGCTTTAGGGCCGGGCCTATATATTTTTTTTTTTTAACTACATCGGTTTTAAAACTCATTTATATTATAAAATGTACAATAATCTACAAACTCAAAGTCCAACCAATCAAGTAATAATCATGTATAAGTCCAAAATTTAAAATGCACATCCACAATCTAATGAACTCAAGTACATCGAGAGTTCGGAATTTGTTCTTCCTTGTACTCAAACCTCACTAAAATTATATTTTAAATTGAAATACATAGACAAATAATTATATTATCATTTTAAAGGAAGAAGTAATAGATATAAAGAAGAAACATAATAGTTTTGGTTAAGGGTCATGGAAGTTGTTAAACTATTTGTAATATAATAAATTATTTCTATAATAGATTTAAACAAATATAATATTACATTTCTTCTAATTTAAAAGTGATTCAAGCTTTGTATATGGAAATGAAAATATTGGCTTTTGAACAAGTGATGGAGAAAGGTTTGAGATTACAAATGTCATTTTTCTGACAAAAGTTGTTTTTTGGTTTCTATGTTACAAATGTCTGCTCTGTATTTTGCTTTAATGGTGTGGAAGGAAATCTTTAGTTTTAGACTTGGCTTGGATGTGAATAAAAATATAATTTATAAGAAATAAGTGAGAAAAGAAATTGAGAATAATAAGTTATGGACTTTGACTTGATGATCAAAGGAATAAAGTCTTATTTTTTTATTAAAGGCTAGTGCTTTCATTGTTCTTCATGGCTATTAAGTTGACAAGTTTTGTTATATAAGACAAGTTATTGGAAGTATTACCCTTGGGTGTAAGTGATAAATTACAATGAACAATGTTATTTTAATTGAAAATATTTAACAAAAGAGTTGGACAATTATGGTATGTGTATTTATAGTGAAAGTGTGAAACAGGCGGTTTAGGGCTTGGTTAGGGTCGGACTAATGAATTTGAATTAGGGTCGGGCCTATGTTTTAGAATCTTAGCCCTAGCCCCTGCCTAGAAGGCATTAGGGCCGGCCCACCACCTAAACTCTGTGAGGGCTTTAGTTGTGAGGGTTTTATAGGGCTTAGGGTCGGGTCGGTCAGGGCCGAGTTAGGGTCGTTAGGGCCAAATTCACACCCCTAATGTATACAACATACATACAAACACCATTATGTATATATATTCACATGTAAAATTGTATTTTAAATTATTATATTTATTTTTTGAAATTTTAGTTGTTTCAAAAATTATGTTTAATTTCCAAATATTTCAAATATATGTTGATATTTAATATATTGGTTTATTATTTTTTGTGATTTTTTTTTTGTATTTTTCATTTATTATTATTATTATTATTATTTGTAAACTTTTTAAAAATTTATAGAAAGAGGTGAGAGGAGATAGTGAGAATGAGAGGACATGACGAGAGAGAGAGTGAGAAAAACGTGTCTAATCAATGTTTTGAAAATCGAACCGGTGATTGAACCAATTTTTTATTAAAATAGTTCAACCATGGTTCGACTCGGTCGGACCGATTGATGTTTATTTAGCAATTTTTTTTAATAATTAAAATAATAAAATGAATAGATACATGTTTTAATTCAATATTAATTGGTATTATATATCAAAATGAATTTTTTATACAAGAAGTCAAGAAACACATAGTAGTATGTTGAAGCTGAACCGGTTCACCGGTTCAACTACGGTTTAAATTTAAACCGATAGTCCAACCAAAAACTCAAATTATATCTGACCCGAACTGAATATTTACCGGTTCCAATCAGACCCCGGTTCAACCACCAGTCCAGTCCGGTTTTCTAAACACTGTGTCTAAGGCTACAAGTGTGTTTTTTTGTTTTACATTAAATTACTTAAAGGGACAAAACTATTTCTTTATGTTTTTTGTCCTGGAACCGTAAATCCCAACCGCACTTGCTTATAGTCATAATTCCCACCAAATTCTTTTCTATGGGCCATTGGCTTAAATGCAGTAATGGGCTCAAGTAATCCTCGTCAAGCTTTGGAGTATAAGTTAAGGGCTTAAGGCAACTGTTGGATGCCCAATATATGGCTGATACTCATTTTGGGCCGGCAGTTTAGAGCATTCCCAATATAGGTGAAAAAGAGGGGAATGTGAAAATTTTCACTTCCATTTGGTTCAAAATCAATGCCCAATGCAAAGGTGAAAAAGATAGCGACTATTTTTCCAAGTCATTTCCAGGGTGAAACCTTCAACCAAGATAGTGGTTGACTTGTGAACTTCGGACAGGATGTTGGATTCCGTCTTGTGTGTCTTTTTTTAAAAAAATGGGGGTTTTTTTTTTCGGACGGAATGTTTCATTTCGTTTATAGCGTTTTTTTTATTTTTACGTCCAGACAAAATCTAACATTCCGTCCGAGAATATTTTTCATCTTTGCATTGGGCAGTTTCACCTTGCTTTTCACCAAAACGGTGATAAGGAAAAACTGCCTATGTGGAGGTGATAAGTGGCGTGTGTTGACTGTGTTTGTGAGAAAGAAAACCAAAAAGAATGTGTGCTGATGTCACGTGATGTAATTGGTAAGAGACAAAAAAAGAAAAAGAAAAGTGGGCGTGTGTTCACAAGAAAGGAAACCAAAAAGAATGTGCTGACGTCACCTACTGTACTTGATATACCAATTTGACTCGGTTTAAACAAATCGTACAAAAAAAAAACAAATAAAAAACCCAATAGTACTTGTGTTTCTTTTATCTCGTATTTACCCACCCATATATAAACCCAAACAGAAACCATCTTGTATTTATTAAAAAAAAATAGAAAGAAAAAAACCCCCTCACCTACTCTACTTCTCTTCTCCTCCATTCTCTATTACTCTATATTAAAATTTAAGTATTCTACTTTTCTACCCAAACAAACAATTTTACACCTACCGGTTTTGTGGAGGTAATTAGGTAACCCTTATATTATTTAATTTTTTGTCTTCTTTTTGTATTTATTCCTAAACTATATTATTTAGATTTTTATATGTTTGTGATTATTATTTTATTTTGTGAACATTATTGATGGTTTATTTTAATTCGTGCAATTTCAATTAAATTGATTGGTGGTTTATTTTAATTGTTTAAATAGCTATGCTAAAGTATTTGATCAAAGAAAAGTCGTTGCCCGCTCAACCAACTAGTAAAATGAGATCATGTTGTTAGTGTTGAAGTAGGATCCTCTTCAAAGCGAAGTCACCAAGAAACTGAGGAAGGTGGTGTTGAACAACCTACGTCAAAGCGGGTTCAACATGGAAATCGAGAAGAACTTGACTTGTCTAGTCTTCCGGGAGACCCTGGATTGAGGAACAAGATTTCAGATTATCATCCTAATGATCATGATTCAAATGAGAAGAACATATTTGCTTAGGGGTCCTTGCAAATTTAATCATAATTTTCCTCCAAGGACAATAGGCAAAGAGGAACCGCCGGAAAGAGTGGTATGAAGAGTTTAGTTGGTTGGAATATAGTACTCACAAAGATGCCGCGTTTTGTCACTATTGTTATCTCTTTTAAATCGATCGGGGGCACAAAGGAGGCGGAGATTTTTTTCTTACAAGGGGTTTACTAATTGGGAAAGGAAAACCAAATTAAAAGAGCATGTTGGAGGACCAAATAGTGCTCATAATATTGCTTATAGGGCAGCACGGGCATTGCTAAATCAAGAGCAACATATCGAAACATTTCTTGAGAGACAATCTGACCAAGTTCGAAGGGATTATCGAATACATCTAACTGCAATAACTGATTGTATTAGGTTTCTTTTGAGACAAGGTTTAGCTTTCCGTGGCCATGATGAATCAGAGGAGTCGATCAGTAAAGGCAATTTTCTTGAACTTATACGATTTTTAAAAGATCATAACGAAGTCATTAAGAACGTTCTTGATAATGCTTCTAAAAATCAAAAATTCACCTCGCCTGATATACAAAAAGAGATTGTGAATGCAGCTTGTGTGGAAACTACAAATGCTATTTTAAAGGATTATGGAAATTCATTGTTTGCTATTTTAGTTGATGAAGCACGCGGATATATCAATTAAAGAGCAAATGGCGGTTGTTTTGCGTTATGTCGACAAGAAAGGTTGCGTGATTGAGAGATTTTTTGGAGTTGTGCATGTTAAGGAAACTAGTGCAGTAACACTTAAAAAGGCAATTGATGAGTTGTTCTCTAAACATGGGTTAAGCATATCTAGACTGTGTGGACAAGGGTATGATGGGGCCAACAATATGCAAGGTGATTTGAATGGCCTAAAAACACTTATAATGAAAGAGAATGAGTCTGTATTTTATGTTCATTGTTTCGCTCATCAGCTTCAGTTAGCCCTTGTATCCGTTGCAAAGAACCATGAGTCAATTGCTAACCTTTTTAGTGTTCTCTCTAATGTGGTAAATACTGTTGGAGCATCATGTAAGCGGCGAGAGATATGTTACTGAAGCAATGAAGGCTAGAGTTGTTGCAGCCTTTACAAAGCGGAGAAATTTCAAGTGGTAAAGGGTTGAATCAAGAGACTAATCTTAAACGATCTGGTGACACTCGATGGGGCTCACACTATTATACACTTCTTGGCATGATAAACAGTTATGGTTCAGTACTTGATGTGCTTGATAATATAGCGGAAGATGGTTCAAGCTCGGAACAAAGAGGTGAGGTTTACAGATTATTGAGTTCAGTGCAGTCTTTTGAATTTATCTTAAATTTGCATTTGATGAAAGAGATACTAGGAATTAGCAATGATTTGTCAAAGGCTTTGCAACGTGAAGACCAAGACATTGTCAATGCTATGGCTCTTGTTAAAATAACAAAGGTACGCTTACAGACGATGAGAGATGATGGGTGGGATAGTCTCCTGGTTGAAGTTTCTGCACTATGTACCAAACATGATGTGGTTATTCCAAATATGAAAGAGAGGTATGTAGCTCAAGGGAGGTCTCGACGAAGAGCGGAAGGAAGCACCAATTTACATTACTATCGTGTTGGATTATTCTATCACTGTATTGATTTGCAACTTCAAGAGTTAAACGACCGGTTTAATGAAGCAAACACAGAATTACTTCTTTGCATGGCATGTCTTGATCCTTGTGAGTCGTTTGCTGCTTTCGATAAGCAAAAGTTGATCCATTTTGCTCGACTTTATCCCGATGATTTTTCAGAAATATATCAGATGGAATTAGCGGATCAGCTTGAGAATTATATCATTGATGTGCGTTTCGATACTAAGTTTGGTAAAGTAAATGGAATTAGTAGCCTAGCCAAAATAATGGTTGAGACAAAGAAAGACATTGTGTACCCACTTGTGTATTTGTTGATTAAGTTGGCACTGATTTTACCTGTTGCTACTGCTACTGTGGATGGAGAGGGCACTTTCTGATATGAATATCATAAAGAATCGTCTGCGCAATCGGATGGCGGATGAATGGTTGAATGATTGTTTAATAACATACATTGAAAAAGAAGTTTTTGATAGCATTGATACCGAGTTGATCTTACAACGCTTCCAAAAGATGAAGAAGGATGACAAAAAAGAAAGACGCCGAAGACAACTATGAATAAGTATATATTTGTTTAGATTGAATTATTTTTTCTTTTCTTATTTTTTTTATATTACATTTATTGCAATTATTTTATATGATTTTTTTATGTTCTAAATATACTTATTTTGTGATCGGATTTGAATTTTTAGTTAAAAAAAAATTAGCGTGTTTTTTTTTTAATGCTTGGTTTATGGGTGGCTCACCCTCACTTACATTCCTAGCTACGCCACTGACCGCATGTATATACCAAACATACACATGTAAACACTACTATGCATATATACACCACACATGCATACATTATTATGTATGTATACTATGGGTGGGCAATGGGCCGGGTCGAGCTAGTTCGGCCCTAAACATTTAAAGCCCTTCAAATATGGCCCTAAAGTCAACATAGGGTCGGGTCGGGCCGGGTCACAAGTCTAAACCTCAAGCCCTTACCCTACCCTAAGCCCTCTTTAAAGGCTTTAGGGCCGGGCCTATATATTTTCTTTTTTTTTACTACATCAGTTTTAAAACTCATTTATATTATAAAAATGTACAATAATCTACAAACTCAAAGTCCAACCAATCTAGTAATAATCATGTATAAGTCCAAAAATTTAAAATGCACATCCACAATCTAATGAACTGAAGTACATCGAGAGTTCGGAATTTGTTCTTCCTTGTACTCAAACCTCACTAAAATTATATTTTAAATTGAAATACATAGACAAATAATTATATTATCATTTTAAAGGAAGAAGTAATAGATATAAAGAAGAAACATAATAGTTTTGGTTAAGGATCATGGAAGTTGTTAAACTATTTGTAATATCATAAATTATTTCTATAATAGATTTAAACAAATATAATATTACATTTCTTCTAATTTAAAAGTGATTCAAGCTTTGTATATGGAAATGAAAATATTGGCTTTTGAACAAGTGATGGAGAAAGGTTTGAGATTACAAATGTCATTTTTCTGACAAAAGTTGTTTTTTGGTTTCTATGTTACAAATGTCTACTCTGTATTTTGCTTTAATGGTGTGGAAGGAAATCTTTAGTTTTAGACTTGGCTTGGATGTAAATAAAAATATAATTTATAAGAAATAAGTGAGAAAAGAAATTGAGAATAATAAGTTATGGACTTTGACTTGATGATCAAAGGAATAAAGTCTTATTTTTTATTAGGCTAATGCTCATTGTTCTTCATGGCTGTTAAGTTGACAAGTTTTTGTTATATAAGACAAGTTATTGGAAGTACCCTTGGGTGTAAGTGATAAATTACAAAGGACAAAGTTATTTTAATTGAAAATATTTAACAAAGAGTTGGACAATTATGGTATGTGTATTTATAGTGAAAGTGTGAAACAGGGCCGGTTTGGGCTTGGTTAGGGTCGGGCTAATGAGGGCTGAATTAGGGTCGGGCCTATGTTTTAGAATCTTAGCCCTAGCCTGCCCTAGAAGGCATTAGAGCCGGTTGGCCCTCGCCCCCCTAAACTCTGAGGGGTTTTTTAGGGTTTTAGGGGCTTAGGGGGTCGGTCCGAAGTTAGGGGTCATTAGGGCCAAATTCCCACCCCTAATGTATACAACATACATACAAACACCATTATGTATATATATTCACATGTAAAATTGTATTTTAAATTATTATATTTATTTTTTGAAATTTTAGTTGTTTCAAAAATTATGTTTAATTTCCAAATATTTCAAATATATGTTGATATTTAATATATTGGTTTATTATTTTTTGTGATTTTTTTTTTTGTATTTTTCATTTATTATTATTATTATTATTTTTTTTTTGTAAACTTTTTAAAAATTTATAGAAAGAGGTGAGAGGAGATAGTGAGAATGAGAGGACATGACGAGAGAGAGTGAGAAAAACGTGTCTAATCAATGTTTTGAAAACCGAACTGGTGATTGAACCGATTTTTTATTAAAATAGTTCAACCATGATTCGACTCGGTCGGACCGATTGATGTTTATTTAGCAATTTTTTTAATAATTACAATAATAAAATGAATAGATACATGTTTTAATTCAATATTAATTGGTATTATATATCAAAATAAATTTTTTATACAAGAAGTCAAGAAACACATAGTAGTATGTTGAAGTCGAACCGTTCGGCGGTTCAACTACTGATTTAAATTTAAACCGATAGTCCAACCAAAAACTCAAATTATATCGACCCGAATCAATATTTACGGTTCCAATCGGACCCGGTTCAACCACCAGTCAAAGTCCGGTTTTCTAAACACTGTGTCTAATGCTACAAGTGTGTTTTTTTGTTTTACATTAAATTACTTAAAGGGACAAAACTATTTCTTTATGTTTTTTGTCCTGGAACCGTAAATCCCAACCGCACTTGCTTAGAGTCATAATTCCCACCAAATTCTTTTCTATGGGCCATTGGCTTAAATGCAGTAATGGGCTCAAGTAATCCTCGTCAAGCTTTGGAGTATAAGTTAAGGGCTTAAGGCAACTGTTGGATGCCCAATATATGGCTGATACTCATTTTGGGCCGGCAGTTTAGAGCATTCTCAATATAGGTGAAAAAGAGGGGAATGTGAAAATTTTCACCTCCATTTGGTTCAAAATCAATGCCCAATGCAAAGGTGAAAAAGATAGCGACTATTTTTCCAAGTCATTTCCAGGGTGAAACCTTCAACCAAGATAGTGGTTGACTTGTGAACTTCGGACAGGATGTTGGATTACGTCTTGTGTGTGTTTTTTTAAAAATGGGGTTTTTTTTTTTCGGACGGAATGTTTCATTTCGTTTAGAGCGTTTTTTTTATTTTTACGTCCAGACAAAATCTAACATCCCGTCCGAGAATATTTTTCATCTTTGCATTGGGCAGTTTCACCTTACTTTTCACCAAAACGGTGATAAGGAAAAACTGCCTATGTGGAGGTGATAAGAGGGGGAACAAATTCACTTGCATTGAGAATGCTCTTAGCACATCATCCTTTTACTTTTGAGGTGCACGGTTCCCTAAACTGAAAAAATAGCCCTTTCCTAGTGTTAGCATTGCAATATTGCATACAGGTGTTTGAGACATGTATTCAATTTCAATTTCGTAATTATAAGAAAAAAATGAATTTATGGATATCTAACTATCGCCAATTCACATAGTGGTCAACATATTTACACTTTGGGTTTTAAATTTTAACAATATAGATATTCAACCAGTTTTCCATTCAAATATAATACACTTAATATTATTAAAATTGAAAACTTGCATGCCTAAAATGTTAAAATCAAAATATATGTTGCCCACTACGTGAAATTGGGTATAGTTAGATGCCCAGAAATTTATTTTTTTCCTAATTATAAAGAGCATGTCTTCGGACCAATACAATAACACCCAAGCATGAGATGTATGGTGCGCTTGGTAATGTGGGCCTTTGGATCAGTACTTTTGCCATGCAATACACACGCACCCCTTGGTATGAGTGGCCCAGATTTGATAGCATACCATACGACCTGCGCACCATAGATTTAGCCAATTATAAACCTCTATCTATAATTTTTATGTTTCCTTATATTTCCCACGTTCACGATGTCCCAACAGTGGAGGTGTGTTCATACTCCGTAGGGCGGTTGCAGGGACAGATCCTAGAGTATTAGTCCCCCATCCCCCCTAAATTTCTCCCAAAACATATATGAACACTGCATGCGGACATATTTTTTTATCTATTATTGTGACTCACTATTTGGATAAGTTGGTTTGTATTGACATTAATGTAGGCGTGTGCAGTGCTCAATAATTATCATTTACTAAGTAGGTCAAATTAGTAGGTCTAGGCGTCTAGCTGCCCTTGATCGGGATGTGTAAGGCATAAGAGAGACTAGCCATGTTCACAACAGGTCGAGGTGTCGTTCTGTCTAGTTTTGTTGATAACTACGTCTAAACCTCTTGTACAGTCTCTTTATAATTAAGCCGGAGCATTCAAGGCTCTCCTCTTGAAGGTACCTACGCGAAATAAGAACATCATCTATTCCCCTCTCTAACCCAAATCTTCATCAGCTCTAACATATAGCTGATCTTCACCACTTACCTTGCCAAGATTGTATAGCTCATCTTCACCACCAGATTCACCTCCACAGAAGGCATTAGGTATACCCACTCATTTTGTTATTTTGTTTCGGACTGATAAGAGAGAAAAACGGATGAGCACTTTTCAGTAGCAGTAAACGATTACTATGGTGCGCAATGTCTGTTGCGTGCCTGATTGAAATCTTGTTTGCAACAAAGCACATGCCATATGTATATTGTGTCCCAATGTTGGGTGTGGGGGTGGGTGTGTGTTAACAAAAGGATTGCAAAGCTCTGAGCTAAGGCAACAATCTAATATATCAGAAACTGGAAATTGAACCAAAACAAGTACAGCAATCAAAACAATTGCACACATAAGCTGGAGGACAAAAACCACACTAATATCTTGAAGAACTACTGCAATTCAAGGTCTAATCATCAAATGTGACAAACTACTACAATAGAAATAACATAAACGATTGTTTGAAACTCATCTTGTTCAACGCTTTCATCGTGATTATCCAAAGATCAGATGACTGGCTATTTCAGTGCTGCATAAAGTATTGTATACAACAAGACTTGCACAGATGCAAAATTAGAGAAATTGAAATACTCAACTTACCAAATGAAAATCCCAAATTCTCAATTCCTAGAGCACTCCACCTCAGTCATAGCAGGAACTTGAACATCCTTATACAGGCAAACATATGGCTCGTCGCAAACCGACATAAGTTCCAATCCAGTCGACTGAACAACTACAACAATCCAAATAAGTTCCGAACTGTAAACATGAAATGTGAAATAACGATAACAGATAAAGAAAAACAATAATTGCTTCCTAAAGCAATGTCAAACAACAACGTACTGCACAATGCAGAATAATATCAATTGAAACACTCAAACTCACCAAATGAAAATTCCAAATCCTCAATCCCCAAAACACTCAACCGCAGTCGCAACAGGAACTTGAACATCCTTATACAGACAAACATATGGCGCGTCGCAACCAACATAAGTTCCAGTCCACCTCCCTTCATCAATGTAACTAGCATCCCAAACTGAAGAATAAAGAAACATAGGTTTCTTAGGAAACTCTTCACCCTCTTTCCTCTCTTCTTTCCTCACAACTTTCCCATTAATCACCCACTCAATAAACTCTTCAAACCACCTAATCTCATACTCATGAAAGCCATCAGAACAATCGAACCCCAACTCATGAATCTTCTCTCTATTCCCAGTCCCAGTAGTATAAAAATTAGTCTGCACAATCTTTTTATCTTTCCCCAAGAACTCAAAATCAATCTCATCTTGCGACTTATCACCTTCAAGGGAAGAAAGATAAATGTTGAAGTTTAAACCACTTGTGTTACCTTTGGGGCATTGGATTTTAGCTTTGAAGATCCCATACTTAAACTGAGTATGGGACCTCCATCGAGCACCACCTCTTTCATCGAATGTTATCGCAATGTCATTGGATTCAGGTGTGTGAATGCAGGCTTCAGGGGTGTAATCAACAATGATTTCTTTGAGAGTAAGGGTTTGCTGAGTTGGGGTTTCAGTGTGAAGTGCTGGATCTGCCATTAAAATTGCAGAAAGGTATATGCCTTCGATCTAGAAGTGCAATGCGGAGGAGAATACAATAACGGTAAAACAGCATAGGACTGCGCTTGACAGTTCCCAATGTTGTCATTCCCCATGCTGACCATGTTGTTATGCCATTATCAAAAAATTCGAAGTCATGTCACAAGTAATAAAGAATGCATTGTAGAGTCGGAGTGTTGGACCATGATTACATTTTTTTTTTTTTTGTACATAATTTGTTTTGGACTTTTGGTATACTAACTTTCCAAGTTTTTCGCTTCGATTCGAAAATCACCAATTATCTGTACTCTTAAGTAAATGTGTAGATCTTACCTTCTCGGTGTTTGGTTGGACCGTTTGATCAGATAGAACAAGAACAAAAAGAAAGTTATTACGTTCAATTAACTCAAACTCAAACTCACACACAAATTGAAACACAACCTAAACATGATTTGCTCGAAACCCACCAATCTTACATACTCAATCCACATTAACCTGGTGAACGTTCTTCCTCTCATCTTCCTTAACTTTAGGAACAGAGACTTTAAGCACACCATTCTTCATTTCTGCCTTAATTTGATCAGCTTTATAAAGATTTGGTGGAAGATCAATTCTACTACTGTACTTCCTTCCACCCTCTTCCTCACTTGCTTCTTTATCTCCTCCTTTGATGGTCAGAGTGTTATCTTCCACCGAAACTTTGACATCTTCTTTACCTAATCCAGGCATGTCGATGCGTAAATGAAGTGCGTCATTATCTTCCTTTGCGTCCCATCCTCTTCTTAATCCACCTCCCATTCCTTGGGACGCAATTGCAAATGGATTGTCCATCAGTCTGTCCATAATATTTAGTACCTGGCTCAAACTCCTTGTTGGTGTAATTGGGTCAAACACATCTGCACAAACCAAGCCACACAGAGACGGCCAAAGACTCAAAATTAGTATCACTCATGAGAAATTAAGCAAAACCAAAAACACCTAAAATGGTATTAAGGGATGAGATAAACAACTACCTGAGATGAAGCTTGCAGGGGAATCATAACGACGAGTTGCGTAACCAGGACGACGATCGATGTCGAGGCTGCTACGGTCATCTTGATCATATTCTGTCATTTGAGCATTAGTATTGAACGAACGTTGGACAGATGGAGCAACTGCAGTCGAACGAAGTGAGTTGAAAAAGGACTTGTTTTTCAAGAGGGTTGAAGCAGTAGATGAAGCTCTCCTTAGAACAACTGATGAAGCCATTTTTTTGAGAAATTGGTAGCTTGAAGGGTTTAAGCAGGGTTTTGACTTTTGAGACTTTTGCTGTTTGCTGTTTGTTTGATGTGTGGTGAGTGGTGAGTATAGAGAAGGGCGGGTTTATAAAGAGAAAAAAGAGGTGAATATAGAGAAGTCTAGAATGTTCAAGAGGATAAAAAAGAGGCGGTTTAATTATCGAAAGCTCTAGAAACTTTGAGAAAATCGCGGCTTCGAAGTTACGATTTTTTTGTTTCACGTGATTTAAGATATGGGCTTATGTCTTTACATCGTGGGCTTAGGAAGGTGAGAACATTGAGCCCGTGATTACGAGAAGTCTAGACGTAACAGGGACTAACAGATTACTTTGATCCAAAATCCTTGTACCAAGTTAGTCATGGATTCTGGAATTTGTTTCGTTTGTTCCAAAACCCAGGCGCTGTGCAAACGGTAGCATGTGGCCACAGCATAGATTAGCATTTTGGCAGTGACATTGTGTCGTATACAATGTACTAGAGCCCATTTTTGCTGCAATTTTGCTATGCCTAGTTTGCTTCTGGCCCTATGAGAAAGCGACACGTGCCCATAACTAAAACAGACTCCGCCCAGTTTTCCCAAAACAAAAACCCAACCAAATACAATACCAAACTAACCCCCAAAAACCATCTAATTACCAAACATACCACAAAATGATTTTAGATGAACTGTAGCTTTGTCTTCCCAAAAACACTTCCACTCCCACCCCAGTTCATTTCTTCTAGTGATTCTTCATCTTCATCCCCTCAACTTATACAATTGGGTTTTAAGAAATTAAACTTTTTTTTTTATCAAATGTTATATTCAACTCAAACTTTTTCGATTAAAATTCTAGAAATTGAAGAGTGGGCTGTTTTTTTTTCTAACAAAGCTAGAAAAAGAAAAAAAAAAAAAACAAAAAAAGTGGTGGTGGTGGACTGGTTGGTAGTGGTGGTGGTGGGAGAGGTGGATAATAAGGGCAAAATGGGGAGTTTATTATTACATAACAGTACCAGTTTTCTGATTTAATTTTGGGTTGTTGGGCGTACACGTGTTATGTTTTGGTTGGGCTGGAAGCAAACTAAGCATTCCAAACATTGCAGCAAAAATGAACCCCAATGTACTACACAGTACACGCAGTATTATCTTATTTGGACGTTAATCAATGGCATGATTTTGATTTTCAGTACTAGATGGTCCCAGATCTAGTACTATTAACATACCCATCCTACCTATATTAATATCCGTTTCTCCCAATATGCTCACAGAAAGCCACATCAGCAATATTTTTAAAAAAATCCCTACTTAAAAAATAATTACTATGTTGATTACCAAACTAGCCTTATTATTGGTGTGTTTAGCAAATTATAAAAAAACGTTTTGGTCTTTTCTCATGTGTAGGAAAACAAAAACCAAATACACGCTCATATTTGAATTATACGTTGGGGTAATTGAGTAATTAACCACCGAAAACAGAAACAAAACCTCACCCTACTCCAAACTCTCTCAAAATATCAACATATCTCTAATCTCTCTCTATACAATTTCTCTGAAGAAGAAGATCTGAAAAATGGCTTTGGACATCAGACAGAAACCAATAAAAAAAAATAGAGATCTCAAGAGATAAGGACCCCACCCTCTCCAATCTCATTCAATTTTGGCATGGAGTCCATGATAAAAGAGAGTTACTTTTTAGAAGAAGAAAAAGTTAACTAAGCAAACTTCATTGAAGGAGTTTTTCGGTAAGTATGAATCGGCTCTAGAAAAGAAGCGTACAATAGAAGCCAGGGAAGATTTTACACTAAAGAAACATTCAGGAAATTTCAGCACGAGGTCGAGTAGTTGTATTCGTGTTTTAACACCTCACAAGTTCATTCAGACGGGCCAATTGTAACATACATTGTCAAGGAACGCTGTGAAGGAGAGGGAAACCAGAGAAAAGTTAACAATTTTGAGGTTTTGTATAATACAGAGAAGCAGGAAGTTTCTTGCATATGTGGTCTGTTCAACTTCAAGGGCTATCTCTGTAGACATACATTAAGCGTCCTAAACTATAATGGAGTGGAAGAGATCCCTTCTCACTACATTATTTCACGGTGGAGAAAGGATTATAAGCACTCAAGGATAGTGAACGCTGGGGCCAATAGTGATGAAGTTGATAATAGAGACCAATGGTCCGCTTGCCTATACAAATATGCTGTTCAAATTGTGGAGGAAGGGGCAATATCTCAAGAACATTACAAAGCTGCTTTACTGACACTAGAAAAGTCACTAAAAAAAGTTTGTCTTGCAGAAGAAATTGAATCAAAAATGGTACCTACAACAACGCAGCGAAGCACAACTTAGAATCATCTAAGAAACAGTGACATTTTGTAAAGAAAAACCTTAGTAACAATTAAGGGAACAAATACAAAATTGTATTTTTTTTTATTGCGTTGCTACATGGTCGCAGATGGACTACGCACCCATAATCGCGCTTACTCTAGATTTTGCCTTTATATATACCCATCTTCGGGTTTTCTATCTCTGAGCTATTTATCATTTATGAATTAGTTGTAATTCAACTTTTATTTGTTGTAGTTCGACTTTTATTTGTAATAACATTAATTTTGATTAGTGTTTTTTATTGGTTTCGATTGGATGTTCAATTTACATCTCGAGTTGCTTAATTTGACAATTTTCCGATTTTCTGCTACTTTTTTGTAGATTGAAGGGAAACATCTATAAACCGTCTTGATCGGTAGTGATATTGGTATCGCTCTATTTCTTTAATATCTCTAATTCTAGGCTACATGGCACAATAGTTTTGATTTGCTAATGAACTTTTGAGTTATTAATGCAATTTAGGCTTTTTATACCATATTTGCACATGAAGGTTCGTGAATTTAATTGATTCATTAAATGCAATTAACAACTCTGAAATCCGTAGTTTTTATAGGATTTAATTGCATGTGTGAACTGAGTAATTTGTATACAACATTTGATTCAATGATATCATATATATTGAGAATCTAAATCTTGCATTTTTTGGTGGGAGTGTTTGCTTGTTATGCATCTCAGATCGCAATGATAATTTTTTATAATTAGTGTCCTTTTTGTCAGATTGTTCAGTGTTAGTTGGAAATTGCAACATTTATTCGTATTGATCAACGATCAAGGACCCCCCATTTCAAAAGAAATTATAATTTTTGCATGGTCAAATGATAGGAAATTGGATATATTTCAAGACTATTTAGTAGTTGTTATTAATCTTTTAGGATTCTTATATGATTGCATATGCTTCAACACTTATAGGGTAATCAGGTGATGCTTGCCGTGTAATTCTTATGAACATGTTATATATATTTACTAATTATGTTGTGTAGAAGTTCATGACAACTTCGAAGGAAGCATGTCAACTGGATCCGTTTGGATTGTGGTAATATATTTAGTTTGTTATGAACTTTTATGGCCTCGGAGTTGCTTTAGTTATGTCAAAAACTCCGGTCAGTTTCTAATGGAAAGAACTTTTATCTCTCTCTCTCTTATAGAAACAAACCTTAAGGTCCCGCTTCTCTCTTGACCATGCTCAATGACTAATGAATTTATTCCTTTTTATTTTTTGCGTATTCAGAAATTTGTTCAAGTTTTTGCTCAAGTTATTGAAACAAGAAAATGTTGTTGCAATACTCTTTGCGTTGGTGGTAATGTGGTATTAAAGAAAGACAGAGATACAATAAACAGATGATGTTGATGGTTCATGTTACTTAATTGGACTAATGTGGTGAACAGGATACAACATACCTATGAATTAAGTATAAGGTGAGTCTGCCGACATTGCTTTCGACTTATTATCATTTTGTTTGTGTTTATCTGAAATTGTAATTTGTAAAGAAAATCATCATTGATTCATGTTGATTCTTCACTGATCAAGAAGTTGCTGAATGACAGGTTGTATATATGAATGGCTTGCATTCATTGTCCATGAAGTTGTATGAATGACTTGCATTCATTGTTGAAGGACCATGTATTCTGAAGGATGAAGGCCAAGGACTTATCCATTTGGCGGCAGCTCTTGGATTTGAATGGGTATGGGTCAAATAATTGCTACAGGCGTAATTTCCAGTTTCAGAGATGGACACGATAGGACATCACTTCATTGGGCAACATATTATGGGAGGTTACTTTACTAATATGTAGGTTCATTTACTTAAACTTTTTTTTGTATCATTAGCTATTAATTTATCTATGTGAAAGGATTATATAAGTGGGTATGTCGACAGTTCCTATATTGGTTAAGTTTTTTTACCATAATATTATCTTATCACTCTGTAAAAATTGTAACAAAATTTTATGATGGTTACATTTAAGAGTTGGCCGGATTTGCCGTAATTGATGAATTATAGTGAAATAGTTTAAACAATTTTTATGATGATTTCTAAATAATAATAAATAAGTATTTGATTGTAGAGAAGCCATTTAAGAATCGGCCCTGAATTTGGATTGGATGTTCATTGTTGCATATAAATTCCACTATTGGCAGGTGGGCTTTTCGGAGTGCAGACAATCCAGACATGAGACATTTTAATACTGTAATTTTAACAACTCCGTATAGCAACCTCCAAGAGAAAACAATCAAAATAAGCACCTCTTGATCGCTATGTGGAACCTGGATTTTTGGATATGAAAAGGGGCGAATGAAATAGTTTATATAATTGGAACAATAGAGATCATGCATCACAGGAAAACATTTAAGTGAAATACTAAAATGCAATTCTTTGTTCTATTCACCAAAATTGATTAATGCGCACAAAAACTGTGAACGCTAACTTTTAAGACGAAAAATAATATGACATCTTTCTTCAACACAAACTTTAAGCCCAATAAACAAACATATCAAATATGTATTTGCTAACCCTGGTATGTTCTAACTTCTAAAATGACTGAACGAATGAGTATCAGTTATAATGATGATAATCTCTATAGTAGTAAGCCCGTCCTGGGGACGGGCAGATTAGCTAGTTCTATACTATAATTCGATAAGAGAATGAGGCTGGGTTTCTACACACTTTGATGCTACGAGTTGAGCCTACGCCCAACTCAAGGATTTAGTAAGGACAATAGTAATGGCCATTGCACAATAATTAACATGAAAAATTTCCTCTGATCTTATGTCATGAATATTTCAAAATGATACACAGTACTCTAATATAAAAACCTTTGATGCATAATCAGTTCAATGTGGCAATAAGGATGATGTCAATGGCCAATTTCATCAAGCAAATTAAACAGAATGCCAAAATATTTAGATGCTAAAGCAATGCAACATGTTACAAGCAATAAAGGTAGGGAGTTCAAGCAATAAAGCACAAAAGGATAACAAGGTTTCAATATAAACTCAACTTTTAATCCCATTTTAAGATGTATCACAAAGTCCATTGTGCACCAACAGAATTTTTTTAGTAACACCTATAGATAATACTTGAATACGGACCTGCCTGAACTTTCCACTAGAACGTTCAGAGGGGAAAAGCTTGGTGTAGCTGAATCCCATTTTTCCGAAAACCAAACAATAAACTTCATTTCGTTACAAAACTCGAATGGTCAAATAGAAACATACCAAGCAACTAAATACCCAAAATTTTTTTTTTGGTAACTAACTAAATACCCAAAATGTGAAAATAGCTACATACATACAACTCCATAATCACCACCCATGTGCTTGAAGCCAAATTAAAGAACCAAGCAGCATATTTTTTTGTCAGAAAACCAAAATCTGACAATAGTGACTGAGAAGTACTGGAATCACTGTTTAAGTATATTCAGGCAATATAAAGATGAAAGCAACAACATATATATAGGCTTATTAATCTACGACCAAGGTGTAAACATCAAAGGCATTCTTTTTACCACATTATTAAGATAAAAGATTCCTTTGTACCGATTTATTAAGATGAACGTAAGAATGTAATTAAGATTAATTTTTCTATTTTCTAAAAATCTCTTTTATCAGTAAAACTGAATTCCACAAATTTACAACAAAATGACAAAAACTGCACCATCATAGCAAGATGCTACAAGGCCATAACATGAAACCCTCACACCATCTACAAAAGTCAGGCAGGCAATAGAACTTGAGTACCGGTGTGGTTGCTAGCACCTAAAGCCGATTCAGAGGAAAGCAAACCAAAGATAGTGTTACACAACAAAGTTGTGGGTAGCCCTAAATCTCTTACACATGCACCTATTGGCAAGCAACCCCTCCTCCGCAGTAAGACCCATGGAGAATTACCACATTTTCAACAATAAGCTGCAGATTCCTACAGTCCTATCACTGACATTTCCACTAGAGTCACCTCTTACATTACTAAAAGCAACAAAGCTCTTATCAAGAGTCTCTGTTTTAACATTTGGACCAATATGGTTACAAACCATTTGCCCATATCTATAGATGCCTCCTATGTGGACAGTATCACCCAAGCAGGATGAAGCTTTGCTTTGTGGCGAGTTCTTATTTTTTGTGTTGGTGGTACCGAGAGTTAGATCGGCAAATGCATCAGACGGCAAGGCCAGATCCATCCGGGGAGAATTAAAGTAACACAGAGCTTGGAGATCAACAAAGTACCCTAGTTGCTATTCTGACCGTAGAGAGACAATGTTTTCTTGGTTTTGTTATTCAAAATTATGAATAAAGGGTTAGCTTTTTGAGTGTATGGGAGAAATGTCAAAATCCTTAAAAGTTTACCAATATACTGAATGTGTCAACTGCCGATCATCTTGTTCAAGCTTCAACAAGTTATATTACAAATGCTATGCTATTGGTACAACATTGATAATACTAATAATACAGTAATACCATTGTCATAGTCCCATAGCCATTGCAATTTCAAAGTGATGCAACGCAGAGAGGGTAATATTTGGTTGTAAAGGGGAAGAAAAGAGTGCCACATGCAATAGGGTAGAGGAAGGACATACAAACAAATATGTTGCAAACAAAGGAGGCAATTCTTTGGTGCAAAAAAGAAACATGCTAACCATTGACGATCTTCATAGTAAAATCCAGCAGATCAATCTGGTGTTGGAACCACTACCTACCTACCATTGCAAGAACAGACAAGCACAATGTAAGTTGTCATCGTTTCTTTGCATAATAAGTTTTTGCAATTAGGCTCGCTTTCAGTACAATGTTGAGAGGACCTATACCTAGTCACGTATGAAGGAGATGGGGGATATTCCCTAGATAAGCTATGATTGATCCTTAGTATAGACAGATTTTTCACTAACTGAAAGTGTCCTTGCATGAAGCAACCAACAACATTTAATATTGTTAATTCAAGAGCTTGGATTTGCACACTATTACACAGAACAAAGTCAGTCCATGAATTGGGTGATTTCTAAATAAAAAGGATAAGAATTAGCATTTGCCTTAACATACGGGAAAGGGGACGCCGTGACCATGCCGCCTTCTTATTAGAAAAAATAAAAACATAAACTCAAAGTTGTCTTTTGCGTACCAAGAGTAGTCTAATATTTTATCTTCCAAAACAAAGATGAATGTGAATCATCGGTTGCATACCTTAATGAAGCACTCTCCACTTCAAGAAACCCCAACATCTCAGACCTCAACAAATACAACAATCGCGAGTGTCGCGGCTGTTTTTTCTCTAATACTCGAATATATGCTTTCAAGCCAAGCCACAACACTTCTATTTTCTTCAAATGAAGAACTGGATGAACACCAGTTCCATTAACTGTAAAAATCCTTCTTCTAATGAGTCGGTGCATGTACCTGATAATACATTCAAAATTATGTCATTAAAGGTAAGAAAGTAACAATACTGGAGAAAATAATAACAGATTGAGAGAAAGATTCCTGATTCAGGAATCTGTGAACTTGCAATAGCTAAAATCACAATCCACATGTGCACTATTCATATGAGAAAAGTACCAAAGATTTGGGCATAATCACATCTAAAGTATTATTTAGTATAAGTTGAGCTAATATTTCCACATCCTATCTGTTACACACACATTAGTTGTTAAGAAATTCTTGGTGTGAAAAAAATTACCTCAGTGAACTCATGATCATTTCATAATACTGCTCTGCTTGAAGAGTGCAAACCTTCGACAGATTGCAGACATAACAGTGGAACTTCATCGAACAAAGTAGAAAAGCTTGGTAAATGTTTAATCTAACAGTGGCAGCAGAATTGATGTTCGAATCGTAAAATATTGGATGGCATTTTGGCTGCAGGTAACTGCATAGCTTATCCTTCAAATAGCAACTTGGTTTATTTTGCCACTGGACAGTAAGAGTAGAACTCACATGGATATTCAAATACCTGTCAATCACATGTAAGACTTGTTACTTCATATCAGCCCTGTTGATGCCCATGAATTACGAATAGATTCTTGATGACTGTCATAACCTAAGATGTCTTACACTCATACATATGGTGATGTTGATGTAAGTGAGCTGCGTAGGAAATATGGTTTTGATTATCTCCAGAGATTTAACAGATAGATCACAACAATGCCTTACCACTGTCTTGGATAGGGTGGTTTTACTTTTTGCCTTCTTCAGTTGTCAATTGTGCTCAAACAAGGACCACTAGTAATCATCATTGGAGCTTGATATCTTTTGCTGTGACACGGGGATTTGGCAAGAGAAGAGCAAGTGGTATCCATCAAGGTTCTCTTTGCCTATGGTCAAGATTGTGGGAGGAGCAGCATGGAATTCCTTTTGCTTATTTTGTATTCCAAAGGACACTGTGTATTGACCAAGTGAGAGATTGTCTACGAAGTGATTTGCTTCTTTTGCATTTCTGTGTTCTCAGAAATCTCATCCTGATTAGAAATACACAAAGTGGGGAGAATTTGGTGAGGGTGATCTCTAAATTGGGGAGATCACATCCACCAAAAACCGGCTTTGAGAATAGGGTATGTCGACAACAATGTGGAATTCAGCATATCCTATATTACACTGAAAACGGAATAAATTGCAAGTTCCAACTAGCTTAGTTGGTAAAACCTTTGGGAGATGATACCATATGTCTGGAGGGTTCAAATTTCAAACCCGCCAGCATCCCAGTTAACGCAAGTTACTAATTTTGTTTAAAACAGGTTTTCCTAACAAAAAACCTATGCTACATGGACACGCCATATTTTAAAAATAATCAGTGTCGGATATCCACGTGGCCGTGTAGGACACGACACGGACACATATTGTATGTGATATGCCTCAAGTTTTCATATTTCAGTGTCGGACACTTCATATCCCAGTCGTATACGACACACGTGTCCGTGTCAATGTAACTTAGCAAAAACCAAAAAATAAAGAACAAATTCTGGTTGTTAGGAAAAAAAGCATAAAAGCAACCTTGTATAGTCAGCCTGGATTTCCAATGTGCAGAAGTTGATAAGCAAACCACTCCATGGAAGAAACGATATACCATCATCCCCCATATACATTTTTTTAGATGGAAGACCAGACAGCTCGCCCAGATCAAAGTTCATACAGGATTTTGACTCATTGATGAAGCAACTGTAGTCTCGGAACCCTCTCTGCAACCTTGTAAAGAAGCTAGTAGCCTGCTCCTTTGAAGTCGATATAAAAAGAAAGTCGTCAATAAACCTGAGTAGGGCATGCTCAGGACCTGTTGGGGTATTCTGCTCTTCATCTTTCTCTGTTGGACCATTACTTTGACAAATCAATTCTCCTGATAAATTTGTTTTGGCAGATTTTGAAGTGTGAGGCTCTTGAATTTTTTCGAGAAAAGGAAAAATCACATTTCTTTCCATGTGAGCATAGTAATATGAACAAAGAAGGCTCGACACAGCACTCCCTTGAGGTATACCAACTTCCTGTAAGTAAAATTGTTTCTCCAGCAGTAACATGTTCCACTTCACGTGTTGATAAAGATCCTGGTAGAGCTGTGCCTTCCATACCATTTTGCTCGTCTCCTGAAACATAGACCAATGAGTAGATTGTACAATATATCACTCATTCCACAGTAAAATTGTAGATATTCGATAAGTAGTTTCCACTTGTTCTTTGTGATACGTTTAATTTAATTATGTATTCCACCGTTGGAATAACCGTTATATACTCATGACTGAAAAAGCACATATAGCCACATGCCCAGATGATAAGAACAGTAATGTTCCTTCATTCTTCAGCATTTAACCTCATTCACTCATGCATGTAACCCTAATTTCATGAACCAAACACAGGCTGTCTGTCTGATACAAAGGTCCTAATTTCAGCTACCACATTTTGATTTGGGACAGGCACATGCCTATTAACATGTCAAGAGTGGGCACACACCCAGCAATAACTGCCACCCCTCAAACTTGAAGCTCTCATGACCAGTCACTGTTATTTTAAGGATCGCTAGTCTTACATGGTGCATATAGAGTTCTATGGCACTTCAATGGGTGTGTGACTTCTATGGCACAGGCAATTTTTTTTTTTTTTTGATTGGCAAACCTGTTTTAAATGAGATAAGGAACTCTTTGATGTTGGCGGGGTTCGAGCCCCTGACCTCTGGTATCATCACCCAAAGGATTTACCACTTTGCAAAAAAAAATGTGTGGGCAAACTTGTTTTTAACAAGATCAGTAACTCAATAGTGAGTAGCGGGGTTCGAGCCCCAGACCTCTGGTATCATCACCCAAAAGTTTTACCAACTAAGCGATTAAGGGATTCATCTTCCTTTGGTCGAAGTCTTGAGAGGAGTGGACAGACACACCATTCTGAGAGTTTATGTTCAGATGGGGTTCCTTGCTAGGTCATGCTTTAAGACAGTTTCTTTGCTTTACGTTATCTCAGTTGTAGCCTTTTCTTGTATTGCTCGTGTTTGTCTTTCTTTTTGATGCACTTGAACGGGATATCTTTTCCTACAAATTTGACACTATGGTTACATATACTTTTTTTTTAACTATAAAAAAAAAAAAAAAAAAAAAATCAGCCCTCGCATACAAACATATCAAGTATAACAGCTAAAACTTATGGTAAGAGTACCGATATCCTAATACGGAACCTCTACCAAACAGGAAAAAAACATGACATGCCGCAATACATGGAAAGAGCAATGTTGGTACTGAAATTTAGTGCTAAACCATCAATACCATTGTTATCAAACTCCGGATGATTCATCAAGAAAAGAATCAAAGCAGTATAAAGTGCAAACTGCAAATCAAGAAAACAATGTCTGCCAAACCTGCAAATTGAAGATTATACCTGATTGGTAAGAACACGGTGTAATACACGGAAGGGAACAGATGGGGCAGATTTCATAGTAGCAGTGCCCATAGTTGGATCCAACAACTTTTGGCCATAATGAACCCATAAACACTTCTTTGTGCAGACAACTTCAGATGAGAATTGTAACAGATACTCCTCATTCAGCATGACATCTTTCATCACACTAAGCAATTTATCTTGGTTAACAGAATCAAAGGCTTTAGATATATCACAAATGACAATATAAACACTTGGAACTGTACTGGATCTACTCTTCAAACCACTAAGAAACGGGCATAACTTTTTGTAGACATCATTATAGTTGAACACAGATGACCCCAACTTTTCGGGATTCTTCATCTTAAGTCCTTTTAGAACGGCACCCAGATCCCGAAGAACATCATTCACAGGCTTAAAACAACTCTGTGTGTTATGAGAAGATTTTTGTAGATGACTTCGAATAGGAAATTTTGAAGATGCTTTAAGATTTGCTAGTACCCTCATTCCATTTTCTTTTGGACAAAATCTGACTTTCGAAAAACCAAATGAGTTTTTTCTTAGAATACTCGATAGAGATTTATCACTCAACAAACGGTAATTCTGTTCTCTCAAACAAGTAACACCTTTACTAGACATCTTCTCCCATGTTGGCTTACGGTAATAAAACATATCAAGTTTTCCACCCTCTACTTCTGTGACATAGAAGCTGGACTGCACTATGGGAACAACTAGACGTGAAAAGAGCCAATAGATCCAATAAGAGAATAGATTGTTTTTCAGAATAGCCATGACTTCACTGAACTTTTGGTAATCGTTAATCAATTTTTCACCTGTCTCAGGCGCGTGATTATTCATGTAGCACGAAGAATACCAATTTGACAAGAGTGGTACACATGATGTTTTTAAACCATGCATACACTGCTTCAAACTGAAATTCTCAAACTTTCTCAAATGGACAAACTTTGAAATATTTCTCCTTAATGCTCTCCAGTTTGAAGGTGCTCCAACCAATTCTAGAGGAACTATACTCCTACAAACATTCCATATAAATGAAACCACTTGACTTTTAAGACAGTACCTCCCATGCTTAAAGTTATGATCAAAGGCTCTCGAACTTCTCTGGCAAAGTTTCTGCTGCAATAAATTCACATGCAAACTCGAATTTTCCAGTGGTTGGATGCAGTCTTTCTGAAAGAAATCAAAACAACCTTAATTAAACAACATTGTCTGTAATATACCTCCCCAAAAGCAAACAACTGCAAAACATGATTCTCGCATAAACAACTCAGATTACCACCAAATATAACCTACATATGTTTGGGAAAAAATTAGTTACAAAATAAGATGACCTAGAAATGTTTTAAAAAATTAACCCAAAAACAAAGTTGATCAAGTAACCATGTATACAATCAGACCGAAGTGTTAGAATTCAAAAGATAATAAGACAATCATAGACAATAGATGTTAACAGAGAAAATTATAAATTCACAATAAAATATCACCAAATCTTAATCTACGTGTAATTCCACATAGTATTTCTCTGAAACATACATGATTCATGCACATCACTTTAATACAACTAATTATGATAAATACTACAAAATAAGAAGCAAACATCTCCTCACATGTAAGCTAACCTTAAGCATAGGCTCGGCTTCTCCCATAGTAGACATTTCCAAGGCTTCGACTGTATAATGTTTATCCATCAACTTCGAATGGTGGCAGATTCGAACTTTGTGTAGAAGGCACTTAAGCAACTTACGAAGTGAGTGAAATCTGATGAAAACAGAACATAACAATAAAAAAACAAGGAGAAATATCACCCAAAAAAAAACTAAACAAAATTTTGGCCCACGAGTAATGCCTTGTGCAGCAGCAAATTATTAAGAAGTCTTACATTTTGTTTTTAACAATGAGAAATTAATAACTCTCGACACTCTCTCAAACACTAATTCAACTTCTCTCTGTGTTGTCTCCTCTTCTTTTCCTTGTCTTATTGGTTTCACTATTGTTAATATCGTCTTAACTCTCCTAGCATTATCATTAACATGGGATTGAAGCTCCAGGTTTGGATCATTGTTTAACATTTTCCAAGAGTACAAAATGGCAATTTTACCCAACCCAAGGGTATCCGACCAGCCCAAACCCTATTAGGATGGATATGGTAAGGCCCTGGGATGGATCTGGGATTTGTAATTGTATCCGAGATGGGTTTGGGACTTGTTGAGATGTTTAGTCCCACATGGAATATGGTAACCACACATAAAATTATATAAGTCTTAGGGCCTCCCCACTTATCCCCAATTGGTTTTTAGTTGGATGCTCATCTATTTAATAAGCTAAGGTTTTTTTTAGCACTACAGGACAAAATTACAAACAAAGGACGGTCCAGATCTATTTTAAGAAAATCTAACGGTTGTTGAGTTTGAACCCTTCGTCATTTCTATTGTCTTCTTCCCTCACTGCATTCTTTTCAACAACACCCAGTTGAAACACTACTCTTCCTCGCTGCAACAACTTTAACCATAATGACACCATTTCAAGAAACCCACCTAGAGTTAAGACACCAAGTTCAGCTCAGTACCACTCATTTAATTCCAAAGAGACTCATGTTATAAAACTCCTTAACCGATCTTGCAAAGAAGGTAACTACACTGAAGCACTTTATATTCTTGAGTCTAATGTGAGTAATGGCTACAAACCACATGTTATTTTTTGTACAAAACTCATGAAAGGCTTCTTTAATTCAAGAAATGTCTCAAAAGTTGTTCGGGTCATGGAGATTTTGGAGTTATACGGAGAGCCTGATGTGTTTGCGTTAATTAGCGGGCTATGTAAGGCGAATAGGATTGAGTTTGCAACCAAAGTTTTAGACCGAGGATGTTTGCCTGATGTGGTTACTTATAATATACTCATAGGTAGTCCTTGTAGTAGGGGGAAAAAGCAGTGGTTTTGAAGCAGTGGTTATGATATTGATAAGTACTGTGTCTCTTCGTTCTACATATTCTTCTGCAAGTGCTCACTAATGAAAACTGTAATGTGAGTACGAATCGGAAGTAGGTTTTATATCCTTCTCTTAGTTGGAATTGGTTAATATGAATTTTCCAAAGCAGAATGCCTTATTTTTCACATGCTGTAGTTCATTGTATATCTTGGAATTTAGTGTGCAGATTGATCAAATAGTTTGATTGCTTTTAGGCTTTCTCTTTGCTCTTTCCATTTCTCACTCACATTTCAAGTAGGCCACTGGCATTGTTTTTCTCTTCTCTTTTCAACATGGCGAGCTTGGGCCTCTGCTTCACTTTGCTTCCTATCACCATTTTGCTTCGGTCAGTGCACTTTTTATTGCTATATAGAAATGCTATTACCTTCTAAGGATAGTAAGAAACAAGGATGTTGTAAATATCTATCCTTCGGAAAACTGAAAAGTGAAATTTCTTATCTTGAAATCACAGTAACCTCTGGTAGACTTCTATCTCTATTAATTCCCTGCTAACTGATAGGGGGAACCATTTACTGGTGAACATCGATAACTCACTCCCATGGTTTACAATTCCAAATTAGGATAAGGTTTTATACTTTTTGTCTAGGTTCGGTTTTGATGTCTTTAGGCGAAAATTTAAAGTGGTATTAGAAGTCAGATGCTATTCAGTGTGGTATAAATTATTTGGATTTGTCACTATGCTTATAACCACTGTTAAGGAGGTACTCAGTCTCACAGTGGACATGGGTCATGGGGAGCAATTTGGACTGCTTTATATTGGTGCTGCTTTCATTAGATATTTGTCAATTATTTATCAAACCTGAATAGAAAATTGTTTTACTTCATGTTGTTAATCAACACCATTTTTTAGGTAGTATTTGAATTTTATTTTTTACTTCCAAGTGAGAGGATTGTAGTGGTGTGGTTTTGTTCATGGTATTCATGGTTTTGTTCAGGAGGATATTCATGAGCTTCTCTTGAGTTTCACAGAAATTGGTTAGAGCTCCCCTAAACCAATATTCCAGGTATAATATTTCACCCGCTTTTGTTCTTAGAACTCTCCTTATTAAACCATCATTTCAGTTATGATACTATTTAACTTCTGCATAATTTCCTTTCTAGGCAATCATGGTGAAAGAGCGAATTCAGGTTGTGCAAGAGCGAATTGCAACAGTATGAAATACTATTATGTGATTTCACTTTGTGTCATAACCACTTTTAAATATCACTTGAACATAGTCCCGAGTAACGAAATTGTTTTTTTTTTACCTAGATTTACACACACCCACACACATATATATTTGTCCAGTTACATATCTATCAACATATTAACGGGCGATCTTAGGTCGTATCTTAGGTCGCGACTTCATTACCACAAACTGGAGAAATGAAAGAGAGGGGAAAGGAGTCGTTAATTCACACAGTCAAGTCCATAGCACGACATCCTGTTACGCCTCCCAATCCGATATATGTGCCTCCCCATCGAAGATATGCTACGCCCCCGAATCTGATATATGTGCCTCATAATCGAAAATCTACTCCTCCATTTGATGTGCTTCATAATCGAAGATCTACTCCTGCTCCATCTGTTGTGCCTCATAATCGAAGATCTCCTCCTTCTCCATCTGTTGTGCCTCCTAATCGAAGACCTAATGCAGCTCCCAATAGGCTATCTATTATGCCTCCTAATCGAAAATTTACTGCAGCTCCCAATAGGCTATATGTTGTGCCTCCTAATCGAAAATCCACTGCAGTTCCCACTAGGCTATATGTTGTGCCTCCTAATCGAAGTTCTATTGCGGTTCCCAATATGTTATCTGTTGTGCCTCCCAGCCAAAGATCTATTGTACCTCCTAATCGGAGATGCAGATAACGTCTTCAAGAGAAAGGGAAATGCAAGTGCCTATAGATCACGATCAAATGACTATAGCACAACAAAATCGGAGACAGAGAGAAAAAGATGTTATGTCTGATTACATAGCAGATTCCTTTAAGAAGACGAGGTCAACGTATGAAGTTGGGTCCTTTTCATCAATGTATGATATCTCTTATAGAGAAAACCAACCTCCAGTCACAAAAGATGTAACAATGCAAAGTTGTGAGGATAACACTATGTAAGTTAAGTGCTTAAATTCTCACTCTTATGTTAAGTTTCAACATACCGTAAATCGTGATATATCATAAATCTATTTTTACAATGATCATGATATGACTGGATTTGACAAAAGTGAAGAAGAAATTCTTAATCCTAATAGAGGCCATGCGCTTCCAGTTCCAAATCGCCGTCACTTTTTGGAAAAGATAGATGTTCTTTGTCCATGTTGTTCGGCCCTTCATTGGAAAAATGAACAATTATCGAAATCAAGGCGCAACCGACATTTATTTGGAACTTGTTGTTTACAAGGAAAAGTTAAGCTACCGCTTCTTTCTCCACTGCCTCCGGCACTTAAATCTTTATTCGAAGGATATAATAAACGTGCAAGATTATTCCGTGAGCATATTCGGCAATACAACGTGTGTAATGCCTTTACCAGTCTTGGTTGCAAATTTAATGATCATGTGTTACATGGACGTGGTCCTACCTCATTCACTGTTCATGGAGAGTTGCGGCATCAAATCGGTTCATTGTTGCCTGATCCAGGGATGGAACCTAAGTTTTCACAACTTTATATTTATGATCCCCTAGTTGCTTTGGATCACCGCCACAATCGTAATCCGAATTTGTCAAGGGAAGTGTTGAAAATTGTACAAGAAACTCTTCTGCAGACCCACAAATTTTGTGATATATATAAGCAAGCATTTGAGGTTTTAACTGAAAATGCTTCTGAGAATAATAATGTTCCGGTCCATCTACACTATGATCCGCGTTCAGATAGACGAAGGTACAATCTTTCCGATAACCGATGAGATTGCGTTGATATTGCACCGAGATGGGAGTAAGATTGATGTCATCGCGTGATATTGTACCGGCAGAGAGAAGGGCATGAGTTGGAACGGATAAGCGAATGTCATCCCGCTTTATTTGCCTTTGCATTATGTTCTTTCGTTTCCTTATGGGGATTTGGGTTGGTCACTTGATTTGAAGTTGTGGGACGGAAGAGAAATGCTCCAAGCAATGCAAGACTCACCCAATTATTGTATTACGCTACCTTGTTTGTTTGAACGACCTACGAGTACTCATCCATCTTCTTTGGGGTGTAAATTGTTGCATGAATTTTGGTTGATGCTTGGGGATGCATATGAACGTAGAACCGGTGCGATACATTAGACTAAATCAAGACACCATCCGTTCGGATGTGTATAAGTGCTTGACGGATGTGCACGCGAGGGATTAAGTCGATCAAATTGGGCTAACGGTTCATTTTGCCTTCCTCGCATGTTGGAAGTCCAAGGCACATATACGAGATTTTTCAGGATTCAATAGCTATCACCCGACACTATAAGCACCCAGATATTTTTCTTACGGTGACTGCAAACCCTAATTGGCAGGACATTAAAGATGCGCTCAAAGAACAACAAACTTCGACACTTCGGCATTAAATAGTTGCACGGGTATTCGAGCTGAAACGAAAAGCAATTATGAAAGAAATCTTGAAGAATGATATCTTCGGCCGGATGGTTGCATATGTCTATACCATTAAATTTCAGAAATGCGGTCTTCCACACATGTATTGCATTTTATTTCTCGCGCATGATGACAAGATCCGAAACAGTGAGCAAGTGGATAAATTTGTATGTGCTGAATTCCCAAACCCGACACCACCCCCGCATTGTTTGAAACAGTGAAGAAGTGCATGGTTCATGGCCCCTTGTGGCGATCGAGATCCGAGTGCTTCATGTATGGAAAATGGTCGATGCACCAAAGGCTATCCAAAAGAGTTTGTAGAGGAAACAATTATGGATAAAAAAGGGTACTCCATTTACCGAAAATGCGACACTGCCAAGAAATATTTTGTGAAGAGAAAGAATAAAATGGTTAAAATTGATAATGGAGATGTTGTTCCCTACAATGCATATATCGTGCGAAATGTTTGACCGCCATATCAATGTTGAAGTTTGTGCATCGTGTCAAGTCATTAAATATATTAACAAGTACATCTACAAAGACTATGACAAAGCAGCAAATTGGTGGTGGCGGGATCAAATGATGAGATTCAACAATATATCGATGCAAAGTACATTAGACCAACAGAAGCTACATGACATCTATTTCAGAATCCAATGCATAAAGAGTTTCCAAGTGTCCAACGATTGGCGCTTCATTTGGAAGGCATACATAGGGTTGTTTTCAATAGCAAAGAGCCCATGGATGCAATTCTTACCCGAGCCAGAGACCAAACTTCAACACTGACAGCTTTCTTTAAGCGTTGTGCTGAAGATCCAAATGCACGAGCATATACCTATCAAGAATTTCCACGACACTATGTTTTCCACAAAGACTCTCAAGAGTGGACTCCTAGGACTCAGGGACCTTCCATTAGTAGGATGTATTTTGCAAACCCTAATGCCGGAGAGAGATTTTATCTACGCTACTTACTGTTGTAAAAGGGCCTACCTCCTTTACATCTCTTTATAAAGTCAGTGATACTGTGTACAGCACATACAAAGAAGCATGTATTGCCCGTGGGAAATTGTTGGAAGTTCGAAGATGAGTGGATACAATGCCTAGAAGAGGCGGCGATAATGAAAACCGGATATCAATGCGGACGTTGTTTTGTGTAATTCTTTTAGAGTGTCATCCGTTTCACGACCGGATCTACTTTGGAACAAATTTGCATCGAATATATGTGATGATCTTGGATCGCGGCTTCAACAAAACATGGCATCCCGGATCCAACTGATGAACAAATAACAGATTACGGCTTATATCTGGTAGAACAAATCCTTTTAGAATCTGGGAAGACATTGGAAGATTTCCCGCCCATGTCAAAGCAAAAAGGGGATTGGAGCAAAATTGTTGGCAATAGGCTCATTTGGGAGCAACGCCAACTTCAGCATGAAGGAATAGGAGAAGAGGCCACAGTTGATGTGAGTCGTCTTAATGACGAACAACTTCATGTTTACACTAATGTGACTGATTCAGTATATGGTGACAAGGGTAAACTTTTCTTTTTGAATGGAGCAGCTGGTACAGGGAAAACTTTTTATATAATACAATTGCAAAAGGCTGCCGCTGCAAAGACATGGGTCTTATTGTCATCATGGTGGCATCATCGGAATTGCATCTTTGTTATTAATGCGGTGGGACGACCGCTTCATTCTACATTTAAGATTCCAATTGATGTGATGGATACCATTTTTTTGCGGCTTTGCTAAACATTCGACCTTGTCGACCTATTTAAAGAAACAAAACTAATTATTTGGGGACGAGGTGCCCATGCAACATAGATACCGTGTTGTTGAGGCCGTGGATAGAACACTTCAAGATATTTGCAGAAACAAGAAGATATTTGGTGGTATCACTACAGTTCGGTGGTGATTTTCGACAAACACTACCTGTTATACCGTTAGGCTAGAGAGAGTAATTTGTTGGTGCATCACTACGGCGCTCTTTCCTTTGGAGTTATTTAGAAATTTTCCATTTGGTACAAAACATGCAGCTTGAAATGGCGGAGTCCGAGAATGTCGAATTCGCCGATTTTTTGTTGGAGGTGTGCTATTAATGCCTTCAAATTAGAATGTTTTTTCTCTATTAGTTCCATATATAAACGAACTATTTTAGAAACTAAAGAATTCAGTTTTTGCTTTGATTCATTTAGATTGGTTCGAATCCCAAAGAATGCGTACAATTACGAATGGAATCCGCAAGTATACCAATATCCAAGAACTCATCTTCTCTGTCTATCCCCAATTGGATGTTATGGACACACCGTCTCCAACTTTCTTAACTGATCGTACTATTCTTGCTGCCCGTAATGATGATGTGAGTGCAATTAATGAGGTTGCACTGAATTTGTTCCCTGGTGAAGCACTCGAGTATTTGGCTGCAGATAAAATTATCGAAGATGATATTGATAATCCAAGTGGGGCTCACTATCCCACCGAGTTTCTCAACTCCCTCGACCCTTCTAGCTTACCACCTTTCAATCTCAAGTTAAAACCTGGATGCCCTATAATGTTGTTCAGGAACATAGCACCTAAAAATGTCATTTGCAATAGGACACGACTTATGGTGCTTCAATGTGCGAGTAAAGTCCTTCAAGCCAAAATTTTGACTAGAGAGAAAGCTGGAAATCCGATACTCATCCCAAGAATATCTCTGGCTCCCTCAAATTCAAAGTTGCCTTTCAAACTATCAAGGCCACAATTCCCTGTTCCACTAGCTTATTTCATGACAATTAATAGGTCGCAAGGTCAGTCAGTGAAATATGTTAGCATTGATTTGAGGACATCGGTTTTCAGTCATGGACAACTCTATGTGGCCATGTCCAGATATACTTCTTCAAAAAAATATCCGTTTTTCTTCCACCTAATGCAAAAAAATTGTACCACAAATGTCGTGTACCCAGAAGTTCTTCTCTAAGGACATCAATACCAATGACAAAAGCAAGTAAGAAATTAAAGAATACTACTTTTATTAATTTAGAAATTAAAGAATATGTTGTATCTATATATATATACTATATAAGTTTTATGATTTTTTTTTTTTTTTTTTTTTTTTTTATGATAGCGTGGATACTTAAAAGTAAGAATAGAGATTATTTCATTTTGAGAACCATCTCTTTTGTAAACAATATGCTAAATGTATCAAGTCTAAAAAAATCATGTGTATGTGGTTTGCTTGCAGGTACCAAGTTAAATTGCCAGAATTTTTCTGCGACCTGATTGCAATCATTGCTCCATGGCGCATTTATCCATATGGTAGCAAAATGATATAAACAGTATGCATAGAAGGAAAAATGAGAGAAATGAAGAACTTGACCAGTGGGCATGGAGTATTTATTTTATTTTATTTTATTTTTCCCTTTTGTTACTAGAATTAGCCCCAGGTGAAAAATTATGCAAAATTTTCTTTAATGTTTAATGAGTTGTTTTTTAGTTTTAAAAGTAATTTGTGTTATGTATAAATATGAAGTTATATATTTTGGTATGGTTGATCTATGAGAATTGTATTATTTGATTTTCAGGTTATGACATGATTTAGGTTTTTGAAATGTTGAAAATACAAATGAGACTCTACTGGATTTTTTTATTTTAAAAAAAAAAATGATGATGCTCTTAATTAAAGACTCTCTCCCCTTATTTTCCTCATTCTCATTCTGATATGTGTTGAATTAATGAATGTGTAAAGGTATGTATAATGAGTTGGTTTGTGAGAAATGAAATGCATAGAATTGCAATCATTAAGCTCACTTGAGTATGTGTATGAAATGATTATAGAGTATAAAACTGTTGGAAATTGTTATATCATCGATCCAATGCTACTATAGAGATGGTCTCTTGGGGTGTTGTTGAAAAGCAATGTGTTTAGAGTGCTGACTGGCACGGGCATTCACTAGTCTTTAATAAGATGGAACCGGGCGTTATATATGTCACAAAACCGACCCGATTATATAATTTTATCTATGAGTCCTATCCAACTCTAAATAGAAATTATATTTATGAAGTTGATTTAAAGTTTATGTTGCTGATGTTGTCACATAGTGCTATTTTGTTACCTAAAATAAGGGTATGGAAACATCATTTCAGGTAGCAGTTTTGCCTTAATTGCAGTATTTTGTTGACTACAACAGTGATATTGATAGCAGGACCCAAGTAGCGCGATCAAGTCAGTGGGAGTGTGCTGCAGCCAAAGAGTGCACAGTCAAATTGGTGTTACGGTTATAGGTTGCATTACACTTTCAGTTTTCAGTCAAACCACAACGGAACGTTTACAAGTATTCACGCCAAAACCATCATTTCTCGGAATACTATAACTGTGTATAATTTTCTGGCGAAAGGGGGAGTAGACCGTAATTCTATTTATTTTGTGTTTGAATATGTATATTTACAGCTTGGGGAGGAGAGTTGATAAATGTATTGGTATTTAAGAAAGATAGTATATTTTGGGTTTAAAGAAAGATCTTATATTGTATCACCACATATTCTGGGAATGTGGTAAGTGAGTAGGAGCTTTATTTTCTTCCTATATTTTGTATTGAGCATCTTGAAACCGGAAATTATAAACAGAAGCTAAGCATAGAGATAATGTTATCTCTCTGCACTCTCTCAAACCCTAATTCAACTTCTCTTTTTGTTGTCTACTCTTCTTCCTGTCTTACTGATTTCACTATCGCTAATATCATCTCAGTTATCCTAGCATTAATGTGTGGAGAGTTGACACATTAATATGCTAAGGAACCAGTGAAAGGTGATGAAGAGGAGACAGAGAAGTGGAATTGAAGATGGTTGTATAGAGTGTTGTGGAGAGTAATAGTCTCTATACTCTACATCTACTTATAATACTACTTTGGTGTCAAGATAGCCAATACCCAACAAACAATAAGAAGAACATAATACTCCTAACCACTATACACATTTATAGAAGATGTGGGGTTACAATATAATAGCTTTCCTTAAACCCATGATACTACATCTTTCCAAAATAATAATATATTCTTAACATAAGTAAAAGATGATTTTCAAACATACAGCACATGAACTGAAGAGAATGAATCTCACTGAAACTCAAAGCCACAGATAAAATCATCTGGGTGTTAGCGTGTAACCTTCTGAACTTCATAATCAAGCTCACTTGAAACAGTTGGATGAAATCAATATAACAAAGAAAAAAACAGACACTTATTATGGATACTTAAGTTACATCTCATCTGTTATGAATCATGAGTAGTGTACGACTTATGTTGTTGCTCATTTATTGCATTATGTGTTACAATTCACTTATTCCTTTCTTTACATGCCGACTTGTTTTTACTATTGGATGTAATAACTTGTGATGTGTTATTGTTGCTCAACTTGTTCATTTGATGATCATTGGTTGTGACTTGTACTTGTGAGTTATGATCTTAGTGTATTCATTTAAACAATTAATGGTCATTTTCCTTTTCCTTTTCTTTTTCAATTAAAATTATCTTGTACAATTTTTGAAGAAATGTGGCCCTGAACTCTTGAACCCCTGTTGGGCTGGGCGCCTCTCAAATATTACCTTCATGGACAAATTCTGGGGGTATAACTACAAGGATCTCACAATCTCATATTCTCATATAATACCAATATTTCTCATCTTCAGCTATAATAGTACGATAAAACACCAAATACAATCCTTCTCCCAACGGAAAGAGAGAAAGTGACCAAGAATCAGACAGATTCCAAAGGAACAAGGAAATTTATATAGCAACTTTATCAATTATAATAAAATTATGTAGCATTAACAAAACTGCAAATAGGCCAAAATCGTCATTTGTAGGGTTCACACAAAATGAATAGCAGTTTAAACGCAATATATTACATCAATTAAATGCTTAACTTACAAGCATGGAGATCCCTTGAGACAAAACTGACACTTCAGAGCGCATGGCAAAGACATAAACACCAGGTTTTCATCAGATATGCCAAAGATATCCTTGAAGACGTGCATTGCACCAGTATCACTGGTCTTTGATGTATTCAATATGTCTAGAGATTATTAAAGTTACATCAGAAAATAAATAATGCTACAAGATGTAATATTGTCATTTAAGCCAGGCTAGAATGTCAAAAAGTCAAACAGAAAGAATGCAACGATGTCATATTTAAGCAGGCCAGAATATTGAAAGGCCATAGCCAATTCAAAGCTTTCTTTAGTAACTAGGGTATCTGGTACCTCCAACTTAAGCATGTTTAGTAATCAGTGTAACCATTAAATAAGGCTCCTAACACTCCCAGGCCATGCAACCCCAACTTCTCATATGTCCATACTTGGAATGGAATCATACAATGAAAATCCTTTAAATGATCCCAAGAGCTATCATTTGGGTCAGTACAAATCCAAAATGAAAAGGGAGCCTGAAACAATACCAGGCGAGTAACTTTTCAGAAAGATCCAAATAGCAAACTCCCCGAGAAAGAACAATTGACAAGGTACCGACTTCAGCATACAGTTTTGTATAACTTAAGAAAGGTTAGAGATAAATACATAAATAGAGAAAAAATTGTTGCATATCTCTTTTTCCCCCGAGTCAGGTGATAGAGTGAATCCCGATGACACAAAAAAATAATAATAGCATGTTGAAATGAAGAAAAAGTGCATCCTGGTATCAAAATGAAGCAAATGTGGATTGTATATATGAGAAATTTAGAATGAAGCAAAAGTGCATTATGAAAAAAAAACATAAGACTTGAAGCAGATCTGGGGAAGGATACGTTTTTTGGGAAATAGGGAAGCAAAACAGTTGGACTTATAAAATATGCCTTTTCTGTTAATTAGTTCACCCTGCGCAACTTTTTGCGGCGTTTGCAGCATCCAAAAACAGAGGCACTGACAAAACCTGAAGTTAAGGTCACATGCTAACAAAACAAATAAGAAGAAAAAAAAACAATGATAACAGACATAAACTACTATAATCTTACAAAACACTGAAAGAAAAAATAAATTAATCACACTTGCGATTTATCAGGGTAAATACAATAACTTCCCTAAAAAATAGTAACGATTTTATTGGTATTGTGACTTTCCCTATCTTGTTATAATAACTCCGCATCCCACAAATAGATTCAAGCACAGAAGGTCATGGTGTACCGTGTACGTGTTGTAAGGTTTAACCCCAACCAACAAGTTTGGCACTTTTGGATGCCTTCCCCATATGTTCTTCAATTTCTGTTATGAAATATCATAAATGTGTACCGTATTTTTCCTTTTGGTATCGTAAAGAACATACTACTATTAATACTCAGATTTACACTAAAGAAAAATTACTCGGACACCACCATTTTTAGGGAATAAAATCTCCATAAGCAATTTCAACATGGGTTGACACTCAAACTCGTAGATCTCTCTATCCCTATCAGATTGGCACTCATACTTGTAGATCTCTCTATCCCTATCAGGATAATCCACATCAGCAGATTGGTCATATTTCATGAATAAAAAGGGCACCCAATAGATTATATATTAACCATTAACTCCATCCTTTCTAACTATCCTCCTAGCATTCCTTGGCATCAGGTATCTAATTAACAAGTCAGGGAGGCACATGAAAATTTACTGCAGAAAGAACCAATATTTTGTAATTAAGAAATATCAGAATCAGCATTTCTTCTGTTTGATAGAAGAACTTGGCAAAAGAAAATTTGCAAAAATCATCTCTTAATGGCTTACCACTACACAGCAAATATTGAATCTAACCTTTTTCTTAGACTCCTGCAAGTGAACTGTCCCCACAGAGTGATGGCAAGAGCCGATACTTATGTTATGCGTGTTTAGGGTCTCTGTATAATCAGTAGTATCAGTGGGAGCAGTCAGTACCACTGCAAAACTCAGTCGCCTGCACCTTTTGCGGCGTTCCCAACTAAATGGTCGTGCTCTCTTCTTTGAGTTTGCATTTTTCTTGTTTGTCTTTTGGAGACATCCCCTACCGGATTTGCTTCTAATATTTGCAATGCATGTGCTTGGAAAATTTGTGTCAGAGGTAATGCCTTGACCGCTACATTGTCCAACATGATTTCTTTGTGATACCTCTCCAAAATTCAGTTGCCTGCACCTTTTGCGCCGCTGCCAACTAAATAGTCTTGTTCGCTTCTTTGAATTTATGTTTTCCTTATCTATCCTTTGGAGAGATTCACTACTGATATCCTTTTTATCACTGCCACTGCAAGTGCTTGGCATAATTGCTACAGAGGTACTCATTTGTAAACTCCATCCTCCAATATCATTTCTCTGATTATAACCAACATGATGATTAACAGAACTTGCAGAGCCATCATAACCCAGTGAAGGTTGAGTAAGAATTTCGACATCCAAGTTGAATTTGTCTTCATCATTTTTTCTTTTCTTCTTGGAGAGTTCTGACAAGAAGAGAAAACTTAATGTCACTTTTTCTATCAAGTCAAACTTCTTACTACAGTGGATGGCAAATAAATAAATTACCAACGAATTCAATCAAGACAATATGGCATGACACTTAAAGAAGTAAATAACTGTAATGGGAATGAGCAATAGATAGTAAAAGGTTAACTACTCTAGTTAACTGGATAAAATATTGTCAAAAGGGTCAGCTTCGCCACAAAAAAAAGTTAGTAGTATTTTTTATTTTTTTATATATTTCTTTTTACTAAATAAGTAAGATTTATCATGGTCCAGTTGAATTGATTAGTCATTATTATACCCTATTTGTAAAAAGTAGCTACTTAAATTAACTTCAAATAAGTACGTAGGGTCAGCTTCGCCACAAAAAAAAGTTAGTAGTATTTTTTAAACTTTTTCTAAATACCTAAGAAAATAAATTAGTCATTATTAAACCCAAGGTAAAACTTCACCTAGAAAATAAATTCAAACCCAATGTTCTGTGGATATGATATACTCACTATAAAATATCATCTCCACAAAATTTCAGCTCATTTGGAAACCTCTAACATTGGCAAAAAATTATTGCAAAAACTCGACATTTCTGGAACGTTAGATTTCTTTTTAAAAATAACAACAATTTTTATCTATGTTAGAGGTTTCCAAATGAGCTAAAATTTTGTGAAGATGATCTTTATGGTGAGTATATCATATCCACAAAACATTGGGGTTGAATTCATTTTATAGGTGAAATTTTACCTACGTACTTATTTTAAGTTAACTTAAGTAGTTACTTTTTAGAGAATGACTATATGTGTGTGTGTGTGTGTGTGTGTGTGTGTGTGTGTGTGCGAGCGCACTAGAACAGGAAAACTTTAGGTACATAGCAATCGAGAAAAACATTCATATAGCGAAGTAGGAGGAGAATCAAAGTATCATGATAAAAGAGCTGTCTGACGTAGTGTGGTATTATCTTGCAAACTAATGAGAAACTTCATTGATAAATTAAGTACAACAGTGTACAAAAAGTAGGGGTGATGGCGTGATTGTGCCATTTGTTCGATGCTAAGACATTCCAACTAGGTTACCACCCCTTGGGCCATAATTCCCCATAGGATGATAACATGACTTTTCCTGTACAACTTGACATGATTTGGTGTAATCAGTTAACTAGATGAGTTTGATATCCAAGAACAGGTGATTACCGTTCAAGACAAGTGGAAGCAACTCAGTGTGAGTGCAATGTTCAAATGCATCTTCACTTGGTAAGAAACTTATACCAAGCGAGGCCTAATAACATTTAGCAATTAAAAGAGAACAGCAAGTCTCCTACAATGTCAAGCCTGCGCTAAACAACTACTTTACTCAAACTAAAATAGCATGATGACGAAAAAAATGAATAGTTTAAATGATCGAAAACTTCTAACAAGAAACATAACTCTAAAGTGATTACCAGATGAATCAGGTAAAGGGTGTTGGAATGCTGGAGCATTTATATCTTTTGAGAATTTGGAGCAGAAATCACTAATGGGAAAGCCTGACACCTGATGGTGATCCCCATGCTCAAGGGGCAAAAATATAGATACAAACTTCAAAAGATGCACCATGATATCATCTCCAATCTGAAAAAAATTAGAAGTTTTAACTCAAATGAACAACTAGAAACAGAATATATCAAAGATATAGTAACTAAAGCAAACATGGTAAAGCCAGAAAAGCTCTTTGTGTAAGTTCGTTGTACGTATATATGTATGTTTTCTGTCTGCCAACACACCCGGTGCACACTCCTGAGGCAGGATTATAAGACTCCTAACACAATGAGTTAAGGGATGATTTGTTTAAGTGACAGTCACATTGTGGAGATCATCCACACCAAAAGCCAGATATCCAGTATTTCTAACTGTTCGCATTTATGTTTATGACAAGATGGACACCCTCCATCTCCCCATGTCCACTCCTCTTTTGATTGATAGAATTGTTAGAACTCCAATGTCAATAATCCTGACATCGGTGTGAGAATATATTCTCCACAAGAAAGAAGTCAAAGAACAGCCCTTGTTTCATGTTGATTTGGGAACACATAAAAGGGTTTCACAGGTAGGGGTGTCACAGTAACTTGAATGGCAAGAACAGCATAAGCTCAAACACGTGAGGGCTATACTGTTGAGCACTTACCCTCTTTTGGAAAAGACTCCAAGCTGAGGTAGTCAAAAGATCCACAACTTTGCTCGATTGAGAACACTGCCAAAAATAGATAAACAATGCAACGCCATAAGGAACCACTAAAAAAAATGAACATCAAGTAAGAGTTCTAGATTTGGATATTGAAATTTTCTATAAAATTGACAAACAAATTGACTTTCCCCTCACATGTGCAAGTCATGTTTACTTGAGATATATATGTACAATATGGATAATGGTCCACGTTCTACAAGTCTCCTTTTCTAGTAACGGTTTCTTCGAATAATGGGAATACGATACTCGAACTAATCTGTTCTTCTGAAGAACTGATATATTCATCAGTTCTGCTTGATTTCCACAAATCAAGCAGTTTAGAGATACCCAACATTTGAATACAAGAATTAAGCATTGTTGACTTCAACCCCCAACCCAAAACCCTGAGAAGGGTGAGATACTGAGATGTACCTTTTGTCATTTATCAGGGGTGAGTAATCTTTTGGTAAAGCACTCTAGTTTAGTAGTTTTGTTATGAGATGCATATGTTGACACCAACTCATTATGCAGACTACAAAACACATAACTAAATTTTGACATTTTGAATGTGATTCTTCAAAGCAATTCTAGTGTTGTAAGAATTTTAAGTTGAGATCGTACTGATTATCTCAACAAAGGAATTGTCAAACTACAAAGTGGTCCTTTTTCAAATTATCTATAGTGCCTACCGTTAAGTCATTTATTGGTATAGACATCACTAGATAGAGCTCACAGCAGACGATCTCACATGCTATCATACCCTCAGTTTTTGAATTTCGATTGAGGTTCAGTCGTTCATTTAAAAGGAATACTGTTGGAAAAAGTTGAACTATGAAATTCATTCTAGGCGTATATGCTATATCTGTTTTGTATATTGCGGTAAAACTTAATTTCATCTGAAGGAGCTAACAACTACGAGGTTTTCACTCTCTTAGGACTTGTTTCCTTTTCTTCTTCAAAATGTAAATAAATTTTAAAAATAAAAATAAAAATAAAAACATTAACTAATAAGGGATCCAATGAATAACAGAATAACAACAAAGTTTGTGTTTGAGACCCCTACAGCCCTCCCAGAAAGTGTACCTCCACAATGAGTTAATGGCTGGTTTTTGCCTTGTCATAACTTAATTTCAGTTTGCAATTTACTTTACGGTCCACAATTTTTCAATTTTGTAATTACATTGGCCAAGGCTAGACATACGAAATGAGCTGATTTTTGGTGGACATGATCTACATTGTAGGAATCTTCTCCACCATAAAAACAGCCACAAACTAATTGTGTAGTTCCACTTTTGGGTGGGGATGACAATAAGGGAAGTAATTGTAGCCTGACCGAAAGACATGTTATATACTTTTATATATAATCAGAAAGAAATATGACACTTGCCTTATTGTAACCACTGCATATCGCATTAGGAGATACTTGAACATCGTGCATTGTCATCTCTATAATCCTCTTAACAATCTGAAAAATTATACAAAGTAGTAGATTGCAAATACATCACGATGAAAATTATTTATATGAAAAGGAAAAGAAAAATGCTTCATCGGTTATATCCTCCAAAGTTCTCAAGGATTTGTTTGATTGACTGCTGGAGAGTTTATTTATTTACTAGAAAATCAAACTTTTCAGCAGTACTTCATTTTTGAAAAATCAGATTTTCCCATTAATCATACACATTAGCACATTATGTTACAAATGAAAGTAAGAAAGACTAATTTCACGAAGAAAAACGAGTACTGAAATCAACAACCCCAATCCTGAGCGATTAGGCCAAGTTTTATTAACATTTTGCATGAAGAGATAGTAGAAACAGGAAAATGCATGAATGCCCATGCAACTGTGTGTGCCTGTGTGTGTGTGTGTGTGTGAGTGAGAGAGAGAGAGACCTGTTGCTGAGACCATCGGCAACCAGAGTAGAAGAAGGAAAGAGGAGGTGCATTATCAGAAACTACTGCATAGCTCTCAGTGAGAAGCTTTTTATAATCAGAAGGATCGTCTCGTTGCAAAAGATACAACATTGATGAATCAGAGCTGCCGCTGCTGCAAAAAAAGCAGCATTTTCCTTTACACCGGCAGCACTTCTTTGATGGTGGTGGTGGTTGAGTGTGCAGCAAACCGATTGTTGTTTCTGCTAATGTGTGTGCTTGCCTGCCGTAAATCCTCCTAAGAACTTCCGGAATTATCCATTTACTCTTGTTCTTTGCTTCCTGAATTTATAGAGGGACGATATTTGTGCTTTCTTTATACTATAGTAGAATTACAAACACACACAAAAAGGAAAGGTGATTTAGGCAGGAAGTTATAAACTCAACCTATTTGCAGCCACAAGGCTTAGTATTCATGGCCACATATAAAGAAACATGGCAAGGCCAATGTGTTTTGAAACGTGTTAAGTTGATGCAAACCAGTCTAGGTGAAATTAGTGGAGTCTCTAACTCTCTATCGCTCTGCACAAAGATTTCACCGAACAAAAATGAAAATTATGAGGTTTGTATACTCATTATACCTGATATTGAATGGAATGAGTAGATGACAGGTTTGATTTGATGCATAGCCAACCGGCTGCAGTTTATTATCTTTAAGATTCTCCTTCGGCTTCATTTAAGTTTCCTAATGCACTTCCGGAACTATGGACTAAACATGTAATTGATTTTGGTTATCAGTATGTTATTTCATGTTGAAGTTACGACTAATAAACAATGCGGCTGCAATAGCAAAACCCCACCCCACCCCCACCCATCCCCCAAAAGAACAAAAAAAGGGTAATATAGTTACAACTGTCAAATTAACCTGAGGCTCAATCAGACCGAGTCCAACCATCTAAATGTGATATATAATCACTAAATAGTCAACCTTAGCATATTTAAAGGTCAGGCCACACCTCTGAGAGCTAGTAAGGGATTAAACTTTGAGGCTCTAACCTGGCACACATTCAGCCATCGAGTTTTACTAGTGGCTGATAGTATTTTGTTTATTCTATTCCAGTATCAGTTATAGATCGCGTCTACTCTTACTCTATTTTTCGGGATAATGCATCTACTCTTACTTGATTTCCTCATTCTTTTGCACTCTTAAATTTTATTACCTTTTTAATTACTTTTAAAGTAAGAATAATTGGCTCGAGAGAGTTTAATTATACAATATTATGTAACTTTATATTACTTATCTACTGGAATTCTCTTACATAATTAAACGTGTGAATGATGATTTACTTTTGTAGGAGGATGATAAACCATGTCTAGCGTCTTATGCTGGACAATACCTCCGGAAACACCTAGTTCCTAAGAAGAATCAGATGAATGCTTTTTTACAGTCATTTCGATAGCAATGCTCGTAGTAAGTGGTTGTGAGCACTAGGACGGTACCGAAATTGGAATCGCAATACCTATTGATATTCAAACTTGCAAATTAACAAAACTTACAGGGCCATCAGAACCAGATGAATGCTGAGTAAGAACATCGGAGTCCAAGCACAATTTGCCTTCCCTATTGACTCTTTTCCGCTTTTTGGAGACTTCTGCCAAGAAGGGAAATTTCATATCACTCGGCTTACAATGGTTTACAGAGTCACGTTATACTTCCTAAATAATGGACAGGAAATATGCACACAACCGATCCATTTAGTCAAGACAATGTTCAATTACAGAAGAATACCGGAAATGAATACAACTTACAACCATAACTTAATTACCAGATTGATCAGGTAAAGGCCGCTGAAATGCTGCAGCATTTAAACCTTTTGAGAACTTGGAGCATAAGCCGCTAATAGGAAAGCCGGAGACCTGATGGTGATTCCCACGCCCAACGGGCAAAAATATAGATACAAACTTCAAAAGGTGTACCATGACATCATCTCCAATCTGGATGTGTTGTAAATTTTAACTCCAATGAACAACTAGAAACAAAAAATACATTACGAAAATAGCAACTTAAGAAAAAAGGGAATGAGATATGACGTCTTTACGTATATAGCCCTATCTATGTAGTTAAGTGTGACAATGCACCCACAGAGGAAGACACACAGATGCAGTAAGGTAAAAAGCAAACATCAAAGTTTATTCATATATTAAAAAAGGGGTTCAAGCTTTTCTACTGTTTTGCCGTCCCTTTCTCCTGCTCCCACCTAGACCCCTACCTTAGATACCAGTGTATCAACAGACACACAGAGACACATTTGAGGCAGGATCTCACCAGCACCCCATTGATTATTTTAACAAAAAGTTAAGGGTTGATTCTTTTTCAGAGACTAGCTTGTTAGGGAGATCATCCTTGCCAAAAGACAGATAACCACTACTTTTATGTTTATGATAAGTGGGCAGCCTCCAACAGACAATACTATCTTCCCATATCGAATCATCAGAGTGAGATATAGTTCATTACAAGGAAAAATTAAACCTTTGCGCATGTCCATATGGACAACAGAAGTGTCACAAACTCAAGATAGACATATATACAAACTCATACACATGAGGGTGACATACAGACATTGTTATTACAATAAGCACATACCCTTTCTTGGAAAAGACTCCAAGCTGAGGTAGTCAAAAGATCCACAGAAACGCTTGATTGAGCAAACTGCAAAAAAAAAAATAATAATAATAAGAATATTGTAAAAAAAATAAAAATGACTAATCAGATAGATATACATATCACACGCTTACCTTATTATAACCATTACATATAACATTTTTACGTGATACTTGTACATCACCCATTATCCTCTCAATAGTCCTCCTCACAATCTGAAAACATTACACATATATAACCAACCATACACCATAATCAATTCTACATTAATTAGTATACGACGTACTTGTTGCTGAGACCAACGGCAACCAGAATATAATAAAGAAAGAGGGGGTGCATTATCGTCAATTACAGCATAGGTTCTAGTAAGTAGCTTTTTATAATCAGGTGGATCGGTTCGGCGTATAAGAAATGAGTCGACGTCATTACCACAGCAGAAAAGACAGATTTGTCCTCTGCAACGGATGCATGGTAAAGATGATGATGAAGTTGAGGAGGTTTGAGTAGTAGTAGGGAGTAATGAGAGGATGGTTTGTGATAATGTGCGTGCTTTGTTATGGTATATTCTCCATACTACTTCAGGTACTCTTCTCTGCTTCCTCTTCTTTCTCGCCATTGAAAAAATGAGATAGAGATTTGGGGAAGTGTTTTTATTAGTGGCTTCTAGGAGAAGTCATTGAGTTGGGCGGGAAGTGTGATGGTGTATTAGGGGTGTCTAGATTTTGCCGAATTAGTGGATTTTTTTAAATCCGACCAACTTTGGGTGTAGTTTTCATGGGCGATTTTGACAAAATTTCAAAAAATTGGATCGGATTGGATATAATTCTAAAATCCGATCCAATGAAAATTAGAAATTTCCGATATTATTACCAATTTATTTTAAAATATATACTTAAATCACTATCCAAGATTAGATTTCGATTTTTCATTCATTTTCTAGTTTTTACTTCCAAAAACAAAACAAAAATATTTAAGCTATTTACTTATTCTTTTTTTTAAAACAAATGATATGAAAAAAATGTCAAGTCATTTTTGACTTTCTCAATCCAAAAGCCAAATTACAATATATATAATATTATGTAAAAGCTTTAGTCCAAGACCATAATCCATTATTTATCACACTTCAATAATTTCCAATAAAAAAAGATTGAAACATTACAAATACCCGAATTACGCAATGTTTTTGCTGGTGGTTAGGTTCTTTTTCTCGTTTTTTTTGGATCACTTGTTTGAATGAAAATGGGTTTCTCATTAAACAAGTGCGTATATTGTTGGTACATTGGTGTTGTGGACATGGTTTTCTCTCCCTACAATAAACCAAATGATATTCCAAAATAATTGAAAGTAAAGAGATTTTGAAAAATTTACCAAAGTATAAAATTTCGAGTTATTGGAAATTTCGAAAGTTCAAATTGGAAATATATTTTGAATCGAAAAAAAATTGGATCGGATTTGGCTAGCATATTAGGGTCAAAAAAATTTGGAAAAATTCAAGGAGGTTAATCCGATCCGATCCGAAGTCACCCCTATGGTGTATAGATATTTGCAACAACTAGTGGACTTAAGTCAACCGGGGTTTGGTTCTGACAACATTTCATACTCTTGGGCATTGAGGATGTCATGTGCCACTGTGCCAGGAATGATGTTATTAGATAGTATCGGTAGTATTGGGAGCTCAACTGATTTTTAAAATAAATAAATAAATTTATTTAAGATATATTTAGATTTTTTTTTTTTTAATTATTAGACGTATCCAAAACAAAATAAGTTATTTACTTATTCTTTTTTCTTTAAAAAAAATAAAAAATGTTTTTGAATTCTTCTCCAATAATTTATCTCGCTCTCTAACAACATTTCTCTCACCAATAACTCCAATAAACATGATTACAAGTCAACAACTAATTATTTTGAATTCGTAAATACAATATTACAAGCCCGTATATTGTTGATGTTTTTTTTCCCCCCTCTATTGGAAATACCCCAAATGAATTTAGGATATATTATTGGATTGAAGTGATTATTGTATGGCAAAAACTTTAGTTAGTTATGGGGTATGAGAGTGGTTTTATAGTTATATTATAATATTTCAAATGGCAATAAATGTTTTTAGGGTGATTTTGGACACACTCATAAAACTATATATATATAAGGAAATTAAATGGATCCCCTACAAATTCGATTGATGTTTACGATGTAAATCTAGGTTATGGTGGATGTAATGATTATATTTGTTATGGAACAGGTATAAATTTAATTACCACTAATTTCAATGTTAACTATTTATTAGGTAAATAAATATGTAAAAGAATGTACAAGTTTCATCAATCGAAGTACTGAACGCGATAAAAATATGTCATTAATCTATTATAATAAAACACAATGGCAGGACAAAGAGAGGTCAAGATCTCGTAGGAATCTGAGTTAGATGTGCATGGGGATTTGCATAGACACGTGTATGGCTTAGAACGTTTTGAAACTTCAATGACATTTAAAATGTTACTTAATGAATTAAATGTTTTGTAATAAAAGATTGATTTGGTAATAAAAGTACCAATTACTCCAGTTACCAAAAAATAGTTATCAATTACCCAAAAAAGTGGTTGTATTAATAGTTATATTAACTTTCTACATGTTGTATTAATAGTTATATTAACTTTCTACATGTGAATTTCTACACCATTTAATAAATTTGAAACGTCATTTCCAATTTTTGTAAGGGGAATTAGTAACTCTTTTGACTTCTTAATTTCTTGGTAAATGGGTATTAATTACTTTAAAGTTCGGTTACCAAATACAACCAAATATAGTAATACAATATGTATTAAATATCTTGAGCCGTGTAAATGCAATTAACTCTCTCATTTAATCTCAAAATTGTGCGTGAAGATATTCTCAAGTTTCACGTGGGCTTTGGGTTTGGTATAACTATGGAAAGAAATGAAAAAAAAAAGTAAAACGTAACGCACGGAGATTGAAGATTGCAAACTTTTCATACAATTAAATTTTTGCATGATGTTATAAATATTTTTGCTTCAGCGGTGGTGCTTAATCCCCAAACCTCGCCATCAGTTTCAGAAAACCAATCAAGTCTTGATCAATCTCTACGTCTTCTATCAACTAAACATTAGCTATTAACTCTCCTATATTGTTAAGGCTATCCAGCACATATAAAACACCACCTCCACACTCTCTCTCTCTCTCGTCATTAGTGTTTCTAATTTGTTCTTGATCTTTAATCATCTTCGGAAAGGTTATTTAGGAGGTACGATTTTAGTGTTTTTTTTCCTAATTTCAGAGTAAATAGATTTGTTGGATTATTGTTTGATGTTAGAGCATGGACATTGGTTTTTGGTTGAGTTGTACGTTTTACTAACATTTTTTATTTGTTCCGAATTTTTAACTTTGCGGATGAAGATTCAAAATTTTGGGTTTGAATGCGAAAACCAACAGTAATTTCGCTCACAACTGAATTGTGATGAGAATGTCACAGACCACCCTGCTCTTTCATCTACTCTGTGTATGCATTTATTTTGTATTTTTGTTTTCAGTTGAGTTTGACAGTGGATATTGACGTCAGATTGTTTTCTTTATGTGTCATGCCTAAATTATTATAATTTAGCTTTGATCCGTTGATCATAATTTACTGTCGAACTCCAATACTCCACTGGTTGTTATTTTTTGTTGACGCCATTTCTTTCTGCTTATGTATTATCTCTTTACGCTTAAAAGTTAAAACGTTTGCCAACCCAAACAACTGTAGTCACTTGTTTTTTTATGGCTGGCTTTATTCTTAATCACTCAAATAGCGCCCACCATAAATCATTAATAAACCATTGATCTTTAATCACTAATAAAGTATTCAATAAACCTCCTAGCATTATTATAATATTATCGGAAAAAAGAAACTCCTACTATTATTTTCTACATAGGAATTAATGTATTGTTGAGAATAGAATCAGAAGCGTTTGTAATACCTAGGGGTGTTCACGGTTCGGTTCGGTCCGGTTTATAATGAAAACTTGGCCCGAACTGAATTGATCGGTTCTATAAAATAGCAACCGAAACCGAACTGACAAGTCACTAAAACCGATTAAAAACCAAACCGAAATTCGGTTCGATTCGGTTATAACTTTCAGTTTTTAGACTTTGACAACAACTTTTAACAATTAGTCAGCGGCCCACCGATGGACCCTCAAAATGGAGCCATCCAGAGCACCTGTTGAGGCCCATGCCTCAGCTACTCTATTTGTAACTTCCTTTTAGCGTTACTTTTGGCTTTTTTAAGCAATATGGGACTAAAACAGTTTGTTGTTCCAACTTGCCATTATCACTTTCTCTTCTTCACCAAATTGCAACCCACCAATTTCTAACCCAACACCCATTTCTTTCTTTCTTTTAATACACCATTGTTTTTCCCAATCTCACATAACTTCTACTGTTTCTTTTTTCATTATATCTAATTCCAAGCACATAGTCCATTCTCATCACTTTGGTTGGTAATGTTAATAGTTTGTCAAGTTTTTGAGTTTTGGTATAGTTTCATTCAATTCAATTTTATGAACATGAGACGACTTAAAAGTTAATTGCTCAATCCATGCTCTAATCTACGTTTCATATGAAATAGTAACTATGGAGTTTTCTCCTTCACTTTTCATTTCTAACCAAGTTTTAATGGTTGATGAGTTGGAATCATAGTTTTGTGAAGTGGGTCATTGTTAGAATTTGAGAAGTTTGTTTTAAATACTTCTAAAACTTTTAGAATTCTTCATGTCTTCATTTTGGATTATTTTATAAATCAAAATGCTTTTGAGCTAGAGAGAGGAGGGATGTAGGAGTGTGCAAGGTGAAAGAGAGAGTTTCTTGAAGGTGAAACTCTTACCATTTTACTTTAGTCCCATATTCAACGCATATGCCCATCAAAGAATATTGGCCCATGCATATGTAGGTGTTCTTAGGTAAAGTTAAGAGTTGGGTGTCCAAGTTGATGTGCTGACTAAGTTTAGTAAGTCAACATTTATGGGCAGTCAAAAAGAGACAAATTTAATAATGTAAAATAAGATTAATTTCGGTTCGGTTCGGTTTATAACGGTTAATCGAGGTATGAAACCGAAAACCGCACAAAAATAGTCGGTTCTTAGTATTGAGAACCGAAAACCAAACCGGTTATATTAGAAACCGAAAAAACCAGCCGGTTCGGTCCGGTTTGGTTTGGTTTTTTGGTTTTCGGTTATTTGTGGACAGCCCTAGTAATACCAATAAACCTCTTTGTCTCCTTTACTAATCATCTCTCATGCCTCAATCAAAGATCCGATTCTATGAAGGTTTTTCTTGCATTTCCATTTCCATTTCATTTGTTTAATCCAAGTAGAGATTTACAATTAAGTTAGTCGTATTCCCAAATTACTCTCTAAAGGTTCGCAATTATTTAATTGTTCGTTAAATGTTTAATTCCAATTTTGGTGGTCTCTTTTGTTTGTTGATGTTGATTGTTTTGCTTTGCATAGGATGAATCAGGACTGCTTCTCTGGCATTTAATTGATTTAGCTCTATCTATCAAGGTTAGTAAGTTTTAATGAATTTAACTCTATTACTAGCTCAGATAAGGGACATGTAGCCAGACTTCAATTGATAGTAAGATACCAACATTACATCTCATGGTATGGTAGTAAAATACCAACATTACATCTCATGTTCTGGTTCTTAATTTGTCAATTTCTTTTTCCATGACATTGTAGAACGTTTCATTTTTGTAAGGATATCCAAGGATGGGGATTTAGAGCAAGGAAGGTGACCATAAAAGTTGAACCACAAATGGTGGTTGGGATTTCACAGGAATTTGTGTTCGATTGGAATAGATGTACGCTCTGAATCGTTTTGAAACATTTTTTAGTATACTTTTAAAGCACATTAATGTGTATAAATGCCAATTAAAAATGGAATAAAGGCCCACAAAATAATTCATAACTATTTAGTTTAATTTGTGAAATGTTAGTTGTTGTTTTTTTTTTTCGATATTATATATAATTTGTGAAATGTAACGGTTGTGATAAAGGGTCAAAAACACAAAGTAGCATATGGAAAGATTATTAAAGGTTTTGTGGGCTTGGACCTCTACAACAACGTTTCAGGCCGTTAAAAAAAAGTATTATACATTAAAAAAAATTATTTCTTACAACCAATATTTACTTTCAGTCTTTATGTTTTTTTAGATGAAAGATATATAACACTCATTTTAGCATTTTAAAGTTATATGTAAGCATACTGAAATTGAGATACCCACTTGCTCCAAAGCAGCGTAGCAGCATATTCCAAAGGGTAACATAGGTTATCTTGGTATTGAAAGAAATAGAAAAGCACGTGGTGGAAGCCAATGCAAGTGAGCACTTAGGGTTTTGTTTGTAGCTCAATAGTTCACTTGCTTATTAGTTTCTTTGGTTTTGTAGCAATGTAGGCAGTGTTTGCTACTACATTTATTGTGACTGGTGCGGCTAATAAGGTTATTGTACCTTTATATTTGTTGATTTGGGATAAGCATTTTAGTCCCTTAGTTATGTTAGCTAATTTGCTTGCTAAGGTTGAGGAACGACCATATTCCCAAGGTGAATTAGATATATATAAATTTAAATATTACTATCCTAATAAAAATGTGTTATATCTTATTTCTTGAGCTATTTATTGCATAACTCAATGGAGAAGAGTGTGCCAATGCCATGTGAATCTTTGTTTTGTTTTAGCTCGATTAAGCAACAAGAACATTATATCAATGTCATTTTCAACACCCCCTTCTCTCTCTCTTTAAATTTTGTATAGGATGTGAGATTTTCCCATTTACATGAATTTGTGATATTTGCTTTCTATTTGCAAAAAGATGAAATATCTATTTGTTGTCATTTGCATTGGTGTCTGGGTGTTTTGTATTTTTTTTTTGTTCGACATGGTATATCTTATATTAAAACTAAGTTCCACTACTGTATGCAATAATAGTTGATTGTTTTTTACTCCTTGAATCATCTTCTAGGATGTTCTTCATATGTTTCTGTTAATGGTGGTTAATAAAGTTAAGTATACCAGTTGCAGTGAGATGTATGTTATGCATAATGAAAGCTCCATTTGGATGTCAGTATGCATGTCCATGGTTGTGTTCATCGGTCGATTAGTTGGATGGTCAGAGAGGAATCTGAGAAGATTTAGACACCAAGCAATTCCATCAATCTTTAAAATGTAGACCGATTGATGAGTGAGATGATGATAGCGTTGTGGAGCAGGTTGTAAAATGTGTGTTGGACTATTAACCACAATAACTCCACTGGCTAACCTTCATGGCATAACGGTTTTTGTTACTAGGAGAGGATTATAAAGTGTATTCGGAGCCACGACCTGCTGAGATAACAACAGTAGATTAGTAAAGACTAATGGATCTTAGACAAGACTAAGGAATAGCCAAAAAGTTAGTGTAGTTATAGGCTTGTTCTAATAACATAAAGGCTTAGACCTATTATGTAAAGGACCGACAATATGTCATTTGATGTGGTGCAAAATAATAGTGACATGCTACGAATACAAAAGAGCCATTAAGTCCAGCAACGAGAGGAGAATTGGTCCAAGCTATTGACTTTTAGCATTGGTGTATCCACTTTTAGCATTTAGGGAAGATAGTGTAGGTGGAGTTACAAGATTATAGTTAAACTTTGCGGTATTTGATTTGCAGCAAGTAAAGTATGATCCGAGTTAAACCATCATCCTTTGTTACTGTTGATGGTATGTATAGCGTATGTTTCTAGTATTATTCAGTCTAATGATTGCTTCGGTACTTCGATTTATTTAGTATTTATCTTTTGTACGCTCTATTAGTTATCACAAGACAGAAGAGGTTAAACAAATAAACATATGAAGATGTTAGAGTAGAACTGACCATATATTAATCAGGTGTTGTCCTTGGCCTAGCATGGTAACATTATAATCAATATGATTCTTAGGTCTTTTTTTGCAAGAAATTTTAGGGTTAGTTAGACTTACCCCCCCCCCCGTTTTCAAAAATATTAGTGATACCCCCCCAATTGCAAGATCCAACGGTTACGAGATGATTTTTTTTTTTCAGATGAAGAAATCTGACCATTAGATCACTCAAATGGGGGGGGGGTATCACTGATATTTTTGAAAATGGAGGGGGGGGGTAAGTCTAATTAGCCCAAAATTTTATATTGCCATTTATATGCATTGTTGTAATGAGCATTGACCCTGGACTACAAGATCATGTATTTGGAAACAGAGTAATATTGTTTAGAGAATTGTAGGGAATAAAACTATGTAAGGAATTGAATAGGTGAAAATTTTATGGCTACTTTATGGGAACTATGAATTAGCAGATATCAATACCCTATTTGGCTTTAGAAATCATAATTAGCGTATGGTTTATTTGAATATCTACATTGGTGAGATTTGTTCTTAGTTGACAGCAGTGTGAAGGGATTTGATTTGGGCTTAACATCGATAAGTGAAAAGAATATATGTATACAAGTTAGGCATTGGTTAGTTAAGAATCATGTTAAATTTATTGACACATTTCTTCCCATGCCTACATTCACCTTGATGATTTGCAAATGATTATTGTTCCTGATTTTTTTACCATTTTATTTTAGGTTCGCAGATTAGACGCTATTGAAAATTGACGTGTTGAAGGAACACGGCCAAATGCCTGGTCCATACTCCAGATGTGGTTACATTTAGGCTAATTGTTGCTCCGTTGGTTACTACTATGCTGATTTGAATGGTGAGTTGGAGTTTGAGTGCCGCTCAGTAGTAATGGCCAAGTTTAGAATATGCTTCACTACTAAAATTTTAAGCTTGAGCATGTAAGTTTGAAAACGGAATGAAAGTCCTTGATCACTAATAAGGACAACTACTAGCTCAAATAGTTTGAATGTATGTAACAAGGTATGAGTTGGTATTATTTTTGCTTCATTGCTTGAACTGAGGTTGGGTGGTATTTCGGTGGTAGTGTTAATGCTACTTAATTATCTCATCCAATGCAGTACGTGCAAGAAGCTACTATGGTCAAAGAGAAAGAATCACTATTCCCAATGGCCAAAGGAAAGGAAGGTTTAAGTCCCAAGTTATTAATAAAACTGCAGTACTAATGGAACTAGGAGTTGAACCGTTTCTTTGGCTTTGTGCTGTTGTGTGTTCTTAAATTTCTACTTTTAAGTGAGTATTCTATCATCACATATTTTTGGTTTGCTAATGTCTGTTTTGCTTAACATACTTCGGTGAAATAATGTGAAAATATAATGGCATTTAGCACTTACTGAAACTTATGTCAAATTGGAATTGAAGGCATGCTCTTTTGTTTTACATAATTTAACCAATAAACTTGAAACTGATAATGTATGTAGCACAAGTGGTTAACGTGGGTTTTCTTTATTGATATACTTTCAGAGTGATAAAGTTGTATCTAAGGTCAGTTTGCAGCAACAACATTTGAGGTAGATGAACTAGGGATGAAAAGAGATGCTTTCTCATTCTTGCTTAAATTTGCATTGCTGCATTGGTTTCAGGTATTCTGTGTAGTTACTATTCGTTTATGATGATTATTTTCTTACTTCATTTAAATGTTCTTATTATGTATGATAATGTTAAGTGTTGTGTCTTATTGTATAGATAAATGGTAGACCTGATTATGTGATGGTCATGCTACAAGTAACAACCTCATGTAAAATAGTGGGTGGTATAGGAAATAGATTTTTCTTCATAGCTAACAAGATTCATTGTTCTTCAGTTGTGAAAGAAAGATGTAGTTTGTCTTACAAATAGTTGCCTATTGGTTGAAACTTAAGAGGAAAAGTCTAACTTTGGACAATTGAGTCTTCCTAATCTCAACTCATAACTCAATGCTAATTATTTGAATTTTCACAAATGGGTTTTTTAAACCCATAACTGAAGACTTGTTCTATTGTTGTGTACTTGATGTATAGTTGCTATGATCTTGGTTATAAATTGCTTGGTCACATTTTGCTTCATCATTAAACCTCAAACTATAGCTAGCATAGAATATCTTTCCCTGTTTGATTACTACTGGCTAACTCAACTGATTTACGAATGTTACAATTGGTCTTTCAAATGATTATTCGTTATAAAAGAAATATCTGAAGAAACATTATGGGAAATACATTCAATTTGATGAAGGTGGATACTATATACGAGGGGTGCAATAGGACCTTCATTGAGTGGATTTACAAGGAAATTGCAGGTAGCTCTGAAATCGATCATCAAGGGTAGACTAGCCTCAGCTTGGAGAAACATTCAGGGAATTACGACTACTTGACTCTGCCTCGCCTCTCACAGGCAAATTCCCTTGAAGTAATGAATCAGTCCTAGCTAGAACTCTATTACCGTCCTTACGAGATGGTCTTTACGAGATTGTACATCTCACTTTATATCTGACTTTAGAAATACATAAAAAAAAATGCAAATGTGTAATGCATTTTTTCTGGCATGGAGCTTTTAGTCAAGTTTTGTTTTCTTTTGAGATTCGTATCGCTATATAAGATCGTTGCTATATTCTCTTTACATTGAATGAACCTTATATTGCAAGGTTTTCTTGATTGCAATTTTTGCGCTTCATTGTATAATTTTCTTTGTGCTTTCAATATGATTTTTTCTTTAGTTCCTTACTTTGTCCTCTTGCGCATAACATGATGAAAAATTACTTTGACCACGTATGATATGTCTTGGCTTTTTTTTGATAACTTTTCATGTCAATAGCTTGATGCATAAGTTGGTCCCTGAAAAGAAAAGTCGATTGATTTCTCAAAGATGAATATGACAATAGCCTGCCAGTTGAATACAAAAAAATGTGATCATTTTCTTTGCAAATGAGAATGAGAGTGCTAGATGAGGTGGTGTTAATTATGGCACACATGCATCATCCAAGTGGACTTTGTTTTGGCAAAAGATTGTAAAAGTTTTGAGGACTAATGTAATACCAAAGTTATTTTCTATACATTTTCCAAATTTGGAAGATTTTATGTTCCTCAGTGAATGAGAAGATACAATAATGAAACAAATGAGTCATTGGTAGTCTAACATTTGTATTAAAATCTTTATATTTATATAATATTTGGAGGCCATCTTGGTTTTGGATAGTGCAAGTTTTTGCAGTTTGCAATTGATTTTAGTTACACTTAAATTATTACAACTGTTTTGCTATTGAAGTTATGCAACTATTAAAGTATATTGAGATTATATTTTTGAAGTCCATCATTTAAATGAGTAGCCACAATAAAAACATCCGTGCCGAAGGCACGGGTAATACCTAGTAATTTAAACAAATAAACAGACAAATATAATCACTATAAACAAATTTTCCATTAATAAATATAAACACACATTCTTTCATAACACACAGCATAAGCAGCGATAGCGATTGAGCAAGAAAAGCTAGATGCATCACCCGTATTCATATAAGTTATAAGCTTTGTCCACATCACTCTATTTGAGAAGGTGACACTTAGCCAACCTAAAGGTCCAAAATAAACTCCATAGCAAAAATTGTACAGGTTGCACCATGGTGTAAAATGTAACCTGACATTCGTGTATTTGTGCATCTAACATGAAAATCACAAATCACAAGTTACATCACGATTTATTAGCAAATAAGCGGGAAGAATTGTAGATGAATGAGATTGCACGCTTCTTAGCCATGTTTACATACAACATTTAGTACCATTTTTATTTTATTTTTACATTTGGGTAATAGGGTGCAGATTCTATAAAATGACGATAGATGCACGAGTTATATTATTTCATGTGTGCAATGATCGACCATGAGTTGATCTGATCAAGATTTTCACGTAATGTCCATCAATTTAAGATCTCATCAAAGTGTGTTTTTTTTTTTTGTTTTTTTTTTCTTAAAAAATAAAAATAAAAATATTATTTTGATTTTTATTTGCTAACTTGACTAAAGTTCTCATACTTATTTAGGGGTAGTTTTAATGAAATAGTGAAGGCAGTGTTTCTTTTGCAATATTTTAAATCATAGTTACCTAATTACGAAGCTAATATATGTATGCATCTTATACGTATTTTGAAATATTATGATCTAAGAAAAGTAAAACAAAATAAGGTTTGTTTGTTGTGCAGGATTTTAGGACTTTGGTCTCAGCACCCCCTAGATGATTAAGATGTGCACCACTTATTCTTTTCTATCTGACACTAATAAATAAACCTCAACTGCTAGTATTTACCTCATTAAATAGTTAAACAATTTCATAATCACTTCAATCTCGTCGCAAGTCCAGATTGCATGTAACATGGAGGGAGACCATGTCACTTTTGGACTACTCGTGATCACTGCATTTAGCACTGAGTTTTGGGAGGAAATCCAAAATATGAGACCAACTTATACCTATAATTGTAAATCAGCAACAAGTTGTACTAAGAATGGGTAGCACGCCACGCTCTGCTAGTTTTTAGTGGCCCGGTCTATTTGTTGTCTTTTACCACCACAGCCAAGCACATGCATATGGTCACATTAGCGTTGATATGTTTACCACTAGTTAAGGCACGGATTCCATAAAGAAATATCAGATATAATGTGATTTAAAATTCCACATCTATTTATTATTTATTTGATAGAAAAAAATTGATAAATGGGCAGCTTGATGAAAATAGAAGTGTCCAATAATAGAAAATTTCCCTACAGAATCGAAAAATAAAAATTGATAAGTAAGCAGCTCGATGAAAATAAGAGTGTCCGTGCCAAATAACTATGTAAACTATGAGAAATGCAGCACAATTAAAATTCTAAATAGTTGGGTTCTGAAGGTTGATTGGGCTTCACGCTCCGTTGGCTATCAAGGGAGGCAGCTCGAGACTGATTGGAGGTTCTGAAGGTTGTCCAACGTTTTATTAAATAATTGTAATCAATCCTTAGCTTTCAAATCACACGTGAAACACGAAATGCCTACAAAGATTCTTGTTTTGATTGTGAATTATAGGCACAACAATCTTTAGGATTCATCGGTTCTGCAAGTAGTAATGTTTCCAGTTTACTAATACAATATTAAGATTTGGAACGAATAGATATAAAAAATAAATTTTGTGAATGTACACCAACTCCATACAAATTATACAACTAATGCATTTGACAAAATAGTGATAAAATCAATGCCTATTGTCTATCCAAAATCCTAAATTAGAAGACAACACCATAACCATCTACTTAAGGACCATTGTGCAATGCTGAGCTGATGAGGCCATCATAGAATATTACCGCCTATCAGTAAATCAATAAGTTTAACACAACCAGAAATATTTCTACAGCTTCAATAACCTTAAAAATTGCCAAATTCTACCTTTAATTCAACTAATTCTAAGGAAGTTGCAAGTACCCTATTAAAAGGTCATGTGTAAGTAAGTAAGTAAGCAACAGAGTCTATTGTCGCTATTTTGCAGATCCATCAATGCTAATTGGACTCATTATTAAACTGACTTCCCTAAAAGCTTCTTGGAAGCATACATTCATAATTGGTTTAACTGAAAAAGTAAAATAGTAGACTTCGATATCTTTCTAGTCATATTCATCCATATTGTTTTAGAAACGCGTCTACGTCGTGCAACACATTTTGTATAGCTCTGCTTGGACAAAAAAATTGTGGCAAATTAATCCCACAAAAATTTATTTCGCTATACATGAATCGACCAAATATCAACTCCGGTTTTCAGAAAAATACTTAATGGATGTCAACCTATTTCATACACAACTACACCTCTCACAATGTGTCATACCAAGTAAACGACTTAACAAATGAATCGACAGTAGACCTGGGGCAAATGATAAATTCCCTATGGTGAAGATGATCATCAGTGCACAACACAAAGACTTTGGATAACCAAGAGACCTGCGTAAAGTGCATGGAGTGGCCAAGCAGTTCAAGAGTTTGCACCCTTATATGGAATATACAGGAGACTCAACACCTCTTCTAGCATGTTTAGATCAAATTGATCTGTCAGGGAAAATCCAAGGCTGCTTCGCAATTTGGGTACTTGTCAACATGAACTCTTTACTCACATCACATGAGCAAAAAGAAAATACATGAATTTTCATTTTGAAACCATTACAAATTAAAATGTGTAGCAGAACGAAAATAAAAGTTGGGTGATTGTTTAAGCCCTTGTCCTTACACAAATTTCTTGTCTCAATTACCTAAACTAAGACTTCCAAATTCAGCGGTTTCACTACAATATATTTTTTAGTTACTTAGGCACATCCAATGCTCCAAAAGGCTGCTTGAGAACTAAAGTACAGCTAGTAGAAAACCTAAGGTGGGAGAAACAAACCGTTCAATATAGAAATGGGTACAATATTGAATGTTTCTCCATATAGTAATCCTTGCTCCGAAAAAAAAACTGAAAAAATCAACACGTAAAAAATATATAATATAATAAGTTTGAAACCAAGACATTGAACAGCTTGTCGCTTCCTAAACTACGATTAAGAATGCAAACCTAAGTATAACCTTATAAAGGAGAAAACAACTGACCATCACTTATAATAGACCCACTATTTTTTTTTTTTTTTTTTTAATCAAACAGTTTTTTTTTATAAAAAAAAAAGGAGAAATTAATAGCTGGACATACTGGTTGCTATACATAAAAATTTATTTTGGTTTGAAATCTAAATATTCTAACAGTAGCTTACCCAAAAAGCTGCAGAGAGTATTCTAATCTAGACATTCTAGTTCGGTGAACACATAATGCTACCAACAATTACGTGTAAAGAAAAACAATAAGAACATTCATCTTTCTTCCCAGACACCGACATTTGCAATTTAAACGGAAAAAACATAAACTCAAATCCTTTTGACTTACTTGCTCTTCATTGGAAGCTAAATCTGGAATCGTCAACATACACTCAAAACGAACCACCAGTAACGACCGAAGCCCTCTCAACCACCAATAACAACAACCAAACTTTATACACGATTGCATGCTTTCAATACGCGAAGCCAGTAAACATGAATGGTTATAAATTTGAGACATTGGAAACTCAATGGGGGAGTAACATTAGAGAAACACACCAAGCTTTCATAGGATTAGTGGGTGATACAATAGCAAATAACAAAGGACGTAAACTATTTCCAGTTATACCACAGTCTCAACTTCCTAAAGTTAAAACAGTGGGCAATCCGTTCCAACCCTTTGTTGGTCCAAATAAAGCTCAATCTCCCAGATGAAAATTATTAGGCCATGGGACTCTCTAATCTTTGTTGAGCATACCCTAATAAATCAAACCTTTTTCATTCTAACATTTAAGGCCAAAAGAAACTGCTACAATTTTTACTTTTAACACCCCACTAACGCTTACACGTAACATATCATGTTCACACAATACACAAATTAGCAAACATAAAAAATAATTTGATGAATTAAGTATCAAAAGAAATTTGATATCGTATGACATAAACAATCTAATGATACACCATCTGTATCAGTCAATACCCAAGATTTCAAATTCTAACAATACCTGACACAATGCATGTATGCACTCAAGCTTACCTACCATTTGAGGACTGGCATGTACATCAAAATCAAACCTTCGATCATCACTGCCATCAGAACCCGCATTAATCAGGAAAAAAAATGAAATTAGGCCTATAACACTGCCACACAAACACCACACATTGCGGTGAAAGCAGTGGAACTTCTCCTTGAAGTCAATGGATTCTTTTGAACCACAAACACATATTACACATGGTTAATATTGAAGAATAAAAATAAAAAATATTGGGTATACATATACGAACGCACTTAACTTTCTCTTGCATCTCTTCAAACAACAAATATCACGTTTTGATATGCTCTTAAGGACAACCATCAAGATAAGTAATCAAACCAACACCACCAAAAAAAAAAATCCCTCCGATTCTACTACAGAGTTGTAGCACATAAGCATAAACCTGTCAATGACAACAAAAACCTTAATAAGATGCATATAATTTTTCCACATTGGAAGAGTATAATCAATTGTTAGTACCCTATGTTAGTTTCATATATGTTTCAGATTAAATCTTGTAATTGATTGTTATATAAACAATAACCATTCGTATTGACATTGTAGAAGATTTCCATATCATCAAATACTAAGTTCTAACATCAAATTGAGTACGTTATGAGAGATAGCCACAGATTACCAATCTATAGTGAGAAGGAATTGTGTCCCAGGATTCTAAATAGGCGAAAAATGTAATAAACATATATAAAAGCTTAGAGTACGTTTTGAGAGATAGCCACAGATTACCAATCTATAGTGAGAAGGATCGGAATTGTGTTCATTGTCAAATAAAATTTAATTATAATAATAAAAGAAAGAAAGATAAAACTTCCAACCACAAAGCCTTAACATCTCTTATCAAATGTTGCAGGCGTGACTATAAATGGAGAAGTATGTTGAAGGAAGCGACATGATCAACAAACTCATATTCATTGTTACGATTTTGTGACCAAAGAATCAACTGTAGGCATATTATTACTACGTATGTGTGCTGCGACACCAATTGCTTCCAATTTAATTTTTTATGAAATAGTAATTTATGGTATTGGTATAAATAAATTTTTCTAAAATTTGTAGAGAGAAACGATAGCTAGAATAAATCAATGAGTTTACCATAGTTCATAGTTCAGAAGGTGGTTAATCAATTTCCTACAGATTAAAGAAAGAGTGTACAAACCTTTTTTTTCGCGAAAACTTCTCAGTTGGAGTAAGGTAACGTAGTTTAATCGATCTGAGATAATAAAAAACAAATATAAGATAAGATAGAGGAGATTGCTTACCAGGCGGCACTATTTATGAAGAATTATAATGGTGTAGGCTTAAGTGAAGAAGACAACAACTTGGATCTTTGAGGCATTAGAAATAATATACAGTGGAAGAAGCAGTTTTGAGAAGGCGATGTAGCGAAGAGTTATTTTTCTAATTGTGAGGCGGCTATTAGAAACGAAAAAAAAAATTGTTTAAATTCATAATATATGGAGAAGAAGAGGAGCCACAGTGGGCGTCTGATACTTGATTGAGCTATAGAAATTTGGTAATTTGCTGTAATAGAAATGATTCACCAACCAATGTAAATTATTTCATGAGCGAAAGGGGCCCTGGCAAGGACATTATATCCACTAAACAATAAGAAATACACTCAATCAAGAAGTCATATAGAGCATTTTCTCCACACAACATCATTGCACCAAGCATTTCGCTAGCAAAAGTTTCAATGTTTCAGTATGCGTACGTATGCAAAGTTTCATAAATCCACAAATAACCATAGCACAAAATAATAAAGCGGTCAAGTAGGGAAAAAAATCGGAAAAATTACCAAAAAGAAAATAATAATAAAAAATAATATATATATAGTACTACACTTTGATTCCATCCATCCAATTTCAGCTTCTGAGACAATCCAATAAGGCTGAGTGTCTAATCAGTTCTTGACCGACTAAGTTATACATATAGAATATAGAGAAACACCAATCCGATATTCTACTTACGAAGAAAAATCAACTTAGCCATGAGAAATACACAATTGGAAAGAATGAGAAGATTAAAGAGAAATACTAACTTCAAAAACACTCAATTCGAAGAGATGGAAACTATGAAGCAATAGCCCATCCAACGAAAACCGTGCAACCGCAAGTTGAGCTATACAAAACAAACGAATCAGTGGTCACACAATTTCAAGTAAACAGTTTCAACTGAATCAGTGGTTGCATGAATAAGTTATGTGAGACCCAAATTTCAGCCAATAAAAGGGCAATAGTTCAATTGAATCAAAACATAAACCATTTAAAATTTGGGAATAAAGAACAGCCGAAGCAAAAGAAGAAAAGAGGACAGAAACTTTACCTTGTAAATGCATCAATTGGCTTTGGTAAAGAAGACAACGACATTGGTAATAGATGGGAGAGAGATCTATAGAAGTTTGGTGAATTGGAGAAGAGAGAATGACTATTCGGTCAAACTTCTAATTATGTTGAGAATTGAGCGAATGTAAAGAGTTTTGTCGAATAAGGTAAACACGTATAGAGATAGAAAGTTAAGAACTCGAAGGGTTGATTGGAATCAAGAAAGGGCAGGCTTACTCATTAATTCTTTTTCTAATTTTACACATGTCTTCGGTTTTGACCGTCGATTTATACCCACTAAAATGTGACTCCCAGCCGTGAGTCAGAGATGAAACATATCAATGATGCCTCTTGATGGAATCCGTGTTTGAAGGGTTTGAGAAAGTAGGACATCCATAGAACATAGCCAAAGATAAATTGTGTAACAATACCATATGATTCCATCCTTTCACATTGATTAGCAACAATTTCATGATCAAGAGAAGGGAAAAACTCAAAAACGAATAGCAATTCAAAAGGAAAAAAAATAAAAATCAACATCAAAAATATTTTTTGAGTGTCGAGCATGAATAAGCTTCAAACACCATCAACAAAAAAATGAGAATATTTTTTGTGAAAAAATGTCAATAATAGTGTCATCAGTTCAGATCTTAAATTGCGTTAATTAAGAAAGAGAGATAGCAAGAGGAAAGAGATTGACTTACAAACATTGGGCTGCTCAGAAAGTCTTCTGCATAATTGTTTTCATCTTGTGCTTGCTAATGACTTTTCTAGCTTGTTCCACTCTACTTGTTCCTTCAAATCCTAAAATAAAAAAATTTACTCGTTAAATGACTAACAAAAAAAAAAGGTTTCTTAAAGGAGGTTTGGGAACACTATAGAAAGCACTTACGTGCTTATGAACCTGCACAGATATGTATGCATCTAATTACTTTAGTAATACAACGGGTTTAAATTAGGCAGTGTCCGTTGCTTCATGTTGAAAATAATTCCTCACATGGTTAGCTACCATATGTTTCACTATATGTACAAAAGATTTCCAGTTCAAATGATCAATGAAAATGGCTAAAAAGTGAACAATGTGACAGTACTTATAATTACAAACACCATTCATACCCTTTAAGATGATAGAGTGGGAACTAAAACACCATTTGAGTTGTTTGGGGAATGAGAGAGCATCCCAACCATTGGTGGGATGAAATCTCAACCACAACCTATAAAGAAGCTAGGCACATGAATTAGTTGACCAATAAACTATAGTAGCAAGTTGTACCTGTTTTTACATGAAACTCCTTCGTCTGCTATATTTTGTGTGCAAACTTCCTCTGTTCAATGCAAATTTACCACATGTTTAGTTTTGGCAATGCAAATTGATTTAGCACACCTATCTTCAGCTCCAGGCAGCAACAGTTTGCATTACTGAGATATCGATAATAAGTATAAACTATATAATGAGCATAGAACGAACCAAATCGGCTTGCAAACTTCTGTGCAGATTGCTCCAATCCCCTGAAGTATATTATCACATGATTTATAATGTATTGATCCAAACCAATAAAAGATATTACAACGCAAATATCGAACTACATATGCAAACATTGATATAGAGAAATACCATTCCGACAATCTGATTTTCAAAGAAAAATTAACTTAGCCATAAGAAATACACAATTGGAAAAAATAAGAAGATTAAAGAGAAGTACTCCATTAGAAGAAATGAAAACTATGAAGCCAATATCAATCACAATGAAAACCGCGCAACCTCAAAAACCTCAAAAGTTGAGTTACAAAAACCAAATAAATCGGCGAGACACGCACACTTTGAACTAAATAGTTTCTTTCGTAGTTTTGTGAGACCCAAATTTCAGCCAATAAAAGGCCAATAGTTTAATTGAATCAAAACATAAACCATTTGAAACTTGGGAAAAAAGAACAATCAAAGCAAAAGAAGAAACGCTGATAGAAACTTTACCTTGTATATGGCATGCATTGGCTTTGGGTGAAGAAGACAACACATTGATCTTTCTAATAGAATCATAGCTTGAGAGAGATCGGAAGTAGTTTGGACTTTGGAGAACTGGAGAAGGCAAACAGAGAGAATGACTATTCGGTTCAATTTATAGCCGTGTCTAATGAATTGCAAGCAAGGAGGTCTTAATGGCGAGAGTGAGAACCAAGGGGTTTGCACTACAAAGGGTTCTCACAATTAAGACTTTTAATTATTAGTAGGCCACATGGCAGAACGGTGGCCCTCGATTTATAACCCCTGAGAACGAATCCCAGCCGCGAGTCAGGAAACCGAGCTGTTTTGTTAAGTTGATGCAAGTGGAGACGGGGAAGTTATACCAAATTATACAACTATGATAAATAGGAATATAGTTGTTGTCAAACCAAGAAGATATCATAAGCAAGAAGTACTTGGTGCTCAAATTGTGAAAGAACTGAATTATATTGCAACATAATACTCACCCAAATCTTTTTTGCCTCCCTCACTAACTTCATTCCCTCTTCATTATACCCATTCGATTGTACAGGTGAATTAAGTACCTCAAAGCTAAGCTGGAACAAAAAAAAAAAGGGTATCAACACGAACTCGACATACACTGGCATATAAGAATGCAAATAAAACCATCGAGTAACTAAGACAAACCTCGAGGGCCTTATGTTGCGTAACATAAAACATTGTATTGTTAGGGTTCTGCTTAGAAGGTTCCATCAAAAATAAAACAGCAAGAGATTGATCAAGGAGAATCAGTAAGGAGCTACTCCTTTGGAGAAAAGCACCAATTTACCCAGGCCTATAAACACAAAGTTCAAGTTCATGTGTACATGGTCGAGGGGGACAAACTGTGCAACTTCCATACCATGATCGTCTTGAAATTCACATTCCTAGGGGGGGGTGGGGGGTGTAGCCCGGTGCAACTCTTCTAAAGGTATAGCTTCTTGGCATTCCACAACTGTGCAATATCATGAAATTATAGTTAAAGAAAACCTCATGAAACTTCACGATTCTTTCATCTAATGCATCAGCTTCACAGAATGCTTGAAATTTGCTAATTACCATACGGGTTACCTGTCATTAAAAAAAAGAAGAAAAAAAAAGGGAAATTTAAACAATTCAATCATATGGCAATTGAAGCATGAAAATGTAAAATTCAGTTACTGTGGCCAACATTCAGTATTCGTTGTATTCGTGTATTACTCCGAGTAGGAAAAACAAAACTAAAGAAAGTGGATAGATCGAACTCGACCTTGGCGTAGCGATCAAGAGGAGTCATTGCGATCAAACACATAATAGTAGCGCAATTAGGATTAGCAATAATAACACCTTTACCAAAAAAGAGTCTAGACATTGCGTCTGGATTAACTTCTGGAATGATTAGTGGAACCTGTTTATACATACGAAACACATAAGTATTATCTATAACAATTGCTCCACGCTCAACAGCAGCAGGTGCAAACTCCATACTAATTGATTCACCAGCACTAAATAAAGCAATATCAATCCCATCATCAAAGCTGTTGCGATTTATCCCTTCTATTATATAATCTTGGTCTTCAAACCTAATCTTTTCTCCCGCATAACGTTCGATTGCAAGCATTTTGATACTCCGATAAGGAAAATCTCGTTTCGTGATAACGTTGAGAAACTCCTGGCTAATGATGGACTGTTTTCTTTATTGAAACTCATTCTTACCAGCGAAGACGACTTGTTTGTACAAATAGGATTGAGAGTGTGGGCATGATGAACGATCGACATTGTTTTCTCTTAGAGGTTGAAGATGGTGCAATTAAGCTTACCACGTTATATGAACGACTATTTTCTCTCAGTGGAGAGGGAATGTCCAGACCCTTGATTTATCCGAAGGGTTTATTGGAAAAGAGAAAGGTTATTGAAACCGAATTAATTGCTTAGTTATCATCATTAACTAAAGATAAATAACCAAGGGGTTTGCGGTACAAAGGGTTTTCACAATTAAGACCTTTCATTAATTCCTAATCTACTAATCTACGTGGCAGAACAGTGGCCCTCGATTTATACCCTCTTAAAACGAATCCCAGCCGCAAGTCAAGAAACAGCTCTGTTTTGTTAGATTGATGGTTTATATATATATATCATTTCCCATCACGCCTGACCGCTTTATATTTTGAGTGGAAACACTTGAGTGAAAAATATCGAGAAAATTTCCTTATGTAGTTCCAGTCTTCTAATTGTTTCATTTTTTACCTTCACTGTACCTAGGGGTGCAAACAGATTGGAATCCCAAATTTATTTGTGATACTCGAATCCGAATGGTGCATTTCCAATGGTTTACCGAAAAATAATGCTATTGCCAAAATTCTTTTGTAACAGTCCATTGATCAGCTCCCAAATATACATTACTGCATTACATCATTCTTACGCATAATAAACAGACAACTCATAATTTTTGTCTTTTGCATGTTACAGGCAATTTCAAATCATTTATCATAAAATATGCATTTTAGCACCAAAATGAATTTTATTAACGTTTCTTATAAATACTCAAACTGTTATGAAAAAGTACTTAAAATGTCAAAGTAAAAATCAAAACTCAAAGGTCAATGACTCAAACCTAGAAGACTAAAAATCATGTCCTTAACTCAAAAGATTAGAGATGGATGATCTTGTCACAAAAGCCTTGCTCAAGACCTAATTTGCTCATATTGCGGTGGAAATGTTTTCCCCACAATATAGATCATCTTTTGAAAAAAATAAACACATTAGAAGATGATATCAAAATTTGCTTACAATGTTATAAAATTATCCAATTGTCTAGATTTTTCAAATTTCAAAACAACTTTTGATAAGGTTAACATTTTTGTTTGGGCTGATTTTTTGTAGGGAGATTATCCATTATGAGAAGACTACTTTTACAAAAAAATCAGCCCTCAATTTATGTTATAAATCCACTTTTGGTGGTAGAGTTCATAGAGTGGGCTGGTACTAATTATATGCTCAAATGAGTTTAATTTACAAACGGGGTTATACTATAAGTTCTTAGAAAATATAATTATCGAAAAAAAAAAAACTTGTTCATCAACTGCCCCTTGAGAAACATCAAAACCAAATAGTAAATATACAACAGCTGGCACTCTATCACGGCCTCATTTTATTCCCGTTATCCTTCGCCATATTTTCAAAAAAAAATGCTACTTCCTCACCAATCTCTCCCGCCATTTTCTTATTTCCCAACATTACATACACAACCTCCTTCTTTCCACCCACTACATACTATTCCACAACACAACATCAGAAGAAGCTCTTGTATTATTGTACTATGTGCTCGAAGCGAGGACGATTACCATGCTACCCTTAAAGCTCTCAAATCCAAAGGACGTACTCCAAGAAAGTCTCTTGGACAGGTATACTTTTTCTTTCCTACAAACATATCATCAAAATGAGCATTTTTATACTGTATAAATCAACTACAGTTCTTTGGGGACTTTTGTTGAACAGTTTGTATGTTTATTTGCAGCATTATATGTTGAATACGGCTATTAATGACAAGCTTGTCGAAACGGCTGAAGTTAGAGATGGAGATGTGGTACTAGAAATTGGACCAGGAACAGGGTCTTTAACTAAAGTTCTTTTAAATGCCGGTGCAACTGTTATTGCAATTGAAAAGGTGTGTAGCATTCTAAATACTTGCTATTATATGATATGTATTGAGTATGTTGTTGTCATTAGGAGTGGGGATGACATTGTGTGAATTGTGTGTATTACAGGATCCACACATGGCTGCACTCGTCAAAGAACGGTTTGCAAGTTTTGAACGCTTCTCGGTAATTTATAAGTTTCTAAGTTATTGGTCTTTTTCAAATATTTTAACTCTCCTAAGACAGGCTCATGTGGTCATGTGGAGGAGGAGTATGGAGCTGTTGGATGACAATTATCCAATGACTCCTTGCTTCTACGAACATCCGCTTCAGCATAGGATTGCTATTAGCCTCATGTTATGTTATTGGTTATGTTGCTGATCATCTAATAATATATGTCACAAACTTTACATTCTCATTAGTATTCTTGCGGGTTAGCAGTATATAAACGAGGATGGAAATGTTTTATTTATTTTTGTTAAATCTTTCTTTAGTCTATGAGGCTTATTGCCCTATGTGGTTTTATTTTCTTATTATTGAATTTAATAGTTGAAAGGACTTGTTTAGGTTTTGCAAGAGGACTTCACAAAGTGCAATATTCGTTGTCATATGACGTCTTTGATGGAAAGTAGAGCATCAATCACGAAAGTTCCAAGACATGCAAAAGTGAGTACTCTACTTTCTCTTATCCTGTTTTTTTGCCCTGGGAATAATATGAAATTTTTGAATACTTTAAACATCATATGCCATCGTTCTTTCTATATAATTTCTTTAGAGTTGTTCTGCTCAGAAGCCTATTTAGGGAGAAAAGGAATGGAGTTGTTTGATTGAGTTTCGAGATTAGGAAGCCACACGTTGTGCCACTATCACATGCGGTCCCAAAGCAGGAACTAACTGAACATGGCTGATCGATCCCCCACATTAACCAACAGACAACTAACAGAATAAACCCAATACTGACTGATGTAGGAGTAAGTAATGCAGCGTTAGCTCTTAAACAATCTAAAATAATCGATCTCTAACCGAGAATCGATAAAAGTCAATCTTTAACCAAGAGTCGATCAAATAAATTGAATATAAACAAGAAGTGTCTTTTACAAACCCTAACATAGCCTTAAATAGGCGTCCAAACACTTAAACAAACAATGACTGAAAGACCCTTAAAGTTGACCGATTAAAACCCTTCGAAAATAAAAGACCTGACTAAAAATAGTCCAAAGGCGTGCGCCCCCTCTGATAGGCCAAACCAAGGGCATGTGTCTCTTTATTCCCTATCATTTTCCCTGTCTTGGAGGACATTTGTCTTTGAATGTTACTGGCGCAAAGGCAGAAAATGAACAGCAAAACAGACTGAAGTCGTTCTCGAACTTTGCCACGATATTGACTAACTTGCATAGTTTTATGAAAAGAACTCGTTGTCACAACATGCACAGACAAATATCTTCTGAAAAGAAAGCATAGATTCTTCGCCATTAATAAATCTGCAAAGACGTCAATGAATAGATATGCGAAACTTTCAAACAAACGCGCCAAACCAACACAACCAGATTTTTCCTCCAAGTTAGACAAACTTGGATCTACAAAACACAAAACAGATAATTCTTCATCGTCAGGATAAACATCATAAACTGGTGGTAAATCCCAATCTATAAACTCCTTTTGATCACCAACTGGATAATATATCCCCCGTCAACAGACTCCTCATCAAACACAGGGGTTAAATCCCAATCAACAAAACTTAATTTTTTCTCAACTTCAAAAATAAAAATTGAATTTTTTTCAACCACATCAATAAAGTTTGAAGTTTTAGAACTTTTTACCTTCAATGCATCTTCCACTGCTGGTGTTTGACGCTCATAAGATTGGTCAAGCTGCCGAGTAAAGGCGGCGACCTGGCGGGTTAGCGATGCTACCTGCCTAGAAAGTTCGGCCATTCGCGTACGATCATACATATCCAGTTTGTAGTTGAATCTGATACCAACTGACATAGGAGTAATGCAGCGTTTTTTTTTTTTGGTTGGTAAAAAAAAAAAATCGATCTCTAACCGAGAATCAATAAAAGTCAATCTTTAACTAAGAGTCAATCAAATAAATTGAATATAAACAAGAAGTGTCTTTTACAAACCCTAACATAGCCTTAAATAGGCGTCCAACCACTTAAACAAACAATGACTGAAAGACCCTTAAAGTCCACCGATTAAAACCTTTCGAAAATAAAAGACCTGACTAAAAACAGTCCAAAGGCGTGCTCCCACTCTGATAGGCCAAACAAGGGCGTGCGCCCCTTTATTCCCTATCAGACGACTAGCAGAACAGAGTAGGGTGTGATCCCCCACATTAACCCAACAGATGACTAACATAATAAACCCAATACTGACTCAGCGATTCAACCATCTTCATGCCCCCCTACTTGGGCCACAAGCTCTCCTTAATTACTTTCTCTGCAACAGAAAGAGTAATGATTTAGTATATAAAGGTTTATAGCGCTAATAGTATTGTTATTCAATGTGGGACTGATTGATTGAAGTTTGTAACTCGTCTACTGGTTTTTGGTCTCGGTCTCAGCTAGGTGCATAGAATACAAAACAAATAGTTTTGATTTTATTACAAGGAATGGGCAAAAACTTTGCAGAGTTTTATGATGGACATAGTTCATCGCGACTCGCGAGTATTGTTGGATTTCATGTTAAATTTTCATGCTTCTGGTGTTTGGTTTGTACTTTGTATGTCTATTTTGCTCACTTTGGGGCTTGGGCTCTCCTATTTTTGGGTGTGTGCTGAATAATAAATGAAACCTTTGAGCCTAGGATGCGGTGAGACTGTGCAGTTAGTGTCCCCTGGATTTCGTTTCAAAGGGCTGTACGAGGTTAAAAAAGTCGAGGTATATATCACAATCATAAAATCTCCATTTGGATTTATTTTAGAACAACTAGCAATGCAACTAACATTGAAGGTTTTATGGTGGACATAGTTCATCGTAAACTTCATGAAGTGTCATCAATTCAGGAAAAACACATAATTAGTCATTTTGGCATTTTGTAATCCTCTAGACCTCAATAAGTTGTTTTTTCCCCCTCTTTTGCTAAATTCGATCGTTAGCTTTCTCAGTATTTTAACTAGCATGTTGGATTCTACAATTTTTGGTGTTCAAAGTTTCCTTTAAAAAATCGTCCCATTTGTGATTTCATGCTTTTAAATAACGATAATCTTGGGTGGGATTTGGGGATTCATGTTTACTTGACTGATTGGGATATTGCGAGCATTTCCACCCTCACGCTTATTCTAGAGGCGATTCCTGCTGTGAGACCGGATAAGGATCGTCGACACTGGACTATAGAAAAGAATGTGAAATTCTCAGCTAAGTCTTTCTAATTTTCTTTGTGTTCTCATCAACCGGCTAACACCCGAGGGGTCATGATTCAAGACTTTCCTAGTTCTTTTATTTGGTGTGTGACCTTGTTTCACATTCTCAGCCAAGTCTTTCTCCTACAAAGATCCCTTGTTTCGTTTCTTTTTTCATTTGGTGTGTGACCCATAATAAGATTTTGACTATAGACAATCTCATTAGGAGAAAGAATAGGAGAAAGAAAATTATCAGTAACTTTTGTCCTTTGTGTATGGCTGATGGAGAATCAGTGAGTCATATTCTCATTCATTGCCTTTTTTTTTTGGGAGATATGGAGTTACTTTGTGGGCCACTTTGGGGTGTATTGGGTTGTTCCTCGGTCAGTGAAAGATTTGTTGAGCTCTTGGGTGCTTAGTGTCCATTCCCCAAAGGGATGCAGAGTGTGGAACATCTTACCTTTTGCTATCATATGGGCTTTGTGGTTGGAAAGGAACACGAGACACTTTGATGGATGTGCGATGACTATAGCACAGATGATTGTAGCAATCAAGGGATTCATCTTTCTCTGGTCGAAGTTTTGAGAGGAGTGGACAGATACATCTTTCGGGGATATATTATGTTCAGATGGGGTTCCTTGCTCGGCCATGCATGGTTATATAAAGCTTTGTTATTGGACTGCACTATCGAAATGCTAAGAAATTGCACTCCCGAGATATTCCTCGGACCATAAAGCTGTGTTATTGGACTGCACTGTCCAAGTATCAAGCCCAAGGCCGTTTAAATTTGAATTGATGTGGTTTGATGACAAAGATATATTGAGGAAGATGGAAGAATGGTGGTGCTCTTTTGAGTTTGTGGATCTCCAAGTATTATTTGGTGGAGAAAATTAAAAGCACTCAGAATAAAACTTATTGTTTGGCACAAAGAGGTTTTTGGGCATGTGGACGCTCTTATTGATACACAAGTCAACATCATTGATGATCTTGATAAGTTAGAAGAGGAATGGGGTCTTACTCAGGAGGAATTCATAACAAAAATTGAAGCTAATGCGAAGCTCCAAACTCTTTTGAAGAGGGAGGAGGTTTCATGGAGGGTGAAATAAAAAACGCTGTGGGCTAAGGATGGTGATGGATGCACTGAGTACTTCCATAAAGTGGCCAACATGAAGAATAGGATTAAGGGCATCTCTAAAATCCGGGTGGGCAGTAGGACGTTGTCAGATAAAGCTGAAATAAAAAGCCATGTAGTGGGGTATTATGCTTCTCTTTATACAGAGAATGTAGACTTTCATCCGACTTTTAGAGGGCTTAGAATTCGAGACTATTTCAGAAGAAATTAAAGGAAACAATGGCTAGAGAGGGATTTTAGCATTGAAGAAGTAGAAGATGTGGTGAAGGGATTCAAAGGAGACAAGTCTCTGGGACCAGACGACTTTCATATGGAATTCTATTGCAAATGCTGGCATTTTCTTAAGGGCGATGTGATGGCTGTTGTGAAAATGTTTCAAGATTCAACTTTCATTGACTGGCGCAACAATTCCGCGTATATCACTCTTGTTCCAAAGCATGAGGGGGCAAGGGATATGTCAAATTTCAGACCTATTAGTTTAATTGGAAGCATTTATAAAATCATCTCCAAGATTTTGACAGGTATAATCTATATATTTCAAGGTGCTTTCATCGAGGGGCAAATACTTGATGGTGTATTGATAACCAATGAGTGTATTGATTCGAGACTTCATCAGAATACACCAGGTATCATATGCAAGGTCGATATCATGAAAGCTTTCGATTATGTGAATTGGAGTTTTCTTAGATATATGTCACATAAATTCGGGTTTGGGGACAAGTGGATTGTGTGGATTAAGACGTGTATCGACAACATCTTTCTCTGTGATGATCGATGGTGCCCCCACAGGTAACTTCAATAGTAATAGAGGCTTACGTCAAGGAGATCCTCTCAATCCTTTTTTGTTCGATATTTTGATGGAAGCCCTCCAAAAAATGATTCAAAAGGCGGTGCAAGGAGGGTGGCTAGCTGGCTTTTCTGTTGGTAATGCTAGTCCCATTGTCCCTGTAGAAAGAGAGACAGTAAAAGTTAGGTCTCAAAGTGTGACTCATCCTCTATTTATAATAACAGAGTTACAATGTACATAGGTTGGGCCCAAGTATAGGCCCAATAGGATTAATATTACAATACTCCCCCTCAAGCTGGTGCGAAGATATCTAATATACCCAGCTTGCCAATAGAAGAGAGAAGATCAGCAGGTCCCACTGGTTTGGTAAGAGTATCAGCAATCTGTGCCTTAGTCCTAACAAAAGACAGGGAGACAATCCCAGAACGAACTTTTTCCCGCAGAAAATGCACATCAATCTCTATGCTTAGTCCATTTCATGTAGATTTGAATCACGAAGCTAAATGGATGACAACTTGATTGTCCGCGATGAAATACTGGATGATCCGGTGTGCAAAACCAAGCTCTCCCAAAATAGATCGCAACCACATAATCTCACAAGTGCCTAAAGCTAGGGCACGATACTCAGCTTCAGCAGATGATCTGGAAACAACAGACTGCTTCTGGCTTTTCCATGAGATAAGGTGATTCCCACGAAAAGCACATAAGTCGGTAGTGGAATGACTGTCAATAGAACCTCCATAATCGAATCGATTAGTAGCATTAAGGGACCTTGTGAACCAGCTGCATAGAAGAGACCTAAGCCAGGGCAAGACTTTAGGTACTTCAGAATATGCTCCACTGCATCCAAATGAGATTGTCGTGGAGCATGCATGAATTGACTAACTCTGCTCACAACATAGGTAATGTCTGGTCTAGTATTAACTATATAAATAAGACGCCCAACAAGGCGTTGATAAGCTAGGAAGCACGGATACTGATACGCGACATGGATACGACACGACACGGATACGCGGACACGACATTTTTCAAAAATATAGGACACGGATACATCATGGACACGTTTGAATAATATATATATATATAAATATTATATAATTGAGTATTTTTCACCAAATTCAAATTAAAATGGCAATTCTACTTCATAAAATGACCAATTCAAACACATTAAACATCAACTTACATGTATAACTTGGATTCACTTCATCTTTCTTCTCTTGCATCTCTTCTTAACTTGGATTTTTATTTCACTTGTTTTTTTTTGTTGAAGTTCCAAAAAAATTTCTTGTATGTGTGAGATTACTGTCCCCCGTGTATCCCCGCGTGTCGGAAATTAAAAAATTAATTATAAAATCGGATACTCCAAATTGCGTATCCGACATGTATCGGACGCGTATCCGTGTCGGATACGTATCGGACACAGATACTTCACCCTTAGGGACGTATCGGTGCTTCATAGCTGATAAGCTGATGGATCTGACAATAATGGTCCCTTGTCTGCAACTAACCAGCTGTTAGGCACCATAAGAGCAGAAACTGGTCGACAACCCAGCATCCCTGTATCAGTCAGAAGATCTAGAACATACTTTCGTCGAGATAAGGAGATTCCCTTGGGACTACGTGCAATCTCAATGCCAAGAAAGTAACGTAGAGGACCCAAGTTTTTAACCTCAAAAGACTTCCCAAGGATTCCTTAATTTGTACAATGCCCGATCGATCATCTCTGTAATAATAATGTCGCCCACATATACAAGCAAATCAAAGCGGATAAGTCGCGCCCCCGAGTTTTGCCGAACAAACAATGTATGGTCCGAAAGTGGCACTGGTAAATCCATATTGTAGCCAACAACCTCATTTGAATCCATCGAACCGGTGCTCGTGGTGACCGCTTAAGCCCATATAAAGACTTACGGAGTCGACAAACTTTCCCAGCATACTCCCCCTCACCACGAAAGGCTGGTGGGGATCCATGTAAATTGTCTCGGCCAGATCTCCGTGAAGGAAGGCATTCTTCACATCCAATTGATAACGGCAGCCGGGGAAATAAGAAGTCGAACAGATTTTAACTTGGCTACCGGAGCAAAGGTCGCACCAAAGTCACGTCCAGGGCTGTGTAAATCCCCTTAGCAACCAAACGGGCCTTATATCGTTCAAACTGTAACCATTTGCCAAGTACTTCACTGTAAAAACCCATTTGCATCCAACAGGACGAGTCTTGGGAGGTAAAGCAACCATTTCCAAGTCCGATTCGCTTTCCGGTCTATGTCATCTCACCGCGATAGCGGCTACCCAATGTGGATCTGACAGAGCCTCAGAAACTGATCGCGGTATCCAAATGGAGGAAACCGAAGTCAGATATGTCTGATAGGAAGCAAATACACCCTGATAAGAGACAAACTGCACAATAGGATGGTTAGTAGGAAAACCGTATTTGTCTGGGGGATGCCTGGTCCTAGAAGGAAATCGAGGGGGCTCAACAACAGGAGAATCAACAGGAGAATCAACAGGAGCAATCATAAGGGAGTCAACAGTAGGAGCAATCACAGTCGGTAGATCACTAGAAGTTGAAGGAATGTTACCTGAGGTAGTGGGCAGAGCATGAGCATGAGTAGAAGTGCGACGAGTATACACCTGTAATGGTTTAGTAGGAGGGACCACCAGAGGAGTATCAAAGACAAGAACAGGATAAACAGCGGAAGACGCCTTCTCTGGGAAAGACAAAGGTTCCTGCACAGATGTAAAATGACTAAAATATGCACTATGCTAAACAAATGTGACATCCAAGGTATGATAGAGGTGACGACTAGGTAACAATGATACCCCTTGGACATAGGGGAATACCCTAGAAAGACACACCGAATGGATTTATCATCCAATTTGGTCCATGTAGGACTTTTATCATGAACATAGCAAACACAGCCAAACACCCGGGGAATAATGGGAAACAGAACACGACTGGGGTATACAACTTGAAGAGGGGCCTTACTATTAAGAACTCTATTGGGTGTGCGGTTTCGAAGGTAGGCAGCGGTAAGAACCGCATAATGCCAGTAGGACTGAGGAACATGCATACCTTGCAACAAACACCGAACTACATCCATAAGACTCCGATTTTTTTGTTTAGCAACACCATTTTGCTCAGGTGTATAAGGACAGATTAGTTGCTGAAGGATACCCTGTTGGTTAAGACGGGTGACAAATTCGTTGGAAATATACTCCTTCGCATTATCAGACCGAAGTCCGCGAACCACGATATTGAATTGAGTTTTAATGAGCTGGAGAAACTGAGTGAAAACAGGGAGAACCTCAGATTTCTTGCGAAGTAAATAGATCAAAGTACACCGAGTATGGTCATCTATAAAGGTCACGTAGTACCTATGGCCAGAGAGGGTAGTCACAGGATAAGGGCCCCAAACATCCGTATGAATCACATCAAACATACAAGGAGATCTAGAAATGCGAGGAATATAAGAATTACGCACATGTTTAGACAAAGAACAAGTATCACAATGAAAAAGACTATTTTTGCATGCTTTTATTAATTCAGGAAATAAAGTACATAGATGCTTGAAGTTGACATGGCCCAACCGAGCATGCCAACTTTTCAAAGACTCAGCAGAAAACAAATAACGGCCTGACACAGGCAACACACTAGCATGCAAACTCGATACTGGTGGAACAGGTACTAGGACAAGGGGGGGATCTCTAAAGTAGAATAGTCCCGCATGCTTATAGTCCCTGCCAAAAATCTGCCTCGTACTTAGGTTCTAAAGATAACAAAAATGGGGTAAGAAAACAACAGAACAGTGATAATCTTTAGCAAGACGACTAACAGATAACAGGCTAAGTGCTAAGTGAGGAACATGTAAGAATGACTCTAAAGAGATAGCAGGGGATAACTGAACAGTACCCTTACGGGTAATAGTGGTGTATGAGTCATCCGCAAGGCAGACGTGATGTGAAAAAGGTGTGCTATCAGACAATAATCTAGACTCACCAGTCATATGATCATTTGCCTTGGAATCAAGGACCCAACCAGATGGAGGCGGGGAACGAACATGGAACGTAGTAGGTGTACCTGTGGCAGCAGTCATGGCAGAAGTACTAGATGTCCCCTCACGTAGAGACATAGCATGCATAAGCTGATTAATCTGTCTTAGGGTAAAAGTCCCAGAATCCTCAGAAACTCCCCTTGAATGATGACTACCATAAATATCAGCAATAGCTGCAATACGAGGCTTGCTGCCTCCTAAGCCCCTTGACCCCCTCTTGGGACGAAGCTCTGGATGCAACTGATAGCAACTATCAATAAAGTGGCCACTGCCCTTGCAATGATCACAAAAGCGTCCATGAGTGTTCCCGGATGGAACAGTAGAACGAAAGCCAACAGAAGACCCCTGGGGTCGAGTAGTAGCAACAAACGCCATCTGATCAGCAGAAGACGGTGCATCAGAAACCACTGGAGAAGAAGTAATCCGAACACGACGCTCATGTTTCTCGATAACGGCATACGCCTCACCAAGAGATGGAAGAGGTGCAATATTGAGAACTTGAGTGCAAATGGCTTCAAAATCAGAGTGAAGACCAATAAGGAACTGATGAACTCTCTGCTTCTCCTCACGCTTCTGAAGAGCGGCCATAATAGTCAGTGTAATACTAGTAATACTGGATAGGGAAGTGTAAGCAGAAAGCACCTCCCAGCGCTTCTTCAAGTACCCAAAGTAAGCTAAGACAGAAAGACCCCCCTGTGTAGCTTGACCCAACTCACGGTAGAGCTCATAAATTTGAACCTCATTGTTCGTAGTAGCATACATTTCGGAGAGAGCAGCCCACAATCCATTAACAGTTTCATAAAAGGTAAACGTTTCATAGACATCAGGCTCCATAGAGTTGAACAACCAACTTAGAATCATACAATTGGTCATGGACCAACTATTGTAGGTAGGGTCTGTATTAATTGGACAAATCATTTTGTTGGGAACAAGCCAATCCATCTTCCCTTTGGCCCCCAAAAATAAGCGAACAGAACGAGCCCAAGAGTGGAAATTCCGCCCATTAAGAAGAGCGGTAGTAATTTTCTTTGAAGAAGAGAAATTATTCAACAAGGAGACATCATCCGTACCTTTAGAGTCTTTATCCGTCATGATAAGGGATATAGTGCAAAGAATAGTACCTTGATGTGAGAAAAAAGTTAAAATCGCCGGAAACATGCGTTAAACGCCAGAAACATACCGGAAAACTGTGATAAACGCCGGAAACCTACCGGAAAACAGTAGGAGGCAGCACAAGTCGGGCTCTCAGATGAGCAGCTCAATGGCACAGGTCAGGCGCAACATGCGTCGCTGCCCGGGCCATGAAGAAGGAAGGGGGTGGCAGCTAGGGTGGTGGCTAAGGGTGGTGGCTAGGGTTTGATCTCCTTACTTCTCTCTTCCTGTTTTTTCTGATACCATGTAGAAAGAGAGACAGTAAAAGTTGGGTCTCAAAGTGAGACCCATCATTTATTTATAATAACAGAGTTACAATGTACATAGGTTGGGCCCAAGTATAGGCCCAATAGGACTAATATTACAATAGTCCCCATCTTACAATTTGCAGAAGACACTATTTTTTTTCTAGATGCTTCATTATCTTAAGTCTTGGTTCTTAAGTTTGGTCTTTTTTGGTTTGAGGCTATTTCTTGCTTAGAAACAAATCTAGCCAAAACCTCTATTATTGGAGTGGGGGAGATGCAGAATTTGGAGCTACTTTTCAATGCTATGGGGTGCACAAAGGGCCAACTTCCTTGTCAATACCTTGGGTTGCCAGTGGGCGCAGGTTACAAAAACAAGCAAGTATGGGATCCAGTACAAGAAAAGTGCGCCAAGAGGCTTAACGGTTGGAAAAGAAAGATGTTGTCTAAGGGAGGTCGACTAACACTCATCAAGAGCACCCTTGCTGCCATCCCTATGTATCACCTCTCGCTGCTTACCATTCCGATGAGTGTAGCTAAGAAATTAGAGAGAATCACGAGAGATTTTCTATGGGGTTCTTCAGCAGACGGTAGAAGGTATCATATGGTGGCATGGGAGAATGTGTGTAAGCCTAAGGAGATGGGGGGTTTAAACATCAGAAATATACATTTGACCAACAAGTCCCTCTTGGGTGAATGGGTGTGGAGATATGGTAAAGGAGAGCCAGACTTATGGAAGGAGATTATTCAGGACAGATTCGGTGAGCCAGAGGTGGAGGGCTGGCCACCCGGCGTTTCTAGTTCCTATGGTTGCAGTTTACGGCGTGGCATTCTCGCTACCAAAGATAAGCTTAAAGAAAATATTACATACTAGGTGGGGCAAGGTGACAAAGCAAAATTCTGGAAGGATGCTTGGTGCATGGATAAACCTTTCAAAGATGATTTTGAAGAACTTTTTCGATATGCGAGCGACAAGGATGGACTGGTAAAAGATCATATGGTTTTGGAGAATAATGGGCTGACTTGGAATTTCAAATTAAGGTATGGTGTAAGGGATTGACACTTGGATGGCGTCATTCGCATGTTGGATGCTCTTGTAGGGTTAACCCCTTCGGTGGAAGAGGATAAATGGGTAATGGAAGCTGTCTAGCAATGGTAGTTTCAGTTCTCGGTCCTATTATAATTTTCTGGCCAGCGGCATTCCTTACCCACCCCAACCTATAACTCGAAAGCTTTTATCATTGGAGTGGTGCAGTGGTGTACCTCCTAAAATGCAGTTCTTCCTTTGGTGTTTGCTACAAGGAAACGTTTCTGACAACGGATCAACTGCGCGCACGAGGTAAAGATGTGGCTGCAGAAGTGCAGAGTGTGTGCTTTGCACTCAAGTTGATGAAACTGCAGACCACTTTATGTTACACTGCAGTTTCAGTAAAGACATGTGGCAAGCCATTCTACAACCGGTGGAAATTGATATCAACCAGGCTATCTGCCCTCATTCAGTAGTCTCTTGTCTTCATAGCTGCTTGTCGCCAAATACTACGGCCTATTGGAATTGCATTTGGCCTTTAGTCCCTTATGCCAAGTGGCGGTCTATCTGGAAAACAAGGAATGATGCCATCTTTAACAACAAGCCAGCATCCATTGAAGCCACAATTCGTAACATTAAAGCGAACTTGTGGCTTTGGACATTGATGCTTTCGGAGAGGAGGGGCTACTGTTTTGGGAACTTGATGTTAGAGTGGGGATCTGTTATTTCAGGTGTAACTTAGCTAGTTTTTTTCACTGTTTTGTTTCTTTTTTCTTCAACACCTCCCTGTATTGGTGAGTCTCTTACTTTCTTCTCATATGAATAAGATGCCAATTTATCAAAAAAAAATAGTAGAGGGCAAAACCAGAAAAAAGTTGGATGCTTGATTGGGAGGTCCATTCCCCCCTGGGGTGCCTGGCCTTCGATGTTGCACTAAGGTGATGCAAGCTCTTCAGAGGTTACTAACCGACATGGCTGAGCAGCAAGGAAGGGACGGCCAAAGGTAGGTTGTGCCACTTACCCCCTTACTTCCCCTTTCTCCAGCTTTAATGCCCCCTTCAGACGGACAAACACAGGCTAGAGAATTCAACCTCAGCGACAAAGTCCAGGGGCAACACAGTGGGGGACTGCACATTAAGTGCGCTCTTGGGTGGCAACGTTGCAAGGCATGCCCCAATGATTCATCCACTTTATAGCCCCTACTTAGGTGACAAGCATGCGTTATCAAGCTCGGCAGTTCAATTCGCCAATAAAATAATTTATTAAGTGTTTCAATAACATTTAATTTCAGATTGCATTAGTAAAACCAAATTTCCTCTCAATTTTTATTGATATAGTGCATCTACTTACATATACTCTATACAAAAAACTAGAATACTACAAAAAGTCTTTTGTATCAGAACACCGAAACTACACCACAAAAACTCTTTTGTTGATGAGTAAGCATTATTGTTGAAATTTATTCATATCGATGTCAAAAACAAATTCAAATTTGAAATAAAGTATTTTCCCCATGTTTGCAGGTGGTCTCCAATTTACCATTCAATATAAGTACAGATGTGGTGAAGCAACTTCTTCCAATGGGGGACATTTTTTCAGAAGTTGTCCTCTTACTCCAGGTAAAAAATTGATGCCTTTTCAAATATTTCGTTCACTTTATAAAACTCACTATGAATTTATAAGGGAATTTGTTAATAACTTCATTCTGTGAAATAATTTCAGGATGAAACAGCTTCGCGCTTGGTAGATGCATCTCTGCGGACGTCAGAGTATCGGCCCATTAACATATTTGTGAACTTTTACTCAGGTATAATACTTTCTTAGTATGCTTTTGTTCTGTATGTTTATATATTTTCATCAACTTTTGAAGGCAATACGTAGTCAAGTATATCAATAATCCATTATAAAGAAAATAGTGAGATCTGTACAGTTAATAAGCAATTAAAAATGTATAGAGTGAAGCAACATTCTTGACAGCCTCTTGCCATGACCAAGCTGTTCCCAGACACATGACTGTGTGGCGCTAGAGCTATAAAATTTGCCCAAGTCAACTTGGAGTAAGAAAATAATAATAATAATAATAAATCAAAACATTCGAGTTTATTGATGTGCGCAGAACTGAATTGAGTTTCTAATTCAACTGTTGGACTGGTCTGGGCATATCAAGAAATAGATATTGCTCTAGTTCGACTGTTTTGTATCTCAGTATCTGTGTCTCTGAGGAATTTTAATGCAATATTTTTTTAAATTATTAATGGAATGTTGCTGGACTTCACAGTTGTTAATTTGTGTAAACTGTAAAGCGCTGAACAACACTTACAGCAACAGTCCTGAGTGAGTTTTCTACTTTAGAAATAGATATGACTTTAATTGTGTCGAGCATCACTTACTTTGATTGCTGAAGTCAGTAATGTAAGGTCTCTATTTCTGGCGCTATTTGACTGTTATAAATCCTTTCTTATTAAACTTTTGTGTCTGTTCAGACCCAGAATACAAATTGAAGGTCCTAAGAACAAATTTCTTCCCCCAACCGAATGTAAGTAAATTGTTATGTTTATATCAGTGTCTCTGTTGCAATTCGATCTTTGTAAAGTTTCCAAGCATCTCGCTGTTCATAAATGTCTAACGAAGTTTGCTTCGGTACCATGTGAAAGCTTTGGGGATTCTGGGTACTTAAGTATAACATCCAGAATGAAATTAATTCATGCAGATATTGGCACTGCATAGTGTGATGATACAATTATTATTTTCTCATTTAGTATATGGCTAGATCTATCTTTTTGGACGCATCAGTGTGTGTCTGTGAGTGTTTATGGGAGGACATTCTCAAGCAAGTTTCATTGTGAACTAAAAGAAATAGTTGTGGAGACATTCAATTTGATTAGCACAATTAGATAGGCAATGTTTGAAAACTGTTGACCATGACATGGTACTCAGGAGATTTTTTTTTGTTCTTGCTGCCTCTACAGTATATTGGATAATGAACTTCTAATCTGATGGATCTAAATGACTAAGCGACATGTCAAGATAAGGACATAAAATCCCGAAATTCCTTGTAAGCTCGCTTTGACAGTTCTCAGAGAGGCAATTTAGGAAAGCAGCAATCTTACTGGTAAAGCTGAGGTGTCTGCTGATATAAGAATTGTTACCGAGTATTATGTGTAAAATATTGGTTCTAGAAAATTGTCAATATAAAACAATTGTGTTAATTATACCGCATGGTCACTGGATTTATACTTGTCATTGGTGATCAATTAATCTGAGTCAGTAATTTATGTACAGAAAAAACATCTGCTGTGTTTGTTGAGGAAATGGAGATTGATGTTGACTTCTGCATTTCTCTTTGCAGGTAGATGCAGCTGTTGTCGCATTTAAGCTAAAAAAACCTTCGGAATATCCAGCAATTGTGTCTCCTAAAAGTTTTTTCTCACTGGTTGGTCCATCTTCTATTTTGTGTATGCGCATTTGTATCAGCCTGGCATTATTATACTCAATATAACAATTTCGCTTATGCTATCTGACAAGACCTTTGCTTTTTGAGTTTTTTCCCCCTAAAGTCATAAACTCTGTAGTTGATTGAACTAATGTAAACCTTTTATAACTAGCCCAAAAATTATTATATAGGAAAGACTTCTTAAAGTTTCCCTTCTGTAAGTACTTTAGAGACTGTTTTCTACAATGTTCTTAAAAACTTTTATCTGACCAATTAGTAAAACTACTGAAACAAGTTTTCCAAACTTAATTCAAACTTGGTGTGTGGTATTTGGTGAAATTTGAACCGTACTAGTTTAATTTAAGTTGGTTTACCTATATATGCATCTCATCATGGCTTCTTTCGTGTTCTGGATGTAGGTGAATTCTGCTTTCAATGGTAAGCGTAAAATGCTGAGGAGGTCACTTCAGCATATATGTACAGCTCCTGAGATTGAAGAAGCTCTTGGAAATGTTGGTGTTCCAGTTACGGTAAGTGAAATGGTACTGGACAACATTTCTATTTTGTATATCCTCACAGACCTAATTACCGTTGGGTTTTCTTTCTTTCATTTATTCTCATTCACCTCGTGCAGTCAAGGCCAGAGGAGCTCACACTAGATGATTTTGTAAGACTGCATAATTTAATTGTGAAAGCGTAGTGCTTCTCTACCTTCCTGATGAGAACCACGGGTTTATATAAAACCCTAAACTAGATATACAAGATCACCTTCTACAGCATTGCAAAATCAGCATGGCAGCTAGATCCATTCAAGGAACTCAACAATGAAAAGTGCAGGTAAACCGACACCACCTTCCAGGTGGTATTAAATGTTATTTGAATGTGCCGACAGACTGTTTTAGTTTGATAAGAAATTGGTGGCATTTGTTCGGCAGGTTTCCAAATTGAAGTCCTACACTTGATAGTCTATTAGAAGCATGGACGTCATTGTTGGGAGGTTGTCCTGCAGAAAAAAGGAAACTGAAATACAGAAGCATGTTCTTCTTTGTCCGGAGTGCGTCATGGAGAATAGGCAAAAGTTGTAACCATTTGTACTACAAAATTTTTAGAGGAGAAGCTTAACAGTTATGATGTCCAAATGACCAAATGTTGCTCCCACAAGTCACCTGTATTAGAGGTCTAAGGAATATAACTACGTAATGATAGGAAGATATTAGTCGAAAGAGCAGCCTATACACACAATAAACCCAAATGTTGTAAAGCAATTAACAAATTAAACTACATTTATGTTGACTGAGTTGGACTGCAGCAGTATCCTTACTGGTTGGCTAGTTGCACGCACCCCTTTCGCTTGGGTTCAAACTAGGGTCTACTTTGCAGTCTTCCACATGAGTACTGGATTTACTGCACAAGTACCCCTTATTATTTGCACCCCTTGCGCTTGTAAAGAGAAACTCTCCATTCTTCGAAAACACCCTATCTGATGAATTGGTAGTAAAAAGGATCCAATTGTATATAGCTTAATCCAAGGCTCTTTGACGCCGAATTCATTCATCATCCATATTTCAAAGTAACGATATTTTACTGTCTCCGATGTCAAACTATCCCTATGAATGCAAGCAATGTTTTCCCTTAAATAGCCAAATCCTTGTCTCCATCACTAGACTTGATACTACAGGTAATTCCATAGATCCAAAAGCCTCGTTGCTAAAGTCAAATGAAAGTATCATAATTTGAGTACCTTTTTCTATCAAGTTACCAGTTCCTAACCAACAAAAAATTTCGTTCTTGTACAGTGCTTTACTAGATGAATTGAAAAAAGTACGAGCCAAAACAATCCCATGGGGCAAAACAACGTCAATAGTTCTCCAAGAATCGGTACTTAAGCTGTATAACTCGACTAGGAGACAGTTTCCCTCCATAAAAATTAATCTCATCACCTTGTAGTCACTGTTTTTAGCATCAAAACCAAATCCAAGAGAGACATAAACCACCTTTTTGCTGTGTTTTCTTAGAAGGGCAGTAGCCGACGGAGAACTGGGGATAAGTCTGAATTGTTTTGTTGCAGGATTCCACAAAGAAACGTACGTAGATAATCCAAGTCGATGATATAGAGAAATTAAACCGTTACAAGAAGCAATGATAGATGGGCAACGATCCTTCTTTAAAATATATGGTAAATCAAAATCTCTGATAGAGTCAAATTTGTCACCAGATAGTAAGGAAAATTCTTTACTACAACGAAAAGCAGATAGAACGATTTTAATAACAATGAGACGATCATTGTTATCCTTGATAGTTGTTGTTGAACGATGAAAGTTAAGGTGTTGGGTGATAAAATCAAAACTTACAATGAGACAGTACCACGACTTGCAAACTGACTTAGCTCGCAAAAGAGACCTCACTGGTAGACGAAAAAGTATACTGAAAAGTACTTGTTCAGGCATATCACACATGTTTGCCATTACTTAATTTGTTGCTGAAAAGAAGAACGAGGTGAAGGAAGAAAACGCATGCAGCAGCCGGTGATTAATTAGTGGGCGTAGTCAACGTGTTTGCAACTTTGCATGACCTTAATACTTGGTGCACGTTTGTTACCGAAATAAGAATTTCTACTAACGTTAGACGCTTAGACGTAGAGTTCAAATTGTAGTTGTATACTTGTATTAGCGAAAACTTTGGAGGGCAGATCAAGTGGCCAAATATGCAGTACGTACTAGTGAACAAGTAGTGTATGATGTAAAATAAATGGGAGGTCCCTCACCACACCAGTCACCATTTGTTCATTCATTTGCTTTTAGCTCAAAAAGTGTTTCCTTCTGAAAAAAATAGTTTTTTAACTTAAAAACAAGTTTTACCTAATTATCATAAAACAAGTTTTTGGGGCCAAAAAGTGTTTTTGGATGAAAAACTATTTTTTTTCCAAAAACCAAACACATTTATTTTTGGCATATATCTTTTAAAGAATAAATAAATAGGAAAGCCAAAAAGGTAAAATAAATTATCGGAATATATAACCATTTGCTTACTTTTTTTCCACGTGGAAATCTTTCGGAAAAGCCAAAAAAAGGAATTATCGGAATATATAACTAGGTTTTTTTTCCAGGGAAAGAAAGTCCAAAATTAGGGTTTTACCGATTTAGCCATATTAAAATAATATGAGTGGAGGAGGTGAGAAGGGATTGGGGGCTACAAAGACACCTGCTGATTTTCTCAAGTCGATTCGTGGCCGGCCCGTTGTTGTTAAGCTCAATTCAGGGGTCGATTATAGAGGTTTTTTTTTTTTTTTTTTTATGAATATCTTTATTTTTAGTGCAATTATATTTGGAATTAGTTTTAGTACAAAACAGCGGTAATTGAGATTATACTCAATGCCTCCTGGGTGAGAAAGAAGAAGAACTTTCTTAATGATCTCAAATGTTTAAGAGAATAATTTAGACAATAAAAGAAGCTCGCCTGCTAATCACGTCATCTAAGTATTGAAATAAATTAAGCTATATCCTATTTCTTACTAAGATGTTATTAAATCAAACTTACTCAAGTGTGATCATGATCAATTACCTTGAAACTGAGTAACATGGTTGGGATGATTCATTTTATAGTTGCTACTCAATTTACAAAATTTAGAGCCTCAATCAAAATTTTTCTGAAACATAGTTACTGAAATTTAATTTACTGTAAGAAAACCTTTTTTTTTTAAAACAAAATTGTCAATATGGCTCAGGCCAATTCAGGAATCGAAAATATAGTCAATAGATATGAGAATATGATGTTTGTTAGATTTTTCTTAGGAGGAGAATAACATTCATGTCGTAGAACACAATATTAGTATATGATAGAATATAAAACCAAGACTATTGAAGATATGATATTGATAAAATACCTGACTTAAAGAATGAAAAAATTGATCGATGGCAGTACACCTGGGCTGAAACGGAAAATGAGGACTGAAGTTGAGGTTGAAGAAAGAGAAGCTATGAAAGTTTTTGAGTTTATGTTAAGGTAATGAGGAGAGAATCGGCCATGGAAGTACTTACTCGTAAAGTTTTTTTTTTTCTTTTGAGAAATAAATTGGTAATCTTCCATTTTTGTATTCTGATTTTTCGTTAGTAAAAGAGAAGTACTTTTGGTCGTAATTTTCTCTTTTTCTCTCCTGATCTCCCGTGAGTAAAATTTGACGTGGACACTCTTATAGAGCTCCAAAAGGGATTGCTATTATATATATACTAGTTTTCGAACCCGTCCTACGAACATGTACTATTATATTAAATTATTCTAAAATATATTAGCAATTATGCAGAGTTATGAGATATATATGAAAATTATATTAATCACTCATTCAAATTTTTTGCACCACTTCAATAAAAAGAAAAACCAAACCTTGATAAAACTTATTGACTTCTTTTAGTTGTTAGGTTTAATAATTGAAGTTTGATGAGAATGCTCAATGTGGCAAAGATGATATTGAAACTACTTGAATAGCAAGATGCTCTCAATCATAATAAAAGAATTATGATAAACACAATTTAAAATGCAAAACTATACTTGTCGAAACATTATATTCCCCCTACAAATAATGCAACTATGTTTCGAAGTTAGTTCAATACATTTGCATCAAGTTTCTGATTTTCTATTAATTATTCATTGAGGTTAGTTCAACATAGTTATTGTATCTAGTTTCCGATTTTCCATTAATTATTTTTTGAGGTTAGTTCAATACAGTTGTATCAAGTTTCCGATTTTCTGTTAATTATTCTTTGAGGTTAGTTCAATGCAGTTGCATCAAGTTTATGAATTTTCGTTAGTTATTCATTAAGGTTAATTTAGTACAGTTGCATCCAGTTTTCGATATTTCGTTAATTAGTTTTTGAGATTAGTTCATTGCATTTCCATCCAGGTCCCAATTTCTCGTTAATTACTTATTCAGATTAGTTCAATACATCTACATTCAGTTTCTGATTTTCAGTTAATTGTTTTTAGAGGTTAGTTCGATGTTCAATGCATTTGCATATAGTTTCAAATTTATGGTTATTTATGTTTTGAAGTTAGTTCGACCAGCTATATCCGATTTCTGATTTCTTGTTAACTATTCTTTGAAGTTATTTTAATGTATTTGTATCAAGTTTCTGATTTTCCGTTAAATATTCTTCAAGATATTGCATCTAATTTCTGATTTACCATTAGTTAATATATAATTTTAGTTTAATGTAGTTGCATCCAGTTTCTGATTTTTCGTTAATTATTCTTTGAGGTTAGCTCAATGTAGTTGCATCCAATTTTCGATTTCTAGTTAATTGTTTTTTGAGGTTAGTTCAATGCATTTGCATCAAGTTTTCGATTTCTCGTTAATTATTTTTTGAGGTTAGTTCAATGTAGTTGCATCAAATTTATGAATTCCCGTTAATTATTCATTGAGATTAGTTCAGTGCAGTTGCATTAATTTTTGATGTTTCGCTAATTAGTCTTTAAGATTAGTTCATTGTATTTGCATACAGTTTCTGACTTTTTGTTAATAACTCTTTGAGGTTAGTTCAATATATCTGCATCAAGTTTTTTTTATTATTTATGCTTTGAGGTTAGTTCGATGCAATTACATCCGGTTTTTGATTTTTCGTTAACTATTCTTTGAGGTTATTTCAATACATTTGCATCTAATTTCTGATTTCCCGCCAATTATTCTATGAGATTAGTTCAACGCAGTTGCATTCGGTTTTTGATTTTCTGTTAATTATTTTTTGAGATTAGTTCAATGCATTTGCATCCAGTTTCCGATTTTCCGTTAATTATTATTTGAAGTTTGTTTGATGTATTTGCATACTGTTTTCAATTTCCCGTTAAATATTTTTCAAGGATTTGCATCTAATTTATAATTTCTCGTTAGTTATTCTCTGACGTTAGTTTAATGCAGTTACATTCAGTTTCTGATTTTTAGTTAATTACTTTTTGAGTATAGTTTATTGTATTTGCATAAAATTTTCGATTTTCCATTAATTATTCTTTGAGCTTAGTTCAATGTATTTGAATCCATTACGTTTTTGATTTTTTTTAATTATCCAATATGGTGTGTAATACCAACTTCAAACAGGACATAAAAATAAATTATGTTTCATTTACTATGTGGGATCATAAAAAATTATCCAATTCCCGATTTCCTGTTAATTATTCTTTAAATTATACATGACTCACTATGTGGGATCTTCAAAGATTATCTACGAACGTGTGATGTTATATTAATTATTTTGAAAAATATTTTCAACTATATATGCAAAACTATTATATATGAATATTACATGGATCACTCATCCAAATTTCTTATAACGTAAAAACCCCACTATCCATTAAAAAAAAAACTCACCCTTGATAAAACTCTTCAATTTTATTTTGTTGTTTAATAATATAAGTTTGATTGAAGTTTTGTGAAATTGACTAATAAGGCGAAGTTAATTGAAGCTACTTGAATAGCAAGGCGTTCCCAATCATACGAAAAGAGATAAGATAACACTATTTTAAATGCAAAATTGTATTTATTGAGACATTCCCACAAGTCTATAACATATAACACAACTATGTTTTAAGGTTAGTTCAATGCATTTGCATCCAGTTTCTGATTTTCAATTCCATTATTTATTTTTTGATGTTAGTTCAATGTAGTTGCATCTAGTTTCCGATTTCCCGTTATTTATTTTTTGAGGTTAGTTCAATGCGGTTAGTTCAATGCATTTACATCCAATTTCCAATTTCATATTAATTGTTCTTCGAGGTCAGTTTAATGTATTTGCATCCAATTTTTGATTTTCCGTTAATTATTTTTTTAGATTATTGTAATGCATTCTCGTTAATTGTTGTTTGAGGTTAGTTCAATGAATTTGCATCCAATTTTCGATTTTCCGTTAATTATTTCTTGAGGTTAGTTCAATGCATTTGCATCCAGTTTATTTTTTGAGATTAGTTCAATGCAGTTGCATCCGATTTTCGATTTTCCATTAATTATTATTTAAGATTAGTTCTATGCATTTGCATCATGTTTCCAGTTTATAGTTAATTATTCTTTGATGTTAGTTCAATGCAGTTGCATCCAGTTTCTGATTCCCCATTAATTTAATCATTGAGGGTTAGTTCAATGTATTTCCAACCAGTCTTCGATTTCCCAACAATTATTTTTTTATGTTAATTCGATGTATTTGCATCCAAGTTTTGATTTCACGTTAATTATTCTTTGATGTTAGTTTAATGCAGTTGTATCCATAGTCCGATTTTTCATTAATTACTTTTTAAGATTAGTTTAATGTTTGCATTTGCATCAAGTTTTCGATTTTCCATTAAATATTATTTGAGGTTAGTTCGATGCATTTGCAACTAGTTTTCGGTTTTCCATTAATTGTTCTTCGAGCTTAGTTTCATGTAGTATTATATATATTTTAAAATATTTGTCATTATTGGTTTGCCATTATTTTTTTATATATATGTGAGCTTGCTTTAGAATAAATGCAAAATTTTCTATTATATGTTTTGTGATGTTATTTTTTGTATAAATTTAATTTTCCACTGTAATTTGTTTTGGTTTGGTATATTATAAAATTGGAAATTACATTATAGTGTTGAAAAAAATTTATAAATTTATAAATTTAATTGGAATATGTCGTAATTACTGTGTTTTTTGAAATCCTTAGCGATGACTAAATGTCTAAATCCCAAAGTGGATGGTGCATTAAATCTATCCAACTTTATTTGTTTAGGCCCATATAGACATATAGTACATACAATACAATTTTATTTGTTGTCCGCTTAGTTTTGGGTGTACACTGTTACCTATTTTATGATTAGTTTACTTTTATTTTTCCTCTTTTGTCCCAGTCATATGTGAGGTTAACAAATGTAGAAAGTAAATGTTCACGTAACTCAATTCATATTTTCCTTCGTTATTTCATTGCATTTTTCTAGAAAGAAACTTTGTTATGTTAAATTTCTAGATCACCTAAGATCAGGTTGAAAACAATGGTGAGAAACTATTCTTTGTGGCATAAGAGTTTTAGGAAAATTGTTTTTGTTAGAACTTATTGTTTTTAGCAATTTAGTTTTTTTGTCTCCTATTTTTTTTTCGTAATTAGCTAGTGTTTAGGAAAAGTTGGAGAATCTGTGAAACGCTAGATGAGATTGTTTCCTTCTTTATATCATATTTTTTCCGTAATTAATAATAGAGTTTAGAAAAAACTGGAGTTTATGTGAGTGCTCCAATTGTCTAATTTTTTTTCATATTAATCTCTTACTTTTTCGTAATTAGCCAAAGAGTTTTATAAATATTGGAGACTCTGTGAATGCTCAAAAAATAGAGCCAAGAGGGTACAACTATAATATACATCTAAAGATAAAGATACTTTTGGGCTTCGGGTGGAGGCCCACTCAAAAGCCGCACTGAGCCGAGTCGAGTCGGTTTGGATTTGGGCTTGGGCTATATGTGTGTGATAAGTTAGTAGGGCTTAGCTAAATTTCCTAAACTGTTTATTGCATGTTGAACATGTTTATGAGTTTCCTATTTTCTTTTGGAAATTGCTATGGCTTCCTAGTAACACAAGGTTTCTCATTTCTTTTTAGAAAACCAAAACCCACTCTTGTACTATATATTTATATATTATTTTCATCCAGGTTTACAACACTTTTTTCTGAGACCTAAATCTATCTTCTTCTTCAAGCTCTAGCCACCAGAGAGAGTTATATTTGTTGTTCTAGAGAGTAGGCTACTGGAGTGCAACTTAGACTAATGATGTCATTGAATCCTGTAAAAGAAGACGTCTAAGAAGCCTTTTGCACCTACAGAGGGGGCGAAATATTCTCTTAAGGTCAATGTTCATACATGCCTTGACAATATGTTATTCATTGTCCTTAACTTCTTTTCGGTTTTCTAACCCTATTTACAACAATAGCCTATTGTCATACTCTCTATAACAACAAGTATAACTCTTCTTTTAAGACTGTTGTGAAAAAAAGGGTAGAAACCGAAAAGAACTAAATGATAGATGAAGAACAAATTGTCAAGGTGTGTATGAACATTGTTTTTAAGAGAAGATTTTGTCCCTCTATAGGTGAAAAAAGCTCCTTAAACGTTCATTCTCACAGATTCAATGACAACAGTAATCTAAGATGCACTCTACTAGCCTACTCTCTAGAACAACATGTATAACTCTCTATGACAATTAAGGCTTGAAGAAGAAGATAGGCTTAGGTCTCAAAAAAATGTATTAGATCTAGACGAAAATCACATTATATAGAATGCAAAAGGCGGTTTTGATTTCTAAAATGGAATTAGAAACCTCCTATTATTAGGAAGCTAAAGTGGTTTCCAAAAACAAATAGGAAACCCAAAAACGTGTTCAGGAATTTGGCTAAGCTCTACTAACTTATCACACACATATAGCCCGAACCCGACACATTAAAGTGAAAATTCTGCCCTTAACTTATTTTCGGTTTTCTAACACTATTTACAACATTTTAGCTAGTTATTATAGACTTTTTTGCCTTTCAGGTGGCTAGAACTGTTATTTTCAATATCATACACAATATGTGGTATGCGTTGTACAATACATTTTGGTTGTTTTCTAAGGATAATGTCACAAAAAGGAGAGAGAGAGAGATGAAAAACGATACGCGGGTTAACAACTATGCTTAGAATCAAGTGAAATGAGAAAGACCTCTCATGTTAAGTATTGTACCATCTCCAACCTAGAAATATGTGCATAGGACATAAAAAAGCTGAGAGTTGGAGACACCTTAATTGAAATAAAAAGGCCAACACCTTTTCTTTAGTTATGGTCACCTAACCAATATGTCCTCACCATACGCTTGAGTTGAGTGGAACAACCTTGATGAAATTAGGAGCAGATAATGTTTAATATAGGAGCAGATTCAATTGGTGTTTAAACTCGAAAAGCTAAAATCCAATCAAACTAGCACAATAATGGATCTAGAAAAGAAAAGAGGAAGAAGATAAAGGGTTTGGTAATTAACTTGGTGAGTACCAAGTTCATCACTAACTCATTTCTCTTTTTCCTGTGTTCCCTTCTCTTTTTTTTTTTGATAACCAGCATGTTTTCTCTTCTTTCAGGATCTATTATTGTACTGGTTTGATTGAAGCTATGAAGCACGGATACTTCTGTATTGGTGAAGTATCCAGGTAATGCGATAATATCAACAACGAATCGCCCGATCGCCTCGAATACGTAATGGGATATACGATTTGGAGTATCCGATTTTTAATTAATTTTTAATTTCCGATACGCGGGGGATATGCGGGAATAGTAATCTCACAAAAAAAATTTGGAACTTCAAAAAAAAAAAAAAACAAGTGAAATAAAATCAAAGATAAGAAGAGATGCAAGAGAATAAAGATGAAGTGAATTAAGATGTAGAAGATGACATAGTTGAAGTTGGACAACTTGATTGACAAATCCATTGTATTGTTTTGAACTTTTTTGTTGGCATTTGCTTGCAGTGTTATACACTTATACAAAGTTGCTGCTTAATGTGTTTGAATTGGTCATTTTATGAAGTAGAATTGCCATTTTAATTTGAATTTGGTGAAAAATGCTCAATTATATAATATTTATATATATATTATTCAAACGTATCCATGACGTATCCGTATCCTATATTTTTGAAAAATGCCATGTCCGCGTATCCGTGTCGTGTCGTATCCATGTCGCGTATCCGTATCCGTGCTTCCTAGGATTGAAGTTTAGGAAAACCGCAAATTTTGTTTTAGGGATTTATTCATCACTCAGTGTGGTATTTGCCGATTTGGCTTCCATATTTGGATATTTTCTTTTGCTGTTGGGTGTTTTTCTCACTAGTTTTTGGATTTTTTAATTTTTTTGATTTCCCCCCCCTGAATCCTTTGTGAACAGTCGCTGTTTTGCTTTCTCGGCCAAATCTCTGTATTTTTGTTATTTTATGTATATTTTGCTCCTTTCATTGTTAGAGAATTTTTGTTGGTTGTTATTGGTATCTCTATTTTCTTTTACTATGAGTGACATCCAAGATACTACTTCTACTGCTATTAGTCGTGTTGGTCTGGGTTCGAACCCTCCTCAGACCCTTTGTTATATTCATTATGATATTGGTAAACAAACACTTTCTTTGAAGGCTCCTCATGATTCAGTTGCAGCTACTACCTACCATGTAGTATAACCATTGTTGCTTAATATGATGATGGACTTCAGCTGAGCTTTAGATACTCCCTTTGGCCCAATCCTGTAACTTAGATAATACCGGGGAAATGAGTGCCTTCGTTTTGCGTGAGAGCTCTTTTCTATCTAGATTTTTTGACTGGACAAAGCTGAAAATTTTGTGCAAAATCCAATCAAGCTAGCACAATAATGGATCTAGAAAAGAAAAGAAAAGAAAAGAGGAAGAAGATAAAGGGATTGGTAATTAACTTGGTGAGTACCAAGTTCATCACTAACTCGTTTCTCTTCTTCCTGTTTTCCCTTCTTTCTTTTTTTTTTCCGATAACCAGCCTGTTTTCCCTTCTTTCAGGATCTATTATTGTGCTGGTTTGATTGAAGTTTAGGAAAACCGCAAGTTTTGTTTTAGGGATTTATTCATCTCTCAGTGTGGTATTTTCTTGGATATTTTCTTTTGCTGCTCGGTGTTTTTCTCAGTAGTTTTTGGGTTTTTTTATTTTTTTTAATTTTTTCCCCTGAATCCTTTGTGAGCGGTTACTGTTTTGTTGTCTCGGCCAAATCTCTATATTTTGTTATTTTCTGTATATTTTACTCCTTTCATTGTTAGAGAATTTTTGTTGGTTGTTATTGGTATCTCTATTTTCTTTTACTATGGGTGACATCCGAGATACTACTACTGCTATTAGTGGTGTTGGTCTGGGTTCGAACCCTCCTCATACCCTTTGTTATATTCATTATGATATTGGTAAACAAACACTTTCTGTGAAGGCTCCTCACGATTCAGTTGCAGCTACTGCCTACCATATAGTATAACCATTGTTGCTTAATATGATGATGGACTTCAGCTGAGCTTTAGATACTCCCTTTGGCCCAGTCCTGTAACTTAGATAATACTGGGGAAATGAGTGCCTTCGTTTTGTGTGAGAGCTCTTTTCTATCTAGATTTTTTGACTGGACAAAGCTGAAAATTTTGTGCAAAATCATTATTTGAGTTTCTATCATGTTTTTTGTTGTTTCATTTTATTATCATGCACTCTATCTCTGCGCAGGTATGAGTTTTTTCTCTTTGAATACCCGCTTTCTGGGGCACATCATCAGCCTTAGATATGTTTTAACTTATACCCTTCTAGCATGTTCTCAACAGTTTAATTCGAACTTGGGAAGTGACTAGCAAATTGGCCTAATCGGGTGGGGAAAATTTTGAATTGATAGATTGATTCTCCTGAATAACGTTTTCCCATTTTTTCCCTAGGAAACATATATTACATAAAACAAACAAAAAATAATGCATATTGGAGATTTTTCTTATGCGAGGAATCATATGGGTTGAGATTTGCTACTACCTTGTTACCCAATCAATAGAATAAATTACTTCTACATTGTTAGATGTGCCCACTTGACCTTGGAATCAGTCACATTGTTTTCTGCTGTAAGGATGTCATGGTTTCGCATGAGGTTTATGTGGAGATACAACCACATCTGATCTGATTGTTTTGTGCTGTTTGTAGTCAATGAGCAATTAAAAATTCTTCTTTGTTGATTCTGCAGGTATATTAGCTTGTTTGGATGGTTATATGAATATAGCAATGGAGCAAACTGAAGAATATGTCAATGGTCAGCTGAAAAACAAATATGGTGATGCTTTCATTCGAGGAAACAATGGTAACTTGAAGTGTTATTTCCTTTATATCTTAGTGTTATAGTTTTTATCTTGCTTCCATTTACTTTTTTCTGCAAGCTTATAACAAGGAATTGAGGATCTTGTTTCTCTATGTGGGTGCAGTTCTGTATATCAGTACATCGAAGAGGACATTGCCTGAAGGATCGTAGAGGTTCTTAAGGGAAGTACATGGTGAAACGTTTTAAAGTTGCTGAGACAGTCCTGGAATATGTGGCACTAACATGTGGAGGTCGTGTTTTCTAGAAATGGATCAGTTGTTTACTAAAATTTACTATTTTAGTCAACAGCAAACGACTTTTGAATCTGGTAGAGTTGAGGTTCAGAATGATTCTGACTGTATTTTTGAAAACCTCATCTAGAATGGTTTCCTAAGTGATTGAAACTTAAACGGCTGCACTCACAGTTTTTAAGAGCTTGATGGTGGATTACTCTAGTCTAATGCAATTTGCTTGGTACATAGGTTCTGGGGGATATTGGCAATGATCCTTTGTTTTGAACTTGGCAAGTGCTACTAATATGAGCTCGCAAGAATGTCTTTGGTGAACTTATGCTACTTAGATCGAGTTAAAGGAAAATGTTTGAAGCTGTCACACACGGTCACACCACTGGCAGCTAAATGGTACAAGTAGTCAGTCGGATAAGGCTGAGCTGACTGCCATCTTCAGCACATAAAGATTGGTTCTGGGCAAACTAGATGCGAGCACAAATTTTCTTTTCTGTTCTTATCTTACTAAACAATGAAGAGTTCTGAGATGGCTACGTGTTTAGATTCATCTCTTTTGTTGCAGCATATTGGTTGCATCAATCTTACAACCTAGAGACCAATGATTTAATAGCACAGTTTTGATTTTTAATCGACCTTAACCTTGAGAATGATGCAAGCAAATTCTATTTGCAGAATGCTAACAATATTCCAAGTCATTCCGCTCGCAAACTATGAAAGAAAGAATAGCGTAGATAATGGTGCAAGGGGAATGGCAAGATTAGATGTGGTCCATTGGCTAAATAGAACTATGGCTACTCGTACTGCTGGGCAACTGTCAAGGTGGGAGCTTCATAACCAGCTATGGTGGATTAGTTGTTGCATCTGTTTTTCGGGTGTTGAAGACTGAAGAGCTCCCTCTTCATGTTGTCCATTTCGTCTGGAGGTGCTTGCCGAAATGATACCTCTAATCTAGAATATATATATACTAGAATTTAACCCATGGCTACGCCACTCAAGTCATTATGGGTGTCTTTCACACTTAGTGTGTCAACACTAAATATTACATCTAGTCTTCATGGAGGCGATAAAAAATTACATATGTTTCCAAATAATTGTACATAATTGATCTAACGTGAATGGTATTTTTACAATACGAATGTATAGTAACATGATCTAGAAATTACCCTTGTCTTCAACCTGAATGATTCTTGATTTTGTTTCTCACCATTTACTTTGTATCTAACAAAGTAATATAAAATTTTGGAATTCATTTCCTCTTTCTTCTCAGCTCACAAAGCTTTATGGATAACAGCCGATGGAACTAAGTTATCTCAGCCCACCCCGATCGAGAGCATTGATTTCTGAGGCATCTTAAATCTCCAAACCTTAAGTAGCAAATCACTTTAACATGGATTATCATTTCCCTTTCTCTATCAAACACCTACCTGCACACTTGCACTGCAAATAAGATCAGCATATTGAACATTTGCTTACACGAATTGAAGGATAACATGTTGTAAAAAGTGAGTACCATTGCCTATTCGTATCATGCTCTTGCAAAATTTGGAGTATCCACAAAATGTCTAAATATTGAGATAAATATAATTAAGTATCCATATCCTTCAACACATAAAACCCAATTTCACAACGCTCAAATGTTCAATTGATGCTAGTATAACTCAATGACACGCAAGGAGGCAAAATGCAGAATATTTGGCACCATCAAACATTCAGTTGTTGCAATCTTGGTTTTCCATATATTAATATTTATAGACTTCAATTATTTGTTGCAGGCATAGTCTCCTTTCCCCAAGCAACTGAAAAAATTAGGGTCACTAACTACATAGACAATGTCACCTGCAAGATATATAGAAAACAAAATTATATAAAATATTACAGATTCATTTTCCATCACTCACGAATGCAGAATAGGGTGCCAATAAGTTTTAGGAAACACAGTCCAAGAAAAAAAATGAATGAAAGATTCTTAACTGGATGGCCTAGATATGGTGTGCTAAGTAACAGAGCATCAATTGATCATGGTGATCAAGTGATGCCTATGATAGGCCTCTTATTACTGCGGTATCCAGATCGACTTCCTTTTGAACCCCACATAGCTAGACCATAAGTGGTAATTAACCTAAGAGGCTTTTTGAGTTATCCCCCCAAAGTTATGTCGAGTTTTGTGTTTAACCCCCAAAATTTCAATCATCACAATTAGACCCCCAATCTGTCTCAGACCTCTAACAGAACTGTTATTTTTTATGTAATGCCCAAACTACCCCCTATTTTTTTGTCTCTCTTTCTACTGGGCTTACCTTCAAATTCTCGACTTAGGTAATGTTTTTTTTGTTAAACTCCCCTCTTTTGACTTTAGAAGAACAAGTGTGGCCGAAATGACCCCTTCCAACCTCCTTCCTCAATTCATACTTTGACCAAAAATTCTTGGCATATCCGAAACTCTTGTCAAGTGGCCTCTCCAATTCAGCCCAGTCTTCAGGAATGGGTCCCTCCTTGGGCTTGGCAGGTCCTTGCCTCTTTGCGAGCGCCGCTTTGATATGCTTAGCGGGAGAGGGCGGAGGGAAAGGACAGCGGAAGAATCTGCGGGGTGTGGATTTTGAGGATCTAGCTGGGGAAGGAGACACTCCGACTGGGAGTGGACTGGCTGCACCGTGTGGGTATGGGCTGGGCCATGGGCTATTTGAGGATGAATCGGCCGGTGTGTTTCGAACGTTAATGCCGCCATTGCTATTGTTGTTGTTGTTGTTGTTCACCGGGGTTTGAGGACGGTGATTCACCATAGTGTATGGGTCTTCTTCTTCCACTACAGAAATGTTTTTGCTATAGCACTGCCCCATTTAGCTATGATTTTTGTTCTTTTTTTTCCCCTTTATCTCAACATCTAAATTGTGGTCAAAATCTAATCATCCAATGGTTCAGATCGATTAGATTGAAGAAAGGATATGTCAGAAGGAGTGAGTAAGAAACAAGAAGAAGACAAGAATTTGAAGTTATGCCCAGTAGAGAGAGAGACAAAAAAAAACGTTTTTTGGGGGTAGTTTGGGCATTACATAAAAAATAACAGTTCTGTTAGAGGTCTGAGACAGATTGGGGGTCTAATTGTGATGATTGAAATTTTGGGGGTTAAACACAAAACTCGACATATCTTTGGGGGGATAACTCAAAAAGCCTCTTAACCTAACTACCAATACCACCACTTGGGAATAGAACCCATCTACTGAGTCTTAATGAAATCAAATTCTTTATTGCTACTTTTGCGGTTGTGCTTCCACCTGAGGCTGTAAGAAGTAGTATTCTACAATCGAACGAAGATGCTTGGGTTCATGATGTTTCAGGTGGTGCTTTATGAACTTCTCGTAGCTGCACTGAGTTCTCAAAGCAATGTTGGAAACAGACCGAAATGCGGGTACCTCTCATCCCATGTGTCATGCTGACCATGAGTGTCCTAGTGCTCTCCACAGCTGCTTTTCCCGTACTTGTGCACTCAACCAGAGCCATTGTGACCTTCCCCCCATGTACGGTTCCACCGCTCCCCATACTTTCCTTCCCACCACATCTCTCCTTGCTTGACACCTTGGCTGTATTGATTGAAATTCTCATCGCACTTGTCACCCCATTTTGTCCATCCATCACCCTCTAAGCGCTCGGCCCACTTGTCAGTGTATTTTATACTGCTACCGTTCCCATCATACTTCTCTCCCCACCTGCAAAAATACAAATATGTTAACAATATTAACGTAAGCAGAAAACAAACATTGTATAGATTGTGGAGTTTTACAATTCATATAAGAATAAAAGAAAAAAAACACTTGATAAATACCTCAGCAAATACAGCACACTCACTGGTAGAAGTGGTTTGTGTCTTATCCATGCTAAGGAGAAAATGAAAAACAATAAAATTTTTATGAGAACATGGCAGACTACAAAATATTGATAATCAATAACTTGTTGAGTAAAAAACAAAATAAATATGACTGCATTGAATACTAATCACTAACAACATATTCAAGGGCAATATTTTGGGGAATGTTAACTTGCTTCACCTTTTTTTTTTTTTTCTTTCCTATGAACAATCTATCTAATCAATAAGTAAAAAGAATTTCTGAAGTAACGGTTTCCATTCCAGAAGTTATTTTGATTCAGGCTTATCAATTGAAGTGTTCTCTTATATGGTTCCAGTGTTTATACATGTGTACAGTGCCGCTCAATGACACAAATTCTATGTGTGCAAAGGGAAAAATCAATTGCTTGGTGTTTGCTTAGTCAAATAAGCCAGCCAATATTGATAACTGGAATTATGAAAAGCCAATGTAATACATAAACTTTCCCTAATAAGTGTTGATAACGAAGAATTCTTAGATAAGTTAGTAGTAATTCCACAACCCTTCGTGTTTAGTTGTATGAGTTTATGTAGTAAGTGTTGGGAGTTTCCCAATCACACTAATACTCTATAGAAAGTTTGTGAAGAAGGAAGAAAGTAATTGTACCTGCGAAGCCCGCTGATCAAGATTGAGAAGAAAGTAATCTGTGAGGAGGTGTTGGACAGTATGGAGAAGGCTATGGAGAGTTTGTCGATAAGAAGGCTATGAGGATTAATATCATCAGTACGTTAGAATTTAGATAATTTCAGATAAATTTAGATAAGTTAGAATTTAAATAAGTTAGATAAGTTATTTAGATAAGTTTCATAAAATTGTTTCCTAATTGGAATCAACTTACTCTTTAATCATGATGGTCTACCGTCAGATGTACTAATTGTATTAACTATTAGCCATCCGATGTAGGCTTCACACAAAGCACTTAAAGAACAAGCTGTTTTATTATTAATACTAGGTATTGCCTGTGCCTATGACACGGATGTCGCTAATGTTGCTTTTCATAGAATTATATCAATCGTTAACAGGAAAAAAAAAAGGAATTATATCAATCAAATATTTTTTATGTGAGTCATATTCGCGCACTATGACAATCAAACCATACATGTGATCGAGTGCTTAAACATACTCATTCCTTCGCGGAGAAAACATAGATGTTTTTAATAGTAAGTACGACACATCTTTGCATGTTTACAAATTGTAATACTATGATATAATAATAATGTAACTTTATTAGAAATACTATGAAGTTGTCTATAAAAGATAATACAATTAAAGCATTAGTGTCATGGAACATGCGACATAGTATGCTTAGAAGAGAAAGACATAACATATGAAATCTAATCACAAACATATGATTGAAAATAGGAGAACGAACATGTTGCAAGGCTATACATATGGCAATAGTTATTTTTTATATTACAATGTCAATAAATAAATAAACAATTCACCAAGAGAAAAAATAAATAAATAAACTACAAAGATAGAGAATTTTATCTATCTCATACATGTTTTGATGGGGACACATTCATTCCCCTCTCTCTTACTTCTTCATATATACCCATCAACTTAGTCAATGCCTTCTCTATCTTTTCACTTAATTCCATGTAACCATGTGCTTGAACAAACAGAGGCCATTTCGCAACACCCACTTTCCACATTAATCTTATCAAAGTAACTATGTGCTTGAACTAACAAAGGTCATTTCGCAACACCCACTTTCCACAACAATCTTATCACTTAATAATAATAAGTTTTTCGCTCTATAATAACTCTACACTGCAGGTGGCCAAGTTATCATGCATTGGTACACCTACAATTATCATTGGCAAAGTAATGTGGACGTCTTGGGGATTCATTGCATGCAAGAATAGTTTGAAAACATAAATTGATTACCAACCGATGGTCAACCAAATTGCAATGAAATGTATTTAATGCATATTCGTCATGCTTGCTATGTTGGTCAGCATCCTCATTCGACACTTTCCTGCGACAGTTTGCATTTTCACCCAATGATTCAACTATCTTATCTTGTGCCCGTCTCCAACAAAATTTGTCGGTGTATGACTTAAACCATTTCCTTCATGTCCTTCTCGCCCTTCGGCTCCATGTCTATGATACTGGTTACTTCCACGTCAATTTTCGGTAGCGTCTAAACTACAAAAATAAAATTGCAATAAAATCAAGAACAATAATCATATGCAAATCATCAAAGGTGAATGCAGGCATGAGGATAACAGGTGGCAATATATTTAACATGATTCTTTTAAATTATCAATGTGAAGCCTAGATCCAATCCCTTCACATTGTTGTCAGCTAAGAACAAATTTCAGGCTAAGGTTTGTGAATTGAAAACACCAATGTATATATTCAAATTAACCATGCATGCATTAATTGCAACTTCTAAAGCCAAATAGGGTATTGATATCTCTTGATTCATAGTTCCCAAAAAGTAGCTACAAAAATTTCACATATTCAATCCCTCCGATAGTTCTATTCCCAGTCATTCTCTAAACACAACACTGTTTCCAAACTTAATACATGGTTTTGTAGTCCAGGGTCAATGCTCATTACAATAATGCATGCATATGTACATATAAATGACATTATAAAATTCCTACGAATAAAGACTTACGAAACATACTGATTATAGTGTTATTATGTTATGCCAAGGACAACACCCGATTTATATATGGTCAGTTCTACTCTAGCATCTTCATATGTTTCTTGTTTTAGACTAAATAATACTTGAAACAAAAATTATGCATACAATCGACAGTAGCAAGGGATGTTGGTTTAACTCAGATCATAGTCACTTTACTTGTATAAAATCAAATACTGCAGAGTTTAACTATAAGCTTACTTGTAAGTCTGCCTAATAAACTATCTTCCCTAAATATCAAAAGTGGATACACCAACCTTACATCGACTTCTAGGAATACATATTGGTTGAAGGGCAGTGCCACCAATTCTCCTCTCGTTGATGGACTTAATTGCTCGTTTGTATTTGTATAGTAGCACGTCACTATTATCTTGCACCACGTCAAATGACATATTGTCGGTCCTTTCCATAATAGGTCTAAGGTCTTATATATTTGCATGTTGAATCCATAGTCCATGCACTATACTGCAATGAACCAAATAAACAAAAAATCTTATAAAAAAAATATATAAATAAACACATATTAAGATACTTCGTGGTGATGTGCCATATAGAAACGTTAACTTCGAAGAGCAAACGTGCACGTGTGAAAGTTGCTTCACCATAGGTTGCAAGGTGCAATATTTTAAAAGTGGAGAAAGAAAACGCAATGTGTGGTGACATAATCATTAAACATATGCCACAAAATGTTCTTCATGAGAGTAGATGATATTTTGTCAAACATTGTACACCATAAAGGTTTATTGCAAAAATTAACCATATATAAATAGAAACTAATTATTTTCCCAATCAACATAATCAACAAACTTATGTATACAGGAATATAACAAATAATAACACAATCAAATTGGATAAAATAGTAGTAGGAGTTACCAATTTGATTCAAGAATCAAGAGTGTCAACATAGAGCGAGATTGGGATCTTTTCTTGCGCTCAACATGAAGTTTCCACTGCTAAGAGCATCCTATTGGCCTAAAGCTTGGTTCAGCACTATAATATGGACATAGAAAAACAACTTCTTCAATTGGACATGTCATGGACATGCAAGGGCAACTCACCAAACTCTTTGACAAAATTTAGTAGAGCTTTTACTCTAGCCTGTCTCCAAACTAACACCTAAAAATGCAAGAAACGAAGAAAAAAAATGATAAAAAAGGTAATTAACTAAAACATAAATAAGTGTAGAATCGAAACGTTGATGTTTAAAATAGGGATAAGAGCAGAGAAAAATCGTAATAAAAAGAGAGGGATAAGAGCCAAAAATGAAGTGTGGGCTAATACAATAATACCAAGCTTACCAGAGAATGTCGGGAGTGACTGACCAAGCGAGGAGTAGGGAGCCTGGTCACCTGAGAGACCGAATGAGACGATTAAACGTAAACTATTCTTTCTGCTAAATCCTTTTATGCAATTAATTATGACCCTTTACATTAATTAGCACATTAAAAATTACATTAAAATTACTCAAAGATGTTTCAAAATGATCCTGAATGCACACCTGCCCCATCAAACTCAGATCTCTATGAAATCCCGACCACCCTTTGTCTTTTCCCTTGTGTATACCTACTTAGTAATATTTCTAAATTACAAAGGAATCTTACGAAAATCATAATTTCAGATGAGGTCGCCAAATATTGGTTGCGGGGTTCTAAAGAACTTCAGACTTTGGTGTACCTTGGAACCAAAACACATTTTTAAGAGAATTATAAACCTGAAAACCAAACCCCGAATACAAAAATCTCTCAATATCTTTTTCTAGGAACGAAAAAGAAAAATGCTGGAATGTAGAGAAAGAAAGATACATGATTGGTCTTCAAGCTTCATGTTAGAGGTATCAGAGAATTTGCTAGGCAAAGTCTGACCAGGACTGTGAGAGGAAGAATGGAATGATTCCAAATAATCCAATTTCCCTTACGACCCATAATTTCCCTAGTTTCACAATTAATTAGATAAAATAATGCTATATTACACGTTTTATTACCCTATATTACATAAATCCAATTTATAAGCTACTGTTAGAATAACTATTTTGCTTAATAAAAAAAATATCATTATGGTGAAGGTAATAAAATAGAATGAATTACTTTTATAAGACAACCAAAATTAAGGTTAGAGATGAAACAAAATGTGATGAAGCAACCAAAAGTTAAAAAACTAAGAAAATATGTGGGTTCAAGCAAACATGTGTCATTATTTTTGTAGGTACCTCAAACATATGCAATGGACGACGACACAATTGGCCCCTGATGTGCAACAACCCATAAAATTGGAAAAAAAAATGTCTGAGACATTTTATGTGATGCATTTTGGAGGGCTGGGGCCGCTGGGCTACAAGTGAAAAAAGAAGCTCCTGTTAACTTTCTTACTGATCCGAATGAGGGAAGATCGACTCTTCGGCCTGCGGATGTCTTGATTTACAGTTGATCTGAGAGGGAAAACATGAATGTGTTGATGTAACTAGAATCTCTCCATTGGTAGGGTTAGGGAATGGTGACTTTGAGGTGGGAGAAGCAGTTAAGAGAGTAGCGACAGGGAAGATAGAGAAGCATGAGGAAGCTTGCAGGGCTAACCAACATTGTTTCATTCCGTTTAGTTTCGATACTTTCGATTTTTTCGAACAACAGTCTGTTGAGCTTCTCAAGAGACTTAAAAAGTTATGACTAGCTGGTTCTAATGAGTTAATTGTTTTTAGAAGGATATGATTTGCTATTCAGAAAGGACTTGCGGTGCAGCTTGTTAGACGCTTGTCCTAATTATTTGTAAAATTAGTTAAAATTATCAATAAAAAAAAAAAAAAAAACTATCGTCAATTTAAATGCACTCAAAGTAACAAAAATTCAGCTCCTATATCAAATTTATATAAGTAAAAAATAATTGTAAAAAAAAGGGCGTATATGTTCACGGCGATTAAAAAAAAGATGCAATACATCAAAATAGAGTAATTGTAACAATTCTCAAATACATAGTAGACCACATTCAAGTATCTCATAAAGAAATTGGAACTGTAGAGTTGCAAGGAGTATACCCTAATTTGATGTAGAGATGGTAGGTGCAACCGGGAAAAAAAAATGCAAGAGCTGTTGAGACAAAAAACGACCATATATGAATCCAAATATAATGGTTAAATTCTCAATAAAATTACCAATTTGTTATGAAACAATATATTACCAAGCAGTCTAGTTATCTCATATTCTAAGTTTTACCATGTTTAACTCTGTAATACAATTAAAAATTCCCAGTCCTCAATGTTACTATTATCCATATATTCATAAGAAAAGAAATGGAGATAAATGAAGTAAAATGTGTTCAATACCTAGTAAGATTGTTCTAAGAAAACCATATTGTGCTTGTAGCTGAAATTTTGCTAATAATCTTGGAAATCGACACCAGGGAGAAAGGAGGAGGTGAATAAGAAGAAAAGGTGAAACGACGATTGAAATGAGGTAAACATTTTGCAATGCTCTGGTGATGAATAGGAGCAAGTTGGTAATACACCAATTGATGGGAAATAAACACCACCATGTGAGGAATAATGTGAGAAGAATCTCATGAGGTTTATTAAAGTTGAGTCAAGGAGTTACTAATAAATTTATTGATGGAGATAGATAATTTGCACTACAACTGATTTTTGGAATTTTTGGAGAAGAAGCTAGATGAGAAAACGTACTGACATTACCATTGGGTGCCCACGTCTTAAGCCCAACTCATTAACACAGACCAATTATTATAAATTAAAACAACCGTTATTAGCTTAAATGCTTAATCGCTATTGGCCTAATGAACTAAATGACATTTATTTATTTAACTCCACTTTTGAAGCCCAACTAATGGAAGGGAGTAACCTTTGATGCCAATTTACTTTAATTAATTTTTGCATTAAAGATGATTAAATTTTCCTTAACCCAAATAGAAATGTTTTATTGATTAATTTTTGCATTAAAGATAATTGATTTAATTTTGCACTAATCCAAATGGAAACGTTTAAAGATGATTAAATTTGCCTTAACCCAATTGGAAACATTTTATTGATTAATTTTTGCATTAAAAATAATTGTTTTAATTTTGCACTAACCCAAATGGAAACGTTTAAAGAGGATTAAATTTGCATTAACCCAAATAAAAAATTAATTTTTGCATTAAAGATAATTGATTTAATTTTGCCCTAACCCAAATGGAAATGTTTAAAAATGATTAAATTTGCATTAACCCAAATGAAAACGTTTTATTGATTAATTTTTGCATTAAAGATAATTGATTTAATTTTGCACTAACCCAAATGGAAACATTTTATTGATTAATTTTTGCATTAAAGATAATTGATTTAATTTTGCACTAACCCAAATGAAAACGTTTAAAGAAGATTAAATTTGCATTAACCCAAATAAAAACGTTTTATTGATTAATTTTTGCATTATAGATTATTGATTTAATTTTGCATTAAAGGTTGAGAAGAGATCAACGCAAATCCCCACACACATCTAACTCAGATCCCAAGACGATCCCTACCACTTTTTGTCCTCCCATTTAGAGATTTCCAAATGAGTTGAAATTTTGTAAAGATGATGTTTATAGTGAGTAGATGATATCCACAAAACATTAGATTTGAATTCATTTTCTAGGTGAAGTTTTACTTACGTACTTATTTTAACTTAAAATAAATAAATAAATAAATATATATCTCGAGCAGGTTCCGTTGACCATACTTTTTATACCATAGTTTATACCACACCCCTCTACAAAATGAGTTAAGTGCTAATAATTTGTGGATATGATCTACTAACCATTGATGACATCTCCACAAAAATTCGTATAATTTAGAAATTTCTAACCTAGTTAAAAATTGTTCTCAATTTTGATTTTTTTTTAAATGACTCAAATTTTTTGATTTTGCAATCATCTTTTGACATAGTTAAACATTATCAAATGAGTTGAAATTTTGTAGAGGTGATCTTTATGGTTGGTTGAACACATCCACAAAAAATTAGGTTATAATTCATGTTATAAGTAAATTAAGTTGTGGGACATGGTATAAAAAGTGTAGTAAACGGAACTTGCTCGTGTGTGTGTATATATATATATATATATATATATATATATATATATATATAAAGTCAAAATTCGTAGATGAGATTCCCACTCAAATACAACAAAGGAAAAAACAGATACAAAATCGATACTAGAAAAAAGAAACTAAAACAAAGGGATGCAATCATGCATGGCCGAGCAAAGGAATCCCACCTGAACATAAGGTCCCCGAACGATGTTGACTACTCTAATCTAGAATATTGACTACTTTGATTGCATGCATTAATGTTGGATTATTGGAAAGCAAAATCTTATGATTTATTCAATATTCTATCATAACCACTGAATTTTCTTTTAAGGAATCAAAACCTCAAATATTGCAAATAGCTATAAATAATAAAATAAGTAAGATTCCTAAAGCAGCTTGTTTCTCACCTATAAATTGTTAAGGTACGCTAATTAGGTTTTTGTACAGAGAATCCTATCACAAGAAAAATAAAACAGAAAGCATTATGGGGTTCAAACCTGTTGTGTTAACCAAACAACTTGTGCTCTCTCTTCTTTTTGTTTGTCTTATTGTTTCATCTGTTTCAGGTATGCTCTTTTTGTTTGTTCATATTTTATGTTTCGTTTCCCAACTCTGGCGTATTCAGGTCCTAAGTCTAACGTGTAAAGATATAATCCTTAAGTGAATTTAAGTCTTGACATAATCCTAAGTCTTGACGTCTTGAAGTTCAGATAGAATGCAATAGTCAGGCAACCAAAAGTGTTGATTGACACTTACTAAGTAACTTAGGCGTCTTTAACATGATTTGAGAATCTCTGGGATATCAACTTATATACAAATCTTTTGCGTTGTGGGTGTAATAGGATTGCGTCCATACAAGTTTGAAACTTGCGAAATTGGCAATACGAGTTGGACCGAACAGGATCTTAGCCTCTTAGGTCTCACCTAATCTATTGGTTTGGTGGCTGGTGCAGTGGTGAAATAGAACTTTAGAAAATCATCATTACTTTGAGTACAAGCTTTTTTCTTTTGGGTAAAGGAGTAAGGAAATCAGTAAAATCATTCAAATGTTTTATTTAAGAAGAAGAAAAGTAGAGAAAAAATGAATGTAGAGAAACAGAATGTTTTGTGGGGACTCACTAAATAAGTTATATATATATGATGATATAGAAAAAGAAATGACAATTATTAATTAATATTGTGATAACCCAAAAGGTTTATGTGTTTTGCAGCTGCTCGCAAAAACTTAGCAGAAAAGCATGATGAATGCGGCTCGGGATGCTACAGCCACGTTGCTCCTTTTGTTTGCAATCATGAGTGTTGTAATGGTATGTGCAAGGGTAGAGGATATCCAGGTGGTGACTGCCCAAATAATAATGGCTGTTGCTGTTTTGCAAAATGAGTGTCTTTCCAAAATCTTGTCACTATGAGTATTCATAAATTGCTTTGGACTTGATTACCAATTGTGAAATCACATATGGATTTGTCTGTGTCCATTACTCCAATTAAATTAAGGTGATAGCCATGGTCTTGTATTTCTGTTTTGATCAAAGTCTCAATGACCAAGAACACAGCTTATATTTTGGCAATTTACTCGATCATATAACTAAATAAAAAAAAGCAGGGACTACTAAAAAGACCCGAACAAAACAAAAAACCACTATCTTCTAATCATTTGTGATAGTTATTCGCAGTGTTACAATGAGAAGTGTTACGCAGCAGCAATAATATTTGTAGGCTCTTACATGTACACCAAAAATGAACATATTTTTTCTTTCGCTTAACGACCAACAAGAACATAAAATGAGAGAGTATCACGTTTTACATGGAGAGATGGTAATAAATAACTAGCTTTGATGTAGAACAAATTAACAAGGTACTAATCTTCTTTCAATATGCAGAATTTAATCGTAACCATCTCTAGCCATATGAATTCACTTGTATCAGTTAAACTGATCATCACCTTGATTGTCGTATTAAAAATCACTTCACAAATCCCAACTGAGCACAGTGCAGCATATACTATAAATCACCCTGCAATTGATATGCCATACAGCCATAGCACCAAGGTGCCCTATACAACCAGCTCCTCAATAAAACCGAGTTCCATTGTTAGAACAGGCAACAGCAATCAGGCCAGCCTTGGGTTTCTGGAAGGAGCTCCGAATCACCTAGAAAGATGTTCTAAAGACTTCACCCAAACTGTCAATCCGTCAGATAAAGAGAGACAAGAAAGAGAGCACATTATGAAAAATAATGAAGCAAACTAGAAACACAAGTTAGTAGCAAAGTTGTGTAATTGAGCAGAAAGTTTGTCTAAGACATCTTTGCCATGTAGTTACGAACTGTAATTCATTAGCAATTAGTCTATTGAGTTTTAAGCATAGACTTCATCCAGGTGATAATGTGTAGAAAGTAATTTATTGAATATTGTACTAAAGTAAATACAAGAGTGGATATAAACAGGACATTTATGAACTTATTCAAATTTCCTCATTATAGTTCTCGATAGAATGGATGGCCTCGTATACTTTCTGCCCTGATATTGGTTTAATTATGATAGCGTCCATGCCAGCCAGAACGATCATTCTATGTTGCTCGGCCTCTGTATGAGTGGTTAGTGCGATTATGGCGAATCAAACATTGTAAAGTCTCTCCTTCAACCGTATTTGTCTGGCTGCTTCAAACCCGTTCATGATTGGCATCTGATAAAGTAACAAAACGACGTTAGCAGCAGCAAAGCCTCTTCTCTTCTTGAAATATATCAAAATGCAGTTCTAACATCTATGATAGTTCACAAGAGGAGGCTTGTTATGTTAATTATGATAGGTTCATGTTCTAAATAACATCAACAATGAGAGCATATTTTGAAGGAAAAAACGAAAGAAGTATTCATAACGGAGCACAAATTATACTTTACCTGACAGTCCATGAATATAAAATCATAAGGAAGCTTTGAAGACCTTTGATCACTCTCTTGAAGAGCGCCACGCACTTGTATCACTGCTTCATCCCCATTCTCACAACATTCGACAGTTGCACCCAGTTTCTTAAGAGCAAAAATGGCTATCTTGCGTAACATCCTATCATCTTCAACAACCAAAACTTTTTTCCCTGCCAGAAGGTTGTCATTCCTTGGAACACTACCAACAACCTCTTGGATACGACCTGTAGATGGACCAGGGTCACTAGAAGGTTGTGCAATTTCTTCTGTAAAATTTGGTCTGTATCCATCAATGGTTATAGCACCCCCGAATTCTGGCAGCAGTTTTAGCAATTGAAACAAGCGAGACCCATGAAGTGGTTTACTCACAATGAGTTCACACTTTGCTAGCTTTTTCTCATCAAGTCTTCTTGCTTCAACATTTGTTTCGGGCGTGTATAACCAGACAACCCTACATCGAGAATCACAGATGTCTTTCTGAAAACTTTCTAACATCGAATTCAACTCCGAGAATTGATCATCACTAAAATGAGCAGCACTGAAGTCAATAATGACGAGTACAAAACTTGAAGTAGTCTTACAAGTTGTCTTTCTGCGGAAAGGTGATTGATAATCCATTTCATTTCTTATGTTGATACACACATCTGTTTTCCCCAGAGATGCCGAGTTACTCAAGTAGTCACTACCCAAATTTGACTTTCCAGAAGAACTTAGATGATCAAGGTGACATTTGCGTGTTATCCTCTCAAGAGTGTGAAAAATATGTTCCAATCGGTCCACTGTCCATACTCTGGCCCCTGTGCTCTGCAAAAATCTTTGTACAATTCTTCTTCTCTCACCTCTTTCAATAAATAGTACAACATGCGAACTTTCTGGTCTCGGACTCTGGTTTCTAAAATTTAGGTCTAAATTCTGGCTTATCTCCATGGGAAACTGATCAACTAGTAATCTAGTGTCCTCTCCTTCAGCAGTTGAAGTGCCGTATGCAGCCTCACAGGAAGAAAGGAAAATGTTGAATCTAAAACAAGTTCCTCTTTCACTGAGGTCCTTATCCATAATTCCAATATCTCCACCCATTAGACGTACCTGATACATAATTCAAAACAAGTTATGCAACACGACACTTGATCGATCGATCTATATGAAATATTTCCAGTAAAAAGAAACTATTTTCAGTTAATATTGAAACGTCAGTAATCATGGAAAATCTACACTAACAAATATTCAAAATATTCAATACAATGATCTTAGAGTTTTTGTAAGTCTAAGAGTACTTACCAGGGATTGCACAATTCCAAGTCCTAAGCCAGTGCCTTCATGTTCATGGGCTGTTCCTTTAACTTGAACAAAGTCCTCAAAGACAAATTTTTGTTTCTCCTTTGGGATTCCCCTTCCAGTGTCATCCACCTCAATTACAAATTCAACAGAATTTTGATGTTGTTGAGCCACATGTAGTGATCGCAACTCACTGCAAGTTTCATTATTCTTGTAAAGAAGCCGCGGTATATATTTCCAGGCACCACTATCCTTAGAAACAAGAATTGGATCTTCTGCACATGATTTCTTTACCCACGCACGGATGATGATATGGCCATCTGATGTGAACTTTATAGCATTGTGGAGTAAATTATTCAGTACCTGTTGAAGCTTTCTACGATCACCTTTAACAAGGGAATGCTTAAGTACTGATCCATCGCAAGGATCCAACACCAAATCAATGCCTTTGTTCTTACCAACTGGATAATACAAATTAACAGATTCCTCGAGGAATCGTGCCAAATTAAATTCTTCTTCAGTGAGTTGCATCTTCCCAGCTTCAACCTTACTAGTATCAAGGACAGAGTTTAGTAATCCTGCAACAAGTTTTGCACGCATAAAAGAAAAGGAGAATCAGTTCTTCATGCACTTGTTTATTTTCTCTGAGTGTCATCTATCAAAATAACAAATATTAAATTGTAAATGTAAATATAATCTTTTAAGCAAGTCTTTTGGATAGAAGAAGTATGAATAGTAAAACTCACCTACAAGGTCTGCAGTAAAAGTTCTCATCTGCTCCAAATTCATATGTATCTCTGAATTTGGAATAACCTCTGCAATGCAAAGGGTGATTATACCATCCAGAGCTGCAAGGGAAGAACGTAAATCGTGAGTAGCACTTGCAAAGGCTAAACTCTTGTTCACGCTCTTCCTTTCTGCCTGCTGTGTTGTTTCCATGTGTTTTATGAGTGAAGCACAGAGGAACATTTCTCTTCTGAAATATCTAGTAATCAAGTATATGAAGGAGAAAGCTGTTATAACTAGAGATATAAGCAACAAAATCAGAAGCACCACTGCGGTCTTGCTATGTCTCTGTACCACTCCCACTAATCCCTTGTGGGGGTACACCACTACTGAGACCTGCAAAACAAAAGATTCCCAAATTCAAAACAGTTTTACACTTCATCCAAAAAATGGACTGCTCCTACTTTATAGTAAATGATCTAATGTTTTGATCACTTTAAGTAAGCTTTCTGTACGTCCAATATGTAAACTGTTTACTTTGTGACATACCGATGGAACTCCTGCTATCTTCAGCGGCAAACAGTACACCACGTATTTCTTTCCCCTGATGTCCACATTTTTAACTCCAAGTGTCTCATCACTGGGTTCACATGGAATACTTTGTGAAGTGGCTAGGTTTTCACTAGAGTTAGTGCCAACAATTGAGACTGATCCATTATTGAGCTTCACTTGATGAGGCCCAGTTTGAGCTAGAGATATCCCATCTTTTGTAGCCAAATACATGTCTCCACCATGAAGGTCAATCCTTGAGATGGCATCCATATAGTTTTTCACTGGAAACCCGATAGAGACAACTCCCAATCCATCAATAGCCACTGTGGAAAGAAACAACTGCTCTTGATCCTTGCCCCATCCCCTTCCTAATGAAGCACCATTCGGGTTATTCATTAAGGCTTCTCGAAGCCAGCTTGAGTCAATGGAGATTAGTGAATTCAGACGTTTCTTTTCATCATATCGCTTCCCCGTATAAGTATCTACTTCCTGGGTGTAATAGTTGCACACTATGGAGACATTGCTGGTATCTTCGACCTTTGAAGTGTCAGGAGTGCTAGTGTTGGAGTATAGAACACGAGTTTGATTGCCTTCAGTGTAGTATGAATAGATAAAACTGTCTGAACCAATATAGGATATCTGTGATAAACTATTTGTCTTGAGTGCTAGAAACAGATGAGGAGCCACCTATAACACAAAAGTAGTAATCAGTACCTTAGTTTCAATGGTAGATAGTGATGGTTTGATTGCATTCAATGATGAATTCAGAAGTCTTGCTAAGTTCACTGCCGACGCGTTGGCTGGAAATAACAATGTTGCGGCAGTTTCAATGCCCAAAACTGCTTCTTTGTGGACAAAGTGAGTAGCAAACTTGGAAGCATCTTCGACTTGTTTGGTCGTAACAAACCAATTAGAGATTGCTAAGGAAGGAATAATGAAAACTACAAATGCCTGCATTTCAGTGTTAATTGATGTACACAGAAACAGAAACCATACTTCATCATTAGATTTAAAAAAAAACAAACAAACACAGAAGTGTATAGAGAGATTGAGAAAACAATAGATAACTAACCAGAACAACGAACAAACATATGGGTTGCTGAGACACCGAGCTCCTGAGCTTCATTGGTGTTATTGTTTGGTAAATGCGTTTCTGTTTTTACTCTGCGATTGGAACTATACTAGGGATAAGTCCTTCCAAAAATGTGAAACATACTTGAGAACAATAGATTCTAGAACACCTTATGCCTTCACCAAATACCATCACCAAGGCAGCGAAGACTGTTATGTCTCCAAACAATGACATACATATTTGCACAGCTACATCGTAAATTGAAGTTTATGACAACTCTTTAATGAAATTTGGCTATCGATTTTGTGAAGATATTACTTCTATCTAGCATTTCATTTGATAACTTAAAGCTAAACTTTGAAATACTAACAATAACCGAACACTTTCCATTCGACTCGCCTACTGGGACACTACACCATTTTTATACTAGGAAGCAAAAGGACTACATGTCTATAATCCTAGAAAGTAGACTTATTCAGTGTCAAAAAGGATTAATAAATTCTAATCGAATCCCGAAGATAGATCAAAGGACGTCACATTACTCAATTGCTAAATGGATGGTAAGACTAGGACTTCTAGTGTTCTGTGTTCCTATACATTTCAAACAATTTTTGAAAAACAAAACTCGGAAAAGTAAAATGTTGAGCAATTCTACCAGATTACATGGACATAGTATGAACTTACCTGCTTACGATTGCAAGAAACTACTATAACCAATAGAAAGCCAACAAAACAATGGTGGAAACTCAATGCTCATAGAGATTTTGGTGCACTTCTTGTGATGTTAGAAAGTTAGAAAGAGCACTAGAGTAGAACATGTATACTACTGATGATGGTGCATTTTCTTTTATTCCGTAGTTTTATTTGCTACTTAGATGGAACTTGCTTAAATTCAGAAAGAAATATAAGAAATCTTCTCTAATAAATCAAGTTTAGAATTAAATCAAGTTCAGATTATGACTAGATTAGGAAATCTAATTAAGCTAGATACTAAATCCAAATAGAAATAATTTAAATTTTAACTATCCTGTTTACAGAATGTAGAGATGAAAAAAAAAAATTCACCGGTCAAAAGTAAGACAAACATGATCCAGTGCATTATTATTCAACATCAAATTCACTTCTAATCCTTTTGTCTTCAATTTTTTTGAAATATCTCTAGAAAGTGTTTGAAATGTTGTGGAAGAGCTCTTTCAAGTTGAAACTTCGCCAATACTAGTTCTAGGCAATACGGAACACTTGATGTGACGAACAGTTATCATCTATGTCTCCGAAATGGACCAATTTGAATTCTTACTGAATGTAATTGACTCTGAAGTCTGAACAATGGTTGCAAATGGCCTTTCTACTGGTTTTCATATTGCTGGTTTTGAGTTTCGTTCAAATTAAAATGATTTCAAAGTTCAAACATAAGATCTTTGCCTTTTAGTACTGGGCTGCTGGGACTGTGGCCACAGGCAGCACATCCCGAGCTTGTGTAAATTTTAATGCCTCGAAAACCATGGAGGTGGAAGTGAAGGGGCAGGTCATAATCTTTTGATGACAAGGGTGTAGCTTCTGTTACCTGACTGGCACAAATATGTAGCAGAAACTTTTATCATGATCAATGTCAGCATCTTCTCTTCTGAGCTTCGACTAGCTAGCAGTCTTTCTAGTGTAACCCAAAGTTTAGCAATAAATCACCATTTCAACAGTGGCATGGACATGAGAACTGATTGACAAACATACAATTTAGCCAAGTTTGACAATGGCAGCGTCTCTTTCCAGGTCTAAGCATTAATTGAATCTTTGGATTACCCTCAGGACTTTTGGCTTAGCATCGCACTTGCCAGTAGCCATTCAGAAAACAACAACCATATTTCTGACATGAAACAGCGCCTTCCCCAAGCCCAGCAAGCCCAGCCCAGCCACCCACCCACCCTAACCTAATGGGATTAGTACCAGAAATCTTACTGAAGAAGAAAGACAATATTGCGTAAACGAAGAAGAAAGGAATATATGCGACCAATAAGCACCTACATAGTCCTTATAAAAAACTAACCGCAGAAATCGTACTGGGAACAAGTGGATTATGATATTGAATCCATGATCATATTGCAAGGCTTATCATCAAATCTGCAAAGACATCTTCTGTTTTCTATTATCAACAGTTTGATGTTATGGTAGAGGGCTTTACTACCAATAAGTCAGTCTCCTCTACACCAAGTACCCTGCAGTGTATATATGTACTAAAATCTATGTAGAAAATGAGACGCAGCTTTCTAAATGACATACAGAAGATTGTTCAAGCAACGAAGTTGACATATGTTCCAATGAATAATTCCATGAAAAGGGCACGGGAGGCACTGCATTTTTGTTGGTATGTTATTCAGGAACAAAACAAGAGCAATTTTTTTACACCATATAAAAGACAGCAAACGACTCCATAACTGGAGAAACACGGATGGCAAATTGAATATCCTAGACAGAATACATCTTGTTCATTATACAGTTATCCCATGACCTAAAATATGCAAGGGTAGTATAAAACAATGTCCCTCTTCCTGAGAGCTACCCAGATTTATCACCGATGCAGGATTGCAGCAGTAACAAGCTTGGCAATCAAGGACGATCCCTTCCCTTCACACAACAAACTAGGCCATTTGTTCCAATGCCAAGCTCCGTGAAAATTTCACAGGAGGCAAGGTATTTCTGTTCGTATCGTCCTTTCAGAGGTAAACAAGGATAAAAAATTTGCACAGAATGTACGACTCCATGACTCGATAACAGTTACACACAGATGGCAAAATTGAATATCCAAGACAGAAAACATCTTGTTCATTAATCATTATACAGTTATCCCATGACCTAAAATATGTAGGTATTTTATGCAAGGGTAGTATAAAACAATGTCCCTCTTCCTGAGGGCTACCACAGATTTATCACCGCGGCAGGATTGCAGCAGTAACAAGCTTGACATTCAAAGATGATCCCTTCCCTTCAAGCAACAAACTAGGTCATTTGTTCCAATGCCAAACTCCGTGAAAATTTCACAGGAGGCAAGGCATTTCTGTTCGTATCGTCCTTTTCGAGGTAAAGGAGGATAAAAAATTTGCGCGGAATGTAAGACTCCATGACTCGATAACAGTTGAACACAGATGGCAAAATTGAATATCCTAGACAAAATACATCTGGTTCATCATATAGTCAACCCAAGACTTAAACTATGTAGGTATTTTGGTGCAAGGGGAATGTAAAACAACATCCCTCTCTCTGAGGTTTCCCCCTCCACCACCGCTGCAGGACACAGTAGTGACAACATTGACAACTAAAACAATTCCTTCCTTTCACATTTCCATAATGATTATAAGAAACATCACATAAACTAAAAGAGCTCAAACGTATCTAACATTCACCATAAATAAATAAAATTACCACAAAGATTATAACAATTAACAACACAAAACTAGATAAATAAACATAACAAGCATAATCCCAACTTTACGAGAACAACCAAAATACAAAATAGTCCCAAACAACACATACCCACTTACTCAACAATCCAAAATCAAAGATCATCCTCCATCCTCAAATACTCCCCAGTATCAGCTTGATGAAGAACAACAATCCCATTAGGATCCAACTTCCTACAATCCTGAGTCGATTTCGCGGCAACACCAAATCCCAAAGGAACATCCGACATAGAAAACACAACCACCCCATCACCAGTACTAGTATTCTCAGTAATTCTCCCTAACCCACCTTTCAAAACATGATTCCCATACAAAAAACTCATTTCACTACTTGGCTTCAACCAAACTTTATGTTTAGCATTATCAGCTAGTAAATTCAAACATTGTATTGTTAAATGAAACTTACCACCTTTAGTAAATTTACCAATACATGTTCCTAGTGAAATTAATTTCTCTCTACTTATATTAGTTGCACGTTTTACTAATGACTCACTTACGTAAAACACTTTGTTCTTTTGTAAACGGAAACAGTAACGTCCTTGATTGTTACCATCTTGTTGTGGGCCTTCCAAGGAGGGTTTTTCTACTATGTTTTTAAGGTTGTTGCCTGTGAATTTGAAGAGCTTTTCGAATACCACTGAGGTTTCTGACTCGTCTAGTGCTCTCATTTTTTTTTTTTTTGGGTTTTAGGGTTTTAGGGTTTTTGGAGAGGAGGAAAAGGGGTTGGGTCTGTTTTTTCCTTTTATAATAGGTTGGGCAGTTGTTATTTTCACCCCACCACTTGTTTTTTCTTTTCTATTCTCACCCACTGACTCATTAATATTTTTAATGTCTTTTGCTTCGGTATACAAATATTATTATTTTCTCCTCCTTTCCAATGGATTTAGCTTCAAATTACGAAATTTCACCTTTTTACCTTGTTTAGGCTATTTTTAATTTTTGGCTAGTTTTTATTACAAATTTCAGATGCCAGAGAGATATTTACTTATTCGGCATAAAAATTAATAATGGGCCCAGTGTGAAGATAACTATTTGACTTTTCTATATTAAATTAAATAGCTGTAGTTTGTTGGTACCCCCAAAATTTTGATAACTCCGTATTTGAAAGCACTGCTCTGGCAAAAGAAAGTTTAATCTTTTGTTCTTCCGTTAACGCCAACCCAGCTCTGCCTACCTAAAATGCATAAAAATAGAGGAATATCAACAAAAGAATAATTCTTCTATTAATAACTTAATACCAAGCATTAAGATACATGACTTTGCTATGATAATAGCCATTGTTTAAGAGCTCCCCACTCAGAGGTTCTGGGGGTATTCTTTGCGAGAGTTTTCGAGTTTTTTTGGATTGCACTCTTAACGAAACAGGAATATCTATAATTCTAGGACTTCACAAGTTGATACTTTGTATATTGTCAAGATGAAAAATGAGTCGTGGGTTGCATCTTTACTTTTCAAATATAGTTATACAATAATTCAATGAATGCCTTTACTTGTATAATTTTCACCAAGGTTGAAAACAATTTGAACAGAAGAAAATATCATATATATTCTACCTGTGTTTCATAGCCCTTCTCGGAGGAGTGATAAATGTATGTGCATGCATTGTTTTAGCGACTTCCTCGATCCGATCGGGCATGGCGATCGTCCAGACGCTAATGTTATCTCTAATGCTCAAACTAAGTAAAGCATGTTCTGTGTGACCAAGTCCTATTTGGCTTCTTAACATTCAAGTTTAAGACTCTTAATATTCTCACCATCCAACAGGACTTCTCCTGAAAGCAGGCCAAAATGCATTTAATATCAAGTCTGACAGATGATATAGATGAAATATAACTAAAAATTCATAATAAAAAATATTAAATAAAAAAAAAAAACATGCCAACAGTGTATGAGAAAATGTTCATCCAAATATCCCTAATATAGGATCATAAAACCTCTCCATGAGAGGAATTATACTGCTTTTTCCTGAACCATTGTGACCAACTAGTGCTACAATTTTTTTAGCAGGCACAGTCAATTAAAACCCATTTAAGATGGGAATTTAAGGACGAGAGAGGTATAAAAACTCAAGTGCAGATGAAAACATTAAAAGTAACAGGCCAGCGAGACTTCCAACTCACTTGACATATCTTTTAATATTATTTGCACAAGACATGTTCTGACCACTCATTCTCAACTAGATCTTGCACACATTTATAGGCAAAAAAAAAAAGGACACCTAAAATGGAAAATAAAAGGTAAGATCATATGAAATGTTTATAAGAAAATATGGAAAATTTCACAGCTACTCCATCAAGGTATAATATCAATGTACTAAAGATTCACTCATGCAGATGAATAATTTTCTTTTACTCATAAGAATTTCTAAATGCTTGAGGAGAGATTTTATGTTATATTTTTCTTGTTATTTTTAACTTTGTCATTATTTTTTTTTTTGACTTTTAATTTTCTTGATATCACAAAGACAAACATGCAACCAACTTGAAGTATATGAATGACTAATTCTAGTAAATATGGTCTTGACATTCAAGAGGTAGAAGTTAAGGTTGAGAAAGAATCGCTGTTGTGCTTTTGTGTTACCCTTTTCCCCCTATGTGAGAAACTTATTCACCCGTTCATGTTATTAAACATGAGTGGCTGAGAATCCTATGCACTGATACACCCCACGCACCATAGCTTTTCTATTGGTATATAATAGAATACTTTGTTTTGAATGAAAAGACTCTACTAGTACTGAAGCTATTCTATGAGACGAAGTTTTAACGTAATACACTGCTAACATTTGTCTATAAAATGCAGAGAGCTAAGAGCTAAAGTTGGAGTGTGGAACAAAGTGTGGAACCACCATATTCATCACAAATATGCTTTTACTACCCAGAAGTTTAAAAATTAGACAGAACATGCAATCTTATTGCTAAAAGCATAAGTGTCATTGTGTCAAAATAGCATTGAGCTGAAATGTCCTTGTTGCCAGCAAGATATGGAGCCTCTTATGGGAATGTAAATTTGCTAATAAAATATGGGATGGCTATTGAAATGGTTCAAGAATCTGGCAATACTTCACCAATTTCAACGAGGCATCCTAAACTAAACAAATGAGTCTATTCACTTAACAACTATAAAAAACAGTTGTCTTCCATTCAATGGTGGTGCTATGGAAACGTAAAAAATCAATTATTTTTTCAGTAAGAAATTAAATGTTCAATTGAGTTTTGCCAGAGAATGATTTAATCTCTGCTAATGAGTAGAGTTTTCCTAGTTAAGGGACATTCCTACAACTTGTTTATACATCGAGTTATAAGTCAAAGCTTGAGTGATATTAGGACAACTAGTAGAGCACCTATACTCACAAATACTATCGGTGACCTCCAATCCAATGATAAGTTAAGTTTAAACTTTGACGGCGTATTGAAAAAAATTATTGAATTATTGGTTAAGGTATATATCGATCAGTTTAAGATTATAATATAATTTCATATTGGTTATCCAAACAAAAATTAAAGAGATAGTAAACTCGTTCAAGCATCTTAAACATTCAAAGAGGATGATCCTTGTAATATAACCTATTACAAATCCATACTTAAAACAACAGAAACCACCAACAGGCATTTCGAATGCAGTTTCTCTACATCAGTGCAAAGCACATTAAATAAGCTTGATCAATAATAATTACAAATCAACTCACTCAACATATCCTCTATCCTCTATTCTACTATATTCATTTTTTTCGGTGTGTATACACTCATTTGTTAAAACTTTTCCAAATATTCATTATTTTTATTTAATTATGCATCAAATAGTCGCATTCTAAATAGTCAAAGTTTCGAATAATTAATCAAATTAATACTGACTAGCCACACCAATTCAAACATTGTATTGTTAAATGAAACTTACCACCTTTAGTAAATTTACCAATACATGTTCCTAGTGAAATTAATTTCTCTCTACTTATATTAGTTGCACGTTTTACTAATGACTCACTTACGTAAAACACTTTGTTCTTTTGTAAACGGAAGCTTGAAGCGCCCTTGATTGTTACCATCTTGTTGTGGGCCTTCTAAGGAGGGCTTTTTTTCTACTATGTTTTAAGGTTGTTGCCTGTGAATTTGAACGACTTTTGAATACCATCGAGGTTTCGTCTCGTCTAGTGCTCTCATTTTATTTTTTTGGGGTTTTAGGGTTTTTGGAGAGGAGGAAAAGAGGATGGGTCTGTTTTTTCATTTTATAATAGGTTGGGCGGTTGTTATTTTCACCCCACCACTTGTTTTTTCTTTTCTATTCTCACCCACTGACCCATTAATATTAGGCTAAACCTACTGTGCTTGAGATGTACCGAAAGTTTTGGTGCGCACGATTTCTAGCCACACAACAGGAGGGTAGAACCGAAAGAACAGGAGGGTAGAACCGGATTTTTTTTTTAAAAAAGATAGCCTCATCATTTTGTCGACAATGTAAACGAAAAATGGTTTCCATTTCTAAAACTGAACCTGAACGAATCAAAGAAACTACTCCAAACTTCCAAACTGCTGCTTCTTCTTCTTCTTCTTCACCTTCAAACTGGTTCTTCAATATCTAATGAGGTTTTTGGACCAAAGGGTGGTTCTTATTCTTCTTGAAAGAATAACTCTGCAACTGGGATTTTCGACTCTGTTTTCGCACACCCTACTCTTGAACAAATGATTCTTTTTTCTAGGGGGTTTTTGCTAGTTTTGTCTTTGATCATACATTACATTCTTGGGTTGTTGATTGATTATGTTATTTGATTGGTTGTTTTGATGAGAAAATGGTAACTTAGACTGTATTTTACTTTTTTGGTTAGTTCTGTTATTATTTGAGTTGAACTTTACACCATGGAAACTAAAAAGAACTAGAGTTGAATCCTTTTTTTTCCTACATTTATGTGTCTTTGGGTTTCAGATATTCACGCCTCACGAGGTGATTGGGTCATGGAGAAAGCAGGATTCAGGGAATCAAGGGTGGAGCAAACAAGATTTGACAGGTTTGTGAATCTTAGGCAGCTAATTGGCCTAGTAATGGCTAGTGGTAAAAAATGATACTTAATTATATACATTCATATTTATGAAATATGATTCTTTGACAACATTTAAACAGAAGATCATGTGTATTGATTTTAATTGATGTTAATGTAGCATGAGATTGTATTTATGTTTGTCGGAATCTCGTTCTTCAAATTTCTATGTCTAGAATCTATGAAAACCGAAGCAAAGTACAGACAATAATAATCATAAGAGGAATTAAAAGAACTATAAGAGTGAGTACTTGTAGTGCTAGAAAAAACTCTTGCTCAAGCTCCCCCAATGATTTCTTCTGTTTCTCAATGCTACAATACGGCATGATGTTACTGTCAAAAATCTCATATTCTTTTACCTGACCTAAAAATAATATTCACAGTAGAAGTAAATATATCGAATTACCGAGATGATATATTATATATACTAGACAACATAAGAAACTAACCTTGTTGTTGCTCAGTGGCTTTAGGGGAAATAATGAAAACCCGATGCCGAGGTGATAGTTTGTGGTTAATAAGTTGGACAAATGGATTGAAGTGAATATTTGAACAAGTTGGTGAAGAATAAGATGATGATGAAAGGGAGAAGAAGGGTTTGGAGGGAGGAGAAAAGAGTAAACGAGGAGAAGTGAGTGCAACCCTGAACTGGGTCACCATGTTTGAGTGAAGTAATTAGACAAGGGGATGAAGGAGAATTAATTGGTGCAAACATTATAGAAGTGAGAGAAGAGTGAGACGGAAACAGAGGAAAGATAAGGCAATGAGAATGTGTGGATGGAAGGAATTCAATAACTTGGATTTGACTGTTTTGCTTGACAAGATATCACTAAGAATTTGCCAAGTTGACTTGCTCTCCTATAAAAGAAATTAGGACACTGGAGCGGTATTTATGAATTCTTCAAAGTGATATTTCGTAGCATTTCTCAATCATCATTTTTTTTTTTTTGCTACTTCATTGATATGCACACCATATTGAAACTTTAGTTGAAGAATAATGTGTTCTTAAGTCTGACAATGTTTTTTTACCCATATATAATGCTAAATCCAAAATCCATGGCGCGCGAGATGTACCGAAAGTTTTTTGGTGCGCACGATTCCTAACCACACAATGGGAGGGGTAGAACCAGAAAAATAGGAGGGGTAGAATCGGAAGATTTTTTTTTAAAAGATAACATCATAATTTTGTCGACAATGTAAACGAAAAATGGGTTTCCACCTCCTCTAAAACTGAACCTGGACAAATCAAAGAAACTACTCCAACTCCACAATATTGTAAAACAAGAAGAAGAAGAAGAATCGATCACTCTTTGAATAGCACAACAATGGTAGAATTATGTCAGTCTCTGAGAAACTCACTGAAAATATCTTCTTGCCTATTCCAAACATCAGGTAATTCATTCTGATGAACTTTAAGAAGTAACTGTCTATAGAGTTGCATAGAGACCACCTTACTGAAAATAAAGATCTTTGCCTATCATTACAATTTAGTTCCTGGTATTGAATCTGAGTTGTCTTCTCTTTGGAGCGGTCTTTATGAATTCTTCAAAGTGATATGCACACCTTATTGAAACTTTAGTTGAAGAATATTGTGTTCTAAAGTCTGATAATATTTTTTTTGCCCATATATAAAAGTATGGTTTGTCATAAAGTTCCTCTTTACAAATTAGTATAACTAATTTTTCTCGGTAACAAGACTCTGCCTTGCCACCAATAATTGACCTTAGTTCGTTCAAATTATTAGTAGGAGGCATGGTGTCCTGTTGATGGGTGTTGCTGAATGATAGATTGCTGCACATCCCTTCATGTAGTAACTTTACAAACTCAAACCGTCAAAACCATAGTGAATGTCGAAAAGATTGCACAATAGAGAATACATTTTTTGATTGAGTGCCTACATCAATGAAGTGAAAGTTGGCTCCTAAGCTTTGAACTATTTACTCCTAAGCACCTACTAGCACATTAAAGTTTTAACATGGTTCTTCAAAATATTTGAATTTTTCATTGTCCAAGAGAAACTAACCAGTACTAGTATATAAGAAAGATATGTGAGGACACCACCTATATTATTATTGAAGTCAATTGGCATCAACTCTTATAGGCACTTTCTTTTATGGCATTTGGGAATTTAACGTTTTTACAAAATCAGTTCATTTTGACGTGAATATTATCAGAAATCATTAAAGAATGGATTGTTGACTACTTCCTTCGTCAACCTTTTACATGGTTGATTGGCCCTTCAGAATCACTCTTACATTAGTCTCATGGTATTTTTTGTGATGCTAGCGGTACACAGCAACCAGATGGCACTAAAGGAGAAGAAAGCGTTGTAGTTTCCCATCAACCCATTCTTGCGACAATCCTCACAAACCCATATCTATGCCGCCACCACCCCACCACCCGATTGTCATCTCCTTTCACAACTTCTACCACCACCTTCCACGGTCTCCTCTATGATTTTGGCAACAAAACTGATAGTGACCAAATCAAGTCCTTTCCGTACCTGACGAATATCATAAGCTTGGATCTTTTGCCATCAATATAATAGTCTTCCTTTTATTTGACAAACTTGCTTCATTGAATCGGGTGAAGTAAAATCTAAAATACTTTATAGTCATAAATTTTGGTTATGGGTTAGAGAATGCGACAATATTCTTTAGGAATTCAATCAAAATTGAGGAGTGAAGTTTAGCCGAAAAGGAGTTGTGATTACTATTAAGATATTTGCTTTCGAATTTTTATGCTTCTGTTGTAAATTATTTTTGTTACTCTTTGGTTGTCAATTTTAATGTTAGTATCAGTAATGAGATAATTGAACCTATACCAGTTGACCAGTTACTTGGGGAACATTATGATTGTTTCCAACTTATTTTCGAATACATTTAAGGATTGAACTCTCACAAGTTGGTAAACGCGTAAGAATGTTGTTTGAGGCATTCAATGTTATACATAGCATGGTGAAGTTCTCTTTAGGATTTTATTTACATAATCTTGTTTGGTGTTTGATTATTTACATTTCCCTACCATGTTTGTTTGTTTAGTCTTTATGGATTGTAGTTGGGTTGAGAAAGAATTCTTGATGAATTGTATTTGGATTCAAGTTAAGTGTTGGGGATGCTAAACTTGAGGGGATGAAAGGTTGTGGCAATTGGCAATCATGCTAGCATTGAGCTGTAGAAAGTGTGTTTACTCTTTTTCGTTAGCTATAGCATTTGCCCGTTATAGTGTCATTTGTTTTATGCCTTGAATGGATCTTGGCTCAACGATAAAATACTCTGTCAATTCTTTAAATGGTTTTAGTTCACCTTCTTTGTTGAAAAGTTAGGCGTGCGAGTTTTTGTTGGGGAAAGAAGACAACCTGTCCTATTCTAGAAAGTTTTCCAAATCTGATATTAACTACTTGTTAAAAAATTTCTTAAGTTTGTCACTTTACAATATACAATCTATACTGACATGTGTTCTCTTGTGGGAGAGCTCATAATTTTTTTTTCGTAGATGAGAAGGATTGTGGTAAGAATTTGGACGAAGAATAACTCATGTTAGGTCTTTTATCTCAACCTTTATAAAAGAATAACCAGATACGTCATAAACTGATATAGTGATTGTCTAGTTGCTAGAGTACGTGAGGTTAGGGAAGGTTTAATGTAATCTCCAAAATGGGTGTGCATGGGTTGGGTCGGTTCGGTTTGGTTTTGGGTTGAAATCGATATCCAAACCGACCTTATCGGTTTAGGTGTTACGAAAACCAAACCAAACCGTCACCCTACAATTAACCGACCCAAAACCAAACCATCCTATTTCTGCATAGCCAAAAACCAATCCAAACCATTATTTTGTCGGTTAACCAACCTTAACTGTAACTGAAACGGAAATTATTGATGAATAATATAGTAGGTTATAAGTAAAAAAATCTACTTTAGTAATATTGGTAATAATATGGTTTGGTTCAGTTATATATAATTTCTTATTCTAAAAACCACTAACCGAACCAACCCTGTTGGTTTTGTATTTTATTAAACCGAACCAAACAATCACCCTAGGATAACCGACCCAACTCACGTGGTTCGTTTCGCTTCGGTCGGTTTATATGGTTTTATGCACACCCCTAATCTCTAAGACTCTAACTCATATATACCATAACCAACAATTCAAAGATTCTTCTTGATACACCATCTAAGTTTACCTTAAATTGTCGTTGGGCTGGAGGCAACTAGGGCAGGGAATTAGGTTGGGTAGACCCGAACCTGATGAATTCGGGTCGGGTTTGGGTCATATTCGATTTTGTATTCGGGTCGGATAAGTATACGGGGTTCAGATAAGGGTTTTGGGTAAATTTTCAAATTTTTAGTGTTATCCAATTAGTTATCTGCTTCGGATTCGGCTTCGAATTCGGATAGAATTTTTTTGAAACATTTGGATTCGGATTCGGATTCGGATTCAGATATAGCCATATCCGACCCGTTCCCGGCCTGCCCTAGAGGCAACCAGTAACAATTTTTTGAGCCTAGGTGCTCTACTAGCTCTCCAAATATTACTCAAGCCGTGACACAACTCGGTGTTTAAGAAAGTTGTAGGAATGCCCCTTAACTACAAAAAACTCAGTTGAAAATTAATTCTTAATTTTGAATAACTGAATCCTTACGCTGCCATAGCACCACATTTTAATGAAAGACATCTTCTTCTCATTGTTGTTCAGTTAATAGACTTCGTCGTTTAGTTCTAGGTATATAGCCTCATAAATATTGCATGATCCTTAACCAATTCATTAGTCATTCTCTCATTTCACTAGCAAATTTGCACTCCCACTAGAGGCTCCATATATTGCTGGCAACAAGGCCATCTCAGCTCAATGCTAATGTGACATCTCCGCTTTTAGCAACTAGGTTTTCATGTTGTCGCTGAGTTTGGATTTCCTTCTTGTAGCAGTAAATTTATGATGGATGTGCTGGTTCCACATTTTGTTCCACCATCGAACTTTATGTTTGAGCTTCCCACATTTTGGACAAATTGTGGAGTGTTGCTACAAAACTTCGTCTCATAGAGTGGCATCAGTATGAGCAGAGCCTCTACATAAAAAACAAAGTCTTCTAGTATATACTGATGCTTTATCTTCCGTGGTGCTCACAAAACCTTGTGAGATCCAGGCTTGCTTATGGGGTAGTTAATTGAGATGATGTACCAAAGTTTAAAATTGTTACACATTTAAAAAAGATAATATCACAATCTTTAGGTACAAATGCGTTTGCGGACCGTGTCTATTTTTTAATGACATTACTAATATACGTAGGTTATCTCAGTTGATAGTGGAACTGGAACTGGAACTGGTGGTGTCAATCCAAACATGACTCATTTTACAATACCCATGGATATCATGAGCCATCCAAAACCACATGCCATACTTCTAAAGAAGTCATTGTGCACCACTGTTACATAATGCAAAAGGGTCGGCTAAAATACCGTATGATATTCTTATAACAAGAGCATCAGATTATTGGTATGCATTTCATTCATTCATTAGTGGTACTATATAGCCAGGTTTAAGTTGTGTCTATAATGCCTTTGATAGTAGTGTCATACTTTTTCAATATTTCTTCACTATCCTTTTTTTTTTACAGTCTACGAATCTCTACTCTATTCCGCATGGCTTCAGCTACCCACTGGAGTCGACTCAGCAGCTAGAAAGGTTCATTTGACAGTTACTCTCTTTCTTGTGCTCATTTGGTTATTTGGTCTTAATCTAATGTTCTAGATGTTTATTAAAGAAGTCGTAGAACTCGTGGAGCTAAACTCACTGAGGGGAACACTAGTAGGGTTGCCTGGAGTCAGTGGGCTCTCAACTGAGCAGAGTAAGTGACTTACCATTGCAGTTGAGCTAGTCGCCAATCCCTATATTACTTTCATGGACGAACCAACCTCTGGACTCGATGCAAGAGCAACTGCTATAGTGATGAGAACAGTGAGGAACATAGTGGATACAGGGAAAACTGTGGTGTGTACCATTCACCAGCCTATCATTGACATATTTGAGGCGTTTGACGAGGTATGAGATTCTCAAGAGTTGAGCTAATAAACTCATTTTCTTGTCCTTTTTCCACTGTAACTTGGCTGATATTTTGGTCTTATATGCATAATTGCAGCTCTTCCTAATGAAGCGAGGAGAAGAAATATATGTTGGCCCACTGGGACACAATTCTTGCCATCTAATTAAGTACTTTGAAGTGAGTCCTAACCCAAATCTGATCATGTGACTTTTTCCTCTCACAAATCTGTACTGAAAACTAGATATTGCTATTTCAAGGGTATAAAAGGAGTCCCAAAGATGAGAGACAAATATAACCCACCGACATGGATGTTGGAGGTGACTACTGCAGCCCAGGAAGAGAATCTCGGAATTAGATTTGCTGAAATATATAAGGGTTCAGATCTCTTTCACTGAGTAGAGTAAAGTTTCTGCTTGAGATTAACATCAATTCTTCTGGTTCTAACCTGTCTATAAAATATCTTTTCAGGAGAAACAAGCTCTTGATAAAGGAACTTAGTGTCCCTCCTCCAAGTTCCAAGGATCTCTACTTTAGCACTCAATACTCCCAGCCCATACTTACCCAGTGCATGGCTTGCTTGTGGAAACAACACTTGTCCTACTGGCGTGATCCAGCATATACTGCAGTACAAATATTCTTCACAATTGTTGTTGCCTTAATGTTTGGGTCAATATTCTGGAAGCAAGGTTCTCAAACGTAAGTTAATCTCTAACTTACAAACTTTCAAGTCCTTCACCACAACATGTGTATACGTCTATTCTTCTTGGGAAACTTGCAGGTTCAGGAAGCAGGTTCAGTGCAATGGGTTCCATCTTTACAACAGTTCTATTATTGGGACTCAAAATGCTTCAACCGTGCAACCAGTTGTGGTTGTGTAACGGACTGTCTTTTACAGAGAAAGAGCTGTTGGGATGTATTCTGCTTTACCATATGTGTTTGCACAAGTAAGCATTTCCTGCTGGGATGTATTCACGCCAGGTTTTTGTGGAATTTGACCAGTTTAGCTATCTATCATGTTAACACATAGAAACCACGACAATCTTTTTCTCTGACATGTATGTATATAATTCAACTATTTGTTAATGATATTTCTTCTTTTTTCCAATTTTTTTTCCGAGGAGACTCATTTTTTCCGTGGGAAAGTTGAGATGTGCCCCCCCCTCAAAATTATTTTTCCTCTATATCCGCAGCCAGAACGGAATTAAAAAAAGCATACCCGGGGCCCGAATAAGGGTGGAATTTGAGCCGAGGGCTCGGAGCTCGGCTTAGGCTTGGCTCGTTTAAGCTCGGCTCGAGCCGCCATTTCGTTTACTATTATATGAGCGAGCTCGAGCTCAAATTAAAGCTCGTGTAACAAATGAGCTTGATGAAGCTCGGCTCGTTTAGCTCAAATAGCATATTTATAGTGTAAAATAACTGAGGGCTCGGAGCTCGGCTTGGGCTTGGCTCGTTTAAGCTCGGCTCGAGCTCACTCGTTAACTATATGAGCCGAGTTCAAGCTCAATTTAAAGCTCGTGTAATTAGCGAGCCGAGCTTGAGCATGGTAAAGCTCGGTTTGTTTAGCTCGAATTCCACCCTTAGGCCCGAAGAAGGAAGAAAACTAAAGCGCGTTAGCTTTCGCGCGTTGGGCGCTCATCCCTTGCTTCTTTCTTCATACCCTTACTTGTCTTGTGGATTCTCCTCCCGCTGCTCAACCAGCTGACCTTACTGATAGCGAGTCGGGTTGATGCGAATCGGTCTCTTTGATGAAGACTTTACCCTCTCGGTGCGCGCCCAGAAGCAGATCCGAACCCTAAACGAGTAGGTTAAGCCGGGGACGAATATTAGTAGTTGGGAAAGTAAACGGCTTGTTCCTGCGTTTGATCTCTTGTTTAAGATGAATAAAGTAGTCTGCCTGTTCTTGCTTGGTAGTGGTTGGCCCCATGCACTATGCACTCTTTGCTTTCGTCAAAGTTCGAGGGGGTATATATGGAGAGAAGAGGCGGTGTCTTTGCCATAATTCAGAGCGAGTGGGTGAGCGTGGTGATCGCTCTTGCCTTCGAACTGTTGTTGAATATTTCTATCTATCTTAGAATAAGAAAGCTTGCTTATATTCATACTTTAAGCAATAGACCAATTATTTCTATTTGTAAGTAGGTGCTATCGGTTCCTGCTAGAGTGGGGAATGCGTCTTTTCCTCAAACTCTAGAGAAGGTGTAAAATAAAAGAATCCCGCCCCCACTTCGTCAACAGGTGGGCAAGGAGCACTTTTGGCGGGGATGTTGTGAGACATAGGAGGAATTGCATTGATAGGTGAGCAACCCTAACCCCATATCTTGGAATCGGATCGACCAAAAAAGAAGAAAGAGTCTTCGGGGGCTCGCGAAGGCCTCTTCCTTCCTATACTTCCTTCCTATTAGGCTATGGTATGCGGAAGAGAGGTGCTAGTTTCTTGCTATACGACGTGGTACAACCAGATTGCCTTTATTGTTCACCTCAAGAGCATAGATCACCCCTCAGAGTCAAAGTATCAAACCGGTTGGTGGAATGTGGGCAATGTATCTTTCCATCCAATAGAAAAAGCGGGCTCGCTCATCCGTTGGCTCTCTTTCGGGGCATTTTCTTTTTATAAGATCGAGAGGGAATGCGGGAGGGTAACTACCTTAGCGGGTCACTCAAGTGGTTGGTTGGCTGCTCAATTCGGTCTTTCATGTGGAGCGGTGAACTCTGTCTTAGCGGGTGCTCTTGTCCAATCCCCGAATCCTATGCTTGCTGAATGTAGTTCCAAGAAGGCAGGTTCAAGGCCGGAAGTTGGCTATACCGACCAATAGGCAGAGGTAGAACGCGTGCCTAAGGATGCAACTTAAGACAAAGCGTGCTTACGGGCCGGAGTTGTTGGTCGACCCAAACTCCATTCCATCTCTATGCCTCAAATTCATCGAGGGAGAAGGAAATGCTTGCTTTGAGCGACCGCCAGTAAAGTAAGTTTCATGATGGAAGTGCGCATTTCGGATCGGAGTGGGGTTGGCTATTTGGTAGTCCCCCTTTTTCTCGTCAAGAAGAAGGTCGCTTGAAGAAGTCAGCTAGATTTGGACCAATTGCTTGCATCTGTCTCAAATATCACTTGATTGAACTTATCGCCACTCACTCTCGAATTATGGAAGCACCCGGGGATCTGAGAGGGACGGTGAAAGAACCTCATGCGGGGAAAAACCTTTAGGAAGGAATGCTAAAGTGGGGAGGTTTTTCTCTTTGCGGGGGATGGGAAAGCAAAGACCGCACCTTAAAGTGTAATCCTAAGTATGGGAGACTCATTTGCAGGTGAGAAATCTTAATTCAAGCATTGTTACTAGGGCATTTGACTCGCCAGAAAAGAGCGTGAGACAATCTTGCGCAGGCGATGTTGAAGACTACTTCACTTCACCACTCGGCTATCCGGGAATTCAGCAACAAAAGCAAAGACTGCGAAGTCAATTAGTGGGGAAGCAGAGCAGAAGATATGATATTAGTGAGTGAGGCACTTTGAGCTCTAGCTTCGCCCACTTACGAAATACCGGACGGATTGAATGAAGCCAAGCTAAGGCCCTCGTCTCAAATAGGATAGTTCAAACGGTTGCTTCAAGTCAGAACTAGGATGTTCCCAATGTGGGGTAACAGTTCAAGAGATCTAATCTCATTCATAGCTGCCTGCAAGTCGTAGAGTAGTCTAGTAGTAGGCACTTCAAGGCCCCTTCCCCTTTACCACACCATTTGGGCACTCACTCTTTGACTAAGGCTTGATAAACGGGGGCTACGACTTCTTGCAGCTCTTACGTTTAGTTTCACCAATAGGATCGAAGAATATCGACCAAGAATGAGAGCTTCAATCGCCTTTATTCATTAGATTAGAAAGGCTTGGTTGCAACGGGTAAGGGCTTTACCCCTACTTATCAAGTCACCCGCTTTGTTAGTTGGTTTCTTCGAGAACCCTTCACGGCTTGGGAAGAAAGCAAAGGCGACCCGCCGTCAACAAGTCAACTTCTAGGGGGACGGGAGGGAGAGACTTCTTTGCAAGAGAGGAGGGGGTCTAGAAAGTGGAGATCCATCGGGACTACACCGACTTTGTTCGAAAAGGCCGGTGAATTCATATGCGAAAAGACTACACCACGGAAAGGCCGATGCGGTGAACAAGGAAATAGGCTCGCTTGCTCCGTTCTTCAAGCAAGTCAAGCGTAGAAGAAAAAAGTAGCATCTCACTCAACGATAGCTGGATTTCATCTAGGCACGCACCCGCTTAGTTGAAACTGCGGGGCACTCGATTGCGGCGAGAGGGAGAGCTGAAACCACTCTCCGGAAGGTGGCGGCTTATTCATTTCTTGGGAAGAAGCCCTAACCGGATAAGAGGGAATTCGCTTGTAGAGGAATCTTTTTTGCGAGGGAACATTCTTCCTTAAGCTAAGCGCTAAGCGATAATAATTCCTTCATTTTTCTATTTCTTATTTCAGATTTCAGCCTATCTATCGATAGAGGATAAAACACTTTTAAAACAAAATGCGGGACTAATACCGCCTTCTTGATGGAACAAGAATTTTGGTATTAGTCCCGCAACTTCAACGACTCATATACACTAAAATCGGCGTACACTAAGACCTAAGTCTTAGCCATTTGTGGATGGAACTTCAATAGCAGCTAGGTCTAGAGGGAAGTTGTGAGCATTACGTTCATGCATAACTTCCATACCAAGGTTAGCGGTTGATGATATCTGCCCAAGTGTTAATTACACGACCTTGACTATCAACTCTGATTGGTTGAAATTAAAACCATTTAGGTTGAAAGCCATGGTGCTGATACCTAAAGCAATAAACCAAATACCTACTACAGCCAAGCTAAGAAGAAGTGTAAAGAACGAGAATTGTTGAAACTAGCATATTGGAAGATAAATCGCCAAAATAACCATGAGCGACTCACGATATTAAAAGTTTATTCCTCTTAACCGAATCAGAACCTTCATTAGCAGATTCATTTTCTGTGGTTTCCCTTATCAAACTAGAGGTTACCAAGGAACTATGCATAGCATAATGAATAGGGAGCCGCCGAATACACTAGCGCCTAACAACATGTGAAATGGGTGTAAAAGGATGTTGTGCTCACCGGAATACAATCATGAAATTGAAAGTACCGAGATTCCTAGAGGCATACCATTAGAGAAGCTTCCTTGACCAATTGGGTAGATCAAGAAAACAGCGGTAGCAGCAGCCACAGGAGCTAAATATGCAACAACAATCCAAGGGCGCATACCTAAACGGAAACTAAGTCCCCACTCACGACCCATGTAACAAGCTACACCATGTAAGAAGTGTAGAACAATTAGTTCATAAGGACCACCATTGTATAACCATTCATCAACGGATGCTGCCTCCCATATTAGGTAAAAGTGCAACCCAATAGCTGCAGAAGTAGGAATAATAGCACCGGAAATGATATTGTTTCCATAAAGTAGAGACCCAAAAATGGGTTCACGAATACCAACAATATCTACTGGAGGAGCAGCAATGAAGGCAATAATAAATATAGAAGTTTCGATCAATAAAGTAGGGATCATCAAAACACCGAACCATCCAATGTAAAGACGGTTACATGGGTTGTGTCCACTGTCCACTGGTGATATTCTCATAACGGAAATTCAAAAGTCTCATTCCCAAGAATCGAAGTCCGACCTCAGATTACTCACATTAGAGCATCGAGAATGGTTGGCGAATCGACATATCAACAAAGGATCAGAGCGGTGCATATATGTTAAGGTATAAGTGGGGTACCTATCTCCCTTCAACAAAGAAGATGCCACTCGGTTGAAGTCTCTGCCGGTATTGACACCTCTCGGGCTCGGGGAGTGAGAAGGAAGAGCGAGAATCAAGAAGAACAAGGTAAATCTCTATCGAAGAACTCTCATGAATATTTTCTCTCTGGCTATTTACTTTATAATTGCACTTCATAGGTATAGCAGGGGCACGTTTAGCTTATTAGGAAAAGCACCTCCATGAGGTCACGGATTTAGGTCCCCACTACACAGCAGTTAGAAACACATAGAGCAACCATGAGCACGCAGGATACTAACATGAAATTTTGACAAGAAAGAAGGGCATTCTCAGTTTTTAGAAAGATAGAGCAAAAAGCTGTTTGATAGAAAGTCGGATATGTTTGATAGTACAAAACCTTTAACCGAATAGGGCACCAAGCCAACTTCCATTTGTGTCTCCTGGGCCAGTTGACCCCTTTTCCAAACCAAATAGGACAAGTCCCAACTAAAAGGCAAGTGGGGTGTATCTATAGTCAGCTTTGCCGCTTCACAGCTCCACAATCCCGCTTCTTTTTTCTCTATAAGAAGCTTCAAGAAAAGTGCACTCTCGGTCCCCCGTGCAGCCAGGGCCCCGCCATTCTTCCCTCTATGGAACTAGGTCGAATCCCCAACTACGTTATAAAAGGGGTCTTGGCAATCTACCCAATATCATTATAAAGCCGATGCTACTTCGCCCCCCGCCGTTGCTGCTTCAATCAAAGCGTATTTCTGCTCGTGAAAATGGAAATGTACTTTATTAAGTAAGGCTGATGCCCGTGCCCTTCCGAGTGAAGGAGAGATTGTCGTACTTATGGGGATCCAAAGTTACTAGTGTTGGGTTGTTGGAACCGTCGAGCTTTGCTCCGGTGTCTGTATGTCACGTTTACAATTTTTCACTCTGATGAAGAGGGCGCACCCTGCTGCTCATGCCTACCGAAATTTTTCACTGTTTCGGCCCAAGCCCATTTTCTCCCCTTTTTTCTATGTACACCTACTATATAAAGGAAATAGATTAGGGTTTTGAGACAACCTTTTGAGAGATTCATTTCTTGGGTATTGTGGGAGCTCTATTGAGCTAGGGTTTGAGTGAGGCCTCTTGTTCTTGATTATTGATATCTCTTGTAAACTCTCCAATCTTTACTATAAAGGAAACTCGGCTCTTGTGTGGATGTAGGTAACATTTACCGATCCACCTAAATCTTTGTGTCTCTTTGCATAGTTACTTCCTTATTTATTGTTTTCTTGCTATGGGTGATGATAAATTAGTGGCTTTGGTTGTTTGAGTTTGTTGTGATAACTACCAAAGTCTTGGGTGGGTGATTTTCTTGGTGTGAGCTCCAAGTTGAAATCATTTGGGACAGAAAGTAACTAGATTGAGGTGTGACATTCTAGTGAAATCTCCCAACAAGTGGTATCGGAGCTACAGGACTGTATCAGAGCTACAGGGTGTGTGAGGAAAAGACTCCACCTTTAGCATTGGAGGCTAGGTGTTTGAGGAAATTCGTCTAAGAGGTTCTCCATCGTTAGTTTTGATTCAGTAAAGTCATGACGATTGACAAAGAAAGCTACAGGATAGAGTAGTTTGACGGAACAAACTTCGGCTATTGGAAGATGCAAATTGAGGACATTCTCTATCAAAAGGATTTGATGGAAACGTTGATAAGTGAGAAGCCTGAGGAGATTCCGCAAGACAAATGGGATTTGCAAGATAGAAAGGCCTTGGCCACAATCCGATTGAGTCTTTCAAAGTTGGTAGCCTTCAATATTAAAACCGAGAAGACGACGAAGTCTCTCATGGAGGCACTTACTACGATGTATGAACAACCCTCGGCCGCGAACAAAGTCTATTTGATCACCAAGCTATTTAGTATGAGAATGTCGGAGGGGACCTCCTTCAAGGATCACCTAAATGAATTCAACCAAACTAAGGACTAATTGGAGTCGGTTGAGATTACATTTAGTGATGAGGTGCTAGCTTTGGTGATACTTGGACAATTGCCTCCAAGCTATTTAGTATGAGAATGTCGGAGGGGACCTCTTTCAAGGATCACCTAAATGAATTCAACCAAACTAAGGACTAATTGGAGTCGGTTGAGATTACATTTAGTGATGAGGTGCTAGCTTTGGTGATACTTGAACAATTGCCTCCAAGTTGGAAGGCGACTATGGCGGCTATTAGTGGCTCTGCGGGAATGACCAAGTTGAAGTTTGAGCACGTTGTTAGTATGGTACTAACCGAGAAAATCCGGAGACAGGATTGTCCTTCATCTTCGGGGTCAACTTCAGGGTCGGCATTGAGCACTGAAAGTAGGAGAAGAAATTCAAACAGGAGTCGTAGTAAGAAAAAGTGGAGGGGAGGATTGAAATCTCAAGCCCCCCGATTGCAAAGCGTTGAACACAATCCTCGAGACATAAGTGAAGTTGTATGTTACAATTGTGGTAAGCATGACCACTATAGTAACAATTGTCCGGAACCAAGAAACAACAACAACATTAATAAGAACAAGAAAAAGAATCAATAAGCTAATGTTGTTGAGATGGTATATGATGCTTTGATATGTTCGATGGAGCACAAAGGAGTCTTGGGTATTTGATTCCGGTGCATCTTTCCATGCTACCTTACATTGAGAGTTCCTTGAGAACTACACCGAAGGTGACCTTGGAATGGTCTTTCTTGGTGATGACCAACCTTATGACATTGTCGGCAAGGGTGACGTGCATGTCAAGATGAATGGCTCGTCATGGTTATTGAGGGACGTCAGACACGTTCCGGATTTGAGGAAGAATTTGATTTCTGTGGGGCAATTGGCAAGTGAAGGATTTGTTACAGTCTTCACCGGTGATACTTGGAAGGTCTTGAAGGGTTCAATGGTTGTTGCAAATGGTAAGAAAGATGGTACTCTCTACATGACTGCACATGGTTGTGAGTCGATTGCAGTGGCACATGGCAAAGAGGATCCGAATGTTTGGCACCGCAGACTTGGTCACATGAGTGAGAAAGGAATGAAAATCCTTCACTCTTCTGGTAAACTCCCAAATTGACTTCTGTGAGAACTGTGTATTTGGAAAGCAGAAGCGGGTGAGTTTTCAGAGAATGGGTTAGACTCCGAAAGCTAGAAGACTTGAGTTAATTCATACAGATGTCTGGGGACCAGCTAATGTCTCTTCACTTGGCGGAAAGTCATATTTTGTGACTTTCATTGATGACCATACTAGGAAGGTGTGGGTCTATTTCTTGAGACACAAGTCAGAAGTATTTGAAGTGTTCAAGACTTGGAAGGCCATGGTTGAGAATGAGACAAGCTTGAAAGTAAAGAAGCTGAGATCCAACAACGGTGGAGAGTATGAGGATTTAGGTTTTAAGAAGTACTGTGCTGACAATGGCATCAAGATGGAAAAGACTTTGCCAGGGACACCTCAGCAGAATGGGGTTGCAGAGCGGATGAATAGAACACTAACAGAGAGAGCTAGGTGTATCGACACTAGTAGGCTTGCCCTGGCAGTTAAAGGCAGAAAGTGTTAGACAATGCCAGCCTTACCTGATCAATAGAGGACTATCAGTACCTTTGGATTTTAAGATTCCAGAGGAAGTGTGGAGCGGGAAGGATGTGAACCTTTTCCATTTGAAGGTGTTTGGTTGTGTGTCCTATGTTCACTTTAGTGACCAAGCTAGAAGCAAGCTTGATGCTAAGTCACTAAAGTGCACCTTCATCGGCTACGGCGGTGATGATTTTGGGTATCGCTTTTGGGATGATCAAAATCGGAAAATCATTCGAGTAGAGATGTTGTGTTTAATGAGAAGGTGATGTACAAGGACAGAGATGAAGCACAAACCAAGGAATCGGGTACAGAGAGCGGCACAGAATATGTTGAGTTGGAAGACTTCGATGTAAGTTGTGGTATAGTAGGAGCCCCACAGTCAGAGGATGACATTAGTAGTGACTCAGAGAATAATGAGGATACTACACCACCGAGTCCATCTCCACCTCGTGCCCCAAGGAAGACATCCATGCCACATGTACCGAGTACGAGATATCCACCCTCCACCTATGTGAATTACTTGCTACTTACTGATGGTGGCGAGCCTCAATGCTATGATGAAGCATTGGAGGTGAGTGATACAAGCAAGTGGGAGCTTGCTATGCAAGATGAGATGAAGTCCCTCATCTCTAATGGCACGTGGGAGTTAGCCAAACTACCTATGGGTAAGAAGGCTCTACAGAACAAATGGGTGTTTAGAGTCAAAGAGGAACATGATGGTTCTCAGAGATACAAAGCGAGGCTAGTAGTCAAGGGTTTTCAACAGAAAGCAGGCATTGACTTCATAGAGATATTCTCCCCAGTGGTAAAACTTAATACCATTCGGTCAGTGTTGAAGTATTATTTGCAAGGAAGATTTGTATCTTGAGCGGTTGGATGTTAAAACCGCCTTCCTCCATGGTGACCTAGTTGAGAAAATTTACATGCAAAAGAACCAGATGGTTTCATCAAGAAGGGTAAAAGAGAATATGGTATGCGGGCTCGAAAGAGCTTGTATGGTTTGAAACAAGCCCCCAAGTTGGTGGCAGGAAGTTTGATAACTCCATGCAAGGAAATGGCTACTATAAGTGCAACGCTGACCATTGTTGCTACTTCAAGAGATTCGACTCCAGCTACGTCATCCTGTTGCTATATGTTGATGATATGTTAGTAGCGAGTTCTGATATGTCAGAAATTGGGAGATTGAAAGAGAAGTTAGCAAGTGAGTTCTCTATGAAGGACTTGGGTGTGTGAAAACAGATTCTAGGGATGAGGATCGAAAGAGATAGGCGTAAAGGTATTCTGGAGTTGTCTCAGGCTGAGTATATTGAGAAGGTATTGAAGAGGTTCAACATGGGTAGTGCGAAACCAGTTTGCACACCTTTGGCAGTCCACTTCAAGTTGTCCAAGGAACACTCTCCCAAGACTATTGAGGAAAGAAACTTCATGGCTAAGGTACCATACGCCTTTGCCATTGGAAGTCTTATGTATGCCATGGTTTGCACGCGTCCGGATATAGCCCAAGCAGTGGGAGCTGTCAGTAGATTTATGTCTAATCTTGGCAAGCAACATTGGGAAGCCGTGAAGTGGATATTGAGATATCTGAGAGGTACTACAGAGAAATGCCTATGTTATGGAAGGGGTGTTGTGAACCTGCAAGGGTATGTGGATACCGATTTTGCAGGAGAAGTAGATCACAGAAGAAGCACTACTGGTTATGTCTTTACAGTATGTGCTACTGCAGTGAGTTGGATTTCTCAGTTACAGAAGATTGTTGTTTTGTCTACCACAGAAGCAGAGTATGTGGCCGTTACAGTGGCAAACAAAGAGATGATCTGGTTATAGGGATTGATGGAAGAGCTTGGAATGAAGCAAGAGAGAAGTGTGTTACACAGTGACAGTTAGAGTGCTTTACATCTTGCTAAGAATTCCGCCTTTCATTCTAGGACCAAGCACATTGGTCTCCGATAACATTTTATCCGATCTCTGTTGGAGGATGAGGTTTTGGCACTTGAGAAGATCCAAGGGAGTGAGAATCCGGCGGATATGTTGACCAAGACCGTGTCTACTAAGAAGTTAAAGTTGTGTTCAACTTCGGTGGGTCTTCTTGCTTGAAGACCATGATAGATGAGCCGAGTGTTTCATTAGTAAATTGGATTTGGATTGAGTTGTTACAATTGAGATGTGATGTGCATGAAGAATCTCGAAGGTTCCAAGTGGGAGCCGTCGAGCTTTGCTCCGGTGTCCGTATGCCACGTTTACGATTTTTCAGTCTGATGAAGAGGGCGCACCCTGCGCTCATGCCTACCGAAATTTTTCATTGTTTCGGCCCAAACCCATTTTCTCCCATTTTTTCTATGTACACCTACTATATAAAGGAAATAGATTAGGGTTTTGAGACAACCTTTTGAGAGATTCATTTCTTGGGTATTGTGGGAGCTCTATTGAGCTAGGGTTTGAGTGAGGCCTCTTGTTCTTGATTATTGATATCTCTTGTAAACTCTCCAATCTTTACTATAAAGGAAACTCAGCTCTTGTGTGGATGTAGGTAACATTTACCGAACCACCTAAATCTTTGTGTCTTTTGGCATAGTTACTTCCTTATTTATTGTTTGCTTGCTATGGGTGATGATAAATTAGTGGCTTTGGTTGTTTGAGTTTGTTGTGATAACTACCAAAGTCTTGGGTGGGTGATTTCCTTGGTGTGAGCTCCAAGTTGAAATCATTTGGGATAGAAAGTAACTAGATTGAGATGTGACTTTCTAGTGAAATCTCCCAACAACTAGCCCCGGTCTGGGAGTACTTAGAGTATTGAATATGAGGTATGATTTAGTATCTGTTGACCGGACTAGTCTCGTCCCACATTCCGAAATGAAAGCGGTAACTCTAATTCCGTTTATCTCCTTAATAGTAGAGCCACTCCTAGTTTCCCGTCGGTTGAGCCACTCCCATTCCTCTCGCTTTCAGCGGATAGACCGATCAATGAGTATGTGTGACACCAACTTTTGCAACTGTATGCCCCTCCCTTCTAGTGCTTTCTAGTAAACTCTTCTCTGAAAGCACTTTCTTTTTCCTTCTCTTTTGTCAAGCAAGGAATAACCAGCCTAAGGGAAGCATTCGTTAAGCAAATTCATAAGCAAATAGGGAAAGCAGTGAAATAGGGGCATAACGGGAATAGAAGCAGTCAATTGGTAGAAGGCAAGCAACTCTCATAAGAGGTCTTCCCGGTCGAGATGTCTGAGGGAAACTGTATAGGTATCAACAATTGTTGCAACGGTCCAGAATCGTGGAAAAGGGTCCCGTGTTTCAATCACATGAATCGGTTTATTAGTTATTATAGAGGATTATAACCGTAGCAAACGTTCGGGCAATCTGGGGTAGGTGGGTGCAAAAGAAAGATAAGCTTGAGATGCTACAATAGCTCAAACTGATCGATCCGCTTCGTATTGGTAAGTTCCCTTGTTAGTCTCTATCGCTAGAAGGCCTTTTCTTTTTAGTGAAAAGGAAACTTAAAAAGAGCTTATAAGGTAAGCCCCTGGTTTAGGAGAGCCGCTTTCCACGGTCTGCTATTCCTTTCCTCTAATTAAATATCCCCCTTTCCCTCTATCAAGACTTGCTTGGGACTCGCCTGCGCTAAGCCTCAGGGAGTAAATAGGAGCCTCGCTTTGGAGAATTCTTTTCTAATCCGTAGTTTCGTTTCTGACTTGAGAAAGGCTGGTAACTCATTCCACTTCTTCCGAGCGGTGCACGTGGGAGCAAGAGAAGAAAGGGTGTTCTAGTCTCCGTAATTGAGAGTTGATTTCTATTAGCCATTTCTCCTTAGACTTTGATTACGTTTTAGGAGTCTTAACTTGAGATTGGTCATTTCAGGTAAAAAAACGTGTTCTTGTCTAAAGAAAATAGTTATTGAGGGTGTGTTTGTTATGATGGAAACACTATGGAAAGGAAAGGAAAATAAGAGTGGTCCACCTTTTCCATAGTTTTTAAGGCGTTTGTTTACCCATGGAAAGGAAATGAGCTTTCCCATATGGAAACAAAATCATGGAAATGGAAAAGGTTTTGTGTCCTTAGCTAACCCCTGAAAATTTTGTGGAAAGGAAAGGAAAGGAAATAGATAGATAGGGACTTACTACTAATACACCCATGACCCAACAATACAATTATTCCTTTCCATAGCTTTTGCAAACAAACATGATTATTCCTTTCCATAGCTTTTGCAAACAAACATGATTATTCCTTTCCCCAGTTTTTACTTTCCCCCCAGTTTACCAAACACATATCATTTAAAATTATTTCATTTCCATTCCATTCCATAGTGGACCACCCATTTTATTTCATTTCCTTTCCATGAGTTAAAATTTAACAAACACACCCTGAGTGAAACAATGTGTAGCTTCTTAAGTGAGCAAAGTACAGGGGATAGAGCGCTAAAGAGAGAAAGCAAAGAAAAGAAAAAGGGATCTGAATGTTGAGAGATTGTCCTCAGGCTGAGGAGTGTCCAAGCAGGGGGGAGCTGGCTTTTGGTGCCCAATCTTAGACAATGGGCTTAAAGCCCGATCCGTCTCACTGTTACACATGGCAATGACAATACAACACTACAAAATTTTGAAAGCCATTGGTGGTACTGGGTATTTGGTATACTAGTGGGGTGGGGGTATTAATTGGATTACTTTGGTGGTGAATTGTTTGACTTAAGAATTTTATTGGTTAAAAACATAAAACCTAGCACATATGTAGTGTTCTTATTTCTATTACTATACTCGGAGTTGGTTTGGAGTTCTTATTAATTAGTTTTGGTTCTTTTTTATTTTGAGGATTCTGGTTACATAAGAGAATTCACTTATAATGTAGTTTATTCTATGTTCATGGATCTGAAAATATAGAATTGAGTTGTTCAGATTGGAAAACCAGTTAAAAGTTATGTATGGATGATTGTGGGTTATTATTGCATCATCAATATTTGAGAATTATGACTTATGAGTGTGTTTCTCGAAATTGTCAATATGTCCATTTCACCATATTAATCTCAATAATTCTCACCTAAATGTTGTCTGAGCTATTTTATTTCTGAAAACAATATTTAATTTATAGTTAGAGCCAAATACCATATAAATACAGGCAAAAGAGAGTGTAGCTGAACTGGGGAAGACGAAAGCCTTATTTACAAATTTGAACCAATTAAGGTATGCCCTTATAGGTATTTTGAGATTAAACCATATGTTATGATGTCGTTGGTTGTGTTATTTGTGCTGGTTGAGAATTTGATATGATGGGAGGTTTGAAACTATTTGTGGTGAAGGTTCAGTGGGGACAATTTGCATGAACATAGCAGCGACACATCTTATATATTTGTACAACCTAAAATATACCGGCCGTGAGTTTTGAATTTTAGTTCTTAAGTTTTTCTTTGTTACCATCCACGACCATTTGTGGTGTTTCTTTCATTTTAAAGCTGCAAGATTACATCGCCCTCTTGAGATCAAAATTATATGTTAGTACTTGGTATGGTTGAGTTTGTTGCTAGTGAAATAATTAGTTTGGTCTTTTATTTCTGTTATAGTGTTTGCATGAACTTGAATTTTATTAGTGTTAGTTTTAAGAATGTGCCTCCATATATTTGCTACACAACACTTTTACATTTTAATTAGCATTTGCATATATTCGTGTAATATTAGTATGAATGTCTTTAAAATTCTTTTAATAACTTGGATTTTCTAGAGCATGGACATTTTCTACATCTTTAACGTACTAATCTCTCTTTATTAAATTGTGAATTCCATATTTCCAGGACTACTACCTTTAGTGAGATGATACTGAAACACTGAAGTCGCTTAATACATAACTTTTACCTCACATGTTAATGTTAATTAGTTAAATGTGCGGGGAATGCGTTTGTATATGATTTAAATGGAGAATAAATAAAATGTATCTATTTGGATCGTGCTTTACAAATGGATTTTGGTATGTGATTCGACATATACTATGTTCTTTGCATGGTGTATATTAAGATTGGAACAGATTGTAACCTATGTATAACCTTTCGTGTAGTTTCTATATGTAATAACGTCTTCTTGGTGAATGTTGTTATCTTCTTTGTAAACTATTATGGTTTCTTTGTTGGATTGATTGGAAAATGGATGGATTTGGATGAAAGTGCATTATGACAGGTTTCCCATTTTTTAAAACGCTAAAAACACAAAAGAGGTTATGTCGAAATTTTGAAAGGAATGATTTGTTTTGAGATGTAGTATTCGTCTAATATGATTTGTTTCGAGATACTTTTCATTTAGAGTTTATCTCATTCAATAAACTCTTTACTTTCCACTAATTATCCTCTCGTAAAAATTTGAAATTGAGTTAACGAGGGAATAGGCTGAGTCATCAATGAATTGGCATTATCCTTTGTTCATATATAAGGTGTCATAAAGATTCACCTATTAATCCATCAATCAATAATCAATAAAAGTTTGGAAGCTCATGAAGGCGGATCTTGGCTTCTCATTGCATGCAACTTCAATATTCATAATCATCCCCAACCAAGGGGAATTGAGGATCTCCTTAGCCTAAATAATAATAATTATGTAGTTGTGTGAGATACATAGGTTTATCATTACAACTAGTGGTTTTTTGTTCAAATATATGATTATATTATGATTTATACATTTATTGGTTTTATTATTGCTTATATTTTAACCTATCAAATGAATCATATTAGCAATATAATTTGATCAAATTTAAGCATGTTGAAAATTGTCATATGATCTAAGGAAATAGAATAATGGATTGTCCGTGTGTTGTCATGCATGTGTATATAGAGGGAGAATAAAATTGATGGATTGTTTGAGGTTTTGTTGATGCTTATATAGCTTGAAAAGGGATGAATAATTTGAATATGGTAATGGTGAAGATAGCAACATCAGTTCGGTGTATGTAATGTGGTTTATTGCATTTGACTTAACGTTTGTGGCCATTTCTAGATAAATATTGCTTAGCTAACCCCCCACGTGTTACATACTTTATGACTAGGGAATCAAAATTCAAATAAAGCATTCACGCAAAAGTCAATGTGAGGTTATATTTATTACACTTTTGAGATGGCGTAATGTATTTCAATGCAAACCTAATATTTTTGTCATGTTTAATCATCTAAAAGCCCACGTAATATATATTTTTTTTTTATTATTATTATTAGCAAGCCTGTTTTAAATTAGATCAGTAACTCTTTGATGCTGGCGGGATTCGAGCCCCAGACCTCTGATATCATCACCTAAAGGTTTTCCCGACTTTGCTGGTCGGCACCAGCAAAAAAAAATGTGTAGACAAGCCTGTTTTTAAAGAGATCAGTAACTCAATAGTGTGTAGCGGGATTCGAACCCCAGACCTTTGGTATCATCACCCAAAGGTTTTTACCAACTAAGCTAGAAGACACTTACGAAAAAATGTGTGGGCAAGCCTATTTTTAAAGAGATCAATAACTCAATAGTGTGTAGCGGGGTTTGAACCCATACCTCTAGTGTCATAATATTTTGGCAAGTATGTTTTTAAAGAAATCAGTAACTTGATAGTGTGTATCGGGTTCGAACCCCCGACCTCTAGTATCATCACCCAAAGATTTTACCAACTAATCTAGAAGACACACAATATCATTAGACCAAGTTGGCAAAAATATTGAGATTTGTATCAATTATAATATGGCCATCAAGTCTCTCAACTCAGCAGACCTTTGACAATCTTGAAGCTATCTTTTGCCAAATCATATAATTTCTACATAAACTCATTCTCGTCACGGACTAATCTCTCACTCTCGTCTCTCTAACCCACTCCAAATTAATCAACACAGACCTAGAAAACACAAAGAAGAAGAAGGTAAATTTTGTGTAAGTTTTATTCCTATTACAAATCTTGAATTCAGTGGACTGATTACCGAGTTAATTTAATAAGTTGGAGTTCTTTGAATTGAAGTATCCAGTGATGGGGTATAATTATTTTAGTGATACTTGATGTTTTTTGATAGTTTTAGAACTTGGGGTGTTTGATATTTTTTCGTTTTCATGACAAGAAGTTTGTGTAGTGAAAGAACAAGTGGTGTTGTTATGGCTGTGCAGAAATCATAAGAAGAGTGGCCGGCTATTTTGTCTCCTGAGCAATTTGGGCTTTTGAGGGCAAAAGGGACTGAGTAAGTTTAACTTTTTTTTTTTTTTTTGAGCTTTGGGGGTGTTTTAATTTGATGTGAATTTTGATTTATCTAGAATAGACTCACACATTTTGCATAGCAATCTTTCAAATCCATTCTTGTGCATCATTTCGATGAAGGAATAATGCACTGTTAGTTAATTCCCAATGTCATGGATGGGACCAATTCTGTTACGGTGTAATTCAGATTTCATTTTGGTTAACTTGCTTTAGAGCAAGTTGTTGGGGACCAATTCTGTTACGGTGTAATTGAGCTTTCATTTTGGTCAACTTGCTTTAGAGCAAGTTGGCCCTTCCTACTACTTTCCTTCAATCCACGGTGCTCGTTGTCGTCGAAGAAGCAGCACAATAAGAGCCGCAAGTGGCAACAAGAATTACTACTCCTCATTGAATGTCAGTAGAAATGCAACACTGCGGGAAATCAAGTTCTCTTACTGAAAACTTGCTCGTCAGGTACAATTAATTAACAATCATCTTTTCTTTGCTGCCATGCATCATGATCTCTACGTGTTTGTGTTTATGTCCCAATATGTTTACTACTTTGTACTATCTTTGCTTGCATTCCTTCTGCTGTTTTACTCTTTGCATCACTATTAAGCTTCCTTTACTATTATGTATTTTGCTTTGTTGAACACAGTATCATCCAGATATGAACAAGAGCCCTGGCTCTGAAGATAAGTTTAAGGAGATCAGCGTTACTTACGAGGTGCTCTTTCTTCTTCTTCTTTACACTTTTCATTGTTCTACTCAAAATTCATCCTTTAACTCGGACTCATATACTCTCTTCCAACTCACTCAAGTACTAATTATTATTTTTTCGTCTCATGTCTTAAGTTTTACTCATACTACTTTCATTTCCTTTGTTTTTCGTATATTGTAATGAAGCCTTTATGTAGGTTTTATCAGATGATGAAAAGAGATCTTTGTATGACCGCTTTGGTGAGCCTGGTGTACAGGGACAACATGATGGATCTGATTTCAATTCACAGGGGTAAGAGCCCATTCAAAAACCACTCTGTACTTTCCCCAATACCTAAATTTATAAATTACGGTAATAAATTCTTTTCATATTCAACTTCGTTACGGTACACTGGAAGGTAAACAACTTTCATATCCATGTATTATAAAATTACAATCAGGTGGACACTTTTGATGTCTTTGATACATACTTTGGAGAATCTGGTTCATTTTTTGGAGGAAGCAGTTTCAGAAACAATCCCAACCAAAGTCCTGATATCTGGTAACCCTTCACTTATCATTTATCGAACCTTCATCTTTTAACAGGTATTTTAATTCCTCTCTAATTCATCTTGAAATGTTATAGGTATGATCTGTCTTTGAGCTTCGAAGAGTCAATTTTTGGAGGACAGAAGAACATTGAAGTTTCCTGTTTTGAAACTTGTGATCATTGCAATGGGAGTGGTGCAAAATCCAGCAGTTGTGTAAAATCTTGTGTGGATTGTGGAGGTAGAGGAGGGGTAATGAAAAGTCAGATCACACCATTTGGTGTGATGTCACAGGTAACTTATGAGAGTTGTAATATGCAGATTTTTCACGTTTATTTTTTTCGTAAGGATGTTGAAGTTTGTTCCTGTGGTCCCATCACTGAAACTGGCTTGAGTTGCGCAAAATGAAGGGACAAATAGAGACCATAAGAGACAAACATAGGAGTATCAGTAATTAGACTGTATAACATATGCCTGTCAAAAAAGTAAAGACACGTAAAGAAATAAGATTAATTAGACTTTGATGGTTACTCTCTCTGCTGGTGGGTAATATTGGTAGAAGCAGTATAAACATATAAAAAGGCAGCCTTCATACCACAGTCTAATACACGAGTAGGTGATTGGAAAAGACTAGTCGAGTAACTATGTAGTTACAGGTTTTTCTCCTATAAGATGAAAGTTCCAACACAACTGTTGCTTAAATATGTCCAAATCAATTTTCACTTTATTCGATGTTGTTATTCGTGTTATTGAACCTTATTAAACTCTTGCTGTGCTATAAAGGATATCTTGTTTTTCTACTCTAAATGTACTCCCAATATAGTTAATATGTGATGCTATTCACAACATTGAAAATTTATGTTATTTACTCAACTTTCTCGTATATGTCATGTGTTATCTAGGTGTCCACTTGTTCAAAATGTGGTGGTGAAGGAAAAATAATAACTGATTATTGTCGAAGATGTGATGGGCAAGGAAAAGTGCAATTGAAGTGAAGTATCAAAGTAGTTATCCCACCTGGTGTTAATGATGGAGCAACAATGAAGTTCAAGGAGAAGGGAACATTGATAAAGAAAGGTTTGCATTTGAGTCCTATTCTATGATTCACATCATCATCATCATGCAAATGAAATAATTAGTAGAAATCACCTAGAGCGACATTCTACCCTTCTTAGAAGCGGACCAAAAGAAAATTATTGAGGATTTAGATTCTTAACTTCTAATCACAAGTACGGATTTGCTACCCGAAAGTTCTAACGGTGTCAATTATTTTCCTAATGATCTTATTAACTTCATGCAATCCAATTCAAAAATCTTCACAGAGTGACCTTCTTCCCTTTACTTGAGGATTGCGATAAGTACTGGGTTCTCTGAAATGAGAGAATACCACATTATATATTAAGTGTATTCTGAAATTGCACAAGTGCCCTTTGTGCTATTACATGATGTACACGTAAAGTGCTACTACATATAAGAACACTAACTCCAATAGTATTGGTACTTCTAATACCTTCTCTATTGCCTTGTCATTTATCAATTATTTCATTGCAAAATAAACATTTATCATATTAGATTTTTCATGGACCTATATATTTTTATGTATATTCTCTCTTATCTGAAGTGTTAGTAAAGGGTGCACTCAATGCCTTTTTATGACTCTTTGCCGTTTAGGGTTTAGGGTTGTTGATTGTAATAATTGAATGATAGTCAATGTAACCACTTATTTGCTGATGAACGCTGGTCACATGATTTTCTTGTTCTAGGGGCATAGCAGGTGACCTTTATTTGTTCGTTAATGTCAAGGGAAAACATGGAGTTGGGAGGGAGGGTCTTAATCTTTACTCCAAGATTAGCATTGATTACACTTAGGCTATACTAGGGACTTTTGTCAAGGTAATCTGCGTTCATTTCCCCCCCGTCATGTCCTATAGGACAGGCAAGTAGTTTTATCAGTTTAATAGAGACAAGTCAGTAATTGTAGTCGAAATGGATGTAATAGCATTAGGGCACGTGTCGGGTAGAGAAGTCAGAAAATCTCTTGGATCGGGTGCTTAAAAAGAAAGAAAAAGGATTGTAATAGTTAAGAAGGCGGCTCTAGTTTTCAAGGAAAACAGAGATAATTTTAAGTGTTCTTTGTTTTTGTTCCAGTTACGATTTTCTATTCACGACTTGGTTTTTGGTTTATTGTTACGATTTTGTGGTCTCAAGAATGTCAATATGATACTGACTTTATACATAGTTGGAGTGGTAATTGATATGGCCATACGAGGGCGTTAGCAGTGGTTCTAAGTTTCAAAGTTCAAGTCTTACACTCATAGCAATGAGAATTGAAATGCAGCATTTTTTTTTTTTTTTTTTTTTTTTGCTAAATGCAGCATCATATCTTGTTGAATGGATATTTTTCGCTCTCTAGCTATATAAAGTAATGGCACGATTGATATTTTGTTCAGAACATGCACCATGAGTCCATGATGTATAGGCTATCATTTATATAGAATTATAGATGCTATATGCAGATGTTCATGAATAAAATATGTTTATGCATTCTTTCATCATAGTGATGGGGGTGTTTTTTTTTTTAGAGAGCTGGAAGCCATAGATTGTGGAAACAAATTCTTTTGGACGATGTGCTGCATAGACTTACCCATCATACGACAGAGATTGTATGGTTTTTGCCCTTTAAAGAAGGTAAGTTATTCTTCTACACCTTTTAATAAATTTTGTTTATTTCTTCAGATGAAGTTTTTAAAATTTGTTTTTGAATTGGGTTGGATATTTGGTAAAAGGAAACATATTTCTTTTGGTATGCAACAAACTTGAGAAATGTGATAGATAATACTCATGATTAGAATCCTAGGAGTCAAATGAGTGTTATGGGAGACAAGAAGCTTCGTTGAGGCCTCCCAAGGGCTTAAAATTCAAGGTGGGTGGTTCAGAGATTGAAATTCAGATTTTCAAAAATCACATGGTGGGGATTGATTGTTTTTGTTCCTTTCAACTTATGAAAGAAAAAGGTTATTGCATGTGTATCAAAACTCCATTTTTGACGTTTGCACTTTGCACCATAAGGGTCTTTCAAATGATTGAAGAGTTGATTAACACATACACCCTCTTTGGTGGTTGTGAAACATCTATATTCGATATTATATTAGCATCTATTATGCTATACTTATGGGTCTTATGTGTAAACATAAAATTACATGCTGTCTTCTTAATTCTTCTGGTTTATTGTCCATTTTCATGTTAAGAACAATGCGAAAGTACTTTTTGAATATATATTGTTCCATGTCGTTATGTTCTTTTCCAGAAATGATATGATACATGCTTTAGTGGGACTAAAGGTTTTATTTCTTGTCTTGTTGTGTATTTTTTTTGCTAGTTAAGTTGCTTTGTATATTGTAGAATGGATTAAGATAAGAGAAGATTACAAAGTTTCCTAGAATGATTCCCAAGTTTAGTGTAACAATAAGTAGACTACAAGACATTTAATTTCTTAGGCATTCAGGAAAATCTTAAGTAAATAACAGTAGGGTCCTCCCACATATAGATTTGTAGGGGTTTCTCTTCATACAAAACAAACACATCTTTTTGCAATTTTGCTACCTGTTTTGCAGCAAAGTTGGCTTCTCCATGTATGTATATCATACAAAACTTGAGTTTCATCCGACATAGCTTTCACATTGTATCAATCTCTAGTTCCTAAGGGATCATAATTGAACCGAATGCACAACCAAAGAGTCAGACTCTACCCACACTGATACTCACCCTTTCTCTATAGCAAGTTCAATATTTTCAAGTATAGCCACGACCTCAGCTCGAAACTTACTAGTAACCCCCAATCCATTGCTCCCATCGTCCCATTTTTTTGGTTTGTTGAGACCATTTTATATGATATTTTTTATTTAGAATTAGATAATTGGAAACACTACTCATTTATTATATAAAGAAAAGAAGTGAGTGCACATCCTCAAATATAGATCAATTCAACTTTTCGAAGTGAAGGAAATTCTTCCCTCATTTTTTTTTCGAACTGGGTGTCCGGGCTAGCTTACATGCACCTCAACTAATCCCGGGGCCCTGGTTGGAAATTTGACCAGGTACTGCCTCACCAGTGGCCTTGAGGGGAATCGAACTGGTGACCATTGGAGAGCAAACCCAAGGCCAAACCAACCGTGCTACCCCTTAAGGTAAAGCTAGAAAACTGTTAAAAGAAAATCAGTATATTGCTTATTCATGTTTTTCCTAATAAGCAAAATATATTAATTCTTAAAACCAAAAAAGATTACAGTCCTACCCCAAGGCCTCATAACCACCCCCACCCACAATACTACAAGTGCAGTAACCAGTACAAACCAACGAGATAACACCTATGACCCAAACCCCAGTCTCTGCATTCTAGCTCCCTCAGCTTAGAAACTGGAATCATAAATCAGTGAATTTGGAACTGGAATCATAAACCAGTGAATTTCCAACTGGAATAAAGTAAAAATGTCCCTTACGTCACGGTGCAAAATGACTAGATTATAACTCCTGAATCCTGATATTAGTTAAATTACAAAGTTGTTCATAATTGAAATGAAAAACCAGTAACAAGGTCCCATAAAAGAAAAAAAAAAATCGTTGCCCATCAACAAGACAACTAGACTCTCAAAACTAGGGCTGTCAATGGATTCCCTGGATCATAGTGAGGGTGATCTAAGATACACTCTGATCCTAACACAATAAGAACTTGTAGTTTGTACAATCCAAATACAATCTGATCAAAACAGGATCAGAATCTACAGATAAGCATAGCTCTGAACCAATTTTTTACATATTTATTTTACTAAAGAGAATGGGTCAGTACAGAGTGGATTAAGGTTGATTTGAATTTGATCCCTTAATGAATGGACAAATTCACAATAGATCCAAATCCGAGCCAAGAGCCAAATATGTTGATCCAAACCAAACTTTACAAGATTTGATTTATGGGGCCACAAATTGAAACAGTGTACCACATTACCCACTACTGAGGAATTTTAAAGAAGATACATTATAACTTTCCTTACATTAAACTGTTCACATTCAAAAATTTGCGTGTACTTTTGAACATATTGGCAGACTACTATAGTTTTCTCTATAAAGGTTATAAATAAAGCGAGTAGCTCTCACGGGTTTGCAATATTTGCATTAATTTCTAAGTGTGTTTCTTCCTGGTTATGGATTCTTCTTCTTCTTTTTTCTTTCTTTTTGTTGTGGATTGAAAAATCGATCTTCTCTTTATTCAATGGTGTGTAATTTTCAAATCTTAGAGTGTTACTGCAGTTCTTTATGGATGTTTGGTAATTCTTACAATTTCTTTTCCGATTCATTTCCAGATGTGATTGAACTTACCCAGTGTTTTCATATGCTCATCACTATAGATTGAAAAGGCATTTATGGACACGAAAACAGGAGAAGGGGAGGAGCCACACTGTAGTTTGAACAATGACAGAATTAGCAGAAAAGCTTATTTCAGAAACTGCTTCGTCTAAATTCAAATTTTTGCTAGGAAGGGTAAAAGCAGAAAAACAATTGCCATCTGATTCCAAGCAACAACTTATCAGTAAAAGATGCATACAGCAGTCGTTACTTCAAAGTGAACACATAGCAAACCATAGAATCCCCAAATATCTACGTTTTGTAAATCTGGATGAGAAATTTCTCCAGCATTGCTTGGATTTGGTAGAATTTAGAGCAGCCAACTCTTTAAGTATGATCTGTAGTCCAGCAGTACCATGCAATGTTGCTGTGAACCTGAGGTCTTCAAAGCAGGTTTTCTATGACAACCATTTGGAGCCACATCGAAACATGAGAAGAAATAGAAGTGATTTGGGTAATTTTGTTGTTCATTGCCCATCAGCAACCCAGAGTGGACAGTGGATTTTGAAAACTGTTGATGAGAAAGAGTGTGGGAAAGACGTATTGAACGATTCATTACTTTGCCATTTGGGGGCCTTAGGTAGTAATGTGATGGGGAGAGTGGGACTGATTGATGTTAAAGGAACAAAAGACTCCGGTTTTATGAGCTTTCCTTCTAGACCCAGTCTTAGGTCACTGCAGAAGCCAGAGATAGGAACATTGTATGTTGAGAATCCAAGAAGTGGATTGAAATCATTAAATAAACACATTTTTGCTATCTCAAATGGTGTCTCTACATCTTCAGACCAGTCATTGTCTTCCTCAGCCACTTTTTCTCAAGGTACACTTCAGCATGAGTGGGAGAATGGAGTTCCGTACTTTAAGTACTCGGTAGATGATCAAAGAGTAGTTTATGTTTCTAAAACTGTGGAGTCTGAATTTTCTAAAAATATGCCTCTTGATTGTGTATATTTATTCTATAAGAAAAAGGTTGGTGGAAAGGGGAAAAGGGAATTTGTGATAAGTCATTGGATCTTGTTGGAAAGATGAATGTAACAAGTTCTTTGACCCTCTGCGCAGACTCTGACAATTCGCAAGTGATGGAAACCCAGTGGGTTTTATTTGGTGCTGATGCAAAAGAGTTTGGGAACATTGCATGTTCAGATTATATCCTTGGCAAAACTAAAGTGTCAGTAAACAAAATGGTAGATATGTTCAGGCCAAAGCATTTGCCCAAGCATAAATCCTGCTCTCAATTTGGTACAGAAAGCTATGTGCGTGAGCATATTTCTTGGGAGGCAGATACATCAAGCAATGTTGGTAGGTTGGGTGCCAAGATATTTCAAGCAGGCCCACCTAATGTTGAGCTTGCTGCCGTTGTTCTAAGAGAAGAAGCCCATGACAGTCATCAAGAAACAGTAGTCGGAGGTTGGGGATTGAAATTTCTTCAGAAAGCACGGGTTGGATGTGCTAATACTTCTCAAGTAGCACCTGTTTCTTCCGAGCCTTCACAGGAAAGTAGACTTAGAGATATGGGTGATTGCTCTACAAGCATGAATGTTATAATTCCAGCTGGTGCTCACGGTGGCCCTGGAACCAGAAATGGCGGTCCATCTAGTCTTACTGAGAGATGGCGGTCTGGTGGACATTGTGACTGTGGCGGTTGGGATATTGGCTTCCCTCTTACAGTTCTCACCAGCCGACCAAGCAAAGAAATATGAACTAATACCAATGCAGAAGGGGAACACAATTCGCTAGATCTAATAATAGAGGTAATTCCATCTACCTATTTACTTTAGTCTGATTTCATTACTGGTGGATGGTTTCCATAATCAACTTAGAAAAGGTAGCTGCTGGTTACTTATTGTGCAGTTTTCATTTATTTCTTAACCAAAACTTCTAGTCTTCTTTTTGATAGCAAAGAAGTCTGTCATTTTAGAGAGAATTCACAGCTCAAACATATCCTAGTTTCAAAATAATCAAGTCATGTCTCATTTGGATAAATGTAAAAAAAAACTATAGCATTGACAAGTTGGCTAGAAAACCTATCGTGCTATCCTTTTATGTGCATGAACTTGTTTTGGGAAATATGTCTAGTAATGAACAAGGAGTTTCTTAAACTTTTCTTGGGTGTTTTATATAACGTTTGCAGCATACTTTTAGATGGTGGTTTTGTTTAGATCTGACGTGAATCTTAAGATAGTTTTTGGAGGCCCGAAAGTATATTAAAATCAGTTTTTGAGCAATTATGACTTATAGGTTTATTGTGCATCACTAGGGCTGAAACTTTATATATATAAGGAAACCAACTGCTTAAATCATTTAAAAATAGGTACAACAAGTTCCAAATATCCCCACAAATATATATATATATATATATTTAAATGATTTAAGCAGTTGGTTTCCTTATTTGTAAACATAATGAGATTTATACATTATTGTTTTCGAATTCTCTTTATTGCTAGAGGAATTTTATACTTGGATGTCGTGGAGACTGTTTTGTGCTCTAGAGTTCCAAGGTGAGTTCTAGATAAGTTCTCTTACTGAAATGGGACAATTATATCATAACGAATGTTAGTTGAACTTGTTGGAAATGTTTTCATTGTGCTAGTGTTGGATATGCCCTGGGGATTATATATGATGTTTTGAATATGAACATTATCTAAAATGAGAATAATGATTATTTTGAGCACGGTTCTGTAGGGCAATTATGTTTTTGGTTAAGAGCTACGTAAGGCTTGATTATAATCTTGAAAGATTGGATACGTAAGCAGCCTTATGTAAAGGTGTAGCCGCTATAGTACATATTATATATTTAGTTTTTGCGACCGATATATGTGTGCAATGGATGTAGTATCTGTAAATAAATTTGTGTTTTACGTATGAGTCAAAAAACTTTATGTTTCTACTTAAACGAGAAACTATCCTGTGAGTCTCGGAAAGTAAGAGGAACTACTGGTCTTGATGTAGGGTTAAATAGTATTGTTGTATGCTTTTAAACTGTTTAAACTAAACGGTGGTCATGTGGTATTATATTTATATGTGATGGCGATCACGCTTGGATTTTGTAGAAATTTAATATTTATTAGTGGTGGTGTTACCACGGGAACCTAGGGGTTCCAAGATATGAAAATTGAAATAGATAAAACTTATATGGATATTGAACAATGGGTATTGAATGATATACCCATTGATATTGATATTGATATTGATATTGATATTGATTATTTGATATTGATTATTTGATATTAAACGATATTGATTATTTGATTAAACGATATTTGATAAAGCTTGTATTATTTGATATTGATCATTGGGTATTAAACGATATACCCTCTTGGAGCTTGTAGTGATATTGGTTTCACTTTAGTTTTATTTTGATATGATTCATTGGTTCCTTGAAAATAATTGTATGCTTGTGTGTAAATTCCTAGTCCGCTATAACTCGTTTGATATGAAAGTCATGTAATGACTGATTTTATTGTATGAAAATTCCTCTGGTGAATCTTCTGGGGTGTAGTTAACATGGTAAAATTCTTAGCTTGCTTGATCACGAAATTCCTTAGCTGTATTCCCCGAGGTGTGATTATATATATTAGCTCAAGTGTGGTTGTTAGCCCAAGAGTGGCTGTTGTGATATTTATGATATGATTTAGCGTGCGGATGCATAGATCCAGCTCTCTTAGCGTTCTGTGAGCCTGAGTCGATATCACAGCTGAGATGGTTCCCTGTTACTGAGAGTGGGAGCTGGTTATGCGAGAAGACACAGATGGATATATGTGTCAGTCACAGCAGTGTGTAGAGGTGACTATCGTGGTCGCGACTAGGGATATTTGTGTGTAATATTATAATGAATTCAGATATGTAGTTAAGTGTGAATTTTTATAAATGTTAACTAGTTTCACTTGTTTAAAATATGTTTTGTAGAATGGTAAGTATAGTAACCTTCTTGTAGGGGTGTACCATATAAAGATATTTGAACAAGGTAAATCTATTTTATTTGCTGATTAATTTTGAAAAAAAAAAAGACGCCTCACACTGTATAGAGGAACTAACTGTCCTGATGTAAGTTATATAATGTTTTTAGTAGACGTACTAGAGAAACTAATGCCTTCCGAGGGAAGGAACTAAATTGTCTTGAGGCGTGAGACTTACTTAATTGTTCTAGCATTTGTTGAGACGGTTAAATAGTTAGGTTGAGCAATGAAATATATATTGTTATGATTTACAAGTTATGACAAGATTTAAGTTTATGAAATGTCGAAAATACAGAGGAGATTCTGTCGAAATTTTTGTAGGATTTTTTTGTTTTTGTTTATTTTGGGTTTTGCTTGGTTGTCTCGTATCACGTTCTGAGTTTCGTAATGATTGTAGATGTCATGTGTCTTTGGTATTCAGGCATTACAAAATTTGGGGCGTGACAGATTCCTTTCTAAGATGGCTTGTAATTCATTGTGATTTTCTTTCCCTCTAGTTCTTTGTTTTTCTGCAACTAACTTCACTTTTTTTTTCAACCTATGTTTTTGGAAGACTACATGAGGCATTGCTAATCACAATGATTGAAATACAAAAAGATAAACGAAAATTTGAGCATTGAAATATGAGGGCTAATCTTTTTCCTTATAGTGGGGAGGGCTAATCAAAAGGGGGGAGGGTGTCTAAATTTAACCCAAAAAAATATTGAGCTAAAACTTTCTATGATATTGTGGTAGTACTTTTTCGGGTTGCTTATTTCAATTATAATTGTAGCGGAAGCAATTTATTATATTGTTAAATGCGTTATGTGACTATTCATAGTTTTTGATAATCTTGAATCATACAAGAAACTTATGTCATTACATAAAACATACTTATATTTACGACATAATACTTGTTAAATTGTTATATATATTGATCTGGCATGGGGATTATTTATTGGCTGCAGATATCAAGGCATCATGCTTTTGTTGATGAACGTATGTTAACTCTCTGGTCTAGTCGAGTTGTTGGTAGGTTAAATTTCCTAGCCTACATCTTCATCACTAGAAGCTCAAGATCTTATGGTCTTTTGTGTTCTCCTTCATTGTAAATATAACACTTTATAGATTGTGCCATTGATTTTTAGTTGACGATTTTAAAAATTAGAGATGTGTTGTTCTTTTTCATCCTTTTACAGTTTAATTTGGTGTGTTTTTTCTTATAGCAGTTTGAGGCATCTAATGTTATTACATGTTATGAACACATTTTTATCAATATCACATTTTGTGTAGTATCTCTAATTACTATTTTGTTGTGGTGATTAATTTGGTTATTTTAGATCTTTGTGTTTCTATTCAACTACTTTTTATTGAATGCAATTACTCTTTTACTCTTGATGATGTTAGTTCAAATACTTGTATAACCATATTCTAAGGATTTTATTTACAAGTCCGTTATGGATTGAAGCTGCATACCTTAATAATTATTATGATTGGTATCCAACAGTCCTGTTTCTTCATCTGGAAAAAAAAATCTCGTTGGATCATTGATCTTGGGGTGGGTGTGTGTGGTGGGGAGGGTGGGTGTTGGGTTGGGTCTAACACTAACAACTAGTAATGGGGGGTAAGTATAACTAACTAACCCTTAAAAGAATGTGGATTGGTTATATAGAGTTTCGATGTTTATTATTGGCTGAGTAACTTATTTGGTTTAATTGTGTATCTCGATGTGGTGGAGGTGGATTTGGCTTTATTTACAAATATAAGGATTTAACTATTGTGAGTGTTTCAATAACTGGGCGAGGACAAGTGACGTATTTCGAAGTTGATTTATTGCGGAGAAAGCTGCAAAAGAAGAGTTGCACCAGATTGATGATAGAAGTATACTCAACATGCTACAATTACATCTTTCAATGTGTAATTAAGCCTAGATGGGGCAAGAACCAGGAAACTAATTCTCTTTAAGCTCACGTTTGGAGTGAAAACGATTCCTCTTAATATGTTGTGGTTATGACAGAACATGTAGCATACATCGGTGTAGTTTTTAATCATACATGCCCAAATTCTAATGTCATTTCATATGACATACTTAAGTTTATGAGAAAATAACTAGCGTGACTTTAAGTATGATGAATATATTGTCATAAGTTTTGCTACATGAGCAACATTATAGCTCGAGGTGATATTTATAATCCCAGTATTATCAATTGTACTTAGATTGATTTTTTCTTGGTAAAACAATTTATTTATTATGTGTCATAGCAATAAGGGCAGTTGACATTAGAATATGCCCATTTTTGTTTCATTATACGTTTTTTTTTTTGCTAAAGGAAACTTGATTTGGCATTTAGGAAGGAAAAGCTAGGGTGTTGAGGATCAACATCTGAAAAAGTAACACCAAAATTATGTTAGTGTCTTTGTTTTTTCAATTTAGTGTCATGAGACCAAACTTGGTGTGACATTAACAAAGGTTGTACTTATGTGATTACAAATTGTGTAATATAAGTATGTGCCATTCCAAATGATATATAGGTACTTAGCATCTTTAGGTGGAGGCAAATACATGGGTTTGCCTCTACCAATTCGGAATTTACCAAAATTTCATATCTAGGTGGAGGCAAATCTAGCCTCAAACCACTATATTCGCATCTGTATTCGCAAATTTGATATTTCGTTTGCGGATACGGCGCGACTTTAGCAATGTCGTGTGAATATTTTTTTGACTTTTCAACTTATAGGGGCGACTTTAGGATTGTCGCGAGGGTTTTCTTTCAACAAACTATTGCCACTTTTTTGGCCAAAAGAATTTTTAAATAATTAAAAAACTAATTTGGGGCCCACTTTTAACAAAAAATAATTATAAAATAAAATTGGGTCCCACACTTTATTTCATTTGGTTGCTACCACCTAGAGTTGGAGACGGTTTGTGAGTGACTATTCATATTGGTAGAGGCAAACTGTGGGGATTTGCCTCCACCACCTAGAGATGCTCTTATGTCATTACAAATTACGTAATATAGGTCTATGTCATACTGAATGATATATAAGTACTTATGTCATTACAATTGCGTAGTATAGGTCCATATCATTCCAAATAATATATGGGTTCTTATGTTATTACAAATGGAGTAATATATATATGTTATTCCAAATGATATATTAGTACTAATGTCATTATAAATGGCGTAATATATGTATATATCATTCCAAATGTTATATGGGTACTTAACATCTTTAGGTGGACGCAAATACATGGGTTTGCCTCCACCAATTCGAAATTTACCAAAATTCCATATCTAGATGGAGGCAAATCTAGCATCAAACCCCTCTATTTGCATCCGTATTCACAAATTTGGCATTTTGTTTGAGGATATGGCGCGACACTACACTGGGAGTGTCACGCGACTTTGGCAATGTCGCTTGGGTATTCTTTTGACTTTTCAACTTATAGGGGTGATTTTGGGAGTGTTGCGCGGGTTTTCTTTCAACAAACCATCGCCATTTTTTTGGCCAAATTAATTTTTAAATAATTAAAAAACTAATTTGAAGCCTACTTTTAACAAAAAATAATTTTAAAATAAAATTGGGTCCCACTATTTACTTGATTTGGTTGCTACCAATTAGAGTTGGGGATGGGTTGTGAGTGACTATTCACATTGGTGGAGGAAAACTGTGGGGATTTGCCTCCACCGTCTAGAGATGCTCTTAAATCATTACAAATGACGCAATATAGGTCTATGTCATTCCAAACTAGTGAATGCCCGTGGCAGTCGGCACTCTAGACACATTGCTTTTGAACAACACCCCAAGAGACCATCTCTATAGTAGCATTGGATCGATGATATAACTATTTTTAACAGTTTTATACTTCTTAATCATTTCATACGCATACTAAAGTGAGCTTAATTATTGCAATTCTATGCATTTCATTTCTCACAAACCAACTCATTACACATACCTTAATTCAATACATATCAGAATGAGAATGATGAAAATAAAGGGAGAGAGTCTTCAATTAAGAGCATCATCATTTTTTTTTTAAAATAAAAAAATTCAGCAGAGTCTCCTTTGTATTTTCAACATTTCAAAAACCTAAATCATGTCATAACCTGAAAATCAAACAATGCAATTCTCATAATAGATCAACCATACCAAAATATATAACTTCATATTTATATACAACACAAATTACTTCTAAAACTAAAAGACAACTCATTAAACATTAAAGAAGACTTTGCATAATTTTTCACCTGGGGCTAATTCTAGTAACGAAAGGGAAAAATTAAATAAAATAAATACTCCACGCCCACTGATCGAGTTCCTCATTTCTCTCATTCTCCCCTCTATGCATACTGTTCACACCATTCTACTACCATATGGATAAATGCGCCATGGAGCAAAGACTACAATCATGTCGCTGAAAAATTATAGCAATTTAACTTGGTACCTGCAAACAAACCACATATACATGATTTTTTTAGACTTGATACATTTAACATATTGTTTACAAAAGAAATGGTTTTCAAAATAAAATAATCTCTATTATTATTTTTAAGTATCCACGCTATTATTAAAAAAAAAAAAAACTATCATAAAAACTTACATAACATATATATGGATACAACATATTCTTTAATTTCTAAACCAATAAAAGTAACATTCTTTAATTTCTCACTCGCCTTTTCTCATTGGTATCAATGTCTTTAGAGAAGAACTTCTGGGTATACGACATTTGTGGTACAATTTCTTGCATTAGGTGGAAGAAAAACATATATTCTTTTTGAAGAAGTACATCTGGACATGGCCACATAGAGTTGCCCATGACTGAAAACCGGTGTCCTCAAATCAATGCCAACATATTTCACTGACTGGCCTTGTGACTTATTAATTGTCATGGCATAAGCTAGTCGAACAGGGAATTGTCGCCTTGATAGTTTGAAAGACAACTCTTAATTTGAGGGAGACAGAGATATTCTTGGGATGAGTACCGGATTTCCAGCTTTCTCTCCAGTTAAAATTTTGTCTTGAAGGACTTTACTCGCACATTGAAGCACCATAAGTCGTGTCCCATTGCAAAGGCCATCTTTAGGTGCTATGTTCCTGAGCAACATTATAGGGCATCCAGGTTTTAACTTGAGATTGAAAGGTGGTAAGCTAGAAGGGTCGACGAAGTTCAGAAACTCGGTGGGATAGTGAGCCCCACTTGGATTATCAATATCATCTCCGATGATTTTATCTGCAGCCAAATACTCAAGCGCTTCACCAGGGAACAAATTCAGTGCAACCTCATTAATTGCACTCACATCATCATTACGGGAAGCAAGAATAGTACGATCAGTAAAGAAATTTGGAGACGGTGAGTCCATAACATCCAATTGGGGATAGACAGAGAAGATAAGTTCTTGGATATTGGTACACTTACGTATTCCATTCGGCAATTGTACGCATTCTTTAGGATTCGAACCAATCTAAATGAATCAAAGCAAAAACTGAATTCATTAGTTTCTAAAATAGTTCGTTTATATATGGAACTAATGGAGAAAAAAACATTCTAATTAGAAGGCATTAGTAGCACACCTCCAACAAAAAATCGGCGAATTCGACATTCTCGGACTCTACCATTTCAAGCCGCATGTTCTGTACCAAGTGCAAAACTTCTAAATAACACCAAAGGAAAGAGCGCCGTAGTGATGCACCAACAAATTGCTCTCTCTGGTCTAACGGTATAACAGGCAGTGTTTGTCGAAAATCACCACCAAGAACTGTAGTGATACCACCAAATATCTTCTTGTTTCCACAAATATCTTGAAGTGTTCTATCCACAGCCTCAACACAGTATATATGTTGCATGGGCACCTCGTCCTAAACAATTAGTTTTGTTTCTTTAAATAGGTCAGCAAGGTCAGAATGTTTAGTGAAGCCACAAAAAGTGGTATCCATCACATCAATTGGAACTTTAAATGTAGAATGAGCAGTGCGTCCACCAGACAATAACAAAGATGCAATTCCCGATGATGCCACCATTATGACAATAAAACCCATGCTGCGGCAGGCCTTTGCAATTGTATTATACAAAAAAGTTTTCCCTGTACCAACTGCTCCATTCAAAAAGAAAAGTTTGCCCTTGTCACCAAACACTGAATCAGTCATAGCACTATAAGCATAAAGTTGTTCGTCATTAAGACAACTCACATCAACTGCAGCCTCTTCTCCTATGCCTTCATGCTGAAGTTGGCGTTGCTCCCAAATGAGCCTATTGCCAACAATTTTTCTCCAATCCTCTTTTGGCTTTGGCATGGGCAGGAAATTTTCCAATGTCTTCCCAAATTCTAAAAGGACTTGTTCCACCAAATATAAGCTGTAATCTGTTATTTGCTCATCAGTTGGATCTGGGATGTCGTGCTTTGTTCGAAGCCAGTGTCCAAGATCATCACATATACTCGATGCAAATTTGCTCCAAAGTAGATCTGGTCGTAACGGATGACACTCTAAAAGAATTACACAAAACAACCTCCGCAGTTGATATCCAATTTTCATTATCGCCACCTCTTCTAGGCATTGTATCCACTCATCATCAGCTTCCAACAGCCCATGGGCAATACATGCTTCTTTGTATGTGTTGTACACGGTATCACCAACTTTATAAAGATATGCAAATGAGGTAGGCCCTTTTACAATAGTAAGTAGCAAGCATAGATAAAACCGCTCCCTGGCATTGGGGCTTGCAAAATACATCCTACCAATGGAAGGTCCCTGAGTCCTAGGAGTCCACTCTTGAGAGTCTTTGTGGAAAACATAGTATCGTGGAAACTCTTGATAGGTATATGCACGTGCATCTGGATCTTCAGCACAACGCTTAAAGAAAGCTGTCAGTGTTGAAGTTTGGTCTCTGGCTTAGGCAAGAATTGCATCCATGGGCTCTTTGCTATTGAAAACAACTCTATGCATACCTTCCAAATGAAGCGCCAATCGTTGGACACTTGGAAACTCTTTATGCATTGAATTCTGAAATATATGCCATGCAGCTTCTGTTGGTCCAATGTACCTTGCATCGATATATTGCTGAATCTCATCATTTGTTCTTGCCGCCACCACTGTTGCTTTGTCATAGCCTTTGTTGATGTACTTGTTAATATATTTAACAGCTTGACACGATACACAAACTTCAACATTGATATGGCAATCAAACATTTCAGACAGATATGCATTGTAGGGAACAACATCTTCATTATCAACTTTAACCATTTAATTCTTCCTCTTCACAAAATATTTCTTGCCAGTGTCGCGCCTTCGGTAAATGGAGTACCCTTTTTTATCCATAATTGTTTCCTCCACAAACTCTTTTGGATAGCCTTTGGTGCATCGACTATTTTCCATACATGAAGCACTCGGATCTTGATCACCACAGGGGCCATGTACCATGCACTTCTTCACTGTTTCAAACAATGCAGGGTGGGTGTCAGGGTCTAGGAATTCAGCACATACAAATTTATCCACTTGCTCACTGTTTCGGATCTTGTCATCATGCGCAAGAAATAAAAGGCAATACATGTGTGGAAGACTGCGCTTATGAAATTCAATGGTATAGACATATGCAACCACCCGACCGAAGATATCATTCTTCAAAATTTCTTTCATAATTGCTTTTTGTTTCAGCTCGAATACCCGTGCAACTATTTCAGGCCGAAGTGTCGAAGTTTGGTATTCCTTGGCGCATCTTTAATTTCCGCCAATTAGGGTTTGCAGTCACCGTAAGAAAAAATATCCGGGTGCTTATAGTGCGGGTGATAGCTATTGAATCTGAAAAATCTCAGACATGTGCCTTGGACTTCCAACATGCGAGGAAGGCAAAATGAACCGTTGGCCAATGTGATCGGGACTTAATCCCTCAAGTGCAACATCTATCAAGCACTTGTACACATCCGAACGGATGGTGTCTTGATTTAGTCTAATGTATGGCCGGTTCGTTCATATGCAGCCCAAGCATCAACCAAAAATTCATGCAACAATTTACACCCCAAAGAAGATAGATGAGTACTCGTGGGTCGCTCAAACAAACAAGTAGGGCATAATACAATAATTGGGTGAGTCTTGCATTGCTTGGAGCATTTCTCTTGACGCCCCACAACTTCAAATCGGTGACCAACCCAAATCCCCATAAGGAAACAGAAGAACATAATGCAAAGGCAAATAAAGCGGGATGACATTCGCTTATCCGTTCCAACTCATGCCCTCCTCTCAAGCGAAGTACAATATCACGCATGGCATCAACCTTACTCCCATCTCCAGGCAATATCACTGCGATCTCATCAGTTGTCGGAAGATTGTACCTTCGTCTATCCGAACGCGGATAATAGTGTAGATGAACCGGAACATTGTTATTCTCAGAAGCATTTTCAGTTAAAACCTCAAATGCTTGCTTATAGTTATCACAAAACTTGTGGGTCTGCAGAAGAGTTTCTTGTACAGTTTTCAACACTTCCTTTGACAAATTCGGGTTGCGATTGTGGCGGTGATCCAAAGTAGCTAGGGGATCATAAATATAAAGTTGTGAAAACTTAGGTTCCATCCCTGGATCAGGCAACAATGAACCGATTTGGTGCCGCAACTCTCCATGAACAGTGAATGAGGTAGGACCACGTCCATGTAACACACGATCGTTAAATTTTCAACCAAGACTGGTAAAGGCATTACACACATTGTATTTCGAATCTGCTCATAGAATAATCTTGCACGTTTATTAGATCCTTCGAATAAATATTTAAGTGCCGGAGGCAGTGGAGAAAGAAGCGGTAGCATAACTTTTCCTTGTAAACAGCAAGTTCCAAATAAAGGTCGGTTGCGCTTTGATTTTGATAACTGTTCATCTTTCCAATGAAGGGCCGAACAAAATGGACAGAGAACATCCATCTTTCCCAGAAAGTGGCGGTGATTTGGAATAGGAAGCACATGGCCTCTATGAGGATTAAGAATTTCTTCTTCACTTTCATCAAATCCAGTCATATCATGATCACTGCAAAAATAGATCTATGATATATCATGTTTTACGGTATATTGAAACCTAACATAAGAGTGAGAATTTAAGCACTTGACTTACATAGTGTTATCCTCACAACTTTGGATTGTGACATCTTCCGTGATAGATGAAGAGGACCCAACTTCGTACCTCGTCTTCTTAAAGGAATATGATATGTAATTAGACATAACGTCTTTTTCTCTTCGTCTCCGATTTTGTTGTGCTATAGTCCTTTGATCGATATCTTTTTCTCTTCGAAGACATTGTGCAATAGATCTCCGATTAGGAGGTGCAATAGAGCTTTGACTGGGAGGCACAATAGATAAGAGATTGGGAGGCGCAGTAGATCATCGATTATGAGAAATAACAGATAACACATTAGGAGCCGCAGGAGATCGTCGATTAGGAGGCACAACAGATAACCCATTAAGAGCTGCGGGAGATCTTCGATTAGGAGGCACAACAGATAACCTATTAAGAGCCGTGGGAGATTTTCGATTAGGAGGCATAACAGATAACCTATTAGGAGCCGCATTAGATCTTCGATTAGGAGGCACAACCACACAACAACAGATAACCTATTCGGAGCCGCATTAGATATTCGATTAGGAGGCACAACAAATAAAATATTGGAAGTCGCAGTTGATCTTCGATTAGGAGGCACATATACCAGATTAGGAGGCACAACATTTCTTCGATGTGGAGGCACATATACCAGATTGGGAGGTTCAATAGGATGACATGCTATGGAATTGTCTGGGTGAACTAACGATTCCCTTCCTCTCTCTTCCATGCGCTCTTTAACCATGATTGCCTAGGAAGCGTCAATTAATAAAAAAATTTGGAAAACACAAAGTTAAAGAATCAAAATGGAGCTCTAATCAAAGAGCACGGTGAAGACTCAAAGTAGTAAATAGTAGAACACCTAATTGAAAAGCATTGAAATACATTGACTTTCAGATATATTTAGGAATTAACATAGAAAATTCTAATTCAATTAAGTCTATTTTTCAGCTTTTGTTCTTTTGTTTAAAGTGGTTTTAGTATACCTCTCATTTTATTTACATTCTCCACTATCGATGGTTTCTAGCTTTTCTCATTTTATTTACATTCTCCACTATCAAAGAAATGGAAGAAAAGAGGAAATAGTCATAAAAATTAAAAAGAGGAATTCAAAAGCATTACAACGCCATTAAACAACCCCAGCACAAAGTTTAAAAAAATGGTTCACATTTCTTTGATACCCATTTCTTAATTCGAAAAGAAAAAACAAATAAGCTAGGGGTTCAATAAAATTCGAAAAGAAAAAAACATAAGCTAGAGGGATCAATAAATCACCTTAAACGGCTTCAGATCTCTCGAAACAGTTGCGGAACAGCAATGACGCCAACTTCGATCTCTCGGAAGTTGTCTCCACCCCTAGCAACGATGCCAGCACGAAGCTAAAAAATGGTACACATTTCTTTGATACCAATTTTGTAATTTGAAAATAAAAAACAAATAAGCTAGAGGGTTCAATAAAACTCACCTTAAACGGCTTTAGATCATCAAAGTATCAAACCAAACAGTAGCAAGGAAGTGGAGCTATGGTCATCCAATCCACTATCAACTTGACTATTCCAAGTCTTGCTATGGTCGTCCAATCCACTATCAACTTGACTATTCCAAATCTTGCTATGGTCGTCCACTCCTAAACTGGATTCCAACTGAAAATTTTCTTCTCATACTCCTAAACTGGATTCTAGAGCTCTTCCTTGTTTTCTCACCAAGAAACAATTAATGGCAGTTGACAACCTCAGCTCATTGATCCAAAACGAAGTTGGTCATGAAGAGATGAAGAAACTTTCCAACACGTTATCAGTAATTCAAGATATCCTTGAAGATGCAGAGGAGAATTAGCTGACAGAAAAGGCGATCAATAATTGGTTAAGTGTAGCTGCCGTTCCTTCTTCAATGGCTACTCAATCAAGAAGACATGATGATTCCGTTTTTAGGATTTGGGGATTTTGGAATAAGGAGAGTTCGAGTGCGAGAAATGGTATAAAACCCCAGTGATAGAAATAGAACCCCAGCGAGAGAAATGGTGAGAAGATGTGTTTTGGTAAAAAAAACCGAAACTAATATTTTTTGGGCTCGAACCCACGCCGTTAGATCTTGCTCAAAATGATCCCGACCATATTTTATTATAATTTTGTCTTTTAGTGCTAAAAAAATCCCTATCTTATTAGATAGATGATATATAGGTACTCATGTCATTACAACTGCGTAGTATAGGTCCATACCATTCCAAATAACATATGGATTCTTATGTCATTACAAATGGATCGGAATAACTACCTTGAAAGCCCCAATTGACAGCTTATCTTGCCAGATGTCCGTTCGATCCCATCTAATCCAATGGCCAGATCACGCACCCAAACAACTAAAGAATAGAACGGGGGCAAACTAGTCATTTAGCTTTCTTGTTGAATAAACCCAAAAAAAAACACACAAACCTCTCCCTTTCTCGCTGTCTCTCTCCTCACCAACAGTGAACAGTGAAGATGATGAAGTGGCTTCCTCCCCCTCAACAACGAAAATGAAATCCACTACCATTACAGAGAAATGACCAAAGAGACCCACCAATACTCAAGAGAGAGACCCACCACCACTCAAGAACGAGAAACCCACCACCACTACAGAGAGAACCACCACCACTACAGATCGAGAAACTCATCACCACTACAAAGAAACCCACCACCACGTTTGATTAACTCAAAAGATGTAAGTTTTTTTTTCTTCTATTAACTCTCTTTTCTTCTATTATGTAGTGTTTGAGATGAATGTTGAGTTCTAAATTGGATAAATTGATGTTTTTGTTATGATAAACAGTGGATTTCAATGCAATTTAATTTTCCGATGCTATTTAATTTGATCATTTTTATTTTTTCCCTCTTTGATAAACAATGAATTTAAGTTGTGGGGTGCGAAATTTTTGCATCTGGCCTAAACTAAGGATCTCATATTTCAATAGAGGATATTGACCAATGAGATATATAGCACTTGTCTGCATCCACACTATCCTAGGTAGAATGAACTATAACTGTAGCCTGTAGAGGTGCATATAAGCATATTATAGGAGCTTATAGATTTCTTCTTGCCAAAATAGTACTAATTATTGCAACCGAAGCATATAAGCATATGGAGGTTTGAGTAAAATAGTACTAATTGCAACATTTCATCGCTGACAATAATAACTTGGTCAGACTTGTGAAGAAGCTACCAGATGAACTTTTTCATGATGTAATGGTAAGTCTTCTTTACTTGACATTTGCACTATATGAAAATGAAGTGTTATGCATATTTGGCAGGTTCCCATTGGCAAAGCATCATTCTTTTCTGGTCGACTAATACACATGAATAAGTTTTTGGTAAGTTGTTCGTTTCACTACAATTGCTAAGTGTAATTTTTCCTTTTGTTTTTATATTATGTCTCTGAAGGTTCTGTTAGGAGAAGGGTACTATGACGAACGAACATCCAAGCAAACTGTTGATATATTACAAAGAAGAGGAAAGGCTTTGGACTCTCAAGTTGATTCCCTTAAGGCTATAATGTTGGACCTTAAAACCGAGGCTTTTTTTGGCACTACAACCTTCCAAGCTGCCGCAGTAAGTTTCATTCTGACTTAATTTTAATGTATTACTTCACTTAGTTGTAACACTTGGTCGTTTAGCTATTAAACTCACCGATGAGCCCCCGCCTCACGTAGGGTTGCTAAACTAACTGATCTACTCAGGCGCCGCTCATTCTTGGCTCAAGCAAGTTCATTTTGCTTTGTAATATGGGCGAGTATGAACATCTGAAATTTGACTTCCGACAAAGTATTAGTGAACTCGAGCTACTCGAGGTTCTACTTCGCTTCTAGCTCCCTCAAGCTTGTTTCATGTTGCAATTTGAGTTGAGCATAAATAACTTTTTTTTTTATGGGAATTAAGAAAAAGCAATGTTTGATTAAGAAAATCTAGCCATTTCTTGGTTTGTATTTTGTTAGCTGTTTTGTGTAGCTTCAAGTATTTGATCAAGGTGTGTTAGTGTATACATTGAAAGCTTTGTAAACTTAAAGCTTTGTTATCAGCAATATAAAAAATAATTCAATGCTATGCTATTGTTTATATGGGTTCATTCATTATTGTTGTATTTGAATGCCAATTGGATACAGAAACAGTTCTTTGTGGACTATGAACAAAGAATGTTCATAGCTCATGACTATGAACAATCAATGTTCATAGTCTAATTGTGATATGAACAATGAGTGTTCATTGATAAGCACCCAAAAGTGTATTATGAAACCCCATTGAGACATATAAATTTGGTTCATTATGTGTTTAATAATCATGAAATAAATATGTTTTCATACTTTTGCAGGTATTTGCAGTAAACATGGAAATATTGGTTAAACCTGCAATAAAGCACACCAGGAACGACATTTATATATGAATTCTCCCAAATCCACGTAGAAGCATCAAACTTCCAAAGCTCCTACCTCTCGAACCAGGACTCCGAATGCGACAAGAGAGCTGCTCAGACAATCAGGGCGATGAACTCTACGCATAGGCGGGAAGTTGTAAAACTGCCCAAAATACCGGACTGCCACTGGACTACACATGGACCCACTATGTGGGGCTACAAGATTGGATGAGTCATCAATCATGGAGCATGTCAAGACAAAGATAACAAATTATTGGTGCAAAGTTGACACCTTGCATGTAATAAATTAGATTAGGTGTTAATAGTGAGAAAAAGGCAAGGTGTCACTTTGTTTTAATGTGGTAGATAAAAATGAATCAATGTGGTTTGATAATTCACGTGGGAGGAAATGAGATTTCTCTCAAATGGAGAAGAAATTAGACAAGGGTGGGGGACACTCCATTTACTCCCTTGACTTATTTTCCACACATGGCATTATTTTAGTTCCTTAGTGAAAATGAGAAGTTAGTTTTTGGTTTTTAGAAAAAAAGCTTGTAATAGTTTTTAATGGAGGAACTCTTGTTCTTCTAGAAAATAATAGAAGTGAGTTTGGTGGTGGATTTTCTTCTCTCTCTCTCTCTTTCTCTTTGGTGTTTTTATTAGTTCATAAGTCCTTGTCCCAAGGATCATGAGCTAACTTCCCTTTTGGGGAGTTAGTCTAACTCATGTGAGGGTAAATCAATTGTTGGTTTGGTAGGTTTAGGAAGAACAACTAACTCTACATCCTACCCCAAAATGGTAGTTGGTGTAGAGTTTAGTTAGAAATCAAGCAATGAGCTTAGAGATAAGTCATTGTTTGGTTTCACTTGCTAGCATGTATGAGCTCTTTAGTGAGCCATGCATGCTAGGGATCAAATCTATTTTTCCGTTAGGGACTTGTCTATGAGTTTAGGAAGAATCAAAACCTATTTCAAATCAACACTAATGGTAGTTCACATGAGGAGGATTAACTCTCCAACTTCTCTTTCAAATTTCTATTTCGGTATTAAGTGCATGTTTTCATTTTAATGTTTTTATTAATGTTTGTGTAGGAAGGAAAAAAATCTAGCATTAATAATTACTCCTTACTCTTTAGTTCCCTTATTGTAAATTCCAATTTGTAGTTGTTCTAAGCTTTAGTTTAGTTCGAATCTTTATTCCAACTCTACGAAACGAAGATCGTGAGTAAGGAACCTTGATTGCTTTTGCACCAATTTAGAGAGTTCAAAACTCTAAGTAGTGATAAACAAGCAAAGATCAAATGGCGCCGCTGCTGTTCTAAAGCCATAGAACTTGGGCTACAAAGCGAAAGTTGCATCAAGGGGGAACCCCCAATCTCTTTCTTTCTTTCCTTCTAGTACCAAAAGTTAGGACTGGGAGAGATAACTACAGACAATTATAAGACTTCTGTGAAAATTTGAAGTCATTCTGAAAAAAAAATTGACCAGCGTGTGTTGTGTAGAGTCTGAAGGCTGAGTGGGACCAGCGTCCATGAAGTCAATTTTCTTGTTTGCTGCTCATCTTCGGCCACCAGCATCTCCTGATCCACCTTGATCCATTTCCAGGCCTAAATATTTGGCCCTGTACCTGAAAAATTCAATAATCCTTTGGAATTAATCGCGTTGACGGATCGAAACGTTCGTTTTCAATTCTTTGGCGAAAACGCGGGAAGCTACAGGTTCCAATTTTCAGTATTATTGTAAATTTTTTTTTATGTTTTTCTGCATGTATGCCATGTATATAGTATTAGGTAATATTTATGGATCATTATTTAAGTTTTAGCCTCGAATTATGTATGAATCGAGTTCGTATACCGGTAAATATTTATATACGATTACTTGGACATGATCTACATATTAATGTATATTTACATATTAATGGTACTGTTTTGCATGGGTATATGTCTTTCTACGTATAAATGTTTCTTGTTACATGTTTGATATTTCTCTACGTATACGTACACGGTCTTGTATACTAAGTCGATTTTGTCAAGAAAGAGGAGAACATTCCAACGAGGGTTAAAATCTGAGTTGGGTAAGTTGTTTCTAAACCCTACGGGGTAAAGCTGCTCTCTATAGGACATTCGCAATCTCAATGAGTATTGTCGAAATCGATTTATTATGCAATTCACGAGTTGTATTTTAGTTTAGGTATAATACTTTGCATGTTTAGTTTGTCATCTATGCTGCGTATGTATACTGTATTCGTATGCTAATGTATTTAAATACGTATGAGTGATTCAAATTAAGCACATTCATTGTTGATATATCGCCACGTAATATCGATTTACAAATTAGCGCATACACATCATTATTCTTGATGTATACTTGCCATGCATTATGGAAATATTTATCGATGACACAAGCTTGCCTATTCAGATAGCTATCATAATGTGATAGAGTATCTTCACATGCTACTACACCTAGTATTGTATGAGTAGATCGTATTTGCATGTTTGTATTTTAACCTTTGCATAAATCTTTAAAAAAAAAAAAACAAAACAAATTATTTAATTAAATTAAATTAAATTAAAAGTAATTTAATACCTCCTTTGCATAAATTTTAATTCCATAAATCTTAATCATATTCCAATGGTGTCTAGGAAACTTGAAATATTGAGGTTACTTAATTAGAACCGTGCTTGCACGGAAATCCTCCCTCATATCTCTCTTGTGACCTGGCTGTTGGTTTATGCACACGTATTCCTAGCTTCCCTGCTACGTCAGCAGCAGCTTAGGCATATGTTGTTCACCCCTCATGCTTAAGATAATAATAAACTTCAAGTCCTCATAATTCCTTCTGTAAGATTGTTCTAATTTTATGCTTGCATGAGATTACGGTCTGGTTCCACTAAAGAAATTGAACATACCTATCATCGGAAAAAATACGATAAGCAATTGCGTAAGTTCTTACCTAAAAATTGTTCTTCTTACGCTAATTACCTTCATCACAATCCTTCGCCGCCATCAACTTCGTCATTATGGTCGACGATCCTCCACCAAACAAAGAAGCCCCTCTCGGATTTCTATCTTTGCATTATAGGAAGGACCTTCTTCCCGTGATCAAACTTGAGGACATTGTCGGTGATTTTCAGATCCCACCAAACGCGTTTTCAGTTTGTTACCAATATATCATGGTTTGGAGCACGAAAAACCGTCATAATCATCTTCGTAGGCTTCAACAAGTGGCAACAACATTTCACCATCCAGTGAAAGTCTCTAAGGAACAACTCTTTGCCGATTTGTTTCCATTCACTTTAGCGGAAAAAGCGTCAATCGGCTAGCGGGACAACAATCACAATCCATAGACACATGGAATAAACTAGTTCAAGCTTTCATGCTTCGGTTTTACACTCGTAAGAAAACAACCTGAAATGCTTCAAAAATTCAATTCTTTTCGTCAAAATCCTCATGAATCCTTTTACTGAAGCATGGAGTCGTTTTCTCGATCTTCGTTAGAATGTCCTCACCACCAACTAGAAAAAGCTTGTCCTTGTTCGTTCATTCTTTAATGGTCCGTCGGATCATCAAAAGAAACTCTTGATATAATGAGCGGAGGTTGCTTCATGGACAAAGGAGCAACTGAAGCTTATACTTTTCTTGAAAAACAAGCGAAAAAAGGTACACACTGGGGTAACACTGAGTCGTCTAGATCATCAAAGGATACTGTTACAAAAGCCACATCTATTTTTGAGGTGAAACCCGATCCTGAAATAAAAATTTTGATAGAATCCCTAACTAAAAAAGTGGATGCCCTTGCAGTTCAAGTAAACGATCAACTACCAAAACCAGTCATGAACGTTGACACCGCTCCTTGTGTCCTTTGTCTTAGTCCTGATCATCCTGATGCATATTGTCCCTTGTTATATGCTTCCCCTACTCAACAAGCAGAGGAGGCATGTGCATTCAACATTCCCAATGCACCGTGGAGACAACATCAAATTTCGCTTTGGCCAAAATAACTAACAAATGGGGGCTCCTCCGGGTTTTCGCTAATCCACTGCTCGACCTCCCCAATAATTTTATTCCATACCGCCAAGGAAACAATCAACAATACCAACAAGGTCAATTTCAAAATAATTCCAATGCTAATTATCAGACCAACCGCAGCCTTGTTCCAGCTAATCCAAATCCCAACTATAATCAACAACTTCTAAGCAATAATCGAGAACTATTACCGGTTGCACAACCTACGCCAACCATTACGGATAGGACAAATGAGACCTTCTTGGCTTACATGAACCAACAATCTCAAATTTTAACGTCTATACAACAATCACTTCAGCAATTGGCGCAAGAAAAGAGTCAGAAAGGCGTGTTTCCTGCACAAGCAGTTCCAAACCCTAAACCAGCAAACACAGCCTTTGAACTCACCAATGCCCCTGGTACAAGCACAACCAACCAAGGTGAGGTGCATGCAATCACTACTTTACGATCTGTAAAAACTGTAGACAATCAGATACGTATGCCAGATGATCAACCAAAGGAAAAAGAGAGTTCCACGGAATCTATTTCTAATAATGAACCTACGGAAGATTCCCCGATACAACAAAGTCAACACCTCGAATGTAGGAAACAAGCAAGTAGACCCCTTTGCCAAATTCGCCCTAAGGCACCGTTTCTGCTTGACGCTTTGGCAAAGAATAAAACGATGAGAATTTTCTTTGAAATTGAGAGACTTTTCAAAATTTAACAATCAACTTACCTTTTTCGATGCCTTAAAATTATTACCAAAACATGCAAAATTTCTAAAAGATATGTGCACCACAAAAAGGAGAACTAATGTTCCTCAACAAGCGTTCCTCACTGAACAGTTTCCCTCCATCACCAAACACAATGGTATTGTAAAATACAAGGACCCTGGTAGACCAACGGTTCCATGCACCTTAGGTGACAAATACCGCTACCATCGCTTATTAGACCTAGGAGCTAGCGTGAACTTACTTCCATATTATTTATTTAAACAATTAGGTCTTCATGAGCTCAAACCTACCACCATGACTCTACAGTTAGCAGATCGTTCCATAAAGTATCCAAAAGGAATTGTGGAAAACGTCCTTGTAAAAGTCCAAGATTTCTTCTATCCCTGTAGACTTTGTTATTTTGGATCTGAAGTTGCTTGTGATTCCATTCCTATCATCTTAGGACGTCCGTTCCTTGCCAATCGCTAATGCTCTTATTAACCGCCGAGATGGTTCCATGACCATGTCCTTCGGAAATCTTTCGGTCGAGGTGAATGTGTTCAAGTTGATGAAACAAATTCAGAGCCCGACATTGATGGTGAGGTCAATGGGGTTGATGACATTCCATAAGAGTTTCTCAAACTCTTTTCCGAAGATGAAGTGTACCAATTTCTTTCCTTTAGCGACTCTGAGTTTGAGGACGATGATTATACAAACGAAGTAAATGAGTTATTAGAGTCAGTACCATTAATTGACCCTACAACAATGATGTCTAGTAACTTGGATGATCATCACTCTGTTTTACTACATGGATGATGACCTTCCTCAAGAATCTTTAATACCCACTCACCACCCCTGAATTAAAACCACTTCCTTCGAATTAAAATACGCATGACTTGATGCCGATGGTCGCCACCCGTTATTATTTCTTCACAATTAACCGGACGATCGAAGCTCGTTTAATTAATGTCATTCAACAACATCGTTCGCTATTGGATGGTCCCTCGATGACATTAAAGGCATTGAACCTAATGTGTGCACCCATCGCGATACACGGAAGAAAATGCTAAGGCGCCGCGTGAACCCACAATACGTCGTCTAAACCCTACCATGAAAGATGTGGTACGAGAGGAAGTGTTAAAATTACTAGATGCGGGTATTATTTACCCTATCTCGATAGTGTTTGGGTGAGTCCTGTACACGTAGTTCCAAAGAAATCGGCATTACAGTTTGTGCGAAATGATAAAGATGAATGCATTTCGCCAGTATCCGGTAAAATGGCGAATATGCATTGACTATCGCGAAACTTAATGCCGCCACTCGTAAGGATCACTTTCCACTTCCATTCATCGATCGGATGCTTTCGAACGTTTTAGCCGGTCATGCCTATTACTGTTTTCTAGATGGTTATTCAGGTTATTTTTAGATAGTCATCGACCCTGTTGATCAAGACAAGACAACGTTCACCTGCCCATTTGGTACATTTGCATATAGACGAATGCCTTTTGGCCTTTGCAATGCACCCGGTACTTTTCAACGTGCATGCTTCATATTTTCAGTGATATGGTTGAACGGTTTATGGAAGTCTTCATGGATGACTTCTCAATTTATGGAGATTCTTTCGATAGCTGTCTATCAAATCTTGAAAAGGTCTTTACACGTTGTGAAGAGAAAAACCTTGTTCTTAATTGGGAAAAATGTCATTTCATGGTTACTAAAGGTATAGTTTTAGGACATCTCGTTTCAAAGGACGGAATCGAAGTCGACAAAGCTAAAATAGAAAAAATTGCTTCACTTCCTATACCAAAAACAGTTCGAGACATTCGCGCTTTCTTAGGACACGCAGGTTTCTATAAGAGATTTATTCAAGATTTCTCAAAGGTTGCTAGACCTTTAACCAACCTCTTGCTTAAAGATGTCGTTTTTGATTTCAGTTTCAGTTGCAAACAAGCATTTGAGATATTAAAAACCGCATTAACTACCGCTCCCATAATTCAACCACCTGATTGGTCTAAACCTTTTGAATTAATGTGTGACCCGAGCGACTATGCTATTGGAGCTGTACTAGGGCAACGCCGAGACGATAAGCCAGTTGTCATTTACTATGCGAGTAAAACCCTTAATGAAGCTCAACGTAACTATACCACCACTGAAAAAGAGTTTCTCGCCGTTGTATATGCGTTAGATAAGTTTCGTCCTTATCTAGTGGGTTCTCCAACTATTGTCTACATCGACCATGCGCACGCCGTTATCTATTAGCCAAAAAAAGATGCAAAACAAAGGTTGATCAGATGGATTCTCCTTTTGCAAGAGTTTACTCTCGAAATTAGAGATAAAAAAGGTAGCGAAAATGTAGTTGCAGACCATTTATCAAGACTTGTCAATGATGTTGATACTGATACTGAGCCTATCTGTGATTCCTTTCCGGATGAACACTTGTACTCTATTTTTTCGTCCCCTTGGTACGCCGATATAGTTAATTACTTAGTTACCGAGGAAGTCCCTTTATCTTGGTCTCGTAATGACCGGAAAAAGTTCTTATCCACTGTGAAATTTTATTTCTGGGATGATCCCTACCTCTTTAAGTATTGTTCAGATCAGCTAATTCGCCGTTGCATTCCCGGTGGAACACATCGACGATGTGTTATCCTTCCGCCATGAACAATCTTGTGGTGGTCATTTTAGTGGTAAGAAAACTGCGCCAAGGTTCTACAATGTGGTTTTATTGGCCAACACTTGTTTAGAGATGCACATGAGCATTGCAAAGCATGCAATCGCTACCGCCAGATTAGGTCGCATTACTCAACGCAATATGATGCCCTTAAATCCCATTCTAATTGTGGAAATCTTTGATGTCCGGGGCATCGACTTCATGGGTCCATTTCCAAATTCTCATGGCTTCCTATACATACTTGTAGCAGTTGACTATGTGTCAAAATGGATTGAGGCATTGGCATGTCGCGGTTAACGATCATAAACGGTCGCTTTTGTTTGTAAAAGAAAATATTTTTCTCGATTTGGTGTTCCAAAAGCTATAATTAGTGACGGGAAAACATTTCGTAATAAAAATTTTGAATCATTAGTTAAGAAATATGGAGTCACGCGACAAAGTGGCAACTCCGTATCATCCTCAAAACCGATTGGTCAAGTAGAGGTCTCTAATCGAGAAATAAAATCTATTTTGGAAAAACCGTCAATCCATCTCGGAAAGATCGGTCTCTACGATTATCGATGCCTTGTGGGCATACGTAAGCGACTTTTAAGACCCTATAAGGATGTCTCCAGATCGCCTCGCTTTTGGAAAACCTTGTCATCCGCCGGTTGAACTTGAGCACCGCGGCTCTATGGGCCATCAAAAGCCTCAATTATAACACTAACGTGGCGGTGAAAAGAGAAAATTACGGTTAAATGAGCTTGAGGAAATTCGGAGTGATGCCTATGATCTCGAAATCCTATAAAGCCAACATGAAAAAGTGCATGACAAGCACATATTGCGAAAAAGAGTTCAAAGTTGGTCAAAAGTTTTGATGTACAACTCAAGATTACACATTTTTCCGTGAAAATTAAAAACTCGATGGTCCGGTCCTTTTCATTGTCTCTGGCCACCCCTTATGGGGCTATCTGTGAAAAATGTAAATGATGGTAGCGAATTCCAAGTAAATGGCCCGCTTTAAACATTATCATGAGTCAAGGCTCTCCGGATGTCGAAGAGACTCTTCTAAATGATCCAAATCTACCGCGGACTAATAGATTATTTGGTGTACTTCTTTCCATGGATTTAAACAGAAAAGTATGCCATTAGGGTAGCCGGCCCCTCTTCTATTTTCTTTTCTAAAATCCCTAGAGTGTGTGGTTGCAAAGCACGGAACCTTAGTCCACAAAAACTCTACTTGAACCGAGTATAAATGTCTTCCGATAATCGAAAGCAAACGCGTGCTCCGTGAAAACAATGGGTACCAAAAATTTCAACTCCTTTTTCTCCTCCTTTTCTATTCTCTTTCCTCGCGAACTCCAACTCATCATTTGGTCCAAATCTCACCCATCTCGAATTGGTAATGGTCGTAGTACTTTTGCTCGAAGCGCCGCGCTTAAAAAAGGATGGGGTGGTGTATGAACCGCCAAGCTCCTTTCTCGTCCGTGTCTTGATCTTTTATCCGAGATGAGCGGTATAAGGTATATTATTGTCCGACACCAGCTCAACATGATAAACTTCGCCGTCCGTCCCCGTTGCTCCCACAGGTTGGGATTAGATCTTGAGGATCCGACGTTAAAAGACTCACATTCGCCTTGAGGATCCGACGTTAAAAGACTCACATTCGCCTTGAGGATCGACGTTAAAAGACTCACATTCGCCTTGAGGATCCGGACGAAAAAGACTCAACATGTATATACTCGCTTTTGTTTTATTAGCACCCCCAAAGATGGTGCCCAAAGAGAGTCGCGGATATGCACCATCGGAAATTTCCTAGTTCAGACGGGCAATGGATTCCACCGTGCCAACCCCGATCGGGTTTTCTATGTGACCGTTTCGGGCGGTTTGAGGCTATACCATATGTACTAAGGGTAATATTATTATTAGACCATTGCACATTGGTCGTGGATGGTACCGCCCCGAACCTAGGCCCCCAAAACATAAAGGATAAAGCCACCTGGATCGGATCGGGTTTAAGAGTCGCGACATGAAAGTTGCCTCGAAAGTTAAGTTGTTGTGATATGTTGTTTTATTTGGATTTCGGTGTTGTTGACACGCTCTTCTTCGACTTGTACATTTGTATATAAAAGTATAAATAAATAAAAACCAAAGATTGAAAAAAAAAAAAAAAAAAAAAAAATGATGTTTGAATGTGATTTTTCATATTCTAGTGGATGGCATTTTTAATACTGATCGTTTCGATATCTCATCCGTTATATTCGGAGTTGAAACGAATCCAATTTCCACGTTTGAAATTTCGGAACATTTCGGGACATAAGAGGAATTTCTGTAATTCATTTGTACTTGGGCCAAAATTTTGACCCGATCCAAAAACCAAATATCCGGTTACAAAGCCCACGCGCGGGGCACCCACGCGTCCACCCCCCTTACTTCTTCTTCCACCAAAACCGGATCTTGGTTCCCCTACATACCACTCGCGCGCGCGACCTGTTCCAAGTAATTTCGACCCGCACACGCGGGCCAAACTCCACCAACCTCAACCCCCTTCCTCCAGAGACCACCTCCTCCACCTCCTCTTGCTATTTGCACCATAAAAGTTAATTTATACCCGCTTATGGCAAAGACGAAGATTTAATTACAAATCGAGAGAAATTTCGAAATCTCTATAATTCCCGGATGTTTCACCCATTTTTGATGAGGAAATTGAAAGTAGAGAGTGGGAATATCTATTGCATCGAATCCCAGCCAATATTCAAGATTTGGTGTTGAAATTTTATAACAATGGAGGTTTCCGGGTGATTTAATTTTGATTACGGCGGATGGGATGGAATGTGAACTCACGCCGGAGTTGATTTCGAATACCGTAGATTCCGATTAACTCGATAGCCGACCCCGTTATTGTCGAGTATCCGACCACGCAGGGATTTGATGTTTGACACGCTTCGAGGGAGAGTACAACACCGCTCGAATCAAGGCGTGTATCAAAGATTCGCCAAACGTAAACCAATTAGCCGCCACTCAATGGTCGGGCACACAACGCCATTGGAACTTCAAAGACGCCCGATGTGAACAAGACTTTCTTGCACTGGCCGTGGATCCTACAGAGAGGAAGCACACTTTCGTCAGATGGTCCATTTCGGGCCATATTCTTACGACGACTGGCGTCAAAACAGTCACTCCTCTTTTGTCAGACTTGTTACTCAAATTTTATGCTTAACTTAGGGTACCGGTCATCGCTTCGCCTTTCATTGAAACAAGGGCTTTTCGAGAATTTTGGAATTTTTGAGACTTGTGTTTTGGACCATTGGGACCCAAGAGCTAGAGATGACATTGAGCATGATAACGCACCTCCTCCTCCTCCTTCACCACGACTGCTTTTAATGAAGATACCATCGCCCGAATCAATACTCCTATGGATGCCTTGAGGAACATGAATTCTAGTATCGCGCAGGATGTTTCTTCGCCAGAAGAGATGATTACTTCCCTTAATGAATTCCAAAGAAGAAATGAGAAATCGCCAAGGCCAATTTCAGAGAATGATGATGGCAAATCAAAGAAATTCCAAGATCGGTTGTTTCTGATCTATAGGCCACATTCCCGAAATATCGGCCAAATGAAGTTAAGTTCGTGGGTCAAGACGTAGAAACCCGGGTTCATCTTCTGCTAACCCGGAGGATTCACAGTAGCTGTTTATTTTCTTTGGTTTGGAAATGACTATGTCATTTATTTCCCTAATGCATGTCATTTTTATTTATTAGTGCTAAATTATTATATATCGGTTGATTTCTCATAATTTTGTATCTCCAGACGGTTTAAATGAGAAATTATTTATGTTAAGCGAATATAGTACTTTCAAAAATATGAGTTTGCTCCTTGATTCATTGGGCCTACTCTCAAAGCCCAACGGTCAGAACTCAACGGACTGATCCAAACGGTCAGATGCCCAACGGTCAGATATCAAGTTATATATACAACTCTCCTTTCCTCTTTCACTCATTCCCTTCTCTCAATCTTCACAACTTCTTCTTCACAAATTTTCAATTTCTTGACGATAATGAATAAACTAGAGCGATGGGAAAAGGATCAACGCGACTGGGCTATCACAATAATCGTGATAACAGTGTTTATCATTATTCTCTTGTCACTCATGCATAACATGATCCAGAACATCTAGATCTATGTAACTATCTTTCTTTCCGTCTGTCGTTTTGTATATTAGTATGGTGTGTTAAATAATTCTCACACATTTGTACGGGTTACGTATTAATGGAGAAGTTCCGTATTACATATTTGTGTATATTAGTTGTCTTTTCCTCTCTATTAAAATAATATATATATATATATATATATATATATATATATATATATATATATATATATAAAATAAAAAAAAAAAAAATGAAAAATATATATATAAAATAAAAAATAAAAAAAAAAAAAAAAAAAAAAAATATATATATATATATATATATATATATATATATATATATATATATATATATATATATATATATATATAGTTATAAGGATAATATAATTAAAGTAAGGCCATCCAAAATTCATCAAACTAATTAATGGCTACACATGGTGTTCAGAGAAAATCGCGCACGCTACAAGATAGGCATAACACTTGTCACACATGCAACTTGAGTATTCTATCCTTATTCTATTACCGAAGTTATGATCATCGATTCTCTGAAATTACGCGGTCGGGCCTAACTACCCCGTGAAACTTTCCTCCTGTAATTTCTAAACATTAAACCATCTCATTAATTATATTTGGATTCGACATGACAAAGACTTCTTGTGGATCCCCTATGATGTCGCGTTTCATAATCACATGGGTCATTAAATACACTTGGACTCAGATTGGTTTAGCCTCATAGATTGCCTATAAATCTCTTCTTTTTAAGCCATTCTTATTCATACAATTTTCACTATCCTACCCTCAAGAATGGCTCAACCAAGAAAAAAATAACGGCAGAGAAAGACTACCAAATCTTTCAAGAGGGCGGTTTTCTCCTTATTTTGACATCGAATCACCGTCATGGGCCGGACGCCTCTTCTATATCATTCAGCAGCCTAGTTATTCTAGAATTGGTTTTGATGTTCTACCAATTTAGCGGATATGAAGATGGAAGATTCTACTTCAATGCCTATGGACAACGTTTGGAATTGAATAAGGACATGATCTCCACATACTTCAAATCCCAATAAATAACCAAGAGTCCTCTTTCAAGAGTCATCATTTGATTCCCGAAAAACTTTATCATGGAAGCTACCAGATCTCATGGCGACGCCGCGAAATACACATCCCATTGTTCTTCAACGCTTTTGAAACAGAATCAACGTGTTGTGCTCCATTTGGTTGGGACATAATGTGTTAGGTACATCACACCAATCAAGTCACAAAGCCTCAAATTTCACCTACTTTGGATTTTGCAAACTCGGAGAGATGACTTTTGTATCATCCAACACCTCTCGAACGTAATCACCAAGAAAACAAGAAGGTCAAGCTCTACCCACTTTGGTTACGCAGATTATGCTGCGTTGGGGTTATCCCGTAATTTCCGAGACACCCCTTCAAAGAGCATATATAAAGGTATTTCAAACAGACTACTCCGTTGGTTTTTGGACCCCTGCTACTCTGATAGATGAAAGTAACACCCCAAGCTCAAATTTGACCATTTATTTGATGAAAATGCCATGTCAATATTATTAATCCCATGGACGGCATTAAACTTCTTCATCGTGGTTTCGAGGGAACTACACGCTCGCCAGAATATCATCATCACCACTCTTCAGGATTTCCAAGATCGTCAAGCAACTCATGATGTTGAACAGGAAGAGATCTTGGACAATCATTCTCAATCCTTGCAAAATCACGCGCTCCTAATGGAAAATCAAACTGTACTCTCTGCCAGCCAAGGGGACATTCAGATGCAGCTCGGCCAACAAATAGTAGACCTAAACTGTTTGGTGCAAAATATGCATCTCCAAGATCCATATCAGAATCCATGATATTACTACGTCAATAAGTATATAATAATATATGTTATTACGTTTTTTCGTCGTATTATGTATTTTGTCTTATCTTTTTGTCTTCTTTTGTATGAAATGTTTAGTGGGATTGTCATCATTTCCGTTGTGACTAATATAATTTTAACATGTGCTACAGGAGGGTCTATTTTCTTACATACTCATTTTTCCATCCAACTGCCGGTTTCGATTTCTTCACTTCCTCCACCATGGCATCTTCATCAAACATTGCATCTACATCATCCATGGTACCTCCCAAACTCATTCCTGAGCAATCTTTTCAGTCGATGATGGATTCCAATGCCTATGGCCATCTCTTCCATGATTACATCACAAACATTGGGTGGTCTTCCCTAATTCTTCAACCTGACCGGACTTATTCTCCGAAGTTTAGCCGCATATTTTTATGCTAATATGGAAGACACACACCAGCATTCAACCATGCGCATGGTTTTTCTTTAGACGGGTTCACTATCCGAAGTTGGTGACACACCTCATATCTTTTCTCAACAACAACTTGCCCTAACTTTGGACCTTCCATATCACTTAACCCCGCTTTGCGATCTTGGCATTACATCTATCATAATTCTTACCGTTCTTTTTTGGCAAGCATTTCGCGACTCTTATGGTGATGGCCTTGAGATCAAACGAGAAGGAGATGGCCATGTGCCATGGCTAACATCACCATTCCATTAGCAAGCATGACCATGAACATGGGGATTGCCATGTTATTTGTACTCCTTAACATTATGGGAGATTGGCATTTTTCTCACGCCAATGAGGCCGCTATGCGTTGTATTGATTGCACTAGCTCAGGGTCATGCATTATTTAACATTTTAGGTTGTGTTGTCTCGGCCGAAACGAGCTCGCACTTTTCAGGATAAGTATATACTTTTACCAACCACCGCCACGGATCATGAGGACATATTTCCCACGCTTTGCAGCCACTTTTCATGATCTGGGTCAAAGGTCGACTCCATGTGCCCAAAGAAACGTAATCATACGCTCATTGAGGTTTCGTCAATGGAAGCGTCCCGCAAGATACCTGAAGCATGTTCGATGTTACCCAAAGGACGAAAAGATGAAGACCAATTTGAGGGAATCCGGAGACAAGGAATGGGCAGAAATTTGGCGGACTATTATCTATTGGTAGCGATGCTAAGGAAATGCATTTCTTAAAGAGGACGCCCCGACCTTCACGCCCTGGCTGGATGGTAAACTTGGGTTTGCCATTGTACATATATCTAGCTAAACCTTATGTTTGGTGTGCTATTGTTTTTCATGTTTTTCAGATGCTATGTTTCATTATTTCGTGGTGCTATGTTTAGTGTGCTATTGAACATTTTCTTGTTCTTTTTCGAATAATATATTATGATCTCCAACCCTCTGTTCAGCAATCTAGCCTTAATTTTGCTCACGGTTCTCAGGTACTTTCTCTATTTAATTATTGATCCTTCGAGGACTAAGCATCATTCTGTTTGGGGGTGTTTTAAACCTGTAGCAAAAATTAGGCATCTTGTAACCTATATATAGTTTCTATTTTCATATTAATAATTGTACTTAGTGACAAAGTCTTGTTTCCCTTTCAATGATGAAAATTGTCTAGAAATCTCACATTAGTATCCGAATCAGGATTTGTTTTTAAGAAACTTTAGATAATACGTATGCAATAGTTTATACATCTTTTCATGAATATTCATGTACTGAGTGTCATCGATTGTACATAGCAGTAAGTTTCTGGAACCAACGGTTAGTTACTTAAACTATAAATCCTGTGAGAATCTAACCAAAAGCCTTGACATGAGTGATTTATGTGTGATGACACAGAGGAGTAGTTTTTCCGATTAGAGAAAATCACGCATCTACTTACTTGATCACCATCCGAACCCTAGGCGAGAATTTAGGCCTTCTTTGGATCGACATAGCTAAAAATTCTTACCTGTTACAAATATTACCCGCTTAGTCACTCCACTGAACCTTTCATCAAACCTTTCACTTTCACCACAAAAATTCCTTACCCATCTATTAAACCAAATAAAAGAACCTACCTAAGTGATGAGTATGAGAAATAGGATGAAATGTGGAAAGAATAAAGAGAAAGACTTGTCCCAAATATAAGTTAGTTACTTGCTTCAGAAAAGGAAAATAGAATCATGTTCTTAAGCTTGAAAAAAAAAAAAAAAAAAAAAAAATCCTTAGTATCCAGAGGCTTAAGAACAAGGTTGGAAAAACTCAGTTAGAAGAAGAAAAGGAACAAGGATTTCTCTAGTGTAAATATATGAAGACCCTATTCTCTCATACTCGTAAATTTTGATTATCCATTTCCATTTTCTTGTACACTATCACCTAAGCCCCACAATACCTAATAAAGACCTCTAGCTCAATTAGGAGTAGGGTGGTGTGATAATAAGTAGTAGACGTGATTGATCGACATCGCTCCTCCTCGACCGCATTGAGATGTAAGGAAACGTGTGCCCACCGCGACACCGGAGTTAACAAAACCCGAAAGTGGAAAAAATTTTGAGTGAACATGTGTTTCAACACATACCGTGAGAACCCATTTAGGTATGCTCTCCAAGGATCCGTAAACAACCCCCGCTAGTATATTTCAATGAAAAGTTCACTGCATGAATAATCATATGTAGATGTTTTAATTATTGAATACATATTAACTTGAGTTTCAAAGAAATAAATCCTCGCTTCCTCGCTAAGGAGATGTATGGATATCCGAGATTAATTTAGGAAACAAGTTTCATCGAATCGAAGTCGTAGTATAAAATGAAGTTTGTGAGTATCTTTTCTCGAAAACTCTCACGAGGGCTATAACTCGTCCACTAGGGAATTCCTAGTGGTTTAAGGCCTTGTTGCATATGGTCAATGCAATCGCGACTGCTAAACGAGAATTAGTTTTGGGACTACACATTTTTGGCCACTTATCTAATTTAGTGTCTCTTCTTTGCTTGAGGACAAGCAAAGTGTCAGTTTGGGGGTAGTGTGATAAGCACCCAAAAGTGTATTATGAAACCCCATTGAGACATATAAATTTGGTTCATTATGTGTTTAATAATCATGAAATAAATATGTTTTCATACTTTTGCGTGTATTTGCAAGAAACATGGAAATATTGGTTAAACCCGCAATAAAGCACGAGGAATCCACGATATATGAATTCTCCCAAATCCACGTAGAAGCATCAAACTTCCAAAGCTCCTACCTCTCGAACCGGGACTCCGAATGCGACAAGAGAGCTGCTCGCATAATCGTATGGATGAATGAACACGATAGGCGGGAAGTTGTAAAACCAAAAAATACCGGATCGCCACTGGACTACACATGGACTCCACTATGTGGGGCTACAAGATGGATGAGTCATCAATCATGGAGCATGTCAAGACAAAGATAACAAATTATTGGTGCAAAGTTGACACCTTGCATGTAATAAATTAGATTAGGTGTTAATAGTGAGAAAAAGGCAAGGTGTCACTTTGTTTTAATGTGGTAGATAAAAATGAATCAATGTGGTTTGATAATTCACGTGGGAGGAAATGAGATTTCTCTCAAATGGAGAAGAAATTAGACAAGGGTGGGGGACACTCCATTTACTTCCTTGACTTATTTTCCACACATGGCATTATTTTAGTTCCTTAGTGAAAATGAGAAGTTAATTTTTGGTTTTTAGAAAAAAAGCTTGTAATAGTTTTTAATGGAGGAACTCTTGTTCTTCTAGAAAATAATAGAAGTGAGTTTGGTGGTGGATTTTCTTCTCTCTCTCTCTTTCTCTTTGGTGTTTTTATTAGTTCATAAGTCCTTGTCCCAAGGATCATGAGCTAACTTCCCTTTTGGGGAGTTAGTCTAACTCATGTGAGGGTAAATCAATTGTTGGTTTGGTAGGTTTAGGAAGAACAACTAACTCTACATCCTACCCCAAAATGGTAGTTGGTGTAGAGTTTAGTTAGAAATCAAGCAATGAGCTTAGAGATAAGTCATTGTTTGGTTTCACTTGCTAGCATGTATGAGCTCTTTAGTGAGCCATGCATGCTAGGGATCAAATCTATTTTTCCGTTAGGGACTTGTCTATGAGTTTAGGAAGAATCAAAACCTATTTCAAATCAACACTAATGGTAGTTCACATGAGGAGGATTAACTCTCCAACTTCTCTTTCAAATTTCTATTTCGGTATTAAGTGCATGTTTTCATTTTAATGTTTTGTTAATGTTTGTGTAGGAAGGAAAAAAATCTAGCATTAATAATTACTCCTTACTCTTTAGTTCCCTTATTGTAAATTCCAATTTGTAGTTGTTCTAAGCTTTAGTTTAGTTCGAATCTTTATTCCAACTCTACGAAACGAAGATCGTGAGTAAGGAACCTTGATTGCTTTTGCACCAATTTAGAGAGTTCAAAACTCTAAGTAGTGATAAACAAGCGAAGATCATTCATAGCTACCGAACTATGAACAATCAATGTTCATAGTCCAATTGTTCATAGTCACAAAGCCCACAATCTACTCACCGAAAATAACAACTGAAAAGTAAAACCCAAATAGGCGCCCGCCCTCTTATAGTGCCTGGGATATAGGCTCACGCCCCTAAACCCAAATAGGCACCCGCCCTCTTATAGTGTCTGGGATATAGGCGCACACCTCTAAACCCAAATAGGTGCCCGCCGTCTTATAGTGTCTGGGCTATAGGCGCCCGCCCTCTTATAGTGCCTGGGATATAGTGTCTTGGGATATAGGCGCATGCTGACAGTATTGCACCAACTCATTTTTTGAATGATATGAACAAAGAATGTTCATAGCTCATGACTATGAACAATCATTGTTCATAGTCCAATTGTGATATGAACAAAGAATGTTCATTGCTTATGACTATGAACATATATTGTTCATTGCTCATGACTATGAACATTGATTGTTCATAGTACAATATGGACTATGAACAATCACTGTTCATAGTCCAATTGTGATATAAACAAAGAATGTTCATAGTACAGTATGGACTATGAACACTCATTGTTCACTCATTGTTCTGAACAATGAGTGTTCATAGCTACCAAAAGTATAAACTATGAACACTCATTGTTCATAGCTCATTGTTCATGGTCCAATTGTTCATAGCTCATACAATTGGGACAACAATTTTACTAATATACTGAAAGGAAATAACTTAACGAGATAAAGAACTCTTACAATTGGGACATCTTCTGGTTTCTTCTCTGAAAAAAGAGTATGGACAAACATGTTCAATGAACGATTATTCTGCACCAATTTAATTTGCAGATATTTTAACTTTTGAACTCACTACATAACATGGAAAAACTCGAAGCATAAACCGAAAAATAATTATAGTCTACAAACCATATCAGTATCATGGGCAAGATCACCATTTGAATTCAGTTCCACACCAAATGATTTGGATGCGTTCCTTGACAAGGAATTCGTAAAAGGTTCTTAATTTTTCCTTGTGAAATATTTTCCAGAATTGCTAGGTTTTAGACTCCCACCAAATCTTGACATACCACATCCGTCATCCAAATTCAGCTACCTAAGCAACAATGTACATCCTCAAAACCGAAATTTCTCAAAATTGTGTCTACACTGTTCGGATCGGATATTTCAAAATTGGGAAGTCCCATTTCTTCCACAGCTACAAGGAAATTCCTCACATTCTCAAAATCTTCGATATGTAGACAAAGCCGCTCCATCGGGAACAACAATCGAATCACTCGGACTTTCTACAACCTAGGATCACCGCCTCATAGCATTTTTTCTAGTATCAATTATCCAACATAAAAAAATAAAAACAGAAATCATTGGTGTAAGCTCCCCAAAAATTGGATAGTTTTATAATTCTTACAATTAAAAAAAAAACACCCAAAAAAACAAGACAGTGAGAACATAACCAGCGGTCCTTCCACACTCAACAAGCATGTCATTCCACACTCTTGTTTTTAATTTTTCGGACAATTTTGGAGTCGTGCTTAGCAATCTTATTACAAGATTTACACATTCTTCCCCGGATTCTCTAAGGCTTCCTCCCTGGGGCCTTTCATTCTCTCTGTTTTCTTCTTCCTCCCCTTTGTTTGAGAAATGTTGGGATTCAAAACCAAGAGCTGAAAAGAAAATTTAAGAGTTAAAATCAAATAGGATTTTTATCATTGCAAAGATAAAAAAAACAAACTAAATAAATTACATGTGAGGTATCAACTATAGGCTCTTCAACTGGAGGTGCTTCATTATTCATTGCATCCGTTTTGTTAATGGTTTCCTTGAGCTCCAAAACTCCAATAGACATTTCACTCATCTTCTGAATAAAATATGCATATGTCTCAACACTAGTTGATGCATCATAAGCCAATTGAGTAGCAACCTTGATACAATGGGAAACTCTTAATGGCTCATGGTCTTCATGACCGGCCACTAGTCCACTATCAAACACTGCTCTGTATGTGTTTGCCTTTTGCGTCCACCGTTTCAAAATAAAATGATATGGAATCTCTTCGATGTCATAACGCTAAAAAAACTTTAAAATGTGAGCACAAAGTAATCCTTCGAACTCAAAATTCTTACATTCACAGTCACCCTCCAAAGTTCCTCTATTAAAAGTCAATTTTCAAATTGAAGTTTTCTTAATGTCCCTAGTCTTCACCGTGATAAATTCTGTTCCATGTATGTCTATCTCTTCTCCAACAATTCTATACTTCATCTTAGCCTTTTCTAAATGTTTCTTGAATTTATTGAAAGCACTAATGGTATAAACTTTACTTGCATGCTTGAGGAGGAAAGCATCCTTAGCCACAATGCAAGAAGTATGTTCGCACGATGTAATCAGATTCCCTTTCATTCCCGGGCTATCGATTCCAAAGACCTCTCATTACCATGGACAAATTCCATAAGTGTAGTCAGTTTAACTAACGAATTGATCATAATGAGAATTCATTGATTCACTTCACCCAATCATGATGCATACCAGCAAAAAATGTCATTGTGATGTAGGAACCCAAGACGTCTTGTTTTTATATATTTCTAACAACCAAATATTTTCAGTCAAGTTATACTTCAACAGTAGTGCAGACCACCTGCTTTCAAAATCAGCAAAACTCACATATATTGTCTCTTTGATGGAGTGACGAAACCGTGGCTATGGTGATTTTCAGCCAAACTCACATCATATATATCTTCAAGTTTTCTTTTTGTAACTCGCATTCTAGCTTGGCAACCACACCTAATAGTCGAAGTACTTCTCGAAGCTACACCTTCAATTTCTTATTTCTTGTTATGGACCTCCTCGCGTGAGCAAACCAATAAACAACTAGAAGGCAATTCCACACCCGTTTGTTTTTTATCCGTAGTCCGAACACGAATCTCAAATCCCTCCTGTTTACCAAACTCTCTGTAGTAATTCTTTGCTTCATCAACACTATTAAATTTCATACCTAAGTATGGAGCAACTAATTTATTAACGTCATTACTTTGAGAATCAAGACAACAAGAAGAAGTGCAATGAAGCTCTAACATTTTCTTCCATTTCTAGCCAAAAACAGAGAAAAATCAAACGGTAAAAAATAGATATTAATGACTCCTATATATTAAATTGACAATTTTAACGTCTATTCTAATTAGCAAAAAATGATTATGGTATAAAAGAGGGCAATAGAGCAATTCTTCGAGAACAAACAACTAAGAATTCTAATTCGAAAAGAAAGCACTTAAGTTCAAAAGGACAATATCAAAGCAAAGAATATTAACTTCTTACAAATCGAAAAACCCAAAAGAACAATAAAATAAGATTAACTTACCTTGGTTTACAGAGATGGCTAATTCCAAAAAAATAGTATAGTGATTTTTTGTGAAGAAGAAAGAGAATGGGCTCCAATTGAATAGTTGGGTGATCTTTTGTGAAGAAGAAACCGGCATGGGTTTCTCTGTAGAGAGTGAGTGAGGAAGAGAGACGAAGAAGAAGTCTCAGGGTGTTTTGTTGCGTTTTTTGTTTTTTTTATGAATAGAAAATTAAAATAACCATTATACCCACCCTGAATTCTTTGTTTGATAAGGAATAGTTCTTGGACATTGGATGGGTTGTGATCGAACAGACGTGACGAGCTATCAAGATAAGCTGTCAATTGGAGCTGGCTACGTCGACATACAGAAATGATATATATACATATACAGTCTGGCTCCTAAAAGGACTTTAAATAAGGACCTTAAATAAGTACCAAATCTAAAACACCGACAACTTCACCTACAAAATGATTTAAACCCTAATCTTTTGTGCATATGATCTGCTAACTATAAAGAACATCTCTACAAAAATTCAACTCGTTTGACAGTTTTTAACACTGGCAAAAGATGAATGCAAAAACTAGACATTTCTGGACCTTTATATATATATATTCAAAAGTGGAAAACAATTTTATCTAAGTTAGAGGATATCAAACGAGTTGAATTTTTGTAAAGATGTGTTTTATGGTTAGTAGATCATATGCACAAAAGATTAGGGTTCATTTTGTAGGTGAAGTTGTGGGTGTTTTAGATTTGGTACTTATTTAAGGTCCTTATTTAAGGTCATTTTAGGAGCCGGGCTGTATATATATATATATATCATTCCAAATAATATATTAGTACTAATGTCATTACAAATGACGTAATATATGTATATGTCATTCCAAATGATATATAAATTAGACTTGTTGCTGGAGAAAAGCCTACATATATTACTTTAAGAAGTAAATCACTAATATGACATTGAGAATGACATACAAACCATTGCTACTTTTTTGGCCAGATTAATTTTTAATTAAATAATTAAAAAACTAACTTGGGGACCCATTTTTAACAAAAAATAATTTTAAAATAAAATTGGGTCCCACTATTTACTTGATTTGGTTGCTACTACTTAGAGTTGGAGACGATTTGTGAGTGACTATTCACATTGGTGGAGGCAAACTATGGGGATTTGCCTCCACCACCTAGAGATGCTCTTATGTGATTACAAATGACGTAATATAGGTCTATGTCATTCCAAATGATATATGAGTACTTATGTCATTACAACTGCGTAGTATAGATCCATATCATTCCAAATAACATATGGGTTTTTATGTCATTACAAATGGAGTAATATATAATATATATATATATATATATATATATCATTCCAAATTATATATTAGTACTAATGTCATTACAAATGGTGTAATATATGTATATATCATTCCAAATGATATATAAATTAGACTTGGTGCTGGAGAAAAGCCTATATATGTTACTTTAAAAAGTAAAACACCAATATGGCATTGAGAATGACATACAAACCATCGCCACTTTTTTGGATAAATTAATTTTTAATTAAATAATTAAAAAACTAACTTGGGGCTCACTTTTAACAAAAAATAATTTTAAAATAAAATTGGGTCCACTATTTACTTAATTTGGTTGCTACCACCTAGAATTGGGGACGATTTGTGAATGACTATTCACATTAGTGGAGGCAAACTATAAGGATTTGCCTCTACCACTTAGAGATGCTCTTATGTCATTCCAAATTACATAATATAGGTCTATGTCATTTCAAAAAACATATGGGTACTTATGTCATTACAACTCTAGTGAAGTATATATCCATATTATTCCAAATAATATATGGGTTCTTATGTCATAGAGATGCTCTTATGTTATTACAAATGACGTAATATAGGTCTATGTCATTCCAAATGATATATGAGTACTTATGTCATTACAACTGTGTAATATAGGTCCATATAATTCCAAATAACATATGGGTTCTTATGTCATTACAAATGGAGTATTATATATATATATATCATTAGGAATGACATATATATATATATGTCATTCCAAATGATATATTAGTACTAATGTCATTACAAATGGTGTATTATATATATATGTAATTCCAAATGATATATAAATTAGACTTGGTTTGGAGAAAAGTCTATATGTTATTTGGAATGACATACAAACCATCGCCACTTTTTTTGGCAAAAATTAATTTTTAATTAAATAATTAAAAAAACTAACTTGGGGCCCACTTTTTTAACAAAAAAATAATTTTAAAATAAAATTGGATCCCACTATTTACTTGATTTGGTTGCTACCACCTTAGAGTTGGGGACGATTTGTGAGTGATTATTCACATTGGGGGAGGCAAACTATGTGGATTTGCCTCCACCACCTAGAGATGCTCTTATGTTATTACAAATGACGTAATATAGGTTTATGTCATTCCAAATGATATATGAGTACTTATGTCATTACAACTGCGTAGTATAGGTCCATATCATTCCAAATAATATATGGGTTCTTATGTCATTCCAAATATATATATATATATATATATATATATATATATATATATATATATATATATCACAAATGGTGTAATATATGTATATGTCATTCCAAATGATATATAAATTAGACTTGGTGCTGGAAAAAAGCCTATGTATGTTACTTTAGAAACTTTAAGAAGTAGAGCGCCAATATGACATTTAGAATGACATACGACATTATGGATATTTTCATTACAAACAATTTAGAGTCATATGAGACCAAACTTGATGTGGCATTGAAACAAGTCGTACTATGTCATTCCAATTGTCATAAGAAAGATATGTCTTTCCAACCGTTATAATAAATGCCTAATATGTTACTGTTTTTATCATACTTAACAATATGACAGTAAATATATCACATATCATTGATGTCAAAAAAAGAAACAAAAATTGTCATAATATACGCATATATACAATTATCTGCCACAAACCATTTTAAAGACTGGTACATCAATCATTTGCTCCTGCACAATCAATCATTTGCTCTCGCACAATGCAACCTTATACCCTTAGATTTGAGTAGACAAACTATTAGGGGGTTGAAAACCATTTGAAGATGAACAAAATGTTCCAATTCCAAGTGGAACAATTAAACATATTCTGCCCTAGTCAAGAAGAAGTGGGGAAAGTGTCGAAAGAACCTTGGTACTAAAAAGAAATCTCTTCTTTTTCTTTTCTCGTTGTAGTTTAAGAAGATAAAGATGCATCATATTGATTGTTCCGTTAAGAAGGATGCACATCAAATAGCGTACTTTTTTCTATGATTCTTCAAGGCACGAACACCAAGTGCAAGTCTAGATATTAAATTCCTTCACTGGCATGAGAAAGAACATTAAAAAAAAGTTAGTGAAGAAAGCTATACCAAACTGGAAAACAAAAAACAAAAGGTTGCAAATTTGACATAATATGACCTCGATAGGATCTTTTGTATGTTCAACAATAAAAGAAGCTTATTTTCCCATAGAATCTATATAAAAATAGTATTCAACAACTGATAATAGGATAAGAAGAAATGCAAACCTTGTATTGAATTGAATCAATCCTTCACAATTTCCTACAAACCATAAGAGGATATAAATAAAAAATTAGTGGCCTAACTTTTGAAAAATAAATTTAGAAATCACTAGTGTATTCAAGAAGCAAAACTAGTGTAATAAGTGTACGTGGACAATTAGATTCACTCGCAATATATGAAGACTTGCAAGCTAAGGAATCTCACATCAAAGCAAAAGTTAGAAAAGCCGTCATGGAAGCACATTCTCAATCCGGAGGGTCTATGTATAACACAACATAGAAACTCTACAGAACAAACTCAGAAGAGCTCCAAGAGAAAAAAGTCGGTGGAAGTAAGAAAAAAATAAGCTCCTCTTATGATTGTTGAAGGACGAGACGATCTCACAACTCCACAAGACATGATTCAAAACACAAGCTGATGAACAACGAGGACGAAGAACCTGAGGCATCACATTGTAATAGATGGGTCGATTTAGCGGTACTCAAGACAGAAGTTGCAAGGTAGAAACAAGCCAGATTTAAGCATAGTTCCTAGTAATCCATCATTCTCTCCCCACAAATCAAATTGTATTCCTACATATAGACCTATATTCAGCAACAAAGTAATACGACAACCAGCTATTGAATATGAGAGATACCACCAATTACTTAGTTTCCACAAGTTCACAATACTGCTCTATACATGAAAACTTCATGAATTCCATTATAGGGTCGATGTCTAGAATATCGGTCCGCTAAAAAAGCAATTTCACGATACTACTACGGCTATTAAACAATTTGTTGCAAAAAAAGAAAAAAAAAATATCATCTTAAAAAAGACAAACACAAAGAACAAAGAACCAATATCTTTAACAAATCATGTGTAAGAGCAGAAAAACTCGGTAGCCGTGGAAATATAAGGTAACAGATTAAGTCAAAATACCTTATATGTGATACCGCAGGTAAATTGTCTTTCAGCACAGCTTCTCAGCACATAGTTCACAAACCATATGCCCGAGGGGCAGAGGTGCCACTAATGCTACTTCCAGAGTCTTTCTGAATTCTTGGCTGTTAAAAAAAAAAAGTACAAAAAGATGAGTTCAAATTCATGGTTTTGATTGTTTAACAAGAACTGACACCATACACTCTTTTAAGATTAATTTTCGAATTAGACATAAGGAAAAGAAATATACCGCAGACCAGAAGATTCTCCACACTCCCATTTTGCATTGGTTCGTTATGGGGTTTTACAAAACCCTCCATAAAACTTCTTCTAAAAAAACAAAGTGAAAAACAAACAGGGAATCTCAAATTTTGGCAATTTTGGGACGCTACGTTTGGGATATATGAATATATCGATATACCTTGTCTCTTAGCCCATATGGCTAATCCTTTGGCATGCTATAATACATAGAGTAGAGCACATTACACAGACTATTTGGAAGAGACATCCACCAGCATAAGTGTAATTGTCCAGACACATCACCATTCTCTTGCCCATCTGTTCACAAAACAACTAGTGATAAGTGTCTCTTTAACTCTATAGTACGTCTTTTTATCTTAATAAAATCTGAAGTTTATATAGACGATCTTTTACCATCCAAGTGATACTAGAAGCTAACATAGATCAAAGTTGTAGATATATAGAAGATCCTCAGAGTGCTCCTTCTTCCCTATCTATCAATACCCGTCAAGGCAGAACAAGCAAATTGGACCTTTTTTGAGACCTGCAGAAGGTGAAACAGAAACTTCAGAGACCACATGGGGAGATGTTGAACATTTATTTGTAGGATATGATGACCAGCAGAAAGCTGCTATCCAAAGAGAGAGGGCTAGGAGGATAGAAGAACAGAACACACTTCTTAATTTCTGCGTTAATCATTAAAAGCTGCACGTCGGGTATTTTCAGTAGTGGACTTGGAAGGGGTTCTGGTATGGAATCATCAGTAGTGATCGTAGATGATTCTGTAAAAGTATGGCCACACAACAAACTGAATTTGATACTTGTAGAAAGGTAACAGGCTCAACACCTCCTTGTAGAGTTTCCATTCTTTTTAGTGTCTAACAACTTTGGTATATTTCAACAAATACAAGTAGGCAAAAGATAGATGATCTATTTCAAATGTAGATAGACCTGTCCATTAAGTTTTTCCTTCCCATGATCTCGCCACCGGTTTGGGTTGTAAATGAGGTTTCTCCAAGAGCTCTCCACAGACTCTCTATCTTTCACCCCATTCACTGAAAAAAACAAACAGAACTTCTGCTCGGTGTAAGTCACCAAGTCATTCGAGAAGAGTATAAGCTGAATTAAAATGATAAACAGCGCAGGTTAATTTGTCCCAGAAAGCTATAACTCTACCACTTTTCTGACTCTTCTGCACTGTCCCACTCATCCAGCCATAACTTTTCCCCTGTAATGAAGCAAATACCACAGTTTTGAGTTCGAGGAGGAGAGGAAGAGATATTAGGGGAATCATGCAGCTTACTGTACCAAAGTAACCAATAACCCATAACTTCTTCTTCCTCCCTTAGCTTCCGCTTCCGCTTTGTGCAACAGCGCATCCAGTAATCCCCAATACTGTTGTAATCCACCACCTCGATGCCAACCAAACTTTACTTAGTGAACTTGAAATTTTAAAAAGAGTGAGATGTAAATATTTCAATGTAGAATAGCGCATACCTATGTTTCAACATTCCTTCAAGTCGGCACCCTTTTCCCTCCTCTTTTATTCGGGCTTGGGACCGACAATGCAAATAAATTGGCGGAGTTAAAAAGGGGTTAGTACAATTGAGTAGAGTCCACCACCCAAATATCAAACACATACATACATATGCAAGTTCCACAATGAAAAAAAAAATAATAATAGATGAATAAGATAAACTATTCCATCTAACAAAATTATCCATAGAAAGACAAAGTCTGCACAAAACGAAGCTTACATGTCTAATAAAAGTACCTTAAGCTAATTACATGGAACTCAAAATGAACCTTACATGTCTAATAAAGTACTTAAGCTTACATGGAACTCAAAATGAAGTTTTTACATGTCTAATACAAGTTAAAACTAGTTCAAGTTTGCTTCCTAACAACGAGGAGGGAGAAAATTGAGAAACGCTTTAGGCCATATAACATTTCCCTGCCCAATTTGTCCAAGGGTTCGAAAGTGGTTATATGGTTCAGGTATCTCACATGAGCTTTTCGATAATAGCTTCACGCAGACCAGGAAATTGCCCTCCCCTACGGTTCTTCTACCAATTTTATGTCCCGGATCAACATTTATCACCCTCCCGGATGCAACTTTTCTCAAAGGCCAATGAGCTCTAACATCCACTTCAACATCAATGTAATTGCTTTCCTGAAAAAAGCTTGAGGCAAGAAACATTACTAGTCGAAGTCACGGTTGTTTCATTAAGAACATAAAAAGATTAAATAGATTCATACATTGGAAACTGCGCGTTATGTGAAGAGAACTTTAAGAAGAAGATGGTCCATTAGGGGTACTAGGCGTGATTGGTACCATAACGGGAGAGAATCAGACTTTGTTTGAGTCGGTGATCTACTTGTCCTTGAAATTTGTTAGTCACCCGATCAAGTTTCTTTTCAAACAAGGCAGCTAAGTCCAAAGTCACTTTCACTTGTTTCTGATTCCTCTTGACATAAGGAGATGAGTTCTTCAATTTTGATTTGGAGCAACCCGATCCCATCAACCGCGATCGCCCTCTACCATCCTTGCCAAGAACCTATTTAATTGGAAAATTTTAATTTATGCTTATAACTAATATTCTAGACTAATTTACCTTTTGAAATTAAAAAAATAATAAAAAATCAAAAAATCAAACCTACGCCACAAAGATCACAAGTTGGTTCGATTGAAGATTGGAGGCGAATGTGCACCAATCTTATCCTATTAATGAGATAAACATACCAACTCTGTATCAATACCATATATGTATACAAATTGAAAAATCACAAAAGGTACCATATAAAGACTTACCACCAAATCTTGTCTTTGTGGAATTTTGTTTTTCCCATGGCTATGCATGCCTAGGTACAGTCACCACGAAAACTTCTACATCCGCACACCTCTTTCCTTTGCAATCTCATGGCTTAACAAGTTGCTACCGGGTGTCCATCCCGAAAGCAATTGGGGTTACTTTTGCTTCACAAGAATTAATTTTATATTTTTTCACACTTTTTGCCTACACGTCATTGATAAAATATTATCAGACAACATATTATCAAATAGGTAATGTAAAATGATTGGGTATTTCTAATTGAATTTCTAAGTTTGCCCTTACATATGAATTTCTGATTGAATTATTTAGCAACCAAGGAAGCAATAAGCTCAAGTGCAAGACAAGTATATGTGGATATATACCATGTCAAGCCATGATACATTGTAAATAATAAACAAACGCATCTCCGACCAATTGAACCCCAAACAATAAGTGAGCTTCGAAAACACTAGGCTTCATGGAGCAAAAGACAGCGAGGACTTAGAAGTTGTTATAGAAACTCAAGTGCACTTGGCTTGGCTCGAGTTGAATTAGAAAGCAAAGAATTCACCATTTTGACTCGACACGTGGCAATCTTTTCACTTTTAAACTTTCAAGATCCTGTGGTTGTCGGATGAGTGATTTTGTATGTCAAACATATATGTCCTAGAACCCGTTAAAGTGTAAAAATCCTCGGTAAATAGATATAACTTTCGGTTATCAATTAATCAAAAGTTTTGTATGCATGTAATATTTTCTAACAAGCAAACACACCTAACATGCAAGAGTTTGGTAAAAAAATAAATAAAAAATATAAATAAAAATGAAAAATGAAAGGGCAAAAGGGACGCCAAATGATGCAACTTTCATCCGAACCATGCATATGGTAATAACTAAACTAGTGCTGTGGAAGCTCATGAACAGGAAATGAGAATCTCTAGTAGCATTGCCGAATCGGATAACAATTTAACAATTCTTTTCGGACTTCCCAAAACATATCAATTGTCTTCCATGACAATAACTTAGGCAGATAAAATGTTGAATGTAAAAGCAGGACATTGGTTATACCTTTTGGAAAGCTTTAAACTTCTTCACATTTAAGTAACTCTGCATACAAGTCATCAATGGCTACAGTTCCTCATGGGTACCCATTTCAACAAGTCGCCCTTCCTCCATAGTCGGCATTTCTTATTAGGCTAAGACGTCAAGCTATGATAATAGTTGATCGCCCCCAACCGAGAATATCTAGAGCCTCCTCAACAGCCCTCTTACGCTTCAAAGTCAAGGCCACCACCACCTCATCAAGAAGAAGAATAGATGTATTTGAAAGCATCTTTGCTCGGCAAAAGAAAGTTTAATCTTTTGTTCTTCCGTTAACGCCAACCCAGCTCTGCCCACCTAAAATGCATAAAAATAGAGGAATATCAACAAAAGAATAATTCTTCCATTAATAACTTAATACCAAGCATTAAGATACATGACTTTGCTATGATAATAGTCATTGTTTAAGAGCTCCCCACTCAGAGGTTCTGGGGGTATTCTTTGCGAGAGTTTTCGAGTTTTTTTGGATTGCACTCTTAACGAAACGGGAATATCTATAATTCTAGGACTTCACAAGTTGATACTTTGTATATTGTCAAGATGAAAAATGAGTCGTGGGTTGCATCTTTACTTTTCAAATATAGTTATACAATAATTCAATGAATGCCTTTACTTGTATAATTTTCACCAAGGTTGAAAACAATTTGAACAGAAGAAAATATCATATATATTCTACCTGTGTTTCATAGCCCTTCTCAAAGGAGCTGATAAATGTATGTGCATGCATTGTTTTAGCGACTTCCCTCGATCCGGCGTCGGGCATGGCGGATCGTCCGTCAATTAATGTTATCTCTAATGCTCAAACTAAGTAAAGCATGTTCCGTGTGACCGATCCTATTTGGCTTCTTAACCATTTAAGTTTAAGACTCTTAATATTCTCACCATCCAACGGGACTTCTCGAAAGCAAAGGGCCAAAATGCATTTAATATCAAGTCCGATGATGATATAGATGAAACATAACTAAAAATTCATAATAAAAATATTAAATAAAAAAAAAAAAACATGCCAACCGTGTATGAGAAAATGTTCATCCAAATATCCCTAATATGGGATCATAAAACCTCTCCATGAGAGGAATTATCGCTTTTTCGAACCATTGTGACCAACTAGTGCTACAATTTTTTTAGCAGCCAAATCAATTAAAACCCATTTAAGATGGGAATTTCAGGATGAGAGGTATAAAAACTCAAGTCAGATGAAAACATTAAAAAAGTAACAGCCAGTGAGACTTCCAACTCACTTTCGACATATCTTTTAATATTATTGCACAAGACATCTTTCCTAACCACTCATTCTCAACTAGATCTTGCACACATTTATAGGCAAAAAAAAGGACACCTAAAATGGAAAAATAAAAGGTCAGGATCATATGAAATGTTTATAAGAAAATATGGAAAATTTCACAGCTACTCCATCAAGGTATAATATCAATGTACTAAAGATTCACTCATGCGATGATGAATAATTTTCTTTTACTCATAAGAATTTCTAAATGCTTGAGGAGAGATTTTTGTGTTATATTTTTCTTGTTATTTTTAACTTTGTCATTATTTTTTCTACTTTTAATTTTCTTGATATCACAAAAGACAAACATGCAACCAACTTGAAGTATATGAATGACTAATTCTAGTAAATATGGTCTTGACATTCAAGAGGTAGAAGTTAAGGTTGAGAAAGAATATGTTGTGCTTTTTGTGTTACCCTTTTCCCCTATGTGAGAAACTTATTCACCCGCTCATGTTATTAAACATGAGTGGCTGAGAATCCTATGCACCGATACACCCCGCGCTTCATAGCTTTTATATTGGTATATAATAGAATACTTTGTTTTGAATGAAAAGACTCTACTTAGTAATCAAGCTATTTTATGAGACTAAGTTTTAACGTAATACACTTTGCTAATATTTGTCTATAAAATGCAGAGAGCTTGGAGCTAAAAAGTTGGAGTGTGGAACAAAGTGTGGAACCACCATATTCATCACAAATATGCTTTTTACTACCGGAAGTTTAAAAATCAGACGTAACATGCAAATCTTTGCCGCTAAAAGCATAAGTGTCATTGTGTCAAAATAGCATTGAGCTGAAATGTCCTTGTTGCCAGCAAGATATGGAGCCTCTTATGGGAATGTAAATTTGCTAATAAAATATGGGATGGCTATTGAAATGGTTCAAAAATCTGGCAATACTTCACCAATTTCAACGAGGCATCCTAAACTAAACAAATGAGTCTATTCACTTAACAACGATAAAAAACAGTTGTCTTCCATTCAATGGTGGTGCTATGGAAACGTAAAAAATCAATTATTTTTTCAGTAAGAAATTAAATGTTCAATTGAGTTTTGCCAGAGAATGATTTAATCTCTGCTAATGAGTAGAGTTTTCCTAGTTAAGGGGCATTCCTACAACTTGTTTATACACCGAGTTATAAGTCAAAGCTTGAGTGATATTAGAACAACTAGTAGAGCACCTATGCTCCAAATACTATCGGTGACCTCCAATCCAATGATAAGTTAAGTTTAAACTTTGGCAGTATTGAAAAAATTATTGAATTATTGGTTAAGGTATATATCAGTTTAAGATTATAATATAATTTCATATTGGTTATCCAAACAAAAATTAAAGAGATAGTAATTGTTCCACGTTCATTTTGTCTCAACCACAATAGTTTGTCTACTCAAATCTAAGGGTATAAGGTTGCATTGTGCAAGAGCAAATGATTGATTGTGCGAGGAGCAAATGATTGATGTACGAGTCTTTAAAATGGTTTGTGGCGGATAATTGTATATATCATTATATTATGATAATTTTGTTTCTTTTTGACATCAATGATATGGCAGTATATTTGTCATCTATTGTTAAGAATTATGATAAAAAACAATAACATATTAAGCATTTATTATAGCGTTTGGAGAAGGAACTATATCTTTCTTACTTGACAATTGGAATGACATAGTCTGATTTGTTTCAATGCCACATCAAGTTTGTCTCATATGACTCTAAATTGTTTGTAATGAAAATATCAATATTAATGCATTTATGTCATTACAAATGTCATATTGGTGCTCTACTTCTTAAAGTTTACAAAGAGTAGCGATACGTAGGCTTTTTGAGAGCCATAGAGTCTAATTTATATATCATTTGGAATCACATATATAATAAGCCATTTAATATACATAATATATATATATATATATTTAGAATTATTTGATTTAATAATGACATAAGAACTATTATATTATTTGGAATGATATGGACCTATACTATGAGTTGGCAATGACATAAGTACTCTATATATCACGCCATAATATATTACGATTTGTAATAAAGAAAGAGCATCTACAGGTGGTTTGGAGGCAAATCCATAGTTTGCTCTCCACTAATGTGAATAGGTGAAACAAACTTGTCGCCTGTCCACTCCCAGTGGTAGAAACCAAATCAAGTAAATAGTGCGACCCAATTTTATTTTAAAATTATTTTTGTTAAAAAGTGGGTCCCAAGTTAGTTTTAATTATTTAATTAAAATTAATTTTAATAAAAGTGGGCGATGGTTTGTATGTCGTTCAAAATGCCATATTGGTGCTTTACTTTTTAAATCTGATATGTGTAATTTCATTTGGAAAGTCAAATTTATATATATATATATATATATATATATATATATATATATATATATATATATATATATATATATATACTCCATTTGTAATGACATAAGAACCCATATGTTATTTGGAATGATATGGATATATATTCTAGCTTGTAATGACATAAAGTACTCATATATCATTTGAATGACATAGACCTTATATTACATCATTTGGAATGACATAAGAGCATCTCTAAGTGGTGGAGGCAAATCCTCATAGTTTGTCTCCACTAATGAAATAGTCATTCACAAATCGTCTCCAACTCTAGGTGGTAAGAACCAAATTAAGTAAATAGTGGGACCAATTTTATTTTAAAATTATTTTTGTTAAAAAGTGGGTCCCAAGTTAGTTTTAATTATTTAATTAAAAATTAATTTAGCCAAAAAAAGTGGCGATGGTTTGTATGTCATTCTCAATGCCATATTGATGTTTTACTTTTAAAATAACATATGTAGGCTTTTCTCAACACCAAGTCAAGTTTATATATCATTTGGAATCACACACACACACACACACACACACACACACACACACACACACACACACATGTTATTTGGAATATATATATATATATATATATATATATATATATATATATATATATATATATATATATTACTCCATTTGTAATGACATAAGAACCCATATGTTATTTGGAATAATATGGATATATACCTCACGCAGTTGTAATGACATAAGTACCCATATGTTTTTGAAATGACATAGACCTATATTATGTCATTTGGAATGACATAAGAGCATCTCTAAGTGGTGGAGGCAAATCCTCATAGTTTTTCCACTAATGTGAATAGTCATTCACAAATCGTCCCCAACTCTACAGGTGGTAGAAACCAAATTAAGTAAATAGTGGACCAAATTTTATTTTAAAATTATTTTTGTTAAAAGTGAGCCCCAAGTTAGTTTTTAATTATTTAATTAAAAATTAATTTACCCAAAAAGGCGATGGTTTGTATGTCATTCTCAATGCCATATTGGTGTTTTACTTTTTTTAAAAATAACATATGTAGGCTTTTTCCAGCACCAAGTCTAATTTATATATCATTTGGAATGATATACACACACATATACACACACATGTAATGACATTAGTACTAATATATCATTTGGAATGACATATATATATATTACTCCATTTGTAATGACATAAAAACCAATATGTTATTTGGAATCATATGGATCTATACTATGCAGTTGTAATGACGTAAGTACCCATATATCATTTGGAATGACATAGACCTATATTACGTCATTTGTAATTACATAAGAGCATCTCTAGGTGGTAGAGGCAAATCCCCATAGTTTGCCTCCACCAATGTGAATAGTCACTCACAAATCATCTCCAACTCTAAGTAGTAGCAACCAAATCAAGTAAATAGTAGGACCCAATTTTATTTTAAAATTATTTTTTGTTAAAAATGGGCCCCAAGTTAGATTTTTAATTATTTAATTAAAAATTAATTTGGCCAAAAAAGTGGCAATGGTTTGTATGTCATTCTCAATGTCATATTAGTGATTTACTTCTTAAAGTAATATATGTAGGCTTTTCTCCAAAGACCAAGTCTAATTTATATATCATTTGGAATGACATATACATATACATATATTATGACATTTTGTATTATATGTATTTTTTCTTGTTAATTAATATATTATTTGGAATATATATATATATATATATATATATATATATATATATATATATATTATATATATATATCCTACCTACCTACATAATGAACTAAAACTGATTTTATGGGGATGTGATCTCCATAACATGGAGATCATCTCTACAAAAATCAGCTCTTTGAACATGTCCTAACCCTACCAAAATTAAGTTCAAATTAAAATTTATCCTACCGGGTCCAGAATTTTAACACTATTTTGACAAGACTAGACACATCCGATTTAACATTTTTTTGGGAGATCATCTATGGTACAAAATATCTACAAAAATCAGCCTTTAGAACATGTTCAACCCCACTTTTGGATTAAGTTCAAATTAGAAATGTCATTTTAAGTATGTATTCGTAGATATTTTAACAGGCACATTCAATGACAAGACTAGACAAAAACATCTTCAAAGTTGAATTAAAGGCTGAATTTTTGTAGATATAATCTATCCACCATAATTAATATGCTCAGAAAATTCATCTACCAAAAATCTAACCTTTAGAACATGCTCACAAAAATTTTGGGACCGTTAGATGAAAAGCTCAATAATGAACTCTAATTTTACATGGTTAGACATATCAAATATTATAATTTTTATGAGAATGATCTTCATATATAGATCATTTCTATAAAAAAACCGTGCCTTAATTCATTTTGTGTGTGAAAAAATGTGGTTATAATATATAAGAATGTGCCTCTATCCTCCCCATATATATAAGGGGCTAGCTACCTTGATAGCTCCATTGACAGCTTATCTTGACAGCTCGTCACGTCCATTCGATCACAACCCATCCAATGTCAAAAAAACTATTCCTTATCAAACAAAGAATTTAGGGTGGGTATAATGGTCATTTTAATTTTCTATTCATAAAAAAAACCCAACAAAACACCTTGGAGACTTCTTCTTTGTCTCTTTTCCTCCTCACTCTCTGAGAGAAAACCCACATGGTTTCTTCTTCACAAAAGATCACCCGACTATTCAATTGGAGCCCATTCTCTTTCTTCTTCACAAAAAATCACTATACTATTTTTTTGGAATTAGCCATCTCTGTAAACCAAGGTAAGTTAATCTTATTTTATCGTTCTTTTGGATTTTCCGATTTGTAAGAAGTTAATATTCTTTGCTTTGATATTGTCCTTTTGAACTTAAGTGCTTTCTTTTCGAATTAGAATTCTTAGTTGTTTGTTCTTGAAGAATTGCTCTATAGCCCTCTTTTATACCATAATCGTTTTTTGCTAATTAGAATAGACGTTAAAATTGTCAATTTAATAATATATGGGAGTCATTAATATCTATTTTGCGCCGTTTGATTTTTTTCTCTGTTTTTTTTTTTTTTTTAGAAATGGAAGAAAATGTTAGAGCTTACATTGCACTTCTTCTTGTTGTCTTGATTCTCAAAGTAATGACATTAATAAATTAGTTGCTCCATACTTTGGTATGAAATTTAATAGTGTTGATGAAGCAAAGAATTACTCTGAGAGTTTGGGTAAACGGGGAGGGATTTGAGATTAGTGTTCGGACTTTGGATAAAAACAAACGCGGGTGTGGAATTGCCTTCTAGTTGTCTATTGGTTTGCTCATGCGAGGAGGTCCATAACAAGAAAAAAGAAATTTAAGGTGTAGCTTTGAGAAGTACTTGACTATTAGGTGTGGTTGCCAAGCTAGAATCTTGAGTTACAAAAAGAAAAACTTGAAGATATATATGATGTGAGTTTGGCTGAAAATCACCATAGCCACGTTTCATCACTCCATCAAAGAGACAATATATGAAAGGTAACAAAAATATGCTTGAAGTCAAAGAGTTTGACCAGAGGTTTTTCATGACAACGATATACTTGTAGGGAAAGTGGCGGATGTTTTCCATGGGATGAGATTAGGGTTTAGGAGAAAGCATTGTTGGAACCACCATTATGGTTTGACGAAAAAATGCCTACAAATAATGATGCAACATCCTTGTGCTTCACTATTTTAAAATGTAAAGAGTCTTGAAAATCCTCAGTTCTACTATGCCGTTCAATTAGATACAAAATGTGTAGTAGTAAATTTCTTTTGGTTGATGGAAGGTCCTGTGTCCAATATGAGTACTTTGGGGATGTCGTATCTTTTGATACAACATATAGAACTAATGTTTACGGTATGCCTATTGCCCCTTTTACTGGAGTCAACCGCCACATGCAGTTCATTCAGTTTGGTTGTGCCCTGCTACTTGATGAGACAGAAGAGACATTTGTGTGGTTGTTTTAGACATGGCTTGCAGCTATGGGTGGTCGTCCACCAACTTTAATACTTACTGACCAAGATTTAGCGATGACTGCAGCAGTTAGAAGAGTTTTCCCTACTACTACGACATCGATTTTGTCTTTGGCACATTATCTGCAAATTTTGAGAGAAGTTGTCATTTGTCTACCATAGGCTTCGATGTATTGTGTTTAGAGCTTACATATATTATTTAAAGTCATAGGATTGCTGATTTTGAAAGTAGTGGTCTGCACCATCAAGAAGTATAACTTGACCGAAATATATATTGGTTGACGAAATATATAAAAAATCGTGCGTCTTGGGTTCCTACTATCACAATGACATTTTTTTTTGGTATGCATACGACTGGGTGAAGTGAATCAATGAATTCTCATTATGATCAATTCGTTAGTTCGGCGACTACACTTATGGAATTTGTCCATGGTAATGAGAGGTCTTTGGAATCGATAGCCGAATGAAAGGGAATCTAATTATCATTACCTAACATACTTCTTGCATTGTGGCTAAGGATGCTTTCCTCCTCAAGCATGCGAGGTAAAGTTTATACCATTAGTGCTTTCAATATATTCAAGAAACATTTAGAAAAGGCTAAGATGAAGTATAGAATTGTTGGAGAAGAGATAGACATACATGGAACATGAATTTATCTGGGTGAAGACAAGGGACATTAAGCAAACTTCAATTTGGAAAGTGACTTTTAATAAAAGAACTTTGGAGGTGATTAATGAATGTAAGAATTTTCAGTTCAAGGATTACTTTGTGCTCACATTTTAAAGCTTTTTCAAATTGTTATGACATCGAAGAGATTCCATATCATTTTATTTTGAAACGGTAGATTCGCAAAGGCAAACACATACTGAGCGGTGTTTGATGGTGGACTAGTGGTCGGTCATGAAGACCGAGGAGCCATTAAGAGTTTCCCATTGTATCAAGGTTGCTACTCAATTGGCTTATGATGCATCAACTAGTGTTGAGACATATGCATATTTTATTCAAGATGAGTGAAATGTTTATTGGAGTTTGAGCTCAAGGAAACTATCAACAAAAGCGGATGTAATGAATAATGAAGCATCTCCAATTGAAAAGCCTATAGTTGATACCTCACATGTAATTTATTTAGTTTGTTTTTTTTTTTTTAATCTTTGCAATGATAAAAATCCTATTTGATTTTAACTCTTAAATCTTCTTTTCAGCTCTTGGTTTTGAATCCCAACATTTCTCAAACGAAGGGGAGGAAGAAGAAAAATGGAGAGAATGAAAGGCCCCCCAGGAGGAAGCCTTAGAGAATCCAGGAAGAATGTGTAAATCTTGTAATAAGATTGCTAAGCACGACTCGAAATTGTCGAAAAAATTAAAAACAAGAGTGTGGAATGACATGCTTGTTGAGTGTGGAAGGACCACGGGTTATGTTCTTTCTTCTTGTCTTGTTTTTTTGGTGTTTTTTTTTAATTGTAAGAATTATAAAACTATCGATTTTTTGGGGAGCTTACACCGATGATTTCTCTTTTTTTTATGTCGGATAATTGATACTAGAAAAATGGCATGAGGCGGTGATCCTAGGTTGTAGAAAGTCCGAAAGTGATTGATTGTTGTTCCCGATGGAGCGGCTTTGTCTCGTATATCAATATTTTGAGAATGTGAGGAATTTCCTTGTAGCTGTGGAAGAAATGGGACTTCCCAATTTTGAAACATCCCATCTGGAACAGTGGAACACAATTTTGAGAAATTTTGGTTTTGAGGATGTACATTGTTGCTTAGGTAGCTGAATTTGGAATGCGGATGTGGTATGTCAAGATTTGGTGGGAGTCTAAAACCTAGCAATTTTGGAAGATATTTCACAAGGAAAAATTAAGAACCTTTTACGAATTCCTTGTCAAGGAACGCATCCAAATCATTTGGTGTGGAACTGAATTCAAATGGTGATCTTGCCCATGATACTGATATGGTTTGTAGACTATAATTATTTTTCGGGTTTGTGCTCGAGTTTTTCCATGTTATGTAGTGAGTTCAAAAGTTAAAATATTTGCAAATTAAATTGGTGCGAGAATAATCGCTTCATTGAAAATGTTTGTCCATACTCTTTTTTTGAGAAGAAACCAGAAAAATGTCCCAATTGTAAGAGTTCTTTCTCGTTAAGTTATTTCCTTTCAAGATATTAGTAAAATTGTTGTCCCAATTGTATGAGCTATGAACAATTGGACTATGAACAATGAGTGTTCATGAACAATATACTTTCATAGTCTATACTTTCGGTCATTGCTATGAGTGTTCATTCCATACTTGTTATTAGTCATGAGCTATGAACATTCTTTGTTCATATCACAATTGGACTATGAACAATCAATGTTCAATGTTCATAGTCATGAGCAATGAACAATTTATGTTCATAGTTATAAGCAATGAACATTTTTCATATTTCAATTGTTTATGAACAATGATTGTTCATAATCATGAGCTATGAACATTCTTTGTTCATATCATTCAAAAATGAGTTGGTGCAATCTTGTCGCATATGCCTATATCCCAAGCACTATAAGAGGGCGGGTGCCTATATCCCGTGCACTATAAAGGTCTATAGCCTATTTGGGTTTAAGAAATGCTTTATAGTCCATACTATAAGAGGGCGGCCTATTTGGGTTTAGGGGTGTGCGCTATATCCTGGACACTATAGAGGGTGGGCGCCTATTTGGGTTTAGGGGGCGAGCCTATATCCCGAGCACTATAAGAGGGCGGGCCTATTTTGGGTTTTACTTTTCACATTGTTATTTTAGAGTGTGGGCTTTGTGACTATGAACAATTGGACTATGAACATTGATTGTTCATAGTTCATAGTTATGATAAACACTCATTGTTCATTTCATGAATTGGACTATGAACATTGATTGTTCATAGTCATGAGCTATGAACATTCTTTGTTCATAGTCCACAAATTGTTCATAGTCCACAAAGAACTGTTTACGATCCAATTGGCATTCAAATACAACAATAATGAATGAACCCATATAAAACAATAGCATAGCATTGAATTATTTTTTACATTGCCGATAACAAAGCTTTAAGTTTACAAAGCTTTCAATGTATACACCAACACACCTTGATCAAATGCTTGAAGCTACACAAAACAACTAACAAAATACAAACCAAAGAAATGGCTAGATTTTCTTAATCAAACATTGCTTTTTCTTAATTCCCATAAAAAAAGTTATTTAAGCTCAGCTCAAATTGCAACATTGAAACAAGCTTGGGGAGCTAGAAATGAGTAGAACCTCGAGTATCTCGAAGTTCACTAATACTTTGTCGGAAGTCAAATTTCAGCATGTTCATACTTTCCCATATTACAACACAAATGAACTTGCTTGAGCCAAGAATGAGCGGGCTCGAAAGTAGATCAGCTTAGTTTAGCAACCCTACGTGAGGGCGGGCTCATCGGTGAGTTTAATAGCTAAATGACCAAGTGTTACAACTAAGTGAAGTAATACATTAAAATTAAGTCGAGAATGAAACTTACCGCAGCCTTCGGTCAGAGTGCCAAAAAAAAGCCTCAGCTTTTAAGGTCCAACATTATATCCTTAAGGAATCAACTTGAGAGTCCAAAGCCTTTCCTCTTCTTTGTAATATATCAACAGGTTTGCTTGGATGTTCGCTCGTCATAGTACCCTTCTCCTAATGTAACCTTCCGTGAGACATAATATAAGAACAAAAGGAAAAATTACACTTAGCAATTGTAGTGAAACAAACAACTTACCAAAAAATCATTCATGTGTATTAGTCGACCAGAAAGAATGCTTTGCTGCCAAAGGGAACCCGCCAAATATGCATAACACTTCATTTTCATATAGTGCAAATGTCAAGTAAAGAAGACTTACCATTACATCATGAAAAAGTTCATCCGTAGCTTCTTCACAAGTCCCACCAAGTTATTATTGTCACGATGAAAATGTTTCAATTAGTACTATTTTACTCAAACCTCCATATGCTTATATGCTTCGTTGCAATAATTAGTACTATTTTGGCAAGAAGAAATCTATAAGCTCCTATAATATGCTTATATGCACCTCTACAAAGCTCTGATTTATAGTTCATTCTACCTAGGATAGTGTGGATGCAGACAGGTGCTATATATCTCATTGGTCAATATCCTCTATTGAAATATGAGATCCTTAGTTTAGGCCAGATGCAAAAATTTCGCACCCCACAACTTAAATTCATTGTTTATCAAAGAGGGAAAAAATAAAAATGATCAAATTAAATAGCATTGGAAAATTAAATTGCATTGAAATCCACTATTTATCATAACAAAAACATCAATTTATCCAATTTAGAACTCAACATTCATCTCAAACACTACATAATAGAAGAAAAGAGAGTTAATAGAAGAAAAAAAAAACTTACATCTTTTGAGTTAATCAAACGTGGTGGTGGGTTTCTTTGTAGTGGTGATGAGTTTCTCGATGGTGGTGGTTCTCTCTAGTGGTGGTGGGTTTCTCTTCTTGAGTGGTGGTGGGTCTCTCTCTTGAGTGGTGGTTTCTCTCGGGTCATTTCTCTATAGTGGTAGTGGATTTCATTTTCGTTGTTGAGGGGGAGAAGCCACTTCATCATCTTCACCGCTCAATTGTTGGTGAGGAGAGAGACAAATGAGAAAGGGAGAGGTTTGTGTGTTTTTTGGGTTTATTCAACAAGAAAGTTAAATGACTAGTTTGCCCCGTTCTATTCTTTTTTTAGTTGTTTGGGTGTGTGATCCGCCATTGGATTAGATGGGATCGAATGGACATCCGCAAGATAAGTCATCAATTGGGGCTTTCAAGGTAGTTATTCCGATCCATTTGTAATGACATAAGAATCCATATGTTATTTGGAATGGTATGGACTTATACTATGCAGTTGTAATGACATAAGTACCCATATATCATCTATCTAATAAGATATGGATTTTTTTAACACTAAAAGACAAAATTATAATAAAATATAGTCGGGATCATTTTGAGCAAGATCTAACGGCGTGGGTTCGAGCCTAAAAAATATTAGTTTCGGTTTTTTTTTTACCAAAACACATCTTCTCACCATTTCTCTCGTTGGGGTTCCATTTCTATCGCTGGGGTTTTATACCATTTCTCGCACTTGAACTCTCCTTATTCCAAAATCCCCAAATCCCAAAAAGGGAATCATCTTGTCTTCTTGATTGAGTAGCCATTGAAGAAGGAACGGCAGCTACACTTAACCAATTATTGATCGCCTTTTCTGTCAGCTGCTTCTCTTCTGCATCTTCAAGGATATCTTGAATTACTGATAATGTGTTGGAAAGTTTCTTCATCTCTTCATGACCAACTTCGTTTTGGATCAATGAGCTGAGGTTGTCAACTGCCATTAATTGTTTCTTGGTGAGAAAACAAGGAAGAGCTCTAGAATCCAGTTTTGGAGTATGAGAAGAAAAAATTTTAGGAGGACGACCATTTTGGAATAGTCAAGTTTAGTGGATTGGACAACCATAGCAAGACTTGGAATAGTCAAGTTGATAGTGGAATTGGACGACCATAGCTCCACTTCCTTGCTACCGCTTTGGTTTGATACTTTGATGATCTAAAGCCGTTTAAGGTGAGTTTTATTGAACCCTCTAGCTTATTTGTTTTTATTTTCAAATTACAAAATTGGTATCAAAGAAATGTGTACCATTTTTAGCTTTAGTCTTTGGCATCGTTGCTAGAGGTGGAGACAACTTCCGAGAGATCGGAAGGGGCGTCATTGTTGTTCAACTATTTTTGAGATCCGCCATTTAAGGTGATTTATTGAGCCCTCTAGCTTATGTTTTTCTTTTCGAATTTTATTGAACCCTAGCTTATTTGTTTTTTTTTTCAATTAAGAAATGGGTATCAAAAAAATGTGAACCATTTTTTTAAACTTTGTGCTGGGGTTGTTTAATGGCGTTGTAATGCTTTCGAATTCCTCTTTTTAATTCTTATGACTATTTCCTCTTTTCTTCCATTTCTTTGATAGTGGAGAATGTAAATAAAATGACAAAAGCTAGAAACCATCGATAGTGGAGAATGTAAATAAAATGAGAGGTATACTAAAACCACTTTAAACAAAAGAACAAAAGCTGAAAAATAGACTTAATTGAATTAGAATTTTCTATGTTAATTCCTAAATATATCTGAAAGTCAATGTATTTCAATGCTTTTCAATTAGGTGTTCTACTATTTACTACTTTGAGTCTTCACCGTGCTCTTTGATTAGAGCTCCATTTTGATTCTTTAACTTTGCGTGTTTCCAAATTTTTGCGAATTGACGCTTCCTAGGCAATCATGGTTAAAGAGCGCATGGAAGAGAAAGGAAGGGAATCGTTAGTTCACCCAGACAATTCCATAGCATGTCATCCTATTGAACCTCCCAATCTAGTATATGTGCCTCCACATCGAAGAAATGTTGTGCCTCCTAATCTGGTATATGTGCCTCCTAATCGAAGATCAACTACGACTTCCAATATTTTATTTGTTGTGCCTCCTAATCGAATATCTAATGCGGCTCCGAATAAGTTATCTGTTGTTGTGCCTCCTAATCGAAGATCTAATGCGGCTCCTAATATGTTATCTGTTGTGCCTCCTAATCGAAAATCTCCCGCGGCTGTTAATAGGTTATCTGTTGTGCCTTCTAATCAAAGATCTCCCACGGCTCTTAATGGGTTATCTATTGTGCCTCCTAATCGACGATCTCCTGCGGCTCCTAATGTGTTATCTGTTATTTCTCATAATCGAAGATCTACTGCGCCTCCCAATCTCTTATCTATTGTGCCTCCCAGTCAAAGCTCTATTGCACTTCCTAATCGGAGATCTATTGCACAATGTCTTCGAAGAGAAAAAGATATCGATCAAAGGACTATAGCACAACAAAATCGAAGACGAAGAGAAAAAGACGTTATGTCTGATTACATATCAGATTCCTTTAAGAAGACGAGGTCAACGTCATTTAAATGGGTCCTCTTCATCTATCACGGAAGATGTCACAATGCAAAGTTGTGAGGATAACACTATGTAAGTCAAGTGCTTAAATTCTCACTCTTATGTTAGGTTTCAATATACCGTAAAACATGATATATCATAGGTCTATTTTTGCAGTGATCATGATATGACTGGATTTGATGAAAGTGAAGAAGAAATTCTTAATCCTCATAGAGGCCATGTGCTTCCTATTCCAAATCACCGCCACTTTCTGGGAAAGATGGATGTTCTCTGTCCATTTTGTTCGGCCCTTCATTGGAAAGATGAACAGTTATCAAAATCAAAGCGCAACTGACCTTTATTTGGAACTTGTTGTTTACAAGGAAAAGTTAAGCTACCGCTTCTTTCTCCACTGCCTCCTGCACTTAAATATTTATTCGAAGGATCTAATAAACGTGCAAGATTATTCTGTGAGCAGATTCAGCAATACAATGTGTGTAATGCCTTTACCAGTCTTGGTTGTAAATTTAACGATCGTGTGTTACATGGACATGGTCCTACCTCATTCACTGTTCATGGAGAGTTGCGACACCAAATCGATTCATTTTTGCCTAATCCGGGGATGGAACCTAAGTTTTCACAACTTTATATTTATGATCCCCTAGCTACTTTGGATCACCGCCACAATCGCAACCCGAATTTGTCAAAAGAAGTGTTGAAAACTGTACAAGAAACTCTTCTGCAGACCCACAAGTTTTGTGATATCTATAAGCAAGCATTTGAGGTTTTAAATGAAAATGCTTATGAGAATAACAATGTTCCGGTCCATCTACACTATTATCAGCGTTCGGATAGACGAAGGTACAATCTTCCGACAACTGATGAGATCGCAGTGATATTGCCTGGAGATGGGAGTAAGGTTGATGCAATGCGTGATATTGTACTTCGCTTGAGAGGAGGGCATGAGTTGGAACGGATAAGCGAATGTCATCCCGCTTATTTGCCTTTGCATTATGTTTTTCTGTTTCCTTATGGGGATTTGGGTTGGTCACCTGATTTGAAGTTGTAGGACGTCAAGAGAAATGCTCCAAGCAATGCAAGACTCACCCAATTATTGTATTATGCCTACCGTTTGTTTGAACGACCCACGCGAGTACTCATCTATCTTCTTTGGGGTGTAAATTGTTGCATAAATTTTTGGTTGATGCTTGGGCTGCATATGAACGTAACCGGCTGCGATACATTAGACTAAATCAAGACACCATCCGTTCAAATGTGTACAAGTGCTTGATAGATGTTGCACTTGAGGGATTAAGTCCTAATCAAATTGGCCAACAGTTCATTTTGCCTTCCTCGCCTGTTGGAAGTCCAAGGCCATGTACGAGATTTTTCAGGATTCAATAGCTATCACCCGCACTATAAGCACCCAGATATTTTTCTTACGGTGACTGCAAACTCTAATTGGCAGGAAATTAAAGATGCGCTCAAGGAACACCAAACTTCGACACTTCGGCCTGAAATAGTTGCACGGGTATTCGAGCTGAAACGAAAAGCAATTATGAAAGAAATTTTGAAGAATGATATCTTCGGTCGGGTGGTTGCATATGTCTATACCATTAAATTTCAGAAGCGTCTCTTCCACACATGCATTGCCTTTTATTTCTTGGCGCATGATGACAAGATCCAAAACAGTGAGCAAATGGATAAATTTGTATGTGCTTGAATTCCCGGACCACGACACCCACCCCGCATTGTTTGAAACGAGTGAAGAAGTGCATGGTTCATGGCCCCCGTGGTGATCGAGATCCGAAAGTGCTTCATGTATGGAAAATGGTCGATGCACCAAAGGCTATCCAAAAGAGTTTGTGGAGGAAACAATTATGGATAAAAAGGGTACTTCATTTACCGGCGCCGCATTAACGGGGTAAGAAATATTTTGTGAAGAGGAAGAATTAAATGGTTAAAGTTGATAATGAAGATGTTGTTCCCTACAATGCATATCCGTTCTAAATGTTTGATTGCCATATCAATGTTGAAGTTTGTGTATCGTCAAGTCATTAAATATATTAACAAGTACATCTACAAAGGCTATGACAAAGCAACAAAGCAATGGCGGCAAGAACAAATGATGAGATTCAAAGAATATATCGATGCAAGGTACATTGACCAACGTATTCCATGACATCTATTTCAGAATCCAATGCATAAAGAGTTTCCAAGTCCAACGATTGGCTTCATTTGGAAGGTATGCATAGGGTTGTTTTCAATAGCAAAGAGTCCATGGATGCAATTCTTGCACGAAAGCCGAGACCAAACTTCAACACCGACATCTTTTAAAAGTGCGGCTGAAGATCCGGATATGCACGCCGCGATATACCTATCAAGAGTTTCCACGACACTATGTTTTCCACAAAGACTCTCAAGAGTGGACTCCTAGGACTCAGGGACCTTCCATTGGTAGGATGTATTTTGCAAGCCCCAATGCCAGGGAGCGGTTTTATCTACGCTTGCTACTTACTGTTGTAAAAGGGCCTACCTCCTTTGCATATCTTTATAAAGTTGGTGATACTTGTACAACACATACAAAGAAGCATGTATTGTCTCTGGGCTGTTGGAAGTTGATGATGAGTGGATACAATGCCTAGAAGAGGCGGCGATAATGAAAACTGGATATCAACTGCGAAGGTTGTTTTATGTAATTCTTTTAGAGTGTCATCCGTTACGACCAGATCTACTTTGGAGCAAATTTGCATCGAGTATATGTGATGATCTTGGACACTGGCTTCGAACAAAGCACGACATCCCAGATTCAACTGATGAGCAAATAACAGATTACAACTTATATTTGGTGGAACAAGTCCTTTTAGAATCTGGGAAGACATTGGAAAATTTCCCGCCCATGCCAAAGCCAAAAGAGGATTGGAGAAAAATTGTTGGCAATATGCTCATTTGGGAGCAACGCCAACTTTAACTTGAAGGCATAGGAGAAGAGGCTGCAGTTGATGTGAGTCGTCTTAATGACGAACAACTTTATGCTTACACTGCTGTGACTGATTCAGTATGTGGTGACAAGGGCAAACTTTTCTTTTGAATGGAGCAAAACGGGTACAAGGAAAACTTTTTGTATAATACAATTGCAAAGGCCTACCGCAAAGATACAATTGCAAAGGCCCTGCTGCGAAGATGGGTCTTATTGTCATTATGGTGGCATCATCAGGAATTGCATCTCTATTATTGTCTAGCGGACGACCTTTTTCTACATTTAAAATTCCAATTGATGTGATGGATACCACTTTTGCGCGGCTTCACTAAACATTCGACCTTTGTCGACCTATTTAAAGAAACAAAACTAATTGTTTGGGGACGAGGTGCCCATGCAACATAGATAATTGTGTTGAGAGGCGGGATAGAACACTTCAAGATATTTGTGGAAACAAGAAGATATTTGGTGGTATCACTACAGTTCTTGGTGGTGATTTTCGACAAACACCAGCATGTTATACCGCGTTAGGCCGAGAGAGCAATTTGTTGGTGCATCACTACGATGCTCTTTCCTTTGGAGTTATTTAGAAGTTTTGCATTTGGTACAGAACATGCGGCTTGAAATGGCAGAGTCCAAGAATGTCGAATTCGCCGATTTTTTGTTGGAGGTGTGCTACTAATGCCTTCTAATTAGAATGTTTTTTTCTCCATTAGTTCCATATATAAACGAACTATTTTAGAAACTAATGAATTCATTTTTTGCTTTGATTCATTTAGATTGGTTCGAATCCTAAAGAATGCCTACAATTGCCGAATGGAATATGCAAGTGTACCAATATCCAAGAACTCATCTTCTCTGTTTATCCCCAATTGGATGTTATGGACACACCGTCTCCAAATTTCTTTACTGATCGTACTATTCTTGCTGCCCGTAATGATGATGTGAGTGCAATTAATGAGGTTGCACTGAATTTGTTCCCTAGTGAAGTGCTTGAGTATTTGGCTGCAGATAAAATCATCGAAGATGATATTGATAATCCAAGTGGGGCTCACTATCCCACCGAAGTTTAAACTCCCTCAACCATTCTAGCTTACCACCTTTCAATCTCAAGTTAAAACCTCGATGCCCTATAATGTTGCTTTCGGGAACATAGCACCTAAAGATGGCCTTTGCAATGGGACACGACTTATGGTGCTTCAATGTGCGAGTAAAGTCCTTCAAGCCAAAATTTTGACCGGAGAGAAAGCCGGAAATCCGTACTCATCCCAAGAATATCTCGCTCCCTCAAATTCAAAGTTGTCTTTCAAACTATCAAGGCGACAATTCCCCGCTCGACTAGCTTATGCCATGACAATTAATAAGTCACAAGGCCACAATGAAATATGTTGGCATTGATTTGAGGACACCGGTTTTTTCACCATGGGCAACTCTATGTGGCCATGTCCGATGTACTTCTTCAAAAAGAATATTTCGTTTTTCTTCCACCTAATGCAAGAAATTGTACCACAAATGTCGATACCCGTAAGTTCTTCTAAAGATATTGATACCAATGAGAAAAGGCGAAAGGAGAAATTAAAGAATGTTACTTTTATTGGTTTAGAAATTAAAGAATATGTTGTATCCATATATATGTTATGTAAGTTTTTATGATAGTTTTTTTTTTTTGATAATAGCGTGGATACTTAAAAATAATAATAGAGATTATTTTATTTTGAGAACCATTTCTTTTGTAAACAATATGTTAAATGTATCAAGTCTAAAAAAATCATGTGTATGTGGTTTGTTTGCAGGTACCAAGTTAAATTGCTATAATTTTTCAGCGACATGATTGTAGTCTTTGCTCCATGGCGCATTTATCCATATGGTAGTAGAATGGTGTGAACAGTATGCATAGAGGAGAGAATGAGAGAAATGAGGAACTCGATCAGTGGGCGTGGAGTATTTATTTTATTTAATTTTTCCTTTTCGTTACTAGAATTAGCCCCAGCTGAAAAATTATGCAAAGTCTTCTTTAATGTTTAATGAGTTGTCTTTTAGTTTTAGAAGTAATTTGTGTTGTATGTAAATATGAAGTTATATATTTTGGTATGGTTGATCTATTATGAGAATTGTATTGTTTGATTTTCAAGTTATGACAGGATTTAGGTTTTTGAAATGTTGAAAATACAAAGGAGACTCTGCTGAATTTTTTTTATTTTTTTTAAAAAAATGATGATGCTCTTAATTGAAGACTCTCTCCCTTTATTTTCATCATTCTCATTCTGATATGTATTGAATTAAGATATGTGTAATGAGTTGGTTTGTGAGAAATAAAATGCATAGAATTGCAATAATTAAGCTCACTTAAGTATGCGTATGAAATGATTAAGAAGTATAAAACTGTTGAAAATAGTTATATCATCGATCCAATGCTACTATAGAGATGGTCTCTTGGGGTGTTGTTCAAAAGCAATGTGTCTAGAGTGTCGACTGCCACGGGCATTCACTAGTTTGGAATGACAGACCTATATTGCGTCATTTGTAATGATTTAAGAGCATCTCTAGACGGTGGAGGCAAATCCCCACAGTTTGGCTCCACCAATGTGAATAGTCACTCACAACCCATCCCCAACTCTAATTGGTAGCAACCAAATCAAGTAAATAGTAGGACCCAATTTTATTTTAAAATTATTTTTTGTTAAAAGTAGGCGTCAAATTAGTTTTTTAATTATTTAAAAATTAATTTGGCCAAAAAAGTGGCGATGGTTTGTTGAAAGAAAACCCGCGCAACACTCCCAAAATCACCTCTATAAGTTGAAAAGTCAAAAGAATACCCACGCGACATTGCCAAAGTCACACTCACTCCCGGTAGTGTAATGTCATATCCTCAAACAAAATGCCAAATTTGCAATCGGATGCAAATAGAGGGGTTTGATGCTAGATTTGCCTCCATCTAGATATGGAATTTTGGTAAATTCCGAATTGGTGGAGGCAAACCCATGTATTTGCGTCCACCTAAAGATGTTAAGTACCCATATAACATTTGGAATGATATATACATATATTACGCCATTTATAATGACATATATATATTACTCCATTTGTAATGACATAAGAACCCATATATTATTTGGAATGATATGGACCTATGCTACGCAATTGTAATGACATAAGTACTCATATATCATTCGGTATGACATAGACCTATATTACGTAATTTGTAATGACATAAGAGCATCTCTAGGTGGTGGAGGCAAATCCCCACAGTTTGCCTCCACCAATATGAATAGTCACTCACAAACCGTCTCCAACTCTAGGTGGTAGCAACCAAATGAAATAAAGTGTGGGACCCAATTTTATTTTATAATTATTTTTTTATTAAAAGTGGGCCCCAAGTTAGTTTTTTAATTATTTAAAAATTCTTTTGGCAAAAAAAGTGGCAATAGTTTGTTGAAAGAAAACCCTCGCGACATAGTCCCAAAGTCGCCCCTATAAGTTGAAAAGTCAAAAGAATACCCACACGACATTGCCAAAATCGCGCCGTATCTGCAAACGAAATGTCAAATTTGCGAATACAGATGCGAATATAGTGGTTGGAGGCTAGATTTGCCTCCACCTAGATATGAAATTTTGGTAAATTCCGAATTGGTAGAGGCAAACCCATGTATTTGCCTCCACCTAAAGACGCTAACTCGCTAAGTACCTATATATCATTTGGAATGGCACATACTTATATTACGCAATTTGTAATCACATAAGTACAACCTTTGTTAATGTCACACCAAGTTTGGTCTCATGACACTAAATTGAAAAAACAAAGACACTAACATAATTTTGGTGTTACTTTTTCAAATGTTAATCCTCAACACCCTAGCTTTTCCTTCCTATTTTAATGCCACATCAAGTTTCCTTTAGCAAAAAAAAAAAAAAAACCTATAATGAAACAAAAAAGGGCATACTCTAATGTCAACTGCCCTTATTGCTATATGACACATAATAAATAAATTGTTTTACCAAAAAAAAATCAATCTAAGTACAATTGATAATACTGGGATTATAAATATCACCTCGAGCTGTAATGTTGCTCATGTAGCAAAACTTATGACAATATATTCATCATACTTTAAGTCACGCTAGTTATTTTCTCATAAACTTAAGTATGTCATATGAAATGACATTAGAATTTGGGCATGTATGATTAAAAACTACACCGATGTATGCTACATGTTCTGTCATAACCACAACATATTAAGATGAATCGTCTTCACTCCAAACGTGAGCTTAAAGGGCATTAGCTTCTTGGTTTTTGCCCCATCTAGGCTTAATTACACATTGAAAGATGTAATTGTAGCATGTTGAGTATACTTCTATCATCAATCTGGGGCAACTCTTCTTTTGCAGCTTTCTCCAAATAAAGCAACTTCGAAATACGCCACTTGTCCTCACCCAGTTATTGAAACACTCACAATAATTAAATCCTTATATTTGTAAATAAAGCCAAATCCACCTCCACCACATCGAGATACACAATTAAACCAAATAAGTTACTCAGCCAATAATAAACATCGAAACTCTATATAACCAATCCACATTCTTTTAAGGGTTAGTTAGTTAGACTTACCCCCTATTACTAGTTGCAGTTAGTGTTAGACCAAACCCAACCCCCCCACCCCCCCAGTTGCAAGATCCAACGGCTACAAGATTTTTTTTTTTCCAGATGAAGAAACAGGACTGTTGGATACCAATCATAATAATTATTAAGGTATGCAGCTTCAATCCATAAAGGACTTGTAAATAAAATCCTTAGAATATGGTTATACAAGTATTTGAACTAACATCATCAAGAGTAAAGGAGTAATTGCATTCAACAAAAGGTAGTTGAATAGAAACACAAAGATCTAAAATAACCAAATTAATCACCATAACAAAATAGTAATTAGAAATACTACACAAAATGTGATATTGATAAAAATGTGCTCATAACATGTACTAACATTAGATGCCTCAAACTGCTATAAGAAAAAACACACCAAATTAAACTGTAAAAGGATGAAAAAGAACAACGCATCTCTAATTTTTAAAATCGTCAACTAAAAATCAATGGCACAATCTATAAAGTGTTATATTTACAAGGAAGGAGAACACAAAAGACCATAAGATCTTGAGCTTCTAGTGATGAAGATGTAAACTAGGAAATTTAACCTACCAACAACTCAACTAGCCCCGATAGTTAACATATGTTCATCAACAAAAGCATGATGCCTTGATATCTGCAGCCAATAAATAATCCCCATGCCAGATCAATATATATAACAATTTAACAAGTATTATGCCGCAAATATAAGTATGTGTTATGTAATGACATAAGTTTCTTGTATGATTCAAGATTATCAAAAACTATGAATAGTCACATAACACATTTAACAATATAATAAATTGCTTTCACTACAATTATAATTGAAATAAGCAACCCGAAAAAGTACTACCACAATATCATAGAAAACTTTAGCTCAATATTTTTTTGGGTTAAATTTAGACACCCTCCCCCCTTTTGATTAGCCCTCCCCACTATAAGGAAAAAGATTAGCCCTCATATTTCAATGCTCAAATTTTCGTTTATCTTTTTGTATTTCAATCATTGTGATTAGCAATGCCTCATGTAGTCTTCCAAAAACATAGGTTGAAAAAAAAGTGAAGTTAGTTGCAGAAAAACAAAGAACTAGAGGGAAAGAAAATCACAATGAATTACAAGCCATCTTAGAAAGGAATCTGTCACGCCCCAAATTTTGTAATGCCTGAATACCAAAGACACATGACATCTACAGTCATTACGAAACTCAGAACGTGATACGAGACAACCAAACAAAACCCAAAATAAACAAAAACAGAAAAATCCTATAAAAATTTCGATATAATCCCCTATGTATTTTCGACATTTCATAAACTTAAATCTTGTCATAACTTGTAAATCATAACAATATATATTTCATTGCTCAACCTAGCTACTTAACCGTCTCAACGAATGCCAGAACAGTTAAGTAACTCTCACGCGTCAAGACAATTTAGTTTCTTCCCTCGGAAGGCATTAGTTTCTCTAGTACGTCTACTAAAATCATTATATAACTTACATCAGGACAGTTAGTTCCTCTATACAGTGTGAGGTGTCCCGTTTTTTTTCAAAATTAATCAACAAATAAAATAGATTTACCTTGTTCAAATATCTTTATATGGTACACCCCTACAAGAAGGTTACTATACTTACCATTCTACAAAACATATTTTAAACAAGTGAAACTAGTTAACATTTATAATAATTCACACTTAACTACATATTTGAATTCATTATAATATTACACACAAATATCCCTAGTCGTGACCATGATAGTCACCTCTACACACTGCTGTGACTGACACATATATCCATCTGTGTCTTCTCGCATAACCAGCTCCCACTCTCAGTAACAGGGAACCATCTCAGCTGGGATATCAACTCAGGCTCACAGAACGCTAAGAGAGCTGGATCTATGCATCCGCGTGCTAAATCATATAATAAATATCACAACAGCCACTCTTGGGCTAACAACCACACTTGAGCTAATATATATAATAACACCTCGGGGAATATAGCTAAGGAATTTCGTGATCAAGCAAGCTAAGAATTTTACCATGTTAACTACACCCCAGAAGATTCACCCGAGGAATTTTCATACAATAAAATCAGTCATTACATGACTTTCATATCAAACGAGTTATAGCGGACTAGGGATTTACACACAAGCATACAATTATTTTCAAGGAACCAATGAATCATATCAAAATAAAACTAAAGTGAAACCAATATCACTGCAAGCTCCAAGAGGGTATATCGTTTAATACCCAATAATCAATATCAAATAATACAAGCTTCATTATGGTATATCATTCAATACCCATTGTTCAATATCCATATAATCTTTATCTATTTCAATTTTCGTCTCTTGGAGCCCCTAGGTTCCCGTGGTAACACCACCACTAATAAATATTAAATTTCTACAAAATCCAAGCGTGATCGCCATCACATATAAATATAATACCACATGACCACCGTTTAGTTTAAACAGTTTAAAAGCATACAACAATACTATTTAACCCTACATCAAGACTAGTAGTTCCTCTTACTTTCCGAGACTCACAGGATAGTTTCTTGTTTAAGTAGAAACATATAGTTTCTTGACTCATACGTAAAACACAAATTTATTTATAGATACTACATCCATTGCACACATATATCGGTCGCAAAAACTAAATATATAATATGTACTATAACGGCTACACTTTTACATAAGGCTGCCTACGTATCCAATCTTTCTAGATTATAATCAAGCCTTACGTAGCTCTTAACCAAAAGCATAATTGCCCTACAGAACCGTGCTCAAAATAATCATTATTCTCACTTTAGATAATGTTCATATTCAAAACATCATATATAATCCCCAGGGCATATCCAACACTAGCACAATGAAAACATTTCCAACAAGTTCAACTAACATTCATTATGATATAATTGTCCCATTTCAGTAAGAGAACTTATCTAGAACTCACCTTGGAACTCTAGAGCACAAAACAGTCTCCACGACATCCAAGCATAAAATTCCTCCAGCAATAAAGAGAATCCGAAAACAATAATGTATAAATCTCATTATGTTTACAAATAAGGAAACCAACTGCTTAAATCATTTCCTTATATATATATAAAGTTTCAGCCCTAGTGATGCACAATAAACCTATAAGTCATAATTGCTCAAAAACTGAGTTTAATATACTTTCGGGCCTCCAAACACTATCTTAAGATTCACGTCAGTTCCAAACAAAACCACCATCTAAAAGTATGCTGCAAACGTTATATAAAACACCCAAGAAAAGTTTAAGAAACTCTTTGTTCATTTACTAGACATATTTCCCAAAACAAGTTCATGCACATAAAAGGATAACACGATAGGTTTTCTAGCCAACTTGTCAATGCTATAGTTTTTTCTACATTTATCCAAATGAGACATGACTTGATTATTTTGAAACTAGGATATGTTTGAGCTGTGAATTCTCTCTAAAATGAAAGACTTCTTTGCTATCAAAAAGAAGACTAGAAGTTTTGGTTAAGAAATAAATGAAAAATGCACAATAAGTAACCAGCAGCTACCTTTTCTAAGTTGATTATGGAAACCATCCACCAGTAATGAAATCAGACTAAAGTAAATAGGTAGATGGAATTACCTCTATTATTAGATCTAGCGAATTGTGTTCCCCTTCTGCATTGGTATTAGTCCATATTTCTTTGCTTGGTCGGCTGGTGAGAACTGTAAGAGGGAAGCCAATATCCCAACCGCCACAGTCACAATGTCCACCAGACCGCCATCTCTCAGTAAGACTAGATGGACCGCCATTTCTGGTTCCAGGACCACCGTGAGCACCAGCTGGAATTATAACATTCATGCTTGTAGAGCAATCACCCATATCTCTAAGTCTACTTTCCTGTGAAGGCTCGGAAGAAACAGGTGCTACTTGAGAAGTATTAGCACATCTGACCCGTGCTTTCTGAAGAAATTTCAATCCCCAACCTCCGACTACTGTTTCTTGATGACTGTCATGGGCTTCTTCTCTTAGAACAATGGCAGCAAGCTCAACATTAGGTGGGCCTGCTTGAAATATCTTGGCACCCAACCTACCAACATTGCTTGATGTATCTGCCTCCCAAGAAATATGCTCACGCACATAGCTTTCTGTACCAAATTGAGAGCAGGATTTATGCTTGGGCAAATGCTTTGGCCTGAACATATCTACCATTTTGTTTACTGACACTTTAGTTTTGCCAAGGATATAATCTGAACATGCAATGTTCCCAAACTCTTTTGCATTAGCACCAAATAAAACCCACTGGGTTTCCATCACTTTCGGATTGTCAGAGTCTGTGCAGAGGGTCAAAGAACTTGTTACATTCATCTTTCCAACAAGATCCAATGACTTATCACAAATTCCCTTTTCCCCTTTCCACCAACCTTTTTCTTATAGAATAAATATACACAATCAAGAGGCATATTTTCAGAAAATTCAGACTCCACAGTTTTAGAAACATAAACTACTCTTTGATCATCTACCGAGTACTTAAGTACGGAACTCCATTCTTCCACTCATGCTGAAGTGTACCTTGAGAAAAAGTGGCTGAGGAAGACAATGACTGGTCTGAAGATGTAGAGACACCATTTGAGATAGCAAAAATGCGTTTATTTAATGATTTCAATCCACTTCTTGGATTCTCAACATACAATGTTCCTGTCTCTGGCTTCTGCAGTGACCTAAGACTGGGTCTAGAAGGAAAGCTCATAAAACCGGAGTCTTTTGTTCCTTTAACATCAATCAGTCCCACTCTCCCCATCACATTACTACCTAAAGTCCCCAAATGGCAAAGTAATGAATCGTTCAATACGTTTTTCCCACACTCATTCTCATCAACAGTTTTCAAAATCCACTGTCCACTCTGGGTTGCTGATGGGCAATGAACAACAAAATTACCCAAATCACTTCTATTTCTTCTCATGTTTTGATGTGGCTCCAAATGGTTGTCATAGAAAACCTGCTTTGAAGACCTCAGGTTCACAGCAACATTGCATGGTACTGCTGGACTACAGATCATACTTAAAGAGTTGGCTGCTCTAAATTCTACCAAATCCAAGCAATGCTGGAGAAATTTCTCATCCAGATTTACAAAACGTAGATATTTGGCTATTCTATGGTCTGCTATGTGTTCACTTTGAAGTAACGACTGCTGTATGCATCTTTTACTGATAAGTTGTTGCTTGGAATCAGATGGCAATTGTTTTTCTGCTTTTACCCTTCCTAGCAAAAATTTGAATTTAGACGAAGCAGTTTCTGAAATAAGCTTTTCTGCTAATTCTGTCATTGTTCAAACTACAGTGTGGCTCCTCCCCTTCTCCTGTTTTCGTGTCCATAAATGCCTTTTCAATCTATAGTGATGAGCATATGAAAACACTGGGTAAGTTCAATCACATCTGGAAATGAATCGGAAAAGAAATTGTAAGAATTACCAAACATCCATAAAGAACTGCAGTAACACTCTAAGATTTGAAAATTACACACCATTGAATAAAGAGAAGATCGATTTTTCAATCCACAACAAAAAGAAAGAAAAAAGAAGAAGAAGAATCCATAACCAGGAAGAAACACACTTAGAAATTAATGCAAAGATTGCAAACCCGTGAGAGCTACTCGCTTTATTTATAACCTTTATAGAGAAAACTATAGTAGTCTGCCAATATGCTCAAAAGTACACGCAAATTTTTGAATGTGAACAGTTTAATGTAAGGAAAGTTATAATGTATCTTCTTTAAAATTCCTCAGTAGTGGGTAATGTGGTACACTGTTTCAATTTGTGGCCCCATAAATCAAATCTTGTAAAGTTTGGTTTGGATCAACATATTTGGTTCTTGGCTCGGATTTGGATCTATTGTGAATTTGTTCATTCATTAAGGGATCAAATTCAAATCAACCTTAATCCACTCCGTACTGACCCATTCTCTTTAGTAAACTAAATATGTAAAAAATTGGTTCAGAGCTATGCTTATCTGTAGATTCTGATCCTGTTTTGATCAGATTGTATTTGGATTGTACAAACTACAAGTTCTTATTGTGTTAGGATCAGAGTGTATCTTAGATCACCCTCACTATGATCCAGGGAATCCATTGACAGCCCTAGTTTTGAGAGTCTAGTTGTCTTGTTGATGGACAACGATTATTTTTTTCTTTTATGGGACCTTGTTACTGGTTTTTCATTTCAATTATGGACAACTTTGTAATTTAACTAATATCAGGATTCAGGAGTTATAATCTAGTCATTTTGCACCGTGACGTAAGGGACGTTTTTACTTTATTCCAGTTGGAAATTCACTGGTTTATAATTGCAGTTCCAAATTCACTGATTTATGATTCCAGTTTCTAAGCTGAGGGAGCTAGAATGCAGAGACTGGGGTTTGGGTCATAGGTGTTATCTCGTTGGTTTGTACTGGTTACTGCACTTGTAGTATTGTGGGTGGGGGTGGTTATGAGGCCTTGGGGCAGGACTGTAATCTTTTTTGGTTTTAAGAATTAATATCTTTTGCTTATTAGGAAAAACATGAATAAGCAATATACTGATTTTCTTTTAACAGTTTTCTAGCTTTACCTTAAGGGGTAGCACGGTTGGTTTGGCCTTGGGTTTGCTCTCCAATGGTCACCAGTTTGATTCCCCTCAAGGCCACTGGTGAGGCAGTACCTGGTCAAATTTCCAACCAGGGCCCCGGGATTAGTCGAGGTGCGTGTAAGCTAGCCCGGACACCCAGTTCGAAAAAAAAATGAGGGAAGAATTTCCTTCACTTCGAAAAGTTGAATTGATCTATATTTGAGGATGTGCACTCACTTCTTTTCTTTATATAATAAATGAGTAGTGTTTCCAATTATCTAATTCTAAATAAAAAATATCATATAAAATGGTCTCAACAAACCAAAAAAATGGGACGATGGGAGCAATGGATTGGGGGTTACTAGTAAGTTTCGAGCTGAGGTCGTGGCTATAATTGAAAATATTGAACTTGCTATAGAGAAAGGGCGAGTATCAGTGTGGGTAGAGTCTGACTCTTTGGTTGTGCATTCAGTTCAATTATGATCCCTTAGGAACTAGAGATTGATACAAGGTGAAAGCTATGTCGGATGAAACTCAAGTTTTGTATGATATACATACATGGAGAAGCCAACTTTGCTGCAAAACAGGTAGCAAAATTGCAAAAAGATGTGTTTGTTTTGTATGAAGAGAAACCCCTACAAATCTATATGTGGGAGGACCCTACTGTTGTTTACTTAAGATTTTCCTGAATGCCTAAGAAAGTAAATGTCTTGTAGTCTACTTATTGTTACACTAAACTTGGGAATCATTCTAGGAAATCTTGTAATCTTCTCTTATCTTAATCCATTCTATAATATACAAAGCAACTTAACTAGCAAAAAAAGTACACAAGACAAGAAACAGAACCTTTAGTCCCACTAAAGCATGTATCATATCATTTCTGGAAAAGAACATAACGACATGGAACAATATATATTCAAAAAGTACTTTCGCATTGTTCTTAACATGAAAATGGACAATAAACCTGAAGAATTAAGAAGACAACATGTAATTTTATGTTTACACATAAGACCCATAAGTATATCATAATAGATACTAACATAATATCGAATATAGATGCTTCACAACCACCAAAGAGGGTGTATGTGTTAATCAACTCTTCAATCATTTGAAAGACCCTTATGGTGCAAAGTGCAAACGTCAAAAATGGAGTTTTGATACACATGCAATAACCTTTTTCTTTCATAAGTTGAAAGGAACAAAAACAATCAATCCCCACCATGTGATTTTTGAAAATCTGAATTTCAATCTCTGAACCACCCACCTTGAATTTTAAGCCCTTGGGAGGCCTCAACGAAGCTTCTTGTCTCCCATAACACTCATTTGACTCATGGGATTCTAATCATGAGTACTATCTATCACATTTCTCAAGTTTGTTGCATACCAAAAGAAATATGTTTCCTTTTACCAAATATCCAACCCAATTCAAAAACAAATTTTAAAAACTTCATCGGAAGAAATAAACAAAATTTATTAAAAGGTGTAGAAGAATAACTTACATTCTTTAAAGGGCAAAACCATACAATCTCACGTCATTATGATGGGTAAGTCTATGCAAAGACATCGTCCAAAAGAATTTGTTTCCACAATTTATAGCTTCCAGCTCTCTAATAAAAAAAAAACACCCCCCATCACTATGATGAAAGAATGCATAAACATATTTTATTCATGAACATCTGCATATAGCATCTATAATTCTATATAAATGATAGCCTATACATCATGGACTCATGGTGCATGTTCTGAACAAAATATCAATCGTGCCATTACTTTATATAGCTAGAGAGTGAAAAATATCCATTCAACAAGATATGATGCTGCATTTAGCAAAAAAAAAAAAAAAAGATGCTGCATTTCAATTCTCATTGCTATGAGAGTAAGACTTGAACTTTGAAACTTAGAACCACTGCTAACGCCCTCGTATGGCCATATCAATTACCACTCCAACTATGTATAAAGTCAGTATTAGATTGACATTCTTGAGACCACAAAATCGTAACAGTAAACCAAAAACCAAATCGTGAATAGAAAATCATAACTGGAACAAAAACAAAGAACACTTAAAATTATCACTGTTTTCCTTGAAAACTAGAGCCGCCTTCCTAACTATTACAATCCTTTTTCTTTCTTTTTAAGCACCCGATCCAAGAAATTATCTGACTTCTCTACCCGACACGTGCCCTAATGCTATTACATCCATTTCAACTACAATTACCGACTTGTCCCTATTAAACTGACTGATAAAACTACTTGTCTGTCCTATAGGACATGACGGGGAAAGAAAATGAACGAATGAGATTACCTTGACAGAAGTCCCTAGTATAGCCTCAGTGTAATCAATGCTAATCTTGGAGTAAAGATTAAGACCCTCCCTCCCAACTCCATGTTTTTCCTTGACATTAACGAACAAATAAAGGTCACTTGCGATGCCCCTAGAACAAGAAAATCATGTGACCAGCGTTCATCAGCAAATAAGTGGTTACATTGACTATCATTCAATTATTACAATCAACAACCCTAAACCCTAAACGGCAAAGAGTCATAAAAAGGCATTGAGTGCACCCTTTACTAACACTTCAGATAATAGAGAATATACATAAAAATATATAGGTCCATGAAAAATCTAATATGATAAATGTTTATTTTGCAATGAAATAATTGATAAATGACAAGGCAATAGAGAAGGTATTAGAAGTACCAATACTATTGGCGTTAGTGTTATTATATGTAGTAGCACTTTACGTGTACATCATGTAATAGCACAAAGGGCACTTGTGCAATTTCAAAATACACTTAATATATAATGTGGTATTCTCTCATTTTAGAGAACCCAGTACTTATCACAATCCTCAAGTAAAGGGAAGAAGGTCACTCTGTGAAGATTTTTGAATTGGATTGCATGAAGTTAATAAGATCATTAGGAAAATAATTGACACCGTTAGAACCTTCGGGTAGCAAATCCGTACTTGTGATCAGAAGTTAAGAATCTAAATCCTCAATAATTTTCTTTTGGTCCACTCCTAAGAAGGGTAGAATATCGCTCTGGGTGATTTCTACTAATTAATTCATTTGCATGATGATGATGATGTGAATCATAGAATAGGACTCAAATGCAAACCGTTCTTTATCAATGTTCCCTTCTCCTTGAACTTCATTGTTGCTCCATCATTAACACCAGGTGGGATAACTACTTTGATACTTCGCTTCAATTGCACTTTTCCTTCCCCATCACATCTTCGACAATAATTAGTTATTATTTTTCCTTCACCACCACATTTTGAACAAGTAGACACCTAGATAACACATGACATATACGAGAAAGTTGAGTAAATAACAAAAATTTTCAATGTTGTGAATAGCATCACATATTAACTATATTGGGAGTACATTTAGAGTAGAAAAACAAGATATCCTTTATAGCACAGCAAGAGTTTAATAAGGTTCAATAACACGAATAACAACATCGAATAAAGTGAAAATTGATTTGGACATATTTAAGAAACAGTTGTGTTGGAACTTTCATCTTATAGGAGAAAAACCTGTAACTGCATAGTTACTCGACTAGTCTTTTCCAATCACCTACTCGTGTATTAGACTGTGGTATGAAGGCTGCCTTTTTATATGTTTATACTGCTTCTACCAATGTTACCCACCAGCAGAGAGAGTAACCATCAAAGTCTAATTAATCTTATTTCCTTACGTGTCTTTACTTTTTTGACAGGCATATGTTATACAGTCTAATTACTGATACTCCTATGTTTGTCTCTTATGGTCTCTGTTTGTCCCTTCATTTTGCGCAACTCAAGCCAGTTTCAGTGATGGGACCACAGGAACAAACTTCAGCATCCCTATGAAAAAAATAAATGTGAAAAATCTGCATATTACAACTCTCATAAGTTACCTGTGACATCACACCAAATGGTGTTCTCTGACTTTTCATTACCCCTCCTCTACCTCCACAATCCACACAAGATTTTACACAACTGCTGGATTTTGCACCACTCCCATTGCAATGATCACAAGTTTCAAAACAGGAAACTTCAATGTTCTTCTGTCCTCCGAAAATTGACTCTTCGAAGCTCAAAGGCAGATCATACCTATAACATTTCAAGATGAATTAGAGAGGAATTAAAATACCTGTTAAAAGATGAAGGTTCGATAAATGATAAGTGAAGGGTTACCGGATATCAGGACTTTGGTTGGGATTGTTTCTGAAACTGCTTCCTCCAAAAAATGAACCAGATTCTCCAAAGTATGTATCAAAGACATCAAAAGGGTCCACCTGATTGTAATTTTATAATACATGGATATGAAAGTTGTTTACCATCCAGTGTACCGTAACAAAGTTGAATATGAAAAGAATTTATTACCGTAGTTTATAAATTTAGGTATTGGGGAAAGTACAGAGTGGTTTTTGAATGGGCTCTTACCCCCTGTGAATTGAAATCAGATCCATCATGCTGTCCCTGTACACCAGGCTCACCAAAGCGGTCATACAAAGATCTCTTTTCATCATCTGATAAAACCTACATAAAGGCTTCATTACAATATACGAAAAACAAAGGAAATGAAAGTAGTATGAGTAAAACTTAAGACTTGACACGAAAAAATAATAATTAGTACTTGAGTGAGTTGGAAGAGAGTATATGAGTCTGAGTTAAAGGATGAATTTTGAGTAGAACAATGAAAAGTGTAAAGAAGAAGAAGAAAGAGCACCTCGTAAGCAACGCTGATCTCCTTAAACTTATCTTCGGAGCCAGGGCTCTTGTTCATATCTGGATGATACTGTGTTCAACAAAGCAAAAGACATAATAGTAAAGGAAGCTTAATGGTGATGCAAAGAGTAAAACAGCAGAAGGAATGCAAGCAAAGATAGTACAAAGTAGTAAACATATTGGGACATAAACACAAACACGTAGAGAACATGATGCATGGCAGCAAAGAAAAGATGATTGTAAATTAATTGTACCTGACGAGCGAGTTTTCAGTAAGAGAACTTGATTTCCTGCAGTGTTGCATTTCTACTGACATTCAATGAGGAGTAGTAATTCTTGTTGCCACTTGCGGCTCTTATTGTGCTGCTTCTTCGACGACAACGAGCACCGTGGATTGAAGGAAAGTAGTAGGAAGGGCCAACTTGCTCTAAAGCAAATTGACCAAAATGAAAGCTCAATTACACCGTAACAGAATTGGTCCCCATCATGACCAACTTGCTCTAAAGCAAGTTAACCAAAATGAAATCTGAATTACACCGTAACAGAATTGGTCCCCATCCATGACATTGGGAATTAACTAACAGTGCATTATTCCTGCATCGAAATGATGCACAAGAATGGATTTGAAAGATTGCTACGCAAAATGTGTGAGTCTATTCTAGATAAATCAAAATTCACATCAAATTAAAACACCCCCAAAGCTCAAAAAAAAAGAAAAAGGTAAACTTACTCAGTCCCTTTTGCCCTCAAAAGCCCAAATTGCTTAGGAGACAAAATAGCCGGTCACTCTTCTTATGATTTCTGCACAGCCATAACAACACCACTTGTTCTTTCACTACACAAACTTCTCATCATGAAAACGAAAAAATATCAAACACCCTAAGTTCTAAAACTATCAAAAAACATCAAGTATCACTAAAATAATTATACCCCAATCACTGGATACTTCAATTCAAAGAACTCCAACTTATTAAATTAACTCGGTAATCAGTCCACTGAATTGAAGAGTTTGTAAGAGGAATAAAACTTACACAAAATCTACCTTCTTCTTCTTTGTGTTTTCTAGGTCTGTGTTGATTAATTTTGAGTGGGTTAGAGAGACGAGAGTGAGAGATTAGTCCGTGATGAGAATGAGAGAGGAGTTGAGAGACAGAGAAGGTATCGGCAGACGGCAGGACAAAGAGGAGAGATTGGGAGATGTTGGAGGCGAAGAGAGGCGAAAAGAGATGGTAAGTGGTTTTTTGGGAGGCTTTTGAAAAGCGAACTGAAGAATTCGCCTAGGCTCACGGATTACGGTCTCTAAATTCCCTGAATTCACAAACCTGTCAAATCTTGTTTGCTCCACCTCTGATTCCCTGAATCCAGCTTTCTCCATGACCAAATCACCTCAGAGCGTGAATACTGAAACCCAAAGACACATAACAGAAGGAAAAAAAAAAAGGATTCAACTCTAGTTCTTTTTAGTTTCCATGGTGTAAAGTTCAACTCAAATAATAACAGAACTAACCAAAAAAGTAAAATACAGTCTAAGTTACCATTTTCTCATCAAAACAACCAATCAAATAACATAATCAATCAACAACCCAGTAACAGAATATATGATCAAAGACAAAATCTAGCAAAAACCCCCTAGAAAAAAAAATCATTTGTTCAAGAGTACCATTGATGGGTGTGCGAAAACAGAGTCGAAAATCCCAGTTGCAGAGTTATTCTTTGAAGAAGAATAAGAACCACCCTTTGGTCCAAAAACCTCGTTAGATATTGAAGAACCATTTTGAAGGTGAAGAAGAAGAAGAAACAGCAGTTTGGAAGTTTGGAGTAGTTTCTTTGATTCGTTCAGGTTCAGTTTTAGAAATGGAAACCCATTTTTCGTTTTTGTCGACAAAATTATGAGGCTATATTTTAAAATCTTTTTCTTCCGGTTCTACCCTCCTGTTATGTAGCTAGAAATCGTGCGCACCGAAACTTTCGGTACATCTCGCACGCCGTAGATTTAGCCTATATATATATATATATCGAAACAACAAAAAAATAAAAGAGTGGATTTTCATTCAGTCTCCTTCGACGAAATGGCGATGAGAGCTGCAGCTGCGAAGATTCAAGTTTGTCTAATGGAAAGTTCACGAAAGATGATGACGACGATGATTTCTCGTTACTTTAGTAGTGATGGGAGAGTTTTTAGCGAAGAAGAAAAAGCAGCTGAGAACATCTACATTAAGGTCAGCCAGTTCAGTTTGCTAATTGTTTAATTGTTTTGATTGATTTTTTTAAGAGTATTGGGGTTGTTTCATTTTTGTTTTGAAGAAAATGGAGAGAGAAAGGATTGAGAAAGCGAAGAAGAAGTTGGAGAAAGAGAAACCAGCTGCCTACAAGTACAAATCTGACAAGGTATATTTATAATAAGGTTTCTATTCACGTTTTAATTGATTTTGTGTTATTGTCGTAAAAAAGATTTGTTTTTTATATTAGATCCATTTTAGAAATACAAGTTATTTTGATCTTGTGATGGAGTAATAGCAGATTTCATCATTTGTGAGGTTACAGTTAGGAATACTATTTTATGAAAAACAAATAGTAGTATATAGGGTAATATAGATTATAGATAGGCAGTAAGTATACTATAGGATGATATAGTTTAGCAAGAAAGTTAGACTAACGGTGGTATCAATCAAAATTCGTAGAGAAAAATTTGTGCGGGTTTTGAGGGGTTTAAGGTGTATTTTTGTTGCGGTATCTATCATTATGTAATATTCAAGTGGTTGCCACAAATGGTTGGGGATGCCATGGAGGAGGGATTACTGGATTAGATTAGTTTTTGTCGTTGGTAGTGTCACTGTGTGTCTATAAAGATGAGTTTTGTAGGGGAAATGTGGATAAATGCTTATTCATATGTTGGATACACACCTCTCTATCTTATTACTTTGGTTTACATGTCACCGGAAGATAACTTTCCCCTCCATGGGCTGCTTAGCAGTATACTAGTAAATTAAATCGGCATATAAATCACCGATATTTATTCGATATTTACTTGATATTTACCGATATTTTGAACAGTATAAAAACAAAAAAAAACTAAGAAATCGGTTTTCATTCATCATCTCATTTGTTCATCATCAATGGCAATGAGAGCTGCAATTTCAAATCGCTATTCACTAAACTTATTATTAAAAGTCTCACGAAACACGATGATGATGAGGGGGGTTCTTCCTCGTTATTTCAGTAGTGATAGAAAATACTGGCAAAATAGAACGGTAATAACAAATAATAAGTTGAATGGTAAAAAAATAAAAAATAATAATTTTTATTTGTTTATTAATTGATTTATTAATTGTTTGTGTTAATTATTTTGATGAATTAGAATTCGAGGAAGCGAAGAATAAAAAAAATAGAACTACCCACTCATTATTTGGAGGCGAATTATAGAACGATGAAAGCAGTGGTGTTTTATGCACCTAATATTGCTCACATTCCTCAGTCCAAGGTGTTGCAAGAAATGGAACCTGCAGCTGGTGAAACGAGAAACAGCTGCTGAGAAAACTGATATCTCACAAGGTTTGTTGTAATCTTATATTTTTAAATATGATTTATTTGTGATATGGTTTATTAGTTAGTTTGGTTTTTGTGAGGGACAATTTGTAGAAAGGAAAATACTATAGAGATGATTATTGTGGGTTTTTATGGTGTACTATTGTCGTGGTATAAGTCTCATTTAATAAGTCACCGCAAGAAAGGCGGATTAGCTTAATCTATAATAGCCATTACCTATTTCTCAATGAAAATGAGTTTGGTTTAGGTGTGATAGACCACAATTGGAAGATACATTTCCCTTCCATGACATTGAGTTGGTCATTAATAGTGAAAAGTAGCGTTCAACACCTAGTATATCTTTGAGCCTGGTGAGTTAAACTAGTATACTACATAGCAGTGGGGGCATGAGTGGAGAATTGGAAGGGCGTGGAAAGTGGAGAGGGAGAGGGAGAGGGAGAGGGAGAGGAGTGGAGAGTGGAGAGTGGAGAGGGGGAGGGGGAGGGAGACAAAGACCTTATTACTTTGGTTTACATGTCACCGGAAGATAACTTTCCCCTCCATGACGTTGAGTTGGTCATTAATAATCAAAAGTGTTCATCAACCCCTAGTGTGGGGAACGAGGTGATGCATATAAAGGAGTGGTAGAAGAAACAGTTTAAGGGCATTGCCGATTGGTATAAAGGGACACAGATAAATGGTATAAAGGGCTTTTGAAGGAGGAGTTCCATAGCGCAGGAATTCAAAATATTGATTGGATTCTGCAAAACCTTTCGATTCATGTGTAATTGGTCTACAGGTGACGTGCATGGCTCGAGACCCATAGGTCGCATGTTCGACTCTTATACGAACACCTTTTCTTTCCCTTTTTTGTAATTATAAAATCAATCCGTTATGCTGGGGTTGGTGTTCCAACTCAGGATTGTGAGTCCAATGACCTTGACCAACTAAGCTGCTATTGTTTGCATGAAATGCTTTCACTCGTAACTTTATGTGGAACTTTATTTTACTTGAAACACCTTATATAATATATTCAAAATTGAACACTTTTCAAGGGTGGCATATTGGCAATAGTAGAGGCCCATATAGGTGGTGCACTGGTGCATTGGAGAGGTGTTTTTTGAATTTCTCCCTCATATGTGAAACTGTGAAAGTAGAGACCGATTAAGGGATCCATTAGTTATGCCCTAATGATCTTAATGTATCTTTGAACCTTGTAGATTTTGATGGCACATGAACATTTACTGCTACAATAAATAAGCAATCACCCTTTTCATGGGAATTCATATTTGGGGGTATGCACTTATTTTGCATACTAAATTAGAATTGTTGTTGCGGATATTTCACATTAGTTTCTTATAGGAACATGCGTTGTAGCATTGTGGCGTGCTTCTATGGCACCTGCTTAGTAAATCTGGTTAGCATATCTTAACTGGGTTGTGCACTTCCTCTTTTAGATGCGTACAACTATGCGAATCCTAAAACCTGGGAGGGTTATATATTTTCAAACAAAGAACACGTGGTGATAATCATGAGTAGATTGCAAGCATAGCCACGAGTTGTGCTCCTTGCAAAGGGGTACCCAACTTAGGAAATCAAAATACTTTTTGATTGACAAGAATCCACTCTCCTTAAAAGAGTAGCATATGGTGTAGTGTAGTTGTAGCTCTTCTTCCCTATGTTCTTCAATATCCTATTCCGTTCTATCTCTTGTTTTCAAGAGCCTTTACCAAGAAATTATGTATCCCGAAAGCAACCCTCCTATTCTTTCTTTCGGTCAGGTTTTACGTGGATTTTTATTACGCTCAATATGTAGTAATGCTCATAGGCATGTAAGATGCTTGTTCCCACTTGTAGGGAAAACTTTTCTTTGTGCTTGTCAATTTTCACTTTCAACTCTTGAAGAACAAGTGTTACCTCATCTTACATTTGCACAAAACGCACTTACTCTACTCTAAATATAGCCCGCTCAAAACAGACAGTTGTAGGAGGAATGCTTTGATAGTTTACTTATAATTTGTTTTGTTTTGTTTTTCTTGTTAACCCGACCGTTGCTAATGTTGGTTTTTATCTACGTAAATCTGAGAATGACTCACCAAGGCTGAAATGGACATCACTCTCCTACTTTCAATCCCTTTGATCTTTATTGTAATTTTGAATGAAAATAAATAGATATGGCAGGAGTGTGTTTTATATAGAATCTTGTGGCAGTTGTTAATTGCTTTTGTTTAACATGTAGTTATCTTTATCTGACTTTATCTTTGTTTTGGTAAATGGAATGTTGCTTCTTTCAAGTGTTTTTATGAGTCCTTGATGGTTGTTGATCCACACATAATAAAGTATGAATAATGTTCTACTTCTCAAGGGTGTTGTTCTCCTACCTGTTTGTTATTCTGCTCGTAAGTCTTAATATGCCATTGGTTGATACAACAGGAGAAAAGAATATTAAGGAGGCATTTTGTTAGACATTACGCTCAATGTAATCATGAGATTAGCCACAAAAAATAGTCTCGCATGCACTGCACACCCTATATTGACAGGTGAATCAACTGTGAAGGAACTCAGTATGCATGTCTAGGATATTGCTCTCTGCAAATCCAAAATTTTCGTTGTACTTCAAAATTGGCGAAAGCAAAACGGCAAACGAGTCCAAATAAGTAGCAAACTCGAAAGTCTGAAACCCACGGCCAGCCCAACTAGCCGCGTGCTTTATTATTATTATATATATCAGGTAACATCTCCGAACTATTAACGGATTTTAATTTTAAAATTTATATGTAGTGATAAATAGTTTTGCAGGTTAACTCCACTTGGTGTAATGTGAAAAGAGAGGGACGCGTGGTTGCAGTTAGATTAAAGGAATAATAAAAATGGATGTGTCCTGGTTGAGTGCCATTCTTGTTGGGGCAGCGGGCTGCATTGCAATTGGATACATCCTAGGTACTTCTGACTGCTGCTGCTCCTATTAGAAAACTACTTCACTGACCTTTCTGGGGGGCTTCTCGTACTAAGAAAGAAGCAACGGGGAGTAATAATAATACTACAAATAAGAAGTTGAAGTTGAGTCTTGTGGAGGTTGAAAAGCTTGCTGAGATTTTGGAAGATTTTAAAATGGTTTTGGTTGTTAAGAATGACTTAAAGATGGGCAAAGGAAAGATCGCTGCCCATGCAGTTTGTCTCATCAATCCCGCCCACTTTCGTTTTTAGGATGTTCATTTGCATTTTTTGTCTAATCATGTGTTTTTTTTGTTGTACGTCATGCGACATTGGGCCTTTATAAGAAGCTTCTTCATAGAGCACCTAAAGCCTTGAACAGGTACGCACTCGTACTACCACTATAAGAATGTTGCACCTATGTTTATTTAATTTGGTTTCAGTGCAAGTCCTTAGTTCTATTGTTTTGTTATTTGTAGGTGGGAGATGTGTGGGCAAGTGAAAGTGGTTTTGAAAAGTGAAAGTGAAGATGATTTGCTAGTGTTGCAAGTAAGTTTATATGGCGTATGCATATAGTTGAGTTGTTATTGGTGTTCTTTGACATCTGGGAGGTCCTATAGTGACCATTTTATTCTTCTTCATGCTTTCTTGGAATGGTTAGCTAATGAACACAATATTTACCCCCAGTTTGTATCCTGATAATGAAACATATTCCGAAACTTATTACAGCTTTTTAATATGTTTTAATGTCTAATAGGTCAAACACGATATGTTTCTAAATGTCGTCATGTGGTCCAACTTATTCCACTTCTGTACTAGCTCTCATCCTTTTCCTGATACAGTCGACTTGAAATATGACCTTGAACAGAAGAAAATCACTAGTTCTAATTTCATCTCATGCATATGCCATATGGTTACTAGTAATACAACTTGTACCTGTTATGTGGTTGTAAACTTCTATCAAGGAGTAAGAGCAAATTCTTAAGCTAAAATAGGAACACACTAGCAAACAAACAAGCACCATAGCAAATCATGAAATAATAGAATCTTAGATTTAATTGTTTGGATGCCATTTGTTACAGGAAAGGGCCAAATCACTGAACTTACCAACCCATATTACAATTGATGCTGGAAGAACACAGATTGCACCAAGTGAGTGGGTTTGCATGAAACTTCTTTTACAAATTTGTTCAATACATTTTGTGTGCTGGACATTGAGCTGACAGTTTTGAATTTGCTTAGAATTTATACCAGTTTTCTGAAAAATAAATAACAAGGATATATCACCGCAAAAGTAATTACATAACTTTTAGATTGATTTTTTACCTCAGTTGTGTTCTCCAACTTGATTAATATCCTTCTCTTTTTCTTTATTTTTTTATTTCCTTTTCCAGATTCGAGGACAGTGATGGCTTTGCTTGGTGAGTGGTTTACTTTTCCCATTCAAATGACACTTATTAGCTAGATCTGACTAAATGACACAAGTTCTATAGGAAGTCTTACTGTTTCAATCTGAATTGAGTTTTGTGGTAATTTTTATTGGTAATATCATTTGAATATGGAAATGTATTTGCGTTTTTGGGCAGCCACTACATTATTAAAACTTGTAGTAATCTGCTCATGCATGGTTAAGAACTGATGTATATAGGCAGTAGTACAAAAAATATGAATACTATTTGAAATAGCACCATTACATACGATGATTATGAAAATGGTAGAGATCTTTATAAGGGTGGTGGTTATTGAAAAAAAAATGGGTAGAGATCTTGATCAGATTAAAATGTGGATAGACTGTAATAATGAAGTAAATTGTACTAGGAGTATTGTTATGTACTTATGTACTCAAGGAAGATTGTGTGTGTGTGTGGGGTGGGGTTGGGGGGTAGGGACTACGGAAAAGAATGCCCAACAAACCATTGTCATGGATGCTGTAGGGCTGACATAAGCAGTGCTGAGTGAATATTTGCTTATATGACACCCCCACCACACACACACAAAGACACAGTAGTGAGGCAAAAAGAAAAAGGAAAACATTGCCATGCACCCATGCGAAGCACCTTGCAGAGCAATCATATATCTCGACTGTGGAGTGGACTCGAGGACAAAGTTTCTTCAAAAACATGGGACTGGGATTAATTTTCTTCTGATAGAGAGCGAGTCAAACACTATCTTCTTACACTGATTAGAAACAAAATTGTATTTTACAAGATGGAGACTGTGGATATTCAGGAGAGAATCTAATCAGAGATAAGAGACCACATGAATGTCTTTTTATCGTTCCTGGAAAAGATCTCCCTGTTTTTCTCCATTATTATTAGAAACAAATTAGTGTTTTGACAAGATGGAGACCATTGATATTCAGGAAAGGATCTAATCAGAGATAAGAGACCACATTAATGTGTGCCATGCAATCTTTTTATCGTTCAGTAATGGAGTTCCTCTTTTACCAGAGTAAAAAAATTAAAGGAATTTTCTCTGTTATGAAAATGATAAATATATTTATCTACAGACTCCATCCATTAAAAGAAAACACCTTTGGCTCGAATAGTGAACTCAGAGAAAGAGATGACAATATGGATAGAGCGTATAGAATGATGACCCTCATATTCATTGAGACCTCTTTAACGTTTTCTTCGTCCTTTTGCTTTGTATTTTCTTTCACTTTCATTGCAATGATATTTCTATGCTGAAAAACACGATCTCTGAAGTTCAGATTTGAGAAAAGAAAATGTTAAGTTAAGAGATTTCTTTAGGGAGAAGCTAAAGGTGGTTTACTTAGGGAGACCTATGAATAATAAAAGGTTGGCACCCAGGGCACTCGTTGAAGCTTTGACCAATGAGGGAGCTTTCCGAAGTTCACATTCATGGCTATTGATTGTCTGAAGTGGACCATTGTGGTACCACATGGTAGTTTAGAATGACACTATTGGCTTTGGTGAATATATTGACTTCTAAGGCATTCCATGTTGTGCTTATATTGTCATTGATTATGTGACAAGCATTTGAAAGATAATCTCTATAAACGATAGTCCCTACTGAATAACCTGTATGTGCTTTGACATTTCAGTGGAAATTCCCTATTTCATCTCAGAGGATCTTCGACAAGACCATTGTTGATGGTGCTTATAGGGAATTTCACTATGCTTATGGGCATTTTGTCATTGCAGGAAGCAAGTTGGTTGGACTAAAGGAGGTGTTGCACAGTTTCTTTTGCTGAATGTTTTCTGATTTGCAAGGATTGGTGTGTATAGAGATTACAGACTGATAAGTTGGGACCTAAGGTTTTTGTGGTAGGGGGTGAATCTGTGAATCTGGCTCTAATGTGTGTCTAAACCTAGTACTTCACAAAAAAAAAATTTAGAGTATAAGGTGACACCTAGTGGGCAATTAGGGCTTTGGTGGGCTATTTCTTTCGAATTGGCCTACCAGACTGAATCGCGTGGTAGGTTAGCGGAAGGGGACGTTATCAAGAAAGGCCCGGGTTTCCGTTACGCATTGTTTGTTGGTGGCTCTGCCAGGTGATAAGTGTGAAGATCTCCCACTCTCAATCGTGAAAGGGAGTTCCGGGTTCAAGGTTGACTGTTGATGCAGCTACAACCATACTGGATTCCCAGGATCCGAGATCCAATATCGAAGTTCAATGTCGAATTGGTCCAGCAGTAGGGATGATCCAGTCTTATTCTATAGCCACGTCCTAGGCACCGAAACCTGCCTTTACGATCCATCCTAGGGATGGGTGAATCATCGTATGAGGTTCCAAACCCACTCTTTTCTTTAGCTCAGAACAGGACAACTGAAATCACCCACTTTTTATATTCAATAGTAAGAGACCTATTTAAAGGTCTAGTTGATGATAAAGACGCATTTTAAGAACTTCCTTTGAAGACCTGCCTGCAAACAAGGAAGTAAACTCCCGGTCCTGCTCATGGATCAACCTTTGATGGGCCCAGCCGCCTTCAGCCTATCCCTTGCCATTCCATCGATCATGAGGTACTCCGACCAATTGTCATTCATACTTCCTTAACCCCTGCATCTCCTTTCTCTCTGCTAGATTGGTTCATGGATAGAATATCTTCATTAGATAGAAGAAGTTGAGATATCTCTATACGAAACATCCAGACTACTGCTCCGCAGTCCAAGTAGGGAATGGAAGACCATGATTATGGAAAGTCTATTAAAGAAAGAAGAGGCTTTCCCGTGGGCTGGGAAAGTAGCCGCCTCTTCACTCTCCTTCAGCCGATTCAGATCCCGAATCCTATCTCTTGGAGAGAGGTGCACAGAAGCTCTCCTTTTGACTCAGGGGGGCCTTCCACCACTTCGACTGATGCGGACGCGGTTCCCTCGTCGTGAAAGAAGTAATGAAAGGGAAGCCCCGAGTCAAACAAACCGCGTTCGTTGTTGCCTGTATAGCTTTCTAGAGCAGAGATCTAGCAACGCATTCTAGACACAGATCATTGGTATTGGATGTATCGTTAGGTTGTGCCGAGTCAAATCTGCTCTGTTTTTTTTTCCGTTGCAGAAAAGAGATCCCTTACCCCCGCTTTCAAAAATGATGAATATAAAGTCCGGGAGGCAGCAGGTACTATGGATCCTCTGACTCCCAATCGGGTTGCCTTCCTGGGTCTCGCCGGTGTTGCCTGTAGGTTGTGATGTGCCTCGAGATGGCTGTATCCTGTCCCCCTGCCGGTGGGGAATCCGCTCCCAGGTCGTCGCTCTGCTGCGTCTGGCCCGTCCTCTAGGCACCTTTGGAAGGCAGGGAGTGTGACAACGTACACGTTTCCCTTTACTCCATAGGGCCTTCTCATCAGTTGCAGGGTTTGGTGGCCCTAAATTGACTTGGCTTTGCCAAAAGGCCTCATCTCTAGAAGCCCGGCTCGCGAGGCGTCCCTCTCGCAGTAGGGAATCTCCCCTCGCCTGCTCTTGTGACATGCTATGTTTCCCTCTCCACTCCCAAGTAAAGGGTGAGTCCCATCGTCAGTTTGTGGATCGCGGTCTCACGACTAATCCCTACAGGTGCCCGTAGTAGGCCGGCCACCCTACCTAAACCAATCATCATATCGGTCCCTAGGCCCCATTGCTGGAAAGGCTTCGGCTTCAAAACCGTGACGGGGAGCTTCCGCCTCATCACGGCTCCTCTCGGGATGGAGGTAGGCCCAGCCCTGGCTGGCTTGTGCGGTTAAAGGTTGTTGTAGATGACCTCATAATAAAATAAGAAATCTGACCCTACCCCGGTCAAAAGGACTAATCTTGATGATCTTGATCAGTTCCAGCTTAGTTTTGTTGAGAGTTATCTTTCTGGACCGGACCTGTTTGTAGACCGTCTCCTGAAAGACCTGCTTATCCTGCATGTGGTTTTGGGCCCCCCACTCATTCAATCACTTGCTTGTGATTGCAGCCGCCCCCGAAGGAGAGACGAAAAGCGAAAGCTCACTTTCGCCCTAATTTGAGTAGTCTTGATAAGTAAAGAGCAGGGAGAGGAAGCGCTTTGGGCTCCCGTTCATGTGACGAACATCGTTACGTTAGGTCCCGAATTCTGCGAACCACGGATCTAGACCAAGATCTCCATTACGTCCGTCACGATATATCGATCCGAGAACTTACTTTCAGTTGTAAGTCATCCATTCTGCTCCTATCTAAAGTGATGCTAGGCTGCTTCACACAGGTGCGCTTTTCGGCCACATGATGAACATGTTTTGAGCTAACTGCATGTCGAAGCACTTAAAGCGGAGCTTGTGGTCACTCGTTCCTCACTTGTTCCAATCCGAGTAAAGAGCTTCAGATCCGATTCTACACTACATACGATATTCCATTCCGGCCCTCACTAGCTCTTCGCTTGGTTGTACAAGGAGCATGCCCGCCCTTTAATATAAATAAGGGGGCTACTACGCCTCACAAGACTTACATCACCACCTGAGCTTAAGCTACCGGCGGTTTAGGCAAGCTGAAGGAAGTGGGTCAAATGCCATTTCTGTAGTATAGGATTCAGTGTTCAAGGGCTCAGTAGGGAAGCAGAGTCGGTTTGTTAGCGCCTTCCGGAGTTTTCTAGTCTTCTCTCCGTCCCGATTGCCGCTAGTCAGTAGCTCGCTTCCGGAGAAACTACATTCAACAGGAGAAACTCAACTTTGAATAGAAAATAGAAGGATCAGTGCCCGTAGCAGTCCTTCCATTAGGTTATGATGGTCGTGATGAGCTCTACTTGAAAGAAAATCAATAAGGAATCTTTTACTAGCGCTTGCGTACCAAGGTAACAAGAAACCTATTGCTGGATTGAATCCTTTTGCTCCTTTTCAAGGGGAGCTAATGCTTGTTGGGTATTTTTGTTTGCCACTTCTTCACTGCCGTCACTAGCCCTAAAAGAGAATTCCTGGGGGCGTAGTCGTGGTTTTCCCGGTGTTTTTTCTCTTTTTTCCTTCCCGAACTCTCTCTTTTTGCACCGTTTTATCCGAAGCTTTAATCGGCTTATCCGACACCTAGAGTATTTAAGTGAGTCTCTCTTCGTTGACTAAAAGAGAATGCAATGCCTTTTTGATTCTGAGTTTCTTTGCGGTAGAAGGCATCCAATATATAGGAGGGTTTCGAAGATCAGGAAAAAGGAAGGCCCTTTCTTGGATCAGCTAAGAAGGGCCCGTTTTCGCATCCGGTGAACCTGACGGTACTACACTAGATATCAGATAAACCTTAAATCCACATTGGAAGCATCGGGATAAAGAATAAAGGAATTTAAGCTCGATTAAGCACAGACGGCTCCTTGCTTTGAAAGGATACCTCACTTTAAGGATTGTGCGGGAACTTGGATACCATAAGCAGCTGGGAACTAGAAGTAGAAAACTGATATAGGTCCAGTGAGCAGTGAGCGTGCCTTCTTTTTTCTACAGAAAGGAGGCTAGGCTAGCTGGGGTTTGAACTCAATCGTCCGAGACAGAACCCGTAGTGGAGTCTCGTCGTAGTGCTTTCATCAGGCCCGGCCCGAGCTCAATCCCCCACTGCCCCAGGCTGATCCAATCAATCGATTTAAAGCTCTGCTAATCCAAAGCTATCTGTTTCAAGCTCTCCAGTGGAGGGAAGAGCCCCAATGAGTGAACTTCTCGTTGAATCATCTGCTTGGGGAGGTGGGTGGGGGCGGATACAGCAGCTTCAGAAGCAGTAATAGGAACTACTGACCCATTAGCGAGCCCAACTACTAGATTCAATTCCTTGTCTTCCAGCATCAACTACTCCTTCCGAACCCGGCCATCCATTTATCCATCTCCAGACTCAAGCCATTTACCCGAACCAACTGCGTTTCTTCCACTCCAAGCCCAGCTCTTTATCCCTCTCAATGCCTTGCAAGGCCCAATGAAAGCTATCGGAGCCCTATGAGGTAAGGAAGCCCTCCATCGAGAGAAGGTAAGCAAGCAGACTCCGCCAATTCCTAGCTAGGTTCGAACCAGTTAAGCATCTCCATTCGAGGGCGAATACCAACAAAATCTATTTTTGGCTCCTGCGCCAGCCAGCTAACCATCATCTTTGTCTCCCGATCCCTCCCTCTTCTCCTGATGACGGAAATGACTCCACTAGTCCACCAGAGGCAATGATCAAAATCGTGTATAAAAGAGGAAAAGGGCCTTCAACCGATGATCCCAGGCACCATCCATCTCTTGATTCTCCTGGCAAAAGCGGATATTTCTATGCATTCCTCTGCCAAGTCCAGTTCCTCTCAGTCTCTCGATTCCATCGGCCAGGTCTCTATTCCGATTCAAGCTCATCCATTCCTCCAAGAGCTATCCGTCTATTCGAAGGAATGAAAGCTCAACCGGAACTGCAAACGCTAGATTCAAGTCCTTGCCATCCACCACCAGTGGGAGAGGCAGAACAATGAATCAATTTGCTAGATCCAATGGTTTCTCGGGCGATCCCATTTCCACCTATCGAAGCTCAACCAAGTGAGGCCCTTCCACCGGATCCGTTCAAAGCTTTCCTTCGGGTCAAACGAACAAGCGACTCTCGTTCCAATGATTCACCTGGTACTCTCCACCAGTTGTGGATCCGAAGCCAGCCCACCTCATGTTCCCATCCATGGATCCAAGCCTTAAACTACTCATTCATCTGGCTACCGATCAAAGGGAAGGCGCTCAGTTCAAGCCAATCCTGCTCATTCAATCCGACTTCGCCATTCCACTAGGGAACCTCAAAACTGGAGCCAAAGCGAAGCCTTGACCAGATTGTCATTGTCATCGGAGCAGATAGAAGGAAATCTCTTAGACTGCCATCTTTCTTTAATAAGAAATGGATTTTTAGCTGCCAGAAGGTCCCAACACCTTACTGACCTCTCGAACGACGATTGACGGCTAAGCAACCAAGCTACGGAAGACCTTCCATCTAAAGCAGCAGAATTAAGCCAAGCCTTTTTAGTCCTTTCTTGAGGCAATCCCTGAATGAAATGAGCTCTCTCGGGCAGCTGACGGCTGTTTTCATTCACAGCTTTCCTCCGCTCGTTCTGAGCATACGCCTGGTCGTTGAATTGGAAGAATGGACTGCCACCCGTGGGCTCTTTTCTAAAGATTCCATTCTCAATTATAAGGAGAGGTTGTTTACTGAGAGATCTCTGTTCGAAGCCTGAAGTGAAAATCAGCCATTGGCAGCCCAAAAGGCGGCTTCCGGGGCCTTATACCAGTCAAAGAAAAAGCAGAAATCGCATCCGCGCATGCAAGCTCAAGCCTGAAAGCCAAGGCTTTAGCCGTTGTTCCCTATTCCTTATTACGTTCGGTCCCCTAAGCTCACTTAAGAAGCTACACACATTGGTCTCTTTTATCACTAAATTCATTTCTACTAAAGATAAATGGCCATAGAGGGGGAATCCTGAACTACAGGAAAAAAGGAGAGCTACTTGCCGAAAGGAAGAAGAAAAAAGCTTTCGCATGTAGTCACTCAAATTTTATTTACTTTACGTAAGCCTGTTAGTGCAACTCAGCTGGAAGAGATTTTAAGCGAGAGGCAGTACTGAACCGAGCCACATCGAAGTTAGTTCCCCTCAAAGCCTTCTTCCGAACTTGCCAACAAGTGCTTATGAAAGCGGTCGGTCTCTATCAAGCGCTAGAGACAACAGGGGCTTGGGGCAGGAAGATTGATAGACACAGAAAGAGAAGATCTAGATTTCAAAGAAGAGAAGCGAAAGCCGCTCACAAATGCTAAATTGGGGAGCAGAAGCCACTCGCTTCACTAAGGGCAAGGAGCAAAAACCACTCAATTCTTTGTGAAATTAAGGAGAGCAGCCAGCCCTTTCTTATTCTATTAATTATTAGCGGGTAGGTGAAACTTTTTCCTGAAGCATAGATGAGATTAGAGATGAAAAAGACGCTAGCATTAGCAGAAGATCATTGATCATACTTTCTTGCCTTAGCCACTATTGAGTAAGAGGGATTTCTACATGCCTTAGATCACTATCGAGGAAGAGAAACTCATAGCACAGACGATCCTTACCCGTGAAGGTAGTTTACTTGCTTACTTGTTAAAGTAAGGAAGAAACAGTACCTGTTGTTACCAAAACGGAGTCTCAAACTTTTATCGCACTGGTCTTAAAAACTTCATTCTCGTATTTTCAGGCAGAGCACCAGTAAAAGACCACCTAGAGGCCTATGAAAGTCACGAAAAGTCTGCTAATAGAGTAGAGCTCATTTGTAGACAGAACAGTGGGTAACTTCCTCAAGAGAGAGAGCAAGGCGAGGTGTGTCTCTTTTCTTTATGCTGCTATTTCCGAGCGTGTTTCAGCGGGGGGACCTTTTCGTTCATCGGTACACTCAGACCTAGAAGATAATACCTAGGGGGAAATCTTGAATCAGTGAATACTTAGCCAGGAATGCTAGATCCGGACAAGAGGGCAGGGGTAAGAGTCTATCCGAAAGCTGACTGCGTTTGCTTAACATTCCGATATTGACAATCTTAGCTTTCTGAGGGAAAGAGAACCTGGCCCAAAAAGAGAGGTTAGCGATATCCGATATCAAATAGATAGGGAAAGAAACCCTGGCCTAACAAGATAGATTCTCGGTGTTTGAGGAAGCGGTGCGGTGGCTGTGAAAGCTGAATGCCTGTTGTCGTGCCTCTGTTGTGCTGGCTCTCTCTCTCCGGTTGGTCAGTCAAGAATGCCTTCCTATTTTCGGTATGTATCTCTGTCGTGCTGTAGCTATCTCTATCATGTCTAGCTATTTTAGTAATAAGGGAAAGCTAGCCAACTTAGAAGGGTATAACAGCGTGGCATAGGATAGGGAGGAGCTGAACATGTGAAGCGAGTTCTATCCTGTTTTCAAAACATTTTTCCTAGGTTGGAAGCCATTCATGGGCGTAGGCTTACCTAACGGCCTTTCTGATAGTATAGTCAAGACTCTGCTTGATGGTCGGCCTTCAAAGTATAGGTAATATTTTTAAAGCTATAAGTAGGTTACTTATCTTGCCAAACTAAACTATCTCCGCCACATGCCAACGATGGCGCAATGCTATTGACCACTTGCTTATTCTCTTAAAGTCTTACCTGGAGTTGCTTTCGATGGCCAAGGCACATTACAGCTTTCAATGACTCGTGACAAAGGAAGGTTCGAGAGAGCCATCAAATATCTGGCACTGGACTAAAGTCTTTTTTTTTCTTTATTATAACTGTCTTTTAGGGTCCCTCCTTTTTTTTTCATCCGTTAAGTAAGACCTAGCTCCCATTCTTTATCACCAGGCCAGCTTTCCTCCGGGCGGTCTAATAGCTTACTAGCCGCTCTGGAATAGCTCGCCGCCTCTTTTGTTTCCGTCCTATTGCTCGCCTTCAACACTTCTGCCTTACCCTGTGCTTAGCTACCCTTATTCTCAGGAAAGGCCTGCCTGCTATCTTGAGTATTGAAACTTGCCTAAAAGGCCTTCGCCTCTCTGAAATTTGCTTTATCCTTAACTACTGGGCGTGGCCTTTGTTACTGACCTTCGAATATACTCCTTGTTAGAAAGTCTTACGGTATATGAATCTGCGTATTCTGCATTAGCCTTATGGACACCGGAAGCCTCAGCCCGTTCAGCCTCCGTTCCTGAAATGAGAGCGAAGCTAAAAACAAGGAAGAAAATAGTTACATTCATACGGCGGGACCTAACCTCGTCGCCTCAAGGGCTCTAAACGTAAACTCTACTCGCTGGATCAAACTCCAATTTAGAATAATTACACTAACGTTCAATCCCTAAGCTGAGTTGGCTTGTTTCGTGCCTTGAGGCCCTGCGATGGATGGAGATGCTAAAGGCGTTCGCCAATTCTAAGCAAAGAATATAGGCGAAAACCTTGGCTTGAAGAATCCGTTTTGGAGTTCCAGCTGCGTAAGAGAGAATTGCCCCCATCGTCTAGTGGTTTAGGACATCTCTTTTTCAAGGAGGCAGCGGGGATTCGACTTCCCCTGGGGGTACTACGAAAGGAAGTTGATCAAGAAGTCTAAAATCGATTCTTCCTGGGTCGATTCCCGAGTGGAAACAGACTGTAAATTCGTTGGCGTTTACGCTGGTTCAAATCCAGCTCAATAGCCGATCCATCATGAGATTCTATAAGAAATGGGTTCTCCGGAAACAAGCTATTTAGTTATTGCCGTAGGAATCATAAAATCAATTTTATATACTGTCTGAAATACAGATAGATTTCGAAGCTGCTCTGAGATATCGGAATGTTAAGCAAATGTATATTGATAACTTAGCTGCTTTTTTCTTAGCTGCTTTTTCTGAGTTCAATGCCCGGCTGGAGCCAACGACAGGACTATGAAAGGATGTTATTTAGAAAGGCTAGAAGCCCATTTCATTTCATTTCTCCTAAGAAGAAATCTGTAGTTTGAAGACTCTAACGATAGTCAAGCCAGCCCATGAAACGAGCTATATGCCCATTTCTCCTTAGACTTTGATTACGTTTGAGGAGTCTAACTTGAGATTGTGCATGGAAGGAAGAAACCGTGTTCTTGGCCAGAATCATAGGCGTGGGAACAATAAGTAGCTTCTACAGGGAACCGAACGGGCTATAGCAAAGCTAACCGAAGTAGTAAGTCTCGCAGCTGAAGTCATTCTAAGAGGCTCAAAGCATTCCTTGCGAAAAGAGAGATATCGCAACTATTGCATTCACTCACTTCATTAAGGTGTAGTTCTTCGGTGCCGTTGAGCTCCGCTCGTCTGCTTCTTCGTTTAGAGCATTTCATTTAAGGATTTGTTGAGGAGATTTCACTTAATGGAAAATACAACTAGATCTCAGTAGCGCTATAATATGATATGACCCGGGCAAGGACCAGAGCTCCTATTGACAGATGGCTTCATGGCTTCCACTCCGATGCAAGAAAAAAGCTGGCGCAGTCGATTAAGCGACTTCTGGATAATTCGATTTTAGCATAATAATCTGTTTAGAATGGAAGAAAAAAAGGCCTGTTTCAACCCTGCTCAACCAAGATTTCTCTTCCAGATGCTAGGCCAATCAAGAGCAATGAATGCAAGTAGGTAAACAAAGCATATACCTTTCTTTCTATCGGCAGAATTCCTCTTTCTTTGGTGAATCTAAGTCATTCAGCCTCTATCAAAAGGAGAGGGGGCCTTTACCGGCGTTGTGTCAAGCTTACCTTCAGAACATGTAATTGGAAGAGTTTCCAACATTCCGGCTGTCTATCATTAGTATAGCTTTGAAACGGCTATAACAGCATACTTACACTCGTTCTTATCATGAAAAAGAAAGCTCAGCTTCACCTATGATTTAGCTACTAGCGAAAGTGCTTTTTTCTTCCTTTCTAGTAATTAAAGCGAGCTAGCTTTCTAGCAATTAAAGCAGCCCCCTATTAGTAAAGAAAGCCTAAAGCCTTTAGCCCCTCCTATCTATCCGCTATCCGTTTTCTTGCATTGCCCTAATCAAAGTCAAAGCGCCAGCTTATTTTGAATGGGTAGACTCTGAAGTCGCAGCTAAAGCAAGAGGTCCTAGATAAAACGAATCTGCATCAACAGGCGCGCAAGCTTAAGTATAAGCTGTTTCACAAGCGAACTCCGACGACGTATAAATATCCCGACCCACATCTAAATCCGAATCAGAAGCCGAAACAGACGCAACTGCCACTAAAGCAGATTCAGTCTTGTCTACTGCCAAGGAAGGCACGGAAGGAAGCATCTATTCCTGAACCAGCGGATTCAGCTTTTACCAACCCAAGAGAAAAGGAAGAAGAGGAATGGCAGGCTAACGCAGCTAAGCTGTAAAGAAGCAAAGGCAAGGGAACAAACCGTTAGAGAGGCTGTTCCAGGTCTAGAAGCAAAGGTCGGTGTGAAAGGCTGGCTTTAGTGCCTCTTTCTTAGGTACTCAATTTCATAATAGTTTAAAGAAGGGTCTTTCTGACCAACAATCTAGTTTTCCCGAAACGAGCGAGCATACGACATATGCAGAAGAATGAGCTTCAGGATTAGCCTCAGCTTAATCTAGGGCTGAAGTTGTTGAAGCTAGGGCTAGAGCTTAGTTTGAATAGAGGACAGTGGCGGCTGGCTCGGGTTAAGGTCAGAGCGCGTGGAAAAGGAAGTCTCATAATAACATAGATGGAGGAGACCGATAGATGAGAAGGCTCGGTTTCCGCTCCAAAAGAAAGGCATCGGTAAGCCCCCAGCTGGTTGGGCTAGGGTGTGGTCTCAATTCCCCCAAGTCTAAAGCCAAAGAAAGGTACGCAGAAAGATCCTCAGTTTAAGACGCAACCATTGTATCAAACGCTATTTCAGAAGTAGAAGAGGTGTTGGGCCCTGAAGAAGATGATATAGATAGAGAGTCATCCGAAGCGGAACAAGGCTCGGTAACGGAGCTAAGCTCAACTTAGGGCATTAGAAAGAAGCGCTTTAAATGCGATGCGCATTTAAATAAAGTTGAAATGGGCTGCTTGCTGTTCGCGGTATCGCCGGATCGATCCGCGCAATTGCTTTTTCTTTGTTCTTGGCTACTGCTTTGATTCGGTTAACTATTGCGAATTTCTTCATTGAATGAAAGACCTTCCCGACGAAAAAAAGGTCTGTCCCAGAACCAAGAAGGCAAATTTAACAATTCCAGAAGATTGTTGAGGAAAAGAAGTTTGAGCTCTCTCTTTCATCCAACAGAAAGATATGCTGAAAGAGGCCGCCCTGAAGCTGGTGAAAATGGGGCCGTAGATCATGACCATAGCTTTCTTTCCTCGCAGCACCGAACTCTAAGCGTTCTGAAGAATTGTTGGGGACAGACAGCACCCTTTTTTGTGGCTTGTGAGCTCCTTTCCACATCTAGGTCGTCTGACCTTGCCCAAATGAACGATCTTTATCCTAGGTCCAAGTTTCTTTGATGTTTTGGCTTCCTGGTGTATAATCATCATCATGGGAGGGCTCTTGGTAGCCTGTAGAAAGAATGAATCTTCCAGGTAAGGCCTTGTCTTTCTTTTTATATCTATCCGTAGGGAAAATCCATACATAGAAGAGGGCTAAGGGGAAGAATCATATGATGGGTATCTTATTCAATTAGAGAGAGAGACCTGAAACTCTGAGTCCCCTTTAGCAAGTCACCAAGTCTAAGTTTGGCTGTCATCGATAGTCAATCGTCGATCGAGATGGCAGCCAGGATTGTTAATTCGTCACGATTCAATTCGAATCAAGTCTTCGTTGATAACTAACCGGGCACACATCAGTGGCACATGGCGCGAGATGTAACCCTCCTCTTGTAATGGCAACACCCCGTAGGGCTGACCACCTGGCCCGCCTACGCTCGTATGGTTCGTGAAACATCATTCACACACAGAACTTTGATCTTCCCCTTTTTTTTTTTCTGCTTTCCGTTCATAGAAAGGGCGCTGGACTCTTTGGTATAATATCCGCAGCGGCCTTTAGTACAGTCAGGCGAAAAGGCCTGCGTGCCCTATTTCCTTGTGATGCGTCGATGTAGTACTTCTGTGGAGGGAGAGACAGAAGACCTCTCTGAGGCCAAATGATTTTCTTCTTTCTGGCGGGTCTTTTTTTATCTTCTAACAGGTGTCGGCAGAGTCTTTTAGTATGTCTTCGATGTATATCAGGACAGCTGCGAAAGAGCAACTGCGAGTCTATCCGAGTTTATTTGGGTGTTGGAGAGACCATGTGGTGACGTCGCTCGCCACTTTGATCATTTTGAGTTGTTAGCTGATAGGTTGGTACTCTAGAAAAGAGAGAAGAATCCTCGAGCCAATTGGTCTTTTTTTTATAGGTCTTGACCTGTCTGCTGGAGAGCTAGTCGGACGGCGAGTCTGTGGAACAGGCTCCTTAGAAGTAGGTCTTCACAAAGCCCGGAGCTTCTTCGCCAACAACCTCCACTGTTTCTGGCTCCGCCTTATAAGTCGATCGATCTCTCTAAACAAAGCAGGTTTGGAACCCTAATATGTGCAATCCCCCAGAGACTGCACTAGCTGTTGTATCGTATCAAGCATGCTATTGATCGAACCTCCTATAAAGCCGTCGATTCCTGGTATCTAGCCAGTGAAAAGAAAACATCTTTTCTATTACATACCAGTCAGTGGTTACTATTACCATACCAGAAGTAAGCCATTCATTAATTAGCCTCATTAGCCGACCTCACTCCCATCTGATCGCTAATGGACAGTGAGTGCTCAAGTCCGCTCGCCTTCCACCATGTGGTGCCCTTACTGGATGGATCCCATTCAAAGATTTTTCTATTTATGCCTTTAAGCGCACTACCATCCATGATGTCCCGAAAAAAGGAAGGATTATGATATTACCGGAATCCTAGACTTCGAATTGACCCACTTATTATGTTATGATCCTATGTAACGAGATCACCTCTCTGCCAAGTCGTCCCATCCTTTCTTGGTCCTACCAACCCGCCGTCGATTGTTACACTTTCAGTCTCATGCCTTGGAAACGGACAATGGCACTGATAAGCAATCAGACACTTTTCCTCGAGGCTCTTTAAGACCTGCTCTTGAAGTAAAGTAAGTCATCTGGATATAGTAAATACTGGGAAGCGGGAAGATTTTACACGCGGACCTAGTTTCCACCAAGCCAGATGTACCCGATTCAGTGATGACACTTACGGTACTATCCCATTTTGTTGGCTTAGGGCCTGATGCTTAGTTTGCTTCTAACTTAGTACTGATCTATTGTTATTGTCCGATTTGCTTTCTTAGTGCTGACACCTTCGTATGCCGATCTTACAATGAAGCGGCAGAAGAAGCTATTTGACAGTAATCTATCAGGAACTTCAGAAAAAGACTGGAAAGTAAGGAGGATTTCGTACTTTTCTAGTCTCTGACCGAACTCCCTACTCTTTTAGGTTGTATCTTGGAAGCGTCGATGTTAATGATCTCTTCTCTTGTGGCTTGACTGCTATCCTTTCACCAAAGAAAATCGTACTTCCACGGGGAAAGGAAAGGCTATAAGGGAAGTTCCCCTAACAAAGCTTACTTGGATTTAGTCTTTCCATTGTGGACCTATACCATCTTTCAGTCATATTCCCGCTCCATCGTTTATAACTGATGGCAAAAGATGTATGTGCCTATCTCATGTGGTTTTGAAGATATATTAACGTCCTTGGTAAGTAAGTGCTTATGAACAAGAATTTGATTAGCCTTAAGCGGAGCTTAAGTTTCACGTAACCTTTCTTCCTATTTCGCTTCCTTTGGGGCTCTTTTTTAGCCCACCTGAAAGTGCCAGACCCGAGTGAACTCACCCCTACTAATCTAAATGGAAGTCACGCACTGGATTCCCTTTTTCACTTGTTTTGTTATATTAAGCAAGTTGGAGTGCCTTTGACACCTAGGTCTCTCTTTCAAGCTCAGGAGAGAGAGTGAGTGCCCGAGTCGTAGTATGACCGAAGCCTCCTGCCCAAAGATTATGGTGAAATGTCATTCTATTCTAGGCGGGTGAGTATCAAAAGGGAGACTCACCAAGCTGATGCCATAGGACTGAAGACTCGAGTGTGCGATTTCGTAGCCGTTCCTGAGCAATTCAATTCAAGGAGGCCAGAATCCTCGGTGAAATCATCCCCGGCGGGGGTCTCTTGGGTGAAGGTGCTAGTGAAATGCCCAATCACTTCATTAATCAAATGCCAAACTCAATCACAAGCTATAAAGGGAAAAAAAATCCACTGTGGGGGATGGATGGACATCAAGACTCAAATCAGGCGATTTCACAAGATTGCCCATGCCATACTCCCAGGAAAAGCTCAACGCGCTTGTATCTAGGTCGGGGGTAATTAAACTGTATAAGCAAGGCTCGGGATATGGTTCTCTTATGGGGAATAGGCTGAAACAGCAACAGGCAACCAAGACTTATGAAGTGCGTTCAGGCTCACTTTAATCAACAACTGAAAGAGTAATGTTTCTACTTATTCCATCCTTACTGTTACTATAACCGCTAATAGAATAGATCCATGGGGTTAGGATTTTTTAGAAGTAACTAAAGGGTAACCACTAAAGGGTTAAGCTGGCTCAGAAGAAAGTCTAGTGGGGCATGGTTTAGAAGGTGGGTTACCTGCTCGTAAGAGGCAGTCTAACTTAGTTAGAGGAAAGCTTGCTCATCAGAAGGATAAGCAAGGTTTTATGAATTCTCCTAGCAAGGCTTATAAGATAAAGCTAAGCGAAAGCAAACAGGGGAGCCCCTTTGTAATGGTTTGAAGGTTTGGTGTTCAGTCCGCCATTCCAAGGTAAATGCCTGGCTATTCAAGCTAGCGTGGTAACGAGACGGTGAGTGAAAGTGAATCGGTTAACGAGACTGAGGAAGATGCCCCAACGACAAAGGGCGAAAAAAACTGGGTTCAGGAGCGAGGGGATAGTGACGAGTGACCATCAGGGCCTTTCAGTGATAGGGCAAGTCAAGCCTGCTAGTAGTAAACTAGGGGCAAAACTCTTTCAGACTTGAGTTCCATAATCATAGGAAGAGAGGCTTTAACGCAATTCTTTGCCGCTTCCTCCGCTCGACAAGGAAAATACTAGGAAGGATAGCTACTACATTACGAAGGTGGGAGAGCTTTCATCCGAGCTACTTTCTTTAACTTTAATCGATTATTCAATTTCTAGCCTAGCAAGATCAGATGAAGAGCTTATTCTCACCTTACCTTAAGGTCCCACATTGACTCTCCAATCGGATATCTCCTTTCGGCTTAGTAGTGCAATTAGTCGTGATAAGAGGAAGTCCCCCTTAGCTAGGGATCTACCATATCTAGTTCGTCACCCTCGGGTTGCAGAGCATTGCGAGGATCGAGATTGCGAAGGGACAGAGCTAATGGATGCCTATTCCGTCTGATATTTCATTCCATTCCCGTAGCTTTCTCCCTAGTCTCTGGATCTTTTGTCGGCAATCAAGGCCCGGCAGCTAAGCTGGCGTAGAGGCTTCATTCAGACGTTTCTGAGGTAAGTAGGGGTGGAGCTTCAGTCCATTCGTCCTTTGGCAGGCGTCGGTAATCTGTAGCGATGGAGTATCCCATTACCTTTCTTTCGGTTTTCACATCTACTCTCTTCGTGTAGGGTAATAGCGGCACGGCAAGATCATTCCGGCACAGCTTAATCTGGCGGCTCTATTCAAACAAAGACTAAGCGAGATCTCGAGAAGTGGTGTAGCCTGTTGATCGGCTTTCTCCTATCTGTTCTTCCGAACAGTTCTAGAAAAAGGGTGGGCCTATCTCTTTAGGCCTGAAAGCTTGTTTGTGCGGGCTCATGTCCGTATTTCCGTACTTTCATCTCATTTTCTTCCTCTATTTCTCTTCCTTTCGCTTTCTATTTCTAAGCAGGGGTTGGAAGCTACTCTCGTACATTCGCTTTCCTCTGGCAGCACGATGCCAATTCCGCCTCAGAGCCAGAATCTAGTACCAGCTCATTAAGGGAGAAAGTCTTCTTCCTAGAGGTCAAACTCCCATCACCTAGCAAGAGGAAAAACAAGAAATGAGGGATATAATACCATTCTTACCTGTCTTTCCTTCCCAAACCAGCTAGCTACTAAAGCATCTAGCTACTAGGTAGGACCAACAAAAGCTGCAACCTATTCCTTCTCCGATGCGCTTATCCCATCTTGTTCATGTCCTTCCTTGATAGGGGATAGTATAGGTAGGGAAAAAAAAAACCTTGCATTCGTCCTTCCTGAAAGCATCATTTGCTCAGGCAGAGAATGGCCATAGAAAGCCTTTTCGGTTGATCATGTGGACCTATTTTCTCTTATCAGAGGCACTGGTGTCAGTCTATTACTTACTTGAGCTATCCTACATTCCCACTAGCTACCAAGACCTAAGAGCTGCGGCGGATAAGCTGCAATGCATAATAGGTTGACGCTGGTGATCTATCCTAGGTTGAGGAATCAATCAGGGAAGAAGTCCTTCAACAACAAGCAGAGATTAGATCCTGGAGTCTAAGCCTTCTAACTCTCGTTTTAAGACTTCAATTGGATAGCCTATAAAATAAAGGCAAGTTAAGCCAACTGAAAACAAGAAGCTGGGAGGCCTTATCCTACTAACAGAAGAGTAAGGAAACTTTAGCTACTATAAAGCCAGGAAAGAGAGAACTACAGGAAACGACCTTAGGCTCCTCCCTCTAGCTAGGAGGGTGGTCTACGATCAGAGCTGCACTCTCCTTCAGGTATTCTTCTTTTTAGAGTTCGTTAATAACGTCTATAAGAAAAAAAATTCCTTAAAGCGGGAGATTCGCTCCGCTCCTACATCCCCCTAGCTACAGTAATAAAAACCTCAGGTAAACCATTCAAGAACCTAGCCTTCACACATACAACTGCACTAAACAAGAGGTTTAAACACTACAGGAAAGAGAAAGCTAATTAAAACCGGCTCCTACGCTCTTGGCCTAGCAGCAGCCCATCTAATTCTAACCTGTCTTATCGTGTTATAACCTTTAGCAACTAGCGAAAAAAGAAGATTAGAAGGGACTTAAGAACAGCACTTAGTTCACTAGCATGGAAAGAGCTACCTTCCCGCTCCCACAATTGGGAAGCGCTCACTACGTTCCGTAGCCTTATTTAGGAATAGCGCAGGGTAACTAATATCACGCCCTTGCTCCACTCCGCTCTTCGCCTAACAGCAAGATCCACTACCAAAGGAAAGAAGAGAGCTACAACCTAACAGCGGATAAAAGAGCGGATAAGTGCACCTGATGATATCGGTTGCATTAAGACAGCCATCCAAGAAGAGAGCTACTAGCTACTGGGAACTACCTAGATACCTAGCTACTAGGAACAGCCTATAGCTACTAACTCAAAGCTTGGGAGACGAGACTCGCTCGATCTTCCGACAGTGCTGCTTCCTCCTTCGCTTGGTCGGAATAAAGGATGATAATGGTACAGGATTTCAATCAGCTCACCAAATGGTTACCGGCCGCTAATGCGCCAATGTCATTTTCATGTTCCAATTATCTGCCGTTGTTGTTGGATTGCCAGATATCCTATAAGACCGACCTACAGACCACCACCCGACTTCGTTGCTTGTGTGCTTGGACATACATAGCCGAACTGGGTGCCTACAGAAGTAAACCTTTCTAAATGCACACGCTTTACTGTGCGGATGGAAAGCCCTCGATTAATGCCATGGCTAGAATAAGACAGCTTCGAAGACGAATAATGCTATGGCAAAGCCTACAACTCTTTTATCTGTCTCCCACCCCATTCTTTCCCTAAGAAGAGGGGCCTCTGGCCTACCCTAGCCATCCCCGACTGTCTTATTGTTTGTTGGTCCCTACTCCCTCAGGAGAAATAAAAACGAAACCAATTCCGCCGCCACCAGCAGCGGAAGCTCCATCGAAAAATGTCCAAGATCTATGATGTTGGGCAGAAAAAACTTCTTCATCAGGAAGGTCATCAGAGATAACAACAGGATCATCGACGGGGTTGTCTGCTAACCAATCAGCAATGGCTTGCCCCTTAATAGCTCGTTGGGGTAGACATACAATCTCAAACTCCGACAGTTTAAGAAGCCATCGAGCGGTTCTCCCAGATAACTATGGCTGTGATAAGAGAGACTTCAACGGATCGGCCTTCGTCAGCAGATGAATCGTATTCCCCAACAAACATATAATGTATCAATTTCTGAGTCGCAAACACACCTTCTCAACCTTTGAATATCGTTGTTCTGTCGGCAACATAATCCTACTAAGGTAATTTATGGGACGTTCATGCCCCTCGTTATCCTCCTGTGCCAAGAGAACGCCTAAAGATGTATCGGTTGAAGAAAGATATAAGATCAACGGCCTCCCCGGAAGGAAGTGGGATCAGCATAAACGGATGGTAAGGGTCACTTACCCTTCTCGGGTAGGATGGGAAAGAGAGGTAGGTGGGGCTGGAAAGAAACCATAGGTATGACGGGGAGAATCTTTTCAGTTATAGACTAGGTCCTGTTATGCCAAACAAACTGGCCTGTGGTGACTCTGGAGCCGTTGCCCCACCCTGCGCAATAAACTTTGAGTTCTGTAGGCCAGTCGTCAGGTCAGTATAAGGGGGTTGTGTCAGTAAGGGGCTTGCAAGCAAGTAGAGTCCGATAGTTAAGGGAAGAGTGAAGAGGCAAATAGCGTTAGGAGTCTATAGAAACGAAAAAAGCCCAGCTCTACCATAGATTAGGCTCGTAGTCAGACGAGCTGAGCTGCAAGAAGTCTACTCGTCGTTGAGTCTTTCCGTCTGCGAGAATAGCCACCCACCGATTATCCAGACGAGGATTCGGTGCCGTACTAAAACGCTTTGTTTTCAACATTCATGGCCATCGGTCGTCGTTCGAATCGGGAGAGTGGTGGTAACCCCCGCAGCTTTGTCTAGAGCCGGGCGTCCAGCCATGTAGGCAGACTCACCCTAGCTACTATAGCGACCCCACCCCCAACTCTAGCTGAGAAGCACCCTCCATCCACTTCCCCTTTTCCGTGTGCCCAAAAGCCCTATAGCCTGGTTGTTGAGCCCCTTTCCGATTCCCTCACCCAATCTCATGAGAAGCAAGCCCGGCAGGCCTTGCCTTAACCTGTCCCCAGACAGCCAGCCCTCACCAGGCTGGCATTGCTAAATGCTCCGCCACGAAGCAAGCTCTCCCGAATACGACAGATGCGGAAGTAGGGAAGCCTACAGTGGCTAAAGAAGTCGGAGGAAGAAAGTAGTTGGGCAACTGTATGCACGAGGGTACATTAGTCTTATTGGAATTGGCAACATTGACAGAAAGGGGAAGAAAAAGGGGGTAGGAATAAACTGTTATAGGTGTAGCTATAGTAGTCGGCCTAACCTTCGGTTCCCGTAACCCAGTTTTTCTTTTTAACTCCTTATGTACTTTATTTTACTATTTATTCAGTGTGGGGGGGCGCGCCCTCTACTTATACTTCTAACTAAAGGCGAACAGCCGGCATTGCAAGCAAATAGAGAGCCCCCGCCCGTTTGAGTCGTTGCGAGCCGGAAAGCGTACCGGCAGTTTGAGTCGCGAAAGGGCCGCTTGCTTAACTTTAAATATTCTATATAATCATATATCTAAAAAAAAGAAAGAATTTTGTTTGTTTGATTTCTTGTTTATCCTATTGTTCATTCCTGGGAAGAGGAAGAAGCAGATAGAGCAAAGGCCTCCTCTTTCCGTCCGCTCTTCCCGAAGTGAGCGAATTGCATGTAGAGATCCGTAGGGGCTTATAGTTTAATTGGTTGAAACGCATGCGCTCATAACGGTGATATTGTAGGTTCGAGCCCTACTAAGCCTACCACCCCTACAGTAAGTCAGTACGTCGAAGTCCGCCACCCTGCAGATCTCAATCTAGCGATGGCACCTGGAACCACACTGCTGCCGCTGCCCTTTGGGCAATACGGCTTTCGTATCTGTGAAGCAGCTGAGCGAGAGCTCTTCGGTCGCTATATTCTTGCGATAGCGAAGGATCGAAGAGCGGAGTTACGGAACTTCTGGCTGTCTTTCTGGCTGGCTCCAAGCTAGCAGCTTTCCTTTCTCGCCCATTAAGGAAGGGCTTGAAGTTCGTCGCGAGTCATAAAGAAGACATATAGTCTAAGGCATCGTGTTATAACTTATCACTTTATGATATGGCTCACTTCTTGCTCGTGACACTTAACCCAAGCCCTAATGTGTGGGCGTCAGGTAGTACAATGGGTGCAGCACTCCCTTCAGAGCTTATAAACGTGTAAATGACTCGGAAGCTGCGGGTCGGGCACGATGCTGGATTACCAATAGAAAGGTATAAACTTGAATGAATGTCCCTCGGAGAGTCTCTCTTTCTTTCTCTTTGTTTGATCTGCTGGGAGACAGTGGAAATACCTGTTGGTGGGCGCTATGGTGGTCAGAGGTGCCTGGTTTGGTAAGGTAGACGTGAGTGAGCAAATATCTTATAAGGAAGGAAAGCGTAGACGAAGCTCAATGCTAGCTATAGCCTTAGTCGAAATGGGGGAAAAGAGTGTCGCAAAGGACAGATATCGGTAGGAAGCAACAAGCTCTTAGGGTTCCCGGAAAAAAGGGGTATACTTGTTACCTAAAGCGATAGTGGCATCATGAGAATAACGGGTTTCCACCGTACCCAACCTTTCCACAATAGACGTTCTTAGTTCAGCTCGAATAGCATTCAAGTGCGCTCTTACGCCACTCATTGTTCCCCTGTTACCTTTTTTTTTGCCTAGAAAGCGAGTCAGTTCAGGATGATTCGATGTAGAAGACCGTTCTCAGTTCTGACTCTCCTGGCGAAGACAGTGATAAGAGTCGAGACGACATAGAGGAGCTCACTTGCGTGCGAGGCCTATGGGGATGGGGTTTTGAAAGGCGGGTGATCGAACTCTTTTCATAGTAAGGGAGGGTAGGGTTATAAGTATGCAGCTGGGGAAGGCAACTTGTCCCTCTGATCAATGAAATGAATGGCGTTATTAATACGGCATTGGTAAAGTGCTCTAACCACCTGGGATAAACAAAGCATAGAATCCCTCTTTATGGGCGAGTAGCACAGGCAATATGAAACTGAGGCCTAAGAGGATGTTGCATGCAATACGAATTACTACTTGTTTGTGAAGTACCATGGTATTGGGGGGCGGGCATGGCACCTGGTGTCAGAAAGCGAGTCTTCCTCGTTACAGGCGGGGTGACAAATAGTCCACATCCGCATATGTAGAATCAACCTAAACCACAATTGACTGGCCCACAGTTGTTATCATTCGTGACACTTTCCTTCCTTCCCCCAGCAGGCAACAACACTGGAAGGAAGACGATCAGGACCGGAGAAGGTCAAACTCTGGGCGGGCTGCCAGATTTCGCCTACGCTACGGTTGAACAAGATTTCGCCTTTTTTGAGGGCTATCTCGTGCCTCTCAATTCCCACTTCAAGCTTGGGAAGTGCCTTGCTTTATCTCGGTATGGATCACCACATGCCTGTGATCTTTCTCTTTCAACCTTGGCTTGGTCTCGCTAGTAGTAGTCTCATTCCCTGCCATCGGTAGTAGCATCAGTCTCTTTCCCTTCTCCTCGGCAGTCTGGGTGTTTCATCAAGTAGAAGTTCTCGCTCCTTCACCTCGTAAACTCGGTAAAGCGGCTTCGCTCCTCTTGTGGATCACTCCCTCCCGTTGTGTTCTTCTTTCAATGCTTTGTGTGTTCCACGGACAAGGAGATAGCCACTTCTTTATACAATTAGTTAAGAGTGATTCAATAGTAGCCCAAGCCATAGCTATTAGGCAGCTCTGATTCTCCCCCCCGAGTACTGCTCTAGCCCCCTTCTCGCATTGGCTGCTTGCTTTGCACGCGTGAAGGGTTTTTCAACCTTTTGTTTGACGGTAAACCCCTTACTTAATGTTCAGTTTGTGTACAGCTATGCCGAAATGAGGCAGGTCGGTGAGGGTGAGAAAGAAGTCCTGCTCTTTTTTTTGATTAAGTTGACTTCGTCATGTAGTTGACCGAAGGTCTATCCATGAGAGTGAGCCAAATGGCGATCCCAAAAGAGGAGCAGCTAAGAGCTCGACCCAGGCCTCTTCCTCTTTCGAGATTCAAAGAAGAAGGAAAAGCTTGAAGCGATTAAAGCCTTGATTGCCCGCGAAAGCCGTAGCCCTTTAATTGCTTAGGAGAACCGGCCTTATTGAGTAAAAGCCTTTTCTTGCTTGATGCTTTCCTATCTCGAGTTATTCCCCGTGATCCACCTATGAGATCGCTTGCAGCAGCTTTGGATTAAACAAGATCGGCCATAGAATCGAAGAAAGGAATGGGGACATAGCGAGAGAGTCTCGATTCGCTGCTCTACATTTTGAGAAAGTGGAATAATAAAGGCCGTAGTACCGTACGCCCGCAACAACAACAAAGAGGCCGATTTGAGAACGTTTGGAGAGCTAGACCCATCGCAGATCACAAACAAAAGCCTTTACTAAGAAAGGTGGCCTCAGAAAAGCTTTTAAAAAGACTTACTATTTATATAAGTACTGACCCAAGCAAGGGCATTTCGGCAGTTGGTCGGTCAAGACCAGTTGGGGACTTTCCCAAAGCTCCTTTTGACCTCAGCTCCGCAACAAGCACCGATACAAAGAAGGGGACCAGACTGGGGGAGGAGGAGAGGAAGAAAGTCAAGGGATTCATTACCAGAGAGACTTGTGAGATCGATAGAGACAACGAGGCCAGGAAGGACCCATTCTTTATATTTATAAGAGAACGGGAATACGGAATGGACCGATACGCTCGTTTTGGACCGACAGATAGAGACAAAAGAGCAACTACACTCACTCCGCTCGCCTCCTCTCCCCTCTTCTGCTCCTTCGGTGAACTCGGCTATTGCTGAAAGTTCACCTCAATAATACTGTGAAAGACTTCTCGATTCACTAGCACAGCGCTTCTTCCGCCTTGAACTCCAAGCCTTGAGGAGACTGGCACTGGCTAGGAAAGAAAGACTCTCATTAGAGGAGGGGCAGATGTTACTATACTAAAATGCCCTTTTGAGCACCTTTATCACATACCTAGACCCAGAAGAGAGCAGAGCCTCGGCTCACGTTTTCACTAAAAGAATCAAGCCATTGCGAGCCTTTTCCTCATGGAAGGACCAACCAAGAGATCGGATCAGATGAAGGGGAGAGAGAACTACTATTGAAAGAAGGCCGCTACTCCTCACCCTCATGAATAGAATCTTTTACTGAAACAGAATCCACAGGAATCGATGAACTGAGCCCACCAAGTACCTAACCCCACTAGTAAGCAAGTAAGCAAGTAAGTAAGACAAAACGGTTATCCTTCAGATAGGATAAGGAAACCGCTTCGGCAAAACTAAATCCCCTCAATCGACCACTCTTCCGCAGAGCGTCCCCCACACCTATTATTCGTTCTGGCGATCGTAGCAGGTTAGCTTTGTATCCTTTGTTTGGACTTACCTTCGAAGTAATATCCCTCAAAGGAAATTGCTCAAAAGTGGGAATCAATTCAGTAAGAAAATCTTCTTCTATGTGCCCTTACCTTCCCCGGAAGTCCCTCCTTGCCTGGTTTGTTTAAAGGCTTTTGCTCGACGCAATAATCAATAAGCAAAAAAAGAATTAAGTAATAAGTAATAAAGAAAAAATCGTGAATAAAAAAGCGGGATACTGATACTCACCAAAACAAAGCGTCTACTCTGCTCTGGCTTCTGGAGTTCAGGACTGAGTCTCGTAGACCGATTTAGTACCCGCTTCAATCGCTTGAATGGGCTTCGAAGCTCGTATAAACATCGATAAATGGGCGATATCAGGCCGGTGCCTCCCCTTCAATGTGCGAGATTGAAGTTCTGTATCAGCTTCATCGATTGATGTTGTTGAAGTAGCGGTTGAATCATCCATTTAAGTTGAATCAATGGAAGTTGGGGGTTCAGGAAGCTCGCTCTCCCCTAATTGGGTATCCCCGGCCAAAGAGAGAAATGACTTTCTTTATTAGAGTAGTTCCCCGGGATACTCCCCAACAACTGGCTCAATGGCAATGCTTGGTGCACTTAGTCTTGGCTCAAGCCGCCCAGGCTGCCCTTGTTTGTTTTATTGTTATTTATTGTTAATAAGCGGTGCTGAGGGTGGTCTACGATCAGATGGTGTGGAATCCCAGTTCAAACTATTGCGTTTTAAGGATCCTCTAACGACTTGAAGGCCGCTGTTCCTGACCTTAGGAAGGAATAGAGTAAGGGGCGACTGCTTGAGTGTTATAATCTTTCGTTAAAGAATTAGAAGATATGGTGAACCGAGTAGATGATATCTTAACAAACAACTAGAATAATCCGAAAAACGAGTTTCTGAGTGGCTTAAGGCATTCATTGGTTTGCTAAATCGACATACAAGAGAATAGGAGAATTCAATCCAGCAGGAAACTGCTAACTTAGTAGGAAAATGCTATGTAGCCATGGAGGTTACATGGTGCTCGTGTAAGCACTCGTGAGAATCAAAATAAGATTCCCTTATCTGTTACTGACTCCGCCAATGCTAGGCTTATAATGATAACACCAACCATCATTGCCAATGATCTTGTTTTCCGGGTAGGTGTTCGTTCCTCCTCTTTCTTATTCCTTTTCCTCCGGATCGCTCCCTGTAAAGTAAAGAGCCTCGCCAAGATCTCTGCATCTTCTGGAACTGTAAAAGGGTTGGGGTCAAGATGAATCGGGAGCAGTAACTCTGCTGAAGTTTTTTATTTTGCTTCATTTGTTCTGAACTCTGCTAGCGTTAAGATATTCTTCTCTTCCACTTCTGTTAGTTGCTCTGCCAGTCATGCTGTTCTCTTCCGAGGCGGTTTGCAATTTCATGAATTCGTCCCCGCCCCGGTAATCCATTTCTGCTTCTGGCTCTATTCTTCCAAATCGGAGACCAGCTCCATTTGCAATGTCTTTCTGATTCATCGAAGGGCAATATTTGCTGAGTAGAATTTCCTTCCAAAGACCCTTCTGTACCGTAATTAGTATCCAGTACTGCTTGGCCGCAAGCGCTTGACTTGCCCTGAAACCATTCCTGATATGCAGACCTCCTGCATCTCTCGGTTGAATGACTTCTTCCCATTTCACCAGGGTTCCAAACGTGGCCCTGACTTCCCACCCTGAGTCATTTCCTGATCATCTTATTTCATTCTTCTGGCCTTTGGGAATCGCTAGCAGGGAAGCTCACTGGCATGTTTTAGTCGATTTTATTAGCTTGACCCTTTCTACAAAGGACAACCATCTATCTGTTGGCATATCTAATCTTAACAATAAGTGAATCTTTCTTCGAATCTTATTCCACCCAATCTTTTTTCTTGAGCTCTTTAGTTTGGATGGGGATTCCAAGGTGCTGGATCGGTTCCTTAGAGTAAAAAATGAGCTTGCCGAACCTTATAGTTTCCTCTGAGTTGCGGGATAAAACCTTGCCTTGCTCTTTCTTATTGATTTTGACCGCTTTACAGAAAAAGGTTTATAGCCTAAAGAACCTAGCCCTCCCAGTTTCTCTTCCTCCATGAGAATTATGTTATCCGCACAGTTTTCTATTCAGCGGCCGTGGTTAATTGCTTGAACATTTGGGGCGAGTTTCACACCTCTTGATTGGCCTAGGCTTATACCCTGGTTCAGATACTTTCTGATATAATCTGCGATAAGAATGAACAAGTAGGGGGCCTATGTTGTAAAGGGGCATCCTTGCCTGAGTCCACGACTTCGCCTTTGAAGAAATCTGCCTTAGAGTCGATAAGTGCCGTTGATGGGGCAATCCAAGGCCCATTGATACATGTTTTGATCCAGTTTACCATTTCTCGGGAGAAGCTAAATTTGAGGAGAGTTATGAATAAGAACGCGTGGTTCAAACGATCATAGGCGTTTGCCATGTCAAGTTGAACCAGTCTCTCTGTCTCCTTTTTCAATTGGGAGAGATGGCTGAGTGGACAGATTCTTTAAGCTGGAGCGAAGATTTGTCTCCTGAATGAACGCGGCCTGTTCCTGCGAGCCCCATACCAAGCTTTGCCTGTCCATGATTCTCTTGATTCTATTTTCAATCCTTTTGGCTGAGATTTGTTTATTACAAAATAAATTGGCCTGAATCTAGATAGTCGGTTGGGACTTACCTCTTTTGGAATTCAAGTGAGGAAAGTACTATTGGCCCATCATCTGACCAGTTTTCCTGATATTCTCCACGTGAGTTAGCAGATCGGCCTCGATCAGTCGCCAGAATTCTTGAAAAAAGATTGGGAACCCGGAGCTGAAGGCCTTTTCCTATTATTATGTGGTTTTTCAAAAAAATCATATGCCGCTTATCCTACTACTAAGATTAGGGCTAGTGGAGTTTGGAGTTCACATTCATCAAGATAGAGTCCTGTGCCTGCCTGCTAGTGTTGCCTTCCTCTGTTAACAGATCCTGGAAGTGTCTCTTAGCTTAGTCTTTAATCTCAGCTTGGGAGTGGAGTCACCCGTTCCAGATCATGTCATGTGAACCCCCTAGAGGTCAATCTCCTCCTATCCCCAAACGCATCCAGTGGCCCTATTTGAGAAAGAAAAACCAACGTTAGTCATGTCAGATAGGCAAACATACATGATAAAGGATTCCATCGCCTCACCTCACGTAACCACTCGAAACCGTTGGTTGCCCACCCACCACATATATAGCTCACAGTCTCCCTCCTCTCGTCTCCTTTCTTTCATTCAGCGACTGGGTACGCACTTCGCCATGAAAGATCTTGGTGATCTTCTATTCTATGTCCTATCTTTCGGTTCAAAATATCCTTATTCCGAAACAGCCGGTTTAGGAAAGGTAAGAGCATCTCCACTAGCCAGCTAAGCTAGCCTGGTCATTCAAAGCTATCTTCTAAACCGACTGCGCACTCTATTCCATCCCTCGGCCACTCCTCTTTCCTTCCTCGCTTAAGGTCTCAAAGGGGAATTCATGAGAAGAGATCGCTTCAAATAGGAAAGTGAAAACAGTAGCTGTAGGTTCCAGAGACCTATTAGCGCTTTCCGTCAAGTGTATTCCCTTCAGCTCTTCCCGCTGAAAACAGGCCTAAAAGTCAGTGGTGTGAGCTGTCCGATTCCGGCTGGAGTAGTTTGCTGCTAAATGAATACGTCCCTACTTGAATGTAGAAGATCGAGCTAGGAAGTTGGTTGGCCAAGCTTTGCTAGCTCCACCCGTGTAGTCAGCATCCGTTGTTAGCAGGATGCCTTAGCCCGGCCTTCTTCTTCAGTCTGCTATTGCTTTTCCCTTTTATGACAGTCCTACTTGAAGCGGGAATGTGATAAGCTTCCAGTCCTACTTGAAGCTCGCTTAAGCCCGCACAAATCTCCTCTGCCTACTCTAGATGTTGCACTTTCAGAGCTTATAGCTGAAGAGATTCGCCTCGCGAGTCCTGGTCTCCTCCCCGTTCTGCTGAGCCAGCTACTGTGCTTGCTGCTTTGTAGGCTTTAGAGAGGCAAAAGCAGAGAGAGGCAAATACAGCTCGCAAAACCAGACTTCCCTAATCTATGCTTTCCTAAAGTGAAATATTACAGTATTGCAAAAGTTAGCAGGCAAAATAACTCTGCTCTCTCTTGTCCCAATCGCTTCAATCACTCCTATGTCACCCACGGAGCGGTTAAGAGACGGGATGTCTAGCAGGCGTGTTTCTGATCAAGCTGGTTATGAGAGCAGACGAGAGGCTAGTGACAACTATAGAAGCTAGTGGAGTGGCCAGACCAGAAGAGGTCGCTTCCGATTCCAAATATTCGATTGTGATGGATGATGCCGAGCCAACTGACTTTGAAGCCTTTGCTTATGTTGTACCAGCAGCTAAGCTATGAGGCTCGCTCTTGTAGCTTCGCGGGGTTGCTACACCTGCTCTATCACCTACTACAGTTCCAGTGCCTACACCCGCGGATCTAGTTTCTCCTGTTGAGTTGCTTTCTTGAGATTATTTATATCTGCTTACTCGCCGAAATGATTAGTCTCGTGGATTCTACAAACTTGGCTAAAGTCTTGTTCGTTCACTTGGTTTCTTTTCTATACATAGATTGGTCTTAGGTTAAATGGTTAAGACAACCAACTAGCCTGTTCAAATGAGCAGAGAAGCCGAGGACACGGAAAATTTCATTATGTTCAACCCCCAAGAGATCTTCTGGAAACAATGATCGTCAGCCGCAATACTTAAAAGTTTTTTTTTTCTTTGCCTCTCGTTGAATGATAGGCTTAAGAAGTTCCTCCAAGTGGGATTTTTGTTCATCAAGAGGCTTAAGCAGATCTGGATCAGGTGCTTCCGCGATGATCTGACCCCCACCAGAAGGGACTTGCTGAACCTCAGGTTCTGGATTCCGATCAGTTTAGGTCTCCGCAGGCGGAAGATTAAGATCGAAAGGAGAAGGAGGCTGATTGAGATCGATCTCATTTCTATTTGAGTGCATATAAGATTAGATTCTATTTCGAACACAGCCGCTTTCCTAATCAAAAGGTAAAAGCAGAAGCATATCCAGAAGCTGTTACCCGAGAAATGAAAACAGAGGCCGTTCAGCAGTCAGGAGTACTTTTACACGTCCAGGAACCAAAGTGCGTGTATGTTATGGAAAGTGAAAGTAGTTATTACCGTATCGGTACCACAAAACAAAAACAGGAACCGAGGATTCTTAAACCTGCTCTTTATACAAGAAAAGAAATGGATTCTCCTGCCGTAGAGAAAGGCAAAAAGAAAGGGGGGGAAATAGGGAAGAGGAGATTATCCAAAACCCAAGAATCTTCCAAAGGTTTCACTTCGCTTAAAGCTGCACACAGAACACAAGAGTTTTTTGCTCTACAGCAGCAAGGCAAGGGTCGGTCCCCTAACGTCAAGCAATGGAAAGCCTCCAGACGAGGAATCCATTCTCCAAAAGCAACCAAAATACCACTAAATAATAAAAAACTGGAGACGTATCGTCCATAGTAAAAAATGACTATGAAATAAAAGACCAATGCAACTATCCATGCTATCTAAAGCTATAGCGCTAAGTCTTTCAAAATTCCTTCTCGCACAGAACCAGAAGTTGTTGATAAGAGTGATCAACCCAATGTCCCAGGTGTAAAAAAAGATAGAAAATAACAATGTACAAAATAAATTGCGCTATGAAAAGCATCAATCAAGTCGAATACAGCATCCGAAGTACTCTCGGACAAGCGAGATGAGAGAAGTGGAGGAATGAGAAGCCCGGCTCTGAACAACCTAGCCATGTTCTGATCAGCTGGCTAGAATGCCTTCTCTTCTAGCGAATGTCTTTATCCATGTTGATACACTTAACTTAAGAGTAGAGAATAGGGCAGGGCTTGTCCTTTTCTGTTGATATGCTGGCCCTCCATCTGATGAGTCACAGATTCCAATCGCTCTATCGAAGCCTATAAGCTTTCGGCACGCCTATCTATGATAATTAGGGTAGGCCTGTACTTCTGTAGAGCTAATGTCAGCCCAGCCTTCTTCCTGCTTTCAGTCCTTGGCTGTTCCAGAGAGCACTCTTATGACCAGAAGCTCGAATCTTTACATCTTTTTGAACTTCTCCGCGTAATAGAGGTGGACTCTTCACCTGGCAATGTTGAGAAATTACGCTATTCATCCCAAGAAAGATCTGCCCCGGTACACATTTTCGGCTTTATGCTCTTCGAGCAGACCCCCTCACAAGATTCATTGAAGCAGGTACTAATCCCTATAATTCAATATTGTGCCCTAGTGATCGGGAATTAGCTCATCAACTCCAAAGAGCAGGCAAGCTTTACTGGCGCCTGTAACCGTGTTATTGTTCGGCCAAGAAAGAAGCCATTCCTTCCGCCGAAACCAGAAAGCTCACATTTTCTGTGCATCCTGATGTACTTGAGGTCATGGCTGTTGACATAGGGTAAATATCGATAGACTTTTCTTCCTCTTACTCACTCAGCTAAACTACCAAATTACAGAAAGAAATAACAGAATCTAAAACAGAGAAAACTGAAGAGATACCAGTGCCTAAAGATACGAATCAAACTCTATACAATCATAAGCCTAAAGCTATGAATAAGAAATGCAAGAATCAAAGAAAACCTCCAGATATCAATATACGATAAAGAACAATAGAGTACCCTTAGGTAAGGGGACTGAACGGTCCTAAAGCAAAGAAAGTCTGGCCTGCTGCAAAAACGAGAGCGGAGCAGGCTTCTACTTGACTAAGGGTATAGGATCACAGCTAGGGTAAATAGCGCGCCAAAGCTTTAGAATATGGTTACGACCTGATCGGTGTTTATCAATAGGCCGATCCATCCGCTTTTTGCCGGCTCCTAGTAGAGCCACCAGTTCATATAGATATTGACAGAGGCCGTGGATGCATATACTGGATATGTTGGAAAAATGGCCCTGAATTCATAAGAGAAAGAATGTTCTCAAGTTCTCGCCCTTGCTCTCAGTCTGATGATTGAGATGATCTTCCTTGTAATAGGCTAAAGCGTCCTAACGACACTTGCCGATCGCCCTTCCCTTACCAGGTTGTCGCTTTTATTCAAGAGAAGGCCGGCTAATGCTGATCAATCTTTATAGTAGTATTCCCAGCGGAGACCCGAGGAAAAACGGAAGGCCATCCTCCTTTCGACATGAAGAGATCGCTTCCCTGTCTTGTTATTAGTAGAAAGCTGGCTTACTACTTACTATTAGTGCCATTTCCTCTATCTCTGGTATTGTTCTGGTAGAGAATGTTCTCCTCTACATCGCAACTATGACCAGTTTAGCGCTTTCAGGTTGTTACTAAAGCATGTCGTAAGTCCTCGCTTCTTGGTCGGCTCGTACCTTGATCCTTTGATCAAACCTTGAACTTGAAAATAGCAAGGGCTTTCCCCGATCGAGGTCTTCCTCTCTCCGCTTTCAGACCATTAGGGAGGTGGAAAAGAGCGATTCTCTTTAGTCAAAGAGGCCTTCTCGTGGATTTAGCCTTTTTTTGGGGGCTATCTCGTGCCTCTCAATTCTGAAACGACAAAGCAGGGGAAGTGTGGAAAACAAAGTGAAAGAAGAGAGTTTTAGGAATAACAGCACCAAAGATACCTTCGGGGTAGACATGGCAGGCGGTTAGCTTATAGGGCTAACTTCGCCGGGAACTTGTTCAAGAGCCTCATCGACTGGCCTCTTATCAGCATGACAAGGAACTCGTAAAGCCATATCTGGTAACAGAAGTAAGTGGTTTTAGGCTCGTCTCCTTCTGCAATTCTGACTTTCCAATAGCCCGAATGAAGGTCCAGCTTTGTGAAGAAAGAGGCTTTGGACAATCGGTCGAAGAGATCTGCCACCAAAGGGACAGGATACTTGTTCTTCACTCTCACTTTGTTCAGTGCACGATAACACATGCGCAAAGAGCCATCTTGCTTCTTCTGGAACAGCACAGGGGCCCCATATGGTGCCTTGGAAGGCTGGATAAAGCCTGCATCCAGCAAGTCTGTCAACTGCTTCCTAAGTTCTGCCAGTTCCAAGGGCAACATCCGATAAGGTGCACGTGCAGGGGGTTTGGCACCAGGGACTATATCGATCTTGTGATCAATAGCAAGGAAGCAGCCAATCTGAACTGATTGAATTCACAAGTGATGCAATCGCTCAACGACAGCTTCTCAACGGCTTGAGAAATGCCTTTTAAGAACAGCCGGTTGTAAGCACTGGACGCCAGACGAGAGCTGCTTTTGTCTCCTTATTATGCCCCCCGCCCTTTCCATCTTGGATTTGCCCCTCATGATCCTTTATCTCATTTAAGGCACTTTTTGTGGCGGGGGCAGGGTCGTTTTTATGTTCAATCTCTTCCTTAATCTTTTGGATAACCTCGAATTTCTTACCGACAGTTTGTACATTAAAGTCTTCGTTTACGGCCCGTAGGCGCAGGAATCACATGATCTACAGATACTTTCCTTCATCTGACCATAGACTAGAGCCACTTTTGATTCTGCAATGTTTTTTTCATTAATTTACTCCGATTCTTTCATTTCCTTTGTAAAGATCATTTCCTTCACGAAAGTACGCTCACCCACTCCGCCGAATAGTCCGATTTTTCCTCCACGGCGATAGGGGCTAAAAGATCTACTACTTTTATTCCTGTTTCAAAAATAGAAAATTGGGTATCTAACTGTATAAAGGCGGGCGCAGATCTATGAATGGGGGATGTTGTGCGAGTATCTATAGGGCCTAAATCATCAACAGGTTTGCCAAGCACGTTGAAAATTAGCCCTAGAGTAGCCCTGCCGACTGGAAGACTTAGAGGAGCTCCCCGTGTCAACCACTTCCATTCCTCTCATTAAACCATCTCAGCAGCACTCATAGCTACAGCTCTAACTCGATTATTTCCTAATAATTGCTGTACTTCACAAGTCACATGAATTTCTTGACTGGTAGTCTCAACCTTTAACTACCAGAGCGTTGTAAATATTAGGCATCTTGCCCGGTCTTAGGTGTAGCCTTTCCCCCCGGCCAATGATTTGAGCGTCACGTGTCCCTTCTTTTTTTGCAAGTGAAACTTGAAAAATGGCTAGTCAAGCATAAGAGTAGGGATAAGCCCTGTAAGCCAATATGGATTTCTTTATCCTATAAAAGATGCTTTCCCATATATTTTTAGTGCTTTTATATCTAGTAGCCGGCCTAGTGGCTATCCTCTTTCCTGCAGGATCTTTTATAGGAAGGGGCTGAATGGCTGATGCAGTGAATTTTTTTGGAGAATTAGGAATTATGTTAGGAGTTACCCGCTATAAGGACTTTATAAATGCTCCCAAGTTGAATGATTTGATTTTCAATCAGATAACACCTGTGCAGTTAAATCGCTACTCGGTCGCTACTTTCTTGAAGAAGAGCGAGCGAGCGAAAGTAAATAATCGGTCGGGGATTAATCAGGATTAATCGGACGATTTTTCATAACACTATATTTCTTTACAAATAATTATTAAATATATTTAACTTTGAAATACCAACATAATGAAGCCAATTAAGAACCCAATCAATCAATAAACAATTAAAACACTCAATCAACTAAAATAAATATGATTAAAGTATAGAACTTTACAAAATCGAGGGTTGGTCGAATTAGCGAAATGTCGAGTTTAATGTTTAACATTGAAATAGTTGAAATAGTGAACACAATTACTCGGCTAATCGGGCCTAATCGGCCAAGTACTCGGGGAGTTTTTGAGCCCGATTGTGATCGGAGATTAAATTGTTAGTCAGGTCGGCTAAGCAGTGAGTAGCGAGTACTCAACGTTAATAACCCAGGATAACACAACACTCCCTGGGAATTTATTTTCCTTATGAGAAGTTTTTTGTGTTTTTTATAAATATTTAGAGAGTTAAGGCGAAGGACCCTACCCGAAGGCTCATCAACCCCGAAGGGAACTTAGCCCGAAGGCTCACCAACCCCGAAGACTCTCGCCGATGCGCCATTTTGATTAGACCCAACCGCCTCCACCTTGTCCATGAAGACTTGCTTTCGCTGCTCGGTCCACCCATTGTAGCAGCACCTTGTCTCTACCCGAAGGCTCACTTGGCCCATCACATAATTACACAAGAAAGAAATCCCAACCAACACTTGGTGGGATTTGAACTTGCAACCTCTCCCATGAGGAGAGGGGTACCTAACCAATTGAGCTAGAAGCTCTTATGAGAAGTTGTTGTGATTAAGTTGGGCATCATTATCGTCAACACAGTCATTGTCATCTTTTTTAGTGTTAGTGTTCCTCTATTAGTAGATGAAAACAAGCACCAGTAACGGTCGAATCCCTCTTACTATCTCACCTTTTGCATTTTATTTATTGAAGCCATATAAGATTTCTATCCAACCAAGATAACTGTACTTCTATTAGTAAATCACCTGATAAATATTGCAATTTTTCATTTTTGATACTTGGGTTGAGCTACCTGAATTCCCTTCTTCTGGTCTGGCACTCGTCAAATATTCTTCTAGATGGCATTTGGGTGTCTCTGTTTAGCACTTAATTACTCTTTCTTCTACTTGTTTGTGCAGAACTTAATGAGGAGGAACAGTTTTCAATTCTTTCTATTTATATCTTTTGTGTGTTTTCTACTGGCAGGACCTGCCGATTTGGTAGATGATGTCATAGGTGCGTTGAAGCTGTTGTAGCAATACCAATTTCAGCTAGCAGGACCTTTCTTTCGTTCATTGTATTTTGGCCAGCAGACAGCAGAATCTGTCAGGTCAAAGAGAGATAGGTGTTTTCAAGGGTTAGAATGACGATGACGACAAATTGTTCTCTTTACGTATTTTTTATTTATTGGCAAGCCTGTTTTAAATGAGATCAGTAACTCTTTGATGCTGGCGGGGTTCGAGCCCCAGGCCTCTGGTATCATCACCCAAAGGTTTTACCGACTTTGCTAGTCGGCACTTTCTCTTTAGGTATTTCTTGTATACATTGTTCGTAATGCAGACCTGAATATCTGTGTTGCATCACAGTATAAATTGTCTCTAGAGAAAAACATGAAATACTTGGGGCCATTTGAGTTTTGTTTGATCTGTTTGCAGATCTGATCACTACAGCTAATGTCATACATACGGAAATTTATGGTCTTGACTCTTGATTGCCATGTCACAATTTACCTATTGGTGGTCTCATACAACATAAATTTCAATTATGTTGAGTGAGCACAGTAGGAGAATTAACAGTGTAGAATTGAGATCAACATATATTGCATTTGACATGCCATGTATATCATTTCATGTTATCAACTCAGCCGGTAAAAGAAAAATTACTACTGAAGTATCAACAATATAGTAAAATCCGAATATTAATGAACACAAATCACAATCACCACGTCTCAATCTTTGGTTGAAAAGTTTGGTTATCTTGCAGGTGTGGCGTTATTATCAGTAGTCACAATAATAATTCCCTAATCCAGCCATATCGACTAGTCAATCATCCATTGTTTCTTCAGTGGAAATAAAATTGCAGGGCCTTGTACGGTTGTACCGAGTAAACTGAGAGAGTGTGAGAGACCAACATTGTACTTGGCTTCACTCCAAACCATCTTATGTTACTTCGGTGCGTCTTTTGCTCACATGATTTCTTTCATTAGTTGTTCACTTATTCTAGCGTCGAACATAGTTGGACAGCAAAGTATTTAATGGCCTTTTCAGTCGGACTAGCAGTATTTAATGGTCTTTCCAGTGGATTAAGTTGTGAATAATGATCGTGAATTGATCAACTGTCCAACTGTCTAGGACTAGACGTCTAGCGCAACATTCAGTTCTATATATAGGGCTAGGTGTGCCCCTTTGAAGCTCCCCTTTCAAAGTGTTAATCATTTTCCAGTAAATGCATACTGGTGTTTTTTTAGTTTTGTTAACGATACAAGAAGATGGTTACTTCTTGGAATTCTGTAATAACAATTGCCATACAGATACTTTGTTATTTATAATTTGATGATGCAGTGCTCTATCCACATTGCAGGGATAACAAATGAACTAATCGTAATGGATGCATTCCCAATTTTGTATCTATGCATCTTTCTCCTACTTCCTCTTCTTCTCTTTCAATTAATGTGTATTATGAAAAAGAGTAATCAAGGAAGCAAACCCAATCTTCCACATAGCCCTCCTATGTTTCCCATCATAGGTAACTTGCATCAACTTGGAGTCTTGCCTTACCGTTCTTTTTGGAAGCTCTCCAAGAAATATGGTACAATCATTAATAATTAGCTCTGCTGAAACCGAAAGAGAGGTAATGAAAACACATCATCTCAACTTCTGCACTAGGCTGATCTTGGTTGGCCCAAAGCGTCTTTTGTACGATTACCAAGATGTTATCTTTGTTGCTCTATTACGTTTTTGTAGATTGGCACAAAATTGTCCTTGATCTTGTTTTGTTGTTGTTTGCTTTTCTTCAGTGTTTGTTTTCTTGTGTTTCACAGTTTTGCTTAAATTTCTGATTTCATGTGGTTTTATTGTTTCAAAAATACCAAAGATCAATGCTACTCCAGTTGCAATTCAGAACATTGGTACTGCATTGGCCAAGCTAGCTAGTTTCTCTTATTGAAATTAGATACTTCGTGTCGGGCACAACACAACTCCTCGTTTGTGTGTGGATGCAGATGTTTTTAATTGCTTCAAGGATGATAGCGGACAATTTAAATCAAGCCTACATGAAGACATTAAAGGAATGTTAAGTTTTAATGATGCTTCTCACTTTGCATTTGAAGGGGAAGATATCCTGGATGAGGCCAAGTACTTAACAACCACATATCTGAAGGAAATCAAAACACCTATAGGGACAAGCCTAAGTCTACCTAAGCTAGTGAGTCATTCTTTGGAGCTTCCAATCACCCTTTGAGAATGCAAAGATTAGAGGCTAGGTGGTATCTTGAAGTATGCATGAAAGAAGGAGATATTGATCGGGGATCTACTTAAATTTGCAATTTTGAATTTTAATATGGTACAAGAAACACACCAGAATGATCTGAAGGATATGTCAAGGTTAGGGATTGGATGTTAATATTTGTTGCTTGATGTATGTCAAGAGTTTGAATTATTATACCTCCAACTAAAATTCAGTGATGTACTGTCTCTCTGTTCTTTATGTTTTAGGTGGTGGAAGGATCTTGGTCTAGGCTCCCATCCCAAGTTGAGCTTTGCTTTCGAGAGACGAGTTGATGGAGTGTTTCTTTTGGACAACCTGGAGTGATAGGTGATCCCGATTCTATTATCAGAGAAAATGGTACACAAAACTAAATACAATGGTAACAACCATTGATGATGTTTATGATGTTTATGGCACTTTGGACGAGCTTACGCTTTTGAGAGGTTAGTAGGAGATTGGCTCACGTTACTTCAGTTCAGTGTATCATATACTATATATGGTGCTGATTCAACTTGTTTGACATTTTTAGATGGGATATCAACACAATAGGAGAACTTCTAGATTATATGAAAATATGCTTCCTAACCCTCTACAAGGTTGGGCTTATGTTATTATGAAGGAACAAGGTTGGGACGCCATACCATACCTAAAGCAATCGGTATGTCCCCAATTAAGCATGTTAATAGATAATACATTTTCCTTACTGTTAATTCAGTCACTGATAAATTGATATAAGTTACCACATTAATTAGTTAATTCCTTTGAACTTTTATTGCAGTGGACAGATTTATGCAAAAGTTATTTGGTGGAGGCAAAGTGGTATTACAACAAGTATACACCAACATTTGGCGAATATCTAAGCAATGCATGTATTTCAATATCAGGGCCCCTTCTGCTAGTTCATATTTATTTCTTTATAGAACAAGATATCACTAAAGAGGCTCTAGAGTGCTTAGGAAGTTGCCCAAATGTTATACGTTCTTCATCAATGATTCTTCGACTTTCAGATGATTTAGGAACATCAAAGGCTGCCTAACTGCCTTGGATAGAGTATTACAAATATAATTAGAATATATAACCTACAAATTCCTTCTCTTTATTATACATAGGCCGAGCTTGAAAGAGGTGGTGTGCCAAAATCAATCCAATGCTACATGCATGAAACTGGAGTCTCAGAAGAAGTTGCTTGCGAGTATATTAGACATATGATCGGCAACTTATGGAAGAAGATGAACAAAGATCCATTGGATGATTCATTTTTTTCACAAACTTATATAGAAGCTGTAGTGAACCTTGCTCGAATGGCTCAATGCATGTATCAGTATGGAGATGGACATGGTGTTCCTGACAGAGAGACGAAAGACCGAGTTTTGTCATTGTTGGTTGAGCCCATAATGGAGATATGAATGCTTTGTTATTTTTTGAATTGTACTACAGAATAATTGTTGAATTAACCCTCTAAATATTTTTAAAAAAAACGTAATTGAATTTTTTTTTTTATTTTGGGATGGTAGCTGAAGCTGACAAATTAGTCGACGAGATACAACATTGGTGCTACACCTAAGCTCCATGGTATTGTACCGGAGCCATTTGGAAAAGAAGACAGAGTTGATCAGATTGAAAGCAAACTCCAGCAACTGACTGAACAAAGGTATGGAGGTGTGGTGCGCTAGCAGTGCACGAGGGTTTTCAACAGTCAGTAGTGCCACCAGTCATGAATCAAATGCCTTAAAGGATAGCAGCTTGTTGTATAATTTACTCAAATTAATCAGAACAATTCAAAGCAACAAGATGTAAATAATCTGTAGTTTAGCCAAAAGTAAATTTCAATATCAGCACAACTGGCTAAATGGGATCTACGATTATAAAGAAGAGTAAAGTGTAGAACGACCGCACTTATAAACAGGCATACACATAACGGAAACAAAGCACTGGGAACCTAGTTTTCACAAAAACTTAGTATACTGTGGAACCAAAATGCAAGTCCCAAGTCTATTTAGATGATCTACAGAGTAATTTAATACAACATCTCTTTATCCAAGATTTTGGACTGCTGATATGTTGAGTAACTTTTTTTTGTTCATCTGTTCTGTTCTATGGAAAGCAATAATAACATCTTTCTCCTAACCTGCAGTACTAATTCTGTCTTTGTGCAATGTAATTAGCGAACTGATACAGGGGTGCAGCTTTTGTGCTATTGTAGTATGAAAGTTCCTCATGAGCTTTTGCTACCAATGCATTTGCAAACTCCTTGGCTTTCTCAATCCCCATCAGCTTAGGATATGTGGCTTTATCACTTTCCAAATCCTTTCCTGCCGTTTTCCCCAATTCCTCTGAAGACTTTGTAACATCCAAAATATCATCCACCACTTGAAACAGAAGACCTATATACCTTGCATATTTTCGCAATCTATCCACGTCGACAGCGTGTCCCCCACCCATGATCACTCCACAAACAACGGAAGCTTCTAAAAGCAATGTTGTCTTGTGCAAGTGTATGTACTCTAATTCACTCAGATCAATTATTTTTCCTTCACTAGCAATATCAACTGTTTGACCTCCTGCCAGCCCATCTGATCCAACTGCTGAAGCCAGTATTGCTATGGCCCGAACCACACGGTCTGAAGACACACTCGTGGTTTCAGTTGCGACATGCTCAAATGCAAGAGATAAAAGTGCATCACCTGCAAGTACTGCTGTTTCTTCACCAAAAGCCTTGTGACAAGTAAGCTTTCCACGACGAAAATCATCGTCGTCCATACAAGGGAGGTCATCATGAATGAGTGACATGGTATGTATCATTTCGATTGCACAGGCAATTGGACGTGCGGCTGCTTCATCACCTCCCACTAATTCACATGAGGCAATGCATAAAATTGGTCGGACTCGCTTTCCACCAGCAAGGAGCGAATATCTCATTGCTTCATGAATTTTCAGGGGATGTCGCAATGGTACTGCCTCATCAAGGGTCTCATGCACTTGTTTCGCCATTTTAGCCATGTAAGTATCAAATTGAAGAGATCCAGTTTGAGTTTGCGTCTCTGTACTGACAAATCGCTTGGGTTTAACAGATCGCATCAAAGCAGAAGGAACCATATGGTGTCCCTGGAACCAAAAATCAAGTCCAACATGGGAAACTCTTCTAGTGCTTTTGAGACCAAAACTAGGAAATCTTTCGAGAAGTAGAGAATTTTCCTGAGGACACAAAGGTGCAAAAGAAGCCATGCAAATTAGTTTATAGGATAGTTCAAAACTTGATAGAGGACTAATGGTTTCTTATAAGTACCAGCTTTCGTACGTTAAATATATGATTGTTGAAGACAATACACATATATTCAAGATGCCTTTCTCTTGGCAAACATTATTCTTTTCCTACAAGTTTGGATTGTAGTGTTCTGTTCTATGATAGTTGCAGTCGTATGTATAGGTGAACAAGCTTTGAAGAAAAACTATATATACAACTCAAAAAGTAGATAGATATAATGCAGTTCGATGACAAGATCAACATATTCATGACCTTGATATGTCTAAGTTCTAAACTAGACCTTGGAATCAATAGTCACATTTTAATTTTTTTGGTTTTGCTTCTTTTTGGTGTTTTACCATGACTTGATCCCATGACCAAAATAAAATAGCTAATATTTCATTTTACATTATCTTGATATAGTCCAATTAAATGAAATACCAAAAAAGCCAAAAATACAACGTCGTCTTGGTTCAATAAAATAAAATGATAGTTTATGTCAAAAACGAGAAATAGTGAAATATATATAATATATTTGGTATCTTGACAATGAGTATGAAATTAAATGGGCCAGCATTTATAGGCCCACAGTTCCTAAACACCTGGATTTGCAAAAAGGCCCATGCTTGAAAAATAGTGAAATATATATAATATAAAAAAAAAATTAACATTTAGTATTTTGAGGATGGGGAAACACGAAGAGTAGCGAGGATTTCGGATGGGGAAATGATGACGAGTATTTAAGAAGAAGGTGAAATCAAATCCCAAAAACAACACGAATCCCGAAAAAATGATAAGAGAAAGAAAAAACAAATACTTGTTCGTATTTATTTTAGATACTATATGCAGAATGGTTAGTTCTATTCAGTTATTTTTCACCTTGGGCGCATTATCTATTTTGTGTATTTGTATAACTAACATCTTTTGAACTGCCTTTTCAAGCAGGAGGGTCTAACTGCACAGGAGACGGCAAAGAACGAGCCTGAGGAATCAGAGCGCATGCAGGTAACAATTCTTTCTTGAATACTTTTTGATAGTACTTATTGCTAGTATATATAGTACGGTATGCACTCAACTTGTTACTTGGTATGTCAATGTAAGATATGATATAATAGTCCAAAGACCACTATATCATATCCTCCATAAAGTGGTCAACCAGTCAAAACCTTATAGAGTTTCAGTTTCTAAATTAATGTGGAAGTTACTCCTTAAGTAAATATCCTATTACTCATGCCTTAATTACATTAGCTAATTAAGAGAAGAAGGTTAAATAACTTACTCCACCAATTATGGGAAGGTGGAAGACTAAAAAACTTTGAAACCACCGTCCTCTCTCCATCCTTTATATAAGAGTGGAGAAACCCCATATTTCTCTACTACAACAATCAACACATTAAAGCTTATAAAGGTTTGGAAGAGAAACGGTGATTTGCTTTTCATTAACGGATTCTACACATTATTTTCACTATGGATCAAGGTACAACCTTTTATATTACGTTTATTTTTCGTTAAAGCATATGATTATAATTGTATAATGAAGTCATAGAGCTATAACATGATAGTCGTAGCATGATTGGGTGACCCAGTTTTGTCGATTCTATACCGGCGAAAGAATTTGATTACTGATTCATGGTCGTTACGCATGTGTGGGAATCTAATATCATCGTATCATGTGTAATGGGCTTCGGTTAGAAACTTAATTAGTTTGGATGTTTCCATTTTAATTAAGGTTAGATTTTAGAAAGCTTCTTCTGAGCATGTACTAGAAAGGCTTTCATATTATGATATTTTATTATTCTTCTCCGGATTCTGACTAGTTACCGATGGATAGTGCGGATATTATGCCGTTTTATTTGTCAAGATCCATTAGAGTTACAAGATTAATTTTGATGGCTTTTAACGTATACTGGTATGAAGGGTTTCTTAAACCCATAAACTTTCAATTGGAATCTGGTTTTTCTTTAATGAACGGTTTTGTTTGGAGGTCGAAATTTATTGTTAATAGTTATGGGTTTTGTCCTACACAGTGGTTTTGAAGTTATAATCACCGTCTTTTTTGGGTGTTTAAATCACCCCCCATACTCTCTTTTATGGTACTGTTTTGTTTTGGGTTTCATTGAGGAAGATGATGAGTCAAGTCAACTAAATTACTATGTTGTTCCAACTTCCCATTTATGTTTTGGAATCTAATGCAATTGTTCCGATTTACCCTTATGTTGTTCTGGTTATTAAAATTTGTTTTGTATTGTCCTGTTTTTTATGATTGAACCAGAATAGACCCGAACCAGTGAACTAGGTCGAACCCAAAACCGGTTTACAGACCCATATAACTTGTTTTTGGCCATATATAATTCGTTTTAAGTCTGTTTTTAACGCATAAGTAGTCATTACGTAGGATTTTATGAATCCCACATTATATAATGGCTTAAAACATTATTTGAATTTGTTTGGGAACAACTTCAGGTATATGAATGCATGCTCTATTTAACGAAGAATACATGATTATTTTCCGCTGCATATCACGTTTTAATTATATGAGCATATTATGATATTAATGTTGTTACTCATTATAATATTATTGATGTCAATTAAGAACATGGTATATACAATTTACCGTTTTGGTAGCCACCAAAGTGGCCTAAAACCTTGAGAAATTATGAATGTCATATTACTATTGATGACAAACTTAAATTCATTTTAGATATTTGAAGTCATATTTTTTTTTGATAACATTGCCGGATATATCTATATGATTTTTTATCTTTTATTTTTTTAAAGGTTTGTCAAGTTGGGTTTATTGACTTAATTAATGAGCTAAGCTTGCATGCATTACTTGTTCTTTATGTTCAATAGCATGCATATGATAGGATGGTTATTTCTATTATGTTACCAATAACGTTGTCTATTAATTCCTACTTCAATGATGGTTGTATAGTGAAAATAATTTGAACCCGTTGGTAATTCGTACATTATGATAGTACGTTTGTTTGTTATTCCGTTGCATATTTATATTTCACTATGATATTTTTTATCAATGTCATTCCATGATTTGGTACTCACAAATTAACTTTGGAGCTGCCAAAGTGGCCCAATATTATGATATTGTGAATACTTTATTATTATTGTTATTGACATTAAATTGCTGCTATTTATGGTAACAAATGGCGATCTATTAGGATAATCATGGTGATTGTTGTCATTCCACGAGTTGATATTTGCGAATATTATCGTTTGGTAGTCACCAAAGTGACCCTAACATCAAGAAGTTGTAAGTATCATTCGTATTATCGTTAATGACATTATATTGCAATTTTCTAATCATGAGGAATGTTTTATTGGCCCAAAGGTTGATAATCATTTCATTGGTTAGGAAATTGAGATAGGGTAATCTGTTTGTGTTTTTTAATTGGAACTAAACTGGATACGCAAAGGTAACATACTTATCCAATTTTGATATACAATATTATTTAGCCCTATTATAATAATATTAATATGTGAGTGAACACTTTGTGTGTTGCATCATTAGCCCAAAGGCAATGTTGTAATGATTCTACTTTGTTCACCACTCCACTTTAAAATTTACGTGTTGTGTATCAAAATATTTATATAGTGAGTAGTATTTTTCTGAGTCCATATTCATATTGCATAAAGTTTGTAAAAATCTAAAATGTTTAAGAGTTTCTTATATGATATGTCTATATTTGAAACTTTTAGAACTTAGCTGACAATGTATATAATGGGTTAAACCAAAATTTAGTTAAGAATGTGATGAGTCCTTACATTGAATGAATTTCTTACATTCTTCGTTGAAGCAATTCCAGAATTCATTTTAGTACGATGAAGGGTAATGGAATGTCATTAATTAGGTTGACTAAATTGGTCATTTAAGAAAAAGTAAGACTTAAACTGTAAGGATAATTCATCTTATGCGTTAAGGACCAGGACATAAGGACAAGAGATTGTCCAAGCTAAAATGACCTACTCACGTTTTTAAGGTTTTTAAAGAAGAATAAGACATGAAGTGCTTCTACTTCATTAAGAAATTGAAGCATCTTTAGAAAGACTGTCATAACGGAATGGTATGATTTGAAATAGAGAGTCAGCACTTTGCTTTTGTATTTTCGAATCAAACCATATTCTAATACTTGGTGTATCTACTTAAGTGCTACTGTACATGTTCTTATTATGATGATAATGGATGATCATTTTGATATGGTAATGGAATATATATATGAGTCTTTTCACCTTTATTCATTATCGAACCTTATGTGATGACTAATACTAACAAGAATTCCATAACCATTTGAATGGAACATCAATGATCATACATCTTCGAGTTGGAACTAAATGTAGCTAAGTTAGTGACGTGTCGTCTTTATTGTGGCATAAAAGACGTAGCTTGGAGTCATCTTCAAGACAATTATTGATAGATTGGTAGAGTGTATGATTCTTCTGGATCTTAGTTTACTAATCTTTTAGGTGAATGTGTGTGAATTGTAATAATGAAAATGATTCAAACACATCCCTAAAGAGCCACAATAAGTTTCAACATTTGTATCCATTCTACCACTTAATATTTCGTGATGAGGTTATCTTAACACACTTACAGATGAAAATTCACATCATGATTGTGTCAATTTATTGCATAATAAATCTCTTTAATGTACATTACGAATGTACATTCTTAAGTTTGAGAAGCAACTAGACATAAAGTGAAGATGTCATAGCTAATCGAAGTGGTGAATATTACTAAAGCTAAACTCCATGTCCTGGCGTATCTATAAAGTTTCTAGAAAGGCGTGACCTTTATAGACATAGTTAGGAGAATGTTAAGTAAATCATTTATACCCATGTCGTTGTGGATTGAAACTCTAAAAGCCGCTATGTATGTATAAAGTTTCTATAAAAACAGTTCCAAAGAACTTCTTTTATAGAAACATATTAAGGCACCAACAAATTAATTAAGAATGCTTAGTGAAGTTAGAGTTTTATATTCTCTATGAAAGAAAATTGGATTTTCAATCAAGTTATTGGTTGTTTATTAATAAGTTGCCTTAGAAAATCCAAAGGGTATTTACTTATCTAACTATGGTACAAGAATAATTGAAACCAATAATGTTAGATAAGTAAGATTGGTGAAATCAGTTGGAGTGACATATAACAAAGATATTGTGATTCATTTCAGAAATGTGGTAAATATAGAAGTTTGGGTGCTTGTCCCTATACCTTTCACTTCTAAGAAAGTTGTTGTTCCTCATGTTGTTGATTAGTTTGACAATAATGAACACCAATTGACTGATCACGTACACTCCATAATGAAATGTCACCAATGAACAGATAGTAGAATAACCACAAGGAATTGCATTACAAAATCTCAAATAGAAAAGAGGTTTGCAATTCCAAATAAGTTTGTGGTATATCTATAAGAGTCTAAGTAAAAGGACTATGAAGACTTGGTTTCATTTAAGATGCCATAGCATATGTATTGATTATACTAAATGGATTAACACTATAAAGCAAAGTTGAAATCTACAGAACATAATGACGTCTAAGATCTTCTCGAATACAAGTTCGTTGAGTCTAGCTTCAAGACTAAGCTCGACAGTACATGCAATATTGAGAGAAATAAAGATGGACTTGTTCTAAAGATTTCATCTTAAAGAGAGGTGTTGATTATTTTATGAGCCTCTATTTGTATCCTAAAATGACTCTATATAGAATTATCATGGCTAAGTGACTCATTTTAATTTTGAATTACACCAAATATATATAAAACCGCTTTCCTTCATGGAACTTTATGTAAGTATTGTAAACGTAAGAGTCATAGTATGAACTTAAACAAAATTCCCATAATGATAGCTTAAGTTTAACGATATCATTAATTCCTTCGGTTGCATGGAAAATACTGTCTAGCAATGTATATACTTGAAGGTCAGTGGGAGTTAGTTTATAATTTCAGTCTTGTATGTTTATGACTTTTACGCTAAACAACTGTGATTTTGGTTTATTACACAAAACTAAGAATATTGAAGAGGCAAATTATGGAGTTGTCTCATAAAGCATATATATCTTAGTAAACTTCCTTATAGATTATCTATATTGATTTGTTCAGCTACTAACGTACTTTATATGAATAGGTGACTATCTGCTCACATTTATGATGATTTATCACATATTCGTGTGATTGAATATTTAAACTCAGATCAGACAGATTATCTTGCTACTGCTGAGTTTGTGGTTTGCTTTGAGGCCACAATTTATGATATATAGTGTGCATATTATCTTAGAGTTTGGATTAGTTGTTTACATTATTGCCAAGTTGCTAAAACTTATGTTGCACCTTATCTTCTTTAAGAGTTATACCCGAGATTTAGGTGCAAGATTGGATTTGGAGAACACTTATGAACTGTAGAAACATCGAGTGTATATTGATAATAATAGCACCAACTTATAATAATTGATACATTAACCATTTGGTTTCTATCAAACACGTATAATTATGAAATGTCAACTAAAATAAGAGTATTTGATATAACCCATGACGCAATGATGGTTAATTGGATTGAAATTTTATGTTTATTTCATCTAACACCTAAAGAGCTCAATTATCATGTTTTAATCATTTCTGTTTCATTAGTGGGAGTACGTACTTATTATGAATGAAACCGAATATTATTACTGGACATTAATAGGCAATAAATTTTTGCCTAACTTCTCAGTTATAGATCATATTAAGCAAGTTGCTAGTGACATGGTATATGGAAGGAAAGATGTCACACACGTGCATATTTGACATATTACCGCCATAACTCACATTAGTAATTTGTTTGATAATGATATTATGATAACCAAATTATGTAAAGGCATGTATTGGATATATTTTCAAAACGTGATTGCAATTATGTTGTTTTTATTGTTAACCCACACGAGTCGTTTTACAAAACGTTTTATAAAATAAAATCCCTATATAGTTTTGTCATATAGACCAAGTGGGAGAATCTAAGATATGATATAATAGTCCAAAGACCACTATATCATATCCTCCATAAAGTGGTCAACAAGTCAAAACCTTATAGAGTTTCAGTTTTTAAATTGATGTGGGTTACTCCTTAAGTAAATATCCTATTACTCACGCCTTAATTACATTGGCTAATTAAGAGAAGAAGGTTAAATAACTTACTCCACCAATTATGGGAAGGTGGAAGACTAAAAGACTTTGAAACCACCGTCCTCTCTCCATCCTTTATATAAGAGTGGAGAAACCTCATATTTCTCTACTACAACAATCAACACATTAAAGCTTATAAAGGTTTGGAAGAGAAACGGTGATTTGCTTTTCATTATCGGATTCTACACATTATTTTCACTATGGATCAAGGTACAACCTTTTATTGATTCATTATTTATATTCTTCATATTATGTGAAATAATTTGTGATTCATGATCCTCTCTATTAAATTTATGCTTACACTCGATGCCAAAGATGCCACGAGAAAAAAGTGGGTTTGACAGACATTATCCAAGCTGGAGCACGTGGAGACCGCTATCAGGTTCAATATTTTCCCTATGATATTCTTTTTTTTTCCATTAGAGAGAAACCTTCAAGTTGTGTAACCACGTACGTAATAACTTACTAAGTTCATTGAAAACGAGACATAGGGCTTATGACCTCAGTGCCTCGTCTCGTTCTCTGCTTCTCTTGGCTTCCACTCTTCCTTATTCTTCTTTTACTACTAGTTGATCCAAGTATCCTAGTTTCATTTGATACAAAAAGAGGTGCTCTTATATGTTACGTAGTTCTAGTCCGCCTCCCAAAAAGAGGAAGCACTGAAGTAGATTATACCTCATTGCTTCGGGACTGGAAGCTGTGAAACAAAGTAAGATTCCAATCAAGTAGAAAACCTGAAAGCACCAATGTCCGAAGAATAACCAAAAATGCTCTGTTGAAGTGATGGGAGGGACAATGTAATCAAGTCTTCATCAACAATGCACGATGTTACATCTAGTTGTCTAGATTATTGATTGAGAATAGAACTTACTCTGATACAGAGGCGCCCTGCCCAAGGATTTAACTAAGCTAATAGCAGGTTTTCCTAATCAGTAAAAATCTTACAGAATCACAGAATCCCTCTTTGACCTTTAACTTCGCCGAAATGTACTTTTATGTGTAAACTTGTTGTTTAGTGAATCGGTGCTTAGTATCCCCATTATCTTGCCTTTGCCTGGTTCCACCTTTTAGTCAATTGTCTTTGCAATAAACGCTTTGTCCCATTTTAGTACACTAAATTCAAACAGTGTGATGTGTTTTGGGGTTATGAAAAGTTGTAATATAGGCTTTGCTTTACAAAAGCCCGACTCATTATTATAATGTTTTTAACATATGGCCTCTAGAATCAGGACAGTTCCTTGTAAAAAATGCACCCCAAAGGCGTCCTACAGATGTTAAATGACTTAAATCCAATAATTTTTTTGCGGTTCTACTTGAGTTTTACTAGCACATATTTTTTGCTCTATTTGGTGGTATATCAACTGGAGCCATATTTTTGTTAATTCCCCTCGTACATTTTTTCTTGGTTATGTTCAGCTGGAATGTATTGCATGCGGCAACACATGGTATGCTTTTCGAGATGAAGTCTCTACACTGACCATTGATGTACCAAGTGGTTCTCGGAATGTTGGAACAGCACCATGGGCTACTGCCAAATTTGAAGATGTTGAGAAGAAGCTGATGAGCCCCCGTGAGTCGGAGAAACCTTCTCCTGACATATTCCGCAAGGCAAATGCCCCTTCTGTTCCTGGTTTGGATAATAAAAAATCATTCAAAAGCCCAAAGTAGAAGCCCAAAAACAAACCGAGTAGGAATTTTGCCTTGTTGAGTTTACTAAGCATATAAAAGGTCTTTGTATAAAACCGATCATATTTTAGTGGTTAGAACATCAAAAGTAGCATACTGGTAGTTCATTTTGTACTCTGCATAAATCTTAATCTATAGTCTATAAACTGCTTACAAAGTATACTTGTCTAGTGATCTTGTTACATGTCAGGAAATGTTTCTTAATGTGCATGTAGGGTCCGGACTTTACGCCATCGTGAAGAGTGGTGTCAAAGATGGGACATTGGCGTGATGAAACTTTGTTAAATGCGGAAGAAATTGAGTTTACCTCAGATGGAACTCATGGAACACAGTGCTAGAATAGAAGGTTTTAGAGGAACTCTACACGAGTCTTTAAACTTTGTAAAGAGAGATTTTGATGTTGTAATTGGCAATTTTATTTTTTTTTTAGATGTTTATGTTGTTAAATATTATTTGTACAAAGGTACAGAGTACAAGTATAAAAACCATTCAAATTAATTTACACGGAAGTATAACACAACCAGCAGAGATAAACAATGATTACAAATGAGAGCACTAAAACAAAATAAGTAACCTGAATGAACAAACTTACCATCGCAAGATTCTTTTTAAGCCCTATCCCTGAATGGAACATTTTTGCCAATTGGAAAAATGCCTTTGGTTGACCAGCCATTGGCTGCTTCTATGAAATATGTGCATGCCATCTTCGCATCCTTTTTCACACCAATCCCTTTGAGATATAACACCCCGAGATTATAATGACCACCAGCCTCCTCATTTTCGGCAGCTTTCTCAAAGTACTCCTTCGCCTGCAATGATTAGAAGATTAAGCTTCATAAATAAGTGCATGGCCTTTTTAAAAAACTAGCTACTAACACGTAACAAGCATTATTAGAGGCAGGGGCGGACCCAGGACTTCAACTCTCTCCGGGCTAAAAGCCTAAAAGATGATAGCTGTGCCATTGTGTAATCCTTCAAGCCCAAGTTCTAAGAGCATCTCTAAGTGGTGGTAGTATCACCTGCAGATTTGCCTCCAAAATTTGACAAAACTTTTCTCAAAATCTGACCAACTCTAGGTGGCCGCAAATTTCACCCAGCGCGTCATTGGTACTGTCGCGCGACACTCCCAATGTCGTCCCAAATTGAAAAAAGTAAAAAAAAAAAAAACCACGTGACATTCCCAATTGCACGAATGTCGTGCTAAATTGAAAAAGTTAAAAAAAAAAAAAACCCCCCACGCGACATTTGGAATGGCGCACGACATTACCATTGTAGCGCCGTTTGTAGGGAAGAGAAGAGCAATTCAGAAATGGCACCGAAGAGAGCAGCGGGAAGGCCAAAGAAAGTTAGGGATCAAGAGCTGACGCCGGAAGCTATGATAGAGGAGGGGGAAGAACTGGAAGAAGGACAAGCGGCGGAAGAGGCGCGTCTGATGAGTGAAGAGATCGAAAGGCTGAGAAATGAAAACGATGAGCTGTGGAAAGAGAGGGAGAAGATGGAGGAGGAGGCAGGGGAAGAGTAGAGTGAGGAATCTGGTGACGAGGAGGAGACCGGACCAAACTTAGTGGAAAACCCGGTGGCGGGGTTAACAATGGAGCAAGTCTAAGAAATGATAGACAATGATAGGGAAGCCAATCGGCAGCAGACGAAGGAGCGTGGGGGAGCGGCCAGCCAGGTGGTGGTTGGGTTGAATTGTAACCCGCTAGCAGATGACATATGGGCATCAGAGGTTCCCAAGCGATTCGCCCAGCCGAGGTTTGAGAGGTACGACGACAAAGGAGACCCTGCGGACCACATCCATCATTTTAGACAGCAGATGCCGCTATGGCAGGAGGCTCGGTTTGATGGTCTACGGTGCATGATGTTCCCGGCTAGTCTGAAAGGAGGCGCATCGGATTGGTACTACAGATTGCCGTCTAGGAGCATTAAAAACTTTCAAGAGTTGGAGCAGGCGTTCGTGGATCATTTCATACACCAGAAAAAGAGGGTGGTGGACATCGCGGCTCTGTTCAATGTGCGACAACGGTCCTCATAGTCAATTAGAGAGTTCCTATGTCGATTCGAGGCGGAGACATTGAAGGTAGAGAATCTGGATGAGAGGACAGCGGTGATAGCGTTTGAAAGGGGATTGCGTCCGGGAACCGGAGTTCACCAGTACGTAGCTAAAAATGAGATAGCGACGTTGCATGAGCTGTATCCACGAGTGGAAAAGTATATAAGGTATGAAGACTCTATGCAAAAGGATTCTTAGAGGGCAGGGAAGGTTGTGTTGTCTTTGGAGAAGGAACAGGAACGGCGGAGATCGGGGGCGTCGGAAAAGGAAAGTGGTCGATACCGCGGATATAGAGCACGAACGGAGGGAAGCCGGGAAAGGATTCGGAGGGAGTACAAGGAGAGGAAGTCATACCGCGAAGTGGAACAAACTCCATTGAACAAACCGCTCAGTGAGATTTTTCCCTTAAGAAAGGGTTTACCGGATATGAAGGACCGCGAAGTATGCTAACGGAGATACCTGTGAAGCTACTCTGTGCATACCATCAGATAAGAAATCATGAGACGGATGACTGTTACGCTCTCAAGTGGTTGGTGCAGAGGATGGGGGAGAAGGGGAGGATGGGAGAATTTGTGAGAGACGGCCGTAACGAAGAGCGAGTGCCGCAGCAAGGAAAAATACTGGGAACCATCAAGCTCGGCCTATGTATAATAAAGAGAAGGAATTTGTAGGTTATATATTCTAATTATATTTGTAATACTCTATCCAAGGCAGTTAGGCAGCTGAGACTAGTTTAAGAAATGTTGCATTATTACACACCTTTGATGTTCCAAAATCATCTAAAAGTCGAAGAATCATTGATGAAGAACGTATAACATTTGGGTAGCTTCCTAAGCACTCTAGAGCCTCTTTAGTGATATCTTGTTCTATAAAGAAATAAATATGAACTAGCAGAAGGGGCCCTGATATTGAAATACATGCATTGCTTAGATATTCGCCAAATGTTAGTGTATACTTGTTGTAATACCACTTTGCCTCCACCAAATAACTTTTGCATAAATCGTCCATTTGCGATAAAAATTCAAAGGAATTAACTAATTAATGTGGTAACTTATATCAATTTATCGATGATCAATTAACAATGAAGGAAAATGTATTATCTATTAACATGCTTAATTGGGGACATACCGATTGCTTTAGGTATGGTATGGCGTCCCAACCTTGTTCCTTCAGAATAACATAAGCCCAACCTTGTAGAGGGCTAGGAAGCATATTTTCATATAATCTAGAAGTTCTCCTATTGTGTTGATATCCCATCTAAAAATGTCAAACAAGTTGAAACAACACCATATATAGTATATGATACACTGAACTGGAGTAACGTGAGCCAATCTCCTACTAACCTCTCAAAAGCGTAAGCTCGTCCAAAGTGCCATAAACATCATAAACATCATCAATGGTTGTTACCATTGTATTTAGTTTCGTGTACCATTTTCTACATTAATAGAATCTGGGATCACCTATCACTCCAGTTGTCCAAAAGAAACACTCCATCAACCTGTCTCGAGCAAAGCTCAACTTGGGATGGGAGCCTAGACCAAGATCCTTCCACCACCTAAAACATAAAGAACAGAGAGACAGTACATCACTGAATTTTAGTTGGAGGTATAATAATTCAAACTCTTGACATACATCAAGCAACAAATATTAACAACCAATCCCTAACCTTGACATATCCTTCAGCTCATTCTGGTGTGTTTCTTGTACCATATTAAAATTCAAAATTGCAAATTTAAGTAGGTCATGATCAATATCTCCTTCTTTCATGCATACTTCAGTATACCACCTAGCCTCTAATCTTTGCATTCTCCAGTGCGGTGGAAGCTCCAAAGAATGACTCACTAGCTTAGGTAGACTTAGGCTTGAACAAATAGAAGCGTATCAATATTTGCTCCTTTTTTAAGCATTGTCATAGTGGGATCATTGATCTCTCCATGAGATAGAGTCAATATTTGCTTTTTAGCCCCTTTCTTAGGTATCACAACCTCAGTCCATTCGTTATTCGAATGCGATCTAGTTAGAATATGTGGCATAACAACAGAGTTGACATCGGTATGGTCATCAAAGACCTCCCTTTCTTTTTCAGAGATATCATCATCCAAGAGTGAATGTTCCTCTACCAATGCTGCATACTCTTGATTCTCAGAGTAAAAGAGTTGTAATTCATCATTGTTCAGCTCTTGGGTGTCAGGAATGATGGTTACACTGGTATCATCATGTCTGTGTAATTGCTGAATGCTACATAAACTGTCTGTGTATCTTCTTCCCATCCTCACTCTCTCTCTTCCTTACCTCGTATGTCATTGTTTTAAGAAGTTAAATGGTTTCTTTCTTTTATTTAAAATAGTTTTGGTCTTTTTTCCCCACTTGTGATAGCCTCTAATAATGCTTGTTACGTGTTAGTAGCTAGTTTTTTAAAAGGCCATGCACTTATTTATGAAGCTTAATCTTCTAATCATTGCAGGCGAAGGAGTACTTTGAGAAAGCTGCCGAAAATGAGGAGGCTGGTGGTCATTATAATCTCGGGGTGTTATATCTCAAAGGGATTGGTGTGAAAAAGGATGCGAAGATGGCATGCACATATTTCATAGAAGCAGCCAATGGCTGGTCAACCAAAGGCATTTTTCCAATTGGCAAAAATGTTCCATTCAGGGATAGGGCTTAAAAAGAATCTTGCGATGGTAAGTTTGTTCATTCAGGTTACTTATTTTGTTTTAGTGCTCTCATTTGTAATCATTGTTTATCTCTGCTGGTTGTGTTATACTTCCGTGTAAATTAATTTGAATGGTTTTTATACTTGTACTCTGTACCTTTGTACAAATAATATTTAACAACATAAACATCTAAAAAAAATAAAAATTGCCAATTACAACATCAAAATCTCTCTTTACAAAGTTTAAAGACTCGTGTAGAGTTCCTCTAAAACCTTCTATTCTAGCACTGTGTTCCATGAGTTCCATCTGAGGTAAACTCAATTTCTTCCGCATTTAACAAAGTTTCATCACGCCAATGTCCCATCTTTGACACCACTCTTCACGATGGCGTAAAGTCCGGACCCTACATGCACATTAAGAAACATTTCCTGACATGTAACAAGATCACTAGACAAGTATACTTTGTAAGCAGTTTATAGACTATAGATTAAGATTTATGCAGAGTACAAAATGAACTACCAGTATGCTACTTTTGATGTTCTAACCACTAAAATATGATCGGTTTTATACAAAGACCTTTTATATGCTTAGTAAACTCAACAAGGCAAAATTCCTACTCGGTTTGTTTTTGGGCTTCTACTTTGGGCTTTTGAATGATTTTTGATTATCCAAACCAGGAACAGAAGGGGCATTTGCCTTGCGGAATATGTCAGGAGAAGGTTTCTCCGACTTACGGGGGCTCATCAGCTTCTTCTCAACATCTTCAAATTTGGCAGTAGCCCATGGTGCTGTTCCAACATTCCGAGCAACACTTGGTACATCAATGGTCAGTGTAGAGACTTCATCTCGAAAAGCATACCATGTGTTGCCGCATGCAATACATTCCAGCTGAACATAACCAAGAAAAAATGTACGAGGGGAATTAACAAAAATATGGCTCCAGTTGATATACCACCAAATAGAGCAAAAAATATGTGCTGGTTAAACTCAAGTAGAGCCGCAAAAAAACTATTGGAATTAAGTCATTTAACATCTGTAGGACGCCTTTGGGGTGAATTTTTTACAAGGAACTGTCCTGATTCTAGAGGCCATACACTACTAAAAAAATGACTTGTGATGATGGCTTTTAGCCGTCATGAAACCGGTTTAATGACATTTTTTCATTAAAAAAACTACCGTCGTTATAGAGCCTGTCATAAAAGTTAACCAAAAGCATCATAATTTTGATAATGTTTTTGGAGAAGCTGACATCAAAGCTCGAATTTAATATGACAAAAGCTCATTTATAAACGTCATAACTGGATCCTTTTGCATGACATGTTTTACTTAACCGTCATAATTTATTAGAAAAAGTGTCAAAAAATAAACTTTCATTTATGATTGTTTTTATTTAAGTGTCATCATGAGAAACAAAAGCGTCAAGAAATTAACACTAAAAACTGTCAAGAATTGGTATGCCACACGACAGTTCTTTGGAAGCCGTCATAACTTTTTTTTTTTTTTTTTTTTTTTTTTTTTTTTTCCTGTAAATCTGAAAATTCCTATAAACTAATACATTCCGACACCACCAATACATTCAGACACTTGACAGCTAGAGTCCATTACGGAAACAAGAATCATACTTTTATTACTAACATAAATCATTCCAAGAACTTGTTCATATTACATGATTTATTCACAGAGAAAAAAAAATTAAATAACTTAAGCACTTGATTCAAAATCAAGTCTCATAATCCAACAACAATGTAATTTACATAACCCATCCAACAAATTGCTAATCAACCGATCCATCTCAAACAAACTTAATTGAGCTACCGTGTTATCTCACTTATAGCCTAAAAAAACGATATATGAAGAAGAATGTGTTAGTTTGTTTAATAAGTAAACTAAAAATATAATCATATAACAACTTCTACACAGTATTAAAAAAATACACAAACAATGTGTTAGCACACTAAGTCAATAACTACTAAACGAAAGAGATACAATCAATTATGACAGAGAATCATATTGGTTAAGCCCCAAATAACGCATTACACCATCAGTAGGATATATCGATATGTACTAACTAGCGAAGCACTAAAAGGTATAGGCTACCACCACTTCGGAAAAGGGAACTCAATCGCTAAAGCAAAGAATATAGGCAAAACCTGGAGGATACTTAAACATGAACCTCATTCTCCTATCTTAGGCCTTTAGGTGGCATAAAAGCCTTGGAACGGCTGCCGCGCCTGATTCGACTCACCATTATAAGATTAGGCCTTCTTTGTCTGCGCATTACCCTACTTCCTTAATCCAAATAGCCATAGGAGAAGTTGGGCTAGCTAACCTAAGTTCGTAGCTAAAGTTCTCAAACAAGAGTTCCATTACCCTTACTCGTATTGCAGGCAAATCCCGTTACTAGTAGTTTGGGTTAGACCACTTGCTCTTGGAGTCTAAGACTTCTAACTCTTTAGCCTCATTGGACTCAAGGACATATCAAAGATGAACTAACCGTAAGAAGGAAAAAAAAACCTAACTGGAGGAAGTAACTCTTTTTTAGTGAAATACTGACCGATACTAGAAGAGATAGAGTAAGGAATTTCCAATCGGAAGCATTAGAAGAAAGGATGACTCACTCATAGGGATAGAGGCAATGAGAATGGTTCAATCTAAGACTAGCAAGTGAAAACAAGAAGCTTACAGGCCTTATTACACTCCAACGGGGAAGAAGGGCGGACGGGGAAGCAAAAGCAAGGAAAATGGACAAGAACTAGATCGTTACCCCATGAGGGGGCCATCTCCCTCTGCTAAGAGTCCAATGGATCGAAATCCAAACAAGAAGGGAGGACTGTCAGACTCAGGCTAGCTACCTATTACAATCCCTCTGTCTTAACTTCAGGCTACTTAACCCAAAAAAGAATTGAAAATAAAAAATGGAAAGGGGGGAAACAGAAAAGGAAGGAAGTGGATTTGTCGAAGTCAACCCAAGAGTTCGCTACCACTCACAGATTAAAACAAAAGTACGTTTCATATACAAGAAATGGACTGAATCTACATCCATATATTTTGTGAATGATCCACATCCTACATTGAGAATTTGAGGCGTCATTGGCCTAAAAACTTCCTCTTGTACCCGATGGGAACATCGATGGCTAAACTTCATCGATCCATCATGTGAGTCGGGCTTATTACCACTTCAAGTAAGAACTAACAAAAATCAAAATCATCACCACTCACCACTCACCACTCACCACCACCAAAGAAAGATAGCAAAGATCTTCGCACAATTGTTAAACAATCCCATGTTAGATTAGACCATGTATGCCCAAGTAGTATCATCTTCCAAGAAAAAAAAAAAAAGCAAAAGCAGAAAAAAATATCAAGATATTGAAATGGAGATGTTGACAAGTAGGCGGGGATCGAACCCATTTCAAACTCAAATGATATTCCCATGAAATATCTTAGTCATTATACATGGATTTAATCAAGTCTTGGGAGCTTAATGTTTTCGGGCCCCTAGGGGGGGGGGGGTCCAGATTGTCACATGTTCATCCGACTATCTCGTTTTTCTTCTTCACACTCTCATTTCTTTGCCCAAACTCAAATCTCTCCTTTTCCTTCTACTCAATAACTCCTCTCTTTCTTTCTCTCCCTTTGCTTGCGATTATTCAAGTGGTACTAGAAATTTGAATCCTCGATTAACAAAACACATCTAACAATTAAGGCATAAACCACCAAAAACATGACCACGGGTTCAATGACCTAAAATAAGATATAGTTAAGACATAAAACCCGTGGTTCTTATTTGTAGAGAAAAGGGACCATTTACCCTTGTTGCTTAAGAAAAAACTTCAGTTGCTATAACATTTGAGCAAATATGAAATTTATCATTTAGGAAGCATGGATCGCTTTAGACGTCCTCATATCTGTGACAGACATGTATGCTACGCCTATACTCTCTGGTTACACAGTTAATGGCGCTAGGTAGGAGATGGGGATCGGCAAGATTCTAGGATGCCTGAGGAGATAAGGTGAGCCTGAACCTAAAACTGGCATAGACTATACTCTTCAGCTACCTATATAACAAGTTGCCTCTGACCTCTGTCTCACGACCACAAATAGAACCTGTAGCTTCATGCCCTGACCTGACCTGACCTGAACTACTACTGCCTTAGCTGCCTAGCTACTAATAACTTGGCACCCGTCCTGCCAATATAGTAGAAAGAGTATAAGTAGGATTCCACTCAGGGCACACTTGTTAGCTACAGTTCCCATCTGTCTTGTAAAGAACTTCGAACTCCCCAAGCATTCTATTCGGGACTAGCTCCCCACCTGTCAGCAGCAACTTCTGATTACTCTTGCTCCCGAGCTTCAAAATCCTTACTTCCGGGGATTAAGGTAAGCGTTAGCTACTTACTTGTATTAGAGTAGGACAAGGCCTTTATCCTTCCTATTTCATATCATACTTGGGAACTACTATCTCTAAATCCGAATGGCGGCGGTTCAACTCCTAGCTCAAACGCCCAACTCCTTACTTAGATTTCGGGGGTTAAGGTAGTTTACTTGTCGGGCGATAAGTCGTAGTAAAGCCTAAGATTACTAGTTTGTTTAACTGAGGTTCCCGCCTAAGTCCCATATCTTAAAGACTATAACTTAACAAAGAAGTCTGCCTTTACTTGGCTTCAAGTCCCATAAGAGAAGGAAGAATAGCTGGAAGCTAGAGAGTAGTCTGCCTAGCTACAAACTTCAAGCCCGGATTTAGCTATTAGTCCCTATTATTCTAAAGTACCATTAGAGCTCCTTTTCCCGACAACAAATAACCCTTTAGCTAATAAGCAAAGGAAAGAACATAAGAAATCAGACCTAAATTCGAAATGTATGGTGGAAAAATTTCAAACTAAAGCTTTATATACAACCCCCAAATATCTATCAAACATAAAAGATATATAAATGGTGCACATACCTATGCCGAGATAAATTTCTCGATGTACTCGATAAACTCCAGACGAATTTCAATAAGGTCCGCGCTTGCATATGTCCTAGTGTTAGCCAACTCCATTAGCTACATAAGTCAACAAAGAAATTACAATCATCTCTGTTCTTTTTATATACTTGCAATTAGTATGAGAAATAACAACTATTAACCTTTGTTTTAAGTGATTGATTAGGGTTCTTCATAAAGTGTCTCATGAACCGCATGATGTAATATCCACATTCAAAATCTCCAGTTGTTTAGGGCACTACACACCAACATCAAAAAATTGTTGATCAACATTCGATCGATAATGGACTATAATTTACATTGTATATTCATGTAATGCTTATTTACTGACACACTTTTGCCATTTTGGTTCCACTCTCTTTCCTTCACCCAATGTTAGTGTTTTGATCCCATAAAGAAGAATTTCAATATGTTAAAAGATGTAGGCATATGTAATGTTATCATACAAAAATTAAAAGTAAAAGTAAAAATCAACTCACGTGTTCACCATCACTTTTAGGTTTATATTCGGTTCACATCCAATTGAATCAAGATAATATACTTCTTTTGCACTTACGTCAATCATTACCAAGACCCAATGATTCCTAAAATCATATATAGAACAATAGCATCACAAATTAATATAAAACAAAATTAATGAGATCCAACAGATCTTAATTAACATAGCCAACATGTTTACCCTGGGTTGTAAGGAAGGAAAATAACTTGGTCTCTTTGTCTTGCCTGTAATCTATTCAAGACAAAACGACTCATCTCTTTCTTATCAGCATAACGGCTGAAATCAGCGGGATAGCAAAATCCAAATTTTTGTTGAGAACTTTCATATTTCTCAAACAAATATCTAAAAGGGAAAGTAAACATTAGTACATCTACACATCGAAGAGGAGTAATCAAACAACCCATCAATCAAAAATATTTGACACACCTGATATAAGCAATAATGCAATTGGCATTCAACAAATTCTTAGGTTGACAAACATCCATGATCTCATCTTTGGCGATAAAAAATTGCAACTCACGCTCAAAAACCCTAGTGTCCATTTGACTTATGTGATTTCCTTTCATTACACTTCCCACCAAAACCCCAAACTCTTTCAAATACATTCATCGAACTCATCGCATTCAACTTCATCACTAACAAAAAAAAAAAACAACTCATAATAAGAATAAATAGTTATAGGAAAAAAAAAGAATAAATAGTTATAGATATATGTAAAAAGTGTTAAATGTTTTACCATATTTTCAAGCAAAGACAAAGTCACGAGGCCAAAGCCACATGGTACCCAACCGCACCTCCAACAGTGGTAATGTCATCATCAAAAATCGGTCTTGGCAAAAGGGTAGTTGCAAAAATTGCACGTATAATTTGAACACGCACATAACCTTCCCCCAATCTAACATCATTTATCATTTCATCTGCTCTTGACCCCTCAATTAGACTAGCATCAGCAACAACATTGCCTTTTGACTCCAAAATTAACTTACACATTGGAAACTATGACAAACATAGCGATAATAGTAAGTTTGGAGACAATAGAGTACTATGGTCACTAATTATGGACATTACACAGAGTTTACCTTTGCATTTCCTGATTTAGACTTAGAGATTGGCATGTCCTTTTTGGCTTCAAGAACCTTGTTATTGTCCTTCGAGCGAATAGCCTAACAAGCATAATAATAATGTTTTTAATAATATGGTGAGTGTATAACCTTTAGTAAACATGTTAATATCAAGTACCTGCTCATTTCCCGACTTAGGTTTTGATATTGCATTATCACAAAGTAGCACAAATTCCCGAGGCCAAGCCACAATGTAACCAACCGCTCCTCCAACAGTGGTAACATCATCATCAAGAACTGGTCTTGGCAAAATGGCAGTTATTGAAATTGCACGTATAATATGAACACGTACATATCCTTCCCCCAATGTAACGTTATGGATCTTCTCGTCTAGTCCTGACCCCTCAATGAGACTAGCATCAGCAACACCATTGTCTTTTGACTCCAAAGCCAGCTTACACTTTTGATATCAATGACAAATATAACAATAATGATAAGTTCAAATATCCTAGAATACCATGATAACTCACTATAGAAATTACATAACATTTACATCCACATTTCCTGATTTAGGTTTTGGGATTGCCACATCACATTTTGAGCCCATAGCCTAATAAACACACAATGAAAATCATACACTAATATTGATAGTACAACTATTTATTGTAGTTTACACTAAAATAACAAGTACCTGCTCATTTCCTAAAGTAGGTTTCACGACCGCCACTTTGCATTTGGTTTTAGCAACACTCTTGTATTTCAAGCCCATAGCCTAACAAAAAAATAAAAGTAAAATTGAAGAATTATATACATAAAATAACATTTACGGTTTAAACATTAAGTAACATATACCTGCTCCTTTCCATATTTAGGTTTTGAGATTGCCTCGTCGCTTTTTGATCTAGCACTGCTCTTTATCTACGCATTGGATAGTTTGAGTTATTAAATATAATTACCTATTTGCATTATATAATCACAAGTATAAAAATTTACCTGTTTGCACTTCTTTCTCACATTTGCTTCAAGTTCAATGTTAAGACATTCATAATTTGTCTTGTTGTTAGCACCATTAGATAGTTGGTCACCCAATGGGATTGACATTTGCTTTCTTCCCTCATTTTTAGAACTGTTGGAAGCAACTTTCTCTAGTTCTGGCACGTTGGTGGTAATTCCTTGTATAATACCTAATGCCTTTAACTGTCTCACTCTTTCCTTTAACGCCTTGTTCTCATCTTCTTTCTTACGGATCCTAGATTCCATCTCTGCTCTATGTGCCTTCGACCCCTTCTTCGGGATATTGAAGTAAGTTGTTAGAGTGACATACTTACCTCCTGCTCTTACCCTTCCACAATGTTCTGGAGTCCCTAGTGCCTTCGCAAGAACATCGTCGCTTCCTTGGGTTACTAATTTCCCATTAGCCTCTTCTTTTTTTAGTTGGTCCTGCACGTCAGTTGAACTTTTACTTAATTAAAGTGACAATCGGAACATAAAAGAAACTAAAGGGGTCTTATACTCTATCAGTCCAATATATATCATCGTTAGATAAGCCATTGATTAGAGTACTTGTGCAACCTCTGAAGAAGGCCTTTATGAGGGCCTGGATTGGCTATCAAACAACATTGCAAACAAGGCTTGAGGCAAGTGGTAGAACTTGTTAGGATTGCCTGTGGTTTGTGGTGGCGACAACTTTAGAATTTGCACATTTTTTTTCTGTATGACTTTTTTGGTGATCATATATTGTAATAGGCCGGGGATTACTTGATTGGATATACTTGCGAGGTTTCTTGTTTGTTATTTTGAACATGCTTGCACTGCTTTAACTTTTAGAAGGAGACTAAGTCAATATCTTTACTGTTGATACTGTTTATCTTTGAAATAACCTTAAAGGTCAGGGACCTTCGGAGTATTGTACTTGAACTCCCTAAATAGCTGCATCTTTGGGAAAAGAAAGAGTATTAATGCTATGTGTTTGATAGGACGACCATTTGACGAGTTCCCAAAAAAAAAAAGCAAGATCAGAAAACAGCAAACATTTGACCATTTGACCATTTGACCATCAGAAAACAGCAAGATGAGAAAACAGCAAGATGAGAAAACAAGGACACAGGAAATCAAGACCAGAAAATCAAGGACACAGAAAATCAAGGTCAGAAACTGGATGGGAGTCTCCCAGCTAGAAACATAGATGTCGAGCTCGAAAAATCAAGGGGAAGGGAGCTCGCGGACTGTTAATCAATCTACTTCCTTCATGAGGGGGGAGAGAATGGCAAAGAATCTAAGGAGAGTGCAGCAGCAAGAGAAGAGCAAACGGAGAAGCATAATGACAACATATGTCAACCCACCTCAGTACAAGCCATATGCAATAAAACTAAGGAGATGATGCAAACAGAGAGTACATAAGGTAGGGACTCAGGTGAGACAAAGGAGCTGGGAAACGGTGTTAGAAATACCAGCACACAAGCTACTACATGTTTGCTATATCTAATAGTATTACTACACATTACACATAAGTACATATACTCAAATATCTATAAAAGGATATAAACAACTTACAATTTTTTCTGCCACTTCCCTCGTATCATCATCATAATATCCACCATTCTTGTCATGACGAGCTAAAAGCCACAAATTAGCTCTATCATCTTCATCAAAAGATTCTCCCAACTCTTCTTTCTATTATAAAACATATAAATAGGAAGTCCAATTATTTGTAGAGTATATGTTATGTTCAATATATAAATTGATATTTAAAAGATTTGTGCAAGTACTTACCAATTTATCTTCTAGGCCAGCATATCCAAGCCTGCTGATTCGATGGTTATACTTATTCATTTTCCTTCGTGCTGATTGTAATTTGCTTCTCTCCTTTCAAAATGGTTTACATGCATTCTTAGTATATATATCTCACAAGTACGCATGAATAAACACAACCAATTTACTGAAAATTCTATTCTAATAAAATTTATGATATACCGGAACTCTCAATGTTAATCTCGATTTCACAAATGCATGCCACCGGGGCTTCCTTATCTTATATTTTTTAGGTGGATTTGTAAACGATCTTGATCATCTTTAAAAGGGAAGATAAGCTTCTTCGTAAGCATATTCTTGAAGGTCCTCCAACTAACTCCAATTGATTTCAAAACTGCCTTCCTATACTTAACATCTATATTGAATCTAATCTCGAGTAATGAACAAACAAAAAAAATTCAAGATACAAGCATGATAAGAAACAAACCAAAAATAAGGAACTATACAAGATATATTTACCGAAATGCCGACCCACAAAAGATTTAGAAGCTCCTCGGTGCTTTTTTCCATGTTTGAAAAGCACTTAAAGGAATTAGGGCCCTCACAAAGAGCACCTTCCCAACCGTAAAGCTTGTTGCGCACCTTTTGACCTATAGGCTTACCTTTTCCATTAAATTCAACAATAATTATTATGCCATCCCACTTACGAGACAAGGCATGCATTATGGTCGCACCTCTCTCACTTAGTGCTTCAGTGTCACTTAGTGTTTCAGTGTCACTTAGTTCTTCTTCGTCTTCGGAATGGACAACCTCTTTTGGATCCATCGCTGAACTATGAATAACATATAGTAGTAATTAGTACGTAAGATAAACCATATTATCCACATTCAAACCATATTATCTACATTTAAACCATATTATATAGAGTAGTAAACTGAATGCAGTAGTAAATAGACGATTAAAATGAATAAATACAAGATGGACTAACCACTTTTAAAAAAAAATCTCAATCACTTGAAATTATTAAAAACACTTAATAAAAGTCTTACAACCAAAAAAATTGCAATAAAGAGAGGAAAAACAAACACTAGGTTTTAGAAGAATCATTCTCGACCCATATTCCCTCACAGTCTTTACGTGAGAAAATTGGTTGAGATTCATCATTCATATCAAATGAATCAACACTTGGCACGACTTCAGGCTGCTATCTCCAATATCCCCATCAAACACGTCATTACCAATATCACTAACATTATAACATTTTTTAGGAGCTGTTAGAGCAATCGACCATTTAGGATCAAGTTGATCGGGAACATAAAAGACTTGCTTGGCTTGAGAGGCTAAGATAAAGGGATCAGATTTATGCCCAACTCTACCAAGATCTACTAGTGTGAAACCCAGATCATCAGTCTTTATGCCATTCCCGATGTTAACCCAATCACAGTTGAACACTGGAATGTGAAACTGAAAATAATCAAGAAGCCATATTTCAACGACAACACCATAGAAGGACATGTTGGAAAAGTCTGGATTTTTGTCCTTTGCACTTGCAACTTGCATTGCTCCTGCCACCAAGCTTATACCACTATTTTGATTCATTCGTGAAGCATCACGACCTTTTGTGGAAAACCGATAACCATTGATGACATAACTCTCATATTTCAATGCATGCATTCGAGGTCCCTGAGCTATCCAAGTTAACACACTTGAGATTTTGTTATTTGGGATGCTTCGCTCTTCTGAAACCTATATTATGTTTAAAGTTAGTAACCAAAGCGTACACAAAATTATTACTTAACAATAGTTTATCTTACCCTTCCTTTCAGCCAATCACTAAAAGTACGGATGTGTTCTTCTTGTAACCAAGTTGGTTTCTTTGAGGAACGGGGGTGTTTTTTCTTTAGGTACTCCGTGTGCTCCCTATTAAGTTTTAGAATGAATTAGTTATAGAATTTCAAAGCCAATGGAATAATCAACACGGAAACACTTAAAGAAATTTACCCAATGTAAGGTTCAACAACTTTTGTGTTCCGCAAGACATAAAGATGTGCTTGCTCTAAGGCAAGATTACCATCAACTGCGGTGGCAACACCCCCATTGGAGTGATTCCTTCCGAAGCATATCATCGGTGTGATTTTAGAGTTGGCGGGGAACTCCAATTGGGTCCAAATCAGATAAGAATTCACTACAAAACTCAATTGCTTCCTCTGCAATATAATTTTCAGCCATGCAACCTTCTGGACGATTGCGATTTCGTACATAACCCTTCAACACACTCATATACCTAAGACATTATAAGACAAAAGGATAGGATGATTCTCCATTTTTCATACATTATAAAGACAAAAGAGTGGGATAAAGTTTTTTTACCTCTCAAATGGGTACATCCATCGGAAGAAAACTGGACCACAAAGTTTAACCTCTCTAACGAGATGGACAGTGAGATGAACCATGATGTCGAAGAACGACGGTGGAAAGTATTTCTCCAACAAACATAGTGTGACGACGACATCCCTTTGAATTTTACTCAACTGCATCACATCTATTACTTTCGCACAAAGTGCATTAAAGAAGAAGCACAGTCTAATAATTGTATACCTCACATGTTTCGGCAAGACAGACCGTATTGCCACTGGAAGCAATTGCGGCATCAAAACATGGCAATCGTTTGACTTCAGCCCTTGTAACTTCAAGTCTTCCATTGAAACACGTGTCTTGAAATTAGAAGAGTATCCTTCTGGGACTTTCATCTCATGCAATGTTTGGCAAACCCTATGTTTTTCAGCTCTAGACAATGTGTAACAAGCTGGGGGTAAGAATGTCCTAGTTTTACCAATCTTTGGTGCTAGTTCATCCTTTCCCATGTCCTGAAGGTCAAGACGATCATTAACAGTGTCCTTTGTTTTCGAGGGAATGTTAAGCAATGTACCAATAATGCTGTCACACACATTCTTCTCAATGTGCATGACATCCAAAATGTGTCTGACAAGCAAAAACTCCCAGTAGTCCAATTCAAAAAACACTGACTTCTTCTTCCAACATTTCTTAACAACTTCGTCGACTCCATCATCAACCTGTTTTGACCTTGGTGTGGTTGACCCCTTTGCTTGTCCTCCTACACCTCATCGCTTCCTTTTACCCACTCGCTTTACTGATTTTCCTCCTGTGACCTTTTTTCCCCCTTTTGGCGTTACTGATTTGCTTAAACCTGTGTTCTTCACTTTTTTCCCCCAAGAGACTTTGATCATGCTAACCTTTGCTTTTACTTTATCACCATCCAACACTTCTGGCTGTAACTCAAACTCTTGCTTTCCATAAAATGCCTTCCTTTGTTTTCTAAATGGGTGGTTCTTTGGGAGGAATCTTCTGGTGGCCATGTATACATTTTTACAAGAATGCTTTAATCTAAACGAACGTGTTTTTTCACCACATACAAGACAAACATAATACTCTTTAACACAACAACCAGATAGATTACCAAACGTGGGGAAATCATTTATTGTCCATAATAACATAGATCTCAATGTGAAGGTTTCTTGTCGATAAGCATCATAAACATCAACCCCAGTATTCCATAGAACTTTTAAGTCATCAATCAATGGCTGCAAGTATACATCTATATCGTTTCCTAGTTGTTGTGGACCTGATATTAACATAGTTAACATCATAAACTTTCTTTTCACGCACAACCAAGGTGGAAGGTTGTAAGTGATCAACATAACAGGCCAACAACTGTACTTACTGCTCAAAGAACCATGTGGGTCAAATCCATCTGTAGAAAGGGCTAGACGAAGATTCCTTGAATCTGCTGCAAACTCTGGCGACATAGCATCTACAGACTTCCATGTCGGGGAATCTGCTGGGTGACGAAGTTGTCATCAACTTCTCTTTCATTGGCATGCCATGTCAAATCCTTAGCAGTTTTTATAGACTGGAACATTTTTCTGAACCTCGGGATGGGTGGAAAATACCACATAACTTTTGCGGGCACACCTTTGCTTGTCTCACTCATATTCTTATTCTCCTTAAACCTTGACACTCCACAAGTAGGGCACGTAGTGCGATCCTTATTAGCATCACCTCTATATAGTATGCAATCGTTAGGACATGCATGTATCTTTTCATACTTCATTCCATAAACGGACAACATCTTCTTCACCTTCCCCTTTGAAGAGGGTAGTAAATTACCTTCAGGAAGCCCGTCTCCAAACAATCTCAACAACTCAGAAAAAGACTTGTCAGACCACCCACCCTTCGCTTTTAGATTGTACAATTTCACCACCATTGATAACTTGGTATACTTGGAACACCCTTCATATAATGGTTCCTCAGCATCTTTAAGCAATTTTCCAAACTCTCTAGGATCCCCTGGATATTGTTCAAGTCCAGCTTGTAGCAATTATTTTGTGCTCGCTACATTGTCTGGATTTTCCATCCCGTGAACGAAGGCATCCTGTCTATCAAAACAAGGAGCTGCACTAAGAATTTGCTCCCCATGAAATACCCATCTCGTGTATTGCTTATCAATACCGTGATGGAAAAGGTGATTTCTAACCACCTTTTGACTTAACTTGCACAGATTGACACAGTGCTCACATGGACATCTCATACAAGTCTCTTGATTCTCTGTGGGGTTTGCAAATAAAAGAAAATTTGCAACCCCTTGAATATATTCATTTGACAACCTATCCTTGGACATCCACGATTTGTCCATTTAGTATCTAATAAGTATGTGACAAGAAATTCCTGAAGACATCCAAACAGAGCACTCAATTTTGCTAAACATATAAATAAATAGAAAATGCAAAAGTATATAAAGGAAATAACTTAGATGAATTATGACCTTTAAATTAAATGTTTTAGGATAGTTTCACCTACAGTTTTAATTGACCATATTAGCTTAAATATGAAACCAACACTAAGGTTAATAAAATCAACCTCAAGTAAGATATACAATAGCAGCTCAACAATTAATCTTTCCACGTGTGTGGTCTAGTATACAATACAAGTTATCAATTAGTCAAAATTCAGAAACCTTACTTTTAGAGTCAAGGGAGAATGGTATAGAGGACATAGATTTCAATTAATTCAATTTTTTATGATAAAGTTAGAGTCACACAAAAGCTAACAACAAGAAGGATTTCTCTATCAAGGTGAAAAAGTTCCTCACTACCTAAACTAAAGCTTAATAATATCAGTACCTTATCACTTCATTAATTGTTACTCATGTGGAGAAAAGGATATGTAGAGAAAGAGAGAGTACACCATATTTAGGAATTCCAAGCAAAATGAATGAACGTGGTGATCGACAAGAGAAAGCAGTTCCTTTTCAGAAATCCCAATTACACTAGACATACATACATTTTTAAAAAAAAAACATACGAGGAATCCCAATAACATGACCATACTATAAGAAAATATTTATACGTAGTAAATGACAATACACGTAAGTAATAACTAGAAGGCAAAATACAAAGTCTAAGCATACTCAATTAATATTCAACTCTGTTAAGGCAAAGAACTGATCGTTAGCACGTAAGATGTTTATCTTACTTAAGTTAATTCACTTTTATTTCATTTGGCTACATGCCTACATTTGGCTGAAAGTATGATGACATGCTATTGAAGAAAAACCAAATTTTATACTTCGTGTTTGGAAAAAAGGGTGGAATATTTGGGCAAACCATTCGTACTCTTTAAGTTGCTACTGTTATCCATTTTTTTTTAATCTGGAAATTTAGTGCATCATCTCCTGATTTTGCTCATTCCTTGTCTACATAATCTCTCTTTTGCGGAGTAACTACAGTCTACACCTACTGAGATTCGAGGACATAAACCCATGACAATGCTTGAAGCAACCGCGACCAAGAATTGCTTCTTATATATACTAGAAATTGGTCGGCTACCTAAAGTTATAGAGTTAGGCAATCTACAGTGCGAGTGATTTGCATTCTCTCAAATGGTCTCGAGATGCCAAGGTATACAACAACTAGTCCATGTGAAGAATAGACTAACTATATATAATGGCACAGGGGAGAAGACATGCTTCCCTTCATAATGCGCATTAAAGTAAGAAAAAGGTGCTTTAGTGGCAATAATAACTGAAACCGACATTACATACATTTTAAAGAGACTCTATCTTTCCATGATCCAGCCCCACCTTCTTTACAACCTTCTATGATTTATAGTTCCACCGAAAAGCTAAAGCTGGCACTCACATGGAATCCCTTTTCACATCTTAATGGATTGGTTTTTCTATGGTATCATCTATTAGTCTATAGTCTATTACATTGCTTTTTTAGAGATCATAGTTTTGCATTTTGATGAGACAGATTAATAAACTCACAAGACCAATGTACATGGAAAAAATTGCACCATGAAGAGTTGGGATCAAGTTAACAAATTCATGCATATCCTATTTGTTCGCTAAATAAAATGAATCACTACATTTTTTTTTTCAATGAAGTTCATTCGGCAAGTTTAATTGTGGAGTCAAATACAAATGCGTTGGGTGCAACTGTGTTTCTCTTGAAGTTAGTGTTCTCCATTAGTGTTTTCAGTTTCTAGAAGGAAAAATACGAAATAAATACGAACATAGATTAATACACATTGAAAGAGCTATATCACAGTATGAAAGTATCAACTTACTAAGATGATGGAAGTAAGCATGTAAACCAGAACTTAACCAATTTAAACACAACAACATGCGTGCAAATTTGAAACAAGAAAAAAGAAACTTACTTTTAGATTTCAGAAACCTTCTCATTTGTAGTAATCGATTGATCCCTTCTCAAGCAAGTTTAAAGCAAAAGGCCGGGAAGTGAGTGTCTCTGAAAACCAATGAGACAAAGAAAAAGAAAAAGGCGTAACTAGTAGGGTTTGCAATGGAAGGGGAAGAAATATAAATAGGCGAACCCTAACATCAATCCCTTAATATCCGGTGAGAGGGAAAAATAATTGGGGTTGAGCGGGAGAATTTTCATCGCGAGGGGAACTTGGATTTCTCATTATTGCTGTTTCCATAATTTTTTTTTTCGATAAAGTTGTTTCCATAAGTGAGGAGTCTATTGACGGTTCAATTCTAAACGAAGAGTATTGATTTTGGTATTCCTTGTTTCGGTTAACTTGTTGACGGTTTAATAAATGGTCCAACCTAGCGAGTCCCCAAAAAATTGTGAGAATGTTGACGGTTTATTCTATTGCTAATTTGACTATTTTAGGAAACACCATCATATTTTTTTGACACTTGTGTCATACACGACATAATATTCCAACAGCCATCATAAAATTATTAAATTTTTTTGACGTTTGTGTCATACATGACATAATGTTGCAACAGCCGTCATAAAATTATTATATTTTTTTGAAGCTTGTGACATACAGGACATAATGTTGCAACAGCCGTCATAAAATTATTATATTTTTTTGACGCTTGTGTCATACATGACATAATGTTGCAACAGCCGTCATAAATTTAATATATTTTCTTGACGTTGTCTCATACACGACATAATATTGTAATAGCCGTCATAAATTTATTATAATTATGTGACGCTTATGTCATACACGACATAATATTGCAATAGCCGTCATAAAAATATTACTAAAACACCTATCTTGACGGTTTTTAACAAAGCCGTCAAGATAGATAAAAAACAAGCGTCATAATATGTCATTTTTTTAGTAGTGATATGTTAAAAACATTATAATAATGAGTCGGGCTTTTGTAAAGCAAAGCCTATATTACAACTTTTCATAACCCCAAAACACATCACACTGTTTGAATTTAGTGTACTAAAATGGGACAAAACGTTTATTGCAAAGACAATTGACTAAAAGGTGGAACCAGGCAAATGCAAGATAATGGGGATACTAAGCACAGATTCGCTAAACAACAAGTTTACACATAAAAGTACATTTCGGCAAAGTTAAAGGTCAAAGAGGGATTCCGTGATTCCGAAAGATTTTTCCGATTAGGAAAAGCCGCTATTAGCTTAGTTAAATCCTTGGGCGGTAGCACGTATGTATCGAGTAAGTTCTATTCTCAATCAATAATCTAGACAACTAGATGTAACATCGTGCATTGTTGATGAAGACTTGGTTACATTGTCCCTCCTATCACTTCAACATGGCAGTGGCATTGAATTAAGTTTAATTAGACATAAATAGCGGAAGAGAAAGTATAAATCTGAATATCTGAAAACTTGACACACAAAATTTTGTGACAAAAAACCATCTGGACTTCTTATTGTGGCCTTTAGATAGATTCTATCCAAAATATTGTCTAAAACAAATACAAAGCGAGTTTACGGGTGTGGTAACCCTAGATAATCAAACTTCTTCAGCTGTGCTAGGCTTGGCAAGTCTAGGTTATCGATGCTATTGTAGGTGATTTTCGAATTCCGCAAAATACATTTCGGTTTGTTACCTATTTACCATGGTCTAGACCATGAAAAACCGTACAATCACCTTCGCCGGGATGCAACAAGTAGTCACCACTTTCCTTTCCGCCATCCGGATTACCAATGAACAAGTCTTGCTTAGTTTGTTTCCCTTCACCTTAGCCGATAAAGCTTCGGTTTGGCTCCACGGTAATCCATTGACTCATGGGCCAAACTCGTACAAGCATTCATGATAAAGTTCTATACTCGAAGAAAAACTACAGAAATGCTTCAAAAGATTCAATTCTTTTCACCAAAGACTCCCCGGGAATCCTTTTTCGAAGCATGGACCAGATTTACTGATCTGCTTCTCGAATGTCCCCATCATCAACTCGACACCGCTGTATTAGTCTGTTCATTCTTTACTGGTCTCTCTGACCATCAAAAGGAAACCTTAGATATCATGAACGGCGGTTGTTTCATGGACAAGGGCGCTACTGAAACATACACTTTTCTTGAGAAACAGGCTTCACGAAGCACCCATTGGGGAAACACTGATTCTTCCAGATCTTCTAAAGACACTCCTACCAAAGTTACATCTATGTTCGAGGTCAAACCCGATCCGAATTAAAACTCTAATCGAAGTCCCTAAACAAAAGGTCGATGCCCCTTTCGGTACAAAGTAAATGATCAAAACCCAAACAGGTCATGGCTGCCAACGCTTCCCCATGTCCTCTTTGCTTAAGTCCCGAGCACGCCGATTCTTATTGTCCTTTGGTATACGAGTGCCCTTCCCAACCTTCTGAAGAGGATTGTGCTTTCAACATCCCAAATGCACCTTGGCGACAACATTCGAATTTAGCTTGGACACCCCCTGCCCAACAACAAGCTCCTCCGGGTGTCAACAACGTTCCTCTACGACCACCCGCGAACTACAATTCCTATCGTCAAGGAAATCCTCCGCAATTCCAGCAAGGGCAAAGTAATTTTCCCAACAATACAAATATAGGGTACCAAAACAACCTCAACCTTGTTCCCGCTAATCAAAGATATGGCTACCAAAATCAACCCGTAAATAATAACCGTGAACTAGTTCCTGCTGCTCCGCTGATACAATCCACAGCCGATAAAATAGCTGAAACTTTTCTGACATACATGAATCAACATAATCAAATCCTAGCTTCTATCCAACAGTCTCTTTAGCTGTTAGCTCAGGATAAAAGTCAAAAGGGCGTGTTCCCTGGCCAAGCAGTTCTAAACCCTAAGCCTACAAACACTACTTTTGAACTCAACAATGCACCAGGATCTAGTAATCCAAGCCAAGGTGAGGTAAATGCCATTAGCACTCTTCGTTCTGGCCGAACCATCGACAATAAAATACGTATGCCAGATGAGGAATCGACGGAAACCACGGCTGACGTCCTTCCAACTCCTACCTCGCAACCTATAACGGATGAAGTTGTGCCTTCCAATTCTACACCCACGTCCCTAGGGAAAGACGCCACTGATCCTTATGCGCGATTCCGCCCAAAAGCTCCGTTCCCTGCCCGTTTGCTAAAGAACAAACGTGACGAACATTTTGATGAGATCCGTGAAACCTTCAAGAATTTGACCATAAACTTACCTTTCCTAGATGCGCTTAAGCATTTACCCAAGTATGCCAAGTTTTTGAAGGACATGTGGACCACCAAACGACGTACGAATGATCCTCAACAAGCGTTCCTCACTGAGCAGTTTCCCTCGATTACCACTACCAATGGTGTGGTAAAAATACAGGACCAGTGTCGACCAACCATGCGTTGCACGCCACAAAGTATACCGCTAACGCACTTTTAGACCTAGGTGCCAGTGTTAACCTACTTCCCTACTACTTATTTAAGCAGTTAGGTCTTCATGAATTAAAACCTACCAATATGACTCTGCAACTCGTGGATCGCTCCATCAAGTACCCAAAGGGCATAGTAGAGAACGTCATAGTCAAGGTCCAAGATATTTACTACCCAGTTGATTTTGTCATTTTAGATACTGAAGTGGCCTGTGACTCCATTCCTATCATCTTGGGACGTCCTTTTCTTGCAACTGTTAACGTTCTCATCAATTGTTGGGACGGTTCAATGACATTGTCTTTCGGGAACCTTTCTGTCAAACTCAACGTATTCAAATTAATGAAACAATTTCCCAATCCTATAATGGAGGGTGAGATTACTTTGGTTGATAGACTGGAACATGATTATTTCACAAACTCTTTTCCCCCAGACGAGATACACCAATTTCTTTCTTTTGATAATCCTGAGTTTGATGATGACTCGTACATAAAGGATGTCCACACATTATTAGAGTCGGTACCACTATTTGATCCTATTGCTGCGTTGCAAACTGATTCAGAAGAACCGGATTCACTCTTTTCCATTGAAGAGATGATCCCTCACGAATCCTTGATCCCCAATCCTCCAACTCCGGATTTAAAACCTCTACCCTCCGATTTGAAGTACGTGCATCTCGATCTCGATGGTAGTCACCCTATAATAATTTCTGCTCACTTGACTACTGACGAAGAGGCACGTTTGATTCATGTCATTCATGAACACCGCTCCGCTATCGGATGGTCCTTAGATGATATCAAGGGAATAGACCCTAGCATATGCACACATCACATACATCTCGATGACGGCACAAAGACATCGTGAGAACCACAACGCCGCCTTAATCCCGCCATGAAAGAAGTGGTGAGAGAGGAAGTTTTACGTTTACTTGATGCGGGTATCATATACCCTATCTCTGATAGTGATTGGGTTAGTCCTGTCCACGTTGTTCCCAAAAAGTCCGGCATTCAAGTTGTACAAAATGAAAATGGTGAGTGCATCTCCACTCACATTCCATTAAAATGGAGAATTTGCATTGACTATCGCAAACTTAATGCCAGAACACGTAAAGATCACTTCCCTCTCCCATTCATTGACCAGATGCTAGAACGTTTAGCCGGTCATGCTTACTACTATTTTCTTAATGGCTATTCCGGATACTTCCAAATTGTTATCGATCCTGCCGATCAAGAAAAGACAACTTTCACGTGTCCCTTCGGAACCTTTGCATACAGACGAATGCCTTTTGGTCTTTGTAATGCCCCAGGCACCTTCCAACGCTGCATGCTTCACATTTTCAGTGATATGGTGGAACGTTATATGGAAGTCTTCATGGACGATTTTTCCATCTACGGAAATTCCTTAGACGACTGCCTATCCAACCTTTCTAAAGTATTAACGCATTGTGAAGAGAAAAATCTGGTACTCAATTGGGAGAAGTGTCATTTCATGGTTACCAAAGGACTTGTTCTAGGTCATATTGTTTCGAAAGACGGGATAGAGGTTGATAAAGCTAAAATTGTTAAAATTGCTTCGCTACCTTTCCCACGTACAGTTCGTGATATCCATGCCTTTTTAGGCCACACTGGGTTTTACAGGAGATTCATTCAGGATTTTTCTAAAGTTGCTCGACCTTTAACCAATCTCCTGCTTAAGGATGCAGTATTCTACTTCAATTTCAATTGCAAACAAGCTTTTGATACTCTAAAAACCGCTCTGACTACCGCTCCTATCATTCAACCCCCTGATTGGTCTTAACCATTCGAACTAATGTGTGACGCTAGCGACTTTGCTATTGGCGCCGTACTGGGCTAACGACGTGATGACAAACCCGTTGTCATTTACTACGCTAGTAAAATTCTTAATGATGCTCAACGTAATTACACAACAACTGAGAAAGAGTTCCTAGCTGTTGTCTATGCTTTGGATAAGTTTTGCCCTTACCTAGTTGGAACATCCACCATCGTGATATATCTTGACCATGCCGCGCCGGTACTTACTGCAAAAAGGATGCAAAACAACGATTGTTCCGCTGGATCCTTCTCTTGCAAGAATTCACCCTGGAAATCAAAGACAAGAAAGGAACCGAAAATGTCGTGGCCGACCATTTAGCAAGGCTGGTTGGTGACACTGATAGTGATTCTGAAGCCATCTGTGATTCCTTCCTAGACAAATATTTGTACTCTATTTTCTTATCTCCATGGTACGCGGATATCGTTAACTACCTAGTTACTGAGGAAGTTCCTTCCTCTTGGTCACGTCTTGATCATAAAACGTTCTTATCCACTGTAAAATACTATTTTTGGGATGACCCCTACCTCTTTAAGTATTGTTCCAACCAACTCATTCGTCGCTGCATTCCCGACTGGGAGCACACCGACGTATTATCCTTTTGCCATGAACAATCTTACGGAGGTCATTTCAGTGGAAAGAAAACTGGGGCCAAGGTATTACAATGTGGTTTTTACTGGCCTACCCTTTTTCGCGATGCACATGAACATTGCATAGCTTGCATTCGTTGTCAACACCTAGGTCGAATTACCGAACAAAATATAATGCCCCTAAATCCTATCTTGATTGTGGAATTTTTGATGTTTGGGGCATTGATTTTATGGGACCTTTTCCAATTTCTCAAGGTTTTCTATACATTTTAGTCGCTGTAGACTATGTGTCCAAATGGATTGAGGCACTCGCATGTTGCTCAAATGACCATAAGACTGTCGTAAAATTTGTTAAAGAAAACATTTTCTCTCGTTTTGGTGTCCCCAAAGCTATCATCAGTGATGGGGGTACACATTTTTGTAATAAAATTTTTGGGTTTTTAATGAAGACATATGGAGTTACTCACAAGGTTGCTACTCAATATCACCCACAAACGAGTGGTCAAGTGGAAGTCTCCAACAGAGAGATAAAATCTATTCGAGAAAAACCGTCAACCCATCAAGAAAGGATCGTCTCTCGCTTATCGGATGCCTTGTGGGCATACCGAACAACATTTAAGACACCTATAGGGATGTCTCCTTACCGCATTGTTTTTGGAAAACCTTGTCATCTGCCAATTGAACTTGAGCATCGTTCCCTTTGGGCCATCAAAAGCCTCAATTACAATATCATCGAGGCGCAGCGAAAAAACCTGAATTAAATGAGCTTGAGGAGATTCGAGAGATGCTTATGATCTCTTGAAATCCTACAAAGCTAACATGAAAAGAGTGCACGACAAGCACATTTTATGTAAGGATTTTAAAATTGGCCAAAAAGTTTTACCGTCTAACTCCAGTTACATTTTTCCCCGTAAATTGAAAACACGATGGTCTGGTCCTTTCATTGTGTCAGCTGTGAAACTTTATGGGGCAATCTCTTTGCTTAATCCACAAGATAACAGTGAATTTCAAGTCAATGGACAACGCCTAAAACATTACTACTTAATTACGCCACCGGATGTTGAAATGGACTCTTCTTCAGGATCCGGTCTACACAGACTAGATGTTTCGTTTGCCGTACTCAATCTTGTTTCTATAGAGGGTACGCCATTTTGGTAGCTGGGCCATCTTCTATCTTATGATCTCCATAGTTCTTTGAAGTGTGTGGTTGCAAGCGCTGGAACCTTAGTCCACAAAAACTCTATTTTAGAACCGAGTATAAATGTCTTCTGCAACACGAGCAAACGTGCTTTTCGGTAAACGATGGGTACCTAAAATTTCACCTCCTTCCTTCTCTTCCCTTTTCTACTCTCTACCTCGTGAACTTCAGCTAATCATTTGGTGTAAGTCTAACTCATCACGAATAGGGAATGGTCGTAGTACTTTTGCTCGTAAATGACGTGCGCGAAGGATGGGCTGGTGTATGCATTGTCAAACACCCTTCTGTCTAGGCCCTGACTTCCTATCCGATACTAGCCAGTTTAAGGTATACTTTTGTCTGAAACCAGCTGCGCAGGATAATCTTCGTCGCCGCGCCGTTTCTCCCACAGGGTGGGATTCATCTTGAGAATTTGACGTTAAAAGACTCGATTCGTCTTGAGAATCTGACGTTAAAAGACTCGACTCGTCTTGAGGATCTGACGTTAAAAGACTCACCTTGTAGATATGTTTATATTGTTGCCTTTTCCCTTTGCATTAAGTTTTGCACATGAGATTTGTGTCCAACCTCGGATGCCGCATACTTGGAACACAAACGGGCAATGGATTCCACCAGACCAACCCTAAAATTGGTTACTTTGAGTTCCCTTGGGGCGGTTTGAGGATAGCCGTATGTAATAAGGGCAATTTTATTAGATCAGAAGCGCCAAGACGGTCCGGATGGTACCGTCCTGCCCCTAACCCCATAATACATAGAGGTAAAGCCACAGTCTGGCTGGATTGGGTTCGCTCCAGAGCCGACATGATAGTTGTCTATGATTTAAGATGGTGACTCTTCTGGACATCCAGTGTTTTTCACGTATATCTCCCTTGTATACAAATAAAACCTTTGTTTATAAATAAAACACTCTCCTTTGTTTCAAAAACTCTTGTGACCTTTGAGGATGACTCATACAATTGGATAGCATTTTTTGTGCTGATCATTTCGATATCTCATTCGTCCAATTCGGAGTCCAAACGAGTCGTGGGTAAACATTTGGATTTTTTAGGCTTAAATCGGGCTTTAGGCTTGATTTGGATTTGGGAAAATTTTTTGGCCCAACCAAAATATCGAATTCTCTGTCCATTTAAACATGAAAAACCCGAAAACACGAGTCATTCTTACATCCTTCTTCTTCCCAAAAAACCGGATCTTACCCCCTCTCATTTAAGTCTCGCACGAGATAGGCCCACACTAAATCCGTGTCTCACAGATCATATAACTCCGACCACAATTCCTTCCGCAAGAAGTTCCATTTATTCCCCTCATCATTAATCAATATCCAGCCTATCCCTAAGACCAGTGATGGCCGGTAACAGGCGTATTTGTGTGGAGAAAAATTTTGGAAATTTATTTGGAAACGGGATGTTTGCTCCATTCTTTGATAATGAAATCCACTCTAGAGGATGGGAGTACTTGTTATATGCTAATGGAGGGCTTTATTCAAAGGATTTGGTGATGAAATTCTACGACAATGGGAGCTTTAATGGCGACCATTTTTGGGTTACTGTCGAGGGTGTGCGCCACGAAGTCACACCTGTTTTACTCTCCGGGATCATGGGCATTCCTCTGGTCGACCACGTACTGACTCAGCAGCAGTCCATGTACCCACGGACTTACGACCTAATGCTCGACACACTAATCGAGGGAGAGTACAACATAGACGGAAAATGCGATATCGGTATTTCGGTGTGATGAAGCGACTAGTTTGTGACTCAATGGCTGGAACTTAACGCCATTGGCACCTCGAAGCCCTCAGACATCAACAAGACCTTCCTTCACCTTCTCTGGATCCTCCAGGAGCGAAAGGGTAACTTCTGCATCGTTACCTTTCTTTTTGATATTATTACACATGCCACTCTTAGATCAGCCCCTCTTGCTGTTCTGGTAACACAAGTTATGATTACCTTGGGTTTTCTCATCCGCCACCCCGTTACTCCCTATACCACAATATGAGAATATGCTTATCTTCAAGAAATGCATACCGGACCCTTGGGAACCCACAAAGACCAAGGGCTGCTGAAAGCACGCTTAGCGTAGGCTTATCTCACCCACCCTACTTTGATGAGATCGCCATGAGTAAGATCACCCACCCCATAGAGGCCTTTACGTCTTTGAAACGAGTGGTTTGAGAGACATGTACACTTTCGCCCGTATCGATGAGGCGTACCTTGGGCGAAGTTAAGGACATATATGACCACTCACCACGAAGTCGATGATGCGATAAACATGGGCGAATTCCAGCAGGAAATGAGAGCTTCCATGACTGCATTTCAGGGACCATATGCTTACTCGCCCGGAACCCGGTTCAAATGAATGTTCATGGCGAGCGGCAAAGATTCGGTTGAGCTCGTGATGGATACTCGGGTGATATCCAAGAGCAGTTAGCCTCCACGGGGAGCTCAGATTTGCGCGACGACGTCGCAGGACTCCTAGTTCTTCTTCGCGGCCAGGATTCTTCTGCAGCCCCTGAGGATCATCAGTAGTTAGTTTATTTTTCCAGTTTTGTATAATATTTATGTCAGATATTTGATTTACGTGTTTGCATTTCTAGCCTAATAGTAGGTTATTTCCTAAAAATTTCTGCCTGGATATATTAGTTATGTCTAATATTATATTATATAGGTAGGAACATATATAATAATATTAGTAATAAATAATTTATATATATATATATTAGATGTCACACTTAATAGCAAATTTTACCGTAAACTAACGTTTTATTAAACGGTCAGAAAACGGTCATGAAAAACAAAAAAAAAAAAAATTGAAAACGCAATTTTCTTTCTATAAATAAGTTCAACACTTCCTCCACATTCACTCATTTCATATTCTTCCCTCTACACTTCTTATTCAAAAAAATTGTTTTTAGTCCGCTCCAAATTTCAAGCTTCATGGATGCATTAGAAAAGTTTGAGCAGCGGCAAATTGAATATGTTAATCAAGTCTTCATGCTTGTTTGTTTCATTATAGTAATGTTGTTAATGTGGCATATAGTTCTATCTAATATTTAGGTTTGTATTTCATTCCCCGTATCATTATGTTTTGTTTCCATACCGTTGTACGTTCTTACATCTTATTGTGATAGTATATCTACATTTTCCTTGTCCTTCTACTTACGCTAAAAAAAAAAAAAAAAAAAAGAAGAAAGGGCACTCCTTGTCACATGCCCCATTCTTCTCATCCACACTAAATCCACTTTTGCGCATATCTTAGAAGATACACGTGGTCTAACTACCCTGTGACACCTCGATCCGTATATTTTACATTTTCGGATTGGTGCCTATTTATAACAAGGATAGACACCTCAAAAATCTAACTTCCTTTTTTCCAATTTTTTTTTTCACCACTCCATCTTTAATGGCCCTCACTCGAAGTTTCGTGCCCGAGCAAAATTTTATGGAAATTTCCAAAATGGTCTTTTTCATCCCTTTTTTGACATAGAAATATCACGTCGAGGATGGCACCCTCTTTTACATCATAAGCAAGCTTTTTATTCCAGAGAATTGGTCTTGTTGTTCTATAAAAGTGGTTATTTCCAAAATGGGCAATTCCTTGTCCGTGCTAACGGATGCGAGCGTGAATTGACTATGGAAATCATCTCTGAGGTACTTCAAATTCCTATTACAAACCAAGGAGTACACCTTCAGGATTCACCTTTCGACAATATCAGGCATCTGATGTTTGCAACTATCCTTCACGGTGAATACAACCGGAAAAACCATATTGTTTATCAGCGATCTTTGCAAAAGAACCAATTATCTGTGATCCAATGGGTAGCTCATAATGTGATCGACATGTCTAAGACTTCCGAAATAACCAAACCCCTCCTCCATCTACTCTGGGTCTTACAGAATAACTGCAATGATTTTTGCATTATTAAATTTCTCTGGAACGCGATCGCACATGCCAGGAAAAAGGCAGCTCCTTTACCAACCATTGTGACACTTATCATGATACGCTGGGGTTTTTCTAGTACTTCTCCTCATACACCTCCTCGACGAATAACATTCTTACCATTCACTTTCGATGTAGGAACGGATTCTCGAACCCCGTTGCAAAGAACCATGTCGGTGCGAAACCGACTAAGATTGTTCTCACGACAACATCTTCACCGAAAATGCATTATGCAACGTATTTAATCCCATGGAAGGGCTTCGTTTAATGCAACAAGGACTGATGACATTATTCAAACGCGTCGAACATTATCATCACCAGGTCTTCTTGAATTTCGTGACTGTGGACAATAAACGAAGAGGAACAAGCACAATTCTTGCACGACCACAACCGTTCTTGGCAAATCACACGCTCAGAATGATGAACCACGCCAAGATTTACCAGACAGAAAGAGAAATGTTGCAACGGGCTGTTGCACGGATTGACGACATAGAAAATCTTATAAATGGATCCCTCCCACAAAAGGACTCTCGCTGTTACTTGGGCCAATGAAACCATTTAAATTTTGCAATTTTATATTATTTGTCATTTTCTTTTTAGTTTTTAATTTTCCTATGGTAATTTGTTTTTACTTAATTATTCTCATCATACTCTAATATTTGATTATCCTTGTCTAAACAGGTCACATTTTTTTTCACACATCTTCTACAATGGAAGCTCCAAAGATGATTCTAGAACAATCTTTCCATTCGTTGCAGAATTCTCCTGCATATGGACATCTTTTTAGAGACTACATCATTCAAGTTGGTTGGAACTCTCTTATTCTACACCCGGAGCAGACATACTCCCCAGGTTTGGCAACTTATTTTTATGATCACATAGAAGATCTACCACCGTCCGGGTTTCCCTTTGAATGGTTTTACACTCCGCATTGGTAACACCCGACACTCTTTTTACGAGCCAACCGCCGCTATGGCCCTAGACCTTCCTCCTCTTCAGCCGGACCTCCCCATTCAATACATGATAGGAATGACTTTAATGACTATTCTAGGGAAGATTTTGCTGCCGGTATGACGATGGCATTGCCCACGCGTCGAGAACGTCGGTTTGAAGGCCGATGGCCGACTTCACTATTCCATTAGCCAAGATGACCATGAATGTTGGAACCGCCATGTTATTTATTCTTCAAACATCATGGGGATTGGCATTTTTCCACCGCATCAAAGTCAGCGTAAGACATTCCATGAATTGGCCCAAGAACATACCGCCTTTGACATTACGGACCTAGTAATTGAGAATCTTAAGAAGGCTCGGTCTTTTCGGCAAAGACTATCACCACCCGCCAGCTGAAGACAAGATGGATAGTGAGGACGCACTTCCCCAGCTTATGCCACCTTCGTGGATTTGGGTAAAGGTTGAGTCTATGTGTCCAACAAACAAGATAATTCGTTCTTTGCGATTTAGGACATGGCAACGCCCTGCAAGGTATCTAAAGAAAGTTCGTTCTTTCCCTAATGATGATAAAATGATAGCTCATCTAGAAAATGCAAAAAAGAGGAAGTGGAGTGAAGTCTGGGAAGCTATGATAGATTGGCGGGATGCAAAGGAATGACATTTCTACAGGGACGAGGCAAGGATGGACTATCCCCCACTTCAAGGTTGGGGCAATGTGAGTTGATGCATGTACATATTTGTTTTACGTTTTGATGTGAAATAAATAAATAACCTAACAGTGTGCTTCTACTTTTATGATGTAGAATATATAGTGTGCTATAATAAATTTCTGTGGAAGATGTTAGCTATATTTTTGCTCAAAGCATCTCAGGTATACTCTTTCTTCCTCTTAACACTTTGAGGACATAGTGTCCGACTGTTTGGGGGTGGTGAGAACCTTTTGCAAAAATTAGGCATGCATAGTTGTATATAGTTTACTTAATGTCTAAATAAACGTATTAAGTGACAAATTCTCGTTTCCCTTTCTATGATGAAAAATATTTAGAAATCTCACCCTAGCATCAGAATTAGGTCTTGTTCTTAGAAACTTAATTTAATACGTATGCAATAGTTTTTACATCTTTTCATGAGCATTCATGCACCGACTATCATTAAATGTACACAAAGAGTAAGTTTCTCGGGACCCACGGTTAGACAACTTAGTTTCCATATCTTGTAAGAATCTAACCAAAAGCCTAAAAAAGTGTGATATATATGAGTAATGACACGGAGGAGTAGTTCTTCTGAATAGAGAAGTTCACACGCCTACTTACTTAATCACTACCCAAATCCTAGGGCGAATTTTAGCCTTTTTGGATCGATATAGCCAAAAATTCACACTGTAAAAAAATTTATCGCTAATCGCCCCTTCAACCTTTCATTAATCCTTTCTACTTCACCACAAAAATCATTACCCATCTATTAACCACAAATAAATAAGTCTACCTAGATGATGAGTATGAGAAATAGGATGAAGTGCAGAAAAATGAAGAGAAAAACCTTGTCACAAATCAAAATCAGTTACCTGTTTCAAAAAAAAAAAAAAAAAAAAAAAAAATTAGAAATATGTTTCCAAAAATCAAAGGAAATCAAGGTTTGAATTCCCCCCAAAAATCAAATCAAAAGGGAATACAAAAGGTTCAAAAATCCAAGTATGGAAACCCATGTTAGAAGCAGGAAAGAAAATAAGGATTCTCTAGTATAAATATCTCGAAGACCTTATTCTCTCATACTTATCATTTTTGAATTTTCCATTTCAGTTTCTTCTACACCACCTCCTAAGCCCCATAACACCTAATAAAGACCTCTAGCTCAATTAGGAGTAGGATAGTGTGATAATAAGTAGTAGTTGTGACTTCTCGACCTCGGCTCCTCTGACAGTTTTGAATATATAGTGTGTTACATTGAGCTGACAGTTTTGAATTTGCTTAGAATTTATACCAGTTTTCTGAAAAATAAATAACAAGGATATATCACCGCAAAAGTAATTACATAACTTTTAGATTGATTTTTTACTTCAGTTGTGTTCTCCAACTTGATTAATATCCTTCTCTTTTTCTTTATTTTTTTATTTCCTTTTCCAGATTCGAGGACAGTGATGGCTTTGCTTGTGGAGTGGTTTACTTTTCCCATTCAAATGACATTTATTAGCTAGATCTGACTAAATGACATAAGTTCTATAGGAAGTCTTACTGTTTCAATCTTAATTGAGTTTTGTGGTAATTTTTATTGGTAATATCATTTGAATATTGAAATGTATTTGTGTTTTTGGGCAGCCACTACATTATTAAAACTTGTAGTAATCTGCTCATGCATGGTTAAGAACTGATGTATATAGGCAGTAGTACCAAAAATATGAATACTAATTGAAACAGCACCATTACATACGATGATTATGAAAATGGTAGAGATCTTTATAAGGGTGGTGGTTATTGAAAAAAAAAATGGGTAGAGATCTTGATCAGATTAAAATGTGGATAGACTGTAATAATGAAGTAAATTGTACTAGGAGTATTGTTATGTACTTATGTACTCAAGGAAGATTGTGTGTGTGTGTGGGGTGGGGTGGGGTGGGGGTAGGGACTACGGAAAAGAATGCCCAACAAACCATTGTCATGGATGCCGTAGGGTGACATAAGCAAATCTTGAGTGAATATTTGCTTATATGACACCCCCACCACACACACACAAAGACACAGTAGTGAGGCAAAAAGAAAAAGGAAAACATTGCCATGCACCCATGCGAAGCACCTTGCAGAGCAATCATATATCTCGACTGTGGAGTGGACTCGAGGACAAAGTTTCTTCAAAACATGGGACTAGGGATTAATTTTCTTCCGATAGAGAGCGAGTCAAACACTATCTTCTTACACCGATTAGAAACAAAATTGTATTTTACAAGATGGAGACTGTGGATATTCAGGAGAGAATCTAATCGAGAGATAAGAGACCACATGAATGTCTTTTTATCGCTTCTGAAAAGATCTCCCTGCTTTTCTCCATTATTATTAGAAACAAATTAGTGTTTTGACAAGATGGAGACCATTGATATTCAGGAAAGGATCTAATCAGAGATAAGAGACCACATTAATGTGTGCCATGCAATCTTTTTATCGCTCAAGAATGGAGTTCCTCTTTTACCGTGAGTAAAAAATTAAAGGAATTTTCTCTGTTATGAAAATGATAAATATATTTATCTACGACTCCATCCATTAAAAGAAAACACCTTTGGCTCGAATAGTGAACTCGAGAGAAAGAGATGACAATATGGATAGAGCGATAGAATGATGACCCTCATATTCATTGAGACCTCTTTAACGTTTTCTTAGATCCTTTTGCTTTGTATTTTCTTTCACTTTCATTGCAGTGATATTTCTATGCTGAAAAACACGATCTCTGAAGTTCAGATTTGAGAAAAGAAAATGTTTAGTTAAGAGGATTTCTTTAGGGAGAAGCTAAAGGTGGTTTAGTTAGGGAGACCTATGAATAATAAAAGGTTGGCACCCAGGGCACTCATTGAAGCTTTGACTAATGAGGGAGTTTTCCGAAGTTCACATTCATGGCTATTGATTGTCTGAAGTGGACCATTGTGGTACCACATGGTAGTTTAGAATGACACTATTGGCTTTGGTGAATATATTGACTTCTAAGGCATTCCATGCTGTGCTTATATTGTCATTGATTATGTGACAAGCATTTGAAAGATAATCTCTATAAACGATAGTCCCTACTGAATAACCTGTATGTGCTTTGACATTTCGATTGGAAATTCACTATTTCATCTCTCGGAGGATCTTCGACAAGACCATTGTTAATGGCTTTATAGGGAATTTCACTATGCTTATGGGCATTTTGTCACTGCAGGAAGCAAGTTGGTTGGACTAAAGGAGGTGTTGCCGCAGTTTCTTTTCTTTGAATGTTTTATGATTTGCAAGGATTGGTGTGTATAGAGATTACTGGTGATATAAGTTGGGACCTAAGGTTTTTGTGGTAGGGGGTGAATCTGTGAATCTGGCTCTAATGTGTGTCTAAACCAAGCACTTCACAAAAAAAAATTTAGAGTATAAGGTGACACCTGTGAGCGCATAAATCGGAAGGGGCCGAATGGTCGATGCAAAGAATTTTTTGGAGAATTAGGAATTATGTTAGGAGTTACCCGCTATAAGGACTTTATAAATGCTCCCAAGTTGAATGATTTGATTTTCAATCAGATAACACCTGTGCAGTTGAATCGCTACTCGGTCGGTACTCGTTTGAAGAGCGAAAGCGAGTAGCGAGTAAGTGTAATCGGTCGGGGATTAATCAGGATTAATCGGACGATTTTTCATAACACTATATAAATAATTATTAAATATATTTAACTTTGAAATACCAACATAATGAAGCCAATTAAGAACCCAATCAATCAATAAACAATTAAAACACTCAATCAACTAAAATAAATATGATTAAAGTATAGAACTTTACAAAATCGAGGGTTGGTCGAATCAGCGAAATGTCGAGTTCAATATTTAACATTGAAATAGTTGAAATAGTGAACACAATTACTCGGCTAATCGGGCCTAATCGGCCAAGTACTCGGGGAGTTTTTGAGCTCAATTGTGATTGGGGATTAAATTGTTAGTCAGGTCGGCTAAGCAGTGAGTAGCGAGTACTCACCGATTTAATAACCCAGGATAACACAACACTCCCTTGGAATTTATTTTCCTTATGAGAAGTTCTCACCAACCCCGAAGGCTCTCGCCGATGCGCCATTTTGAGTAGACCCAACCGCCTCCACCTTGTCCATGAAGACTTGCTTTCGCTGCTCGGTCCACCCATTGTAGCAACACCTTGTCTCTACCCAAAGGCTCACTTGGCCCATCACATAATTACACAAGAAAGAAATCCCAACCAACACTTGGTGGGATTTGAACTTGCAACCTCTCCCATGAGGAGAGGGGTACCCAACCAATTGAGCTAGAAGCTCTTATGAGAAGTTGTTGTGATTAAGTTGGGCATCATTATCGTCAACACAGTCATTGTCATCTTTTTTAGTGTTAGTGTTCCTCTATTAGTAGATGAAAACAAGCACCAGTAACGGTCGAATCCCTCTTACTATCTCACCTTTTGCATTTTATTTATTGAAGCCATGTAAGATTTCTATCCAACCAAGATAACTGTACTTCTATTAGTAAATCACCTGATAAACATTGCAATTTTTCATTTTTGATACTTGGGTTGAGCTACCTGAATTCCCTTCTTCCGGTCCGCACTTTCGTCAAATATTCTTCTAGATGGCATTTGGGTGTCTCTGTTTAGCACTTAATTACTCTTTCTTCTACTTGTTTGTGCAGAACTTAATGAGGAGGAACATTTTTCAATTCTTTCTATTTATATCTTTTGTGTGTTTTCTACTGGTAGGACCTGCGCGATTTGGTAGATGATGTCACAGTCGCGTTGAAGCCGTTGTAGCAATACCAATTTTAGCTAGCGGGACCTTTCTTTCGCTCATTGTATTTTTAGCCTCGCAGATAGCATAATCTGTCAGTCAAAGAGAGAGATAGTGTTTTTCAAGGGTCGAATGACGATGACGACAAATTGTTCTCTTTAGGTATTTTTTTTTTGGCATGCCCGCTTTTAAATGAGATCAAGAACTCTTTGATGTTTGGCGGGTTCGAGCCCCGTGCCTCCTATCATCACCCAAAGGTTTTACCGACTTTGCTAGTCCGCACTTGCTCTTTAGGTATTTCTTGTATACATTGTTCGTAATGCAGACCTGAATATCTGTGTTGCATCACAGTATAAATTGTCTCTAGAGCAAAACATGAAATACTTGGGGCCATTTTAGTTTTGTTTGATTTGTTTGCAGATCTGACCACTACAGCTAATGTCATACATACGAAAATTTATGGTCTTGACTCTTGATTGCCATGTAACAATTTACCTATTGGTGGTCTCATACAACATAAATTTCAATTATGTTGAGTGAGCACAGTAGGAGAATTAACGATGTAGAATTGAGATCAACATATATTGCATTTGACATGCCATGTATATCATTTCATGTTATCAACTCACCGGTAAAAAGAAAAATTACTACTTGAAGTATCAACAATATAGTAAAATCCAAATATTAATGAACACAAATCACAATCACCACGCCTCAATCTTTGGTTGAAAAGTTTAGTTATCTTGCAGGTGTGGCGTTATTATCGATAGTCACAATAATAATTCCCTAATCCGACCATATCGACTAGTCAATCATCCATTGTTTCTTCAAAGGGAAATAAAATTGCGGGGCCTTGTACGGTTGTACCGAAAGTAAACCGAGAGAGTGTGAGAGACCAACATTGTACTTGGCTTCACTCCAAACCATCTTATGTTACTTCGGTCGTCTTTTTCTCACATGATTTCTTTCATTAGTTGTTCACTTATTCTAGCGTCCGAACATAGTTGGACAAAGAAAGTATTTAATGGCCTTTTCAGTTGGACTAGCAGTATTTAATGGTCTTTCCAGTGGATTAAGTTGTGAATAATGATCGTGAATTGATCAACTGTCCAACTATCTAGGACTAGACGTCTAGCGCAACATTCATTTCTATATATAGGGCTAGGTGTGTCCCTTTGAAGCTCCCCTTTCAAAGTGTTAATCATTTTCCAGTAAACGCATACTGGGTTTTTTTAGTTTTGTTAACGATATAAGAAGATGGTTACTTCTTGGAATTCTGTAATAACAACTGCCATGCAGATACTTTGTTATTTATAGTTTGATGATGCAGTGCTCTATCCACATTCCAGGGATAACAAATGAACTAATCGTAATGGATGCATTCCCAATTTTGTATCTGTGCATCTTTCTCCTACTTCCTCTTCTTCTCCTTCAATTAATGTGTATTATGAAAAAGAGTAATCAAGGAAGCAAACCCAATCTTCCACATAGCCCTCCTATGCTTCCCATCATAGGTAACTTGCATCAACTTGGAGTCTTGCCTTACCGTTCTTTTTGGAAGCTCTCCAAGAAATATGGTACAATCATTAATAATTAGCTCTGCTGAAACCGAAAGAGAGGTAATGAAAACACATCATCTCAACTTCTGCACTAGGCTGATCTTGGTTGGCCCAAAGCGTCTTTTGTACGATTACCAAGATGTTATCTTTGTTGCTCTATTACGTTTTTGTAGATTGGCACAAAATTGTCATTGATCTTGTTTTGTTGTTGCTGCTTTTCTTCAGTGTTTGTTTTCTTGTGTTTCACAGTTTTGCTTAAATTTCTGATTTCATATGTGGTTTTATTGTTTCAAAAATACCAAAGATCAATGCTACTCCAGTTGCAATTCAGAGCATTGGTACTGCATTGGCCAACCTAGCTAGTTTCTCTTATTGAAATTAGATACTTCGTGCAGGGCACAACACAACTCCTCGTTTGTGTGTGGATGCAGATGTTTTTAATTGCTTCAAGGATGATAGCGGACAATTTAAATCAAGCCTACATGAAGACATTAAAGGAATGTTAAGTTTTAATGATGCTTCTCACCTTGCATTTGAAGGGGAAGATATCCTGGATGAGGCCAAGTACTTAACAACCACATATCTGAAGGAAATCAAAACACCTATAGGGACAAGCCTAAGTCTACCTAAGCTAGTGAGTCATTCTTTGGAGCTTCCACCGCACTAGAGAATGCAAAGATTAGAGGCTAGATGGTATACTGAAGTATGCATGAAAGAAGGAGATATTGATCATGATCTATTTAAATTTGCAATTTTGAATTTTAATATGGTACAAGAAACACACCAGAATGATCTGAAGGATATGTCAAGGTTAGGGATTGGTTGTTAATATTTGTTGCTTGATGTATGTCAAGAGTTTGAATTATTATACCTCCAACTAAAATTCAGTGATGTACTGTCTCTCTATTCTTTATGTTTTAGGTGGTGGGAGGATCTTGGTCTAGGCTCCCATCCCAAGTTGAGCTTTGCTCGAGACAGGTTGATGGAGTGTTTCTTTTGGACAACTGGAGTGATAGGTGATCCTAGATTCTATTACTATAAAAAATGGTACACAAAACTAAATACAATGGTAACAACCATTGATGATGTTTATGATGTTTATGGCACTTTAGACGAGCTTATGCTTTTGAGAGGTTAGTAGGAGATTGGCTCACGTTACTTCAGTTCAGTGTATCATATACTATATATGGTGTTGATTCAACTTGTTTGACATTTTTAGATGGGATATCAACACAATAGGAGAACTTCCAGATTATATGAAAATATGCTTCCTAGCCCTCTACAAGGTTGGGCTTATGTTATTCTGAAGGAACAAGGTTGGGACGCCATACCATACCTAAAGCAATCGGTATGTCCCCAATTAAGCATGTTAATAGATAATACATTTTCCTTACTGTTAATTCAGTCAATCGATAAATTGATATAAGTTACCACATTAATTAGTTAATTCCTTTAAACTTTTATCGCGCGTGAATGATTTTATGCAAAAGTTATTTGGTGGAGGCAAAGTGGTATTACAACAAGTATACACCAACATTTGGCTTAATATCTAAGCAATGCATGTATTTCAATATCGTGGCCCCTTCGCTAGTTCATATTTATTTCTTTATAGAACAAGATATCACTAAAGAGGCTCTAGAGTGCTTAGGAAGTCACCCAAATGTTATAATGCTCTTCATCAATGATTCTTCGACTTTCATATGATTTAGGAACATCAAAGGTGTGTAATAATGCAACATTTCTTAAACTAGTCTCAAATTGCCTAACTGCCTTGGATAGAGTATTACAAATATAATTAGAATATATAACCTACAAATTCCTTCTCTTTATTATACATAGGCCGAGCTTGAAAGAGGTGATGTGCCAAAATCAATCCAAAGGCTACATGCATGAAACCGAGTCTCGAAAGAAGTTGCTTGCAGTATATATTAGACATATGATCGGCAACTTATGGAAGAAGATGAACAAAGATCAATTGGATGATTCAGTTTTTCACAAACTTATATAGAAGCTGTAGTGAACCTTGCTCGAATGGCTCAATGCATGTATCAAGATGGAGATGGACATGGTGTTCCCGACAAATGACGAGAGACGAAAGACCGAAGTTTTGTCATTGTTGGTTGAGCCCATAATGGAGATATGAATGCTTTGTTATTTTTGAATTGTACTACGTATAATTGTTGAATTAACCCTCTAAATATTTTTAAAAAAAAAAGTAATTGGATTTTTTTTTTTTTTTGGGATGGTAGCTGAAGCTAACAAATTAGTCGACGAGATACAACATTGGTGCTACACCTAAGCTCCATGGTATTGTACCGGAGGCATTTGGAAAAGAAGACAGAGTTGATCAGATTGAAACCAAACTCCAACAACTAACTCGAACAAAGGTATGGAGGTGTGGTGCGCTAGCAAAGGCAATTTGGGTTTTCAACAAATCAGAGTGCCACCACCATGAATCAAATGCCTTAATGGATAGCGGCTTGTTGTATAATTTACTCAAACTAATCGTAACAATTCAAAGTAACAAGATGTAAATAATCTGTAGTTTAGCCAAAAGTAAATTTCAATATCAGCACAACTAGCTAAATGAGATCTAGAATTATAAAGAAGAGTAAAGTGTAGAACGACCGCACTTATAAAACGTGCATACACATAACGGAAACAAAGCACTGGAACCTAGTTTTCACAAAAGCTTAGTATATCTTGTGGAACCAAAATGCAAGTCCCAAGTCTATTTAGATGATCTACGAGTAATTTAATACAACATCTCTTTATCCAAGATTTTGGACTACCGATATATGTTGAGTAACTTTTTTGTTCATCCGCTCGCTCAATGGAAAGCAATAATAACATCTTTGTCCTAACCTGCAAAGACTAATTCTGCTTTTGTGCAATGTAATTAGCTTAACCGATACAGGGTGCAGCTTTTGTGCTATTGTAGTATGAAAGTTCCTCATGAGCTTTTGCTACCAATGCATTTGCAAACTCCTTGGCTTTCTCAATCCCCATCGCCTTAGGATATGTGGCTTTATCACTTTCCAAATCCTTTCCCGCCATTTTCCCCAATTCCTCCTCAAGACTTTGTAACATCCAAAATATCATCCACCACTTGAAACAAAAACCTATATACCTTGCATATTTTCGCAATCTATCCACGCCGACAGCTGTGTCCCCCACCCATGATCACTCCACAAACAACGGAAGCTTCTAAAAGCAATGCCGTCTTGTGCAAATGTATGTACTCTAATTCACTCGGATCAATTATTTTTCCTTCACTAGCAATATCAACTGTTTGACCTCCCCGCCATCATCCGATCCAACCGGGCTGGCCGCCCGGATTGCTATGGCCCGAACCAACGGTCGAAGACACACTCGTGGTTTCAGTTGCTACATGCTCAAATGCAAGATATAAAAGTGCATCACCTGCAAGTACTGCTGTTTCTTCACCAAAAGCCTTGTGACAAGTAAGCTTTCCATAACGAAAATCATCGTCGTCCATGTTGGAATCTCTTGTGTATTTCTAAATACTAGTGTGTGTGTGCAAAGTGGAGGAGATGAAGGTGTTCTCTCTACTTTAGTGCATAGTGGATAGTCCCACATTGGTTATCCACCACATCGGGTAGGGTTCGGGCCTGGGCTTGGGCTTACTATTGTGGTTAGTGGTTTGACCAATAGCCTAAACTTGTTTTGCCTTTTTCTTGAGCAGCAAGTTTCAGTGTTCTATTAGGAGTTGGTCTCTCTTCCTCCTAACCTCTATAAATAGGACTGTGAGTCCATAGAGAGAATATACCGATCGAAACTCAACTCGAGAAACGTAAAACTCAAACCAATCCTTTCTTCTTCTCTTCTTCCCTCGCCCGGCCGAGAGAGTTATATTGCTGTTCTAGAGGGTAGTCCGTTCTAGTGCAAAGTCAGGCTGCTGTTAACTATTGAATCCTGTGAGGAAGACGCCATCGTTGCCTTTCTCGCACCATTGGAAGGGCAAAATCTTTCCTTAAGGACGACTAATCCGCCTTTGGTTATTCCTGCCATCGCCGTTTTTTTTTCTTTATTGCTACTGTTCCTTCTATTCTACTTTAGTTGCTGTGTGCATACAACTATTCTAACAATCTTAAGGAAAGAATTTTTGTAGTAGAACAAAGGAGAGTGCTTTAATACGACAATCAAAAGATAAGTCTTTTACTTTGAGTTATTGTTTGTGTTATTAGGTTATGACTTTAGAAATTTTCTAATAATTTCGTTTTTGGTAGGGAAACCAATTAAAGATTGAATATTTATTGATCTTTTGTGGTTTATCAAACCCTATATGGTTGTAGACCTTTCTCCTACGTTTGTGGGAGTCAAATATAAGATTTCTATCAAGAAAAACGTCAAAGTTCATCTTTTTGACAGCTACGTCACTCGTTACGGAAACTGCTATAACGTTCAGCTCAGAGCTCGATTTTGCAATCCGCTTGTTGTGTTGGATAGCTGATTCAAAGAGCTTTCCAATGGTATAAGGCTTGATACCCAATTCTTCATGAGCTGGTTCAGAATTACAGTTCTTTTGAACTGTTTTTTCTAGAAGGAGGAAAATATGGTAATTCGATTTTTCAATTGGTTAGATGTATGTAGATGGTCTAAGAGAGACCTTAAGATATTTAATATCAATCACACTCAAATCTTGGATAGTAATTATAATGTATTCAATGCATAATTGCTTACCTCTATTGAGTGTACGTGTTGTTAGACGATGGTTAAAATTGTACTATTGTGAAAATACATGTTAGATGAAGTAACTTGTAGCTTATATCCAATATAGCATATGTTAAAGTTGTATAGCATGCTAGTTTTGGATATTAATCATCGTGGATTTGCTTTGAACTTGATGATAGTTTATTGGTAAATTTTTCTAGTTGAAGACATTAATGGGTTGAGCCATTAGATGTTGTGGTAGTACTTGAGGTCTTTTTGATAGGGTATCCTATCTTGCTTGAGCTCATGTAAAAAAAAAAAGGAGGTGAAGTCCTCAGTTGTTTTGCATATTCAGTGGCTAGATTTGCTTAAATATCGTATACTTTTTTGTTATGAGGGGTACATTTAAAGTTTACTTTTTCTGAACCTATGATATGATATTAACCATGTTTGGCATGAATGCATTATTTAACATAGGCATGAAGTTTAACCATGTCATATATTATTAAGTAATGAGCATTGTTGTCTACGAGAGGAAACAATATGGGAAACAATCAATATCCTCTTAAACCTAATTTAGTCAAGGAGATGTAAGGTAATGGTTTGTTTTCTTAGACAATATCCTCCAATGACTATTTTAGACAAGGAGATGTAACGATTGTAGATTGTCTTATTAGGCATTATCCTCCTATGACTATGGATAAATAGCCAAGGTGATGTACAAGTGCGTGGATTGTCTCCCTATGACAGTTGGAATGTTGAATGATGAAAAGAAGGATGATAATGATATTATCTCGGGTAAAACCCTTTTCATCTAATTCTTCTATTCTTTAAGATTCATTAGAATCTTTTGTGGATTTCCTTTCATATAGATAACATGAACATAATATGACTATGTTTAATATGATCCAGAATCATAGACTTGAGTAAAGTATATTCTTGTCATAAGAGTGCATTTTATTGTTGTTGTTTCTTTTAGTGTTTGTAGCGGTATAATGTGTTTTGCATGTAAGTTTGATTAGGTTGAGTAACTATTGAACTGTGGGGGGTGGTGACCCATATGCATAACACTGTTTTACCATAGTTCATCTCACAAGATAATTGGAAAGACACTGAACTACAAAGTATGGAAAGGTCTTGGGCCTATCCAAAAATGCTTCAAAATGTGTGGGTGTCTTGCCAAGGCTATTGTGAATGAATCTAAAAGAAGTCTTTTTGAGACCTAGAATTATCAAGTAGATGTTCATTGGTGAAACTCATAATAGTGATGTTTGTTTTCAGTTGTCATGAGTGATAACAATTTTGTAGATACCACACTATTATTGAATGTCTTATATGCTAATTTTATTTGAGGTTGTGATTTCTGAGAAATTGGCATAGAGTGGTTGAATGTTCATAATGAACTACATAAGATAATCCCATTATTTCTGCACAAGAAATTTGGAAGACTATCAATGAGTCTTTCCACCATTCACGGTGATGATGTTTATATGTTTCTTGAGGAAGATTCATTAACCTATAAGGAAGTTGTCTGTCTATGAGAAGTGTCCTTTTTGAAGGATACAACTCCTCTAAACTAGACTCTTGATTTATTGGGGATCTATAGGTTGAATTGGATCTTCAAGAGAAAACTAAAACGTGATAGTTGTATTGCAAAATACAATGCTAATAATAATAGCCAAGGGGTTTTCAATCGTGAGACAAGATTTATACTATTTTGAAACCTTGCTCATATAACTAGAATTTCTTCTACATAATTCTAAAGACTCTAGTTGAGTAGTTGTGCGGAACTACAATACCAAGTAGTACCAGGTGATGAGCTGAAGGTATATAATTTAGTTAAATCTTTGTATGAGTTGATTCAAGCACCTATAAATGGCATGAGCAATTCAACAACATATTAGTGTTATATGGATGTCAAAGTACCGTTGTTGATAAAAAAAAAATGTGTACTTTCTTTAGAGTAAAGTAAGACATATGTGTTAATCTCTCTTTGTTTAGATGATTTAATATCATGAGTGCTAGCATTGAGAATGTGCATGAGATAGAGAAATTCCTATTTGAAACACATCATAAACCATCATTGAAAATGATAGTTTATTATGTTGTTAAACTCATTTCTATAACTGTTATATTCAGTTGTCAAGATGTTGACGTTTAAATATGGTTGAAGGCCACAGCGTACCTTAAACCAGACCGGCCGGATGGTATAAGGGAATTTCGGGCACTACAGAATTGAATGACTGGTGAATATAGGAATTAAAACTCATGTTGGTCTCATTATATTGTTATAGCACTTAGTAGAAATATTTTTCATTGAAAAGTATGGGTATTATGATAGTAAGCATGTGTTAACACCTTTTGTGGCAAATATCCATCTTATGAAAAATAATATCCTTGTGTTTTCTCATAATAAATATGTCAATATCATTGGTAGCCAATTGTACTTGATGGATAATGTATGTGAGACATGACATTGCCTACATTAATGACATACTGAGCTGATAACCCATTGTGTCCTTATAAGGAACTTTGATGTATATTGTCAGATTATCCAAGTACTATAGTAGAGCCATTGATTATGGACTAATATTTAGTAGATTTCCATCATTGTTAGAAGGGTAAAATATTATAAACTGGATCCAGTAATGTTTATGTGTTTACCTTTGGTGGAAATTGAGTGTCTTGGATATCATCCAAGCTAATCGCCTTAGAAAAGGCATGTGATGATGCTGAGTGGGTTAGCAACCTCTTGGCAAATCTTCCCATTGGCTCTAAAACCTCCTCGATGTGTATATGCTTTGCAACCTGCCTCATTGCAATAGCTAAGACATGTTATCTTATGTGCAATGGGAAAAGAATACATGTAAGTTGAGATATAACTTAATCAAGCAGCTGCTAGAGATTATGTTAGGTTAGACTTAGTTTGGCCACATGTCTAAGCTCACCACTTCTTTGGAGGCAAGTGGTTATACGTCGAAGGGGATGGGACTTTTGCCTTAGATAGAGGGCGACACTGACGGCAACCCCACCTATCTGATTGGAGATCCCATGAATTAGGTTCAAAGGGAAAAACAAGTCACCTCGTCGCTCTGGTATGCTATTATCTTTCTTTGAGACGTCCCACCCTATGACTAGATAGCATTTTTTGTATACTTAGTATAACTTGAATTGCAATGAGAAAGGATGAGTTATTTTACTCTTATTGGAATCCATAGTCCATTTTTTTTATAATGAGATAGTGTATTTTAATTGCAATGTACACTTTATGGATATCCACCTACGTGAATGTAGAACTGGGTCGGTTCTTATGAGTATTCAGGCAAGTACTCTAGAGCATTCATGGAACACAAAATGCGTAGGGGCAAAAAAGCGCAACAATAGAAACAGGGCATATAATGAAAGAGCAATGTGGGTGCATGTCCTCTATTTTACTACAAGGGAATGTTGGTTCAAAGATTTTTTAATCCACCACTTTCACGTATTATAAGACATGTTACCCTATGACTGGTTCAAGCCCGTAAAGTACCAGTATCTTATGCATTGTTTTTTCGATTCTCTCTGGCATTTCGTTAACCCATTTCTTTTGTAATATCCTATTCCAAAATAGTGGGGGACTATTAGTATTTTGAAATAGTGGGGGATTGTTGGAATCTCTTGTGTATTTCTAAATACTAGTGTGTGTGTGCAAAGTGGAGGAGATGAACAAATGGTGTTCTCTCTACTTTAGTGCATAGTAGATAGTCCCACATTGGTTATCCACCACATCGGGTAGGGTTCGAGCCTGGTCTTGGGCTTACTGTTGTGGGTAGTGGTTTGACCAATAGCCTAAACTTGTTTTGCCTTTTTTCTTGAAAGCGACCAGGTTTGATATTCTATTAGAGTTGGTCTCTCTTCCTCCTAACCTCTATAAATAGGACCGTGAGTCCATAGAGAGAATAGACCTGATCGAAACTCAACTTCGAGAAAAATGTAAAAACTCAAACCAGTCCTTTTCTTCTTCTCTTCCCCCACCGCCGCCGAGAGAGTTATATTGCCGTTCTAGAGGGTAGTCCGTTCTAGTGCAAAGTCAGGTCTGCTGTTAACCATTGAATCCTGTGAGGAAGACGCCATCGCTTGCCTTTCTCGCACCCATTGGAAGGGGCTTAAATATTTCCTTAAGGACGACTTTAATCCGCGCCTTGGTTATTCCCGCCATCGGCGTCCTTGTTCCTTTATTGCTACTGTTCCTTCTGTTCTACTTTAGTTGCTGTGTTCATACAACTATTCTAACAGTCCATACAAGGGAGGTCATCATGAATGAGTGACATGGTATGTATCATTTCGATTGCACAAGCAATTGGGCGTCGGCCGCTTCATCACCTCCCACTAATTCACATGAGGCAATGCATAAAATTGGTCGGACTCGCTTTCCACCAGCAAGGAGCGAATATCTTATTGCTTCATGAATTTTCAGGGGATGTCGCAATGGTACTGCCTCATCAAGGGCCTTATGCACCTGTTTTGCCATTTTAGCCATGTAAGTATCAAATTGAAGAGATCCAGTTTGAGTTTGCTTCTCTCAGACCGACAAATCGCTTGGGTTTAACAGATTGCATCAAAGCGAAAGGAACCATATGGTGTCCCCGAACCAAAAAATCAAGTCCAACATGGGAAACTCTTCTAGTGCTTTTGAGACCAAAACTAGGAAATCTTTCGAGAAGTAGAGAATTTTCCCGAGGACACAAAGGTGCAAAAGAAGCCATGGAAATTAGTTTATAGGATAGTTCAAAACTTGATAGAGGACTAATGGCTTCTTATAAGTACCAAACTTTCAGATGCGTTAAATATATGATTGTTGAAGACAATACACATATATTCAAGATGCCTTTCTCTTGGCAAACATTATTCTTTTCCTACAAGTTTGGATTGTAGTGTTCTCGTTCTCGATAGTTGCAAATGTATGTATAGGCAACAAGCTTTGAAGAAAAACCATATATACAACTCAAAAAGTAGACAGATATAATGCAGTTCGATGACAAGATCAACATATTCATGACCTTGATATGTCTAAGTTCTAAACTAGACCTTGGAATCAATAGTCACATTTTAATTTTTTTGGTTTTGCTTCTTTTTGGTGTTTTACCATGACTTGATCCCATGACCAAACTAGCTAATATTTCATTTTACATTATCTTGATATAGTCCAATTAAATGAAATACCAAAATCCAAACACAACGTCGTCTTGGTTCTATAAAATAAAATGATAATTTATGTCAAAAAATGAAAAATAGTGAAATATATATAATATATTTGGTATCTTGATGATGAGTATGAAACTAAATGGGCCTGCATTTATAGGCCCACAGTTCCTATGCAAAAGGCCCATGCTTGAAAAATAGTGAAATATATATAATATAAAAAAAAAATGAACATTTAGTATTTTGAGGATGGGAAACACAGAAGAGTAGCGAGGATTTCAGATAGTGATGACGACGAAGAAGGTGAAATCAAATCTCAAAAACAACACGAATCCCGAGAAAATGATAAGAGAAAGAAAAAATAAATACTTGTTCGTATTTATTTTAGATACTATATGCAGAATGGTTAGTTCTATTCAGTTATTTTTCACCTTGGGCGCATTATCTTTTTCATGTATTTGTATAACTAACATCTTTTGAACTGCCTTTTCAAGCAGGAGGGTCTAACCAAGCACAGAGACAAAACAAAGAACAAGCCTGAGGAATCAGAGCGCATGCAGGTAACAATTCTTTCTTGAATACTTTTTGATAGTACTTATTGCTAGTATAATACGGTATGCACTCAACTTGTTACTTGGTATGTCAATGTAAGATATGATATAATAGTCCAAAGACCACTATATCATATCCTCCATAAAGTGGTCAACCAGTCAAAACCTTATAGAGTTTCAGTTTCTAAATTGATGTGGGGGTTACTCCTTAAGTAAATATCCTATTACTCATGCCTTAATTACATTAGCTAATTAAGAGAAGAAGGTTAAATAACTTACTCCACCAATTATGGGAAGGTGGAAGACTAAAGGACTTTGAAACCACCGTCCTCTCTCCATCCTTATATAAGAGTGGAGAAACCACATATTTCTCTACTACAACAATAAACACATTAAAGCTTATAAAGGTTTGGAAGAGAAACGGTGATTTGCTTTTCATTATCGGATTCTACACATTATTTTCACTATGGATCAAGGTACAACCTTTTATTGATTCATTATTTACATTCTTCATATTATGTGAAATAATATGTGATTCATGATCCTCTCTATTAAATTTATGCTTACATTTGGTATCGGAGCGCAAGGTTTTGAATTACGTTTATTTTCCGTTAAAGCATATGATTATAATTGTATAATGAAGTCATAGAGCTATAACATGATAGTCGTAGCATGATTGGGTGACCAAGTTTTGTCGATTCTATACCGGCGAAAGAATTTGATATACTGATTCATGGTCGTTACGCATGTGTGGGAATCTAATATCATCGTATCATGTGTAATGGGCTTCGGTTAGAAACTTAATTAATTTGGATGTTTCCATTTTAATTAAGGTTAGATTTTAGAAAGCTTCTTCTGAGCATGTACTAGAAAAGCTTTCATATTATGATATTTTATTATTCTTCTCTGGATTCTGACTAGTTACCGATGGATAGTGCGGATATTATGCCGTTTTATTTGTCAAGATCCATTAGAGTTACAAGATTAATTTTGATGGCTTTTAACGTATACTGGTATGAAGGGTTTCTTAAACCCATAAACTTTCAATCGGAATCTGGTTTTTCTTTAATGAACGGTTTTGTTTGGAGGTCGAAATTTATTGTTAATAGTTATGGGTTTTGTCCTACACAGTGGTTTTGAAGTTATAATCACCGCCTTTTTGGGCGTTTAAATCACCCCCATACTCTCTTTTTATGGTACTTGTTTTGTTTTGGGTTTCATTGAGGAAGATGATGAGTCAAGCCAACTAAATTACTATGTTGTTCCAACTTCCCATTTATGTTTTGGAATCTAATGCAATTGTTCGATTTACCCTTATGTTGTTCTGGTTATTAAAATCTGTTTTGTATTGTTCTGTTTTTATGATTGAACCGAATGGACTCAACCAAATGAACTAGATCGAACCCAAAACCGGTTTACGCAGACCATATAACTTGTTTTGGGCCATATATAATTCGCTTTAAGTCTGTTTTTACGCGATCAAGAGCCATTACGTAGGTTTTACTTAATCCCACATTATATAAAGGCTTAAAACATTATTTGAATTTGTTTGGGAACAACTTCAGGTATATGAATGCATGCTCTATTTAACGAAGAATACATGATTATTTTCCGCTGCATATCATGTTTTAATTATATGAGCATATTATGATATTAATGTTGTTACTCATTATAATATTATTGATGTCAATTAAGAACATGGTATATACAATTTACCGTTTTGGTAGCCACCAAAGTGGCCTAAAACCTTGAGAAATTATGAATGTCATATTACTATTGATGACAAACTTAAATTCATTTTAGATATTTGAAGTCATATTTTTTTTGATAACATTGTCGGATATATCTATATGATTTTTTATTTTTTATTTTTTTTTAAGGTTTGTCAAGTTGGGTTTATTAACTTAATTAATGAGCTAAGCTTGCATGCATTACTTGTTCTTTATGTTCAATAGCATGCATATGATAGGATGGTTATTTCTATTATGTTACCAATAACGTTGTCTATTAATTCCTACTTCAATGATGGTTGTATAGTGAAAATAATTTGAACCCGTTAGTAATTCGTACATTATGATAGTACGTTTGTTTGTTATTCCGTTGCATATTTATATTTCACTATGATTATGAATTTTTTATCAATGTCATTCCATGATTTGGTACTCACAAATTAACTTTGGAGCTGCCAAAGTGGCCCAATATTATGATATTGTGAATACTTTATTATTATTGTTATTAACATTAAATTGCTGCTATTTATGGTAACAAATGGCGATCTATTAGGATCATCATGGTGATTGTTGTCATTCCACGAGTTGATATTTGCGAATATTATCGTTTGGTAGTCACCAAAGTGACCCTAACATCAAGAAGTTGTAAGTATCATTCGTATTATCGTTAATGACATTATATTGCAATTTTCTAATCATGAGGAATGTTTTATTGGCCCAAAGGTTGATAATCATTTCATTGGTTAGGAAATTGAGATAGGGTAATCCGTTTGTGTTTTTTAATTGGATCTAAACTGGATACGCAAAGGTAACAGACTTATCCAATTTTTATATACAATATTATTTAGCCCTATTATAATAATATTAATATGTGAGTGAACGCTTTGTGTGTTGCATCATTAGCCCAAAGGCAATGTTGTAATGATTCTACTTTGTTCATCACTTCACTTTAAAATTTACGTGTTGTGTATCAAAATATTTATATAGTGAGCATTATTTTTCTGAGTCCCTATTCATATTGTATAAAGTTTGTAAAAATCTAAAATGTTTAAGAGTTTCTTATATGATATGTCTATATATGAAACTTTTAGAACTTAGCTGACAATGTATATAATGGGTTAAATCAAAATTCAGTTAAGAATGTGATGAGTCCTTACATTGAATGAATTTCTTACATTCTTCGTTGAAGCAATTCCAGAATTCATTTTAGTACGATGAAGGGTAATGAAATGTCATTAATTAGGTTGACTAAATTGGTCATTTAAGAAGAAGTAAGACTTAAACCTGTAAGGATAATTCATCTTATCGTTAAGGACCGAGGACATAAGGAGAAGAGATTGTCCAAGCTAAAATGACCTACTCAATGCTATTTAGGTTTTTAAAGAAGAATAAGACATGAAGTGCTTCTACTTCATTAAGAAATTGAAGCATCTTTAGAAAGACTGTCATAACGGAATGGTATGATTTGAAATAGAGAGTCAGCACTTTGCTTTTGTATTTTCGAATCAAACCATATTCTTCTAATACTTGGTGTATCTACTTAAGTGCTACTATACATGTTCTTATTATGATGATAATGGATGATCATTTTGATATGGTAATGGAATATATATATGAGTCTTTTCACCTTTATTCATTATCGAACCTTATGTGATGACTAATACTAACAAGAATTCCATAACCATTTGAATGGAACCTCAATGATCATACATCTTCAAGTTGGAACTAAATGTAGCTAAGTTAGTGACGTGTTGTCTTTATTGTGGCATAAAAGACTTAGCTTGGAGTCATCTTCAAGACAATTATTGATAGATTGGTAGAGTGTATGATTCTTCTGGATCTTAGTTTACTAATCTTTTAGGTGAATGTGTGTGAATTGTATTAATGAAAATGATTCAAACACATCCCTAAAGAGCCACAATAAGTTTCAACATTTGTATCCATTCTACCACTTAATATTTCGTGATGAGGTTATCTTAACACACTTACAGATGAAAATTCACATCATGATTGTGTCAATTTACTGCATAATAAATCTCTTTAATGTACATTACTTAATGTACATTCTTAAGTTTGAGAAGCAACTAGACATAAAGTGAAGATGTCATAGCTAATCGAAGTGGTGAATATTACTAAAGCTAAACTCCATGTCCTGGCGTATCTATAAAGTTTCTAGAAAGGCGTGACCTTTATAGACATAGTTAGGAGAATGGTAAGTAAATCATTTATACCCATGTCGTTGTGGATTGAAACTCTAAAAGCCGCTATGTATGTATAAAGTTTCTATAAAAATAGTTCCAAAGAACTTCTTTTATAGAAACATATTAACGCACCAGCAAGTTAATTAAGGATGCTTAACGAAGTTAGAGTTTTATATTCTCTATGAAAGAAAATTGGATTTCCAATCAAGTTATTGGTTGTTTATTAATAAGTTGCCTTAGAAAATCCAAAGGGTATTTACTTATCTAACTATGGTACAAGAATAATTGAAACCAATAATGTTAGATAGGTAAGATTGGTGAAATCAGTGGGAGTGACATACAACAAAGATATTGTGATTCATTTCAGAAATGTGATAAATATAGAAGTTTGGGTGCTTGTCCCCATACCTTTCACTTCTAAGAAAGTTGTTGTTCCTCATGTTGTTGATTAGTTTGACAATAATGAACACCAATTGACTGATCACGTACACTCCATAATGAAATGTCACCAATGAACAGATAGTAGAATAACCACAAGGAATTGCATTACAAAATCTCAAATAGAAAAGAGGTTTGCAATTCCAAATAAGTTTGGGGTATATCTACAAGAGTCTAAGTAAAAGGACTATGAAGACTTGGTTTCATTTAAGAGGCCATAGTATATGTATTGATTATACTAAATGGATTAACACTATAAAGCAAAGTTGAAATCTACGGAACATAATGACGTCTAAGATCTTCTCGAATTGCCTAAAGGATACAAGTTCGTTGAGTCTAGCTTCAAGACTAAGCTCGACAGTACATGCAATATTGAGAGAAATAAAGATGGACTTGTTCTAAAGATTTCATCTTAAAGAAAGGTGTTGATTATTTTATGAGTCTTTATTTGTATCCTAAAATGACTCTATATAGAATTATCATGGCTAGGTGACTCATTTTAATTTTGAATTACACCAAATATATGTAAAACCGCTTTCCTTCATTGAACTTTATGTAAGTATTGTAAACGTAAGAGTCATAGTATGAACTTAAACAAAATTCCCATAATGATAGCTTAAGTTTAACGATATCATTAATTCCTTCGGTTGCATGGAAAACACTGTCTAGCAATATATATACTTGAAGGTCAGTGGGAGTTAGTTTATAATTTCAGTCTTGTATGTTTATGACTTTTACGCTAAGCAACTGTGATTTTGGTTTATTACACAAAACTAAGAATATTGAAGAGGCAAATTATGGAGTTGTCTCATAAAGCATATATATCTTAGTAAACTTCCTTATAGATTATCTATATTGATTTGTTCAGCTACTAACGTACTTTATATGAATAGGTGACTATCTGCTCACATTTATGATGATTTATCACATATTCGTGTGATTGAATATTTAAACTCAGATCAGATAGATTATCTTGCTACTGCTAAGTTTGTGGTTTGCTTTGAGGACACAATTTATGATATATACTGTGCATATTATCTTAGAGCTTGGATTAGTTGTTTACATTATTGCCAAGTTGCTAAAACTTATGTTGCACCTTATCTTCTCCAAGAGTTATACCCGAGATTTAGGTGCAAGATTGGATTTGGAGAACACTTATGAACTATAGAAACATCAAGTGTATATTGATGATAATAGCACCAACTTATAATAATTGATACATTAACCATTTGGTTTCTATCAAACACGTATAATTATGAAATGTCGACTAAAATAAGAGTATTTGATATAACCCATGACGCAATGATGGTTAATTGGATTGAAATTTTATGTTTATTTCATCTAACGTCTAAAGAGCTCAATTATCATGTTTTAATCATTTCTGTTTCATTAGTGGGAGTACGTACTTATTATGAATGAAACCGAATATTATTATTGGACATTAATAGGCAATAAATTTTTGCCTAACTTCTCAGTTATAGATCATATTAAGCAAGTTGCTAGTGACATGGTATATGGAAAGAAAGATGTCGCACACGTGCATATTTGACATATTACCGCCATAACTCACATTAGTAATTTGTTTGATAATGATATTATGATAACCAAATTATGTAAAGGCATGTATTGGATATATTTTCAAAACGTGATCGCAATTATGTTGTTTTTATTGTTAACCCACACGAGTCGTTTTACAAAACGTTTTATAAAATAAAATCCCTATATAATTTTGTCATATAGACCAAGTGGGAGAATCTAAGATATAATATAATAGTCCAAAGACCACTATATCATATCCTCCATAAAGTGGTCAACAAGTCAAAACCTTATAGAGTTTCAGTTTTTAAATTGATGTGGGTTACTCCTTAAGTAAATATCCTATTACTCACGCCTTAATTACATTGGCTAATTAAGAGAAGAAGGTTAAATAACTTACTCCACCAATTATGGGAAGGTGGAAGACTAAAAGACTTTGAAACCACCGTCCTCTCTCCATCCTTTATATAAGAGTGGAGAAACCCCATACTTCTCTACTACAACAATCAACACATTAAAGCTTATAAAGGTTTGGAAGAGAAACGGTGATTTGCTTTTCATTATCGGATTCTACACATTATTTTCACTATGGATCAAGGTACAACCTTTTATTGATTCATTATTTATATTCTTCATATTATGTGAAATAATATGTGATTCATGATCCTCTCTATTAAATTTATGCTTACACTCGATGCCAAAGATGCCACGAGAAAAAAGTGGGTTTGACAGACATTATCCAAGCTGGAGCACGTGGAGACCGCTATCAGGTTCAATATTTTCCCTGTGATATTCTTTTTTTTTTTCCATCAGAGAGAAACCTTCAAGTTGTGTAACCACGTACGTAATAACTTACTAAGTTCATTGAAAACGAGACATAGGGCTTATGACCTCAGTGCCTCGTCTCGTTCTCTGCTTCTCTTGGCTTCCACTCTTCCTTATTCTTCTTTTACTACTAGTTGATCCAAGTATCCTAGTTTCATTTGATACAAAAAGAGGTGCTCTTATATGTTACATAGTTCTAGTCCGCCTCCCAAAAAGAGGAAGCACTGAAGCAGATTATACCTCATTGCTTCGGGACTGGAAGCTGTGAAACAAAGTAAGATTCCAATCAAGTAGAAAACCTGAAAGCACCAATGTCCGAAGAATAACCAAGTTGTTTTATTTACTGATGCTTATCTCAAATCAAAATGGATTTCATCCTGAACCAACCACACACTTTACAAGTGTTTGATACTCATTGTAGGCCTTTCGAACTCCAAGGACCGATAACCTAGACTTGCCAAGCCTAGCACAGCTGAAGAAGTTTGATTATCTAGGGTTACCACACCCGTAAACTCGCTTTGTATTTGTTTCAGACAATATTTTGGATAGAATCTATCTAAAGGCCACAATAAGAAGTCCAGATGGTTTTTTGTCACAGAATTTTGCGTGTCAAGTTTTCAGATATTCAGATTTATACTTTCTCTTTCGCTGTTTCTGTCTAATTAAACTTAATTCAATGCGACTGCCCTGTTGAAGTGATGGGAGGGACAACTTAACCAAGTCTTCATCAACAATGCACGATGTTACCGTTCTTTTTGGAAGCTCTCCAAGAAATATGGTACAATCCTTAATAATTAGCTCTGCTGAAACCGAAAGAGAGGTAATGAAAACACATCATCTCAACTTCTGCACTAGGCTGATCTTGGTTGGCCCAAAGCGTCTTTTGTACGATTACCAAGATGTTATCTTTGTTGCTCTATTACGTTTTTGTAGATTGGCACAAAATTGTCCTTGATCTTGTTTTGTTGTTGCTGCTTTTCTTCAGTGTTTGTTTTCTTATGTTTCACAGTTTTGCTTAAATTTCTGATTTCATATGTGGTTTATTGTTTCAAAAATACCAAAGATCAATGCTACTCTAGTTGCAATTCAGAACATTGGTACTGCATTGGCCAAGCTAGCTAGTTTCTCTTATTGAAATTAGATACTTCGTGTCGGGCACAACACAACTCCTCGTTTGTGTGTCGATGCAGATGTTTTTAATTGCTTCAAGGATGATAGCGGACAATTTAAATCAAGCCTACATGAAGACATTAAAGGAATGTTAAGTTTTAATGATGCTTCTCACCTTGCATTTGAAGGGGAAGATATCCTGGATGAGGCCAAGTACTTAACAACCACATATGTGAAGGAAATCAAAACACCTATAGGGACAAGCCTAAGTCTACCTAAGCTAGTGAGTCATTCTTTGGAGCTTCCACCGCAGTGGAGAATACAAAGATTAGAGGCTAGGTGGTATACTGAAGTATGCATGAAAGAAGGAGATATTGATCATGATCTACTTAAATTTGCAATTTTGAATTTTAATATGGTACAAGAAACACACCAGAATGATCTGAAGGATATGTCAAGGTTAGGGATTGGTTGTTAATATTTGTTGCTTGATGTATGTCAAGAGTTTGAATTATTATACCTCCAACTAAAATTCAGTGATGTCTTGTCTCTCCTCTTTATGTTTTAGGTGGTGGAAGGATCTTGGTCTAGGCTCCCATCCCAAGTTGAGCTTTGCTCGAGACAGGTTGATGGAGTGTTTCTTTTGGACAACTGGAGTGATAGGTGATCCCAGATTCTATTACTGTACAAAATGGTACACAAAACTAAATACAATGGTAACAACCATTGATGATGTTTATGGCACTTTGGACGAGCTTACGCTTTTGAGAGGTTAGTAGGAGATTGGCTCACGTTACTTCAGTTCAGTGTATCATATACTATATATGGTGCTGATTCAACTTGTTTGACATTTTTAGATGGGATATCAACACAATAGGAGAACTTCCAGATTATATGAAAATATGCTTCCTAGCCCTCTACAAGGTTGGGCTTATGTTATTCTGAAGGAACAAGGTTGGGACGCCATACCATACCTAAAGCAATCGGTATGTCCCCAATTAAGCATGTTAATAGATAATACATTTTCCTTATCTTTAATTCAGTCATCGATAAATTGATATAAGTTACCACATTAATTAGTTAATTCCTTTGAACTTTTATGGCGATTGGGACGATTTATGCAAAAGTTATTTGGTGGAGGCAAAGTGGTATTACAACAAGTATACACCAACATTTGGCGAAATATCTAAGCAATGCATGTATTTCAATATCGTGGGGACCCTTCGCTAGTTCATATTTATTTCTTTATAGAACAAGATATCACTAAAGAGGCTCTAGAGTGCTTAGGAAGCTGCCCAAATGTTATACGTTCTTCATCAATGATTCTTCGACTTTCAGATGATTTAGGAACATCAAAGGTGTGTAATAATACAACATTTCTTAAACTAGTCTCAGCTGCCTAACTGCCTTGGATAGAGTATTACAAATATAATTAGAATATATAACCTACAAATTCCTTCTCTTTATTATACATAGGCCTAGCTTGATGGTTCGCAGTATTCTTCCTTGCTGCGGCACTTGCTTTTCGTTCCGGCCGTCTCTCACAAATTCTCCCATCCTCCCCTTCTCCACCATCCTCTGCACCAACCACTTGAGAGCGTAACAGTCATCCGTCTCATGATTTCTTATCTGATGGTATGCACAGAGTGGCTTCCCAGGTATCTCCGCTGGCATACTTCGCTGTCTTTCATATCCCGGTAAACCCTTTATTAACGGAAAAATCTCACTGAGCGGTTTGTTCAACGGAGTTTGTTCCACTTTGCGGTATGACTTCCTCTCCCTTTACTCCCTCCGAATCCTTTCCCGGCTTCCCTCCGTTCGTGCTCTGTATCCGCGGTATCGACCACTTTCTTTTTCCGACGCCCTTGATCTCCGTCGTTCCTGTTCCTTCTCTAAAGACAACACATCCTTCCTAGCCCTCTTAGAATCCATTTGCATAGAGTCTTCATACCTTATATACTTTTCCACTCGTGGATACAACTCATGCAACGTCGCTATCTCATTTTTTGCTACGGACTGGTGAACTCCGATTCCCGGACACAATCCCCTTTCAAACACTATCACCGCTGTCCTCTCATCCAGATTCTCTACCTTCAGTGTCTCCGCCTTGAATCGACATAGGAACTCTCTAATTGACTCCGCGGACCGTTGTCGCACATTGAACAGAGCCGCGATGTCCACCACCCTCTTTTTCTGGTGTATGAAATGATCCACGAACGCCTGCTCCAACTCTTGAAAGTTCTTAATGCTCCCAGACGGCAATTTGTAGTACTAATCCGACGCGCCCCCTTTCAGACTAGCCGGGAACATCATGCACCGTAGACCATCAAACCGAGCCTCCTGCCATAGCGACATCTGCTGTCTAAAATGATGGATGTGGTCCGCCGGGTCTCCTTTGCCGTCGTACCTCTCAAACCTCGGCTGGGCGAATCGCTTGGGAACCTCTGATGCCCATATGTCATCTGCTAGCGGGTTACGGTTCAACCCAGCCACCACCTGGCTGGCCGCTCCCCCACGTTCCTTCGTCTGCCGCCGATTGGCTTCCCTATCATTGTCTATCATTTCTTGGACTTGCTCCATTGTTAACCCCGCCACCAGGTTTTCCACTAAGTTTGGTCTGGTCTCCTCCTCCTCTCCTGATTCCTCACTCTGCTCTTACCCTGCCTCTTCCTCCATCTTCTCTCTCTCTCTCCACAGCTCATCATTTTCTTTTCTCAGCCTCGATCTCTTCCCGCATCAGACGCGCCTCTTCTTCCGCCGCTCGTCCTTCTTCCAGTTCTTCCCCCTCCTCTATCATAGCTTCCGGCGTCGGCTCCTGATCCCTAACTTTCTTTGGCCTTCCCGCTCCTCTCTTCGGTGCCATTTCTGAATTGCTCTTCTCTTCCCCACAGACGGCGCCAAATGTACAGACCCCTAATTCACTACTCCACAATGTCTAGCTCTCTAGTTCACTCTTACACCAAATGTATGAACCCTCTTTTTCTCCCTTTATTCTCTCTTTTTACTGTTCCTCCCTGTCTTTTTTTTTTTCCAGCAGCCCCCCTTTTCTCCACATCTTCTCCTTTTTATATTCCCCTTTCCTTCCTCAGGACCGTCCACCTGTCTTGTCATCCTACGACCCCGATGTCGACCGTACACTTGCCACCGTGGACTAGGGTTCCGCGGCCTTGATCCGCTGCTCCTCCTCGTCCTTGCATATGTTGCTCCCTATCAACTGCACCGCGGACTTGGTCCAAGAGGTACACATCATGCTATTACAAAATCGAAACTTTTTGTTCTTGAATAGAGATGCTCCTTTTTTAAGCATTGTCATAGTGGGATCATTGATCTCTCCATGAGATAGAGTCAATATTTGCTTTTTAGCCCCATTCTTAGGTATCACAACCTCAGTCCCTTCGTTATTCGAATGCGATCTAGTTAGAATATGTGGCATAACAACAGAGTTGACATCGGTATGGTCATCAAAGACTGATAAGTGCTCAAAAAGTGTTATTTAACCCTCGATTATGCCTCTTATTTAGCCATCTTAGTGGACTAATAGTGTTTATAAGTTGTGTTTTAAGATTCTACAGGTGAAAAAGAGAGTTTTGTAGAATATTAGAGAAAATGGGGTAAAACGAAAACAATTCGGACATTAAGGATCACATGGGAGGCCCGTGGACAATCATGGAGAAGGCCAAGGAATTGGAGCTATTAAAGATCGCGACTTGGACCTATTTTAAAGTCTATTTGGAAGCCCAAGGCCAAAGGATTCGTTGCTTGGACCAAAGCCCGCAAAAAGAGGATAGAAGGATAGAAGCGAGAAGAGAAAAAAAATCGCTTATCGTCACGGGACGATGGATCGAGCGCCCGGGACGCATTGATTGCATCACGGGGCGATAGATCGAAAGCGTCCGAGCGCGTGATTAAGTCTGGGACGCATGAATCGACACTGTAGCCAATTCCTTCTCAGTTTTGGACATGAAGTTGGACTCTGAAAGAAACCTATTTGTATTAGAAAACAAATAACGGTTTGGAATACTTCTAGAGCTCATTGTAACTCCTATAAATAGAGGACCTAGTGCCTCATGTAATTGCCCATTCACTTATATTCTTGTCTCTAGAACTTGAGGCAGAGAGTCTTAATAAATTATTTTTTCTAGTCTTATGTTCTTCAACTCTTTTTCTTCTTGTTCTTCCTTCTTTATGGAAAGCTAATCTTCTCCTTCAAGGGAGGAGATGAAGCCAGTGCTTAAGGTTTAATGATTCTTCCGTTCATGGTGTTTTCAATCGGGTTAGTTCTTTATGTTTGTAGTTATTAGTTCCATTGCCCACACCAGGGGATGGAAGTATAGAATAGGGTTTATGTTTTGCAATATTAATATCATGCTAGTGTTCTTTACTTTTCTTCTAGTAGTATAATTCTTTAGAGTTAGGGAAGTATTCTTTGTGTTGCCTTGGAAGGGGTAGCTCAGGGAGTGGCTGCCTAGGGAAAGTATTCTTTGTGTTTGCCTTAAGTGGTGATTCATTGAATGGCCGCCTTATTAGGAAGTACTCCTTGATGTTGCTCTTGGTAATACATTGAATGGCTGCCCGTGCTTACATAAAAGGAAAGAAGATATTAATAGCATAAACATAGGAATAACCTTAAGTAGAGTTAATTGTTAACGATGTTTCGTCCAAGAGGGCATCGGCACTTGCTCGATTGCCTAATTGTAGTCTACTTGTAAGAACAACCATGAAGCAGAAGGTCATAGATCAAAAGTATTAGTGGATTCTAATCTTTTGAATTCTCTCTCTTATAAATTCTCAATAGTTTAGTTAGTTTTGCTTAGTTAAGCATTAGAATCTACAATCTCTACAATATTAGTTTTTAATACCTCAAACCCTCTTTCCAGTCCTGTTCTTCACATAACATACACTTAAAAGTGGAACGATACCCTACTCATCCTTTACTTATTGAGGGATAATTAGGTTTTAATACGCTTCTCTTTTGTTCAACGACCATACCACATCAGACACACAAAAAGACGAAGTGTCAAAGACCTCCCTTTCTTTTTCAGAGATATCATCATCCAAGAGTGAATGTTCCTCTACCAATGCTGCATACTCTTGATTCTCAGAGTAAAAGAGTTGTAATTCATCATTGTTCAGCTCTTGGGTCTCAGGAATGATGGTTACACTGGTATCATCATGTCTGTGTAATTGCTGAATGCTACATAAACTGTCTGTGTATCTTCTTCCCATCCTCACTCTCTCTCTTCCTTACCTCGCATGTCATTGTTTTAAGCAGTTAAATGGTTTCTTTCTTTTATTTAAAATAGTTTTGGTCTTTTTTCCCCACTTGTGATAGCCTCTAATAATGCTTGTTACGTGTTAGTAGCTAGTTTTTTTAAAGGCCATGCACTTATTTATGAAGCTTAATCTTCTAATCATTGCAGGCGAAGGAGTACTTTGAGAAAGCTGCCGAAAATGAGGAGGCTGGTGGTCATTATAATCTCGGGGTGTTATATCTCAAAGGGATTGGTGTGAAAAAGGATGCGAAGATGGCATGCACATATTTCATAGAAGCAGCCAATGGCTGGTCAACCAAAGGCATTTTTCCAATTGGCAAAAATGTTCCATACAGGGATAGGGCTTAAAAAGAATCTTGCGATGGTAAGTTTGTTCATTCAGGTTACTTATTTTGTTTTAGTGCTCTCATTTGTAATCATTGTTTATCTCTGCTGGTTGTGTTATACTTCCGTGTAAATTAATTTTAATGGTTTTTATACTTGTACTCTGTACCTTTGTACAAATAATATTTAACAGCATAAACATCTAAAAAAAATAAAAATTGCCAATTACAACATCAAAATCTCTCTTTACAAAGTTTAAAGACTCGTGTAGAGTTCCTCTAAAACCTTCTATTCTAGCACTGTGTTCCATGAGTTCCATCTGAGGTAAACTCAATTTCTTCCGCATTTAACAAAGTTTCATCACGCCAATGTCCCATCTTTGACACCACTCTTCACGATGGCGTAAAGTCCGGACCCTACATGCACATTAAGAAACATTTCCTGACATGTAACAAGATCACTAGACAAGTATACTTTGTAAGCAGTTTATAGACTATAGATTAAGATTTATGCAGAGTACAAAATGAACTACCAGTATGCTACTTTTGATGTTCTAACCACTAAAATATGATCGGTTTTATACAAAGACCTTTTATATGCTTAGTAAACTCAACAAGGCAAAATTCCTACTCGGTTTGTTTTTGGGCTTCTACTTTGGGCTTTTGAATGATTTTTGATTATCCAAACCAGGAACAGAAGGGGCATTTGCCTTGCGGAATATGTCAGGAGAAGGTTTCTCCGACTCACGGGGGCTCATCAGCTTCTTCTCAACATCTTCAAATTTGGCAGTAGCCACTACTAAAAAAATGACATATTATGACGCTTGTTTTTTATCTATCTTGACGACTTTTTTAAAAACCGTCAAGATAGGTGTTTTAGTAATATTTTTATGACGGCTATTGTAATATTATGTCGTGTATGACACAAGCGACACGAAATTATAATAAATTTATGACGGCTATTGCAATATTATGTCGTGTATGAGACAAGCGTCAAGAAAATATATTAAATTTATGACGGTTGTTGCAACATTATGTCGTGTATGACACAAGCGTCAAAAAATATAATAATTTTATGATGGTTGTTGCAACATTATGTCGTGTATGACACAAGTGTCAAGAAAATATGATGGTGTTTTCTAAAACAGTCAAATTAGCAATATAATAAACCGTCAACATTCTCACAATTTTTTGGGCACTCGCTGGGTTATTTTGGCATTCAATTAAACCGTCAACAACTTAACAGAAACAAGGAATGCCAAAATCAATACTCTTCATTTAGAATTAAACCGTCATGACTTATCACTTCTTTTAATGAACCGTCAACAGGCAACCAAATAACCGTCAAGAGCACGCAGATGTAATGCACTTGGGCTTGGCCAAGCTAAAAGCGTCACAACCTGTTTACGTTCCATACTTTCAAGTGTTCACTTGAACCGTCAATAAGTAAAATCGTGGAAACTTTTATAATTCAGAGAGAGAAACTTTAGCAAAGAAAGAGAGTGAATGAAAAAAAAAAAAAAAAACTCATAACATCTCAAATACACTTCATTTTATCTCCTTCATTCAAAACCTAGGCGTCGACTCTTCCAACGCAAATATGTCTTAGTGTTATTTGATCTCCTCGGTTGGTCGTCTTCTTCATCGTCTTTCTCATTCTTAACATGGTGAACTTCCGCCTGAAAAATGGTTTTAGAAGGTAAGTTTTCTAGTTGCTGAACAAAGTTTGCTCCTTTAGTGACAAGCCCTATAAAAAGAGTTAGAATGAACATACTTTTCTAATCCTTTCATTCTCGAAGCACCTCTAAGCTCATTTGTCAAGTTCAAAATCGAAATTTATGAGTTCTAGATCTGCCCCATAAGTTTGGCTGTGTTTTTATGTTGTCATGTTAATCAAGCTTTTCCGATTTTCTCTGCGGGGATTTAATTGAGTTACGCAAAAGACACCGGATTGCAATCCGTAAATGCTACCATCGGGAATCGCGACTATCAAGCTTATTGGGGCGATACACAAATTTATTGGTCCGGTGAGAGTTTTGTTTTATTAATTGTTTTAATTTGTTTTGTGTGGAGTTTGATGATCTAAAGTAGTGGTAGGGCTTCCAATATATTTTCTGCAGATATTAAAGGATTTCTTCTCGATGTTAAGCCCACTTCTCGATGCACTTGATCTTGAGTATGAGAAAAAGTCTTTTGAGGTATGCCATTCTATCCAAGCATTTTTTCCAAGAGCACCTTTGCTTCTAGTATTTAATAGCATTAAGTAATAGGGTACATCTGCGGCACCAAGGAAAACTATGAAAGCATCGGGAATCCACCTTGTCTATGTCCATTTGGTGGATTGGATGGCCTTCCACGGAAGATATTAGTGGGAAGATAACACCTACTTTTTTTTGAAGAACTTGTCTACCCCCGATTGGAAGGGGTGTTGGGGTTCTGTTCATTCTCGCATTAACTTAATTATTTGGATATTGTTAAGCACCCAATGACCGGTGTCTTTGGTGGTGTTTCAATCAACTGTTTCACTGTTTTGTAGTACTAAGTTTGCTTGTTTTTGATGTTCAAGATCCGTTTGGAGTCTATCGATTCAGTGAATAAAATTTTAGAAGAAGCTAACAAGCGCATTCAACCGACTGGAACTGGTATGGTTTTCATTTATTTCCTTAGTATATCAATTATGCGCTATAGTTTTGGGGTTGAGATAAGTACTTTGTTTGTTAGTGGTGGGTTTGATCAGGTTAATCATATTTTCTGGTTACCCCTTTTCTTTTAAGTTTACTTGAAAGCACTCAACTGTTGGGAAATGGGCAGATTCTTCTAATTTGGAATGGGCGACTTTTCACTAAGTTGTACATTTGATGCAGAAAGAATGGTGCAAATTTGATGTTTGAAATAAGAGTTTTTGATTGCTAGGATTGACAGTAACTCTTAAAAATGTGTAAGCTGGATTGTGTCGGTTAACTTGTTCAGGACTTTGTCTTTTTAACATTTATGTCGAATGAATGAATATCTTTGCGTACAGGATGTTTGATAAAACGCCAGATGGGGTTTTCTGTAAGTGTTTTGCTTCATTCAGTCCTAGTTTGATGTCTAGAAAATTATTGTATTGCCCTCACTACTAGAAATAGAAAAGGATTATTGACCAGTTCAATTCAATTGATAAAATACTGGCACCTTTGGCTTGAGAAATGTGCATATTCACCAAAACAATAAAAGTTATAACTATTAGTTACATTAAAGGAGTTGTTGCAGACCTCTTGGTATTGGTTAACTTTAACCATGGGAACAAAAGGAAAACAGAGCTGTTGAATAGATAACAAATGGGATAATAACTTAATAACTTAAGAAAACAATTCATCAGACAATCATATAACTTTTGTTATCAGCAGGTGTATGTTTTTGATGAAGTGTAATTGTAAGTTTTTCTTTGGTCAACTAGATTGCTTTATGTTATCAGCAAGCAACTAGATTGTGTAACTTTTGCTTTATGTTTAAGCAAGGAAAACAAAGCTTACTTTTTTTATTGACTAGAATTTTGTGCAATGAATAAAAATGGGTATACTGCTATTAAATACCAGCAAGTTATATACTTGTACAGTTGTACCTTGCATTCAGCGACATTTAGGCCTGTCGAGAGACTATTTAGCTTGTTTATTTACGTTGATTTTCCATACTTCTCTTCAAGACTAAGGGCTTGTATGGTGATTATGAATTATGATGTTCTTGTTGTGTGGATTTATTTCTTTTGGTTCATATGCATTTGATTTTAATATCTCCCTTCCTCCTATCTAGGTGTATCCCACGTAAACAGAACAACCCTTTTTGTTGGAAGTTATTTATTGTTTTACTCAGTTTAGAAACATGTTATAAGCTTGGATTCATTCTCTTTTTCCCTAAGTATATATGGTTCGTTCTTGGTTAAAAAGACTTCCAAAATTTCATTTTCATTCTTTTGAATATTTAAGTGAATCTAGATTTTTTATGGGTGTTTTTCGAGATTGAATCTGGATGCGATTCTTACCAAAAGGCCAAGGATTTTGAGCTTCACAAGAAGCTGGGGACTTGGGATGTATAATTTGTAAGTGTAGTTTTATCTGTACATCCACCATAATAAAATATTTGCATACCTTGTTTGTAACAGTGTGTTGTCATATGAGTTTTGCTAGAGCTTATTGTTGTTTATTGTAGCTGCCAAGGCAATCCTTTTTCTTTAGGGAGACCAATCCACAGAGGAGAGAGTACACTTATTCAAGAAATTGCAGACTTCACTGGTGACAAGCAACTTCGGACAGGTGAACAGATTACTTGTGCTTCTTTGAACTCTTTAGAAGTTATCTATAACTCGAAATGTGAACATTACGAAAACTTTGTTGGTTACTTGATCGACTCTACTTTGAGGTTCATGACAAACTTACAAATGCCTAATGTATTTCCTGTATGCGTTTTAGTAATAGTCCTATTACTTAATTCTATAGTGCAAACATTTTAGTAGCATTTTTCTTTTCTCCTTTTTGGTGCTCTTTTATTGGCCAATGAGTGTTACTACCTACTGCTGCTAGGTGTTGTAACCCCCCAAGTCCTAACACCATCAGTTCAACCATTTGCTTTTTATACTTTTTAAATTAATGGGTGCAACTGCAGAAAGACATAGACCACAGAAGGTAAAAGTTATTAAAATGCTATAGGAGTTTACATGTCACAAACCACATTAGGCATTTTCCATAGTACTTTATCCCTTCTTGCTGTGCTTTTCTTTAATGCCATTGAATTTTAGTAGCCACTATGCAGTGCCTCATGCCCTCATACACTAAGTGTCAAGTGGCTGTAACACAAAATATAGTAACCAATCTTAAACATTTCAAAGCTGTACCAAGTAATGAACTTGTTAGACACTAAACATACATATATTAATACATGCATGACCTTTTGGAATTTCAAATTATGTAGAACACATACAGATTCAACACCATCAATGCATCTCTCCATAGGTCTAATTTCTTACGTTCTTCCTTTGCCTATTAGGTAAAGGGTTATTTGTGTATACAGATCAGATATCCTATAGTGGTGTACATTTGGGGCTTAACCAACATGATTCTCTATCATAGTAGCGTTGATCGTATCTCTTTCGTTTAGTAATTATATGATTATATTTTGAGTTTACTTATTAAACAAACTAACACATTCTTCTTCATATTGCATTTTAGGTTATAAGTGAGATAGCATGGTAGCTGGATTAAGTTTGTCTGAGATGGATCGGCATATTAGCAATTTGTTGAATGGGTTATGCAAATTGCATTATTGTTGGATTATGACTTGATTTTGAATAAGTGTTTGAGTTATTTAATTTTTTTTCTTTGTGAATAAATCATGTAATATGAACAAGTTTTTGAAATAATTTATGTTGGTAATAAAAGTATGATTCTTGTTTCCGTAATGGACTTGAGTTGTCAGGGTGTATGAATGCATTGGTTTACTGGAATTTCAAATTTACAGGGAAAAAAAAAAAAAAAAAAAAAGTTATGACGACTTCTAAAGAACTGTCGTGTTACATACCAATTCTTGACAGCTTTTAGTGTTACTTTCTTGACTCTTTTGTTTCTCATAGTGACGCTTAAATAAAAACAGTCATAAATGTTATTTATTTCTTGACGCTTTTGTTTCTCATAGTGACGCTTAAATAAAAACAGTCATAAAGGTTGTTTATTTCTTGACGCTTTTTCTAGTAAAACTATGACGGTTAAATAAAACATGTCACTAAAAAGGATCCAGTTATGACGTTTATAAATGAACTTTTGTCATATTAAGTTCGAGCGTTTATGTCAACTTTTCCAGAACCGTCATTAAAATAATGACGCTTTTTGTTAACATTTATGACGGGCTCTATAATGGCGGTTGTTTTTTAATGAAAAACGCCACTAAACTGTTTTCATGGCGGCTTTTAGTCTGTCATTACATGTCTTTTTTAGTAGTGAGCCCATGGTGCTTTGTTCCAACATTCCGAAAGCAACACTTGGTACATCAATGGTCGATTAGTAGAGACTTCATCTCGAAAAGCATACCATGTGTTGCCGCATGCAATACATTCCAAATGAACATAACCAAGAAAAAATGTACGAGGGGAATTAACAAAAATATGGCTCCAGTTGATATACCACCAAATAGAGCAAAAAATATGTCTTTGGTAAAACTCAAGTAGAACCGCAAAAAACTATTGGATTTAAGTCATTTAACATCCGTAGGGCGCCTTTGGGGTGAATTTTTACAAGGAACTGTCCTGATTCTAGAGGCCATACACTACTAAAAAAATGACTTGTGATGACGGCTTTTAGCCGTCATGAAACAGGTTTAATGACATTTTTTCATTAAAAAAACTACCGTCGTTATAGAGCCCGTCATAAAAGTTAACCAAAAGCGTCATAATTTTAATGACGGTTTTGGAGAAGCTGACATCAAAGCTCGAATTTAATATGACAAAAACTCATTTATAAACGTCATAACTGAATCTTTTTGCATGACATGTTTTACTTAACCGTCATAATTTATTAGAAAAAGTGTCAAAAAATAAACTTTCATTTATGACTGTTTTTATTTAAGTGTCATCATGAGAAACAAAAGCGTCAAGAAATTAACACTAAAAACTGTCAAGAATTGGTATGCCACACAACAGTTCTTTGGAAGCCGTCATAACTTTTTTTTTTTTTTTTTTTTCTGTAAATCTGAAAATTCCTATAAACCAATACATTCCGACACCACCAATACATTCAGACACTTGACAGCTAGAGTCCATTACGGAAACAAGAATCATACTTTTATTACTAACATAAATCATTCCAAGAACTTGTTCATATTACATGATTTATTCACAGAGAAAAAAAATTAAATAACTTAAGCACTTGATTCAAAATCAAGTCTCATAATCCAACAACAATGTAATTTACATAACCCATCCAACAAATTGCTAATCAACCGATCCATCTCAAACAAACTTAATTGAGCTACCGTGTTATCTCACTTATAGCCTAAAAAACAATATGAAGAAGAATGTGTTAGTTTGTTTAATAAGTAAACTAAAAATATAATCATATAACAACTTCTACACAGTATTAAAAAAATACACAAACAATGTGTTAGCACACTAAGTCAATAACTACTAAACGAAAGAGATACAATCAATTATGACAGAGAATCATATTGGTTAAGCCCCAAATAACGTACACCACTGTAGGATATATTTGATATGTACTAACTAGCCGAAGCACTGAAAGGTATAGGCGCTACCACTCGAAAAAGGGAACTCAATCGCTAAAGCAAAGAATATAGGCAAAACCCGGAGGATACTTAAACATGAACCTCATTCTCCTATCTTAGGCCTTTAGGTGGCATAAAAGCCTTGGAACGGCTGCCACGCCTGATTCGACTCACCATTATTAGATTAGGCCTTCTTTGTCTGCGCATTACCCTACTTCCTTAATCCAAATAGCCATAGGAGAAGCTGGGCTAGCTAACCTAAGTCCGTAGCTAAAGTTCTCAAACAAGAGTTCCATTACCCTTACTCGTATTGCAGGCAAATCCCGTTACTAGTAGTTCGGGTTAGACCACTTGCTCTTGGAGTCTAAGACTTCTAACTCTTTAGCCTCATTGGACTCAAGGACATATCAAAGATGAACTAACCGTAAGAAGGAAAAAAAAATCTAACTGGAGGCAGTAACTCTTTTTTAGTGAAATACGACCCGATACTAGAAGAGATAGAGTAAGGAATTTCCAATCGGAATTATTAGAAGAAAGGATGACTCACTCATAGGGATAGAGGCAATGAGAATGGTTCAATCTAAGACTAGCAAGTGAAAACAAGAAGCTTACAGGCCTTATTACACTCACCGGGGGAAAGAAGGGCGGAAGGAAAGCAAAGCAAGGAAAATGGACAAGAACTAGATCGTTCCCAAGAGGGCCATCTCCCTCCCCGCTAAGAGTCCAATGGATCGAAATCGGGATCCAAAGAAGGGAGGATTGATCGGACTCAGGCTAGCTACCTATTACAATCCCTCTGTCTTAGGTTCAGGCTACTTAACCCAAAAAAGAATTGAAAGTAAAAAATGGAAAAGGGGGGGAAAGGAAGTGGATGTTGTCGAAGTCATCCCAAGAGTTCGCTACCACTCACGGATTAAAACAAAAGTACGTTTCATATACAAGAAATGGACTGAATCTACATCCATATATTTTGTGAATGATCCACATCCTACATTGAGAATTTGAGATGTCATTGGCCTAAAAACTTCCTCTTGTACCCGATAAGGAACATCGGATGGCTAAACTTCATCATCCATCATGTGAGTCAGTTATTACCACTTCAAGTAAGAACTAACAAAAATCAAAATCATCACCACTCACCACTCACCAGCAGCATAGCAGCATCTTCGTACAATTGTTAAACAATCCCATGTTAGATTAGACCATATATGCCCAAGCAGTATCATCTTCCAAGAAAAAAAAACAAAAACAAAAACAGAAAAAAGATATCAAGATATTGAAATGGAGATGTTGACAAGTAGGCAGGATGAACCCATTTCAAACTCAAATGATATTCCCATGAAATATCTTAGTCATTATACATGGATTTAATCAAGTGTGGAGTGATAAGTGCTTAAAAAGTGTTATTTAACCCTCGATTATGCCTCTTGTTTAGTCATCTTAGTGGACTAATAGTGTTTATAAGTTGTGTTTTAAGATTCTACAGGTGAAAAAGAGAGTTTTGTGGAATATTAGAGAAAATTGGGTAAAACGAAGCAATTCGGAGCATTAAGGATCACATGGGAGGCCCGTGGACAATCATGGAGAAGGCCAAGGAATTGAAGCTTTTAAAGATGCGACTTGGACCTATTTTAAAGCCTATTTGGAAGCCCAAGGCCAAAGGATTCGTTGCTTGGACCAAAGCCCGCAAAAGAGGATAGAAGGATAGAGCATAAGAGAGAAAATCGGCTTATGCGTGCGGGGACGATGGATCGAAGCGTCTATATCGCGTTGATTGCGTCCCGGGGCGCGATAGATCGGCGTCGGGCAGCATTAATTAAGTCTGGGATGCATGAATAGTGCGTCCAGACGCATGAATCGACACTGTAGCCAATTCCTTCTCAGTTTTGGATATGAAGTTGGACTCTGAAAGAAGTCTATTTGTATTAGGAAACAAATGACGGTTTGGAATGCTTCTAGAGCTCATTGTAACCCCTATAAATAGAGAACCTAAGTGCCTCATGTAATTTGCCAATTCACTTATATTCTTGTCTCCAGAACTTGAGGAAGAGAGTCTTAATAAATTAGTCTTTCTAGTCTTATGTTCTTCAACTCTTCTTCTCCTCGTTCTTCGTGTTCTTCCTTCTATATGGAAGGCTAATCTTCTCCTTCAAGGGAGGAGATGAAGCCAGTGCTTAAGGTTTAATGAATTTTCTGGTTCATGGTGTTCTTCAATCAGGTTAGTTCTTTATGTTTTTAGTTATTAGTTCCATTGCCCACACCAGGGGATGGAAGTATAGATTAAGGTTTTTATTTATTGCAATTGAATATCATGCTAGTTTAGGGTTTTATTTATTACAATTGAATATTTGCTAGTAACATGCTTTTATTTATTGCAATTGAATATAATGCTAGAATAGAGTTTTATTTATTGTAATTGAATATTATACTATTATTCTCTACTTTTCTTCTAGTTGTGTAGTGTTTTAGAGTAAAGGGAAGTATTCCTTGTGTTTGCCATAGATGGTGATTCATTGAATAGCTGCCCAAGCTCACATAAAAAAGAAAGAAGATACTAGTAACATGAACATAGGAATAACCTTAAGTAGAGTTATTTGTTAACGATGTTTTGTCCAAGAGAGGGCATCGGCACTTCGCTCGATTACCTAATTGTAGTCTACTTGTGAGAACAACCATGAAGCAAAAAGGTCATTGAATCAAAAGTATTGGTGGATTCTAATCTCTTAAATTCCCTTTCTTATAAATTCTCAATAGTTTAGTTTAGTTTAGTTAGTTTAGTTTAGTTTAGCATTAGAATCTAAAATATATAATCATAGTTTTTAATCCCTCAAACTCCTTTCCAAATCCGTCATTCATATAAACATACACTTAAAAGTGGAATGATACCCTACTCATCCTTTACTTATTGAGGGATAATTAGGTTTTGATACGCTTCTCTTTTGTTCAACGACCATACCACATCTAACACAAAAAAAGAGGAAGTGTCAATGGCGCCGCTGCCGTTTTAAGTTGTTTATGTTTAACGTTTTCTTTCAAGATTAGAATTTTGGATCTTGAGGTAATTTTAGCCGCATCATCCATCCTTCTAAGAAAGAAAGAAGCTTGAAGGACATCTCGAAGACAAGATCTACCATCAAGGTTAGTCGAATCTTCAATCTTTTTATTGCTTTCTTAGTTTAGTTGCATCATAGTTTAGTTTTTTTGTTTTCTATTATAATTGCATTTATGACCTTTTCAACAATTGAAGTTGTAAGCCAACACAGCGAAATATCAAACTCTAGTGTTTCTTGTCTGAATCTTGACAAACGGACTATCGTCTGTGGGCCGTGGTACTTAAGCAATCCAAGTGATTCACCATAACCCTAGAAGAGACAGCTTTAGACAACGGGCGAGATACTAGCTACAAAGCCCAACCAAGTTGAAGGAAAGTAGTTTTGCATATTAGTATAATTTAGAATAGTTGCATATTAGTTTAATTGCATTCAAGCATAATAGGATAGTTTTCATCATCTTCGCATAGCAAGAATACTAGACAGGATTGATATAATGGCCGAACGCAATGATGGAGGTGTTGTGGACACCAATAATCCTGAAGCTATCCCACCCATGCAAGCACAACAGAGGAAGAAATTGAGCGATTTCTATTCGCCAATCATTGGAGACCCACCCAGCAGTATTGTTTTTCCAGAAACAGAAGCTAACCAGTTTGAGCTTAGAGCATCAGTAATCTCTATGTTTCCAAAGTTCAACGGTTCAGACAATGTTCAGCCTTATGTTCACATGAACAAATTTCTATCAGTCCTCAGAACTTTCAAGAACCAGAATATCAGGGATGAGAGTATCAAAATCATTCTGTTCCCACTCTCACCGAAGGTAAAACATCCGAATGGTTAACTCGCGATGTACCGATCAATTCAATAGACAACCGGGAGAAGTTGAGAACAAAGTTTATGAACAAGTTCTACCCACCCTGTAAGACGGATGCCATGCATCGCCATCATCAACAATTTCAAAGGGAAGGTGGATCAAGAATATCATCAAAGCCGGGAGAAATTCAATAATCTGCTAGTCTCATGTCCACATCATGGATACGATAAGAGCACACTTTGCTCATTTTTTTCTATCGAGGACTCTTGATGATGAACAAGCGAGATGATACAATGAAAATGCACAAAGGCAAGTTTACATCGATGGATGGAGAGGAAAGCTTACAACTTTCTCGAAATTTAGTCAAGAAACACAACAAAGGACTACTAGCAACGAGGATGTCAATAGCATGGAGGGGGAGCCAAAGCAATTTGGTTTCCAAGCACATGAACAAGTAGATCAAAAACTGAAGTCTACATTGGCCACCGCCACCAAAGATTGAAACTCTCGAGTAATAAATTTAATCGGTTCTCTATGAATCCTCCAAGTTCAACAAGTCTCAAGATAAATCTCTCCCCACCATGCAAGCTAGCCAATACTTTGCGAAGTCTGTTCGACACTTCCCATGCAACTCTAGAATGTCCCGTTACTATCAACATGTATCGGTTGGAGAGTACAATATAAACTCATTTCGAGAGGCCCAACCAAGGTGGTAATAACTTTCAAGGTAATTACTTGGAGACGTAATCTTTGGAGCCCGGGTTCTCAAGATCAAAGTTATATTCCATAGACAAGTCAAGCTTCCGCAGTTGGTTCCTCAACAACAATTATACTCTCAACAAAATTCCAATACAAGTGGAGAGTTAGTACGATCCTAGGAGAAATTATGCACGACCGCCAACCAACCTGGAGAATGCAATTACTTTGCTATCACAGAAAAATCTCAGAAGTTTGAAAGTGTTTTAGAGCTTCTTGCACAGTCTCAGCTCAATCTCCAGCAATCTCAGGTAAGTCAATGTTCTAGAATGGAGTCTCTAGAGGCTAAGGTCGACCAACTCACCACTGCTTTGTCTGTAAAGACACAAGCCACTCAACCTAGCTTATTGGAACCAATATTGAAGAGTGAAGATGTATGCCACATTGGGACAACTTCTAGTATTGATCACCTCCATGATCATGTTAGCTCAGTTACTACTTTCAGATCAGGATTAAAGATAGACAACAAGGTTGACTTACCTTCTCATGATGACATTGCTACAGAGCAATCGGTCAAGATTTCAAATGAAGTTCCAAAGGAAGTAAGGGAAATCCTTTCCACTTCCATTTGTCAAGATGACCAAGACAAGATATGCAAGAAAACCAAAGAGAAAGAAGAGCAGACACATGCTGATGTGTTTGTACCAAAGGCACCTTTTTCCTATATTTTTTTGCTCAAAAGCAAAAGGACAAGCAATTTTTAGAGATGAAGGAGGCATTTGAGAAAGATAACATCAATATCCCCTTTCTCAAGCAATCAAGCAGTTGCCATCATATGCCAAATTCTTGAAGGATGCATGCAACATAAAGAGAAGTACTCATGTTCCAAAGCGAGTGTTTCTAGCTAGACAAACAACATCTATTATCCATCAACAAGCTACAGTCAAGCTCAAAGATCCAGGAAGTCCTACAATATCATGCAGGATAGGAGAAAAATTCACGGGTAATGCTCTCTTAGACCTTGGTGCTAGTGTTAATCTCTTGCCATATCATGTGTACCAAGCGTTGGGCCTGGAAAACCTAAAGCCTACACAAGTCAAATTGAAGTTAGCTGACCGCTCTACCAAGATTCCCAAAGGCATAGTTGAGGATGTTCTTGTTCAAGTAGCTGATTTCTACTATCCAGTGGATTTCATTGTAATAGACACCAAGGAGGCCTTTGATAAAATTCCAATTATTCTAGGTCGACCTTTTCTCGCTACCACAAAAGCTTTGATAAATTGTCACAACGGTGAAATGAAGATCAACTTTGGTAAGATGTCCATGGACATAAATATCTTTCACCTGTTGCATAAGGATTGTGATAACACCGAAGGTGGAGAGGTGTACTTCCTTGATAGTATGATACAAGAATTCGTCCCATTCGAAGATATAATTGAAAGTGCTCAATCTACAGAAAACTGTGATGAACCTGAGAACCACACCACAGAGGCGTTGCTAGCCATGTTCTTAGAATCTATGCAGAAAATTCAGGATTTAAGTGAGCATAATGGAAAATTGACAGAGAGAGTATCATATCTTGAGAAGATGAACTCTACATTTCAGGATGAACAACAAACTTCGCTTGGAAAAATCGGGTACTAGAAAATCAGCTTAAAGAAGTTTTGGAAAAACAACAGAATCTAGAAACTGAAATGAGTCTTCTAAAGCAGAAAGTGAACCATATTGATAAGGAGAATTGCACTGTTGAAGCTTCTTCTACACCATCATTGTCTGAACAAAAGAAGTATGTAAACCAGTCTACCGCCCACCTTGAGCGTAGTCAGCCAGACATCCATTATCATCACTATAGTGGTAAAGGGCACATCAGATACTATTGTCCTGTTAGAAAGAGAGATTTTCGTTAACCTTCTACACAGGGGAACCACAAGGCATATCACACAATCATCAGACCTGAAATAGTTCAAGATAGAGAAGCAACTTCACCAACAATCTTTCCAGCATATCAAGGAGTATTTTTGATGACCCACAAGGTGAGACCTCCTCGTCCTCCAAACATTCGTCAGATTTGGATGAGAAAATCTAATCTCCTCACTCCAAATTGATAATACATTACGTCTTGGGGATCTGACATAAAAAGAACTAAAAATTCGGCATCAATGGTAATATCCTACCTTTTTCTCATCTATTTCATTTACTTCTTTATATAGTGAGGTCAATGCATGCATAAGTAGGGGGAGGGTGTACTTGAGAAATGAATTTCGAAAATTAGTTTTCAAAAATTAAAATATTTTTTTATATATATCAGCAGCATGAGAAAAATGAATTTTAATGATGAGTCTGGGATATATATTCTATACTGCTTAGTGTTGAATTTGATAGATAGTTGATATTATTGATTTCATTACCGCTTAGACCATAATACTTGATCAGTTTTGTATACTTTTGCTAGAAGAGAGATTTAAACCCCTAGTAAACTGGAAGTATAATTTTTAGACTTAACCCGTAAGACTTAAGCTTTATACCCATTCTTTGGAGAGTTCTTATGAAAAATCCGAGTCTTAGTGACTCAACATCTTTCAGTTCTTTATGTCGTTGTAATATAGTCTCATTATTTGTTGATTTGGTTAATCACGAAGTGACATCAACTGGGGAGATAGCCATTAGGTCTTGTAGTCTATTCGAAATAGAGTATCATACTGATAAGTCAAGTAGTAAACCCATTCAGCCTTTATCCCACCTAGTAGGACCATCATGTTAAACCTTTTTGCGCCTTACAATAAGCCATTTTCTTCCAAAACCCTTTACCCGTCACCCAAATCCAGACAAAGAGTATAGCCAAAATCTTTATCACTCATACCCATATGTTTCTGAGAATACGAGGGGCACAAAGAGGAAGAAAGACCACAAAAGGAAGATTACAAGGAAATATCGGAGAGATACAATGAAGACCATCATTCTCCGTTCAAAGTGAAAGAAGCTAGTGGAAAACAAGCATATCCAAGTACTAATCAAGGATATACCACCGAGCTAAAAAAAAAAAAAAAAAAAAAAAAAAAGAATGGATGGAAAAGGTAAGACAAAGTAAGAATTTTCTCTTGATACGAATTTGAAGAAATCTTCCAAAGAAAGAAGCAAAACCCTTAGTGTTTTCAAAACAACCTTAGAATCCTTTTTACCTTTCCTTCATAAACCAATACCCAAGCCAAGTTACAACCCATGACTTATCACTACAGTGTGGTACGAAGTCTAGAATAGGTGAGAGGATGCTAAAGTGAAGGACCCGACACTTCATATGTGATTGACATTCTTTCCATGAGACTACTTTTATTCAGAAGTCTGTTTTTCAAGGTAGTATGTGGGATGTTCGTATGCATTATTCTTTTCCCCACATACATGAGGTAAAATAGTAAACCATCTTCTGAGAGATTCTTAGTTGAGAGTATGACTTGTAAGGATTGAAAGTCGAGATTATCTACCTATAGTAAACTAGGGATTCCGTTTCTTGGATAGGAGAGTATAGGAGATTGACTAAGTACACACATAAGCCTTGATTGAGAATTTTTTCAATTTTTACTATCTCTCATCATAATCTATGAGTCTTTGCAGCAATGTAGTTAGCAATGGAGATTGTCTATTGGAGTAAGCACTAAGTGGGTAAGGAATTTCTCTCTCTGAAAAATACTATCATTCTTGAACATGCTATTGATTGATTTTGTGGGTATATCACCTGAAAACCCTCACGAGACTATAACTCGTCCTTTTTGGGGAACTTAAAAGTTTAAAGCCTTGTTGCATATGGTAAATGCAATCGCGATGCCTGCGAAAATGAGTTAGGATTTTATTTTGTTATTAGGATGTGATTTTGATCACTTATCTATTTTTTATCTTATTTGCTAAGAGACTAGCAAATGGATAGTTGGGAGTTGTGATAAGTGCTCAAAAAGTGTTATTTAACCCTCGATTATGCCTCTTGTTTAGTCATCTTAGTAGACTAATAGTGTTTATAAGTTGTGTTTTAAGATTCTACAGGTGAAAAAGAGAGTTTTGTAGAATATTAGAGAAAATGGGGTAAAACGAAGCAATTCGGAGCATTAAGGATCACATGGGAGGCCCGTGGACAATCATGGAGAAGGCCAAGGAATTGAAGCTTTTAAAGATGCGACTTGGACCTATTTTAAAGCCTATTTTGAAGCCCAAGGCCAAAGGATTCGTTGCTTGGACTAAAGCCCGCAAAAGATGATAGAAGGATAGAGTAGAAGAGACAAAATCGGCTTATGCGTTTGGGACACATGGATCGAGCGTCCAGACGCATTGATTGCGTCTGGGACGCATAGATCGAGCATCCAGAAGCATTGATTAAGTCTGGGACGCATGAATAATGCGTCCAGACGCATGAATCGACATTGTAGCCAATTCCTTCTCAGTTTTGGACATGAAGTTGGACTCTGAAAGAAGTCTATTTGTATTAGGAAACAAATGACGGTTTGGAATGCTTCTAGAGCTCATTGTAACCCCTATAAATAAAGGACCTAAGTGCCTCATGTAATTTGCTAATTCACTTATATTCTTGTCTCCAGAACTTGAGGCAGAGAGTCTTAATAAATTAGTCTTTCTAGTCTTATGTTCTTCAACTCTTCTTCTCCTCGTTCTTCGTGTTCTTCCTTCTATATGGAAGGCTAATCTTCTCCTTCAAGGGAGGAGATGAAGCCAGTGCTTAAGGTTTAATGATTCTTCTGGTTCATGGTGTTCTTCAATCAGGTTAGTTCTTTATGTTTTTAGTTATTAGTTCCATTGCCCACACCAGGGGATGGAAGTATAGATTAAGGTTTTTATTTATTACAATTGAATATCATGCTAGTTTAGGGTTTTATTTATTGCAATTGAATATAATGCTAGAATAGAGTTTTATTTATTGTAATTGAATATTATACTATTATTCTATACTTTTCTTCTAGTTGTGTAGTGTTTTAGAGTAAGGGAAGTATTCCTTGTGTTTGCCTTAGATGGTGATTCATTGAATAGCTGCCTAAGCTCACATAAAAGGAAAGAAGATACTAGTAACATGAACATAGGAATAACCTTAAGTAGAGTTATTTGTTAACAATGTTTTATCCAAGAGGGCATCGGCACTCGCTCGATTGCCTAATTGTAGTCTACTTGTGAGAACAACCATGAAGCAAAAGGTCATTGAATCAAAAGTATTGGTGGATTCTAATCTCTTGAATTCCCTTTCTTATAAATTCTCAATAGTTTAGTTTAGTTTAGTTAGTTTAGTTTAGTTTAACATTAGAATCTAAAATATATAATCATAGTTTTTAATCCCTCAAACTCCTTTTCCAGTCCTGTCCTTCATATAAACATACACTTAAAAGTGGAACGATACCCTACTCATCCTTTACTTATTGAGGGATAATTAGGTTTTGATACGTTTCTCTTTTGTTCAACGACCATACCACATCTAACACAAAAAAATAGGAAGTGTCACAGAGCGAATGTTTTCGGGCCCCTAGGGGGGGGGGGTCCAGATTGTCACAAGTTCATCTGACTATCTCGTTTTTTCTTCTTCACACTCTCATTTCTTTGCCCAAACTCAAATCTCTCCTTTTCCTTCTACTCAATAACTCCTCTCTTTCTTTCTCTCCACTGCTGCGCATATTCAAGTGGTACTAGAAATTTGAATCCTCAGTTAACAAAACGCATCTAACAATTAAGGCATAAACCACCAAAAACATGACCACGGTTCAAAGGACCTAAAATAAGATATAGTTAAGACATAAAACCAAATGGTTCTTATTTGTAGAGAGAAAGGGACCATTTGCCCTTGTTGCTTAAGAAAAAACTTCAGTTGCTATAACATTTGAGCAAATATGAAATTTATCATTTAGGAAGCATGGATCGCTTTAGACGTCCTCATATCTGTGACAGACATGTATGCTACGCCTATACTCTCTGGTTACGCAGTTAATGGCGCTAGGTAGGAGATGGGGCTCGGCAAGATTCTAGGATGCCTGAGGAGATAGGGTGAGCCTGAACCTAAGACTGGCATAGACTATACTCTTCGGCTACCTATATAACAAGTTGCCTCTGACCTCTGTCTCACGACCACAAATAGAACACAGAGCTTCATGCCCCCGACCTGACCTCGACTGAACTACTACTGCCTTAGCTGCCTAGCTACTAATAATTAACTTGGCACCCGTCCTGCCAATATAGTAGAAAGAGTATAACTAGGATTCCACTCAGGGCACACTTGTTAGCTACAGTTCCCATCTGTCTTGTAAAGAACTTCGAACTCCCCAAGATTCACGGGACTAGCTCCCCCGGTCTGTAGCAACTACATTACTCTTGCTCCCCGAGCTTCAAAATCCTTACTTCAGGGGATTAAGGTAGCGTTAGCTACTTACTTGTATTAGAGTATGACAAGGCCTTTATCCTTCCTATTTCATATCATACTTGGGAACTACTATCTCTAAATCCGGAATGGCGGCCTTGGTTCAACTCCTAGCTCGAAACGCTGCCAACTCCTTACTTAGATTTCGGGGGTTAAGGTAGTTTACTTGTCGGGTGATAAGTCGGTGTAGCGAAGCCTAAGATTACTAGTTTGTTTAACGAGGTTCCCCATCTAAGTCCCATATCTTAAAGACTATAACTCAACAGCAAGCTGCCTTTACTTGGCTTCAAGTCCCATAAGAGAAGGAAGAATAGGTGGAAGCTAGAGAGTAGTAGTCCTAGCTACAAACTCAAAAGCCTGGATTTAGCTATTAGTCCCTATTATTCTAAAGTACCATTAGAGCTCCTTTTCCCCGACAACAAATAACCCTTTAGCTAATAAGCAAAGGAAAGAACATAAGAAATCAGACCTAAATTCGAAATGTATGGTGGAAAAATTTCAAACTAAAGCTTTATATACAACCCCCAAATACCTATCAAACATAAAAGATATATAAATGGTGCACATACCTATGCCGAGATAAATTTCTCGATGTACTCGATAAACTCGCATCTAATTTCAATAAGGTCCAAGGGCCATATGTCCTAGTGTTAGCCAACTCCATTAGCTACATAAGTCAATAAAGAAATTACAATCATCTCTGTTCTTTTTATATACTTGCTATTAGTATGAGAAATAACAACTATTAACCTTTGTTTTAAGTGATTGATTAGGGTTCTTCATAAAGTGTCTCATGAACCGCATGACATAATATCCACATTCAAAATCTCCTGGTTGTTTAGGGCACTACACACCAACATCAAAAAATTGTTGATCAACATTCGATCGATAATGGACTATAATTTACATTGTATATTCATGTAATGCTTATTTACCTGGACACGCTGCCATTTTGGTTCCACTCTCTTTCCTTCACCCAATGTTAGTGTTTTGATCCCATAAAGAAGAATTTCAATATGTTAAAAGATGTAGGCATATGTACGTATCATACAAAAATTAAAAGTAAAAGTAAAAATCAACTCACGTGTTCACCATCACTTTTAGGTTTATATTCGGTTCACATCCAATTGAATCAAGATAATATACTTCTTTTGCACTTACGTCAATCATTACCAAGACCCAATGATTCCTAAAATCATATATAGAACAATAGCATAACAAATTAATATAAAACAAAATTAATGAGATCCAACAGATCTTAATTAACATAGCCAACATGTTTACCCTGGGTTGTAAGGAAGGAAAATAACTTGGTCTCTTTGTCTTGCCTCTGTACTCTATTCAAGACAAAACGGCTCATCTCTTTCTTATCGGATAACGGCTGAAATCAAATCGGGATAGCAAAATCCAAATCTTTGTTGAGAACTTTCATATTTCTCAAACAAATATCTAAAAGGGAAAGTAAACATTAGTACATCTACACATCGAAGAGGAGTAATCAAACAACCCATCAATCAAAAATATTTGACACACCTGATATAAGCAATAATGCAATTAGCATTCAACAAATTCTTAGGTTGACAAACATCCATGATCTCATCTTTGGCGATAAAAAATTGCAACTCACGCTCAAAAACCCTAGTGTCCATTTGACTTATGTGATTTCCTTTCATTACACTTCCCACCAAAACCCCAAACTCTTTCAGCGTACATTCATCGAACTCATCGCATTCAACTTCATCAGTCTAACAAAAAAAAAACAACTCATAATAAGAATAAATAGTTATAGGAAAAAAAAGAATAAATAGTTATAGATATATGCAAAAAGTGTTAAATGTTTTACCATATTTTCAAGCAGCACAAAGTCACAAGGACAAGCCACATGGTACCCAACCGCACCTCCAACAGTGGTAATGTCATCATCAAAAATCAGTCTTGGCAAAAGGGCAGTTGCAAAAATTGCACGTATAATTTGAACACGCACATAACCTTCCCCCAATCTAACATCATTTATCATTTCATCTGCTCTTGACCCCTCAATTAGACTAGCATCAGCAACAACATTGCCTTTTGACTCCAAAATTAACTTACACATTGGAAACTATGACAAACATAGCGATAATAGTAAGTTTGGAGACAATAGAGTACTATGGTCACTAATTATGGACATTACACAGAGTTTACCTTCGCATTTCCTGATTTAGACTTAGAGATTGGCATGTCCTTTTTGGCTTCAAGAACCTTGTTATTGTCCTTCGAGCGAATAGCCTAACAAGCATAATAATAATGTTTTTAATAATATGGTGAGTGTATAACCTTTAGTAAACATGTTAATATGAAGTACCTGCTCATTTCCTGACTTAGGTTTTGATATTGCATTATCACAAAGTAGCACAAATTCACGAGGCCAAGCCACAATGTAACCAACCGCTCCTCCAACAGTGGTAACATCACCATCAAGAACTGGTCTTGGCAAAATGGCAGTTATTGAAATTGCATGTATAATATGAACACGTACATATCCTTCCCCCAATGTAACGTTATGGATCTTCTCGTCTAGTCCTGACCCCTCAATGAGACTAGCATCAGCAACAACATTGTCTTTTGACTCCAAAGCCAGCTTACACTTTTGATATCAATGACAAATATAACAATAATGATAAGTTCAAATATCCTAGAATACCATGATAACTCACTATAGAAATTACATAACATTTACATCCACATTTCCTGATTTAGGTTTTGGGATTGCCACATCACATTTTGAGCCCATAGCCTAATAAACACACAATGAAAATCATACACTAATATTGATAGTACAACTATTTATTGTAGTTTACACTAAAATAACAAGTACCTGCTCATTTCCTAAAGTAGGTTTCACGACCGCCACTTTGCATTTGGTTTTAGCAACACTCTTGTTTTTCAAGCCCATAGCCTAACAAAAAAATAAAAGTAAAATTGAAGAATTATATACATAAAATAACATTTACGGTTTAAACATTAAGTAACATATACCTGCTCCTTTCCATATTTAGGTTTTGAGATTGCCAGCATTGGATAGTTTGAGTTATTAAATATAATTACCTATTTGCATTATATAATCACAAGTATAAAAATTTACCTGTTTGCACTTCTTTCTCACATTTGCTTCAAGTTCAATGTTAAGACATTCATAATTTGTCTTGTTGTTAGCACCATTAGATAGTTGGTCACCCAATGGGATTGACATTCGCTTTCTTCCCTCATTTTTAGAACTGTTGGAAGCAACTTTCTCTAGTTCTGGCACGTTGGTGGTAATTCCTTGTATAATACCTAATGCCTTTAACTGTCTCACTCTTTCCTTTAACGCCTTGTTCTCATCTTCTTTCTTACGGATCCTAGATTCCATCTCTGCTCTATGTGCCTTCGACCCCTTCTTCGGGATATTGAAGTAAGTTGTTAGAGTGACATACTTACCTCCTGCTCTTACCCTTCCACAATGTTCTGGAGTCCCTAGTGCCTTCGCAAGAACATCATCGCTTCCTTGGGTTACTAATTTCCCATTAGCCTCTTCTTTTTTTAGTTGGTCCTGCACGTCAATTTAACTTTTACTTAATTAAAGTGACAATCGGAACATAAAAGAAACTTAAGGGGTCTTATACTCTATCACCCAATATATATCATCGTTAGATAAGCCATTGATCGTAGTACTTTTGTGCAACCTCCGAGAAGGCCTTTATGAGGGCCTGGATTGGCTATCAAAAACATTGCAAACAAGGCTTGAGGTAAGTGGTAGAACTTGTTAGGATTGCCTGTGGTTTGTGGCGGCGACAACTTTAGAATTTGCACATTTTTTTCTGTATGACTTTTTTGGTGATCATATATTGTAATATGCCGGGGATTACTTGATTGGATATACTTGCGAGGTTTCTTGTTTGTTATTTTGAACATGCCTACACTGCTTTAACTTTTAGAAGGAGACTAAGTCAATATCTTTACTGTTGATACTGTTTATCTTTGAAATAACCTTAAAGGTCAGGGACCTTTGGAGTATTGGCTTGAACTCCCTAAATAGCTGCATCTTTGGGAAAAGAAAGAGTATTAATGCTATGTGTTTGATAGGATGACCATTTGACGAGTTCCCAAAAAAAAAAGCAAGATAAAAAAACAGCAAACATTTGACCATTTGACCATTTGACCATCAGAAAATAGCAAGATGAGAAAACAAGGACACAGGAAATCAAGACCAGAAAATCAAGGACACAGAAAATCAAGGTCAGAAACTGGATGGGAGTCTCCCAGCAAGAAACATAGATGTCGAGCTCGAAAAATCAAGGGGAAGGGAGCTCGTGGACTATTGATCAATCTACTTCCTTCATGAGGGGGGAGAGAATGGCAAAGAATCTAAGGAGAGTGCAGCAGCAAGAGAAGAGCAAACGGAGAAGCAGAATGACAACATATGTCAACCCACCTCAGTACAAGCCATAGGCAATAAAACTAAGGAGATGATGCAAACAGAGAGTACATAAGGTAGGGATGCAGGTGAGACAAAGGAGCTGGGAAACGGTGTTAGAAATACCAGCACACAAGCTACTACATGTTTGCTATATCTAATAGTATTACTACACATTACACATAAGTACATATACTCAAATATCTATAAAAGGATATAAACAACTTACAATTTTTTCTGCCACTTCCCTCGTATCATCATCATAATATCCACCATTCTTGTCATGACGAGCTAAAAGCCACAAATTAGCTCTATCATCCTCATCAAAAGATTCTCCCAACTCTTCTTTCTATTATAAAACATATAAATAGGAAGTCCAATTATTTGTAGAGTATATGTTACGTTCAATATATAAATTGATATTTAAAAGATTTGTGCAAGTACTTACCAATTTATCTTCTAGGCCAGCATATCCAAGCCTGCTGATTCGATGGTTATACTTATTCATTTTCCTTCGTGCTGATTGTAATTTGCTTCTCTCCTTTCAAAAATGGTTTACATTCATTCTTAGTATATATATCTCACAAGTACGCATGAATAAACACAACCAATTTACTGAAAATTCTATTCTAATAAAATTTATGATATACCTGGAACTCTCCCGTTAATCTCGATTTCACAAATGCATGCCAGTCGGGTTTCCTTATCTTATATTTTTTAGGTGGATTTGTAAACTCATCTTGATCATCTTTAAAAGGGAAGATAAGCTTCTTCGTAAGCATATTCTTGAAGGTCCTCCAACGAACTCCAATTGATTTCAAAACTGCCTTCCTATACTTAACATCTATATTGAATCTAATCTGAGTAATGAACAAACAAAAAAAATTCAAGATACAAGCATGATAAGAAACAAACCAAAAATAAGGAACTATACAAGATATATTTACCAGAATGCCGACCCACAAAAGATTTAGAAGCTCCTCAGGTGCTTTTTTCCATGTTTGAAAAGCACTTAAAGGAATTAGGGCCCTCACAAGAGCACCTTCCCAACCAGAAAGCTTTTTGCGCACCTTTTGACCTATAGGCTTACCTTTTCCATTAAATTCAACAATAATTATTATGCCATCCCACTTACGAGACAAGGCATGCATTATGGTCGCACCTCTCTCACTTAGTGCTTCGATTGTCACTTAGTTCTTCTTCGTCTTGAATGGACAACCTCTTACGGATCCATCATTTGAACTATGAATAACATATAGTAGTAATTAGTACGTAAGATAAGCCATATTATCCACATTCAAACCATATTATCTACATTCAAACCATATTATATAGAGTAGTAAACTGAATCACGGTAGTAAATAGACGATTAAAACGAATAAATACAAGATGGACTAACCACTTTTAAAAAAAAATCTCAATCACTTGAAATTATTAAAAACACTTAATAAAAGTCTTAAAACCAAAAAAATTGCAATAAAGAGAGGAAAAACAAACACTAGGTTTTAGAAGAATCATTCTTGACCCATATTCCCTCACAGTCTTTACGTGAGAAAATTGGTTGAGATTCATCATTCACATCAAATGAATCAACACTTGGCACGACTTCAGGCTGCTATCTCCAATATCCCCATCAAACACTTCATTACCAATATCACTAACATTATAACATTTGTTAGGAGCTGTTAGAGAAATCGACCATTTAGGATCAAGTTGATCGGGAACATAAAAGACTTGCTTGGCTTGAGAGGCTAAGATAAAGGGATCAGATTTATGCCCAACTCTACCAAGATCCACTAGTGTGAAACCCAGATCATCGGTCTTTATGCCATTCCCGCTGTTAACCCAATCACACTTGAACACTGGAATGTGAAACTGAAAATAATCAAGAAGCCATATTTCAATGACAACACCATAGAAGGACATGTTGGAAAAGTCTGGATTTTTGTCCTTTGCACTTGCAACTTGCATTGCTCCTGCCACCATGCTTACACCACTATTTTGATTCATTCGTGAAGCATCACGACCTTTTGTGGAAAACCGATAACCATTGATGACATAACTCTCATATTTCAATGCATGCATTCGAGGTCCCTGAGCTATCCAAGTTAACACACTTGAGATTTTGTTATTCGGGATGCTTCGCTCTTCTGAAACCTATATTATGTTTAAAGTTAGTAACCAAGGCGTACACAAAATTATTACTTAACAATAGTTTATCTTACCCTTCCTTTCAGCCAATCACTAAAAGTACGGATGTGTTCTTCTTGTAACCAAGTTGGTTTCTTTGAGGAACGGGGGTGTTTTTTCTTTAGGTACTCCATGTGCTCCCTATTAAGTTTTAGAATGAATTAGTTATAGAATTTCTAAGTCAATGGAATAATCAACACGGAAACACTTAAAGAAATTTACCCAATGTAAGGTTCAACAACTTTTGTGTTTCGCAAGACATAAAGATGTGCTTGCTCTAAGGCAGTACCATCAATTGCAGTGGAAACACCCCCCATTGGAGTGATTCCTTCCAGAAGCATATCATCAGGTGTGATTTTAGAGTTGGCAGGAACTCCAATTGGGTCCAAATCAGATAAGAATTCACTACAAAACTCAATTGCTTCCTCTACAATATAATTTTAAGCCATGCAACCTTCTGGACGATTGCGATTTCGTACATAACCCTTCAACACACTCATATACCTAAGACATTATAAGACAAAATGATAGGATGATTCTCCATTTTTCATACATTATAAAGACAAAAAGGCGGAATAAAGTTTTTTTACCTCTCAAATGGGTACATCCATCGAAAGAAAACTGGACCACAAAGTTTAACCTCTCTAACGAGATGGACAGTGAGATGAACCATGATGTCGAAGAACGACGGTGGAAAGTATTTCTCCAAAAACATAGTGTGACGACGACATCCCTTTGAATTTTACTCAACTGCATCACATCTATTACTTTCGCACAAAGTGCATTAAAGAAGAAGCACAGTTTAATAATTGTATACCTCACATGTTTCGGCAAGACAGACCGTATTGCCACTGGAAGCAATTGCGGCATCAAAACATGGCAATCGTGTGACTTCAGCCCTTGTAACTTCAAGTCTTCCATTGAAACACGTGTCTTGAAATTAGAAGAGTATCCTTCTGGGACTTTCATCTCATGCAATGTTTGGCAAACCCTATGTTTTTCAGCTCTAGACAATGTGTAACAAGCTGGGGTTAAGAATGTCCTAGTTTTACCAATCTTTGGTGCTAGTTCATCCTTTCCCATGTCCTGAAGGTCAAGACGATCATTAACAGTGTCCTTTGTTTTCGAGGGAATGTTAAGCAATGTACCAATAATCTTTGTCACACACATTCTTCTCAATGTGCATGACATCCAAAATGTGTCCGACAAGCAAAAACTCCCAGTAGTCCAATTCAAAAAACACTGACTTCTTCTTCCAACATTTCTTAACAACTTCGTCGACTCCATCATCAACCTATTTTGACCTTGGTGTGGTTGACCCCTTTGCTTGTCCTCCTACACCTCGTCGCTTCCTTTTACCCACTCGCTTTACTGATTTTCCTCCTGTTCTCCCCCTTTTGGCGTTACTGATTTGCTTAAACCTGTGTTCTTCACTTTTTTCCCCCAAGAGACTTTGATCATGCTAACCTTTGCTTTTACTTTATCACCATCCAACACTTCTGGCTGTAACTCAAACTCTTGCTTGCCATAAAACGCCTTCCTTTGTTTTCTAAATGGGTGGTTCTTTGGGAGGAATCTTCTGGTGGCCATGTATACATTTTTACAAGAATGCTTTAATCTAAACGAACGTGTTTTTTCACCACATACAAGACAAGCATAATACCCTTTAACACAACAACTAGATAGATTACCAAACGTGGGGAAATCATTTATTGTCCATAATAACACAGATCTCAATGTGAAGGTTTCTTGTCGATAAGCATCATAAACATCAACCCCAGTATTCCATAGAACTTTTAAGTCATCAATCAAAGGCTGCAAGTATACATCTATATCGTTTCCTAGTTGTCGTGGACCTGATATTAACATAGTTAACATCATAAACTTTCTTTTCACGCACAACCAAGGTGGAAGGTTGTAAGTGATCAACATAACAGGCCAACAACTGTACTTACTGCTCAAAGAACCATGTGGGTTGAATCCATCTGTAGAAAGGGCTAGACGAAGATTCCTTGAATCTGCTGCAAACTCTGGCCATATAGCATCTACAGACTTCCATGTTGGGGAATCTGCTGGGTGACGAAGTTTGTCTATCAACTTCTCTTTCATTGGCATGCCATGTCAAATCCTCAGCAGTTTTTATAGACTGGAACATCTTTTTGAACCTCGGGATGGGTGGAAAATACCACATAACTTTTGCGGGCACACCTTTGCTTGTCTCAGTCATATTCTTATTCTCCTTAAACCTTGACACTCCACAAGTAGGACACGTAGTGCGATCCTTATTAGCATCACCTCTATATAGTATGCAATCGTTAGGACATGCATGTATCATTTCATACTCCATTCCATAAACGGACAACATCTTCTTCACCTTCCCCATTGAAGAGGGTAGTAAATTACCTTCAGGAAGCCCGTCTCCAAACAATCTCAACAACTCAGAAAAAGACTTGTCAGACCACCCACCCTTTGCTTTTAGATTATACAATTTCACCACCATTGATAACTTGGTATACTTGGAACACCCTTCATATAATGGTTCCTCAGCATCTTTAAGCAGTTTTCCAAACTCTCCAGGATCCCCTGGATATTGTTCAAGTCCAGCTTGTAGCAATTATTTTGTGCTCGCTACATTGTCTGGATTTTCCATCCCGTGAACGAAGGCATCCTGTCTATCAAAACAAGGAGCTGCACTAAGAATTTGCTCCCCATGAAATACCCATCTCGTGTATTGCTTATCAATACCGTGATGGAAAAGGTGATTTCTAACCACCTTTTGACTTAACTTGCACAGATTGACACAGTGCTCACATGGACATCTCATACAAGTCTCTTGATTCTCTGTGGGGTTTGCAAATAAAAGAAAATTTGCAACCCCTTGAAAATATTCATTTGACAACCTATCCTTGGACATCCACGATTTGTCCATTTAGTATCTAATAAGTATGTGACAAGAAATTCCTGAAGACATCCAAACAGAGCACTCAATTTTGCTAAACATATAAATAAATAAAAAATGCAAAAGTATATAAAGGAAATAACTTAGATGAATTATGACCTTTAAATTAAATGTTTTAGGATAGTTTCACCTACAGTTTCAATTGACCATATTAGCTTAAATATGAAACCAACACTACGGTTAATAAAATCAACCTCAAGTAAGATATACAATAGCAGCTCAACAATTAATCTTTCCACGTGTGTGGTCTAGTATACAATACAAGTTATCAATTAGTCAAAATTCAGAAACCTTACTTTTAGAGTCAAGGGAGAATGGTATAGAGGACATATATTTCAATTAATTCAATTTTTTATGATAAAGTTAGAGTCACACAAAAGCTAACAACAAGAAGGATTTCTCTATCAAGGTGAAAAAGTTCCTCACTACCTAAACTAAAGCTTAATAATATCAGTACCTTATCACTTCATTAACTGTTACTCATATGGAGAAAAGGATATGTAGAGAAAGAGAGAGTACACCATATTTAGGAATTCCAAGCAAAATGAATGAATGTGGTGATCGACAAGAGAAAGCAGTTCCTTTTCAGAAATCCCAATTACACTAGACATACATACATTTTAAAAAAAAAAATACTAGGAATCCCACTAACATGACCATACTATAAGAAAATATTTATACGTAGTAAATGACAATACACGTAAGTAATAACTAGAAGGCAAAATACAAAGTCTAAGCATACTCAATTAATATTCAACTCTGTTAAGGCAAAGAACTTATCGTTAGCACGTAAGAGGTTTATCTTACTTAAGTTAATTCACTTTTATTTCATTTGGCTACATGCCTACATTTGGCTGAAAGTATGATGACATGCTATTGAAGAAAAACCAAATTTTATACTTCGTGTTTGGAAAAAAGGGTGGAATATTTGGGCAAACCATTCGTACTCTTTAAGTTGCTACTGTTATCCATTTTTTTTTAATCTGGAAATTTAGTGCATCATCTCCCTCGATTTTGCTCATTCCTTTGTCTGCATAATCTCTCTTTTTCTTGGAGTAACTACAGTCTACACCTCTACCGAGATTCAAGGACATAAACCCATGACAATCTTTGAAACAAGCTGCCTTGAAGAATTGCTTCTTATATATACTAGAAATTGGCTGGGCTACCTAAAGTTATAGAGTTAGGCAATCTACAGTGCGAGTGATTTGCATTCTCTCAAATGGTCTCGAGATGCCAAGGTATACAACAACTAGTCCATGTGAAGAATAGACTAACTATATATAATGGCACGGGAGAAGACATGCTTCCCTTCATAATGCGCATTAAAGTAAGAAAAAGGTGCTTTAGTGGCAATAATAACTGAAACCGACATTACATACATTTTAAAGAGACTCTATCTTTCCATGATCCAGCCCCACCTTCTTTACAACCTTCTATGATTTATAGTTCCACCGAAAAGCTAAAGCTGGCACTCACATGGAATCCCTTTTCACATCTTAATGGATTGGTTTTTCTATGGTATCATCTATTAGTCTATAGTCTATTACATTGCTTTTTTAGAGATCATAGTTTTGCATTTTGATGAGACAGATTAATAAACTCACAAGACCAATGTACATGGAAAAAATTGCACCATGAAGAGTTGGGATCAAGTTAACAAATTCATGCATATCCTATTTGTTCGCTAAATAAAATGAATCACTACATTTTTTTTTTCAATGAAGTTCATTCGGCAAGTTTAATTGTGGAGTCAAATACAAATGCGTTGGGTGCAACTGTGTTTCTCTTGAAGTTAGTGTTCTCCATTAGTGTTTTCAGTTTCTAGAAGGCAAAATACGAAATAAATACGAACATAGATTAATACACATTGAAAGAGCTATATCACAGTATGAAAGTATCAACTTACTAAGATGATGGAAGTAAGCATGTAAACCAGAACTTAACCAATTTAAACACAACAACATGCGTGCAAATTTGAAACAAGAAAAAAGAAACTTACTTTTAGATTTCAGAAACCTTCTGTTGTAGTAGTAATCAGATTGATCCCTTCTCAAGCAAGTTTAATCGCAGCGAGGGAAGTGAGTGTGCGAGAAACCAATGAGACAAAGAAAAAGAAAAAGGCGTAACTGGTAGGGTTTGCAATGGAAGGGGAAGAAATATAAATAGGCGAACCCTAACATCAATCCCTTAATATCCGGTAAGAGGGAAAAATAATTGGGGTTGAGCGGGAGAATTTTCATCGCGAGGGGAACTTGGATTTCTCATTATTGCTGTTTCCATAAATTTTTTTTTCGATAAAGTTGTTTCCATAAGTGAGGAGTCTATTGACGGTTCAATTCTAAACGAAGAGTATTGATTTTGGTATTCCTTGTTTCGGTTAACTTGTTGACGGTTTAATAAATGGTCCAACCCAGCGAGTCCCCAAAAATTGTGAGAATGTTGGCGGTTTATTCTATTGCTAATTTGACTATTTTAGGAAACACCATCATATTTTTTTGACACTTGTGTCATACACGACATAATATTCCAACAGCCATCATAAAATTATTAAATTTTTTTGACGTTTGTGTCATACACGACATAATGTTGCAACAGCCGTCATAAAATTATTATATTTTTTTGAAGCTTGTGACATACAGGACATAATGTTGCAACAGCGTCATAAAATTATTATATTTTTTTGACACTTGTGTCATACACGACATAATGTTGCAACAGTTGTCATAAATTTAATATATTTTCTTGACGTTGTCTCATACACGACATAATATTGTAATAGCCGTCATAAATTTATTATAATTATGTGACGCTTATGTCATACACGACATAATATTGCAATAGCCGTCATAAAAATATTACTAAAACACCTATCTTGACGGTTTTTAACAAAACCGTCAAGATAGATAAAAAACAAGCGTCATAATATGTCATTTTTTTAGTAGTGATATGTTAAAAACATTATAATAATGAGTCGGGCTTTTGTAAAGCAAAGCCTATATTACAACTTTTCATAACCCCAAAACACATCACACTGTTTGAATTTAGTGTACTAAAATGGGACAAAGCGTTTATTACAAAGACAATTGACTAAAAGGTGGAACCAGGCAAAGGCAAGATAATGGGGATACTAAGCACCGATTCGCTAAACAACAAGTTTACACATAAAAGTACATTTAAAGCAAAGTTAAAGGTCAAAGAGGGATTCCGTGATTCTGCAAGATTTTTCTTGATTAGGAAAAGCAGCTATTAGCTTAGTTAAATCCTTGGGTAGGGCCTATGTATCGAGTAAAGTTCTATTCTCAATCAATAATCTAGACAACTAGATGTAACATCGTGCATTGTTGATGAAGACTTGGTTACATTGTCCCTCCTATCACTTCAACATGGGCAGTGGCATTGAATTAAGTTTAATTAGACATAAATAAAATGGAGAGAAAGTATAAATTTGAATATCTGAAAACTTGACACACAAAATTTTGTGACAAAAAACCATCTGGACTTCTTATTGTGGCCTTTAGATAGATTCTATCCAAAATATTGTCTGAAACAAATACAAAGCGAGTTTACGGGTGTGGTAACCCTAGATAATCAAACTTCTTCAGCTGTGCTAGGCTTGGCAAGTCTAGGTTATCGATGCTATTGTAGGTGATTTTCAAATTCCGCCAAACATTTTCGGTTTGTTACCTATTTACCATGGTCTAGACCATGAAAAACTGTACAATCACCTTCGTCGGATGCAACAAGTAGTCACCACTTTCCGCCATCCGACTGTTACCAACGAACAAGTCTTGCTTAGGTTGTTTCCCTTCACCTTAGCTGATAAAGCTTCGGTTTGGCTCCGCAGTGAGCGCCGCAATCCATTGACACATGGGCCAAACTTCGTACAAGCATTCATGATAAAGTTCTATACTTTCGAAAGAAAACTACAGAAATGCTTCAAAAGATTCAATTCTTTCACCAAAGGCACCCCGGGAATCCTTTTCGAAGCATGGAGCGATTTTGATCTGCTTCTCGAATGTCCCCATCATCAACTTCGACACATTTGTATTAGTGCATTTCATTCTTTAATGGTCTCTCGACCATCAAAAGGAAACCTTAGATATCATGAGCGGCGGTTGTTTCATGGACAAAATTCTTGAAACATACACTTTTCTTGAGAAACAGGCTTCACGAAGCACCTATTGGGGAAACACTGATTCTTCCAGATCTTCTAAAGACACTCCTACCAAAGTTACGTCTATGCTCGAGGTCAAACCCGATCCAGAATTAAAAACTCTAATCGAGTCCCTAAACAAAAAGGTCGATGCCCTTTCGGTACAAGTAAATGATCAAAAACCCAAACAGGTCATGGCTGCCAACGCTTCCCCATGTCCTCTTTGCTTAAGTCCTGAGCACGCCGATTCTTATTGTCCTTTGGTATACGAGTGCCCTTCCCAACCTTCTAAAGAGGATTGTGCTTTCAACATCCCTAATGCACCTTGCCGACAACATTCGAATTTAGCTTGGACACCCCCTGCCTAACAACAAGCTCCTCCGGGTGTCAACAATGTTCCTCTACGACCACCCGCGAACTACAATTCCTATCGTCAAGAAAATCCTCCGCAATTCCAGCAAGGGCAAAGTAATTTTCCCAACAATACAAATATAGGGTACCAAAACAACCTCAACCTTGTTCTCGCTAATCAAGGATATGGCTACCAAAATCAACCCGTAAATAATAACCATGAACTAGTTCCCCTTTGCTCCGGCTGGTACAATCCACGGTAGATAAAATAAATTGAAACTTTTCTGACATACATGAATCAACATAATCAAATCCTAGCTTCTATCCAACAGTCTCTTCAGCTGTTAGCTCAGGATAAAAGTCAAAATGGCGTGTTCCCTGGCCAAGCAGTTCCAAACCCTAAGCCTACAAACACTACTTTTGAACTCAACAATGCACTAGGATCTAGTAATCCAAGCCAAGGTGAGGTAAATGCCATTACCACTCTTCGTTCTGGCCGAACCATCGACAATAAAATATGTATGCCAGACGAGGAATCAACGGAAACCACGGCTGACGTCCTTCCAACTCCTACCTCGCAACCTATAACGGATGAAGTTGTACCTTCCAATTCTACACCCATGTCCCTAGGGAAAAACGCCACTGATCCTTATGCGCGATTCCGCCCAAAAGCTCCATTCCCTGCCCGTTTGCTAAGGAACAAACGTGACGAACATTTCGATGAGATCCGTGAAACCTTCAAGAATTTGACCATAAACTTACCTTTCCTAGATGCGCTTAAGCATTTACCCAAGTATGCCAAGTTTTTGAAGGACATGTGCACCACCAAACGGCGTCATTTAATGATCCTCAACAAAGCGTTCCTCATCGAAAGCGGTTTCCCTCGATTACCACTACCAATGGTGTGGTAAAGTACAACGACCCAGGTCGACCAACTGTACCATGCACGTTGGGCGACAAGTATACCGCTACCGCACTTTTAGACCTAGGTGCTAGTGTTAACCTACTTCCCTACTACTTATTTAAGCAGTTAGGTCTTCATGAATTAAAACCTACCAATATGACTCTGCAACTCGTGGATCGCTCCATCAAGTACCCAAAGGGCATAGTAGAGAACGTCATAGTCAAGGTCCAAGATATTTACTACCCAGTTGATTTTGTCATTTTAGATACTGAAGTGGCCTGTGACTCCATTCCTATCATCTTGGGACGTCCTTTTCTTCCAACTGTTAACGCTCTCATCAATTGTTGGGACGGTTCAATGACATTGTCTTTCGGGAACCTTTCTGTCAAACTCAACATATTCAAATTAATGAAATAATTTCTCGATCCTATAATGGAGGGCGAGATTAGTTTGGTTGATAGACTGGAACATGATTATTTCACAAACTCTTTTCCCCCAGACGAGATACACCAATTTCTTTCTTTTGATAATCCTGAGTTTGATGATGACTCGTACATAAAGGATGTCCACACATTATTAGAGTAGGTACCACTATTTGATCCTATTCTTTGCGTTGCAAAACCGATTGAAAGAACCGGATTCACTCTTTTCCATTGAAGAGATGATCCCTCATGAATCCTTGATCCCCAATCCTCCAACTCCGGATTTAAAACCTCTACCCTCCGATTTGAAGTACGTGCATCTCGATCTCGATGGTAGTCACCCTATAATAATTTCTGCTCACTTGACTACTGACGAAGAGGCACGTTTGATTCATGTCATTCGTGAACACCGCTCCGCTATCGGATGGTCCTTAGATGATATCAAGGGAATAGACCTTAGGATATGCACGCATCGCATACATCTCGATGACGGCACAAAGACATTGCGAGAACCACAACGCCGCCTTAATCCTGCCATGAAAGAAGTGGTGAGAGAGGAAGTTTTACGTTTACTTGATGTGGATATCATATACCCTATCTCTGATAGTGATTGGGTTAGTCCTGTTCACGTTGTTCCCAAAAAGTCTGGCATTAAAGTTGTACAAAATGAAAATGGTGAGTGCATCTCCACTCACATTCCATTAAAATGGAGAATTTGCATTGACTATCGCAAACTTAATGCCAGAACACGTAAAGATCACTTCCCTCTCCCATTCATTGACCCGGATGCTAGAGCGTTTAGCGGTCATGCTTACTACTTGTTTTCTTGATGGCTATTCGGATACTTCCAAATTGTCATCGATCCCGCCCAATCAAGAAAAGACAATTTTCACGTGTCCCTTCGGAACCTTTGCATCTGAGGCGAATGCCTTTTGGTCTTTGTAATGCCCCGGCAGCTTCAACGCCGCATGCTTCACATTTTCGATGATATGGTGGAACGTTATATGGAAGTCTTCATGGACAATTTTTCCATCTACGGAAATTCCTTTGACGACTGCCTATCCAACCTTTCTAAAGTATTAACGCGCCAAGAGAAAAAATCTGGTACTCAATTGGGAGAAGTGTCATTTCATGGTTACCAAAGGACTTGTTCTAGGTCATATTGTTTTGAAAGACGGGATAGAGGTTGATAAAGCTAAAATTGTTAAAATTGCTTCGCTACCTTTCCCACGCATGTTAAGTGATATCCATGCCTTTTAGGCCCACTGGTTTTTACAGAGATTCATTCAAGATTTTTCTAAAGTTGCTTTCGACCTTTAACCAATATCACCTTAAGGATGCGATATTCTACTTCAATTTCAATTGCAAACAAGCTTTTGATACTCTAAAAACCGCTCTGACTACCGCTCCTATCATTCAACCCCCTGATTGGTCTTAACCATTCGAACTAATGTGTGACGCTAGCGACTTTGCTATTGGCGCCGTACTGGGCCAACGACGTGATGACAAACCCATTGTCATTTACTACGCTTGTAAAATTCTTAATGATGCTCAACGTAATTACACAACAACTGAGAAAGAGTTCCTAGCTGTTGTCTATGCTTTGGATAAGTTTTGCCCTTACCTAGTTGGAACATCCACCATCGTATATACTGACCATGCCGCACTTCAGTACTTACTCGCAAAAAAGGACGCAAAACAACGATTGTTCCGCTGGATCCTTCTCTTGCAAGAATTCACCCTGGAAATCAAAGACAAGAAAGGAACCGAAAATGTCGTGGCCGACCATTTATCAAGGCTGGTTGGTGACACTAATAGTGATTCTGAAGCCATCTGTGATTCCTTCCCAGACAAATATTTGTACTCTATTTTCTCATCTCCATGGTACGTGGATATCGTTAACTACCTAGTTACTGAGGAAGTTCCTTCCTCTTGGTCACGTCGATCATAAAAAGTTCTTATCCATCGTAAAAATATTATTTTTGGGATGACCCTACCTCTTTAAGTATTGTTCCAACCAACTCGTTCGTCGGCTGCATTCCCCGACCGGAGCACACCGACGTATTATCCTTTTGCCATGAACAATCTTGGGGAGGTCATTTCGATGGAAAGAAAAACTGCGGCCAAGGTATTACAATGTGGTTTTCTTGGCCTACCCTTTTTTATGATGCACATGAACACTGCATAGCTTGCATTCGTTAATCGACACCTAGGTCGAATTACCAAACGAAATATGATGCCCCTAAATCCTATCTTGATTGTGGAATTTTTGATGTTTGGGGCATTGATTTTATGGGACCTTTCCCTATTTCTCAAGGTTTTCTATACATTTTAGTCGCTGTAGACTATGTGTCCAAATGGATTGAGGCACTTTCGCATGTCGCTCAAATGACCATAAGATCATAAGAAAATTTGTTAAAGAAAACATTTTCTCTCGTTTTGGTGTCCCCAAAGCTATCATCAGTGATGGGGGTACACATTTTTGTAATAAAAATTTTGGGTTTTTAATGAAGAAATATGGAGTTACTCACAAGGTTGCTACTCAATATCACCTAGAAACGAGTGGTCAAGTGGAAGTCTCCAACAGAGAGATAAAATCTATTCTGGATAAAACTGTCAACCCATCAAGAAAGGACTGGTCTCTCCGCTTATCGGATGCCTTGTGGGCATACCGAACAGCATTTAAGACACCTATAGGGATGTCTCCTTACCGCATTGTTTTTGGAAAACCTTGTCATCTGCCAGTTGAACTTGAGCATCGTGCCCTTTGGGCCATCAAAAGCCTCAATTACAATATCATCAAGGCAGGCGAGAAGCGAAAACTGCAATTAAATGAGCTTGAGGAGATTCAGAGAGATGCTTATGATCTCTTGAAATCCTACAAAGCTAACATGAAAAGAGTGCATGACAAGCACATTTTGCGTAAGGATTTTAAAATTGGCCAAAAAGTTTTTCTTGTCTAACTCCAGTTACACATTTTTCCCCGGTAAATTGAAAACCACGATGGTCTGGTCCTTTCATTGTGTCAGCTGTGAAACATTATGGGGCAATCTCTTTGCTTAATCCACAAGATAACAGTGAATTTCAAGTCAATGGACAACGCCTAAAACATTACCACGAATTACGCTCACCAGATGTTGAACAGACTCTTCTTCAGGATCCGGTCTACACGCATCAGATGTTTTAGTTTGCCGTACTCAATCTTGTTTCTATAGAGGGTACGCCATTTTGGTAGCTGGGCCATCTTCTATCTTATGATCTCCATAGTTCTTTGAAGTGTGTGGTTGCAAGCGCCGGAACCTTAGTCCACGAAAACTCTATTTCAGAACCGAGTATAAATGTCTTCTGCAACACGAGCAAACGTGCTTTTCGATAAACGATGGGTACCTAAAATTTCACCTCCTTCCTTCTCTTCCCTTTTCTACTCTCTACCTCGTGAACTTCAGCTAATCATTTGGTGTAAGTCTAACTCATCACGAATAGGGAATAGTCGTAGTACTTTTGCTCGTAAACGACGTGTGCAAAGGATGGGCTGGTGTATGCATTGTCAAACACCCTTCTGTCTAGGCCCTGACTTCCTATCCGATACTAGCCAGTTTAAGGTATACTTTTTGCCGACACCAGTACTTGCGGGATAATCTTCATCACCGCTACCGCCGTTTCTCCCACGAGGTTGGGATTCATCTTGAGAATCGGCGTTAAAAGACTTCGATTCGTCTTGAGAATCTGACGTTAAAAGACTCGACTCGTCTTGAGGATCTGACGTTAAAAGACTCACCTTGTAGATATGTTTATATTGTTGCCTTTTCCCTTTGCATTAAGTTTTGCACATGAGATTTGTGTCCAACCTCAGATGCCGCATACTTAGAACACAAACGGGGAATGGATTCCACCAGACCAACCCTAGAATTGGTTACTTTGAGTTCCCTTGGGGCGGTTTAAGGATAGCCGTATGTAATAAGGGCAATTTTATTAGACTGTAGCGCGCACGGTCCCGGATGGTACCATCCTGCCCCTAACCCCATAATACATAGAGGTAAAGCCACAGTCTGGCTAGATTGGGTTCGCTCCAGAGCCGACATGATAGTTGTCTATGATTTAAGATGGTGACTCTTCTGGACATCCAGTGTTTTTCACGTATATCTCCCTTGAATACAAATAAAACCTTTGTTTATAAATAAAACACTCTCCTTCGTTTCAAAAACTCTTGTGACCTTTGAGGATGACTCATACAATTGGATAGCATTTTTTGTGCCGATCATTTCGATATCTCATTCGTCCAATTCGGAGTCCAAACGAGTCGTGGGTAAACATTTGGATTTTTTAGGCTTAAATCGGGCTTTAGGCTTGATTTGGGCTTGGGAAATTTTTTTGGCCCAACTAAAATATCGAATTCTCTGTCCATTTAAACATGAAAAACCCGAAAACATGAGTCATTCGTACATCCTTCTTCTTCCCAAAAAACCGGATCTTGCCCCCTCTCATTTAAGTCTCGCACGAGATAGGCCCACACTAAATCCAGGTCTCGCACAAGACTGTTACAACTCCGACCACAATTCCCTTCCGTCAGCAAGTTCCATTTCTTCCCCTCATCATTAATCAATATCCAGCCTATCCCTAAGACCAGTGATGGCCGGTAACAGGCGTATTTGTGTGGAGAAAAATTTTGGAAATTTATTTGGAAATGGGATGTTTGCTCCATTCTTTGATAATAAAATCCACTCTAGAGGATGGGAGTACTTGTTATATGCTAATGGAGGGCTTTATTCAAAGGATTTGGTGATGAAATTCTACGACAATGGGAGCTTTAATGGCGACCATTTTTGGGTTACTGTCGAGGGTGTGCGCCACGAAGTCACACCTGTTTTGCTCTCCGGGATCACGGGCAATCCTCTGGTCGACCACGTACTGACTCAGCAGCAGTCCATGTACCCACGGACTTACGACCTAATGCTCGACACACTAATCGAGGGAGAGTACAACATAGATGGAAAATGCGCATATCAGCGCTCGGTGTGACGGAACCAGCTGGCTGTGACTCAATGGCTGGAACTGAACGTCATTGGCACCTCGAAGCCCACAGACATCAACAAGACCTTCCTTCACCTTCTCTGGATCCTCCAGGAGCGAAAGGGTAACTTCTGCATCATTACCTTTCTTTTTGATATTATTACACATGCCACTCTTAGATCAGCCCCTCTTGCTGTTCTGGTAACACAAGTTATGATTACCTTGGGTTTTCTGTCCGCCACCCCGTTACTCCATATACCACAATATGAGAATATGCTTGTCTTCAAGAAATGCATACTGGACCCTTGGGAACCCACAGCACCAAGGGCTGCTGAGCATGCTAGCGTAGGCTCATCTCACCCACCCTACTTTGATGAGACTGCCATGAGTAAGATCACCCACCCCATAGAGGCCTTACGTGCTATGAACAGTGGTTTGAGAGACATGTACACTCGCCAGGTATCGATGAGACGTACCTTGGGCGAGTTAAGGACAGATATGACCACTCACCACGAGTCGATGACAGACAACATGGGCGAATTCCAGCAGGAAATGAGAGCTTCCATGACTGCATTTTAGGACCATATGCTTACTCGCCAGAACCAGTTCCAACGAATGTTCATGGCGAGCCAAAGATCGATTTCGAGCTCGGTGATGGATACTCTGGGTGATATCCAGGATCAGTTAGCCTCCACGGGAGCTCGTACTGCACGACGTCGCAGGACTCCTGGTTCTTCTTTTGCAGCCCCCGAGGATTCTTCTGCAGCCCCTGAGGATCATCAGTAGTTAGTTTATTTTTCCAGTCTTGTATAATATTTATGTCAGATATTTGATTTACGTGTTTGCATTTCTAGCCTACTAGTAGGTTATTTCCTAAAAATTTCTGCCTGGATATATTAGTTATGTCTAATATTATATTATATAGGTAGGAACATATATAATAATATTAGTAATATATATATATATATATATATATATATATATATATATATATATATATTAGATGTCACACTTAATAGCAAATTTTATCAGAACTAACGTTTTATTAAACGGTCAAAAAAAAAAAAAAAAAACGGCAATTTTCTTTCTATAAATAAGTTCAACACTTCCTCCACATTCACTCATTTCATATTCTTCCCTCTACACTTCTTATTCAAAAAATTGTTTTAGTCCGGCCCAAATTTCAAGCTTCATGGATGCATTAGAAAAGTTTGAGCAGCGGCAAATTGAATATGTTAATCAAGTCTTCTTGCTTGTTTGTTTCATTATAGTAATGTTGTTAATGTGGCATATAGTTCTATCTAATATTTAGGTTTGTATTTCATTCCCCGTATCATTATGTTGTGTTTCCATACCGTTGTACGTTCTTACATCTTATTGTGATAGTATATCTACATTTTCCTTGTCCTTCTACTTACAATAAAAAAAAAAAATAAAAAAATAAAAAAAAAAAAAAAAAAAAAAAAAAAGAAGAAGAAAGGGCACTCCTTGTCACATGCCCCATTCTTCTCATCCACACTAAATCCACTTTTGCGCATATCTTAGAAGATACACGTGGTCTAACTACCCTGTGACACCTCGATCCGTATATTTTACATTTTCGGATTGGTGCCTATTTATAACAAGAATAGACACCTCAAAAATCTAACTTCCTTTTTTCCAAAATTTTTTTCACCACTCCATCTTTAATGGCCCTCACTCGAAGTTTCGTGCCCAAGCAAAATTTTATGGAAAATTTCCAAAATGGTCTTTTTCATCCCTTTTTTGACATAGAAATGTCACGTCGAGGATGGCATTCTCTTTTACATCATAAGCAAGCTTTTTATTCCAGAGAATTGGTCTTGTTGTTCTATAAAAGCGGTTATTTCCAAAATGGGCAATTCCTTGTCCGTGCTAATGGATGCGAGCGTGAATTGACTATGGAAATCATCTTTGAGGTACTTCAAATTCCTATTACAAACTAAGGAGTACACCTTCAGGATTCACCTTTTGACAATATCAGGCATCTGATGTTTGCAACTATCCTTCACGGCGAATACAACCGGAAAAACCGTATTGTTTATCAGCGATCTTTGCAAAAGAACCAATTATCTGTGATCCAATGGGTAGCTCATAATGTGCTCGACACGTCTAAGACTTCCGAAATAACCAAACCCCTCCTCCATCTACTCTGGGTCTTACAAAGTAACTACAATGATTTTTGCATTATTAAATTTCTGTAGAACGCGATCGCACGTGCCAGGAAAAAGGCAGCTCCTTTACCAACCATTGTGACACTTATCATGATACGCTAGGGTTTTTCTAGTACTTCTCCTCATACACCTCTCCGAACAGCTAACATTCTTACCATTCACTCAGTATGTAGGAATGGATTCTGGAACCCCGACGTTGCAAAGAACCATGTCGGTGCAGAAACTGACAAAGATTGTTCCGCTGACAACATCTTCACTGAAAATGCATTATGCAACATATTTAATCCCATGGAAGGGCTTCGTTTAATGCAACAAGGACTGATGACATTATTCAAAAGTCAGAACAGTATCATCACCAGTCTTCTTGAATTTCAGGACCTGCGGACAATAAACGAAGAGGAACAAGCACAATTCTTGCACAGCCACAACCAGTTCTTGGCAAATCACACGCTCAGAATGATGAACCATGCCGAGATTTACCGCATTTAAAGCGAAAAAATGTCGCGAACGGGTTACGCGGATTGGATTGACGGCATAGAAAATCTTATAAATGGATCCCTCCCACAAAAGGATTCTCGCCGTTACTTGGGCCAATGAAACCATTTAAATTTTGCAATTTTATATTATTTGTCATTTTCTTTTTAGTTTTTAATTTTCCTATGGTAATTTGTTTTTACTTAATTATTCTCATCATACTCTAATATTTGTTTATCCTTGTCTAAACAGGTCACATTTTTTTCACACATCTTCTACAATGGAAGCTCCAAAGATGATTCCAGAACAATCTTTCCATTCGTTGCTGAATTCTCCTGCATATGGACATCTTTTTAGAGACTACATCACTCAAGTTGGTTGGAACTCTCTTATTCTACACCCGGAGCAGACATACTCCCCAGGTTTGGCAACTTATTTTTATGATCACATAGAAGATCTACCAGCTGTCCAGGGTTTCCCTTTGAATGGTTTTACACTCCACATTGGTAACACCCGACACTCTTTTACGAGCCAACTGTTGCTATGGCCCTAGACCTTCCTCCTCTTCAGCCAGACCTCCCCATTCAATACATGATAGAGAATGACTTTAATGACTATTCTAGGGAATATTTTGCTGCCCGTATGGCGATGGCATTGCCCACGCCGAGAACGCGTGCGAAGGCGGCCGATGGCCGACTTCACTATTCCATTAGCCAAGATGACCATGAATGTTGGAACCGCCATGTTATTTATTCTTCCTCAACATCATGGGGATTGGCATTTTTCCACCGCATCAAAGTCAGGTGTAAGAAGACATTCCATGCATTGGCCCAAAACAACATACCCTTTGACATTACTGCACCTAGTAATTGAGAATCTTAAGAAGGCTCGGTCTTTTCGGCAAAGACTATATCACCACCCGATTCACATAAAGATGGATAGTGAAGACGTACTTCCAACAGTTTGCGGCCACCTTTCAGGACTGGGTAAAGGTCGAGTCTATGTGTCCAACAAACAAGATAATTTGTTCTTTGCGATTTAGGACATGGCGACGCCTTGCAAGGTATCTAAAGAAAGTTCGTTCTTTCCCTAATGATGATAAAATGATAGCTCATCTAGATAATGCAAAAAAGAGGAAGTGGAGTGAAGTCTGGGAAGCTATGATAGATTGGCGGGATGCAAAGGAATGACATTTCTACAGGGACGAGGCAAGGATGGACTATCCCCCAGTTCAAGGTTGGGGCAATGTGAGTTGATGCATGTACATATTTGTTTTACGTTTTGATGTGAAATAAATAAATAACCTAACAGTGTGCTTCTACTTTTATGATGTATAATATATAGTGTGTTACAATAAATTTCTGTGGAAGATGTCAGCTATATTTTTTGGCTCAAAGCATCTCGGTATACTCTTTCTTCCTCTTAACACTTTGAAGACCACGATGTCCATTTGTTTGGGGGTGGTGAGAACCTTTTGCAAAAATTAGGCATGCATAGTTGTATATAGTTTACTTAATGTCTAAATAAACGTATTTTGTGACAAATTATCGTTTCCCTTTCTATGATGAAAAATATTTAGAAATCTCACTCTAGCATCAGAATTAGGACTTGTTCTTAGAAACTTAATTTAATACGTATGCAATAGTTTTTACATCTTTTCATGAGCATTCATGCACTGACTATCATTAAATGTACACAGCAGTAAGTTTCTGGGACCCACGGTTAGACAACTTAGTTTCCATATCCTGTAAGAATCTAACCAAAAGCCTCAAAAAGTGTGATATATGAGTAATGACACAGAGGAGTAGTTCTTCCGAATAGAGAAGTTCACACGTCTACTTACTTAATCACTACCCAAATCCTAGGCGAGAATTTAGGCCTTCTTTGGATCGATATAGCCAAAAATTCACACCTGTAAAAAAAATTTATCGCTAGTCGCCCCACTGAACCTTTCATTAATCCTTTCTACTTCACCAAAAAAATCATTACCCATCTATTAACCACAAATAAATAAGTCTACCTAGATGATGAGTATGAGAAATAGGATGAAGTGCAGAAAAATGAAAAGAAAAACCTTGTCACAAATCAAAATCAGTTACCTGTTTCAAAAAAAAAAAAGAAATATGTTTCCAAAAATCAAAGGAAATCAAGGTTAGAATTCCCCCCAAAAATCAAATCAAAAGGGAATACAAAAGCTTGAAAAATCCAAGTATGGAAACCCATGTTAGAAGCAGGAAAGAAAATAAGGATTCTCTAGTATAAATATCTTGAAGACCTTATTCTCTCATACTTATCATTTTTGAATTTTCCATTCCAATTTCTTCTACACCACCTCCTAAGCCCCATAACACCTAATAAAGACCTCTAGCTCAATTAGGAGTAGGATAGTGTGATAATAAGTAGTAGTTGTGACTTCTCGACCTCGGCTCCTCTGACTGTCATTGAGTATGTGAGGAAACGTGTTCCCACTACACACTGGAGATAGCAAAACTTGAGTGGAAAAATAAGAGAGAAATTGTGTTTCGACACATACCTGTGAGAATCTATTTAAGGACGCTATCCAAAGGATCCAGAAACGGCCCTGCTCGTACATTTCATTATAAGATCACTGCATGCATGCTCATACATAGATGTTTTGATTATTGTATGTATATTAACTTGAAATTCGAAAGAATTAAATCCTTGGTTCCCCAGCTAGTGAGATGTCTAGATACCTCAGATTAATTAAGGAAACAAGCCTTTGTTACTGAGTCGTTGTAGTATAAACGAAGTTTGTGAGTATCTTCTCTGGAAAACTCTCACGAGGCTATAACTCATCCACTAGGGAATTCCTAGTGGTTTAAGGCCTTGTTGCATACGGTCAATGCAATCGCACTCTGCGAAATGAGATTTAGCTTAGGACAACACATTTTTTGACCACTTATCATTTTAATGTCTCCTCTTTGCTTGAAGACAAGCAAAATGCTGTTTTTAAGGTGGTGTGATAAGCACCCAAAACTGTAATATTAAACCCCGGAGACATAGCATTTTGGTCGACATTATGTGTTTAATAATCATGTAATAATTATATTTTCATACTTTTGCAGGTTTCCGCATTTAAAATGAATATAATGATAAAACATGCATCGAAGTACGGGAATAATGGAATATTTGAAGTTTCCCACTCAACCCCAGTGAAGCCCAACAGAGCCTGACTAGAGCCAAAGTTTCCAAAAGAACAAAACCAGTGCAGAATGGGTCCACATATAAAGAAGCAGCAAACTTCCGAAGCTCCAATCTGATAAATCGGGGTGCCGACGTTGGCTAGTGAACTGCCAGAGCGACCAGGGCGACAAACTCTACGTAAAGACAGAAAGTTGTAAAAACGCCAAAATCGGCGCCACCACTGGACATACTAAGTGGACCCACTTTGCGGGCCCAAAAGGCATGACGAGTCAGCATAGGCAGGTGGCAAGTGATGGTTTTAATTTGGTGCCACCTCTCAATATAGAAGATATCGCACCAATTCAAACCGTGGGTTTGAATTGAAATTAGCTAAAGGACGAAACCTTAATAAGGTAAAAGACAAAATGTAAAACAGATAAAAACAAAACTTTGATTCTCAAAGTTTTGAACGTTTCAATTACCATAAGGCCAAAACCTAATTAATCCGTCTCCAATCTCCCGCCTATATATATGAGGGGGTAGCCTTCATTATTTTTCCTTCAGCATTTTCATGCTTTAGCGATACATTAGTTTTACTTTAACGTCTGTAGTTTCATTCCAGCACTTAAACTCTGTTATTTTCATTTCAGCAGCTTAAATACTGTAAGTCATTTTACCCTTAATAATAGTCATTTCTTTTCTAGTGTAATTCATGTCCTGCATTTATTTACTTAATGTATACAACAAGTTTTATTATTCCTTCAATGACCATGAGCTAATCCCCCCCCTCAGGGGGAGGGTTATGCTACTCGTGTGAGAATCCGGATTGACTATTTAATATTCTAGAATCACTACTTAGGAATTAGGCATAGATTAGACATCCGGTCCTAAAATGACTGAAACTGCATAAAATTTGGAGTCGATGCTCGCATCAGTCTCGTAGCGACCCAAAAATGTCTTAACGACTATGGTGTCGACGACTCTCCAATTTGTCCAGCTGATGTGGAATCGAGCCAGGAGCTGAAATGATATTCCAGATATTAAATATTAGTTCAATTCCTTATGCTAGTGCGATGCGACTCAGAGATGTGGGCATGCGCTAGGGATCAATACTCAACGTTGTCTCCAAACACGAGACGAATTAGAGATGTAGTGATGTGGTAATATAAATTGTTGAAAAAATGATTCTTGCATGAGTAGGATTAACTCTCTCCCTGTTCTTTATCTTTGGTTATCTACATCAAAATCACCGTAGTAATTTACATTAATTGCATTACTGTTAATTTAATTAAAACCAATTAAAAAACCTAAAATCCTACTCACCAAAAGTGGTAATTCCAGTTATGAACCTTTTCCGAGCCCTAAGGTTTGGACGATCCCTTACTCGGCCTATCCTACCAAACCTACGTGAGTAAGGTAACTTGATGAAAACGTACGACTATACGGACTTTGGACTTGGGACTTTAGTCTTTCGACTTTGGACTTCGGACTTCGGACTGTGGACCTCGGACTTAATTAATCAAGAAAACCAATAAACGTGAACATTGAATGTTTTTATCACTTAGCGTAAAAGTCATAAACATACAAGACTGAAATTATAAACTAACTCCCACTGACCTTCAAGTATACACATTGCTAGATAGTGTTTTCCATGCAACCGAAGGAATTAATGATATCGTTAAACTTAAGCTATCATTATGGGAATTTTGTTTAAGTTCATACTATGACTCTTACGTTTACAATACTTACATAAAGTTCCATGAAGGAAAGTGGTTTTACATATATTTGGTGTAATTCAAAATTAAAATGAGTCACCTAGCCATGATAATTCTATATAGAGTCATTTTAGGATACAAATAGAGACTCATAAAATAATCAACACCTTTCTTTAAGATGAAATCTTTAGAACAAGTCCATCTTTATTTCTCTCAATATTGCATGTACTGTCGAGCTTAGTCTTGAAGCTAGACTCAACGAACTTGTATCCTTTACGCAATTCGAGAAGATCTTAGACGTCATTATGTTCCATAGATTTCAACTTTGCTTTATAGTGTTAATCCATTTAGTATAATCAATACATATACTATGGCCTCTTAAATGAAACCAAGTCTTCATAGTCCTTTTACTTAGACTCTTGTAGATATACCACAAACTTATTTGTAATTGCAAACCTCTTTTCTATTTGAGAGTTTGTAATGCAATTCCTTGTGGTTATTCTACTATCTGTTCATTGGTGACATTTCATTATGGAGTGCACGTGATCAGTCAATTGGTGTTCATTATTGTCAAACTAATCAACAACATGAAGAACAACAACTTTCTTAGAAGTGAAAGGTATGGGGACAAGCACCCAAACTTCTATATTTACCACATTTCTGAAATGAATCACAATATCTTTGTTGTATGTCACTCCCACTGATTTCACCAATCTTACTTATCTAACATTATTGGTTTCAATTATTCTTGTACCATAGTTAGATAAGTAAATACTCTTTGGATTTTCTAAGGAAACTTATTAATAAACAACCAATAACTTGATTGAAAATCCAATTTTCTTTCATAGAGAATATAAAACTCTAACTTCGCTAAGCATCCTTAATTAACTTACTGGTACCTTAATATGTTTCTATAAAAGAAGTTCTTTGGAACTGTTTTTATAGAAATTTATACATACATTGCGGCTTTTAGAGTTTCAATCCACAACGACATGGGTATAAATGATTTACTTAACATTCTCCTAACTATGTCTATAAAGGTCACGCCTTTCTAGAAACTTTATAGATACACCAGGACATGGAGTTTAGCTTTAGTAATATTCACCACTTTGATTAGCTATGACATCTTCACTTTATGTCTAGTTGCTTCTCAAACTTAAGAATGTACATTCGTAATGTACATTAAAGAGATTTATTATGCAATAAATTGACACAATCATGATGTGAATTTTCATCTGTAAGTGTGTTAAGATAACCTCATCACGAAATATTAAGTGGTAGAATGGATACAAATGTTGAAACTTATTGTGCCTCTTTAGGGATGTGTTTGAATCATTTTCATTAATACAATTCACACACATTCACCTAAAAGATTAGTAAACTAAGATCCAGAAGAATCATACACTCTACCAATCTATCAATAATTGTCTTGAAGATGACTCCAAGCTAAGTCTTTTATGCCACAATAAAGACGACATGTCACTAACTTAGCTACATTTAGTTCCAACTCGAAGATGTATGATCATTGAGGTTCCATTCAAATGGTTATGGAATTCTTGTTAGTATTAGTCATCACATAAGGTTCGATAATGAATAAAGGTGAAAAGACTCATATATATATTCCATTACCATATCAAAATGATCATCCATTATCATCATAATAAGAACATATACAGTAGCACTTAAGTAGATACACCAAGTATTAGAAGAATATGGTTTGATTCGAAAATACAAAAGCAAAGTGCTGACTCTCTATTTCAAATCATACCATTCCGTTTTGACAGTCTTTCTAAAGATGCTTCAATTTCTTAATAAAGTAGAAGCACTTCATGTCTTATTCTTCTTTAAAAACCTAAATAACGTGAGTAGGTCATTTTAGCTTGGACAATCTCTTCTCCTTATGTCCTGGTCCTTAACGCATAAGATGAATTATCCTTACAGTTTAAGTCTTACTTCTTCTTAAATGACCAATTTAGTCAACCTAATTAATGACATTCCATTACCCTTCATCGTACTAAAATGAATTCTGGAATTGCTTCAACGAAGAATGTAAGATATTCATTCAATGTAAGGACTCATCACATTCTTAACTAAATTTTGGTTTAACCCATTATATACATTGTCAGCTAAGTTCTAAAAGTTTCATATATAGACATATCATATAAGAAACTCTTAAACATTTTAGATTTTTACAAACTTTATGCAATATGAATAGGGACTCAGAAAAATAATGCTCACTATATAAATATTTTGATACACAACACGTAAATTTTAAAGTGAAGTGATGAACAAAGTAGAATCATTACAACATTGCCTTTGGGCTAATGATGCAACACACAAAGCGTTCACTCACATATTAATATTATTATAATAGGGCTAAATAATATTGTATATCAAAATTAGATAAGTTTGTTACCTTTGCGTATCCAGTTTAGTTCCAATTAAAAAACACAAACGGATTACTATACCCTATCTCAATTTCCTAACCAATGAAATGATTATCAACCTTTGGGCCAATAAAACATTCCTCATGATTAGAAAATTGCAATATAATGTCATTAACGATAATACGAATGATACTTACAACTTCTTGATGTTAGGGTCACTTTAGTGACTACCAAACGATAATATTCGCAAATAGCAACTCGTGGAATGACAACAATCACCATGATGATCCTAATAGATCGCCATTTGTTACCATAAATAGCAGCAATTTAAATGGTTTCATTGGCCCAAGTAACGGCGAGGATCCTTTTGTGGGAGGGATCCATTTATAAGATTTTCTATGCCGTCAATCCATGCAACAGCCCGTTGCAACATTTCGTTTTCTGTCTGGTAAATCTCAGCGTGGTTCTCTACTATGAGAGTGTGATTTGCCAAGAACTGGTTGTGGTTGTGCAAGAATTGTGCTTGTTCCTATTCGTTTATTGTCCGCAGGTCCTGAAATTCAAGAAGACTGTTGATGATAATGTTCTGACGTTTGAATAATGTCATCAGTCCTTGTTGCATTAAATGAAGCCCTTCCATGGGATTAAATACGTTGCATAATGCATTTTCAGTGAAGATGTTGTCAGCGGAACAATCTTCGTCGGTTTCTGCACCGACATGGTTCTTTGCAACGTCGGGGTTCCAGAATCCGTTCCTACATACTGAGTGAATGGTAAGAATGTTAGCTGTTTGAATTGGTATTTGAGGAGAAGTACTAGAAAAACCCCAACGTATCATGATAAGTGTCACAATGGTTGGTAAAGGAGCTGCCTTTTTCCTGGCACGTGCGATCGCGTTCCAGAGAAATTTAATAATGCAAAAATCATTGCAGTTACTCTGTAAGACCCAGAGTAGATGGAGGAGGGGTTTGGTTATTTCGGAAGTCTTAGACGTGTCGAGAACATTATGAGCTACCCATTGCATCATAGATAATTGGTTCTTTTGCAAAGATCGCTAATAAACAATACGGTTTTTCCGGTTGTATTCGCCGTGAAGGATAGTTGCAAACATCAGATGCCTGATATTGTCGAAAGGTGAATCCTGAAGGTGTACTCCTTGGTTTGTAATAGGAATTTGAAGTACCTCATAGATGATTTCCATAGTCAATTCACGCTCGCATCCGTTAGCACGGACAAAGAATTGCCCGTTTTGGAAATAACCTCTTTTATAGAACAACAAGACCAATTCTCTGGAATAAAAAGCTTGCTTATGATGTAAAAGAGGGTACCATCCTCGATGTGATATTTCTATGTCAAAAAAGGGATGAAAAAGACCATTTTGGAAATTTTCCATAAAATTTTGCTCGGGCACGAAACTTCGAGTGAGGGCCATTAAAGATGGAGTGGTGAAGAAAAAAAAAATTTGGAAAAAGTGAAGTTAGATTTTTGAGGTGTCTATCCTTGTTATAAATAGGCACCAATCCGAAAATGTAAAAGATACGGATTGAGGTGTCACAGGGTAGTTAGACCACGTGTATCTTCTAAGATATGTGCAAAAGTGGATGTAGTGTGGATGAGAAGAATGGGCATGTGACAAGGAGTGCCCCATTTTTTATTTTTTTTATTTTTTTCAGTAAATAGCGTAAGTAGAAGGACAAGGAAAATGTAGATATACTATCACAATAAGATGTAAGAACGTACAACGGTATGGAAACACAACATAATGATACGGGGAATGAAATACAAACCTAAATATTAGATAGAACTATATGACACATTAAGAACATTACTATAATGAAACAAACAAGCATGAAGACTTGATTGGCATATTCAATTTGCCACTGCTCAAATTTTTCTAGTGTATCCATGAAGCTTGAAATTTGGAGCGGACTAAAAACGATTTTTTAGAATAAGAAGTGTAGAGGGAAGAATATGAAATGAGTGAATATGGAGGAAGTGTTGAACTTATTTATAGAAAGAAATTTGCCGTTTTCTGACCGTTTTTTTTTTTTTTTGTGCGTTTTCATGACCGTTTTCTGACCGTTTTTTGTGCATTTTTATGACCGTTTTCTAACCGTTTAATAAAACGCTAGTTTACGGTAACGTTTGCTGTTAAGTGTGACATCTAAAATATATATGTATATATATTTATATATATCTATATAAATTATTATTACTAATATTATTATATATGTTCCTACATATATAATATAATATTATATATAACTAACATATCCAGGCAGAAATTTTTGGGAAATAACCTACTATTAAGCTGGAAATGCAAACACATAAATCAAATATCTAACATAAATATTATACAAGACTGGAAAAATAAACTAGCTACTGATGATCCTCAGGAGCTGCAGAAGAATCCTCGGGCGCGAAGAAGAACCCCGAGAGTCCCTGACGTCGTCGTCGCAAGACGAGCTCCCGTGGAGGCTAACTGCTCCTGGATATCACCAAGAGTATCCATCACCTGAACCTGAAACTGATTTTGGGTCGCCATGAACATTCGCTGGAACTGGTTCTGGCGAGTAAGCATATTGTCCTGAAATGCAGTCATAGAAGCTCTCATTTCTCTTTGGAATTCGCCCATCACCGTGCATCATCGACTTGTGGCGAAAGTGGTCATATCTGTCCTTAACTTCGCCCAAAGGTACGCCTCATCGATACCGGCGAAAGTGTACATCTCTCGGACCAATTCGCTCACAAGCACGTAAGGCCTCTATGTGGTGAGTGATCTTACTCATGGCAGTCTCATCAAAGTAGGGTGGTTGAGATGAGCCAACACTAGCGTGCTCGGCAGCCCTAGGTGTTGTAGGTTCCCAAGGGTCCAGTATGCATTTCTTGAAGACAAGCATATTCTCATATTGTGGTATAGGGAGTAGTGGGGTAGTGGACAGAAAACCCAAGGTAATCATAACTTGTGTTACCAGAACAGCAAGAGGGGCTGATCTAAGAGTGGCATGTGTAATAATATCAAAAAGAAAGGTAATGATACAGAAGTTACCCTTTTCGGCTCCCGGAGGATCCGAGAGAAGGTGGAGGAAGGTCTTGTTGATGTCCGAGGGCTTCGAGGTGCCAATGACGTTGATCCCACCATTGAGTCCAACATTGACTCAGTTCCGTCAGTTCCTTTGAACAACACTGATACGCACATTTTCCATCTATGTTGTACTATCCCTCAATTAGCGTGTCGAGCATTAGGTTGTAAGTCTGTGGGTACACTGACTACTGCTGAGTCAGCACGTGGTCAACCAGAGGAATGCCCGTGATCCCGGAGAGCAAAACAGGTGTGACTTCGTGGCGCACACCCTCGACGGTAACCCAAAAATGGTCGCCATTAAAGCTCCCATTGTCGTAGAATTGCATCACCAAATCCTTGGAATAAATCCCTCCATTAGCATATAACAAGTACTCCCATCCTCTAGAGTGAATTTCATTATCAAAGAATGGAGCAAACATCTCGTTTTCAAACAAATTTCCAAAAAAATTCTCCACACAAATACGCTTGTTACTGGCCATCACTGGTCTTAGGGAGAGTCTGTATATTGATTAATGATGAGGGGGAGAAATGGGACTTGCTGACGGAAGGGAATTGTGGTCGGAGTTGTAAGAGTCGTGCGCAAGACCTGGATATAGTGTGGGCCTGTCTCGTGCGAGACTAAAGCGAGAGGGGGCAAGATCCGGTTTTTTGGGAAGAAGAAGGATGTAAGGGTGACGCGTGTTTTCGGGTTTTTCGTGTTTAAATGGATCGAGAATTCCATATTTTGGCTGGGCCAAAATTTTTCCCAAGCCCAAATCAAGCCTAAAGCCCGATTTAAACCTAAAAAATCTAATTGCTTACCCACGACTCGTTTGGACTCCAAATTGGACGAATGAGATGTCGAAACGATCAGCACCAAAAATGCTATCCAATTGTATGAGTCATTCTTGAAGGTCACAAGAGTTTCTGAAAAGAAGGATAGTGTTTTATTTATAAACAAGGGTTTTATTTATATACAAGGGAGATATACGTGAAAAACATTGGATGTCCAGAAGAGTCACCATCTTAAATCATAGGCAACTGTCATGTCGGCTCTGGAGCGAACCCAATCCAGCCAGACTGTGGCTTTACCTCTATGTATTATGGGGTTAGGGGCAGTACGATACCATCCTGGACCGTGCGCACTACAGTCTAATAAAATTGCCCTTCTTACATACGGCTATCCTCAAACCGCCCCAAGGGAACTCAAAGTAACCAATTCTAGGGTTGGTCTAGTGGAATCCATTGCCCGTTTGTGTTCCAAGTATGCAACATCTGAGGTTGGACACGAATCTCATGTACAAAACTTAATGCAAAGGGAAAAGACAACAATATAAACATATCTACAAGGTGAGTCTTTTAACGTCAGATCCTCAAGACGAGTCGGGTCTTTTAACGTCTGATTCTCAAGACGAATCCCAACCTGTGGGAGAAACGGCGCGGCGACAAAGATTATCATGCGCAGCTCGTGTCAGACAAAAGTATACCTTAAACTGGCTAGTATCGGATAGGAAGTCAAGACCTAGATAGAAGGGTGTTTGACAATGCATACACCAGCCCATCCTTCGCACACGTCGTTTACGAGCAAAAGTACTACGACCATTCCCTATTCGTGATGAGTGAGACTTACACCAAATGATTAGCTGAAGTTCGCGAGGTAGAGAGTAGAAAAGGGAAGAGAAGGAAGGAGGTGAAATTTTAGGTACCCATCGTTTACCGAAAAGCACGTTTGCTCGTGTTGCAGAAAACATTTATACTCAGTTCTGAAATAGAGTTTTTGTGGACTAAGGTTCCGGCGCTTGCAACCATACACTTCAAAGAACTATGGAGATCATAAGATAGAAGATGACCTGGCTACCAAAATGGCGTACCCTCTATAGAAACAAGATTGAGTACGCCAAACGAAACATCTAGTCTGTGTAGACCGGATCCTGAAGAAGAGTCTGTTCAACATCTGGTGAGCGTAATTCGTGGTAATGTTTTAGGCGTTGTCAATGGATTACGGCGCTTCGCCTGTGAGCCAAACTGAAGCTTTATCAGCTAAGGTGAAGGGAAACAACCTAAGCAAGACTTATTCGTTGGTAACAATCGGATGGCGGAAAGTGGTGACTACTTGTTGCATCCGATGAAGGTGATTTTACGGTTTTTCATGGTCTAGACCATGGTAAACAGGTAACAAACCGAAAATGTTTGGCGGAATTCGAAAATCACCTACAATAACATCGAGTTTAATGCAAGAAGCAGGTCCTTCTTGTAAGACAGTATAGAAATCCGAAAGGGGTTTCTCGACTGTGGTATTTTCCTGGGCCATACTTACGGGAGATGACGGCAACGGAAATGTTTGACGATATTGGTTTACGGAGGAGGAACTATGTCTAGGAGATGGCATAAGCAGTTGTTTATTATATTTCCGACGCCGATATGTAAGTTCTAATTCTTTATGTTTACCAGACCGTAGTCTCATACAAATATAAATTTTAATTTAAGGTTCATAAGGAACGAGTTATGACTGGAGGTTTTAGAATTAAGGAAAGAGGGAGGTGAAGCACGTCTTCCCGAAATTTGTTAACTTGAGCGTAAAAGCTAGGATAACGTGTGAATATTCCAGCAGCCAGGTCACCTGAGAGAATTAAGGGAGGTTGTTCGTGCTAGCACGTTCCTTAATTAGGCAACCTTAATTTTTTTCAAGTTTCATAGGCACTGATGGAATAGGATGATGATTTATGATGGTGTATTATGCAGGGTGTTATTAAGATGATTTAGATGAAATTTTTAATTACTATGATTTTTTTTTTTTTTTTTTTTTTTTTACGTAATTAATGTATTATGGAGACGTGATTACGAAATATGCAATTAAAACGATAGATGCCAAAATAGAAACTAACTAACATATACTAGTTTACGCAGAAAGTCTACACATGCAAATCTATATTACTTATACGTGCAACCATATGTAAGTTATATGTGAGCTAGGGGAATGTCGAGAACGAACTCATACAAATGAATACCGTGGTAATGGAATTGATGTAACATACACATACAAAAATATTCTAAGCGGTGGTTTGAAACTACACATACATCCAAATATATTCGAATCATATTGATCGTGTTAACGTGAATATGTAATGACGAACCACATTTATATGCAAAGAGTTCTTATGCCATACACAAACATGCAAGGTAAAACAGGTTATAGTAACAACCAAATAATATCCTCGACAAAGTTGAGGAGTTTAAGGATTTGAAACCTGGTGTTCCGCGATTCCTCGTACACGATCGAACTAACTCCCGAGCTTGTGAACTTCCTTGCTAAACTGGACAAGAGAGTCCAAAAGAGTACTGAAAAGGAAAGTGGCATGTACCTGAAAACCGGAGTGTTGATACTCCAGGTTAGTCTCTCACGCTACTAATTTAGTCTCGTCCGAGACTCTTTTGTCAGTTCAGTACTTCAAGTTCCTACGGAATACTTAAACTGTGCTAATAAAAATAAACAAAACTTGGTTCACAGATATTTGTTAGTAGAAAAAGTTAAGGCAAACAGTTGCGTGACACGTTAGTATCGTAAAAGAAATGGAAATTTAAAAAAATGAAGAGGTAGGGGAGGGGGTTTTACGTGATGTGTTCCAGTTATTACGTTAAGTCCAGAGTCCTTCGGCGTGCAGCGGCGCCATTTGATAAAATGCTCTTTATACAATGTTTATTGTTTTCAGTTACTTATTTTCTTAAGTCCGAGGTCCACAGTCCAAAGTCCGAACTCCAAAGACCCAAGTCCAAAGTCCAAAGTCCAACGTCCGTATAGTCGTACGTTTCAGTCAAGTTACCTTACTCACGTGGGTTTGGTAGGATAGGTCGAGTAAGGGCTCGTCCAAACCTTGGGGCTCGGAAAAGGTTCACAACTGGAATTACAACTCTTGGTGAGTAGGATTTTAGGTTTTTTAATTGGTTTTAATTAAATTAACGATAATGCAAATAATGTAAATTACTATGGCGATTATATGTAGGTAAACAAAAATAGAGAAATAGGGAAAGAGTTAATCATACTCATGCAAGAATCATTTTTTAATAGTTTATATTACCACATCACTACATCTCTAATTCGTCTCGTGTTCGGAGACGACGTCGAGTATTGATCCCTAGCGCATGCCCACATCTCTGAGCCACATCACACTAGCATAAGGAGTTGAACTAATATTTCATCTCTGGAATATCATTTCAGCTCTTGGCTTGATTCCACATCAGCTGGACAAATTGGAGAGCTGTCCGACACCATAGAATTAAACGCTGACGCCGAGACATTTTGGGTCGCGCCTGAGACTGTTCAGGAGCATCAGCACTCCAAATTTGTACAGTCTCAGTCATTTTGGGACCAGATGTCTAATATATACCTAATTCCTAAGTAGCGATTCTAGAATATTAAGGAGTCAATCCGGATTCTCACACGAGCAGCATAACCCTCCCCCTGAGGGGGGGGATTAGCTCATGGTCATTGAAGGAATAATAAAACTTGCTGTAGACATTAAGTAAATAAATGCAGGACAGGAATTAAACTAGAAAAGAAATGACTGTTATTAAGGGTAAAATGACTTACAGTATTTAAGCTTGCTAGAATGAAAATGACGGAATGTAAGTGCTGAATTAAAACTAACTACTGCTAAGCTGAAGCTAGAGCATAAAATGCTGAAGGAAAATATATGAAGGCTACTTCCTCATATATATAGGCTGGAGACTGGAGAAGGGTTTAATTGAGTTTTGGCCATTTCTCCATTTGAGACATTCAAAACTTTGATATTCAAAGTTTTGTTTTCATGTGACATCCTTTAAACCAAAGTTTTGTTTACGAAACAAAACTTCATTTAATGTTTCGACCTTTTGTGCTTTGTATTTGTCCCTTTGCTCAATTTCAATTCCATCTTTGAACAGGTACGTGTCTTCTCTCATTGCAAGGTGGCACAATTTTGTGACCATCTCTTGTCACCTGCCTATGCTGACTCGTCATGCCTTTTGGCCCCACCGAGTGGGTCCACTTAGTATGTCTAGTGGCGGCACCGATTTTGGCGTTTTTACAACTTTCTGTCTTTGCGTAGAGTTTGTCGCCCTAGTCGCTCTGGCAGTTCACTAGCCAACGTCGCCACCCAGATTTATCAGATTTGAGCTTCGGAAGTTTGCTGCTTCTTTATATGTGCACCCGTTCTGCACTGGTTTTGTTCTTTTGGAAACTTTGGCTCTAGTCAGGCTCTGTTGGTCTTCATTGGGGTTGAATGGGAAACTTCAAATATTCCAGTATTCTCGTACTTCGATGCATGTTTTATCATTATATTTATTTTAAATGTGGAAACCTGCAAAAGTACAAAAATATAATTATTACATGATTATTAAACACATAATCGACCAAAATGCTATGTCTCTCGGGGTTTAATATTACAGTTTTGGGTGCTTATCATGTAGATGGTGTACGGATGATGTAGATAGATGATGGTCGTTGAACAAATAGAAGCGTATCAAAACCTAATTATCCCTCAATAAGTAAAGGATGAGTAGGGTATCGTTCCACTTTTAAGTGTATGTTTATATGAAGGACAGGACTGGAAAGGGGGTTTGAGGGATTAAAAACTATGATTATAGATATAGTAGATTCTAATGCTAAACTAAACTAAAGTAACTAAACTTATACTAAAGCTAAGAATTGGAAATATGGAGAGAATATGAGAGAGATAGATTCAAGAGATTCAAATCCACCAATGCTTTTTATTCAATGACCTTTTCCTTCATGTTGTTCTCCAAGTAGACTACAATCGGGCAATTGAGAAATGAAAGCCGATGCCCCTCTTGGATGAAACATCGTTAACAATTAACTCTACTCAAGGTTGTTCCTATGTTCATGTTACTAGTATCTTCTTTCCTTTTATGTGAGCTTGGGCAGCTATTCAATGAATCACCATCTAAGGCAAACACAAGGAATACTTCTCTTACTCTAAAATAGTACACAACTAGAAGAAAAGTAGAGAATAATAGTATAATATTCAATGACAATAAATAAAACTCTATTCTAACATTATATTCAATTGCAATAAATAAAAGCATGTCACTATCAAATATTCAATTGCAATAAATAAAACCCTAAGCTAGCATGATATTCAATTGTAATAAATAAAAACCTTAATCTATACTTCCATCCCCTGGTGTGGGCAATGGAACTAATAACTAAAAACATAAAGAACTAACTGATTGAAGAGCACCATAAACCAGAAGAATCATTAAACCTTAAGCACCGGCTTCATCTCCTCCCTTGAAGGAGAAGATTAGCCTTTCATATAGAAGGAAGAACATGAAGAACGAGAAGAAGAAGAGTCGAAGAACATAAGACTAGAAAGACTAATTTATTAAGACTCAGCTAGTTAAAACCGATCTTTTATTATTAATCTCTCTCTGCCTCAAGTTCTGGAGACAAGAATATAAGTGAATTGGCCAAATACATGAGGCACTTAGGTCCTCTATTTATAGGGGTTACAATGATCTCTATAAGCATTCCAAACCGTCATTTGTTTCCTAATACAAATAGACTTCTTCCAGAGTCCAACTTCATCTCCAATACTGAGAAGGAATTGGCTACAGTGTCGATTCATGCGTCTGGACGCACTATTCATGCATCCCAGACTTAATCAATGCGTCTGGATGCTTGATCCATGCGTCCCAGACTTCATCAATGTGTCTGGACGCTCGATCCATGTGTCCCAGACGCGTAAGCCTATTTTGTCTCTTCTGCTCTATCCTTTTATCCTCTTTTGCGGCTTTAGTCCAAGCAACGAATCCTTTGGCCTTGGGCTTCCAAATAGGCTTTAAAATAGGTCTAAGTCGCATCTTTAATAGCTTCAATTCCTTGGCCTTTTCCATGATTGTCCACGGGCTTCCCATGTGATCCTTAATGCTCCGTATTGCTCTTTTTTACCCCTCTTTCTCTAATATTCTACAAAACTCTCTTTTTCACCTGTAGAATCTTAAAACATAACTTACAAACACTATTAGTCCACTAAAATGGCTAAACAAGAGGCATAATCGAGGGTTAAATTGCACTTTTTGAGCACTTATCACAATTCCCAACTAGCCTTTTGCTAGTCTTTTAGCAAATAAGATAAAAAAAAATAGATAAGTGATCAAAATTACATCCTAAAAAATAAAATCCTAACTCACTTTCACAAGCATCGCGATTGCATTTACCATATGCAACAAGGCTTTAAACCTTTAAGTTCCCCAAAAAGGACGATTTATAGTCTCGTGAGGGTTTTCAGATGATATACCTACAAAATCAATCAATAGCATGTTCAAGAATGATAGTATTTTTCAGAGAGAGAAATTCCTTACCCACTTAGTGCTTACTCCAACAGACGGTCTCCATTGCTGACTACATTTCTACAAAGACTCATAGATTATGATGGGAGATAACAAAAATTGACAAAATTCTCAATCAAGGCTTATGTGTGTACTCAGTCAATCTCCTATACTCTCCTATCCAAGAAACGGAATCCCTAGTTTACCTTTAGATAGATAATCTCGACTTTCAATCCTCACCGGTCATACTCTCATAAAAGAATCTCTTAGAAGATGGTCTACTATTTTACCTTATGTATGTGGGGAAAAGAATAATGAATACAAACATCCCACATACTACCTTGAAAAACGGACTTCTGGATGAAATTAGTCTCATGGAAAGAATGTCAATCACATATGAAGTGTCGGGTCCTTCACTTTAGCATCCTCTCACCTATTCTAGACTTCGTACCATACTACAATGATAAGTCATGGGTTGTAACTTGGCTTGGGTATTGGTTTATGAAGGAAAGGCAAAAAGGATTCAAAGGTTGTTTCTGAAAAACACTCAGGGTTTTGCTTCATTATTAGGAATATTTCTTCAAATTCTGTATTGCAGAGAAAATTCTTCCTTTATCTTAGCTTTTCCATCCATTCTGTTCAACTTTTTTTTTTTTTTATTTTAACTCAGTGGTATATCCTTGATTAGTACTGGATATGTTTGTTTTCCACTAGCTTCTTTCACTTTGAACAGAATGATGGTCTTCATTGTATGTCTCTGATATTTCCTTGTAATCTTTCTTTTGTGGTCTTTCTTCCTCCTTGTGCCCCTTGTATTCTCTGAAACATATGGGTATGGCTGATAAAGATTTTGGCTATACTCCTTGTCTGGAGTTGGGTAAAGGATAAAGGGTTTTGGAAGAAAATGGCTTATTGTAAGGCTCAAAAGGGTTTAATATGATGGTCCTACTAGGTGGGATAAAGGCTGAATGGGTTCACTACTTGACTTATTAGTATGATAATCTGTTTCGAATAGACAAAACCTAATGGCTATCTCCCCAGTTGATGTCACTTCATGATTAACCAAATCAACGAATAATGAGACTATATTACAACGACATAAAGAACTAAAAGATGTTGAGTCACTAAGACTCGGATTTTTCTCATAAAAACTCTCCAAAAAATGGGTATAAAGCTCAAGTCTCACAGGCTACGTCTAAAAATTCTACTTCCATTTTATTAGGGGTTTAAATCTCTCTTCTAGCAAAAGTACACAAAACTGACCAAGTACTATGGTGGTGCCTTGATAATGAATTTTATCAACAAGAACTATGTCCGAGCATAATAAATAGTCTAAGCGGTAATGAAATCAATAATAGCAACTATCTATCAAACTCAACACTAAGCAGTATAGAATCTATATCCCAGACTCATCATTAAAATTCATTTTTCTCATGCTGCTGATATAGAAAAAAAAATTATTTTAATTTTTGAAAACTAATTTTCTAAATTCATTTCTCAAGTGCACCCTCCCCCTACTTATGCATGCATTGACCTCAATGTATAAAGAAGTAAATGAAATGGATGAGAAAAAGGTAGGCTATTACCATTGATGTCGAATTTTTAGGTCTTTTTACGTCAAATCCCCAAGACGTAATGTATTATCAATTTGGAGTGAGGAGATCAGATTTTCTTACCCAAATCTGACGAATGTTTGGAGGACGAGGAGATCTCACCTTGTGGGTTGTTAAAAATACTCCTTGATATGCTGGAAAGATTACTGGTGAAGTTGCTTATCTATCTTGAACTATTTCAGGTCTGATGATTGTGTGATAGGCCTTGTGGTTCCTCTGTGTAGAAGATTGACGAAAATCTTTCTTTCTAATAGGACAATAATATCTGATGTGCCCTTTACCACCACAAGATCGATAATAGATATCCGGTGACTCACGCTCAAGGTGGGTGGTAAAATTGTTTCACATACTTCTCTCGTTCGCATTAATGATGGTGTAGAAGAGGCTTCAACAAAGGCAATGCTTCTTATCAATATGGTCCGGTTTACGCTTTAGAAGACTCATTTCAGTTTCTAGATTACATTGTTTTTCCAAAACTTCTTTAAGCTGATTCTCTAGCAACTGATTTTTCTAGGTAGAAGTCTGTTGTTCATCCTGAAATGTAGAGTTAATCTTCTCAAGATATGATACTCTCTCTATCAATTTTCCATTCTGCTCACTTAATTTCTGAATTTTCTTCAGAGATTCCAAGAACATGGCTAGCAACGCCTCTGTGGTGGGGTTCTCAGGTTCATCATAATTTTCTGTAGATTGAGCACTTTCAATTGTATCTTCGAATGGGACGAATTCTTGTATCATACTATCAAGGAAGTACACCTCTTCACCTTCGGTGTCATCACAATCCTTATCACGCAATTGAAAGATATTTATGTCCATGGACATCTTACCAAAGTTGATCTTCATTTCACCGTTGTAACAATTTATCAAAGCTTTTGCTGTAGCGAGGAAAGGTCGGCCTAGAATAATTGGAATTTTATCAAAGGCTTCCTGGGTGTCTATCACAATGAAATCCACTGGATAGTAGAAATCGGCTACTTGAACAAGAACATCCTCAACTATGCCTTTGGGAATCTTGGTAGAACGGTCAGCTAACTTCAATTTAACTTTTGTAGGCTTTAGGTTCTCCAAGCCCAACGCTTGGTACACATGATATGGCGAGAGATTAACACTAGCACCAAGGTCTAAAAGAGCTTTACCTATGAATTTTTCTCCTATCTTGCATGATATTGTAGGACTTCCTAGATCTTTGAGCTTGACTGGAGCTTGCTGATGGATAATAGATGTTGTTTGTCCAGCTAGAAACGCATGCTTTGGAACATGAGTACTTCTCTTTATGTTGCATGCATCCTTCAAGAATTTGGCATATGATGGCAACTGCTTGATCGCTTTGAGAAAGGGGATATTGATGTTATCTTTCTCAAATGCCTCCTTCATCTCTAAAAATTGCTTGTCCTTTTTGCTTGGAGCAAAAAATATAGGAAAAGGTGCCTTTGGTACAAACACACATCGATGTGTAATCCGCTCTTTCTTTCTCTTTGGCATTCTTGCATATCTTGTCTTGGTTATCTTGACAAATGGGAGTTGAAAGGATTTCTCCCACTTCCTTTCAAACTTCATTTGAAATCTTGACCGATTGCTCTGTAGCAATGTCATCATGAGAAGGTAAGTCAACCTTGTTGTCAATCTTCAATCTTGATCTGAGAGTAGTAACTGAGCTGACATGATCATGGAGGTGATCAGTACTAGAAGTTGTCCCAATGTGGCATACATCTTCACTCCTCAATATTGGTTCCAATCAGCTAGGTTGAGTGGCTTGTGTCTTTACAGACAAAACAGTAGTGAGTTTGTCGACCTTAGCCTCTAGAGACTCCATTCTAGAACATTGACTTGCCTAAGATTGCTGGAGATTGAGCTGAGACTGTGCAATAAGCTCTAGAACACTTTCAAACTTCTGATTTTTCTGTGATAGCAAAGTAATTGCATTCTCCAGGTTGGCAGGTGTGGCATAATTTCTCCTAGGATCAGGCACTAACTCTCCACTTGTATTGGAATTCTGCTGAGAGTATAACTGTTGTTGAGGAACCAACTGTGAAGCTTGACTTGTCTGTGGAATATAACTTTGATCTTGTGAACCTGGGGGTCCAGCGTCTCCAATAATTACCTTGAAAGTTATTACCACCTTGGTTGGGCCTCTGAAATGAGTTTATATTGTACTCTCCAACTAATACATATTGATAGTAACCAAGACATTCTAGAGTTGCATGAGAAGTGTCCGAACAGACTTCGCAGCATTGGCTAGCTTGCATGACTGGGAAAGATTTAGCTTGAGACTTGTTGATCTTGGAGGGATTCATGGAGAACTGATTGAATTTCTTACTCAAAATTTCAATGCTAGTGGCCAGGCTGGCCAATGTAGACTTCAGTTCTTGATCTGCTTGTTCATGTGCTTGGTAACCAAATTGCTTTGGCTCCCCCTCCATGCTAGCAACATCCTCGTTACTAGTAGTCCATTGTTGTGTTTCTTCAGCTAAATTCTCGAGAAAGTTGTAAGCTTCCTCTCCATCCATTGATGTAAATTTGCCTTTGTGCATTGACTGTATCATCTGCTTGTTCATCATCGAGAGTCCTCGATAGAAAAAATGAGCCAGTGTGCTCTTGTCATATCCATGATGTGGACATGAGACTAGTAGATTATTGAATTTCTCCCAACTTTGATGATATTCTTCAGTCACTTTTCCTTTGAAATTTTTAATGGCTTGCTGCATGGCATCTGTCTTCTGGGGTGGGTAGAACTTGTTCATAAACTTTGTTCTCAACTTCTCCCAATTATCTATTGAATTGATCGGCTGTGCAGTTAACCATTCGGAGGCTTTACCTTCGAATGAGAGCGGAAAAAGAATCAACTTGATACTCTCATCTTTGACATTCTGGTTCTTGAAAGTTCTGAGGACTGATAGAAATTTGTTCATGTGAATATATGGCTGAACATTGTCTGAACCATTAAACTTTGGAAGCATAGAGATTACTGATGCTTTAAGTTCAAACTGGTTCGATTCTGTCTCTTGAAAAACAATACTGCTTGGTGGGTCTCCAATGATTGGTGAATAGAAATCACTCAGCTTCTTCCTCTGTTGTGCTTGCATGGGTGGGATAGCTTCAGGATTATTGGTGTCCACAACACCTCCATCATTGCATGCGGCCATTGTATCAATCCTGTCTAGTATTCTTGCTATGCGAAGATGATGAAAACTATCCTACTATGCTTGAATGCAATTAAACTAATATGCAACTATTCTAAATTATACTAATATGCAAAACTACTTTCCTTCAACTGGGTTGGGCTTTGCAGCTAGTATCTCGCCATATGTCTAAAGTTGTCTCTTCTAGGGTTATGGTGAATCGCTTGGATTGCTTAAGTACCACGGCCCACAGACGATAGTCCGTTTGTCAAGATTCAGACAAGAAACACTAAAGTTTGATATTTTGTTGTGTTGGCTTACAACTTCAATTGTTGAAAAGATCCTAAATGCAATTATACTAGAAAGCAATAAAACTAAACTATGATGCAACTATACTAAGAAAAATAAAAAGAATGAAGACTCGACTAACCTGGATAGTATATCTTGTCTTCAAGATGTCCTTCAAGCTTCTCTCTTTCTCAAAAGGATGGATGATGCGGCTAAAATTACCTTAAGATCCAAACTTCTAATCTTTAAAGAAAATGTTAAACATAAACAACTTAAAATGGCAGCGGCGCCATTTGACACTCTTTCAAGGCTATAATTAATTATATCCCCGGTAGCGGCGTCATTTGACACTCTTTCCTAGGGCTACAATTAATTATATCCCCGACAGTGGCGCCATTTGACACTCACTCCTTTTTGTGTGTGTAGATGGTATATGGATGATGTAGATAGATGATGGTCGTTGAACAAAAAGAAGCGTATCAAAACATAATTATCCCTCAATAAGTAAAGGATGAGTAAGGTATCATTCCACTTTTAAGTGTATGTTTATATGAAGGACAGGACTGGAAAGGGGATTTGAGGGATTAAAAACTATGATTATAGATATAGTAGATTCTAATGCTAAACTAAACTAAACTAACTAAACTTATACTAAAGCTAAGAATTGGAAATATGGAGAGAATATGAGAGAGATAGATTCAAGAGATTCAAATCCACCAATGCTTTTGATTCAATGACCTTTTGCTTCATGTTGTTCTCCAAGTAGACTACAATCGGGCAATTAAGCGAGTGCCGATGCCCTCTTGGATGAAACATCGTTAACAATTAACTCTACTCAAGGTTGTTCCTATGTTCATGTTACTAGTATCTTCTTTCCTTTTATGTGAGCTTGGGCACCTATTCAATGAATCATCATCTAAGGCAAACACAAGGAATATATCCCTTACTCTAAAATAGTACACAACTAGAAGAAAAGTAGAGAATAATAGTATAATATTCAATGACAATAAATAAAACCCTATTCTAGCATTATTTTCAATTGCAATAAATAAAAGCATGTCACTATCAAATATTCAATTGCAATAAATAAAACCCTAAGCTAGCATGATATTCAATTGTAATAAATAAAAACCTTAATCTATACTTCCATCCCCTGGTGTGGGCAATGGAACTAATAACTAAAAACATAAAGAACTAACTTGATTGAAGAACACCATAAACCAAAAGAATCATTAAACCTTAAGCACCGACTTCATCTCCTCCCTTGAAGGAGAAAATTAGCCTTTCATATAGAAGGAAGAACACGAAGAACGAGAAGAAGAAGAGTCGAAGAACATAAGACTAGAAAGACTAATTTATTAAGACTCAGCTAGTTAAAACCGTTTTTTTATTATTAATCTCTCTCTGCCTCAAGTTATGGAGACAAGAATATAAGTGAATTGGCCAAATACATGAGGCACTTATGTCCTCTACTTATAGGGGTTACAATGAGCTCTAAAAGCATTCCAAACCGTCATTTGTTTCCTAATACAAATAGACTTCTTCCAGAGTCCAACTTCATCTCGAAAACTGAGAAGGAATTGGCTACAGTGTCGATTCATGCATCTGGACGCACTATTCATGCGTCCCAGACTTAATCAATTCTTCTGGACGTTCGATCCATGCGTCCCAGACTTGATCAATGCGTCTGGACGCTCGATCCATGTGTCCCAGACGCGTAAGCCTATTTTGTCTCTTCTGCTCTATCATTTTATCCTCTTTTCCGGGATTTGGTCCAAGCAACGAATCCTTTGGCCTTAGGCTTCCAAATAGGCTTTAAAATAGGTCTAAGTCGCATCTTTAATAGCTTCAATTCCTTGGCCTTTTCCATGATTGTCCACGGGCTTCCCATGTGATCCTTAATGCTCCGTATTGCTCTGTTTTACCCCTTTTTCTCTAATATTCTACAAAACTCTCTTTTTCACCTGTAGAATCTTAAAACATAACTTACAAACACTATTAGTCCACTAAAATGGCTAAAAAAGAGGCATAATCGAGGGTTAAATTGCACTTTTTGAGCACTTATCACAACTCCCAACTAACCTTTTGCTAGTCTCTTAGCAAATAAGATAAAAAAATAGATAAGTGATCAAAATTACATTCTAAAAAATAAAATCCTAACTCACTTTTGCAGGCATCGCAATTGCATTTACCATATGCAATAAGGCTTTAAACCTTTAAGTTCCCCAAAAAGGACGAGTTATAGTCTCGTGAGGGTTTTCAGGTGATATACCCACAAAATATTGATTGGATTCTGCAAAACCTTTCGATTCATGTGTAATTGGTCTACAGGTGACGTGCATGGCTCAAGACCCATAGGTCGCATGTTCGACTCTTATACGAACACCTTTTCTTTCCGTTTTTTATAATTATAAAATCAATCCATTATGCTGGGGTTGGTGTTCCAACTCAGGATTGTGAGTCCAATGACCTTGACCAACTAAGCTGCTATTGTTTGCATGAAATGCTTTCACTCGTAACTTTGCGTAACTGTAAGTTATGTGTGGAACTTTATTTTACACCCAAACACCTTATATAATATATTCAAAATTGAACACTTTTCAAGGGTGGCATATTGGCAATAGTAGAGGCCCATATAGGTGGTGCACTGGTGCATTGGAGAGGTGTTTTTTGAATTGCTCCCTCATATGTGAAACTGTGAAAGTATAGACCGATTAAGGGATCCATTAGTTATGCCCTAATGATCTTAATGTATCTTTGAACCTTGTAGATTTTGATGGCACATGAACATTTACTGCTACAATAAATAAGCAATCACCCTTTTCATGGGAATTCATATTTGGGGGTATGCACTTATTTTGCATACTAAATTAGAATTCTTGTTGCGGATATTTCACATTAGTTTCTTATAGGAACATGCGTTGTAGCATTGTGGCGTGCTTCTATGACACCTGCTTAGTAAATCTGGTTAGCATATCTTAACTGGGTTGTGCACTTCCTCTTTTAGATGCGTACAACTATGCGAATCCTAAAACCTGAGAGGGTTATATATTTGCAAACAAAGAACACGTAGCTGATAATCATGAGTAGATTGCAAGCATAGCCACAGATTGTGCTCCTTGCAAAGGGTACCCAACTTAGGGAAATCAAAATACTTTTTGATTGACAGTAATCCACTCTCCTTAAAGAGTGACATATGGTGTAGTGTAGCTGTAGCTCTTCTTCCCTATGTTCTTCAATATCCTATTCCGCTCTATCTCTTGTTTTCAAGAGCCTTTACCAAGAAATTATGTATCCTGAGTAGCCCTCCTATTCTTTCTCAGTCCGTTTTATGTGGAATTTTATTCTGTTCAATATCTAGTAATGCTCATAGGCATGTAAGATGCTTGTTCCCACTGTAGGGGAAAGCTTTTCTTTGTGCTTGTCAATTTTCACTTTTAACTCTTGAAGAACAGTGTTACCTCATCTTACATTTGCACAAGACGACAACTCTACTCTAAATATAGCCTGTTCAAAACTGACATAGTTGTAGGAGGAATGCTTTGATAGTCTACTTATAATTTGTTTTGTTTTGTTTTTCTTGTTAACCATTTGTTGCTAATGTTGGTTTTATCTCTACGAAACGTCTGAGAATGACTCACAAAGGCTGAAATGGACATCACTCTCCTACTTTCAATTCCTTTGATCTTTATTGTAATTTTGAATGAAAATAAATAGATATGGTCTTCCATAACTCTTGGCAGGAGTGTGTTTTATATAGAATCTTGTGGCAGTTGTTAATTGCTTTTGTTTAATATGTAGTTATCTTTATCTAACTTTATCTTTGTTTTCGTAAATGGAATGCTGCTTCTTTCAAGTGTTTTTATGAGTCCTTGATGGTTGTTGATCCACACATAATAAAGTATGAATAATGTTCTACTTCTCAAGGGTGTTGTTCTCTACTACCGCCTATTATTCTCTTTCGTAAGTCTTAATATGCCATTGGGCATACAACAGAGAAAAAAAGAATATTAAGGAGGCATTTTGTTAGACATTACGCTCAATGTAATCATGAGATTAGCCACAAAAAAATAGTCTCAGATAGACCTGTACACCCTATTGACAGGTGAATCAACTGTGAAGGAACTTAGTATGCATATCTAGGATATTGCTCTCTGCAAATCCAAAATTTTGGTTGTACTTCAAAATTGGCGAAAGCAAAAGGAACGAAAGCAAAACGGCAAACGATACCCTACTCATCCTTTACTTATTGAGGGATAATTAGGTTTTGATACGCTTCTATTTGTTCAACGACCATCATCTATCTACATCATCCATACATCATCTACACACAAAAGGAGGCGTGTCAAATAGCGACGCTGCCGGGGATATAATTAATTGTAGCCCTAGGAAAGAGTGTCAAATGGCGCCGCTGCCGGGGATATAATTAATTGTAGCCCTGGAAGAGTGTCATCTAATCATGTGTTTTTTTTTTGTACGTGTAGTCATGCGACATTGGGCCTTTATAAGAAGCTTCTTCATAGAGCACCTAAAGCCTTGAACAGGTACGCACTCGTACTACCACTATAAGAATGTTGCACCTATGTTTATTTAATTTGGTTTCAGTGGAAGTCCTTAGTTCTATTGTTCTGTTATTTGCAGGTGGGAGATGTGTGGGCAAGTGAAAGTGGTTTTGAAAAGTGAAAGTGAAGATGATTTGCTAGTGTTGCAAGTAAGTTTATATGGCGTATGCATATAGTTGAGTTGTTATTGGTGTTCTTTGACATCTAGGAGGTCCTATAGTGACCATTTTATTCTTCTTCATGCTTTCTTGGAATGGTTAGCTAATGAACACAGTATTTACCCCCAGTTTGTATCCTGATAATGAAACATATTCTGAAACTTATTACAGCTTTTTAATATGTTTTAATGTCTAATAGGTCAAACACGATATGTTTCTAAATGTCGTCATGTGGTCCAACTTATTCCACTTCTGTACTAGCTCTCATCCTTTTCCTGATACAGTCGACTTGAAATATGACCTTGAACATAAGAAAATCACTAGTTCTAATTTCATCTCATGCATATGCCATATGGTTACTAGTAATACAACTTGTACCTGTTATGCGGTTGTAAACTTCTATCAAGGAGTAAGAGCAAATTCTTAAGCTAAAATAGGAACACACCAGCAAACAAACAAGCACCATAGCAAATCATGAAATAATAGAATCTTAGAATTAATTGTTTGGATGCCATTTGTTACAGGAAAGGGCCAAATCACTGAACTTACCAACCCATATTACAATTGATGCTGGAAGAACACAGATTGCACCAAGTGAGTGGGTTTGCATGAAACTTCTTTTACAAATTTGTTCAATACATTTTGTGTGCTGGACATTGAGCTAACAGTTTTGAATTTGCTTAGAATTTATACCAGTTTTCTGAAAAATAAATAACAAGGATATATCACCGCAAAAGTAATTACATAACTTTTAGATTGATTTTTTACCTCAGTTGTGTTCTCCAACTTGATTAATATCCTTCTCTTTCTCTTTATTTTTTTATTTCCTTTTCCAGATTCGAGGACAGTGATGGCTTTGCTTGGTGAGTGGTTTACTTTTCCCATTAAAATGACACTTATTAGCTAGATCTGACTAAATGACACAAGTTCTATAAGAAGTCTTACTGTTTCAATCTGAATTGAGTTTTGTGGTAATTTTTATTGGTAATATCATTTGAATATTGAAATGTATTTGCATTTTTGGGTAGCCACTACATTATTAAAACTTGTAGTAATCTGCTCATGCATGGTTAAGAACTGATGTATATAGGCAGTAGTACCAAAAATATGAATACTATTTGAAACAGCACCATTACATACGATGATTATGAAAATGGTAGAGATCTTTATAAGGGCGGTGGTTATTGAAAAAAAAATGGGTAGAGATCTTGATCAGATTAAAATGTGGATAGACTATAATAATGAAGTAAATTGTACTAGGAGTATTGTTATGTACTTATGTACTCAAGGAAGATTGATGTGTGTGTGTGTGGGGTGGGGTTGGGGGTAGGGACTACGGAAAAAGAATGCCCAACAAACCATTGTCATGGATCTTTGTAGGGTTTGACATAAGTAGTCTTTGAGTGAATATTTGCTTATATGACACCCCCACCACACACACACAAAGACACATAGTGAGGCAAAAAGAAAAAGGAAAACATTGCCATGCACCCATGCGAAGCACCTTGCGAGCAATCATATATCTCGACCGTGGAGTGGACTCGAGGACAAAGTTTCTTCAAAAACATGGGACTTTGGGATTAATTTTCTTCCGATAGAGAGCGACTCAAACACTATCTTCTTACACCGATTAGAAACAAAATTGTATTTTACAAGATGGAGATTGTGGATATTCGGGGAGAGAATCTAATCGAAAATAAGAGACCACATGAATGTCTTTTTATCGTTCTGGAAAAAGATCTCCTGTTTTTCTCCATTATTATTAGAAACAAATTAGTGTTTTGACAAGATGGAGACCATTGATATTCAAGAAAGGATCTACTCGAGAGATAAGAGACCACATTAATGTGTGCCATGCAATCTTTTTATCGTTCAAGAAATGGAGTTCCTCTTTTACCAGAGTAAAAAAATTAAAGGAATTTTCTCTGCTATGAAAATGATAAATATATTTATCTACAGACTCCATCCATTAAAAGAAAACACCTTTGGCTCGAATAGTGAACTCGAGAGAAAGAGATGACAATATGGATAGAAGCGTATAGAATGATGACCCTCATATTCATTGAGACCTCTTTAACGTTTTCTTCGTCCTTTTGCTTTGTATTTTCTTTCACTTTCATTGCAGTGATATTTATATATGCTGAAAAACACGATCTCTGAAGTTCAGATTTGAGAAAAGAAAATGTTTAGTTAAGAGATTTCTTTAGGGAGAAGCTAAAGGTGGTTTACTTAGGGAGACCTATGAATAATAAAAGGTTGGCATCCAGGGCACTCGTTGAAGCTTTGACTAATGAGGGAGCTTTCCGAAGTTCACATTCATGGCTATTGATTGTCTGAAGTGGACCATTGTGGTACCACATGGTAGTTTAGAATGACACTATTGGCTTTGGTGAATATATTGACTTCTAAGGCATTCCATGCTATGCTTATATTGTCATTGATTATGTGACAAGCATTTGAAAGATAATCTCTATAAACGATAGTCCCTCTTGAATAACTTTGTATATGCTTTTGACATTTCGGTGGAAATTCCCTATTTCATCTCGAGAGGATCTTCGACAAGACCATTGTTGATGGTGCTTATAGGGAATTTCACTATGCTTATGGGCATTTTGTCACTGCAGGGAAGCAAGTTGGTTGGACTAAAGGAGGTGTTGCCGCGTTTCTTTTCTTTGAATGTTTTCTGATTTGCAAGGATTGGTGTGTATAGAGATTACTGGTGATAAGTTGGGACCTAAGGTTTTTGTGGTAGGGGGTGAATCTGGCTCTAATGTGTGTCTAAACCTAGTACTTCACAAAAAAAAAAAAATTAGAGTATAAGGTGACACCTGTAATGCATAAACGGAAGGAGGGCGTAATGGGTGATGCAAATGAAATTTTTGGAGAATTAAGAATTATGTTAGGAGTTACCCGCTATAAGGACTTTATAAATGCTCCCAAGTTGAATGATTTGATTTTCAATCAGATAACACCTGTGCAGTTAAATCGCTACTCGCATGAAGAGCGAGTAGCGAGTAAGTGTAATCGGTCGGGGATTAATCAGGATTAATCGGACGATTTTTCATAACACTATATTTCTTTACAAATAATTATTAAATATATTTAACTTTGAAATACCAACATAATGAAGCCAATTAAGAACCCAATCAATCAATAAACAATTAAAACACTCAATCAACTAAAATAAATATGATTAAAGTATACAACTTTACAAAATCGAGGGTTGGTCAAATCAGCGAAATGTCGAGTTCAATGTTTAACATTGAAATAGTTGAAATAGTGAACACAATTACTCGGCTAATCGGGCCTAATCGGCCAAGTACTCGGGGAGTTTTTGAGCCCGATTGTGATCGGGGATTAAATTGTTAGTCAGGTCGGCTAAGCAGTGAGTAGCGAGTACTCACCGATTTAATAACCCAGGATAACACAACACTCCCTGGGAATTTATTTTCCTTATGAGAAGTTCTCACCAACCCCGAAGGCTCTCGCCGATGCGCCATTTTGAGTAGACCCAACCACCTCCACCTTGTCCATGAAGACTTGCTTTCGCTGCTCGGTCCACCCATTGTAGCAACACCTTGTCTCTACCCAAAGGCTCACTTGGCGCATCACATAATTACACAAGAAAGAAATCCCAACCAACACTTGGTGGGATTTGAACTTGCAACCTCTCCCATGAGGAGAGGGGTACCCAACCAATTGAGCTAGAAGCTCTTATGAGAAGTTGTTGTGATTAAGTTGGGCATCATTATGGTCAACACAGTCATTGTCATCTTTTTAGTGTTAGTGTTCCTCTATTAGTAGATGAAAACAAGCACCAGTAACGGTCGAATCCCTCTTACTATCTCACCTTTTGCATTTTATTTATTGAAGCCATGTAAGATTTCTATCCAACCAAGATAACTGTACTTCTATTAGTAAATCACCTGATAAATATTGCAATTTTTCATTTTTGATACTTGGGTTGAGCTACCTGAATTCCTTCTTCAGTGCGGCACTTTCGTCAAATATTCTTCTAGATGGCATTTGGGTGCCTCTGTTTAGCACTTAATTACTCTTTCTTCTACTTGTTTGTGCGAGAACTTAATGAGGAGGAACAGGTTTTCAATTCTTTCAATTTATATCTTTTGTGTGTTTTCTCTTGGCGGGACACCTGCCCGATTTGGTAGATGATGTCACAGTGCGTTGAAGCCATTGTAGCAATACCAATTTCAGCTAGCGTGGACCTTTCTTTTCGTTCATTGTATTTTGGCCCCGCAGATAGCGAGAATCTGTCAGTCAAAGAGAGATAGGTGTTTTCAAGGGTCGAATGACGATGGCGACAAATTGTTCTCTTTAGGTATTTTTTTTTATTGGCGGCCCTGTTTTAAATGAGATCGGAACTCTTTTTGATGTTGGCGGGGTTTGAGCCCCGTGCCCTCGGTATCATCACCTAAAGGTTTTACCGACTTTGCTAGTCGGCACTTGCTCTTTAGGTATTTCTTGTATACATTGTTAAGTAATGCAGACCTGAATATCTGTGTTTGCATCACAAGTATAAATTGTCTCTAGAGCAAAACATGAAATACTTGGGGCCATTTGAGTTTTGTTTGATCTGCTTTGCAGATCTGATCACTACTGACTAATGTCATACATCACGAAATTTATGGTCTTGACTCTTGATTCCCATGTCACAATTTACCTATTGGTGGTCTCATACAACATAAATTTCAATTATGTTGAGTGAGCACTGATGGGACAATTAACGATTATATAATTGAGATCAACATATATTGCATTTGACATGCCATGTATATCATTTCATGTTATCAACTCAGCGGGTAAAGAAAAAATTACTCTTGGAAGTATCAACAATATAGTAAAATCCGAATATTAATGAACACAAATCACAATCACCACGTCTCAATCTTTGGTTGAAAAGTTTGGTTATCTTGCGTGTGGCGTTATTATCGATAGTCACAATAATAATTCCCTAATCCATCCATATCGACTAGTCAATCATCCAATGTTTCTTCATTGGAAATAAAATTGTAGTAGGCCTTATGCGGTTGTACCGAAGTAAACCGAGAGAGTGTGAGAAACCAACATTGTACTTGGCTTCACTCCAAACCATCTTATGTTACCGGTCGTCTTTTGCTCACATGATTTCTTTCATTAGTTGTTCACTTATTCTAGCGTCGAACATAGTTGGACAAAGAAAGTATTTAATGGCCTTTTCAATCGGACTAGCAGTATTTAATGGTCTTTCCAAAGGGATTAAGTTGTGAATAATGATCGTGAATTGATCAACTGTCCAACTGTCTAGGACTAGACGCGTCTAGCGCAAACATTCAGTTCTATATATAGGGCTAGGTGTGTCCCTTTGAAGCTCCCTTTCAAAGTGTTAATCATTTTCGAACGATAATTGGTGTTTTTAGTTTTGTTAACGATACAAGAAGATGGTTACTTCTTGGAATTCTGTAATAACAACTGCCATGCAGATACTTTGTTATTTATAGTTTGATGATGCAGTGCTCTATCCACATTCCAAGGATAACAAATGAACTAATCGTAATGGATGCATTCCCAATTTTGTATCTGTGCATCTTTCTCCTACTTCCTATTCTTCTCCTTTAATTAATGTGTATTATGAAAAAGAGTAATCAAGGAAGCAAACACAATCTTCCACATAGCCCTCCTATGCTTCCCATCATAGGTAACTTGCATCAACTTGGAGTCTTGCCGTACCGTTCTTTTTGGAAGCTCTCCAAGAAATATGGTACAATCATTAATAATTAGCTCTGCTGAAACCGAAAGAGAGGTAATGAAAACACATCATCTCAACTTCTGCACTAGCCTGATCTTGGTGGGCCCAAAGCGTCTTTTGTACGATTACCAAGATGTTATCTTTGTTGCTCTATTATGTTTTTGTAGATTGGCACAAAATTGTCCTTGATCTTGTTTTGTTGTTGCTGCTTTTCTTCAGTGTTTGTTTTCTTGTATTTCACAGTTTTGCTTAAATTTCTTATTTCATTTGTGGTTTTATTGTTAAAAAAATACCAAAGATTAATGCTACTCCAGTTGCAATTCAGAACATTGGTACTGCATTGGCTAAGCTAGCTAGTTTCTCTTATTGAAATTAGATACTTCGTGCCGGGCACAACACAACTCCTCGTTTGTGTGTGGATGCAGATGTTTTTAATTGCTTCAAGGATGATAGCGGACAATTTAAATCAAGCCTACATGAAGACATTAAAGGAATGTTAAGTTTTAATGATGCTTCTCACCTTGCATTTGAAGGGGAAGATATCCTGGATGAGGCCAAGTACTTAACAACCACATATCTGAAGGAAATCAAAACACCTATAGGGACAAGCCTAAGTCTACCTAAGCTAGTGAGTCATTCTTTGGAGCTTCCACCACACTGAAGAATGCAAAGATTAGAGGCTAGGTGGTATACTGAAGTATGCATGAAAAAAGGAGATATTGATCATGATCTACTTAAATTTGCAATTTTGAATTTTAATATGGTACAAGAAACACACCAGAATGATCTGAAGGATATGTCAAGGTTAGGGATTGGTTGTTAATATTTGTTGCTTGATGTATGTCAAGAGTTTGAATTATTATACCTCCAACTAAAATTCAGTGATGTACTGTCTCTCTGTTCTTTTTGTTTTAGGTGGTGGAAGGATCTTGGTCTAGGCTCCCATCCCAAGTTGAGCTTTGCTCGAGACAGGTTGATGGAGTGTTTCTTTTGGACAACTGGAGTGATAGGTGATCCCAGATTCTATTACTGTAGAAAATGGTACATAAAACTAAATACAATGGTAACAACCATTGATGATGTTTATGATGTTTATGGCACTTTGGACGAGCTTACGCTTTTGAGAGGTTAGTAGGAGATTGGCTCACGTTACTTCAGTTCAGTGTATCATATACTATATATGGTGCTGATTCAACTTGTTTGACATTTTTAGATGGGATATCAACACAATAGGAGAACTTCCAGATTATATGAAAATATGCTTCCTAGCCCTATACAAGGTTGGGCTTATTTTATTCTAAAGGAACAAGGTTGGGACGCCATACCATACCTAAAGCAATCGGTATGTCCCCAATTAAGCATGTTAATAGATAATACATTTTCCTTACTGTTAATTCAGTCACTGATAAATTGATATAAGTTACCACATTAATTAGTTAATTCCTTTGAACTTTTATCGCAGTGGACAGATTTATGCAAAAGTTATTTGGTGGAGGCAAAGTGGTATTACAACAAGTATACACCAACATTTGGCGAATATCTAAGCAATGCATGTATTTCAATATCAGGGACCCTTCTGCTAGTTCATATTTATTTCTTTATAGAACAAGATATCACTAAAGAGGCTCTAGAGTGCTTAGGAAGCTGCCCAAATGTTATACGTTCTTCATCAATGATTCTTCGACTTTCAGATGATTTAGGAACATCAAAGGTGTGTAATAATGCAACATTTCTTAAACTAGTCTCAGTTGCCCAACTGCCTTGGATAGAGTAATACAAATATAATTAGAATATATAACCTACAAATTCCTTCTCTTTATTATACATAGGCCGCGCTTGAAAGAGGTGATGTGCCAAAATCAATCCAATGCTACATGCATGAAACTGGAGTCTTAGAAGAAGTTGCTTGCGAGTATATTAGACATATGATCGGCAACTTATGGAAGAAGATGAACAAAGATCGATTGGATGATTCATTTTTTTCACAAACTTATATAGAAGCTGTAGTGAACCTTGCTCGAATGGCTCAATGCATGTATCGGTATAGAGATGGACATGGTGTTCCTGACAGCTGACAGAGAGACGAAAGACCGAGTTTTGTCATTGTTGGTTGAGCCCATAATGGAGATATGAATGCTTTGTTATTTTTTGAATTGTACTACAGAATAATTGTTGAATTAACCCTCTAAATATTTTTTAAAAAAACGAATTGAATTTTTTTGATTTTGGGATGGTAGCTGGTTTCCATAAATTAGTCGACGAGATACAACATTGGTGCTACACCTAAGCTCCATGGTATTGTACCGAGGCATTTGGAAAAGAAGACGAGTTGATCAGATTGAAAGCAAACTCCAACAACCGACCAACAAAGGTATGGAGGTGTGGTGCGCTAGCAAAGGTGCACGAGGTTTTTTTCAACAAGAGTGCCACCACCATGAATCAAATGCCTTAATGGATAGCAACTTGTTGTATAATTTACTCAAATTAATCGTAACAATTCAAAGCAACAAGATGTAAATAATCTGTAGTTTAGCCAAAAGTAAATTTCAATATCAGCCAAACCGCTAAATGAGATCTAGGATTATAAAGAAGAGTAAAGTGTAGAACGACCGCACTTATAAACAGGGCATACACATAACGGAAACAAAGCACCGGGAACCTAGTTTTCACAAAAGCTTAGTATACTTGTGGAACCAAAATGCAAGTCCTAAGTCTTTTAGATGATCTACAGAGTAATTTAATACAACATCTCTTTATCCAAGATTTTGAATTTCACGATATGTTGAGTAACTTTTTTTTGTTCATCCGTTACGTTCTATGGAAAGCAATAATAACATCTTTCTCCTAACCTGCAGGTACTAATTCTGTCTTTGTGCAATGTAATTAGCTTAACAGATCTGGGTGTAGCTTTTGTGCTATTGTAGTATGAAAGTTCCTCATGAGCTTTTGCTACCAATGCATTTGCAAACTCCTTGGCTTTCTCAATCCCCATCAGCTTAGGATATGTGGCTTTATCACTTTCCAAATCCTTTCCTGTCGTTTTCCCCAATTCCTCTGAAGACTTTGTAACATCCAAAATATCATCCACCACTTGAAACGAAGACCTATATACCTTGCATATTTTCGCAATCTATCCACGCCGACAACAGATCCCCCACCCATGATCACTCCACAAACAACGGAAGCTTCTAAAAGCAATGCGGTCTTGTGCAAGTGTATGTGCTCTAATTCACTCGGATCAATTATTTTTCCTTCACTAGCAATATCAACTGCTTTGACCTCCCCGCCACCCCATCTCGATCCAACTGCTGAAGCCCGGTATTGCTATGGCCCGAACCACACGGTCGAAGACACACTCGTGGTTTCAGTTGCTACATGCTCAAATGCAAGAGATAAAAGTGCATCACCTGCAAGTAATCACTGCTGTTTCTTCACCAAAAGCCTTGTGACAAGTAAGCTTTCCACATCGAAAATCATCGTCATCCATACAAGGGAGGTCATCATGAATGAGTGACATGGTATGTATCATTTCGATTGCACAGCAATTAGGCGTCGCGCGGTACTTTCATCACCTCCCACTAATTCACATGAGGCAATGCATAAAATTGGTCGGACTCGCTTTCCACCAGCAAGGAGCGAATATCTCATTGCTTCATGAATTTTCAGGGGGGATGTTGCAATGGTATTGCCTCATCAAGGGCCTCATGCACCTGTTTATTTTTTAGCCATGTAAGTATCAAATTGAAGAGATCCAGTTTGAGTTTGCGTCTCAGACCGACAAATCACTTGGGTTTAACAGATCGCATCAAAGCAGAAGGAACCATATGGTGTCCCAACCAAAAATCAAGTCCAACATGGGAAACTCTTCTAGTGCTTTTGAGACCAAAACTAGGAAATCTTTCGAGAAGTAGAGAATTTTCCTGAGAGGACACAAAGGTGCAAAAGAAGCCATGGAAATTAGTTTATAGGATAGTTCAAAACTTGATAGAGGACTAATGGCTTCTTATAAGTACCGACTTTCAGACGTTAAATATATGATTGTTGAAGACAATACACATATATTCAAGATGCCTTTCTCTTGGCAAACATTATTCTTTTCCTACAAGTTTGGATTGTAGTGTTCTGTTCTATGATAGTTGCAGTCGTATGTATAAGTGAACAAGCTTTGAAGAAAAACTATATATACAACTCAAAAAGTAGACAGATATAATGCAGTTCGATGACAAGATCAACATATTCATGACCTTGATATGTCTAAGTTCTAAACTAGACCTCGGAATCAATAGTCACATTTTAATTTTTTTGGTTTTGCTTCTTTTTGGTGTTTTACCATGACTTGATCCCATGACCAAACTAGCTAATATTTCATTTTACATTATCTTGATATAGTCCAATTAAATGAAATACCAAAATCCAAACACAACGTCGTCTTGGTTCTATAAAATAAAATGATAATTTATGTCAAAAAATGAGAAATAGTGAAATATATATAATATATTTGGTATCTTGACTATGAGTATGAAACTAAATGGGCCTGCATTTATAGGCCCACAGTTCCTACGCAAAAGGCCCATTCTTGAAAAATAGTGAAATATATATAATATAAAAAAAAAAGAACATTTAGTATTTTGAGGATGGGAAACACAGAAGAGTAGCGAGGATTTCAGACAGTGATGATGACGAAGAAGGTGAAATCAAATCCCAAAAACAACACGAATCCCGAGAAAATGATAAGAGAAAGAAAAAACAAATACTTGTTCGTATTTATTTTAGATACTATATGCAGAATGGTTAGTTCTATTCAGTTATTTTTCACCTTGGGCGCATTATCTTTTTCGTGTATTTGTATAACTAACATCTTTTGAACTGCCTTTTCAAGCAGGAGGGTCTAACTGCACAGGAGACGGCAAAGAACGAGCCTGAGGAATCAGAGCGCATGCAGGTAACAATTCTTTCTTGAATACTTTTTGATAGTACTTATTGCTAGTATAATACGGTATGCACTCAACTTGTTACTTGGTATGTCAATGTAAGATATGATATAATAGTCCAAAGGCCACTATATCATATCCTCCATAAAGTGGTCAACCAGTCAAAACCTTATAGAGTTTCAGTTTCTAAATTGATGTGGGGGTTACTCCTTAAGTAAATATCCTATTACTCATGCCTTAATTACATTAGCTAATTAAGAGAAGAAGGTTAAATAACTTACTCCACCAATTATGGGAAGGTGGAAGACTAAAGGACTTTGAAACCACCGTCCTCTCTCCATCCTTTATATAAGAGTGGAGAAACCCCATATTTCTCTACTACAACAATCAACACATTAAAGCTTATAAAGGTTTGGAAGAGAAACGGTGATTTGCTTTTCATTATCGGATTTTACACATTATTTTCACTATGGATCAAGGTACAACCTTTTATTGATTCATTATTTACATTCTTCATATTATGTGAAATAATATGTGATTCATGATCCTCTCTATTAAATTTATGCTTACATTTGGTATCGGAGCGCAAGGTTTTGAATTACGTTTATTTTCCGTTAAAGCATATGATTATAATTGTATAATGAAGTCATAGAGCTATAACATGATAGTCATAGCATGATTGGGTGACCAAGTTTTGTCGATTCTATACCGGCGAAAGAATTTGATATACTTATTCATGGTCGTTACGCATGTGTGGGAATCTAATATCATTGTATCATGTGTAATGGGCTTCGGTTAGAAACTTAATTAGTTTGGATGTTTCCATTTTAATTAAGGTTAGATTTTAGAAAGCTTCTTCTAAGCATGTACTAGAAAAGCTTTCATATTATGATATTTTATTATTCTTCTCCGGATTCTGACTAGTTACCGATGGATAGTGCGGATATTATACCGTTTTATTTGTCAAGATCCATTAGAGTTACAAGATTAATTTTGATGGCTTTTAACGTATACTGGTATGAAGGGTTTCTTAAACCCATAAACTTTCAATCGGAATCTGGTTTTTCTTTAATGAACGGTTTTGTTTGGAGGTCGAAATTTATTGTTAATAGTTATAGGTTTTGTCCTACACAGTGGTTTTGAAGTTATAATCACCGTCTTTTTTGGGTGTTTAAATCACCCCCATACTCTCTTTTATGGTACTGCTTTTTGTTTTGGGTTTCATTGAGGAAGATGATGAGTCAAGTCAACTAAATTACTATGTTGTTCCAACTTCCCATTTATGTTTTGGATTCTAATGCAATTGTTCGATTTACCCTTATGTTGTTCTCGTTATTAAAATCTGTTTTGTATTGTTCTGTTTTATGATTGAACCGAATCGGACCAACCAATGAACTAGATTGAACCCAAAACCGGTTTACGCACCCATATAACTTGGTTTTGGCCATATATAATTCGCTTTTAAGTCTGTTTTAACGATAAGTAGCCATTACGTAGGTTTTACTTAATCCCACATTATATAAAGGCTTAAAACATTATTTGAATTTGTTTGGGAACAACTTCAGGTATATGAATGCATGCTCTATTTAATGAAGAATACATGATTATTTTCCGCTGCATATCACGTTTTAATTATATGAGCATATTATGATATTAATGTTGTTACTCATTATAATATTATTGATGTCAATTAAGAACATGGTATATACAATTTACCATTTTGGTAGCCACCAAAGTGGCCTAAAACCTTGAGAAATTATGAATGTCATATTACTATTGATGACAAACTTAAATTCATTTTAGATATTTGAAGTCATATTTTTTTTGATAACATTGTCGGATATATCTATATGATTTTTTATTTTTTATTTTTTTTAAGGTTTGTCAAGTTGGGTTTATTGACTTAATTAATGAGCTAAGCTTGCATGCATTACTTGTTCTTTATGTTCAATAGCATGCATATGATAGGATGGTTATTTCTATTATGTTACCAATAACGTTGTCTATTAATTCCTACTTCAATGATGGTTGTATAGTGAAAATAATTTGAACCCGTTAGTAATTAGGTACATTATGATGATAGTACGTTTGTTTGTTATTCCATTGCATATTTATATTTCACTATGATTATGAATTTTTTATCAATGTCATTCCATGATTTGGTACTCACAAATTAACTTTGGAGCTGCCAAAGTGGCCCAATATTATGATATTGTGAATACTTTATTATTATTGTTATTGACATTAAATTGCTGCTATTTATGGTAACAAATGGCGATCTATTAGGATCATCATGGTGATTGTTGTCATTCCACGAGTTGATATTTGCGAATATTATCGTTTGGTAGTCACCAAAGTGACCCTAACATCAAGAAGTTGTAAGTATCATTCGTATTATCGTTAATGACATTATATTGCAATTTTCTAATCATGAGGAATGTTTTATTGGCCCAAAGGTTGATAATCATTTCATTGGTTAGGAAATTGAGATAGGGTAATCCGTTTGTGTTTTTTAATTGGATCTAAACTGGATATAAAGGTTAGGTAAATGACTTATCCAATTTTTATATACAATATTATTTAGCCCTATTATAATAATATTAATATGTGAGTGAACGCTTTGTGTGTTGCATCATTAGCCCAAAGGCAATGTTGTAATGATTCTACTTTGTTCATCACTCCACTTTAAAATTTACGTGTTGTGTATCAAAATATTTATATAGTGAGCATTATTTTTCTGAGTCCCTATTCATATTGTATAAAGTTTGTAAAAATCTAAAATGTTTAAGAGTTTCTTATATGATATGTCTATATATGAAACTTTTAGAACTTAGCTGACAATGTATATAATGGGTTAAACCAAAATTTAGTTAAGAATGTGATGAGTCCTTACATTGAATGAATTTCTTACATTCTTCGTTGAAGCAATTCTAGAATTCATTTTAGTACGATGAAGGGTAATGAAATGTCATTAATTAGGTTGACTAAATTGGTCATTTAAGAAGAAGTAAGACTTAAACTGTAAGGATAATTCATCTTATGCGTTAAGGACCAGGACATAAGGAGAAGAGATTGTCCAAGCTAAAATGACCTACTCATGTTATTTAGGTTTTTAAAGAAGAATAAGACATGAAGTGCTTCTACTTCATTAAGAAATTGAAGCATCTTTTGAAAGACTGTCATAACGGAATGGTATGATTTGAAATAGAGAGTCAGCACTTTGCTTTTGTATTTTCGAATCAAACCATATTCTTCTAATAATTGGTGTATCTACTTAAGTGCTACTGTACATGTTCTTATTATGATGATAATGGATGATCATTTTGATATGGTAATGGAATATATATATATATGAGTCTTTTCACCTTTATTCATTATCGAACCTTATGTGATGACTAATACTAACAAGAATTCCATAACCATTTGAATGGAACCTCAATGATCATACATCTTCGAGTTGGAACTAAATGTAGCTAAGTTAGTGACGTGTCGTCTTTATTGTGGCATAAAAGACTTAGCTTAGAGTCATATTCAAGACAATTATTGATAGATTATTGGTAGAGTGTATGATTCTTTCTGGATCTTAGTTTACTAATGTTTTAGGTGAATGTGTGTGAATTGTATTAATGAAAATGATTCAAACACATCCCTAAAGAGCCACAATAAGTTTCAACATTTGTATCCATTCTACCACTTAATATTTCGTGATGAGGTTATCTTAACACACTTACAGATGAAAATTCACATCATGATTGTGTCAATTTATTGCATAATAAATCTCTTTAATGTACATTACGAATGTACATTCTTAAGTTTGAGAAGCAAATAGACATAAAGTGAAGATGTCATAGCTAATCGAAGTGGTGAATATTACTAAAGCTAAACTCCATGTCCTGGCGTATCTATAAAGTTTCTAGAAAGGCGTGACCTTTATGGACATAGTTAGGAGAATGTTAAGTAAATCATTTATACCCATGTCGTTATGGATTGAAACTCTAAAAGCCGCTATGTATGTATAAAGTTTCTATAAAAACAGTTCCAAAGAACTTCTTTTATAGAAACATATTAAGGCACCAGCAAGTTAATTAAGGATGCTTAGCAAAGTTAGAGTTTTATATTCTCTATGAAAGAAAATTGGATTTTCAATCAAGTTATTGGTTGTTTATTAATAAGTTGCCTTAGAAAATCCAAAGGGTATTTACTTATCTAACTATGGAACAAGAATAATTGAAACCAATAATGTTAGATAAGTAAGATTGGTGAAATCAATGGGAGTGACATACAACAAAGATATTGTGATTCATTTCAGAAATGTGGTAAATATAGAAGTTTGGGTGCTTGTCCCCATACCTTTCACTTCTAAGAAAGTTGTTGTTCCTCATGTTGTTGATTAGTTTGACAATAATGAACACCAATTGACTGATCACGTACACTCCATAATGAAATGTCACCAATGAACAGATAGTAGAATAACCACAAGGAATTGCATTACAAAATCTCAAATAGAAAAGAGGTTTGCAATTCCAAATAAGTTTGTGGTATATCTACAAGAGTCTAAGTAAAAGGACTATGAAGACTTGGTTTCATTTAAGAGGCCATAGTATATGTATTGATTATACTAAATGGATTAACAATATAAAGCAAAGTTGAAATCTACGGAACATAATGACGTCTAAGATCTTCTCGAATTGCCTAAAGGATACAAGTTCGTTGAGTTTAGCTTCAAGACTAAGCTCGACAGTACATGCAATATTGAGAAAAATAAAGATGGACTTGTTCTAAAGATTTCATCTTAAAGAAAGGTGTTGATTATTTTATGAGTCTCTATTTGTATCCTAAAATGACTCTATATAGAATTATCATGGCTAGGTGACTCATTTTAATTTTAAATTACACCAAATATATGTAAAACCGCTTTCCTTCATTGAACTTTATGTAAGTATTGTAAACGTAAGAGTCATAGTATGAACTTAAACAAAATTCCCATAATGATAGCTTAAGTTTAACGATATCATTAATTCCTTTGGTTGCATGGAAAACACTGTCTAGCAATGTATATACTTGAAGGTCAGTGGGAATTAGTTTTTAATTTCAGTCTTGTATGTTTATGATTTTTACGCTAAGCAACTGTGATTTTGGTTTATTACACAAAACTAAGAATATTGAAGAGGCAAATTATGGAGTTGTCTCATAAAGCATATATATCTTAGTAAACTTCCTTATAGATTATGTATATTGATTTGTTCAGCTACTAACGTACTTTATATGAATAGGTGACTATCTGCTCACATTTATGATGATTTATCACATATTCGTGTGATTGAATATTTAAACTCAAATCAGACAGATTATATTGCTACTGCTGAGTTTGTGGTTTGCTTTGAGACCACAATTTATGATATATAGTGTGCATATTATCTTAGAGCTTGGATTAGTTGTTTACATTATTGCCAAGTTGCTAAAACTTATGTTGCACCTTATCTTCTCCAAGAGTTATACCCGAGATTTAGGTGCAAGATTGGATTTGGAGAACAGTTATGAACTGTAGAAACATCGAGTGTATATTGATGATAATAGCACCAACTTATAATAATTGATACATTAACCATTTGGTTTCTATCAAACACGTATAATTATGAAATGTCGACTAAAATAAGAGTATTTGATATAACCCATGACGCAATGATGGTTAATTGGATTGAAATTTTATGTTTATTTCATCTAACACCTAAAGAGCTCAATTATCATGTTTCTATCATTTCTGTTTCATTAGTGGGAGTACGTACTTATTATGAATGAAACCGAATATTATTATTGGACATTAATAGGCAATAAATTTTTGCCTAACTTCTCAGTTATAGATCATATTAAGCAAGTTGCTAGTGACATGGTATATGGAAGGAAAGATGTCGCACACGTGCATATTTGACATATTACCGCCATAACTTACATTAGTAATTTGTTTGATAATGATATTATGATAACCAAATTATGTAAAGGCATGTATTTGATATATTTTCAAAACGCGATCGCAATTATGTTGTTTTTATTGTTAACCCACACAAGTCGTTTTACAAAACGTTTTATAAAATAAAATCCATATATAGTTTTGTCATATAGACCAAGTGGGAGAATGTAAGATATGATATAATAGTCCAAAGACCACTATTTCATATCCTCCATAAAGTGGTCAACAAGTCAAAACCTTATAGAGTTTCAGTTTTTAAATTGATGTGGGTTACTCCTTAAGTAAATATCCTATTACTCATGCCTTAATTACATTGGCTAATTAAGAGAAGAAGGTTAAATAACTTACTCCACCAATTATGGGAAGGCGGAAGACTAAAAGACTTTGAAACCACCGTCATCTCTCCATCATTTATATAAGAGTGGAGAAACCCCATATTTCTCTACTACAACAATCAACACGTTAAAGCTTATAAAGGTTTGGAAGAGAAACGGTGATTTGCTTTTCATTATCGGATTCTACACATTATTTTCACTATGGATCAAGGTACAACGTTTTATTGATTCATTATTTACATTCTTCATATTATGTGAAATAATATGTGATTCATGATCCTCTCTATTAAATTTATGCTTACACTCGATGCCAAAGATGCCACGAGAAAAAAGTGGGTTTGACAGACATTATCCAAGCTGGAGCACGTGGAGACCGCTATCAGGTTCAATATTTTCCCTGTGATAATTCTTTTTTTTTTCCATCAGAGAGAAACCTTCAAGTTGTGTAACCACGTACGTAATAACTTACTAAGTTCATTGAAAACGAGACATAGGGCTTATGACCTCAGTGCCTCGTCTCGTTCTCTGCTTCTCTTGGCTTCCACTCTTCCTTATTCTTCTTTTACTACTTGTTGATCCAAGTATAACACCCCGTCTTTTAATTGCTTTTCCTATAATAATATTTATATTAATAATAATAATAATAATGTAAATAGATAAAACAAAGATAGGATATCCAGTAGTTTCGGATAAAAGCCCGTAAGTAAGTAGATAGGTTTAAAACCCTTGTTTTTCGGGTAGGTTTTAAACAACTAGAAAAAATAGAGTTTTCTCGAAAGAGTTCTGGGAGAAAAACACAGCGAGGGTTTATAAAAAAAAAAAAAAAAAAAAATGGTTTAAACAAGAAAGATCTTCCAGTTTCGCGCGACAGTCGACTTCAGTCTTTGGGGGTTTTTCTGCTTTCGGGAAGCTGTTCGGTTTCAAAACAGTGAGTAGTCTGAAGTTTTTTTTTGTTATATTGGTTTATGCTATTCATCCCAGTAATACTGTTTTCCAGAATTGAGATAGTGTAAACCCCGTTAATGGTGTCGACTGATAAATACAAAGGTCGCAGTACCACAGTATGTAAAACGAGGGTAAAGTTGAAAAGTTAAACTGTCGAAGCCTTGACATCTTGACACTGGTGGTTAATGGCGTCGCTATCAGCACCAAAGCACCAAACCGTCCTTCCTGTTTTGTGTTTGAAGTATATTTTATTTTTTTGATTTGTGGTGATGTTGGAACTGTTAGTGTTCTAATTGGTGTTAGATGGGTTGTTGGTGTCGCGAGGTGGGCTACTGAAGCTTCGGAGGAGCTTCAATGGCGACCAAATCAGCACCAAACCGTCCTGCGTCTTGATTGTTGGGACTAAGGTTTTTGATTAGTTTTGTTGTGAGGTTATGTTGTTGGGTTGAGGGGGATGTGTTGGTGGTGGATTGGGTGCTGGAGAGAGGGTGATTGAAGTGTGAATAAACCTTTAATGGCGTCGATTCGAATTTTTACAGTATAATAGAATCATGATTTGATGGTATAGGTAGGTGGGGGTTTTTGTGGGGATGAAAACCGCTGGGTTCCTTTTGCTTCGAGGTGGCCGGTGGTGGCTGTTGTGGTGGTCGGTGGTGGCTGGAAGTTGGATGAGGAAGGAGATGAACAGTGAACCACGATTTGGGCTTGGGCCAAATCGTGATGGGCTCGTATGTTAAAACCTTTGGATTTTATTTTTGGGCCTTAGACTTTGGGCCTTTGGGTTAGAAGAGTTTGTGGACTCTGACTTTGACTGTTGACCAGAGTGGACTCTGACTTTGACTGTTGACCAGAGTAGACTTTGACTTTGACTTTGACCAGGGTTGACTTTGACCAGTTGACCCGAAATTTGACTTTTTCCTAAAATTATGATTCGGTCTATTAGGATAAGTCTAGGACTATTAGCATGTTTGACTTAGGCTAGGACCTTTATAAATATACTTGTGTACGTGTATTTACTGCTTTGTGATTTTTCAGTCTTTTACGATACACAACGTTATGACACTTATACACACATCCATGAAATTAATAACGCGTAAACCAAAAATACTTCAATCAAGATATTCCTTCGTTCTCTAAAATAATATATACAATAAAGTTCAATAATGCATAAACAAAATTTACCGCACCCTTTTAGAACTCTCCACACCTCAAGTTTTGGAATTGAGTTTTATGATTGATGAAGTCATATGTTAGGTGGGCATTTATTGAATGTGCCATGAATGACCTGGGTATTCATTGAATGTGCCATGAATGACCAGATGGTTTGGACTGCCCTAAAAAGGAACTAAGGTATTCGCCTTGCGGGTTAGTTGAATTCCTTGAGTGTACGGGAATATAGGATTGGGTATTCCTTGAATGTGGCAGGAATGACCCAGGGCATTCATTGAATGTGCCATGAATGGTCCGTTAGTGATATGATAGGTATTCCTTGAATGTGGCGGGAATGACCTAAGGTATTCATTGAATGTGCCATGAATGACCTGAGTTTTTGCCCAAAGAGGTCGTGAAATATGTGTATGAAAGCCCAGAGATGGCTATGATATTGTGGTATTCGGTGGGAGAGAGGCACACAGGAATGTGTGATTTGGCAAATGTGTGGAGTGCAAATCGTGGAGTAGGTACTAAAGGGTGGGTGTATAAGAAAAGTAATTGATTAATTGATAAGAGAAATTGATTTGTTTATACGAGCGTGCTTGGGTTTACCTTTGAATACATATAGAATATCTACATATGTTATATATACAAGTTCTAACTTTCTTTTGCAGGAGGGTAGGACTTAATAATATTTTGTGCAGGGACGCGGTCCTACCCTTATACAGCGGCGGATATCGGTAAGTGTAATTCAATTATTTAGATATTAAAAGGAGTTATTAGAATGAGTTAATAAAATGGAAGTTTTGCTTGGGAAGAAACTATGCCGGTTGAGATGACGGAACTACCTGTCTTCCAAGCTGAGAATGATTAGGTTATGATAGATTTAAAGTGTTAGTTGGATAAGTAAAGTTTGAAATGTTTATATGTAGTTAGTCTACTCATACCAGCAAATTCCATTTTGCTGACCCATGTTTGCTTTGTTTTGGCAACGTGGGTGTGTTCTTGGGAACATAGGTGGAAGGCAGTGGAACCGCGGCGTGTGATTGGGATTCTTGCCTGGAGCAGTCCGTTAATTTTCTTTTAGGTCTGATTCCTATTGGAAGGATGTAATAACGTAGTTTACCTTTTTCATGGCATGAGAACATGGTAGTGAGGAATTTTATTCTGAGAGTTTGTTTGATATTTTATTTGGAAGGATGTTATCTTAATAAAGAAGTTGCGGATAATTATTGGGATTATTTTATTTTAAGTTGTTTCTTTTATGACATGGCTATTAGGGTTTGTATGTGTAGTATCCTCCGTCATAGTCTGGGTTTTTAAACACATATTTCACAGCCTCTTTGGGCACAAAAACTCAGGTCATTCATGGCACATTCAATGAATACCTTAGGTCATTCCCTCCACATTCAAGGAATACCTATCATATCACTAACGGGTCATTCATGGCACATTCAATGAATGCCCTGGGTCATTCCTGCCACACTCAAGGAATACCCAATCCTATATTCCCGTACACTCAAGGAATTCAACTAACCCGTAAGGCGAATACCTTAGTTCCTCTTTAGGGCAGTCCAAACCATCTGGTCATTCATGGCACATTCAATGAATACCCTTATATAACACTAACGGGCCATTTATGGCACATTCAATAAATGCCCACCTAACATATGACTTCATCAGTCATAAAACTCAATTCCAAACTTGAGGCGTGGAGAGTTCTAAAAGGGTGCAGTAAACTTTGTTTACGCATTATCAAAGCCTAGGTTAGCTTAGTGTTGGAAAGTCTAAGTGATCCTCGGATGTGGAATATGGGTTATAGTATTGAGAGTTTTGGATATATGTGAATATTAATGGGAGTTTTGTTTGAACTGTAGATCATGGTTGAGACACGTAATGGTAATACTCTTTGGACTGCGGTGAACACTCCAAAGATGAGATGTCGAGGACAAATGAATCAATTGTTGCAGGCTATGCAGAATAACCATCCTGTTCAGGGAGATCCTTTTGCTAAGCGCAATAAGGAGTTTGGTACTCTTGGTGGGCAGCGATTTACTGGTGTTGGGAATGCGATTGCAGCAGAGTCTTGGATTCAAAGTTGTGAAAATGTTTTGAGCCGCATGCAGCTTTACGGAGATTGAGATCTCGAGGAGTTGGCGACTCACCAACTTGATGACGCTAGGTTTTGGTGGCGAAGCTCTCACCCCTAGTCCGACACTAGAACTTTGACTTGGGAAGACTTCAAGATTAGATTTGAGAGTAAGTTCATTCCCCGAGGCAAGAAAAGCAGTTTGGCTCAACAGTTCTCTGAGTTGACTCAAGACGGAAGTCTGTGGATTTGGGTATGTGACCAAGTTTAATGAGTTATCGAGGTTTGCTCCCTATCTTGTGGATACTGACAAGAAGAAAAACCAAAAGTTCATACGTGGGTTAGAGAGTCACTTGTCCAGCAAGTTGATTCCTTTTGATGGGGACACTTTTGATCGTGTGTTGGACTTGGCCTTGAGATATGAGGAGCAGAATGCAGCCCTAAGAGAGTCGAGGGGGAAGAGGAAGTTTGGTGAGATACCAGTTGTTGGTCCTGTTTGGGTGAGAACTCACACAAACACACTAATGATCTTGTTGGAGAGGTGGATAGACAGTGAAAGAGACTGTACCACCAATGGCTGCCTACGTATCCAAATTGTTCTCTGGAATCAAGTCTCAAAAATGCACGTAGTCCTTTGTTTGAAATGATTGTTGGGTATTTATAGGAATCTCATTGCTAAAAATACCCCTTTCTTATTTGACGAGATATTTCCCTCTTTGTATAAAATCTTTCCAAAAGCTTCATATGGACAAAATCCCTTGACATATCTCCAGACCTGCTATATATAACTTGGGTGTCATATTAGTGAGCAGTGTCATTGCTCCAATAGAAGGCATGCCCGAATGCCACATTAGTAGACGCGGGACTGCCACAGTAGCGGGTAAGCAAGCCCGTCTCATTAGTGGACGGCTCTTATAGTGGTACCCCATGATGGTCGTTCGTAGGGGTACAAGTACAGTGGTACATACACCGCCCCCTCTTTGCCGGATGGAATTCGTTCCTTGCGGCGAAGAATAGACATCATATTACTATAAAAGTGAAACAGTGTGATCACAATTTCTGCGATGCCATGCGAATAACTTAGTTAAGGTACTTAACTTAGAATGCTTTGAATTAAGTGTCGATGCGTGCACAACCTCTTTTATAATGAAGAACACCTAGGTGATAATGTAAAATTTGGGAAACAGAAATTTAATTCATTTTGTTGATAGACACGATAAACCGGTTTGCATTTATATAGTCATTCCCGCTTGATTGCTATGTGATTTGTGATGAGAGGGGTAAGGTATTGTAAATGCTAACCCCACGATTTTCTGGTGCGTGGGTCAAGATATTGCATATGCAAGTCCCGTGACTTCTTGATGCGTGGAGTAAGGTGTTGTAGACGCAAACTCCACGACTTTGTGATGCGTGGAGTAAGGTTTTGCAAACACAAACTCCACGACTTTTTGATGCGTGGAGTAAGGTTTTGCAAACGCCAATTCCACGACTTTTTGATGCGTGGAGTAAGGTTTTGCAAACGCCAACTCCACGACTTTTTGATGCGTGGAGTAAGGTTTTGCAAACGCAAATTCCACAACTTTTTGATGCGTGGAGTAAGGTTTTGCAAACGCAAATTCCACGACTTTTTGATGCGTGGAGTAAGGTTTTGCAAACGCAAACTCCACGACTTTTTGATGCGTGGAGTAAGGTTTTGCAAACGCAAACTCCACGACTTTTGATCGGGAGAGTAAGGTTTTGCAAACGCAAACTCCACGACTTTTGATGCGTGGAGTAAGGTTTTGCAAACGCAAACTCCACGACTTTGAATTTGTGTAGGTGAAATACCAACCTCACCTAAACTAAGGTGGTGGTGACTGAACTAGAGTGCTTTTTGTACATTGCTTTTGAGGAATTTATATACACCGTATGTCTTCTTTGAATGGAAGTCAAATATGGAAGAATGAAAGTTTATTGATGATTTCAAATTTGAAACAACATAGCTAGTCCGTCTCATGGACAAACACTAAGGAGCTGTCACTCAAGCTACCAATTTGTACTAATGGGAAACCAATTTAACGATAAAAACGCCTAAGATGGAGCGCATTCCATGGTTTCGGAGAGGGTTCCCCAAATTGTGTGAAGGAAATATATCATCTTTAGAGGCAAGACGGTCAATGATAAGAGGTCCTTCCCGTTTTAAGCCTAGCTTCCCCGCCTCGATGATCTTTGATTGTCTACACAAGACCCGGTCGCTGGATGAAAAACTTTCCGCTTTCTTGTCATATTGCTTCTTCATTGCGGCTTGGTAATGGAGGAGACGAGCAATACTTTCCTCGCGCACTTCATCTAGATTGGCCTTTGAATGAGCTACTAATTCGTCATTATGGCCATCATTTAAGGCAGCGGTGCGGGTCGTCTCAGCAAAAATTTCCGTGGGTAATACCGCTTCTGCTCCATACGCCAGGTTAAATGGTGACATTCCTGTCGAGCGCTTTGGAGTTGTTCTATACGCCCATAGAACGGCTGGTAGCTCCCTTGTCCACTTGCCTTTAGCCTGTTCGAGTCGACGTTTGAGGATTGCTAAGATGGATTTATTTGTCGCTTCGGCCTGCCCATTTGCTTGGGGGTGATAGGGTGCAGAAAAATTGTGCTGAATATGGAGACTAGCACAAAGCCTGTGTATTTCTTCTGCATCAAATTGCTTTCCATTGTCTGATATTAACTCAGCGGGGATACCAAATCGGCAAATTATATCCTTCCATAGGAACCGTTTGACGTCCGAAGCTTGTATGTGCACCAAAGGTTGTACTTCTGCCCACTTGGTAAAATAATCTGTAGCTATGAGGAGAAAGCGAACATTCCCTGGAGCTCTAGGTAGGGGCCCAATGATGTCTAAACCCCATTTTGCAAATGGCCATGGTGAGAAAATCGGGTGTAGCTCAGTGGCTGGAAGAGTACCCAAATGATAGTGTTTCTGACAAGGAATACATGTCTAGGAAATGTTTTTCGCATCCAATTGCATATGAGGCCACCAATATCCTTGCGGCATTGCCTTATGAGCCAAACTTCAACCACCCGAATGATTTCCGCATATCCCTGCATGGATTTCTTGTAGCACGGGCTGTTCCTTCCTCGTGTTGTGAGACACCTCAAAGATAGAGACAATGAATTACCTTTCCCCGCACAATTGCAGAGTTCCCGTGGATGAAGATACGAGTATAAACTTCCATGAGTCTCTTTTGACGTTATCTGGGATCTTGGGTTCTGAAGGGACTATGCCATTGCGTAGAAATGCAATGATCGGTGTGCGCCAATCGTCGATGTCTGCCCCAACATTTGGGTAAGTGAAGTTGTCGGGCTCTTCTGCAATTTCGTTGTCACCTTGATCGTTACTTTCAGGTATAGGGCTGGAGTCTGCATCATTTTCTTGAAGAGTCTTGTTTCTATCTTTCTGGGAAACGTCTTCACTGGGCTTGTCTTGTAGGGGAATATCATACTTCCTTTTCCTCATATTGACAACATTAATGTCCGATGGTAGATGTTCCCTATCCATATAGAAAAAGCAACATGCGTTGATGTAGATGTCTGCGAGTTGTTCTAAGGACAAGTCAATGCTCGGGTCTTGCTGGAAATCAACGTTAACTTGTCTTGGTCCATCAATGTCTACTGCTGCGGATAGATATGCTAAGGCGTCTGCATGTCGAACATCATTCCTAGGCCTTTGTATAATCTGGATGGTTTCAAACTGGTGAGCAAGTCTGTGAATTAAGTCTAGGTATGCTGCCATTTTATCGTCTCGGGCTTCAAAAGAGCCGGAGAATTGCCCTGCCACCAACCGTGAGTCAGTGAAAATTTGTAATTTTCGAACTCCTAAGTCCAAAGTCTGTGCGCATTGCGTACATGATAGCTTCATATTCTGCTACATTATTGGAGGCCTTGAACCCAAAAAGCGAACGAGCTCCATGGTTGATTTATCTGGCTTGATAAAAACACATCCTAATCCATAGCCGGATTTGTTGTGTGAGCCATCTGTGTAAACAATCCATAAATCGGATGAAGGGTCCGTATGCTTTGGCAGGGCTTCCTCGCCCCCAACTATAGCCGTTTAAGCTATAGATATCTTGCCTCTTGGTTGACTTCGGGGACAAAATCGTCGATAGGGAAATCTGCCATTAGGAATGCAAGTGCATGACCCTTTTCTGAAACGCGAGGTTCAAAATGGATGCTATAAGCACTTAAGTAGATGTCCCATTCAGCGAGTCTACTTGATTCTTGGGCACTTCGAAAACTTTATGAGGATATTCCGTGTATACTTTGATCGATCTTCCTTGGAAATATGGCTTGAGGCGCCCGGCAAAGATGAACCAAGGCTAGAGCAATTTTTTCAATTCTCGAATATCTGATTTCCGCCCCCGTTAGTGTTTTACTAATGAAGAAGATTGGACGACCGTCTTCTCCATCGATGAACAGGACTGCACTTACTGCAGTATTTGTAGCGGCCAAGTAAGCTCCAACAGGTTGCCCTGTAGCTGGGCTGGCCAAGATTGGTGGTGCGACAAGGTAGTTCTTAATTGATTGAAAGGCATTTTCACAATCATCATTCCACTTTGCTGAGTCTTTTAACGTCTGAAAGAAAGGATGACACCGGTCCGAGTATTTAGAGATGAAACGATTTAGTGCTAAACGCCCTGTGAGCTGTTGAATCTCCTTTTTTGTTTTTGGAGAGGGCATGGATTGAATGGATCGGATTTGTTCTGGGTTAGCTTCGATGCCTCGACGAGTCATCAAATACCCTAGAAATTTTCCTGATATCAGTCCGAAAGCACATTTCAAAGGATTTAGCCGCATGTTGAATTAAATTTCGATTAAAAAAAGCGATTGTAAGTCAGAGATGTGATCGCCACTGTGCTTGGATTTTACAACCATGTCATCAATGTAAGCTTCCATTGTCTTGCCCAACATATCTCCGAATATGGTGTTGATCATCCTTTGGTACGTAGCCCCTGCGTTTTTTAAACCGAAAGGCATAACTTGGTAACAAAAAATCCCTTGGTCAGTGATGAATGCAGTTGCTTCTTGGTCTTTAACAGCTAGCGGGATCTGGTGGTATCCCGAATACGCATCCATAAATGATAAGCGTGGGTAGCTAGACGTGGCATCTACCAATTCCGATATTCGTGGAAGAGGGTAGGGATGAATCGGGCAAGCTTTGTTAAGGTTCGTGAAATCAATGCACACTCTCATTTTACCATCTTTCTTGGGCACTACAACCACGTTAGACAACCACCGCGGATATGAAACTGGTTGTATGAATTGAGTTGAGAGTAACCGATCAATTTCCTCTCTGACTTTGAGTTTTCTATCTGGGGCCATGCGCCTAGGCTTCTGCCGAACTGGCTTGATGGTAGGATCCATGTCAAGTGTGTGGCATGCAACTTCTGGGCTGATCCCTGGCATCTGCTCGACTGACCAAGCAAAGATCTTTTTGTTTTTTCTGAGGAGTGCTACCATTTCTTTTTGTTCATTTTCCGTCAGTTCTGCCGAAATGAAAGTTGTTTGTCCACCTAAATTCCCAATTTGAACTTCTAAGAGGCGGTCGATAGTCGGCGGTCCTTCATTTTGTGAACTAGCAGTATAAATACTGTGCGTGGCTAACTCTGATTTAGACACTGCTTGCGAATTACTGAGAATTGTATTTCCCCGCATATTCGACTGACGATATTCATCCAAGACTTTCTCGTGACAGCTGTGGGAAACCATCTGGTCACCGCGACCTTACAAATTTTGTCGAGATGGGAATTTTATCGCCGGTGAAAGGTAGAGACTATCATGCCCATATCTTTGTGGAGCCAGTCTCTTCCTAGGATTGCATTGTCTGAGGGACTTGCAATTCATCGGGAAATTCAATGTCAATAGACTTGTCCATGAGCGTGGTGGTAGAGACTCTTCCCATTTTGGAGTTGTTGCGGTTTCCGCAAACCCAATGATTGGAGTACTTTCGTAGTAATTAAATTTTCTCGACAAATGCATGTTCTTGTAGCAACCTGCAAAAATGACGCCGACAGAGCTTCCAAAGATCTATCATGATCGCGAAACTTCGCCATAATCCAACGAAAGCTGAAATGACGACAAAGATCATAATGAGGATGATGGACGCCAATTAGATCTCTATCACTAAAACATAGGGGACCAAGCTCGCGTGGTTTCGAATCGAATTCCTTCAACAAAATCAATGTTATTGACGTGATAAAATTCCCGTAAGAAACCAAACTTTGCTCGTTGTTAACACTTTTGCCTTGTTCGTGAAACATCATTGATTTTGGCATGACCAGCTAGTATGACATTGTGGCTAGTCATTGCTACATTTTGTTTCACCGTTTTTGAAAGCACAAACTCATCTAATTGTCCCTTGTCGACTAGCCTCTGTATTTTTCCCTTGAGGGATCTGCACTCTCCTGTTTCATGGCCGAAATCATTGTGGAAGTGACACCAAAAATTTTTGTCACGTGTAGACTTAGTGTTTTCAGGCAAGGGTAGTGGTGGAAAAAGTAAGTTGCGTCCCTTGATCTTTTCATATATCACATTGTACTTGGCATTTAATGGAGTGAGCTTCATTTCCTCATGAACTGTGTTAACCTTGTTGTATTCTAACTTCTGTGGTGGTCCTTCTGATATGTTTTGCTTCTGTTTGCCTTTACCTTCGTTTGAGTCTTTACTCCGGAAGTCTTTGTCTCGTGAGGCTTTTGATCTAACATCTTCCTCCACGTTAATGAACTGCTGTGTTCGTGCAAACAAATCAGATTTTGATTGTGGGGGGTCCCGTACAAGGGAGTTGTAAATTCTGTTTTTATCGAAATGGACTCCTTCCTTGAATGCATGAATGATCATTACGTCAGGGACATCGGTGACCTCTGCTTGCACTTGGCGGAAACGAATTACGAACTTTGCCAATGCTTCATCCTTTTGCTGCTTGGTGTTGAGCAAGATGTTGACATCCTTAGGACGTGTCCAATTATGCTTAAACCGATCTGTGAACTGGTTTGCTAATTCCTGAAATGACGCGATAGATTGAGCTGGCAAGCTGGAAAGCCAACGTAGAGCTTCTCCTTTTAACGTAGACGGAAAAAGTTTGCACAGTAGGGGGTCATCTTTGCGCCATAGAATTACCCTGCTTTTAAACTCCATAACATGATCGTTTGGGTCTCCTCCTGCTTCGTTGAACGTAGGAAGGTCTGGTTGTTTGAATCCTTTCTGATGCTCTGCATTTTGTATTTTTAGAGAAAATCTCCCGACGACATCTTCATTTACTGCAAGGTCTTTCCATCGTGCTTCAGTGACACCCACATTAGTCATTGTTTTCTTGATGATGTCTTTGATTTGTTGTTCCGTGAATGGTGCACCTGTGGCTTCTAGACTTACGACTTGAGGAGTAACTTCACTACGTTGCATCTCACGGTGTTGTCGCCCCCAGTTGTTGCTTGCTTCTATATTTGGCTGGTTCCTTGGGCTGCGAGACCTATGCCGATAAAACGGGCTAGGCTGTCGAACTGGGGACCCATTTCTTTGGTGTGGCCATATTCTGGGCTGACCGTCATTAACCTGTCTGTATCGGTTTGCTGCATTCAAGCCATGTCTAAGGTCATGTTGCAATTCGTCTCTGAGGTCCTGATCTTGGCGTTCAGCATTTCGTCTTATGGTGGATGTTGTCCACCTTTCTGATACGCTATGATCAACATTCAATGATCTTGTCATGTTATGACCACTTATACGCCTAGTGTTGTTGGTATTTCGAGATCTGGATCGTCTTCTTGAATGAGATGAATGTCTGTTTGACCTTGGGTGACGATGCTCAGGGACCGTTTCCAATGGACGGGATGTACCGTAATTAAATTGTAGTCGGTTGGATACACTCCGATTTTCACCGGATCTGGGAGCTCTTGCCGGTGTGGAAAATGCAGCATCGGCGTCATCCCTTTGTACTTGCTTCCCTTTGTCCAATTGCTTCTGCAAGTAGTTGCTATGCTCCTTCTCTCTTCTGAACCTCTGACGCAGTACTTCTAACGGCATGTCTTCATCTCCTATCTCCATGTTATCCGGATCTACTTCGTTTGCATTTGTAACGTCTAGATCTTGAAGGTGAGTTACTGGAGCCTGAGATGTCGGACGTCTAGATCTGGGTTGTCGTGGCACTGGGAGTTGAAAAGGCTGATCTTGCAGATCTGTTGCAGCCGGTTGTTCTATCACCTCCTGATTGATTAGTATTTCCGGATTTTCGTCTTGTTGTTGTTGTGTTCTTGCATTCTTGTTCGCCTGAGACCTTGTAGTTTTTGCCATTAATGGTGCTTGGAAGAAGGAACGTGGAAGAGGGCCCGTCAATAAGGACCACGGACGGCGCCAATTATGTTTGGGTGAGAACTCACACAAACACACTAATGATCTTGTTGGAGAGGTGGATAGAGAGTGAAAGAGACTATACCACCAATGGCTGCTTACGTATCCAAATTGTTCTCTGGAATCAAGTCTCAAAAATGCACGTAGTCCTTTGTTTGAAATGATTGTTGGGTATTTATAGGAATCTCATTGCTAAAAATACCCCTTTCTTATTTGACGAGATATTTCCCTCTTTGTATAAAATCTTTCCAAAAGCTTCATATGGACAAAATCCCTTGACATATCTCCAGACCTGCTATATATAACTTGGGTGTCATATTAGTGAGCAGTGTCATTGCTCCAATAGAAGGCATGCCCGAATGCCACATTAGTAGACGCGGGACTGCCACAGTAGCGGGTAAGCAAGCCCGTCTCATTAGTGGACGGCTCTTATAGTGGTACCCCATGATGGTCGTTCGTAGGGGTACAAGTACAGTGGTACATACAGGTCCTAGGCCTTTTGAGAGCAGGCAACCGAATAGGTTTAGGCCTTATGATATACCTCCGAGGGGTCCGTTTCAGAGACCACCATCCCAGGGGTTTCAGGGAGGATTTCATCAGCAGGTGTATACCGACCCGGGAGGATTTCATCGCCAGGTGGTTATAGGCCACCGGGCGATCGGAGGCTATAGACCTCGGGGAATCGATGGGCGAGGCGGGGTCCCCACTTCTTCAAGGTCGAAGTTCCCCGCTCTTCCGTGATCGACCGGCAAGAAAGATTACTTTTACCTGCACCAACACCAATGCTCAGAGCCATAGTTCCTGTTGAAAGGGCTTGCTGGGAGTGTAAGCAGGTGGGGCATTTATCTCGTTATTGCCCTACCAAGCAGGGTAATCAGCAGAACAGAGCACCAGCACTAGTCACTCGTGCTAGAGCCTATGCAGCTATGCCAGGACTTGGGAATGTTGAAAGTACCTTTAGTTCATCTCAGTTTACATTCAGAGTTTTGTTTGATTCGGGTCACATTCCTTTATATCTCGTCAGTATGTTGAGAAAGAAAGTTTTAAAACTACCCTTTTATCTAAGCCCTTGTGTGTTGAGACACCGTTAGGAGGTTCTGTTACCTTGTAGGACGAGTGCAAAGGTTTTAAGTTATGTTTCTTAGAACATGTCTTTATGGTAGACCTGATCGTTTTGGGGTTTGAGGGTTTCCATTTCATACTTGGTATGGACTGGTTGACACGTTATCATGTTACCTTGGATTGTGCGAGGAGGGAGGTTATAGTGAATACACCGGCATGCCAAGGTTGATTCACACCTGTGTTGTTAGTAAGGAGGACTAGGTGATGTCTAGTTTCCTGTGTTTCATAGAGATACCCACGGGGATATCGGGGATGTGGAAGTAGTGAGAGACTTCAAGATGTTTTTAGGAGATTCCGGGTTGCCACCCAAGAGGGAGGTGGAGTTTCAGATAGACTTGTTACCGGGGGCGTACACGGTTTCAAAGTCGGCTTACAGGTTGGCCCCTAAGCTATTGGACGAAATGAAAGTGCAAGTCGAGGAATTACTCAAGAAAGGGTAAGAGTTTAATGTTTAGTGATTTTGTTTTTGGCTTAACCATATCTTTTGAGTATATGGGTTTGAATCTTTTAAGGTGTGTATGACCAGGTTCATACGACCGAGCAACTCACCATGGGGTGCGCCTGCTATTTTTGTTTCAAAGAAGGATGGTACTTTGAGGATGTGTATTGACTTCAAGAATTTGAACCAAGTGACTATAAAAAATAAGTATCCGCTTCCTAGGATTGATGACCTGTTGGACCAGTTGAAAGGGGCTAAGATATTTTCAAAGTTTGATTTAAAGACTAGTTATTATCAGATGGGAGTTGAAGAGAAGAGTATTCCTTTGACTGCATTTAGAACTCGGTATAGGTTGTATGAGTTTTCTGTGATGCCTTTTGGGTTGACGAATGCACCTGCATTCTTTATGGACCTGATGAATCGTATATTCAGGCCCTTTTTGTATAAATTTGTGATTGTTTTCATTGATGACATTTTAGTGTATTCACAAAACACAGAAGAACATAAGATGCATTTGAAGATAGTGATGCACGATCGCCCGTTAAACGAAGTTGTATGCTAAGTTTAGCAAGTGCCATTTTTGGGAGGAAGAAATTCATTTCTTGGGACATGTGGTATCTAGTGAAGGGATTGATGTAGACCCTGAGAAGGTTACTGCAATGAAAGAATGGAAACAACCAACCACTGTTACAGAGATTAGAAGTTTCTTGGGGTTAGCTGGATATTATCGGAGATTTATTGAGAAGTTCTCGCTTATTGCAGCTCCGCTCACGAAGTTAACTAGGAAAGATGTGAAGTTTATGTGGACTAATGATTGTGAGAAGGCTTTCCTAGAATTGAAACAGAGGTTGACTACAACTCCAATTCTAGTAATCCTGATTAGAGGCAGAAAGTTAGTGGTTTTTACAGATGCTAGTGGAACTGGTTTGGGTTGTATGTTAATGCAAGACCAGAAGGTGGTGTCGTATGCTTCACGACAGTTGAAGATACACGAGAGACGTTATCCTACTCATGATCTGGAGTTAGCGGCAGTGGTTTTTGCTTTGAAGGTGTGGATACATTATTTATATGGTGAGAAGTTCGAGCTTTACACAGATCACAAGAGTTTGAAGTATCTTTATTCACAGAAGGAGTTGAATATGAGACAGCAGAGATGGATGGAGTTCATAAGTAGTTATGACTTCGAGATTCAGTATCACCCAGGCAAGGGCAATGTAGTTGCGGATGCACTTAGTCGATTGCCTGGTGTTTTGACCACTCTTATGGTGCAAGAGTGGAAGAGTTTAGAGATCATAGCAGCTTATGACGTCCGGACTACCCATACACCAGATACAGATGAGGGGTATATATGCAGTTTGGAGGTTAGGCCAGTGATTTTCAGTAGAGTGATTGCCATGCAGCACAGAGACCGATTTCTTTTGAGTCGGTTAGATGATGTGGTCATTGATATTTTAGATGATTGTCCGTCTGAGTGGGCAGTTGATTCTGAGGGAGGATTTTGATTTCATGAGAGATTGTGTGTACCAGATGATGCAGAGTTAAAGAAGGAGATATTATATGAAGCTCATCGTTCTCGGTTTACAATTCATCCTGGAGGAATGAATATGTACCAAGACTTGAAGAGGACCTTTTGGTGGGAAGGAATGAAAAGAGATGTTGGAGAATATATTTCTCAGTGTTTAACTTGTCAGCAGGTTAAGGCAGAGCATCAGAGGCCTTCTGGATTATTGCAGCCATTAGAGATACCGATGTGGAAATGGGAGCACATTTCTATGGATTTCATTGATGGCTTGCCTAAGTCTCGGAGAGGTAATGAATCTATTTGGGTTATTGTTGATCGCCTAACGAAAATATGCTCATTTCATTCCTATTGACGCATCGTAGAAATACGAATAAGTTGGTTTCCTTGTACATTCGAGAAGTGGTCCGTTACATGGGATTCCAAAGAGTATTGTTTCAAATCGAGATCCTTTGTTCACTTCCGAAGTTTTGAAGAGTTTTTCGTGCTATGGGCACTAGTTTGGCGATGAGTATCGCTTTTATCGCCCCTCGACATTGATGGACGATCGGAGAGGGTGAATCGATATTAGAAGATATGTTACGGTCTTGTGTAATGGATTTTGGTGGAGGATGGGAGGAGCATTTACCTTTGGTGGAGTTTGCATATAATAACAGTTTCCGGTCGAAGCATCGGTATGGCACCCTTTGAGGCTTTGTATGGGCTTCCATGTCGATCACCGCTTGTTGGGCGATGTGGGAGACCGAAAGTATTGCTTGGGCCCGAGATAGTGAGAGAGACATCCGAACAGATTAAAGTCATTAGAGAAAGGATTAAGACAAAGACGCAGTAGGCGTAAAAGTTATGCAGATTTGAAGAGGAAACGGGTAGAGTTTTACAGAAGCGATTTTGTGTTTTTGAAGGTTTCCCCTATGAGGAGTTATGAGGTTTGGCATGAAAGGAAAGTTGAGTCCATGATATATTGGACCATATGAGATAGTAGCCTCCGTTGGTAGTTTGGCGTGTCGTCTTGCTTTGCCGCCCTAACTTAGCGATGATTCATGATGTCTTCCACGTGTCTATGCTATGGAAATGTGTGAAAGATCCTACCGAGGTTGTTCACCAAACAGAGCTAGAGTTGAACGATGATGTAACTTTTACAAATGAGGCCTATCACGATAGTAGATAGGGATGTGAAACACCTTAGGAGGAGGATTGTAAACTTGGTAAAAGTGCAAAGGGAGTGAAAGGGAAAATGACGGACCTCACAGGAACTTGAAGATAAGATAAGACATGCACACCGAGCTCTTCTTCCGACACTCTACCTTGAATCTCGGGGCGAGATCCTTTTAAGGTGTATATTATAACACCCGTCTTTTTAATTGCTTTTCCTATAATAATATTTATATTAATAATAATTATAATAATGTAATAGATAAAAAAGATAAATATCCAAATAGGATATCCGGTAGTTTAGATAGGTTTAAAACCCTTTTTAGGATAAAAGTAGTTTAAAACTAGAAAAAAATAGAGTTTTTTCACGAGGTTTTAAACAAGAAAAAAATAGATTTTTTCTAGTTGTTTAAAACCTCCCCTAAAAAAAACTCTATTTTTTTTAAACCTATCTACTTACTTACGGGCTTTTATCCGAAACTACTGGATATCCTATCTTTGTTTTATCTATTTACATTATTATTATTATTATTAATATAAATATTATTATAGGAAAAGCAATTAAAAGACGGGGTGTTATACCAAGTATCCTAGTTTCATTTGATACAAAAAGAGGTGCTCTTATATGTTACATAGTTCTAGTCCGCCTCCCAAAAAGAGGAAGCACTGAAGCAGATTATACCTCATTGCTTCGGAACTGGAAGCTGTGAAACAAAGTAAGATTCCAATCAAGTAGAAAACCTGAAAGCACCAATGTCCGAAAAATAACCAAGTTGTTTTATTTACTGATGCTTATCTCAAATCAAAATGGATTTCATCCTGAACCAACCACACACTTTACAAGTGTTTGATACTCATTGTAGGCCTTTCAACCTCCAAGGACCGATAACCTAGACTTGCCAAGCCTAGCACAGCTGAAGAAGTTTGATTATCTAAGGTTACCACACCCGTAAACTCGCTTTGTATTTGTTTCAGACAATATTTTGGATAGAATCTATCTAAAGGCCACAATAAGAAGTCCAGATGGTTTTTTGTCACAGAATTTTGTGTGTCAAGTTTTCAGATATTCAGATTTATACTTTCTCTTCCGCTGTTTCTGTCTAATTAAACTTAATTCAATGCCACTGCCCTGTTGAAGTGATGGGAGGGACAATGTAACCAAGTCTTCATCAACAATGCACGATGTTACATATAGTTGTCTAGATTATTGATTGAGAATAGAACTTACTCTGATACACAGGCACCCTGCCCAAGGATTTAACTAAGCTAATAGCAGCTTTTCCTAATCAGTAAAAATCTTACAGAATCACGGAATCCCTCTTTGACCTTTAACTTCGCCGAAATGTACTTTTATGTGTAAACTTGTTGTTTAGCGAATCGGTGCTTAGTATCCCCATTATCTTGCCTTTGCCTGGTTCCACCTTTTAGTCAATTGTCTTTGCAATAAACGCTTTGTCCCATTTTAGTACACTAAATTCAAACAGTGTGATGTGTTTTGGGGTTATGAAAAGTTGTAATATAGGCTTTGCTTTACAAAAGCCCGACTTATTATTATAATGTTTTTAACATATGGCCTCTAGAATCAGGACAGTTCCTTGTAAAAAATTCACCCCAAAGGCGTCCTACAGATGTTAAATGACTTAAATCCAATAATTTTTTTGCGGTTCTACTTGAGTTTTACCAGCACATATTTTTTGCTCTATTTGGTGGTATATCAACTGGAGCCATATTTTTGTTAATTCCCCTCGTACATTTTTTCTTGGTTATGTTCAGCTGGAATGGATTGCATGCGGCAACACATGGTATGCTTTTCGAGATGAAGTCTCTACACTGACCATTGATGTACCAAGTGTTGCTCGGAATGTTGGAACAGCACCATGGGCTACTGCCAAATTTGAAGATGTTGAGAAGAAGCTGATGAGCCCCCGTGAGTCGGAGAAACCTTCTCCTGACATATTCCGCAAGGCAAATGCCCCTTCTGTTCCTGGTTTGGATAATCAAAAATCATTCAAAAGCCCAAAGTAGAAGCCCAAAAACAAACCGAGTAGGAATTTTGCCTTGTTGAGTTTACTAAGCATATAAAAGGTTTTCGCATAAAACCGATCATATTTTAGTGGTTAGAACATCAAAAGTAGCATATTGGTAGTTCATTTTGTACTCTGCATAAATCTTAATCTATAGTCTATAAACTGCTTACAAAGTATACTTGTCTAGTGATCTTGTTACATGTCAGGAAATGTTTCTTAATGTGCATGTAGGGTCCGGACTTTACGCCATCGTGAAGAGTGGTGTCAAAGATGGGACATTGGCGTGATGAAACTTTGTTAAATGCGGAAGAAATTGAGTTTACCTCAGATGGAAGTCATGGAACACAGTGCTAGAATAGAAGGTTTTAGAGGAACTCTACACGAGTCTTTAAACTTTGTAAAGAGAGATTTTGATGTTGTAATTGGCAATTTTTATTTTTTTTTAGATGTTTATGCTGTTAAATATTATTTGTACAAAGATACAGAGTACAAGTATAAAAACCATTAAAATTAATTTACACGGAAGTATAACACAACCAGCAGAGATAAACAATGATTACAAATGAGAGCACTAAAACAAAATAAGTAACCTGAATGAACAAACTTACCATCGCAAGATTCTTTTTAAGCCCTATCCCTGTATGGAACATTTTTGCCAATTGGAAAAATGCCTTTGGTTGACCAGCCATTGGCTGCTTCTATGAAATATGTGCATTGCATCCTTTTTCACACCAATCCCTTTGAGATATAACACCCCGAGATTATAATGACCACCAGCCTCCTCATTTTCGGCAGCTTTCTCAAAGTACTCCTTCGCCTGCAATGATTAGAAGATTAAGCTTCATAAATAAGTGCATGGCCTTTTAAAAAACTAGCTACTAACACGTAACAAGCATTATTAGAGGCTATCACAAGTGGGGAAAAAAGACCAAAACTATTTTAAATAAAAGAAAGAAACCATTTAACTGCTTAAAACAATGACATGCGAGGTAAGGAAGAGAGAGAGTGAGGATGGGAAGAAGATACACAGACAGTTTATGTAGCATTCAGCAATTACACAGACATGATGATACCAGTGTAACCCTCATTCCTGAGACCCAAGAGCTGAACAATGATGAATTACAACTCTTTTACTCTGAGAATCAAGAGTATGCAGCATTGGTAGAGGAACATTCACTCTTGGATGATGATATCTCTGAAAAAGAAAGGGAGGTCTTTGATGACCATACCGATGTCAACTCTGTTGTTATGCCACATAATCTAACTAGATCACATTCGAATAACGAATGGACAGAGGTTGTGATACCTAAGAAAGGGGCTAAAAAGCAAATATTGACTCTATCTCATGGAGAGATCAATGATCCCACTATGACAATGCTTAAAAAAGGAGCATCTCTATTCAAGAACAAAAAGTTTCGATTTTGTAATAGCATGATGTGTACCTCTTGGACCAAGTCCGCGGTGCAGCTGATAGGGAGCAACATATGCAAGGACGATGAGGAGCAGCGGATCAAGGCCGCAGAACCCTAGTCCACGGTGGCAAGTGTACGGTCGACATCGGGGTCGTAGGATGACAGGACAGGTGGACGGTCCTGAGGAAAGAAAGGGGAATATAAAAAGGAGAAGATGTGGAGAAAAGGGGGAAGCTGGAAAAAAAAAGAGAAAGGGAGGAACAGTAAAAAGAGAGAAGAAAGAGAGAAAAAGAGGGTTCATACATTTGGTGTAAGAGTGAACTAGGGAGCTAGACATTGTGGAGTAGTGAATTAGGGGTCTATACATTTGGCACCGTCTGTGGGGAAGAGAAGAGCAATTCAGAAATGGCACTGAAGAGATCAGCGGGAAGGCCAAAGAAAGTTAGGGATCAGGAGCCGACGCCGGAAGCTATCATAAAGGAGGGGGAAGAACTGGAAGAAGGACAAGCGGCGGAAGAGGCGCGTCTGATGCGTGAAGAGATCGAAAGGCTGAGAAAAGAAAACGATGAGCTATGGAGAGAGAGAGAGAGAAGACGGAGGAGGAGGCAGGGGAAGAGCAGAGTGAGGAATCTGGAGACGAGGAGGAGACCGGACCAAACTTAGTGGAAAATCTAGTGGCGGGGTTAACAATGGAGCAAGTCCAAGAAATGATAGACAATGATAGGGAAGCCAATCGGCGGAAGACGAAGGAGCGTGGGGGAGCGGCCAGCCAGGTGGTGGCTGGGTTGAACCGTAACCCGCTAACAAATGACATATGGGCATCAGAGGAAGTCATACCGCGAAGTGGAACAAACTCCGTTGAACAAACCACTCAGTGAGAATTTGCCCTTAATAAAGGGTTTACCGGGATATGAAGGACCGCTGGCATGCCACCGAAATACACAGGAAGCCACTGCGGCATACCAACAGATAAGAAATCATGAGACAGATGACTGTTACGCTCTCAAGTGGTTGGTGCAGAGGATGGTGGAGAAGGGGAGGATGGGAGAATTTGAAAGAGACGGCCAGAACGAAGAGCGAGTGCTGCAGCAAGGAAGAATACTGGGAACCATCAAGCTCGGCCTATGTATAATAAAGAGAAGGAATTTGTAGGTTATATATTCTAATTATATTTGTAATACTCTATCCAAGGCAGTTAGGCAGCTGAGACTAGTTTAAGAAATGTTGCATTATTACACACCTTTGATGTTCCTAAATCATATGAAAGTCGAAGAATCATTGATGAAGAATGTATAACATTTGGGCATCTTCCTAAGCACTCTAGAGCCTCTTTAGTGATATCTTGTTCTATAAAGAAATAAATATGAACTAGCAGAAGGGTCCCTGATATTGAAATACATGCATTGCTTAGATATTCGCCAAATGTTGGTGTATACTTGTTGTAATACCACTTTGCCTCCACCAAATAACTTTTGCATAAATCATCCGTCCAATCGCGATAAAAGTTCAAAGGAATTAACTAATTAATGTGGTAACTTATATCAATTTATCGCTGAATTAATTAACAAGAAGGAAAATGTATTATCTATTAACATGCTTAATTGGGGACATACCGATTGCTTTAGGTATGGTATGGCGTCCCAACCTTGTTCCTTCAGAATAACATAAGCCCAACCTTGTAGAGGGCTAGGAAGCATATTTTCATATAATCTGGAAGTTCTCCTATTGTGTTGATATCCCATCTAAAAATGTCAAACAAGTTGAATCAGCACCATATATAGTATATGATACACTAAACTGAAGTAACGTGAGCCAATCTCCTACTAACCTCTCAAAAGCGTAAGCTCGTCCAAAGTGCCATAAACATCATAAACATCATCAATGGTTGTTACCATTGTATTTAGTTTCGTGTACCATTTTCTACAGTAATAGAATCTGGGATCACCTATCACTCCAGTTGTCCAAAAGAAACACTCCATCAACCTGTCTCGAGCAAAGCTCAACTTGGGATGGGAGCCTAGACCAAGATCCTTCCACCACCTAAAACATAAAGAACAGAGAGACGGTACATCACTGAATTTTAGTTGGAGGTATAATTATTCAAACTCTTGACATACATCAAGCAACAAATATTAACAACCAATCCCTAACCTTGACATATCCTTCAGATCATTTTGGTGTGTTTCTTGTACCATATTAAAATTCAAAATTGCAAATTTAAGTAGATCATGATCAATATCTCCTTCTTTCATGCATACTTTAGTATACCACCTAGCTTCTAATCTTTGCATTCTCTAGTGCGGTGGAAGCTCCAAAGAATGACTCACTAGCTTAGGTAGACTTAGGCTTGTCCCTATAGGTGTTTTGATTTCCTTCAGATATGTGGTTGTTAAGTACTTGGCCTCATCCAGGATATTTTCCCCTTCAAATGCAAGGTGAGAAGCATCATTAAAACTTAACATTCCTTTAATGTCTTCATGTAGGCTTGATTTAAATTGTCCGCTATCATCCTTGAAGCAATTTAAAACATCTGCATCCACACACAAACGAGGAATTGTGTTGTGCCCGACACGAAGTATCTAATTTCAATAAGAGAAACTAGCTAGCTTGGCCAATGCAGTACCAATGTTCTGAATTGCAACTGGAGTAGCATTGATCTTTGGTATTTTTGAAACAATAAAACCACATATGAAATCAGAAATTTAAGCAAAACTGTGAAACACAAGAAAACAAACACTGAAGAAAAGCAGCAACAACAAAACAAGATCAAGGACAATTTTGTGCCAATCTACAAAAACGTAATAGAGCAACAAAGATAACATCTTGGTAATCGTACAAAAGACGCTTTGGGCCAACCAAGATCAGCCTAGTGCAGAAGTTGAGATGATGTGTTTTCATTACCTCTCTTTCGGTTTCAGCAAAGCTAATTATTAATGATTGTACCATATTTCTTGGAGAGCTTCCAAAAAGAACGGTAAGGCAAGACTCCAAGTTGATGCAAGTTACCTATGATGGGAAGCATAGGAGGGCTATGTGGAAGATTGGGTTTGCATCCTTGATTACTCTTTTTCATAATACACATTAATTGAAGGAGAAGAAGAGGAAGTAAGAGAAAGATGCACAGATACAAAATTGGGAATGCATCCATTACGATTAGTTCATTTGTTATCCCTGCAATGTGGATATATAGAGCAATGCATCATCAAACTATAAATAACAAAGTATCTGCATGGCAGTTGTTATTACAGAATTCCAAGAAGTAACCATCTTCTTGTATCGTTAACAAAACTAAAAAAACACCAGTATGCGTTTACTGGAAAATGATTAACACTTTGAAAGGGGAGCTTCAAAGGGACACGCCTAGCCCTATATATAGAACTGAATGTTGCGCTAGACGTCTAGTCCTAGACAGTTGGATAGTTGATCAATTCACGATCATTATTCACAACTTAATCCATTGGAAAGACCATTAAATACTGCTAGTCCGACTGAAAAGGCCATTAAATACTTTGTTTGTCCAACTATGTTCGACGCTAGAATAAGTGAACAACTAATGAAAGAAATCATGTGAGCAAAAAGACGACCGGTAACATAAGATGGTTTGGAGTGAAGCCAAGTACAATGTTGGTCTCTCACACTCTCTCGGTTTACTCCTGTTTTGACCGCATAAGGCCCCCGCAATTTTATTTCCAATCAAGAAACAATGGATGATTGACTAGTCGATATGGTCGGATTAGGGAATTATTATTGTGACTATCGATAATAACGCCACACCTGCAAGATAACCAAACTTTTCAACCAAAGATTGAGGCGTGGTGATTGTGATTTGTGTTCATTAATATTCGGATTTTACTATATTGTTGATACTTCAAGAGTAATTTTTCTTTTACCGAATCGAGTTGATAACATGAAATGATATACATGGCATGTCAAATGCAATATATGTTGATCTAAATTCTACAATGTTAATTCTCCCATCAGGCTCACTCAACATAATTGAAATTTATGTTGTATTAGACCACCAATAGGTAAATTGTGACATGGCAATCAAAAGTCAAGACCATAAATTTCATTATGTATGACATTAGTCAGAGTGATCGATCCGCAAAACGGATCAAACAAAACTCAAATGGCCCCAAGTATTTCATGTTTTGCTCTAGAGACAATTTATACTTGTGATGCAACACGATATTCAGGTCTCCATTACAAACAATGTATACAAGAAATACCTAAAGAGCAAGTGCCGACTAGCAAAGTCGGTAAAACCTTTGGGTGATGATACCGAGGCAGGGGCTCGAACCCCCGCCAAAGATCAAAGAGTTACTGATCTCATTTAAAACAGACTTGCCAATAAAAAAAAAATACCTAAAGAGAACAATTTGTCGTCATCGTCATTCTGACCCTTGAAAACACCTATCTCTCTTTGACCTGACAAATTCTGCTATCTGCAGGCCAAAATACAATGAACGAAAGAAAGGTCCTGCTAGCTGAAATTGGTATTGCTACAACAGCTTCAACGCACCTGTGACATCATCTACCAAATCGGAAGGTCCTGCCAGTAGAAAACACACAAAAGATATAAATAGAAAGAATTGAAAATTGTTCCTCCTCCTTAAGTTCTACACAAACAAGTAGAATAAAGAGTAATTAAGTGCTAAACAGAGACACCCAAATGCAATCTAGAAGAATATTTGACGAGTGCGGAAGAAGAAGGAATTCGTAGCTCAACCCAAGTATCAAAAATGAAAAATTGCAATATTTATCAGGTGATTTACTAATAGAAGTACAGTTATCTTGGTTGGATAGAAATCTTATATGGCTTCAATAAATAAAATGCAAAAGGTGAGATAGTAAGAGGGATTCGACCGTTACTGGTGCTTGTTTTCATCTACTAACAGAGGAACACTAACACTAAAAAAGATGACAATGACTGTGTTGACGATAATGATGCTCAACTTAATCACAACAACTTCTCATAAGAGCTTCTAGCTCAATTGGATGGGTACCCCTCTCCTCATGGGAGAGGTTGCAAGTTCAAATCCCACCAAGTGTTGGTTGTGATTTCTTTCTTGTGTAATTATGTGATGGGCCAAGTGAGCCTTCGGGTAGAGACAAGGTGCTGCTACAATGGGTGGACCGAGCAGCGAAAGCAAGTCTTCATGGACAAGGTGGAGGCAGTTGGGTTTACTCCAAATGGCGCATCGGCGAGAGCCTTTGGGGTTGGTGAGCCTTCGGGCTAAGTTCCCTTCGGGGTTGATGAGCCTTCGGGTAGGGTCCTTCAATGTAACCGGTGTGGGTTTGCCTTAACTCTCTAAATATTTATAAAAAACACAAAAAACTTCTGATAAGGAAAATAAATTCCCATAGAGTGTTGTGTTATCCTGGGTTATTAAATCGTTGAGTACTCACCGAGTAATCGGTGAGTACTCACTACTCACTGCTTAGCCGACCTGACTAACAATTTAATCCCCGATCACAATCGGGCTCAAAAACTCCCCGAGTACTTGGCCGATTAGGCCCGATTAGCCGAGTAATTGTGTTCACTATTTCAACTATTTCAATATTAAACATTGAACTCGACATTTCGCTAGTTCGACCAACCCTCGATTTTGTAAAGTTCTATACTTTAATCATATTTATTTTAGTTGATTGAGTGTTTTAATTGTTTATTGATTGATTGGGTTCTTAATTGGCTTCATTATGTTGGTATTTCAAAGTTAAATTTATTTAATAATTATTTGCAAAGAAATATAGTGTTATGAAAAATCGTCCGATTAATCCTGATTAATCCCCGACCGATTACACTTACTCGCTACTCGCTCTTCAAGCGAGTAGCGACCGAGTAGCGATTTAACTGCACATGTGTTATCTGATTGAAAATCAAATCATTCAACTTGGGTGCATTTATAAAGTCCTTATAGCGGGTAACTCCTAACATAATTCCTAATTCTCCAAAATATTCACTGCATCAGCCATTCTGCCCCTTCCCGTTGTCTGCTACAGGTGTCACCTTATACTCTAAATTTTTTTTTTGTGAAGTACTAGGTTTAGACACACATTAGAGCCAGATTCACAGATTCACCCCCTACCACAAAAACCTTAGGTCCCAACTTATCGGTCAGAATCTCTATACACACCAATCCTTGCAAATCGAAAACATTCAAAGAAAAGAAACTGGGCAACACCTCCTTTAGTTCAACCAACTTGCTTCCTGCAGTGACAAAATGCCCATAAGCATAGTGAAATTCCCTATAAGCACCATCAACAATGGTCTTGTCAAGATCCTCTCGAGATGAAATAGGGAATTTCCACCTAAATGTCAAAGCACATACAAGTTACTCAGTAGGGACTATCGTTTATAGAGATTATCTTTCAAATTCTTGTCACATAATCAATGACAATATAAGCACAGCATGGAATGCCTTAGAAGTCAATATATTCACCAAAGCCAATTGTCATTCTAAACTACCATGTGGTACCACAATGGTCCACTTCAGACAATCAATAGCCATGAATGTGAACTTCGGAAAGCTCCCTCATTGGTCAAAGCTTCAACGAGTGCCCTGGGTGCCAACCTTTTATTATTCATAGGTCTCCCTAAGTAAACCACCTTTAGCTTCTCCCTAAAGAAATCTCTTAACTGAACATTTTCTTTTCTCAAATCTGAACTTCAGAGATCTTGTTTTTCAGCATAGAAATATCACTACAATGAAAGTGAAAGAAAATACAAAGCAAAAGGACGAAGAAAACGTTAAAGAGGTCTCAATGAATATGAGGGTCATCATTCTATACGCTCTATCCATATTGTCATCTCTTTCTCTGAGTTCACTATTCGAGCCAAAGGTGTTTTCTTTTAATGGATGGAGTCTGTAGATAAATATATTTATCATTTTCATAACAAAGAAAATTCCTTTAATTTTTTTACTCTGGTAAAAGAGGAACTCCATTACTGAACGATAAAAAGATTGCATGGAACACATTAATGTGGTCTCTTATCTCTGATTAGATCCTTTCCTGAATATCAATGGTCTCCATCTTGTCAAAACACTAATTTGTTTCTAATAATAATGGAGAAAAACAGGAGATCTTTTCGAGAACGAACGATAAAAGACATTCATGTGGTCTCTTATCTCTCGATTAGATTCTCTCCTAATATCCACAATCTCCATCTTGTAAAATACAATTTTGTTTCTAATCGGTGTAAGAAGATAGTGTTTGACTCGCTCTCTATCGGAAGAAAATTAATCCCAGTCCCATGTTTTTGAAGAAACTTTGTCTTGAGTCCACTCCACGGTCGAGATATATGATTGCTCTGCAAGGTGCTTCGCATGGGTGCATGGCAATGTTTTCCTTTTTCTTTTGCCTCACTCTTGTGTCTTTGTCTGTGTGGTGGGGGGGTGTCATATAAGCAAATATTCACTCAAGATCTTTGCTTATGTCACCCTCTACACAACATCCATGACAATGGTTTGTTGGGCATTCTTTTCCGTAGTCCCTAACCCCCAACCCCTCGATCAAGATCTCTACCCATTTTTTTTTCAATAACCACCACCCTTATAAAGATCTCTACCATTTTCATAATCATCGTATATAATGGTGCTGTTTCAAATAGTATTCATATTTTTGGTACTACTGCCTATATACATCAGTTCTTAACCATGCATGAGCAGATTACTACAAGTTTTAATAATGTAGTGGCTGCCCAAAAACGTAAATACATTTCAATATTCAAATGATATTACCAATAAAAATTACCACAAAACTCAATTCATATTGAAACAGTAAGACTTCCTATAGAACTTGTGTCATTTAGTCAGATCTAGCTAATAAGTGTCATTTGAATGGGAAAAGTAAACCACTCACCAAGCAAAGCCATCACTGTCCTTGAATCTGGAAAAGGAAATAAAAAAATAAAATAAAAAAAGAGAAGGATATTAATCAAGTTGGAGAACACAACTGAGGTAAAAAATCAATCTAAAAGTTATGTAATTACTTTTGCGGTGATATATCCTTATTATTTATTTTTTAGAAAACTGGTATAAATTCTAAGCAAATTCAAAACTGTCAGCTCAATGTCCATCACACAAAATGTATTGAACAAATTTGTAAAAGAAGTTTCATGCAAACCCACTCACTTGGTGCAATCTGTGTTCTTCCAGCAGCAATTGTAATATGGGTTGGTAAGTTCAGTGATTTGGCCCTTTCCTGTAACAAATGGCATCCAAACAATTAATTCTAAGATCCTATTATTTCATGATTTGCTATGGTGCTTGTTTGTTTGCTGGTGTGTTCCTATTTTAGCTTTAGAATTTGCTCTTACTCCTTGATAGAAGTTCCGCATAACAGGTACAAGTTGTATTACTAGTAACCATATGGCATATGCATGAGATGAAATTAGAACTAGTGATTTTCTTCTGTTCAAGGTCATATTTCAAGTCGACTGTATCAGGAAAAGGATGAGAGCTAGTACAGAAGTGGAATAAGTTGGACCACATGACGACATTTAGAAACATATCGTGTTTGACCTATTAGACATTAAAACATATTAAAAAGCTGTAATAAGTTTCGGAATATGTTTCATTATCAGGATACAAACTGGGGGTAAATACTGTGTTCATTAGCTAACCATTCCAAGAAAGCATGAAGAAGAATAAAATGGTCACTATAGGACCTCCCAGATGTCAAAGAACACCAATAACAACTCAACTATATGCATACGCCATATAAACTTACTTGCAACACTAGCAAATCATCTTCACTTTCACTTTTCAAAACCACTTTCACTTGCCCACACATCTCCCACCTGCAAATAACAGAACAATAGAACTAAGGACTTGCACTGAAACCAAATTAAATAAACATAGGTGCAACATTCTTATAGTGGTAGTACGAGTGCGTACCTGTTCAAGGTTTTAGGTGCTCTATGAAGAAGCTTCTTATAAAGGCCCAATGTTGCATGACTACACGTACAACAAAAAAAACACATGATTAGACAAAAAATGCAAATGAACATCCTAAAAAACGAAGTGGGCAGGATTGATAGACAAACCTGCATTGGGCAGCGATCTTTCCTTTGCCCATCTTTAAGTCATTCTTAACAACCAAAACCATTTTAAAATCTTCCAAAATCTCAGCAAGCTTTTCAACCTCCACAAGACTTGACTTCAAATTCTTATTTGTAGTATTATTATTACTCCTCGTTGCTTCCTTCTTAGTAAGCCCCGGAAAGGTAAGTGAAGCAGTTTTCTAATAGGAGCAGCAGCAGCAGCAGCAGAAGTACCTAGGATGTATCCAATTGCAATGCAACCCGCTGCCCCAACAAGAATGGCACTCAACCAGGACACATCCATTTTTATTATTCCTTTAATCTAACTGCAACCACGCGTCCCTCTCTTTTCACATCACACCAAGTGGAGTTAACCTGCAAAACTATTTATCACTACATGTAAATTTTAAAATTAAAATCCGTTAATAGTTCGGAGATGTTACCTGATATATATAATAATAATAAAGCACGCGGCTGGTTGGGCTGGCCGTGGGTTTCAGACTTTCGAGTATGTGCCTGCTTGCTACTTATTTGGACTCGTTTGCCGTTTTGCTTTCACCAATTTTGAAGTACAACAAAAATTTTGGATTTGCAAAGAGCAATATCCTAGATATGCATACTGAGTTCCTTCACAGTTGATTCACCTATCAATAGGGTGTATAGGTCTGTCTGAGACTATTTTTTTGTGGCTAATCTCATGATTACATTGAGCGTAATGTCTAACAAAATGCCTCCTTAATATTCTTTTCTCCTGTTGTATCAGCCAATGGCATATTAAGACTTACGAAAGCGTAATAACGCATGGTGCAGGAGAACAACACCCTTGAGAAGTAGAACATTATTCATACTTTATTATGTGTGGATCAACAACCATCAAGGACTCATAAAAACACTTGAAAGAAGCAGCATTCCATTTACCAAAACAAAGATAAAGTCAGATAAAGATAACTACATGTTAAACAAAAGCAATTAACAACTGCGTGCCACAAGATTCTATATAAAACACATTCCTGGCAAGAGTTATGGAAGACCATATCTATTTATTTTCATTCAAAATTACAATAAAGATAAAAGGGATTGAAAGTAGGAGAGTGATGTCCATTTCACCTTTGTGAGTCATTCTCCGTGATTTACGTAGATAAAAACCAACATTAGCAACAAATGGGTTAACAAGAAAAACAAAACAAAACAAATTATAAGTAGACTATCAAAGCATTCCTCCTACAACTATGTCCGCTTTTGAACAGGCTATATTTAGAGTAGAGTCAGCGTCTTGTGCAAATGTAAGATGAGGTAACACTGTTCTTCAAGAGTTGAAAGTGAAAATTGACAAGCACAAAGAAAAGCTTTCCTCTACAGTGGGAACAAGCATCTTACATGCCTATGAGCATTACTACATATTGAACAGAATAAAAATCCACAGAAAATAGACTGAGAAAGAATAGGAGGGCTACATAGGATACATAATTTCTTGGTAAAGGCTCTTGAAAACAAGAGATAGAGCGGAATAGGATATTGAAGAACATAGGGAAGAAGAGCTACAGCTACACTACACCATATGCTACTCTTTAAGGAGAGTGGATTACTGTCAATCAAAAAGTATTTTGATTTCCCTAAGTTGGGTACCCTTTGCAAGGAGCACAATCTGTGGCTATGCTTGCAATCTACTCATGATTATCAGCTACGTGTTCTTTGTTTGCAAATATATAACCCTCCCAGGTTTTAGGATTCGCATAGTTGACGCATCTAAAAGAGGAAGTGCACAACCCAGTTAAGATATGCTAACCAAATTTACTAAGCAGGTGCCATAGAAGCACGCCACAATGCTACAATGCATGTTCCTATAATAAACTAATGTGAAATATCCGCAACAAGAATTCTAATTTAGTATGCAAAATAATACCCCCAAATATGAATTCCCATGAAAAGGGTGATTGCTTATTTATTGTAGCAGTAAATGTTCATGTGCCATCAAAATCTACAAGGTTCAAAGATACATTAAGATCATTAGGGCATAACTAATGGATCCCTTAATCGATCTCTACTTTCACAGTTTCACATATGAGGGAGCAATTCAAAAAACACCTCTCCAATGCACCAGTGCACCACCTATATGGGCCTCTACTATTGCTAATATGCCACCCTTGAAAAGTGTTCAATTTTGAATATATTATATAAGGTGTTTGGGCGTAAAATAAAGTTCCACACATAACTTACAGTTACACAAAGTTACGAGTGAAAGCATTTCATGCAAACAATAGCAGCTTAGTTGGTCAAGGTCATTGGACTCACAATCCTGAGTTGGAACACCAACCCCAGCATAACGGATTGATTTTATAATTACAAAAAACGGAAAGAAAAGGTCTACAGGTGACGTGCATGGCTCGAGACCCGTAGGTCGCAATTACACATGAATCGAAAGGTTTTGCAGAATCCAATCAATATTTTGAATTCCTGCGCTGTGGAACTCCTCCTTCAAAATCCCTTTATACCATTTATCTGTTTTATAAAGAACTTCAAAGGCTGATGTGGCCCTTTATACCAATCGGCAATGCCCTTAAGTTGTTTCTTCTACCACTCCTTTATATGCATCACCTCGTTCCCCACACTAGGGGTTGATGAACGCTTTTGATTATTAATGACCAACTCAACGTCATGGAGGGGAAAGTTATCTTTCGGTGACATGTAAACCAAAGTAATAAGGTCTTCGTCTCCCTCTCCCTCCCACTCTCCACCTCCACTCTCCACTCTCCCTCTCCCTCTCCACTTTCCACGCCCTTCCAATTCTCCACTCATGCCCCCACTGCTATGTAGTATACTAGTTTAACTCACCAAGCTCAAAGATATACTAGGTGTTGAACGCTACTTTTCACTATTAATGACCAACTCAATGTCATGGAAGGGAAATGTATCTTCCAATTGTGGTCTATCACACCTGAACCAAACTCATTTTCATTGAGAAATAGGTAATGGCCATTATAGATTAAGCTAATCCGCCTTTCTTGCGGTGACTTATTAAATGAGACTTATACCACGACAATAGTACACCATAAATACCCACAATAATCATCTCTATAGTATTTTCCTTTCTACAAATTGTCCCTCACAAAAACCAAACTAACTAATAAACCATATCACAAATAAATCATATTTAAAAATATAAGATTGCAACAAACCTTGTGAGATATTAGTTTTCTCAGCAGTTGTGGTTAATAATGAAAACCCGATGCCGAGGTGATAGTTTGTGGTTAATAAGTTGGACAAATGGATTGAAGTGAATATTTGAACAAGTTGGTGAAGAATAAGATGATGATGAAAGGGAGAAGAAGGGTTTGGAGGGAGGAGAAAAGAGTAAACGAGGAGAACTGAGTGCAACCCTGAACTGGGTCACCATGTTTGAGTGAAGTAATTAGACAAGGGGTTGAAGGAGAATTAATTGGTGCAAACATTATAGAAGTGAGAGAAGAGTGAGACGGAAACAGAGGAAAGATAAGGCAATGAGAATGTGTGGATGGAAGGAATTCAATAACTTGGATTGGATTGTTTTGCTTGACAAGATATCACTAAGAATTTGCCAAGTTGACTTGCTCTTCTATAAAAGAAATTAGGACACTGGAGCGGTCTTTATGAATTCTTCAAAGTGATATTTCGTAGCATTTTTGGCAAGTATTTTGGCAAGTATGTTTTTAAAGAAATCAGTAACTTGATAGTGTATAGCGGGGTTCGAACCCTCGACCTCTAGTATCATCACCCAAAGATTTTACCAACTAAGCTAAGCTAGACACGTAATATCATTTTCATATAGACCAAGTTGGCGAAAATATTGAGATCCGTTATCAATTATAATATGGCCATTCTCAACTCAATGGACCTTTGACAATCTTGAAGCTATCTTTTGCCAAACCATAATTTCACTAAAACTCAAGACTTGCCAAAGTGTGAGTTTAGGAATAATAGCCTTATTTTTGGTGTGGCATGGGTCTGTCCGTTCGGTTTTGGCTGAAACCGCCCTAATCCAAAATTAACAGACCAAGAACAACACCTTATGGTTAACCGATGGTTAAACCAATGTATTTTACAAAACCAAAATTGAAACCTTTTATGGTTAACTGTCTTTAACCTCTTTAACCGTAACCAAACCAATATTATGGAAGAATAATCAAATAGCTTTTAAGTAGATATATATATAGCAACTTGTAATTTTGGTAGTAATATGGTTTAGTTCGGTTATTTTTTATTTATAATTCTAAAAACTGCTGACCGAACCAACCCTATTGGTATTCTATTTTTTTAAACTGATCCGAACCAAACCCAACTCATGCGGTTCGGTTGGTCCGGTTAAATGGTTTTGTGACACCCCCTAATTGTTGCCAACTAATTTTTTCCCGCTGGTATCTCGGTGAAAAATTTAAGAATGCCGCCCAAATTCCAGTTTCCACTCAAAATTTAGAGACCGTAATCCGTGAGCCTGGGCGAATTCTTCAGTTCGCTTTTCAAAAGTCTCCCAAAAAACCACTTACCATCTCTTTTCGCCTCTCTTCGCCTCCAACATCTCCCAATCTCTCCTCTTTGTCCTGCCGATACCTTCTCTGTCTCTCAACTCCTCTCTCATTCTCATCACGGACTAATCTCTCACTCTCGTCTCTCTAACCCACTCTAAATTAATCAACACAGACCTAGAAAACACAAAGAAGAAGGTAGATTTTGTGTAAGTTTTATTCCTCTTACAAATCTTCAATTCAGTGGACTGATTACCGAGTTAATTTAATAAGTTGGAGTTCTTTGAATTGAAGTATCCAGTGATTGGGGTATAATTATTTTAGTGATACTTGATGTTTTTTGATAGTTTTAGAACTTAGGGTGTTTGATATTTTTTCGTTTTCATGATGAGAAGTTTGTGTAGTGAAAGAACAAGTGGTGTTGTTATGGCTGTGCAGAAATCATAAGAAGAGTGGCCGGCTATTTTGTCTCCTGAGCAATTTGGGCTTTTTAGGGCAAAAGGGACTGAGTAAGTTTACCTTTTTATTTTTTTTGAGCTTTGGGGGTGTTTTAATTTGATGTGAATTTTGATTTATCTAGAACAGACTCACACATTTTGCGTAGCAATCTTTCAAATCCATTCTTGTGCATCATTTCGATGCAGGAATAATGCACTGTTAGTTAATTCCCAATGTCATGGATGGGAACCAATTCTGTTACGGTGTAATTCAGATTTCATTTTGGTTAACTTGCTTTAGAGCAAGTTGGTCATGATGGGGACCAATTCTGTTACGGTGTAATTGAGCTTTCATTTTGGTCAACTTGCTTTAGAGCAAGTTGGCCTTTCCTACTACTTTCCTTCAATCCACGGTGCTCGTTGTTGTTGAAGAAGCAGCACAATAAGAGCCGCAAGTGGCAACAAGAATTACTACTCATTGAATGTCAGTAGAAATGCAACACTGCGGGAAATCAAGTTCTCTTACTGAAAACTCGCTCGTCAGGTACAATTAATTAACAATCATCTTTTCTTTGCTGCCATGCATCATGATCTCTACGTGTTTGTGTTTATGTCCCAATATGTTTACTACTTTGTACTATCTTTGCTTGCATTCCTTCTGCTGTTTTACTCTTTGCATCACTATTAAGCTTCCTTTACTATTATGTCTTTTGCTTTGTTGAACACAGTATCATCCCGATATGAACAAGAGCCCTGGCTCCGAAGATAAGTTTAAGGAGATCAGCGTTGCTTACGAGGTGCTCTTTCTTCTTCTTCTTTACACTTTTCATTGTTCTACTCAAAATTCATCCTTTAACTCAGACTCATATACTCTCTTCCAACTCACTCAAGTACTAATTATTTTTTCGTGTCATGTCTTAAGTTTTACTCATACTACTTTCATTTCCTTTGTTTTTCGTATATTGTAATGAAGCCTTTATTTAGGTTTTATCAGATGATGAAAAGAGATCTTTGTATGGCCGCTTTGGTGAGCCTGGTGTACAGGGACAGCATGATGGATCTGATTTCAATTCACAGTGGGTAAGAGCCCATTCAAAAACCACTCTGTACTTTCCCCAATACCTAAATTTATAAACTACGGTAATAAATTCTTTTCATATTCAACTTCGTTACGGTACACTGGAAGGTAAACAACTTTCATATCCATGTATTATAAAATTACAATCAGGTGGACCGTTTTGATGTCTTTGATACATACTTTGGAGAATCTGGTTCATTTTTTGGAGGAAGCAGTTTCAGAAACAATCCCAACCAAAGTCCTGATATCCGGTAACCCTTCACTTATCATTTATCGAACCTTCATCTTTTAACAGGTATTTTAATTCCTCTCTAATTCATCTTGAAATGTTATAGGTATGATCTGCCTTTGAGCTTCGAAGAGTCAATTTTCAAAGGACAGAAGAACATTGAAGTTTCCTGTTTTGAAACTTGTGATCATTGCAATGGGAGTGGTGCAAAATCCAGCAGTTGTGTAAAATCTTGTGTGGATTGTGGAGGTAGAGGAGGGGTAATGAAAAGTCAGAGAACACCATTTGGTGTGATGTCACAGGTAACTTATGAGAGTTGTAATATGCAGATTTTTCATATTTATTTTTTTAGTAAGGATGCTGAAGTTTGTTCCTGTGGTCCCATCACTGAAACTGGCTTGAGTTGTGCAAAATGAAGGGACAAACAGAGACCATAAGAGACAAACATAGGAGTATCAGTAATTAGACTGTATAACATATGCCTGTCAAAAAAGTAAAGACACGTAAGGAAATAAGATTAATTAGACTTTGATGGTTACTCTCTCTGCTGGTGGGTAATATTGGTAGAAGCAGTATAAACATATAAAAAGGCAGCCTTCATACCACAGTCTAATACACGAGTAGGTGATTGGAAAAGACTAGTCGAGTAACTATGCAGTTACAGGTTTTTGTCCTATAAGATGAAAGTTCCAACACAACTGTTTCTTAAATATGTCCAAATCAATTTTCACTTTATTCGATGTTGTTATTCGTGTTATTGAACCTTATTAAACTCTTGCTATGCTATAAAGGATATCTTGTTTTTCTACTCTAAATGTACTCCCAATATAGTTAATATGTGATGCTATTCACAACATTGAAAATTTATGTTATTTACTCAACTTTCTCGTATATGTCATGTGTTATCTAGGTGTCCACTTGTTCAAAATGTGGTGGTGAAGGAAAAATAATAACTGATTATTGTCGAAGATGTGATGGGCAAGGAAAAGTGCAATTGAAGCGAAGTATCAAAGTAGTTATCCCACCTGGTGTTAATGATGGAGCAACAATGAAGTTCAAGGAGAAGGGAACATTGATAAAGAAAGGTTTGCATTTGAGTCCTATTCTATGATTCACATCATCATCATCATGCAAATGAATTAATTAGTAGAAATCACCCAGAGCGACATTCTACCCTTCTTAGGAGTGGACCAAAAGAAAATTATTGAGGATTTAGATTCTTAACTTCTGATCACAAGTACGGATTTGCTACCCGAAGGTTCTAACGGTGTCAATTATTTTCCTAATGATCTTATTAACTTCATGCAATCCAATTCAAAAATCTTCACAGAGTGACCTTCTTCCCTTTGCTTGAGGATTGTGATAAGTACTGGGTTCTCTGAAATGAGAGAATACCACATTATATATTAAGTGTATTCTGAAATTGCACAAGTGCCCTTTGTGCTATTACATGATGTACACGTAAAGTGCTACTACATATAATAACACTAACGCCAATAGTATTGGTACTTCTAATACCTTCTCTATTGCCTTGTCATTTATCAATTATTTCATTGCAAAATAAACATTTATCATATTAGATTTTTCATGGACCTATATATTTTTATGTATATTCTCTATTATCTGAAGTGTTAGTAAAGGGTGCACTCAATGCCTTTTTATGACTCTTTGCCGTTTAGGGTTTAGGGTTGTTGATTGTAATAATTGAATGATAGTCAATGTAACCACTTATTTGCTGATGAACGCTGGTCACATGATTTTCTTGTTCTAGGGGCATTGCAAGTGACCTTTATTTGTTCGTTAATGTCAAGGAAAAACATGGAGTTGGGAGGGAGGGTCTTAATCTTTACTCCAAGATTAGCATTGATTACACTGAGGCTATACTAGGTAGGGCTGGTCATCGAGCGAGTCGAGTCGAGCTTTAGCGAGTTCGAGTCGAGCACGTGTGTCTCTCGAGTCGAGCTCGAGTTGGCTCATCAAGTATCCGAGTAGCTCTCGAGTCTGGATCTTGACGGTTCAGAGCTATATGTTCGAACTCCATCACAAGTTTTCAATATTGATTTGATTTGTTTTATGCATAAGTTTGAATTCAAACATATTCTAGATACAAGTGAGCAAAAATAGATATATAATACATACTAAATATCAAAATAACATGCAGAGATAATCTCACGATATACGTGAGTGTGATTATAATTCACTAAAATAACAATGAACCTCTATCTAACAAGTATTATAAGGTGAACACACTATTGTTACAATTAATATGTGATAAGCTATTATAATTCAACACACTATTATAACAATTATCCTATATTTTAACAAAATTATGTAAAATACGAGTAGTTTCGAGTAGCTCGCGAGCTACTTGATTTCGAGCTCAAGCTTTAAAACGTGCTCATATTTGACTCATTTTTAAATGAGCGAGCTCGAGCCGAGCCCGAAACGAGCCGAGCACCGAGTTGCTCACGAGCATCGAGCCTGATGACCAGCCTGATGACCAGGCTCAAGGTAATTTGCGTTCATTTTCTCTTCCCCACCCCCTCCCCCCCCGTCATGTCCTATAGGACATACAAGTAGTTTTATCAGTTTAATAGGGACAAGTCGGTAATTGTAGTCGAAATGGATGTAATAGCATTAGGGCACGTCTCGGGTAGAGGAGTCAGAAAATCTCTTGGATCAGGTGCTTAAAAAGCAAGAAAAAGGATTGTAATAGTTAAGAAGGCGGTTCTAGTTTTCAAGGAAAACAGAGATAATTTTAAGTGTTCTTTGTTTTTGTTCCAGTTACGATTTTCTATTCACGATTTGGTTTTTGGTTTACTGTTACGATTTTGTGGTCTCAAGAATGTCAATCTAATACTGACTTTATACATAGTTGGAGTGGTAATTGATATGGCCATACGAGGGCGTTAACAATGATTCTAAGTTTCAAAGTTCAAGTCTTACTCTCATGGCAATGAGAATAGAAATGCAGCATATATATATATATATATATTTTTTTTTGCTAAATGCAGCATTATATCTTGTTGAATGGATATTTTTTGCTCTCTAGCTATATAAAGTAATGGCACGATTGATATTTTGTTCAGAACATGCACCATGAGTCCATGATGTATAGGCTATCATTTATATAGAATTATAGATGCTATATGCAGATGTTCATGAATAAAATATGTTTATGCATTCTTTCATCATAGTGATGGGGGTGTTTTATTTTTTTTAGAGAGTTGGAAGCCATAGATTGTGGAAACAAATTCTTTTGGACGATGTGCTGCATAGACTTACCCATCATACGACAAAGATTGTATGGTTTTTGCCCTTTAAAGAAGGTAAGTTATTCTTCTACACCTTTTAATAAATTTTGTTTATTTCTTCCGATGAAGTTTTTAAAATTTGTTTTTGAATTGGGTTGGATATTTGGTAAAAGGAAACATATTTCTTTTGGTATGCAACAAACTTGAGAAATGTGATAGATAGTACTCATGATTAGAATCCCAGGAGTCAAATGAGTGTTATGGGAGACAAGAAGCTTCGTTGAGGCCTCCCAAGGGCTTAAAATTCAAGGTGGGTGGTTCAGAGATTGAAATTCATATTTTCAAAAATCACATGGTGGGGATTGATTGTTTTTGTTCCTTTCAACTTATGAAAGAAAAAGGTTATTGCATGTGTATCAAAACTCCATTTTTGACGTTTGCACTTTGCACCATAAGGGTCTTTCAAATAATTGAAGAGTTGATTAACACATACACCCTCTTTGGTGGTTGTGAAGCGCGATATTATATTAGCATCTATTATGCTATACTTATGGGTCTTATGTGTAAACATAAAATTACATGCTGTCTTCTTAATTCTTCTGGTTTATTGTCCATTTCCATGTTAAGAACAATGCGAAAGTACTTTTTGAATATATATTGTTCCATGTCGTTATGTTCTTTTCCAGAAATGATATGATACATGCTTTAGTGGGACTAAAGGTTTTATTTCTTGTCTTGTTGTGTATTTTTTTTGCTAGTTAAGTTGCTTTGTATATTATAGAATGGATTAAGATAAGAGAAGATTACAAGGTTTCCTAGAATGATTCCCAAGTTTAGTGTAACAATAAGTAGACTACAAGACATTTAATTTCTTAGGCATTCAGGAAAATCTTAAGTAAACAATAGTAGGGTCCTCCCACATATAGATTTGTAGGGGTTTCTCTTCATACAAAACAAACACATCTTTTTGCAATTTTGCTACCTGTTTTGCAGCAAAGTTGGCTTCTCCATGTGTGTATATCATACAAAACTTGAGTTTCATCCGACATAGCTTTCACCTTGTATCAATCTCTAGTTCCTAAGGGATCATAATTGAACCGAATGCACAACCAAAGAGTCAAACTCTACCCACACTGATACTCGCCCTTTCTCTATAGCAAGTTCAATATTTTCAAGTATAGCCACGACCTCAGCTCGAAACTTACTAGTAACCCCCAATCCATTGCTCCCATCGTCCCATTTTTTTGGTTTGTTGAGACCATTTTATATGATATTTTTTATTTAGAATTAGATAATTGGAAACACCACTCATTTATTATATAAAGAAAAGAAGTGAGTGCACATCCTCAAATATAGATCAATTCAACTTTTCGAAGTGAAGGAAATTCTTCCCTAATTTTTTTTTCGAACTGGGTGTCTAGGCTAGCTTACACGCACCTCGACTAATCCCGGGGCCCTAGTTGGAAATTTGACCAGGTACTGCCTCACCAGTGGCCTTGAGGGGAATCGAACTGGTGACCATTGGAGAGCAAACCCAAGGCCAAACCAACGGTGCTACCCCTTAAGGTAAAGCTAGAAAACTGTTAAAAGAAAATCAGTATATTGCTTATTCATGTTTTTCCTAATAAGCAAAAGATATTAATTCTTAAAACCAAAAAAGATTACAGTCCTGCCCCAAGGCCTCATAACCACCCCCACCCACAATACTACAAGTGCAGTAACCAGTACAAACCAACGAGATAACACTTATGACCCAAACCCCAGTCTCTGCATTCTAGCTCCCTCAGCTTAGAAACTGGAATCATAAATCAGTGAATTTGCAACTGGAATCATAAACCAGTGAATTTCCAACTGGAATAAAGTAAAAACGTCCCTTACGTCACGGTGCAAAATGACTAGATTATAACTCCTGAATCCTGATATTAGTTAAATTACAAAGTTGTCCAGAATTGAAATGAAAAACCAGTAACAAGGTCCCATAAAAGAAAAAAAAAATTGTTGTCCATCAACAAGACAACTAGACTCTCAAAACTAGGGCTGTCAATGGATTCCCTGGATCATAGTGAGGGTGATCTAAGATACACTCTGATCCTAACACAATAAGAACTTGTAGTTTGTACAATCCAAATACAATCTGATCAAAACAGGATCAGAATCTACAGATAAGCATAGCTCTGAACCAATTTTTTACATATTTAGTTTACTAAAGAGAATGGGTCAGTATGGAGTGGATTAAGGTTGATTTGAATTTGATCCCTTAATGAATGGACAAATTCACAATAGATCCAAATCCGAGCCAAGAACCAAATATGTTGATCCAAACCAAACTTTACAAGATTTGATTTATGGGGCCACAAATTGAAACAGTGTACCACATTACCCACTACTGAGGAATTTTAAAGAAGATACATTATAAGTTTCCTTAGGCTGAGTCCAATGGCTCCATATCCCTTTAAAAGTAGTGTTAAAGTTAATAAAGTAGAGCTAAAGTCAACAAAATAGAGCTAAAGTCAACATATTTTACTCTCTATTATTATTTTTCTATGTATATATACAAAGGATTCTACTCTCTATCTCTATTTTACTCTCTATATATAGAGAGTAGAGATAGAGAGTAGAATCCTTTGTATATATAAAGAGGAAATTAATGATAGAGAGTAAAATCTGTTGACTTTAGCTCTATTTTTAAAGGGATAGGGAGCCATTGGACTCAGCCTTACATTAAACTGTTCATATTCAAAAATTTGCGTGTACTTTTGAACATATTGGCAGACTACTATAGTTTTCTCTATAAAGGTTATAAATAAAGCGAGTAGCTCTCACGGGTTTGCAATCTTTGCATTAATTTCTAAGTGTGTTTCTTCCTGGTTATGGATTCTTCTTCTTTTTTCTTTCTTTTTGTTGTGGATTGAAAAATTGATCTTCTCTTTATTCAATGGTGTGTAATTTTCAAATCTTAGAGTGTTACTGCAGTTCTTTATGGATGTTTGGTAATTCTTACAATTTCTTTTCCGATTCATTTCCAGATGTGATTGAACTTACCCAGTGTTTTCATATGCTCATCACTATAGATTGAAAAGGCATTTATGGACACGAAAACAGGAGAAGGGGAGGAGCCACACTGTAGTTTGAACAATGACAGAATTAGCAGAAAAGCTTATTTCAGAAACTGCTTCGTCTAAATCCAAATTTTGCTAGGAAGGGTAAAGCAGAAAAACAATTGCCATCTGATTCCAAGCAACAACTTATCAGTAAAAGATGCATACAGCAGTCATTACTTCAAAGCGAACACATAGCAGACCATAGAATCCCCAAATATCTACGTTTTGTAAATCTGGATGAGAAATTTCTCCAGCATTGCTTGGATTTGGTAGAATTTAGAGCAGCCAACTCTTTAAGTATGATATGTAGTCCAGCAGTACCATGCAATGTTGCTGTGAACCTGAGGTCTTCAAAGCAGGTTTTCTATGACAACCATTTGGAGCCACATCGAAACATGAGAAGAAATAGAAGTGATTTGGGTAATTTTGTTGTTCATTGCCCATCAGCAACCCGGAGTGGACAGTGGATTTTGAAAACTGTTGATGAGAATGAGTGTGGGAAAAATGTATTGAACGATTCATTACTTTGCCATTTAGGGGCTTTAGGTAGTAATGTGATGGGGATAGTGGGACTGATTGATGTTAAAGCAACAAAAGACTCCAGTTTTATGAGCTTTCCTTCTAGACCCAGTCTTAGGTCACTGCAGAAGCCAGAGACAGGAACAGTGTATGTTGAGAATCCAAGAAGTGGATTGAAATCATTAAATAAACACATTTTTGCTATCTCAAATGGTGTCTCTACATCTTCAGACTAGTCATTGTCTTCCTCAGCCACTTTTTCTCAAGGTACACTTCAGCATGAGTGGGAGAATGGAGTTCCGAACTTTAAGTACTCGGTAGATGATCGAAGAGTAGTTTATGTTTCTAAAACTGTGGAGTCTGAATTTTCTGAAAATATGCCTCTTGATTGTGTATATTTATTCTATAAGAAAAAGGTTGGTGGAAAGGAAAAGGGAATTTGTGATAAGTCATTGGATCTTGTTGGAAAGATGAATGTAACAAGTTCTTTGACCCTCTACGCAGACTCTGACAATTCGGAAGTGATGGAAACCCAGTGGGTTTTATTTGGTGCTGATGCAAAAAAGTTTGGGAACTTTGCATGTTCAGATTATATCCTTGGCAAAACTAAAGTGTCAGTAAACAAAATGGTAGATATGTTCAGGCCAAAGCATTTGCCCAAGCATAAATCCTGCTCTCAATTTGGTATAGAAAGCTATGTGCGTGAGCATATTTCTTGGGAGGCAGATACATCAAGCAATGTTGGTAGGTTGGGTGCCAAGATATTTCAAGCAGGCCCACCTAATGTTGAGCTTGCTGCCATTGTTCTAAGAGAAGAAGCCCATGACAGTCATCAAGAAACAGTAGTCGGAGGTTGGGGATTGAAATTTCTTCAGAAAGCACGGGTCAGATGTGCTAATACTTCTCAAGTAGCACCTGTTTCTTCCGAGCCTTCACAGAAAAGTAGACTTAGAGATATGGGTGATTGCTCTACAAGCATGAATGTTATAATTCCAGCTGGTGCTCACGGTGGTCCTGGAACCAGAAATGGCGGTCCATCTAGTCTTACTGAGAGATGGCGGTCTGGTGGACATTGTGACTGGCGGTTGGGATATTGGCTGCCCTCTTACAGTTCTCACCAGCCGACCAAGCAAAGAAATATGGACTAATACCAGTGCAGAAGGGGAACACAATTCGCTAGATCTAATAATAGAGGTAATTCCATCTACCTATTTACTTCAGTCTGATTTCATTACTGGTGGATGGTTTCCATAATCAACTTAGAAAAGGTAGCTGCTGGTTACTTATTGTGCATTTTTCATTTATTTCTTAACCAAAACTTCTAGTCTTCTTTTTGATAGCAAAGAAGTCTGTCATTTTAGAGAGAATTCACAGCTCAAACATATCCTAGTTTCAAAATAATCAAGTCATGTCTCATTTGGATAAATGTAGAAAAAACTATAGCATTGACAAGTTGGCTAGAAAACCTATCGTGTTATCCTTTTATGTGCATGAACTTGTTTTGGGAAATATGTTTAGTAATGAACAAAGAGTTTTTTAAACTTTTCTTGGGTGTTTTATATAACGTTTGCAGCATACTTTTAGACGGTGGTTTTGTTTGGAACTGACATAAATCTTAAGATAGTTTTTGGAGGCCCGAAAGTATATTAAAATCAGTTTTTGAGCAATTATGACTTATAGGTTTATTGTGCATCACTAGGGCTGAAACTTTATATATATAAGGAAACCAACTGCTTAAATCATTTAAAAATAGGTACAACAAGTTCCAAATATCCCCACAAATATATATATATATATATATTTGTAAACCAATAAAATCATTTATTATATATATATATATATATATATATATATATATATATATATATATATATATATATATATATATATATGATTTAAGCAATTGGTTTCCTTATTTGTAAACATAATGAGATTTATACATTATTGTTTTCGGATTCTCTTTATTACTGGAGGAATTTTATGCTTGGATGTCGTGGAGACTGTTTTGTGCTCTAGAGTTCCAAGGTGAGTTCTAGATAAGTTCTCTTACTGAAATGGGACAATTATATCATAACGAATGTTAGTTGAACTTGTTGGATATGTTTTCATTGTGCTAGTGTTGGATATGCCCTGGGGATTATATATGATGTTTTGAATATGAACATTATCTAAAGTGAGAATAATGATTATTTTGAGCACGGTTATGTAGGGCAATTATGTTTTTGGTTAAGAGCTACGTAAGACTTGATTATAATCTTGAAAGATTGGATACGTAGGCAGTCTTATGTAAAGGTGTAGCCGCTATAGTACATATTATATATTTAGTTTTTGCGACCGATATATGTGTGCAATGGATGTAGTATTTGTAAATAAATTTGTGTTTTACGTATGAGTCAAGAAACTATATGTTTCTACTTAAACGAGAAACTATTCTGTGAGTCTCGGAAAGTAAGAGGAACTACTAGTCTTGATGTAGGGTTAAATAGTATTGTTGTATGCTTTTAAACTGTTTAAACTAAACGGTGGTCATGTGGTATTATATTTATATGTGATGGCGATCACGCTTGGATTTTATAGAAATTTAATATTTATTAGTGGTGGTGTTACCACGGGAACCTAGGGGTTCCAAGATACGAAAATTGAAATAGATAAAGCTTATATGGATATTGAACAATGGGTATTGAATGATATACCCATTGATATTGATATTGATTATTTGACATTAAACGATATTGATTATTTGATTAAACGATATTTGATAAAGCTTGTATTATTTGATATTGATTATTGGGTATTAAACGATATACCCTCTTGGAGCTTGTAGTGATATTGGTTTCACTTTAGTTTTATTTTGATATGATTCATTGGTTCCTTGAAAATAATTGTATGCTTGTGTGTAAATCCCTAGTCCGCTATAACTCGTTCGATATGAAAGTCATGTAATGACTGATTTTATTGTATGAAAATTCCTCAGGTGAATCTTCTGGGGTGTAGTTAACATGGTAAAATTCTTAGCTTGCTTGATCACGAAATTCCTTAGCTGTATTCTCCGAGGTGTGATTATATATATTAGCCCAAGTGTGGTTGTTAGCCCAAGAGTGGCTGTTGTGATATTTATGATATGATTTAGCGCGCGGATGCATAGATCCAAATTCTTTAGCGCCTGCGGAGCCTGAGTCGATATCCCACTTGAGATGGTTCCCTGTTACTGAGAATGGGAGCTGGTTATGCGAGAAGACACAGATGGATATATGTGTTAGTCACAGCAGTGTGTAGAGGTGCCTATCGTGGTCGCGAATAGGGATATTTGTGTGTAATATTATAATGAATTCAGATATGTAGTTAAGTGTGAATTTTTATAAATGTTAATTAGTTTTACTTGTTTAAAATATGTTTTGTAGAATGGTAAGTATAGTAACCTTCTTGTAGGGGTGTACTATATAAAGATATTTGAACAAGGTAAATCTATTTTATTTGCTGATTAATTTTTTTTAAAAAAAGGACGCCTCATTATGTATAGAGGAACTAACTGTCTTGATGTAAGTTATATAATGTTTTTAGTAGACGTATTAGAGAAACTAATGCCTTCCGAGGGAAGGAACTAAATTGTCTTGAGGCGTGAGAGTGACTTAACTGTTCTGGCATTCATTGAGACGGTTAAGTAGCTAGGTTGAGCAATGAAATATATATTGTTATGATTTACAAGTTATGACAAGATTTAAGTATATGAAATACAGAGGAGATTCTGTCGAAATTTTTGTAGGATTTTTCTGTTTTTGTTTATTTTGGGTTTTGTTTGGTTGTCTCGTATCATGTTCTGAGTTTCGTAATGACTGTAGATGTCATGTGTCTTTGGTATTTAGGCATTACAAAATTTGGGGCGTGACAGATTCCTTTCTAAGATGGCTTGTAATTCATTGTGATTTTCTTTCCCTTTAGTTCTTTGTTTTTTTGTAACTAACTTCACTTTTTTTTCAACCTATGTTTTTGGAAGACTATATGAGGCATTGCTAATCACAATGATTGAAATACAAAAAGATAAACGAAAATTTGAGTGTTGAAATATGAGGGCTAATCTTTTTCCTTATAGTGGGGAGGGCTAATCAAAAGCGGGGAGGGTGTCTAAATTTATCCCAAAAAAATATTGAGCTAAAGCTTTCTATGATATTGTGGTAGTACTTTTTCGGGTTGCTTATTTCAATTATAATTGTAGCGGAAGCAATTTATTATATTGTTAAATGCGTCATGTGACTATTCATAGTTTTTGATAATCTTGAATCATACAAGAAACTTATGTTATTACATAACACATACTTATATTTACGACATAATACTTGTTAAATTGTTATATAAATTGATCTGGCATGGGGATTATTTATTGGCTGCATATATCAAGGCATCATGCTTTTGTTGATGAACGTATGCTAACTCTCAGTGCTAGTCAAGTTGTTGGTAGGTTAAATTTCCTAGCCTACATTTTCATCACTAGAAGCTCAAGATCTGATGATGGTCTTTTGTGTTCTCCTTCATTGTAAATATAACACTTTATAGATTGTGCCATTGATTTTTAGTTGACAATTTTAAAAATTAGAGATGTGTTGTTCTTTTTCATCCTTTTACAGTTTAATTTGGTGTGTTTTTTCTTATAGCAGTTTGAGGCATCTAATGTTAGTACATGTTATGAACACATTTTTATCAACATCACATTTTGTGTAGTACCTCTAATTACTATTTTGTTGTGGTGATTAATTTGGTTATTTTAGATCTTTGTGTTTCTATTAAACTACCTTTTATTGAATGCAATTACTCTTTTACTCTTGATGATGTTAGTTCAAATACTTGTATAACCATATTCTAAGGATTTTATTTACAAGTCCGTTATGGATTGAAGCTGCATACCTTAATAATTATTATGATTGGTATCTGACAGTCCTGTTTCTTCATCTGGAAAAAAAAATATCTCGTAGCCGTTGGATCTTGCAACTGGGGGGTTGGGTTGGGTCTAACACTAACTGCAACTAGTAATGGGGGTAAGTCTAACTAACTAACCCTTAAAAGAATGTGGATTGGTTATATAGAGTTTCGATGTTTATTATTGGTTGAGTAATTTATTTGGTTTAATTGTGTATCTCGATGTGGTGGAGGTGGATTTGGCTTTATTTACAAATATAAGGATTTAACTATTGCGAGTATTTCAATAACTGGGCGAGGACAAGTGGCGTATTTCGAAGTTGATTTATTGCGGAGAAAGTTGCAAAAGAAGAGTTGCACCAGATTGATGATAGAAGTAGACTTAACATGCTACAATTACATCTTTCAATGTGTAATTAAGCCTAGATGGGGCAAGAACCAGGAAGCTAATGCCCTTTAAGCTCACGGTTGGAGTGAAGACGATTCCTCTTAATATGTTGTGGTTATGACAGAACATGTAGCATACATCGGTGTAGTTTTTAATCATACATGCCCAAATTATAATGTCATTTCATATGACATACTTAAGTTTATGAGAAAATAACTAGCGTGACTTAAAGTATGATGAATATATTGTCATAAGTTTTGCTACATGAGCAACATTACAGCTCGAGGTGATATTTATGATCCCAGTATTATCAATTGTACTTAGATTGATTTTTTCTTGGTAAAACAATTTATTTATTATGTGTCATATAGCAATAAGGGCAGTTGACATTAGAATATGCCCATTTTTGTTGCATTATACGTTTTTTTTTTGCTAAAGGAAACTTGATGTGTCATTAAAATAAGAAGGAAAAGCTAGGGTGTTGAGGATCAACATATGAAAAAGTAACACCAAAATTATGTTAGTGTCTTGTTTTTTCAATTTAGTGTTATGAGACCAAACTTGGTGTGGCATTAACAAAGGTTGTACTTATGTGATTACAAATTGCATAATATAAGTATGTGCCATTCCAAATGATATATAGGTACTTAGCGTCTTTAGGTGGAGGCAAATACATGAGTTTGCCTTTACCAATTCGGAATTTATCAAAATTCCATACCTAGGTAGAGGCAAATCTAGCCTCAAACCACTCTATTCGCATCTGTATTTGCAAATTTGACATTTCATTTGCTGATATGGCGCGACTTTGGCAATGTCGTGTGGGTATTCTTTTGACTTTTCAACTTATAGGGGCGACTTTGGGACTGTCGCGAGGGTTTTCTTTCAATAAACTATTGCCACTTTTTTGGCCAAAAGAATTTTTAAATAATTAAAAAACTAACTTGGGGCCCACTTTTAACAAAAAATAATTATAAAATAAAATTGGGTCCCACACTTTATTTCATTTGGTTGCTACCACCTAGAGTTGGAGACGGTTTGTGAGTGACTATTTATATTGGTGGATGCAAACTGTGGGAATTTGCCTCCACCACCTAGAGATACTCTTATGTCATTACAAATTATGTAATATAGGTCTATGCCATACCGAATGATATATGAGTACTTATGTCATTACAATTGCGTAGTATAGGTCCATATCATTCCAAATAACATATGGGTTCTTATGTTATTACAAATGGAGTAATATATATATGTCATTCCAAATGATATATTAGTACTAATGTCATTATAAATGGCGTAATATATGTATATATCATTCCAAATGTTATATGGGTACTTAACATCTTTAGGTGGATGCAAGTATATGGGTTTGCCTCCACCAATTTGGAATTTACCAAAATTCCATATCTAGATGGAGGCAAATCTAGCATCAAACCCCTCTATTTGCATCTGTATTCGCAAATTTGGCATTTTGTTTGAGGATATGGCGCGACACTACACTGGGAGTGTCGCGACTTTGGCAATGTCGCGTGGGTATTCTTTTGACTTTTCAACTTATAGGGGTGATTTTGGGAGTGTTGCGCGGGTTTTCTTTCAACAAACCATCGCCACTTTTTTGGCCAAATTAATTTTTAAATAATTAAAAAACTAATTTGAGACCTACTTTTAACAAAAAATAATTTTAAAATAAAATTGGGTCCCACTATTTACTTGATTTGGTTGCTACCAATTAGAGTTGGGGATGGGTTGTGAGTGACTATTCACATTGGTGGAGGCAAACTGTGGGGATTCGCCTCCACCGTCTAGAGATGCTCTTAAATCATTACAAATGACGCAATATAGGTCTATGTCATTCCAAACTAGTGAATGCCCGTTGCAGTCGGCACTCTAGACACATTGCTTTTGAACAACACCCCAAGAGACCATCTCTATAGTAGCATTGGATCGATGATATAACTATTTTCAACAGTTTTATACTTCTTAATCATTTCATACGCATACTTAAGTGAGCTTAATTATTGCAATTCTATGCATTTCATTTCTCACAAACCAACTCATTACACATACCTTAATTCAATACATATCAGAATGAGAATGATGAAAATAAAGGGAGAGAGTCTTCAATTAAAAGCATCATCATTTTTTTTTTTAAAAAAAATTCAGCAGAGTCTCCTTTGTATTTTCAACATTTCAAAAAACTAAATCCTGTCATAACCTGAAAATCAAACAATACAATTGTCATAATAGATCAACCATACCAAAATATATAACTTCATATTTATATACAACACAAATTATTTCTAAAACTAAAAGACAACTCATTAAACATTAAAGAAGACTTTGCATAATGTTTCACCTGGGGATAATTCTAGTAACGAAAGGGAAAAATTAAATAAAATAAATACTCCACGCCCACTGATCGAGTTCCTCATTTCTCTCATTCTCCCCTCTATGCATACTGTTCACACCATTCTACTACCATATGGATAAATGCGCCATAGAGCAAATACTACAATCATGTCGCTGAAAAATTATAGCAATTTAACTTGGTCCTGCAAACAAACCACATACACATGATTTTTTTTAGACTTGATACATTTAACATATTGTTTACAAAAGAGATGGTTCTCAAAATAAAATAATCTCTATTATTATTTTTAAGTATCCACGCTATCATAAAAAAAAATAATAAAAAAAAAAACTATCATAAAAACTTACATAGCATATATATGGATACAACATATTATTTAATTTCTAAACCAATAAAAGTAACATTCTTTAATTTCTCACTCGCCTTTTCTCATTGGTATCAATGTCTTTAGAGAAGAACTTCTGGGTATACGACATTTGTGGTACAATTTCTTGCATTAGGTGGAAGAAAAACAAATATTCTTTTTGAAGAAGTACATCTGGACATGGCCACATAGAGTTGCCCATGACTGAAAAACCGGTGTCCTCAAATTAATGCCAACATATTTCACTGACTGGCCTTGTGACTTATTAATTGTCATGGCATAAGCTAGTCGAACAGGGAATTGTTGCCTTGATAGTTTGAAAAACAACTCTGAATTTGAGGGAGCCAGAGATATTCTTGGGATGAGTACCGGAATTCCAGCTTTCTCTCCAGTCAAAATTTTGGCTTGAAGGACTTTACTCGCACATTGAAGCACCATAAGTTGTGTCCCATTGCAAATGCCATCTTTAGGTGCTATGTTCCTGAGCAACATTATAGGGCATCCAGGTTTTAACTTGAGATTGAAAGGTGGTAAGCTAGAAGGGTCGAGGGAGTTCAGAAACTCGGTGGGATAGTGAGCCCCACTTGGATTATCAATATCATCTTCAATGATTTTATCTGCAGCCAAATACTCGAGCGCTTCACCAGGGAACAAATTCAGTGCAACCTCATTAATTGCACTCACATCATCATTACGGGCAACAAGAATAGTATGATCAGTAAAGAAATTTGGAGACGGTGTGTCCATAACATCCAATTGGGGATAGACAGAGAAGATGAGTTCTTGGATATTGGTACACTTGCATATTCCATTCGGCAATTGTACGCATTCTTTAGGATTCGAACCAATCTAAATGAATCAAAGCAAAAAATGAATTCATTAGTTTCTAAAATAGTTCGTTTATATATGGAACTAATGGAGAAAAAAACATTCTAATTAGAAGGCATTAGTAGCACACCTCCAACAAAAAATCGGCGAATTCGACATTCTCGGACTTTGCCATTTCAAGCCGCATGTTCTGTACCAAGTGAAAAACTTCTAAATAACTCCAAAGGAAAGAGCGTCGTAGTGATGCACCAACAAATTGCTCTCTCTGGCCTAACGGTATAACAGGCAGTGTTTGTCGAAAATCACCACCAAGAACTGTAGTGATACCACCAAATATCTTCTTGTTTCCACAAATATCTTGAAGTGTTCTATCCACAGCCTCAACACAGTATCTATGTTGCATGGGCACCTTGTCCCAAACAATTAGTTTTGTTTCTTTAAATAGGTCAGCAAGGTCAGAATGTTTAGTGAAGCCGCAGAAAGTGGTATCCATCACATCAATTGGAATTTTAAATGTAGAATGAGCAAAGGCGGTCGTCCGCATAACAATAACTTGAGATGCAATTCCGATGATGCCACCATGATGACAATAAGACCCATGTTTGCGCGGTGCCTTTGCAATTGTATTATACAAAAAGTTTTCCTATATACCGCTCCATTCAAAAAGAAAAGTTTGCCCTTGTCACCAAATCTTGAATCGATCCGCGGCCGATGTAAGCATAAAGTTGTTCGTCATTAAGATGACTCACATCAACTGCGACCTCTTCTCCTATGCCTTCATCTTTGAAGTTGGCGTTGCTCCCAAAATGAGCCTATTGCCAACAATTTTTCTCCAATCCTTTTTTGGATTTGGCATGGGCGGGAAATTTTCCAATGTCTTCCCATATTCTAAAAGGACTTGTTCCACCAAATATAAGCTGTAATCAGTTATTGCTCATCAGTTGGATCTGGGATGTCGTGCTTTGTTCGAAGCCAGGTGTCCAAGATCATCACATATACTTTCGATGAAAATTTGCTCCAAAGTAGATCCGGTCGTAACGGATGACACTCTAAAAGAATTACACAAAACAACATCCGCAGTTGATATCCAGTTTTCATTATCGCCGCCTCTTCTAAGCATTGTATCCACTCATCATCAGCTTCCAACAGCCCACGGGCAATACATGTTTCTTTGTATGTGTTGTACATGGTATCACCAACTTTATAAAGATATGCAAAGGAGGTAGGCCCTTTTACAACAGTAAGTAGCAAGCGTAGATAAAACCGCTCCCTGGCATTGGGGATTGCAAAATACATCCTACCAATGGAAGGTCCCTGAGTCCTAGGAGCCACTCTTGAGAGTCTTTGTGGAAAACATAGTGTCGTGGAAACTCTTGATAGATATATGCGCGTGCATCTGGATCTTCAGCACAACGCTTAAAGAAAGCTGTCAGTGTTGAAGTTTGGTCTCTGGCTCGGGCAAGAATTGCATCCATGGGCTCTTTGCTATTGAAAACAACCCTATGCATACCTTCCAAATGAAGCGCCAATCGTTGGACACTTGGAAACTCTTTATGCATTGGATTCTGAAATAGATGTCATGCAGCTTTTGTTGGTCCAATGTACCTTGCATCGATATATTGCTGAATCTCATCATTTGTTCTTGCCCACCACCATTTGCTTTGTCATAGCCTTTGTAGATGTACTTGTTAATATATTTAACAGCTTGACACGATACACAAACTTCAACATTGATATGGCAATCAAACATTTCAGACAGATATGCATTGTAGGGAACAACATCTTCATTATCAACTTTAACCATTTAATTCTTCCTCTTCACAAAATATTTCTTGCCAGTGTCGCACTTTCGGTAAATGGAGTACCCTTTTTTATCCATAATTGTTTCCTCCACAAACTCTTTTGGATAGTCTTTGGTGTATCGACCATTTTCCATACATGAAGCACTCGGATCTCGATCACCACAGGGGCCATGAATCATGCACTTCTTCACTGTTTCAAACAATGCGGGGGGGTGTCGAGTCCGGGAATTCAAAGACATACAAATTTATCCACTTGCTCACTGTTTCGGATCTTGTCATCATGCGCAAGAAATAAAAGGCAATGCATGTGTGGAAGACCGCGCTTCTGAAATTCAATGGTATAGACATATGCAACCACCCGACCAAAGATATCATTCTTCACAATTTCTTTCATAATTGCTTTTCGTTTCAGCTTGAATACCCGTGCAACTATTTCAGGCCGAAGTGTCGGAGTTTGGTGTTCCTTGAGCGCATCTTTAATTTCCTGCCAATTAGGGTTTGCAGTCACCGTAAGAAAAATATTTGGGTGCTTATAGTGCCGGGTGATAGCCATTGAATCTTGAAAAATCTTGTACATGTGCCTTGGACTTCCAACATGCGAGGAAGGCAAAATGAACCGTTGGCCAATTTGATCAGGATTTAATCCCTCAAGTGCAACATCTATCAAGCACTTGTACACATCCGAACGGATGGTGTCTTGATTTAGTCTAATGTATCGCAGTCGGTTCTGTTCATATGCAGCCCAAGCATCAACTAAAAATTCATGCAACAATTTATACCCCAATAAGATAGATGAGTACTCTGTGGGTCGTTCAAACAAACGGTAGGCGTAATACAATAATTGGGTGAGTCTTGCATTGCTTGGAGCATTTCTCTTGACGTCCCACAACTTCAAATCAGGTGACCAACCCAAATCCGCATAAGGAAACAGAAGAACATAATGCAAAGGCAAATAAGCGGGATGACATTCGCTTATCCGTTCCAACTCATGCCCTCCTCTCAAGCGAAGTACAATATCACGCATGGCATCAACCTTACTCCCATCTCCAGGCAATATCACTACGATCTCATCAGTTGTCGGAAGATTGTACTTTCGTCTATCCGAACGCGGATCATAGTGTAGATGGACCGGAACATTGTTATTTTCAGAAGCATTTTCAGTTAAAATCTCAAATGCTTGCTTATAGATATCACAAAACTTGTGGGTATGCAGAAGAGTTTCTTGTACAGTTTTCAACACTTCCTTTGACAAATTCGGGTTGCGATTGTGGCGGTGATCCAAAGTAGCTAGGGGATCATAAATATAAAGTTGTGAAAACTTAGGTTCCATCCCCGGATCAGGTAACAATAAACAGATTTGGTGCTGCAACTCTCCATGAACAGTGAATGAGGTAGGACCACGTCCATGTAACACACGATCGTTAAATTTACAACCAAGACTGGTAAAGGCATTACACACATTGTATTGCCGAATCTGCTCAAGCAATAATCTTGCACGTTTATTAGATCATTCGAATAAAGATTTAAGTGCCGGAGGCAGTGGAGAAAGAAGCGGTAGCTTAACTTTTCCTTGTAAACAGCAAGTTCCAAATAAAGGTCGGTTGCGCTTTGATTTTGATAATTGTTCATCTTTCCAATGAAGGGCCGAACAAAATGGACAGAGAACATCCATCTTTCCCAGAAAGTGGCGGTGATTACTTCTCCCCCTCCCCATCTTCATTTTTTTTTAATACAAAAGTTAGCTCACTAAAAAAAATACTAAAATACCTATTAACAAGCATCAACCTCGTACATATATTGTTTGATAACGGATACATTTTTTATGATCATTGATGAAGAATACATGTTTGAATATGATGTTTGTAAATGACTCAATGAGTAAAGGAATTCTCATTATATCCGAAAATTGGATTATTATTCTTATAAGAGATGAACGCCGCATCTGCATTCAGGTGAAAATTTAAAGGGTTTACCATTGAAATATGCTCTTAGTGATAACGTGTGGCCTGGTGAAAATAATACATCTAGAAACAGATTATTTGCACTCAAGAGAAGAGCTCAATACTTCAATCAATATGTGTACATACAGTTGAACGCAAGTTAGTAAAGTTATCTTCTTATATATAATGGGAAAACTTGCCCCGTTTATTAGTCTCGAAAAAATGGCCGTTTAGTACCATGAACTTTGCTGGTTTTATCAATTTGGGCCAAAAACTTTTTTTTTTGAGCAAATTGGGCCATGACCTTTCTTTTTTGTATCAATTTGGGCCACCGGTGTATTTCCGTTAGAAAATTTGCATATGTGTACAAACGTCTGCTTATGTGTACAAACGTTTGTTATGTGTGCTGGACTTACGCATGGACCCAATGGGCCCAAATCCGCTACATAAAAAGACTGAAACGGTTCATTTTTTTCTAACAAACTTAAGCCCAAAGGAACTTAAGTTTAAGAAGTCGTATGCCCAAACTAAATAGTGATGATGTCATCATGCATCATCTCATCTTCTTCATATGACAGAAAGTAGATATTTTGCTTTAATACATCCCCTTGTAACGAGTGGTTCGTTCTCCTATACATTGTATGCTGGCTATTTGGGTTGGCAATGGAGACGCGTAAGGACTATTCAGAATGAGATTAATCAGCTCAAGAAACAGGTCCTAGCTACACCTGAAGGAACCACACCGATTGTCTTTGGTGTAAGCCCATCGAGACCAATATTCAACAACTCACTGAGGTATACCATATTAAATTAAATCCTAAAACTTTTAAAGTTTTGAACATAATCAACAAGTGTGTGCTAGTGTGGCAAGGAAGTGTTGCTAAACCAAGTTTCAATAGGTTTTTTGTTCAAAACCATAGAACCTTGCTTTGCAAGGAAAAACGTTTTCGATCTTTGGGGTAGCTCCAATTCCTTTAACATAGTATGAGAACGAAGTAAAGTAACTGTTAAAGTAACTGCTGGAAGAAGAACTCCAATTCCTAAAACTCCTAACAGACGAGAATCCTAAAATCAAGAAGCGAGAATCCTACAAGTTCGAATGTTCAGAAACTTCAAAACTAGTCGAACATCTTTCCCAAATGCTCCGTTCTGTTTTCCGACTCACTAGAAGCTCAACTACTTCATTATATGAGCCCCCCTTCCATAGAATTCTCTTTGACCTTACCAAGAATCTTGAACGTGCATTAACACTTGTTAGAAAGTGTAAAAAGAGTGGGGTTCTTCGTCGCGTTGTTATGATAACTTCAGGTACTGATTTCCGTAAACTTTTCAGTGTTCTTGATGCTTCTATTGGTGATTTGAAATGGTTGTTGAGTGTTTATGATTATGGTAATGATAGTAATATGGGTGGTGGGATTGTGTTGTCTTTACCACCTATGGGCTATATATGGCTAGTAATGAATTTGGGGAAACACTTTGAAATTTTGATGCCACGTCACCGGTGATTAGGTGTGTACTTCAATAGTGACACATAAGCATTTGGTCGGACACATATACATCCGGCATGCCAGATAAACATGTGAAGGAACGGAATGGTAATGGTGGCCCAAATTGATACAAAAAAGAAAAGTCATGGCCCAATTTGCTAACAAAAAAAAATTCTTGGCCCAAATTGATAAAACTAACAAAGTTCATGGTACAACGACCATTAGTCTCCGTATTCTACAATTTAACCCAATCTTTTAAATCAAAATGGTACCCCAAAAGTTTTACCCACAAAATTTCCTACATTGCACATTCAAAAAATCAGTCATTGCGTGTTTCCAACACTTAAAACTCACAAAGTTTGGAAATTCTAGTCGCACCGCTTTGCCTACAATTTTCATGAATAAACCGATTAAACCGATAATCCACCCCCTTTCAGAATTCAAAAAAAGGGCCTACCGTTCGTCGCCCTTTCTCTATATTCGTACACTTCTGTTGCAGAGAAAAAAATTCCTTCAATCCATCTTTGAATTCTCAGTTTTAATATATTCCTCTAATCATCCTCTTCTCTTCCTTTCAAATTAATTGTTACGGCTGTTTAACACTGCCGGAATGGAACAAGTTGTTATTCGTATGTTTTTTTTTAAAAATGTTTCAAGTTTTCATCATTTTCGTTCTTTCTTGGTTAATGTGTTATTTGCTTTATTTCGCTGCGTATCATCAGGTATATTGACACTTCAGGATTTAAATTTCATTTCATTGTCACTTTCTTCTTTTTGTTGTGAATGATTTTAATGCCCTAGCTACATGAAAATTTTCACCTCTGGGAATATACCAATCTTTTGTGGGTTTGTGTTTATCTTGCATGTTGATTCAAGTTGTCATAAGACATCTCTTTCCATCTTAAAAAAAAAAAATCCTCTTGCACTATGGATGCATTGCTTTGCCATGGAAGAGGTCAGCTTAGTGTTCATACTTTCAGATATTAGCGTTTAATTAACTTTTTTAGACGACGAGTATCTCCACCTGGAAGCTATGATCAGGGATACTATCTCACCAATGATGGATTCGAGACTCAATATCATGTAAGATTGGATTTCGATCACATAACCAATTATATGATTATGATGCCAATATTCCCTAACATGTACAGGTGTTGCTGTTGTGGCATCATCTCAAGTTTGCCATTCAGTAATAGTCATTCATGTATTTTAACTCCATAATCCTTACAACCCATACATGCCTGGTGCTACAAATGGCATCAATGGCCAATATTTGAGTCCGCATTCATATGTGCTGAGTCCCATGTCTGCACAGCCTATTGCTTCCTCTGGTTATTTCCCAAATCAACATTCTTATGGATTAGATGTGATGCAATCATATGTTTGGGACCCATCTTTTCAAGTTGTGGATGCTACTCAGGGTAACAGCTATGTTGGAATTCCACCAGTTCCTGGCTCTAAACCTATGCACCATTAATGGTGTTATGTAAGTCTTATAAAATTCCAGACATCCAATTGTTGTTTTATTTCTATTAGCTTCAAAATTTAATCCACTTTCACTCGCCTTCTTTTAGTTCTTTCCTACCATTCTTCTGTGGGCTTGACCGTTTGACAAGGAACAAACTTCAAACTTATCAACTTCTGATCTCAGTTGAATGTTTTCGTTTCCTATATTGATAGCATTGTTTTTTGGTTTATTCTGTTATGGTCCCGGTAGCGTTTAATGCAATTCTAAGGATGATTTTTCTTCTTCCCAGAACTATCATTCCAATGTATTTTTTTAGTTAAGGTTGCTGATTCTCATGGTGTTATTATGATGTAGAATGGACAAGAGGAGTTAATATTATATTTCCTCTATGTTTATTGAGAATTTTTATTTTTTTTTAAGTCCCGACTACGTGGTATTCATACCTGTCAAGATAATTCCTCAAATTTTAAATGTATGTCATTCTCTTCTTTCATATATTTGAAGGATAAAAATGGAAGGACTCATCACTCATATCCTGCCGACACGCCGTTCTGTGAAGAGGTACCATTCTTTTCCCTCCTTTCCTTTTGCTTAATAGTTCCGTTGCTTATATAGAAATTTTCTGTTTGCATATATAGAAAACTAGACGTTATCTTAGCTGTTTAAATAAAGTAGGCTAGGTCTCTATCCCCAGATTCACTGATTCAAGGGTTTTAGATGGGATGGTGGACTCATCCAACTCCGTGGGTCTCCCTGACGCCCTCTCGATCTCTTCCTTCTTTGAGTCAACCCCTCGCCTATCGAAGGCAGCAGGGAAGCAGCCTTGAATAGTGTGTCAACTTATAAGAATTGGTAAGGAGCGGCAGATTATACCCCCCTACTTAGAAAAAGTTGCCCAAGCAATTCGCACAAGAAGATATGAAGTGAACAGGACCTTCAAAAGAGTTCAATCGTTGATATTGATTTTAATTGTTTATTGACTTTTTTTTATTTGATTGAAAAATTCAATACTATCTGTAAATCCAGTGATAGCGGTTGTACGTCGACCAATGGTGGCCTTCTTATCACAAATTGTTATGTTGTGGGGGTACACTATTTTGAGAGCCTCTTCTCAGAACCATAGCATTCATTCGGTGTGTTTTTTAAAGCCAATAAATTTCTTTGTTATACATTGCTCTTTCTCATTGTGTGCACCTCATTCGTCTCCTACGAAGGTACTGACATTGCCTATATTGTTACTTAATTTTCTTCCTGTTTTTGGGTATTTAGTTCCCCCTGCATAAATTCTTTCCAGCCAATAATTTAATTTCCAGCCAATAAAAAAGCAAACGCTTAACCAAATTTGGTCGTCTTATTCTTCTAATTGTTCATCTTCTTCACTACCAAAATAACGAATCTTCACCATTGATGATAATATGTTAAATGGGTTTAAGGTCCGCTGATGATAATATGTGAAATGGGTTTAAGGTCATTTTTGTTTCATATTCGTATTTTCGTTTTCTTTTTTAATGCATTAATCACTTTTCATATTGGAACTTCCCTTTCATTCCATTTTATTCTTTTCTTTAATCAAGGCTCCAATTATTTCTGGTGGTTCATTTAATCTACCCTTTTTTTTCAATCAGAAAGCTCATAGTACCTATTGGTATTGATGCTGAATCATGTGGGAAATCTTGGTGAAAGTGTATTGGTTGGTAGCTATGTTAAAGTATATATATGCATAGTAGTATTACAAAATGTATTAATTGACGGAAGTCATTGGTAGAAGTAAATCACCAATTGGGCGGACAAGAAATTCTATCGCAGGCATTTGTGATTTCTCAACTGTATTGAGATTGAAAATATATCTATAATCTTCACTTTGAAGGAATGATCAGGTCTCATACATTGGTCACAATAGCTTCAGGACTTAGGGTGGCGTTGACTATCAATTTGAAGTAAGTCTATCTGAGACTACAAGAGTCGTGCTACTATTACCTCTGCTGGAGCCTCCAAGCAAACAAATCTCACTCTACCACCATAGCTCCCTAATTCATACTTTGGGTCTGCCGTTCTCAGAATCTCTCTGTACTTCTTCTGTAGTGCAGAACATCCAAGAGTAACTGTTTTAAAATTGACAATGTTTGCTTTGAGAACGACGCTCAAGGTTTCAAGCCATGGAATTCGATCTTCTTCTGAAAGAGGGATACTGTTGCCCATTTAATCTATCTTTATTATGTTAGTTGCAGTAAATTATGTTCAACGGAATCACTACTGTGCAACTTCAATGGAAGAGATGAGTTCAACGAGTTTTTATTCTTACTGTTCACATATTCAACCTTCTGATTTATTTATGCTTATGCTACAAATTTTGGATATGCTTCCAGAATTTTTATTCTTACTGTTCCTAAACATGTGATTGCACTCTTAGTTGAATATTTTGTTTTATTTTTAATTGACACTCCAGTGCTTTGAAAACATTTAAGCTTCTAAGAACAGTTTTCTTTGAGGTGATGTCATTCTATATTTCTGTGTAAGGTTAAGTCAAATATGCATGCTAAGCTTGGAGAACAAGGCCAAAAGGAGTGGCGATTGACAGAAGGAGGGTGGTGATGAGAGAAGGTTAAAAATGAAAATTTGTCTACTGAGAGGAGAGTGAGAAGAAAAAAAAACACTTTTAATATAGAATAGAATGGTTTAAAAAGTAGTTTCTTAGGAGGGTTGTTCCTTTGGAAAAGACCACAATCACCTTATTTTGTGTTGATTTGGACTTGGGATTAGTTTGATGACATCTTAGTTGACAAGTCTTGCGGAAACTTTTGGTGGACACAGATGAAGTTTAAGTTGGGACTCTCTATTTAGGCCTAAATCATGGGGAGACGTGGGTTGCAGGAAAGCATCTAAAATGCACAAGGGATTGTTAGTCAAGCATGGCTAAGTTTAATCGACTAGACTCTTTGTGGTTAAAGCTGTGGCCACTGGTAGTAGGGGGTGGCTCAAAGGAGTCAAAGGGGGTGGTAAACTCCTTTCTTGGGCTTCTGTGTTTTGGAGAGCGGTTCATTAGAATCACTGTATTACTCTTAATAAACTGGCCATCATATCTCTTATGCTTAAAAACAAATTTTGAAGGTTAATGACCCTTGACAATGACATAGGTATCTTGGTTAAACCTAGACATACCCCTGATCAACTGAGATGGATGGATACATTAAACTTCGTCTTTCCATCAGAAAGTAGTCAAGAGAACTTGGTTGAACTGCAATAATTTTTGAGTAAACAGAAACTTATTATGGAAGCCTCTTAACTGGGGACAAGCTTAGCCATAGAAATTTTCATGGAAACTTGATTGCTGAGGCCTTTGGTTTGCCTTCACCACTCAACTTAACTAGGTGATTGGACCATGAGAGAGTGTAGTTAACATTGATGAGAACGGGGTTGGATTGGTCGTAGGAGAGCTGTGGTATGGAAGCTCCTTTTAAGATATTCTCCGCAGAAGCTGAACTAAGGAGACCCGTTCCAAATGATGCATTTATAAAAATGTGCTATCATGTTCAGTAAACAATCATAATTGCATGTCTCCATTACATTGTAGATGCTTTAGAGAAGACTAATCCCTTAACCATCCCGGGGGCTCAAGTCCAGTTGCAAACAACAATAAATTCAAGGTAAAGGTGGACATGAACCTCATCCAACCCGGCCTGGGGAAATAGGGGCCTGAAGTGGAATGGAAAGAGCTAAAATACAGAAAAGAAAAATCAAACTCATGGCCGGAACAACACTTGCCGACCATGCAAATTTGCTCACCCCCAAATACACTCCAGCAGCGAAAGTACGTAACAGCCAACATTGTTAATGCAATGGACAGTAGGACCATGCTCCATCTGAGAGCAAAATCAAGCAAATTGAGGTCGCCTAAGTGCGCCCAAATGAGCATAATTGCAGCAACTATGGAGCTGTACATAGCTATGGTGTTGCTTATCCCGAATATATGGAACGTAGATTTTAGTAGAAGAGTTGCCTCATCTTTGTCAGTGTCATCGTTGTTGTGACCTCCTGGTAATGTAAAACCAGCGGCAAAGGTGATGGTGACAATTTGTGTCGCCATAAGCACTAGGGTGCTAATCCTGTCCCGAAAGTTTTCAATTGTGGCTTTATCATCTGGTGCATTATCTTGAACATTCTTTTGGAAGAATAGTCGGCATTGGCTCCTTGGTGTATTAGCATATTAAGGGCTACTACAGATAGAATCTGCAGAAGAGTGAAAATGTACTACTATGAGGGCTATTAAGATATCAAACAGTACATTACATGCTTTTATGCCCAATTAACTACTTAATGCATCTGAATGCACAATCACGTAAGCCATAGTTAAGCCTGTAATTGGTCTTTAGGGTTTGCATGAATTTAAACTTTTAAAGTAGCTTAGATTGCCATTCGATCACTCATATTCTCTTTCTGATTCATTATGATGCTATTCAGATTTGCATATCTTGCGACACACTCCTACAAGTACTAACTCATGTTCTTACTGAACACATTTGAGTTGGTCTTGCTTGAACCTTTTTAGTGTAAGCACAATTAACACGAAGGTATGTCTGTCAACTTTGTGATGTAGTCCTTTTGCATCAAAAAACTATTTAAGAGATGCCTTATACATATAGAACCTTATTTGTTCATTTAACAGGTGCACTATACATATGGAATTTTGCTTTAGCATTTGTCAGGATTATATAGAGACTAAACTTGAGTAATAGTATCATTTTCCTAAGTGTCACTATAAGAAGATTCGCCATTTAGTTCTTCTTAGAGCAGTATGTAAGCTTTGGCTTAGTAATGGGAAAAAGGATTCATGCTCCACTCTTCTTCATCCATATTGTTCCCCGACTTTCTCAAGCTCTTCTTTACTCACGATGGGCGAAAGGTCCACAGAACCTCACCGGTTCATCACTACATCCATGGAAATTCAGTCTAATCAAAGGTATGACTCTCCATCTTCTTCTTAATAGCATCAGTTGCTTATAGTTCTGTTTGGAAATATTCAATCTCATTGGATTTACAGAGCTTCGAAATAGAATTTTATCCACGGGATTGGTTTGTCTCTTTTAGGCGAAAACCATTTGTTTGATGCAGTTCTTAGGCTGTTGATGTAAATTGCTAAATATCTTAATGTTACAAGGCAATAGTTGAGTTTGAAGGTTGCCTGTTGTAGGGTGTTTCCTTCTTTCTTTTGTTGCTTTTTTATTTCATTCGGCTACCGTCTTAGTTAGCTGCTTCCATAGGCGATTGTTCTTAAAAGTGATTGTGTAGAATATGAGTCAAGGGGTATTGCACAGTTTATGTTTGGCCTGTGGGTTGGAATGCAACAACTCTCGAGTTAGAATTTGTTATATATATTATATTCTTTGTGATATGAAAACTCCTTGAGGGTTTTTGGGTTTTCTCATTACCCCTTGGAGATTTTGCAAGGAAGGTGAAGTTCTGCCATGATAGATGTCAAAGATGATAGGTTCGGTCGAAGAAAAAAGAAATCACAAAGAAAAAGCATCTTTATGGTTATTTTCAAATTCTGTTTTTGAAGTTGTTCCAGTTTTCATCGCTCTCGCGTCAAACCCCATCGTGCAACCTAGCAGAGATACAATTTTTCCCGTTAATTTTCCCCTACATTTTTTTTTATTAACCCATAAAACTAATTTAGTTATAAACTTGCTTATTATTATTGATGAGGTATAAATTGAGTAATTTTTTATTGATGATATTATTACACGTCAAATGTTGCGAGTAAGCAACACTTATCTGTATTTGACACAAACCATATACTGCTCTAGATGTGAATCATCTTTAAAAGAGCATATACAAGTGCTGAAGCATATTTTGAGGATGTTTATAGTGTACTGTGGGTGATTACGGGTCACATTGTCTAATTATATTTTCAAGATTATGTTTAGAACTTGGTAAAATTGGTTTGGAACATTAAATATAAACCGTTTTAATGGTCTATTTTTGTTGTCATGAAGGATATGTTTTTCAGACTCCTGTGAAGAGTATGAATGGTTGTTATTCTTCTCCTAGATTTCCTGTAGTAAAATGTGTCTATGGACATGTTGTTTATCTGTTTGGTCATTGCTACACATTCTGCTTCTCTTTTTGAGATGTTCCTTTTTCCTATTGGATACACCATGGTCAGTTCGTCTATTGAGATGTCGCATGGTCTACTTAATTCTTTTTCTACGTCTATGTTCTCATACTGCTTGGCCTCCATTATTCATTTCTTTTTTTTTCGAACTTCAGCTTTAACACGCAGAATGAGCCGACAGTAGACGGAGGAGGCAATGGGGCAGCAGGAGTAGTGGGGACAACTAATGTGGCAATTTTGCTTATTGCCCTTCATCTCTAAGTTTGTGCATTTTGTATAATTTTATTTTATTTCATTTTTGTGTTTGTTCATGTGATTCGACGAAAAACAGAATGGGGCTGGGGCAGGAATCATCCGGGATGGATTGGGTGCATATGGAGAGAGAATTCTTGGTTCGAGCTCTAAGTATGTGCAAAGCAATGTATGTATCTTGCTGATAAAATATTTCCAGAGTGCATTAGGCAATGGGATATACAACTGAGTTGTGAAATTTATGGGAAGTAAGATATTCTAATTCTTCTTTTATCCTTTGATCAGGTAAGAGAGTACTTCTCTGATCCTCAGTACTACTTCCAAGTGAATGGACAATACGTGAGGAACAAGCTAAAAGTTATTCTTTTTCCTTTTTTACACTGAATAAGCACAAAGTGATTTGAAATTTCTCTAATGCTGTTTTTTTAAAAAAAATTTCTCTTGGGATTTTTGTTTTGTTCTTTTATTAATCCACTTTTGACTCTTCTATTCAGGGCCATTGGACAAGAATAACTGAACCAGTAGGTGGCAGACTCTCCTATAAACCTCTAGCTTTTGACATAAATGCTCCTGACCTGTACATCCCCCTGATGTCATTCGGTACCTATGTGGTCCTTGCTAGCTTCAAATTAGGCCTCATTGGAAAGTAAGACTGCATAATTAGGGCCATACAATGTTTTCTTCCCCTTACGTATATGTTTCCAATGTTCCTCATTTCCTTCATGTGATGTAGGTTTAGCCCAGAAGCATTGAGCCTTCAGTTCACAAAGGGACTACTTGGATGGTTTCTGCAGGTACTGCTACTAAAGGTATCATTGTATTCATTGGGGAGTGGGGAAGCACCGTTGTTGGATACTTCTAGCAAGTCCCAAAATGTTTGTAAAAGGCAGGAGCATGAAAACAGAAGTTCTCAGATAACATCTGGAAGCGATACGGAATCGTCTACTTCCAATTTATGCATGAGCGTGGCAGAAGTTCTGTTTTATGTGCTTATGCATTGGGGTTTTCTTGGTAAAGACCATGAAGAGAATTCTTTATGGTTTTGGCCCAGTTTCCATTTTTCATGTGGCTTGGTGTTCTTGGGGAGTACAAGAAGAAAGCTTCTATGGTATGTTACTTCTATACATTTTTTCCTTTTAAAAAAAAAAACATTCGCTTATACTCTTTCTACTTATTTGTCAAAGGCATACTCGATTGGCGTATCAAATGAACCTTCCCAGACTTCAGCTACAAGAACTCCTTCTAAAAGGGTGCGCAAGATAAAAGAATATAAGGTATTTAAACTTGACTTAAAATATCCAAATTATTCCACTATTTATTCTACACGATTATTCGTACTAACTAAAACCATATCCAAATACGCTTTGTTTATAGGATTGAAGTCGTCAAATAATTCTTAGGCAATTCCTGATGGGTCAGATCAATAGCAGCATCGTCTGTTTTCCATTTAATTTAATTTTAGATCCTAATATTTACTTAGTAGATTAGACTACAAAAACTCCTTTGATGGTTTATGTTCTTTTGTTACGATATATGTGTGATGTGGTACTGTTTGGACGTATAACAAAAAAAATTGCTTTGTTATTGTTGTATGTCAATTCTATTAATAAAAGGGGGTTCAATGGTTCATTTTATATAATCCTAACCCTCTTAAATGTTACCTGGAGGAGATCAGCGAGTGGGTACAGGCAATAAAGCATGATGGGGTACGAATACCAACCCACAAATAGTTACTGGACACGCGGGAGGCGATACACAAGGCAATGGATGTTGTTTATTCATCTACAACTATGAACGCCTCAGGAGGTACATGGATGTGTCCCTCACATCTAGAACATGCCACACATACCTAGGAGGTATTAAATCATCGATCACAGCTGCTTGCCAACCATGTTGTCCATTTCGTTGCTGGTGCTTGGAGGCCCCACAATTTTGTGCTTTATGTCCAGTTTGCCCTATATGCGCCTCAGGGCAGTAGCCACAAACTCTCCCAAAGTATTTCTTCATCAGCCTCCCTGCTCCGTGTCTCATCTTCTCCCATGCTTCAAGTGTCGCTTCAGCAAGTATGGCTGTTTCTTCAGCATGGTGATACTATTTTTGAAACTGGTATTTCAGTTAAGATTGTTTCTGGGCTAACTTCCGGCATAGGATCTGGCAAGTCATCTTCATTAGCATCAATGATCTCACTCTTGATAATTCGGATGACGGGCTTCCTCCTCCTCTTTGTGGGGAGCTCGGGCAGATTGACTCCTGCCTGGATGCAGAGCTCATTAACTGCTGGGATCCTTGGGATTGAAAACCTTTCCTCATGAGTAATACGTTTGCCGAGACGATCATAGAGATGGTAGGCCTCAACCGGCAATATTAGATCATCAACGGTTGCCTTTGTCCACTAACGAAGGCCCTCACGACGCTCAGTTTGATGTCCTCTGCATGACTTGAATGGGTGCCCTGCAGGACCCATGTGGATTTCGTTACACCACCTACCAAAACAGAGAGAGATTACTATAGTTCCAATTTTCTAACCCAAACTGTAATACGTTTTTGACTCAAGGAAGAAGGCTTGACAACTTGCAACATCCAATTAGGTGTTTCTTTAGGGCATTTAACAATATGTCATAGCCATCCAAGTAGACAACTTTTTATACCCATTGTATTTTTTCCTTTCCAAGTAATTTGCAGCATTATTTCTAATCATACAGACGTACATTAGACGTCGATCTCCAGTCTTCCAAAAGCCTATCTATTGGCACAAAAGATCTCTAAATGCAGCAATAACTACGGTTTACAGTCAATTTGCATGTGGGTCACAGTGATGTACAATGCATATGAACACCGTATTATGATGTTTTTATACAAATGTATATTTTTCGAGTCTGCTTACAAAAGTCAGTGTTCCTAGAAAAGTACCGAGAGGAAACTGAGGTCGAAAATTACTTGCAAGATTGTACAGGTACAACTGTCATAAGCCTTTTGACATTGTTGATTAGTGTGATTCTTGCATTGAACACTTCATATGCAAGAGGTATCAAGCGTCTCACGAGCAATCCATTTCTTGGTGGCGGGACATGTTTCCTCGGTTGGCCCTTTAATTATATTCAGTCACATGGATCATTAGAGTCACCTGGAGGCACTATTGAAATAGGAGTAGCTGTTTATCAAGGTACTGTGTCGAACTCATTGCACAACTTTAATTAATTTAGCAATCTCACTGGCAGTGTTGAAGGATTTTGGAGGACCTGATGGATCCCATTTGGGATTCATGGCAAGGAAACAAAGGATAGAAGCATCAATTGGTTACTTACTTCATTGCTATGTTGAATGTTATATGGCAAGCTAGAAATAAGTGGGGAGTTTAAAAAGATTTTAAGTTCTCATGAATCTATTCTAAACTTAAGGCTTTCTCTGAAAAATGGACAACTCTCTGTGTGGAACCAGCTGAAATTAGGGCCAAAGATACTGCCTGCATTAGTCCACCTCTTGGTTGGGTTAAAGAGAACTTTGGTGCGGCTTTTGTGAATGATGGCACTCATGCTACGGTACCCTTTAAAACTCTACCATACAGAGCAAAGGAGATGCAAAGGAGTTCATAGATGCTTGCAGAGATGGAACTGATAATGCACCCTGGATGTGGAGACAATTCGTCCCTAGATTCACATGATGGAGGTACCATAGTTGCATAGGTTTGGGCCTGCTGCTAATCGCTTGCTGGAGGCTTATAAAATGCTTTTGAAGGTATTTCATTGGTGAAGAGTGGCGGAGCCAGGGGGGCCAGGGTACACCCTGGCTCACCCTCAATTTCTTCCTTAAAAGTGACTAGTATATATATGAAAATGATTTTGTTACTAAAGCCTCACTGTAACCGACCAAAAATAAAAACCCCCTTCCCTTAACTAACATGAGAAAGTTTTCCATCTCTAATTTTATGTATTTTGATAAACAACACTTTTGGCAAGTGTTTTTTCTTGTTTGGAAAAACAAAAAAGATGAAAGAGAAAAAAAGAGTAATAACATTCTAGTCTCAGTCCCAATAATTCATATGTATGTTTATTGGTATGTTTTCTAAACCTTAATTCCCCAATCTCTTATTTTTTTAGTTTTTTTTATAATGAATTTTATTAGTTATAATTCAATTTTGTATGTAATGAATTCAATTCATCGGTTACTTGAGTCCATTACAATTTTAATTTGTTGCATAAAATTGTAGTAAATTTACTTTTGAATCTACTTAAGGCATTGATTGGAATTTTGGGATTGAATGAAAACGAAAACAATTAAAATAAATGCTAAAGTGACACAAAAAAAAATGTACTGGTGTCTAAACATGTACAGTTTAAAACAATGGTGGAATTATAAACCATGTTGGCGCAACAAGCTAGTTTGAAAATCCAAATTTTGCTTACCCACTATAGATTTTTGAGAAAGCGTAAACATGAGAATTATATTTCCAATCCAGAATTTGTAAACACTTTGTAAGTCTGTAACACCATTTTTTGCTATTAATATTAATTACCTTTTAGCCAAAAAAAAAAAATGTCTAAACATTTTATAATATTCTTTATTGCTCCTAAGTGCTTATATTTTTTTCCCAATGCCTTTTGGACTATTTTTCTTACAGTTCCAAAGAATTCATTGCTTTTTTCATTTGTGGAATTTTAAAGTGGTTTCCATAAGCATATATATTTGTAAGAAGCATATATTTGTAGGCACTTTCTTCTTAAGTTCCTAATTTTCTAAACTAAATGTCCGTGTATTTTTATTTATTTTTTCCTCCTAAATCGATCTATTAAGCAATCTAGTTTTTTGTAATTCCAAAATTTACATGTCTTTTGTGATGGGATTCGAATTGTGTTTTTTTCTTTTTTACTTTTAAAAAATATGCAAGGGAAAACAAAAATTCGACAAATTGGGTGTTATTTTATTTTAGTTTTTATATAGTGACTAGTTGTGGCTCACCCTCACCCAATTTCCTGGCTCCGCCACTGTTGGTGAACATTCTTTCATTTTACGTAAAGAACACAATTTATCTCTTCTTTATCTGATATGAAGTGCTGACCGTGCTACCAAGAAACAGTCAACCAGAGCTCTGAACACACAAATTTTCAATTTTTACATCGCCCATCAATTTCTTTCTAGATATGCTATTGTACTAAGAAAAGCCTGATGACATTAGTTTGCTTCCTACATATGCTAAATGGCTCATATTTGTTATGCTTAAAAAAGAACAACATCTTCCCATGATTGGCAATGTTCAAGGTTCCAAACTCTTATTTGTTCACATCATTCATCAGGGTATTCAAGGCTCTTCACCTTGAAAAGAGACCATTTTCCCGTATTAGAAGCTAATGCTACGACTCATATAGTTAGAGCTAGATAATTTCTGAAGACATTTTATGTTTCGTGTTCAATTTCAGTTCCTTTGGACCTTGAGGAATATCTAAGATTCACATGCAACGGTGTGAATCATGCAACGGTGTCAGCAAGATCATCTGAATCAACTAAGGATCAGCCCTCATTCATCACAAGCTCTAGTTACATCTGTTATCAGGAACCATAATAGGGAAAGGGGTAACATACTGTTGAAGAAAGGCAAGGAAGGATGTAACTCTAAGGGGAAGATAATGATGCCAACCACCATCTGAGACTATTCATGGTGGGAGGTGATTGTAATTGGAAAATCTACAGAAAAAATAACAAACCTTCTCACATAAGCTTCCAAAAAATGCCATGTTGCTGCTAGATCATTAGAGTCAGGTGAAGGCAATGGGACAGCAGGAGTAGCGGGGACAACTAATGTGGCATTTTTGCTTACTGCCCTTCATCTCTCAGTTTTTGCATTTCGTCTAATTTAATTTTATTTAATTTTTGTGTTTTGTCACACCTCGACCTGTATTAATCTAAAACATGTTACATATTAATTTTCTCCACCCAATTTTCTCACCTAGCACGTGCAACGCACGTGCCGGTTTACTATTAATGCAAATTTAATCGAAGTGTATGCATGATGACAAGACAACAATGTTATAGGTTTGTTCTCTTGGCCCAACTCTAGCCATTCCAAGATCTTGACGTTCTTGGAAGTTGTAACTGAATTCCTCCATCGTGCTACTCTTAGAACCCAAAGTTTCCCAGTTCAAGCGCATAAAAACCTGACACAAATAGCTCTACCCTCTGCTGCCCTGACTTTTTATTAAAACATTTATCAAGTGAGAGGAGCGAACGTTCTGGGCCGGGGGTATGTGGACAAAAAGTCATTTGGTTGGTTTCTGTTTGTTCTCATTTCTCATCTCTTCTCTTCGTCTCTCTCCCTCTCCGCTCACGCCCCCACTACACAGCAGTATACTAGTTTTAAAATCCGAATGATCCCCAGTTATAAATTAAGACCATAACTTAGCACCAGCTCTGCAGAAATTGCTTTCTTTTCTACCAGCGCTGTAAAACTATCACAGGGAGTGCGTCTTTTCTCCACCGACTCATCGTAAAGCTCACGAGCTCTTACCATGTTACCATTCCAATAGTGGCCGCTGATTAATGTTTCATAAATAGTTTTATTCGGGTTTATTAGCCGCCTCTTTCATAACTTGTAGATACTACTCTGCCCCATCCTTCAATTTCCCAACTCGGCATAGGCTTCTGATGATCGATGTGTATGCCATAAAACCGAGTGAGTGCTTCCTACATTCCGTTTCATAGTAGAGCTTAAGAACCTACTGCACCTCACCTTCCGTCCCATATCCATCCATAATGTATAGGAGTAGCCAGTAGGTGGCCTCGTTTGGGAGGAAACCTTTCTCCAGCATAACAGTTAGCATGGCATTGGCTTTCTGCACATCTCTTATATATATATATATATATATATCACACAACTTTCTAATTACCACTAGTTTTTGAACCCGTTCTACGAACGGGTGCCGTTATATTAAATTATTGTAAAAAATATTAGCAACTATGCATAGCTATGAGATATGAAAATTATATTAATCAGTCATTCAAATTTCTTGCACCACTTTTTATAAAAAGAAAGCACCAAACCTTGATAAAACTCATCGACTTCTTTTTGTTGTTAGGTTAAATAATAGAAGTTTGATTGAAACTTTGTAAGAATGCCCAATATGACGAAGATAATATTGAAGTTACTTGAATAGCATGACATTCTTAATCATAATAAAAAAAATTATGATAAACACTACTTAAAATGCAAAACTATATTTGTCGAGACATTTATTCCTCCTACATATAATACAAACATGTTTTAGGGTTATTAGTTCAATGCATTTGCATCAAGTTTCTGATTTTCCATTAATTATTCTTTGAGGTTAGTTCAATGTAGTACGTTGCATTCAGTTTCCAATTTCTCATTAATTACTTTTTGAGGTTAGTTCAATGCAGTTGTATCAAGTTTCCGATTTCCCGTTAATTATTATTTGAGGTTAGTTCAGTGCAATTGCATCCACTTTATAATTTTCCGTTAGTTATTCATTAAGGTTAATTCAGTACAGTTGCATCAAGTTTTTGACGTTTCGTTAATTACTCTTTGTGATTTGTTCAATACATCTGCATCCAGTTTCTGATTTCCTGTTAATTGTTTTTCTAGGTTAGTTCGATAGTTTACAATTTCTAGTTATTTATGCTTTGAGGTCAGTGCAATACAGTTACATCCGGCTTCCGATTTCCAATTCACTATTCTTTGAGGTTATTTCAATGCATTTGCATCCAATTTCTGATTTTCCGTTAGTTAATCTCTAATTTTAGTTTAATGTAGTTGCATCCATTTTATGATTTTTCGCTAATTATTCTTTGAGGTTAGTTCAATACAGTTGTATCCAATTTCCAATTTTATGTTAATTGTTTTTTGATGTTAATTCAATGCATTTACATCAAGTTTTTGATTTCATGTTAATTATTTTTTAAGATTAGTTCAATGCACTTAGATCAAATTTATAATTTCCTGTTAATTATTCATTTAGGTTAGTTCAGTGTAGTTTCATCCATTTTTCAATGTTTTGTTAATTAGTCTTTGAGATTAGTTCATTGCAATTGCATTTAGTTTCTAATTTTCCGTTAATAATTCTTTAAGGTTAGTTCAATACATCTGCATCTAGTTTTTGATTATTTATGCTTTTAGGTTAATTCGATGCAATTACATCATGTTTCTGATTTCCCGTTAACTATTCTTATAGGTTATTTTAATGCATATTTGCATTTAGTTTCTGATTTCCCACCAATTATTCTATGAGGTTAGTTCAATGCAGTTGCATTCCATTTTTGATTTTCTGTTAATTATTTTTTGAGTTTAGTTAAATGCATTTGCATACAGTTTCTGGTTTCCCATTAATTATTATGTGAGGTTTGTTTGATGTATTTGCATACCATTTACGATTTTCCGTTAAATATTTTTTAAGGATTTGCATCCAATTTCTAATTTTCTGTTAGTTATTCTCTGATGTTAGTTTAATGCAATTGCATTAAGTTTATGATTTCTAGTTAATTACTTTTTGAGTTTAGTTTATTGTATTTGCATAAAGTTTTCGATTTCCCGTTAATTACTTTTTGAGTTCAGTTATGTATTTGAATCCAATTTTCGATTTCCTTTTAATTATCCAATGTGGTGTGTAATACCAACTTCTACTGATCCATCTGTAGTTTCCTTGCAAACATGACATAAAAAATAAATTATGTTTGATTTACTATGTGGGATCATCAAAGATTATCTAGTTCCCGATTTCCCATTAATTATTCTTTAAATTATGCATGACTCACTATTTGAAATCTTCAAAGATTATCTACGAACGGGTGTTATTATATTAATTATTCTAAAAAATATTTGCAAATATGCATAACTATTATATATTAATATTATATTAATCACTCATCCAAATTTCTTATAACGTGTGTTTCGACCAGATATGATCAAAACATCAAGTGTTGATAAAAGAGACGAAGAACGTAGAAAAGTAATTGGAAAAATGATGGTGAGCGGGGGAATGATGAGACTCACCTTCTTGGGTTGCTTTACGCATCAAATTATCAATGGAATCAAGTCTCAAGAACGTAGTTCTGAATGAAAAATAGTTTGGTATTTATATAGGTAGAGTAGAGAGTCCTTGTAGCTCAAGTAATCTTGTAGCTTGAGTAATTGTGATAGACTATAACTTTCAACTGATAATTATCTCTTTGATAAGAAATGAATCTGGACATAAATCAATGTATATTAGTGGCAAACCATATGGCTAAGGTTCAGCTTTAGACACATGAGTTAATGGCCCTGTACATTGATCCATGGTATTGCAAATTGGGCTTTAGCCCTGTCGATTAAATGAATAAAATAGAGACCCCTAGTAATGGACGTTTGCCACGTAGGTGGGGGTTGAAACACCGCCCCCTCTTTGTCATGCGAACAAAATTCACATGGCAAAGAAGAGAAGACAAATGAGCGGAATGTATAACGAAGTGTCGTGCGAAAGGAAATGATAGGAAAACTGATTGTCAAAAAATCGTGAATTATCGGGAACGAAAAAATGTCAAACTAACATATACGGAACGTAATTAAATAAAAGATGGCCGAAAAATGCACGAACGCATCACGTAACAATACGAAAGTTGATTACGACGACGTGTGCCAGCGGAATAGCGATACTAGGTATAGACCGATTGAAATTAAACGTAGGGGTAGTATAGTAATAATAGTAATAAAAGGAAGTTAAATACTAATTGGACTCAAATGTTTCGGATAAGATAAGAATTGAGAGTAGAGATGAAATTGGAGTTGGAGAAGAATCCCACCAGCACTGGAAAACCCGCTCGTAAACCTATATAAGTGCTGTGCCGCATATCCCAATTCAAGAAAAAACCATTACGCTCATCCAATAGACGTGGGCAAGAAAAGTTTTGGAGTCGCAGAAAGCTCGTCCTCTTCCGTAGTACTGCCGCTCTAGAACGCTATGTTCCGTCTCAATCAGGTACGTTCTCTCACCATCAGCTCTTCTCATATATCTCGCTTTGACACTGTAGGCTCTTGATGACTCACACTTGGGGCTCTAGAATGTCCTGCCCTTGAAAGTGGAGAAACCCTAGCTTGACCTTCACGCCATAGCAATCCGTTCCCAGCTACGTTGTTCCGCAGAACCAGCAGAGAGGGTGCGACAAGCGTACTACCCAACATCTAACTCATCAAGCCTGCGGAGTAGGAGATATCACCAAACACCCCTTGGCCCCGAAGATTCAACCCGTCTAGGTGGGGAGCTCGGGTGGTATGAGGGAGATGTCTCTTTGTCGACTTCGAGAAACCGGTGGGGAAAAAATGCATGGCGGTGCTGATTTTTAGGTGGGTCGCTTTCCATCAGCAGCGAGCATCGCGAAAAGAAATCTCGCCGTCTTTGCCCATAGAGAAAACGACCTTACCTTGGCTTGTGTAAGGGTCAACATAGGTGGCGACAAAAACATATTAACTTTGGTTTGTTTGTAGACCCTCCTCAAGATCGGCCGAGAAGATGGTGAGGTGGCCCATCTTGATGGCGCCGATAAAAGCGAAAACATGTTACAAAACAAAACAAGACACGTCAAGCCGAAAAAAGGGGCACCGTGACTTGTTTTGCCTTAAACCCGACCGGTTCCAATCGGAGTTAATAAATCCGGTTTTGAGCAATCGACCCGTTTTTTTAGGTAGAAACTACCGCATCTATACTGGCGAAAAATACTACCGAAAGAAAACTTCGATGACGATCACAGACTTGGTGAGGTGGAAAGAAGGTGACGATACTGGCGACTACACAAAACCGCGTCGATGGTCGCTTAAGGAAATACAGAAAATACTAGTACTCGAGAAATTTGAGATGGATGAAGTGTACGAATTTGAAACGAAAGTTGAAGAAGATGAAGTAGTAATGGCTTACACACAATTAAATTGCAGGAGTGCAATTCCGTTGAGCAAAGAAATTGCGCAATTATTGGAGTGGTGGCAAATTGCACCGGGACAACTGCCAATATCGTTCTGGTTAATCTTTACAAGAGCACACTGTTTTCAAAATGAATTTAACAGAAGGTTTGGGGCTCAAGAAATCTTTGCGTTGATACGACCGAAAGCCATACTGATGAAAGGGTACATAAAATTTGAAGTTGAATTCAAGGATTCAAACAGAACTTTTAAGGGTTCCCAAAAGTATACACCAGATGGGATAGATTTCTGTACCGCTTGCGAGGGAAGTGGAATCCGACAGATTTTAAAGTGCCGAACAAATTTCGAGGTAAGCCAAAACATAAGTATTGAAAATTGTACTACGAGTAAACTGTTGACTAACACGAGTTATTTTGTGTCTAACAGAAAATACGAGTACACTACCAGACATTGAATTGGACAAGGAAGTGGATAACAACCTTCGTTTCTTCTTTCATGAATGTTCTGACGAAAGATTGGTAGATCTGAGCTACTTTGATGATATTGTTGATTTTCGACACTATGGGGGTAACGAACAACAGCCCGATAGGTCCAAGGAGACACATAGTGAAATGGCGAAGAAGAATAAGATTCTCAGAAATGCAATATTTGGCAGCGATAGCGATAATGAAAAAAAAGATGGAACGGAATTAACACAGCGAGAACTAGTGCTGAGCTTGCCAAGCACAAATAGCGAATTGTACAAAAGAAGATGTTCCACAAGAAAACGGGTGAACGGAGACCAAGAGAGACAACCAACATTACAATGTATGATGCCTCGAGGGACGAGACTACAATGCACAAAACATCCCAGATGAAATATAATACATTCTCAACATAAAGAGGAAAAGGTATGTACAGTAGAAAACACATATATGTAAAAGTGTGGTGAGATGTAATATCTTGCTCTGGTTTGGTATATACAGGAAAAGAATGGTGGGGAACAGAACGAAACAGTGATACTTACAAAAGATAGTGCAGCGAAGAACACAAAGTCGGTAAAAGAAAACAAACGGCAAAACAAAATGCAGGAGCAAAGAATCCAACCACCACTGGCAAGTACTATCAGGGGTAATACTACTCATGGAGGAAAACCACAGAATCTGTTAACAGTAAGTTGACCGTTGACTTTTACTATTGCGTTAGGACAGTAAAGAAATTTATGTCCAACACTAAACAGATGAAATTGGTAGATGAAGCAAATATGTTCAAGTCTGGAAGACGAAGCGAAGGTATCGCCAGGGGCCACGCCAATGGAGGGGCTCGAAAAATATCAAAACTGTGACCAGAATACGGAGAACATCGGAGAATATGACAGAGCATTGTCAATGATTTTCTATAGTATGAACCAGGTATGATAGTATTTTTTTTATCAATTATTGCAAACTTATGTTTAAGTCTGAAAGATTGATGAAATCAGATATTTTTTGCCGTAGGTTAAAACGACGGTAGTACGGGCCAAAGAAATTCATGAAAAAGTTGTGAAGAAAAGTATCGTTACGAATGAAGTCAATGCCGTAGAAGAAATAGAGAAAGTGAAGATACTCAACCGAAAATTGGAAGAGCCAAACAAAGCGTTAAGCGGAACCAACAGAGAGTTAGAAGACGAAAACAAAAACTTAACTGAGCGGACGGAAGAAGCCGAGTAGAGATCGTACGAAGACTTTGGGAAAGCCTGTGAGATAATGGAAGAACACAAACACTTAAAAGCAGATGTGATAGAATTAAAGTCACTCGTGGCGACCAAAGATCAGGAAGTTAAACGTGCGCAAAAAAAGGCAGAGAAAAATAACAAGCGAATGACAGATTTAAACGAGCGGCTCGGCAAAGATCACGTGCAAATGGCACATTGTGAATCGTTCGTAAGACAATTGACAGACACTTTAATAGAAACGGGAGATGAACTAGAACGTGAGAAGATGAATTACAAAGATTTGTACGAGTTGTATATGCGAAAAGTTTGTAAGGAACCGTTGGATTTGCCCAAACCAATGATCATGTGATTGTGCGTTTGTAATACCATAGAGCTAAAAATTCGTTTTTAATAAAATAAAGTATGTGTTGGCAATTGAATATCATTGTGATGTCAGATAACATACCTGTGGAAAATGGACAATGTTGTTGAATTATATAGATGACTCGAAATAGAATGAAACGCCCCCAATACTAATTTTAAGCTTGCAAAATTAGATTGAGCGAAAAAATGCTCCGACGCAGAACTGACGAAACGAAACGGGGTAACTTCATCAGATGTTGACATAGCGCGAGTAACCGACTAAGCGAGCGTAAAATCATTCAATTTAGACTGACGAAATTAAATGTGGTAAGTTTGTCAGATGTTGTCGTAGCGATAATACGACTATGCGAGCGTAACAGCATTCAACTTAGACTGCCGAAATTAAACGTGGTAATTTAAATTTTTTTTGTCGGGCGATAATAACGACTAAGCGGCGTAAAAAAGCGTTCAACTTAGACTGACGAAATTAAACGTGGTAATTTCGCCAGATTTTGTTGTAGCGATAGTAACGACTGCGGCGTAAAAGCGTTCAACTTAGACCCGACGAAATTAAACGTGGTAATTTCGCGGATTTTGTTGTAGTGATAGTAACGACTAAGCGGCGTAAAAAGCGTTCAACTTAGACCGACGAAAATTAAACGCGGGTAACTTCGCCGATTTTGTTGTAGCGATAGTAACGACTAAGCGGCGTAAAGCGTTCAACTTAGGATCGACGAAATTAAACGTGGTAACTTCGCCGATTTTGTTGTAGCGATAGTAACGACTAAAAAGGCGTAAAAGCGTTCAACTTAGACTGACGAAATTAAACGTGGTAATTTTGCCAAATTTTGTTGTAGCGATAGTAACGACTAAGAGAGCGTAAAAACGTTCAACTTAGACTGACGAAATTAAACGTGGTAACTTCGCCAGATTTTGTTGTAGTGATAGTAACGACTAAGCGAGCGTAAAAACGTTCAACTTAGATTGACGAAATTAAACGTAGTAATTTCACCAGATTTTGTTGTAGCGATAGTAACGACTAAGCGAGCGTAAAAGCGTTCAACTTAGACTGATGAAATTAAACGTGGTAATTTCGCCAGATTTTGTTATAGTGATTATAAGGTTCGCTAGAACCAAAATCATACCATTGGAACTGAAGTGAATGAACTACTTCTTTATTGATTACCGAGTCTTAAAAAATGCAAAGATAACAACGGAAAATACATGCCTGAACTGGAAACAAACTAAATATTGTATTATTTTATTTCTCCAGGATAATAGAAAAAACACAACTAAAATCTATTTATAGAATTTGCGCAGATGAAACGCATTCCACGGCTTACCGAGAACATTCCCATCTAAATCTCGGAGAAAATAAGATCCTTTGGTGGCAGGGCGATCTATGATGTATGGACCTGTCCAGTTTTCTCCAAATTTACCGGAATCTATCAACCTCGTCTTTCGACAGAGTACCCAGTCATCTTTCTCAAACACTTTAAGTCGAACTTTCTTATCATATCTTCGTTTCATATCAGCTTGATAACGAATTAACTGTTGAAGACCAACATCTCTTGTCTCATCTATCAAGGCTTTGGCTTGAGCAAGTGCTTGATCATTCAACTCCAATTCCACGTTAGAAGTTCGTGTGGTTGGTGACATCAACTCTGTAGGCAAGACCGCTTCCGTTCCGTAAGCAAGATTAATCGGAGAAAATCCAGTTGAATGCTTAGGTGTGATTCAATAAGCCCACATAACCGCAGGAAGTTCTTTAACCCAATTTCCTTTGGCCTGTTGAAGTTGTCGTTTGAGCATTGCAAGAATGGATTTGTTAGTAGCTTCAGCTTGTCCATTAGCTTGAGGATGGTATGGTGCCGAGAAATTGTGATTAATTCTCAAGTCAGAACAAAATTGTCAAATTTCTTCAGCATCAAATTGTTTGCCATTGTCGGAAGTCAATGATGTTGGAATACCGAAACGACAAACAATGTCTCGCCATGAGAATTTTTTAACATCAGAAGCATGGATCTGGGCTAAGGGCATAGCTTCAGCCCACTTGGTAAAATAATCAGTTGCGACGAGTAAGAAACGAACACTGCCAGGAGCTTTCGGAAGAGGACCGACGATGTCAAGACCCCACTTTGCAAACGGTCAAGGGCTCAAGATTGGATGAAGTTCCGTTGCTGGAAGATTTCCCATATTAGCATATTTCTGACAAGGAACACACTTCTCAGACAAACGCTTAGCATCCTTTTGCATGTACGGCCACCAGTATCCTTGTGTCATTGCTCTATGAGCGAGACTTCGCCCCCGGGAGTGGTTCCCACATAGGCCTGAATGAATTTCCGCCAGGACGAGCAAACCTTCAGCTCTGCTGAGACAACGAAGCATAGGGTTAAGACTTGTGCCTTTGCGATAAAGTTGCAACAGACCGTTCGAAGTCGATATGAGACAATATTTCCAAGCATCGCGTTTGACACGATCACCCACTTTATGATCGGGAGGCAAGATGTGATCATGTAAATATGTGATATAAGGAAGACGCCAATCATCTTCGTCACAAGGTGTAAGCGGAAAACTTAGCTCTATATCAGGAACCTCTGGAGCATTGTCAGCTTCATGATCGTCGTCGGTATGGACCGAGACAATATCATTGACAGGATCATTATGGTCATCTGATAGCATAAGTTGTGGATCAAGCGTTTTCTCTGCAATGATAGCTTGATTATCAAGATCACGCTTATAGCGCTTCGAGTCGACCGCGGGAGATATCAAATTGGCATGACGTGATTCCTCAGAAAATGTCTGAGTGAAAAAACAACTCTGAGTGATGTACATATCGTGCACATCCTCGATGGACAGATCGATACTCGGTTCCTTTTGAAATTCAATGGTAATATGGCAAGGCTTATCTGACTTAACTGCCGCAGATAAATATGCGAGAGAATCCGCATGTCACACGTCATGACGCGGACGCTGCACAATAATGATAGAATCAAAATTTCGAGCTATCCGATGAATTAAGTCCACATAAGCCGCCATTCTATCGTCACGAGCTGGATACGATCCACCAAACTGGCTAGCAACTAACTTAGAATCTGTGAATAATTGTAGCTTAGTCGCCCCCAAGTGAAGAGCAGTGCGCAAGCCACAAATGACAGCTTCGTACTCGGCTTCATTATTTGAAGCGTCAAAACCCAAACGCACTGACTTCTCAATTTTTTCTCCATTCGGTTGCAAGATTACACACCCAATACCGGAGCCATACTTATTATGCGAACCATCAGTGTAAACAATCCAACAATCAGCAGATACATCTGATAAGTTTGGCAAATCATCGTCCCTACGAGGTAATGGCGTGTTGTCGACGACATTCTCTTCGTCTAGTAATTCGTCAGACATAAGAATATCCTCAATTGGAAAATTAGCCATTAGTGAAGCCAAAACTTGTCCTTTCTCAGCTGTGCGAGTTTCAAACACAATGCTATAAGCGCTAAGGTAACTTTCCCATTCTGCGAGGTGACTTGATTCCTGAGCATTGCGAAAAAGCTTTCGCAGTGGATATTCGGTATAAACTTTGACGACTAGTCCCTGGAAATAAGGCTTAAGACGTCGGGCAGCATGAACCAAGGCCAATGCATTTTTCTCCACTCGAAAATATCTTGTTTCAGCAGTTGTAAGAGTCTTGCTAACAAAGAATATAGGATGACCATCGCCACCGTTGACAAATAAGACGGCACTTACGGCATGATCAGTAGTGGCTAAATACAGACCTATAGGCTGCCCCGTTACTGGACTGGCAAGAACTGGAGGTTGGACTAAGTATGCTTTCAAATGATGAAATGCAAGTTCACAGTCCTCTGTCCAAATTGATGCGTCTTTCAATGTTTGGAAAAAAGGACGGCATCGATTAGAATACCGAGAGATAAAGTAATTTAGGGCAGCCAAGCGTCCTGTAAGTCGTTGAATTTCTTTCTTTGACGTCGGAGAAGGCATTTCAAGGATAGCTCGAATCTGATCCAGATTTGCTTCAATTCCGCGTCTAGTCATCATGTATCCTAAGAATTTACCAGATGATAAACCGAAAGAACACTTAGCCGGATTCAAACGAATGTTGACATTGGAGAGTCTGTCGAAAACAACTTACAAATCAGTAAGATGATCAGGTGCTTCTGTAGATTTGACAACCATGTCGTCGATGTATGCTTCGACTGTCTTTCCAAGTAGGTCAGAAAAAATAGTGTTGACTAGCTTTTGATATGTGGTTCCAGCGTTTTTCAAACCGAAAGGCATTACCTGGTAATAGTAAATGCCTTGGTCTGTAATGAATGCAGTGAACTCTTGGTCCTCAATGAATAACGAAATCTGATGATAACCAGAATAAGCATCCAAAAAAGACAAACGTTGAAAACCAGATGTTGCATCGACCATTTCAGATATACGAGGCAATGGATACGAATGAACCGGACAAGCCTTATTGAGATTTGTGAAATCGATACAAACACGTAATTTACCATTCTTTTTAGGCACTGCGACAACATTTGACATCCATGTTGGATAAGTCACATGCCTTATAAAGTTAACAGACAAGAGAAGGTTGATTTCGTCTTTCACTTTCATCTTTCTATCGGGGGCCATCCTTCGGGGCATTTGTCGAACTGGCTTTGCATTGGGATCAATGTCGAGTTTATGACAAGCCACCAAAGGATCTATACCAAGCATTTGCTCTATTTGCCAAGCAAAAACATGATTATTCTTCTGCAATAACAAAATAAGCTCTTGTCTCTCTGCTTCTGGAAGTTCGGCTGAAATAAAAGTAGTCTCTTCAGGGAGTTGGCCAATTTGAACTTCTAAAAGTGGATCGACTATCGGGGGTCCTTCAACATTTCTATTGGCAGAGTAAACTGAAGGTCCCGGATGCTGTAATTACTATTTGACGGCGTTGGAACTTAGAATAGTTCGTCCAACAACTTCAGACTTCTTATAGTCATCGAGAACATTGTCGTGGCAAATTAGAGATGCCAGTTGATCGCTGCGCACCTTACAGACTTTTTTATTGAATGGGAACTTGATGGCTTGATGATATGTTGAGACGACAACTTCCATATAATGAATCCAATCGCGACTAAGGATGACATTGTAAGGGGATTTACAATCCATCAATAGGAAATCAATATTGACTTCCTTCTGCATAAGAGTGACCGGGAGAGACACCTTTCCAATGCAATGAGTAGCGGTACCATCAAAACCAACGATAGGCACATTTTCAGGGGTGACCAAGTTATCAATAAAAGGAATACTTGATAACACTCAGAAAACATGATGCTAGCTGAACTACCAGTGTCGATCATTATATGTTGTACGCACATACAGCTGATATACGCAGTTATCATGACAGCATCATAAAGAGGAATATGCACGCCCATTAGATCTTGGTCAGTGAAACATAATGGTTCATCTTCAATAGTCTCTGTGCGAAAACCTTCCACGAAATTGATCCCGTTAACTTCGTAAGAATTAGACAGATATTTGACTTTAGAACGACGAGCATTTTTCCGCTGAGTATTGGACAATGAATCAATGATGGCATGTCCAACCTTAATGACATTGTGATCGATGATAGTTAAAGCTTGAATTGTTACTTTCTTCGCGCATATTGATCAAGTTTCCCATTCTGCACAAGCTTTTCAATTCTTCCCCGCAAAGACCGGCAATTCTCCGTCTCATGACCATAATCATTATGAAATTTGCACCATAACGATTTATCGCGAGTTGTTTTAGTGTCGTCGCGCAAGGAAAACGGCGGAGTGAGCAGACTCTTATCCTTGATTTTGTCGTAAACTACCGCATATTTGGTATTAAGCGGAGTTAATTCAAAATCAGTAAAAGGCTTTCCGGTCCTGCTCGTGGAGTCTTCTTTCTTATCACGAGGCTTCCGACCGGGTTCTTTGTTGATCAAAAGTCGAATTCTTCGTTTATTTCGCTGATCATTGAAATCCTTTCCTTTATTATCTTTGTCACGAGAAGTTCGAGCTGCCGTGTCGTCTTCAACATTGATAAATTGTTGAACTCGTTGGTATAATGCACGTCTGGAAGATGGAATATCCCGAACAAGAGAATTGTATAACCCATCTTTATCGAACAAGATAACTTCTTTAAAAGCGTAAACCACCATTAGATCGGATTGTTCAGATATCTCAGCTGCAGCTTGGCAGAAACGAGCGATAAAACTACGGAGAGTTTCCTCACGTTGTTGCTTGATGTTGAAAAGAACTCGGACTCCATTTGGACGTTTTAGATTATGATGAAAACGTCTTGAAAACTTTTTGGTTAAGTCCTTGAACCGACGAATAGAGCGCGGAGGTAATTCTCTAAACCATACCAATGCTTCCCCTTTTAATGTAGAAGGGAAAAATTTGCATTTTAAAGCATCATCACCTCCCGATAAAACCAGTTTGTTTGTGAAATTAATCACATGAAGCATAGGGCAACCCTCGACATCATCATATTTGTGTGATGATTTTTCCTAATCAAGAAACACAAATATTTTGTTGATGATCAAAGAACAACTAGAAGTATTGAATCAATAAGAAGAAGAGATTTAGAAGATGATGAGTTGAACCACGTTCTTTAATGGCTGCCTACGTATCCTGTGTATAGGAATCAAACTCAAAGCGTAGTTCAACTATTCTATTTATAAGAATAGATGAGGTTTCCCAATTAGTGTTTAACTAGGAGACCGTCTCTTGTTAAGTATCATCTTGATGAATAGATGAGATTTCCCAATTAGTGTTTAACTAGGAGACCGTCTCTTGTTAAGTCTCATCTTGACTTTTCTAGAAGCCTCATGTTTCCCAAGTCAAATAGGTCTCCTTTATTGACTTAAAAAACTGAAAAACATATTTTAGGTTCGGATTGGGAGTTGGAGTTTCAAACTTAGTAGTTCCGGATTTGGTGTTCCTAGTCAGGAGTTGGTTCTCCGAGCCTACCACTCGAACTAGATCTGAACCTCCAGTTTTCCGAGCCTACTACTCTAACCGGTTTCGAACCTCCAGTTCTCCGAACCTACTACTCCAACCGGTTTCGAACCTCCAGTTCTCCGAGCCTATTCCAACCAATTCCGAACCTCCTCTTCTTATTTCACTCCTAAACCTATGAGGTGAGTTAGTCAGGACCTGGACTTAAAGTGTGTTCTGATACTTCCTACCCACACTAAGACCATACCCGAGCGTTTAAGAAGATGTTGTCACGTGTTACATATTTATTTTCTAAAATATGCACACAGATGCCCCCCTTTTTTATTCATGGGTTGTGAATCAAACCCTTAAAGAAAAAGGCCGGGTACAAATGTATTTTAGTGTAAGGAATTGTAAATTTAGACCTGCCATGACCATGCCCCCCGAACCTTGTATATTAGGCCGAACCTAGTATATGAGGAGCTAGCTCAAGAAATTGAAATTTGTCAAGTCCGGACATCCCAAATATTATAATGATCCGGACTTGGACATTAGGAACTTGTGGAACCCGGACCTGCCATGCTTTGTGATTACCCAGACCTAGAATACTAGCGCATGTAAGGGACCGAACATGGTCAGATGGTCCGGACGTAGGTAGATTTCATCAAATCACCTTGACTCGGAAGTGCAACCCGGAGCTGGAAGTGAAATCCGGAGCTGGGCCTTGCGAAACTTGAGTTGGGCCTTGCAAAATTGAGCTGTTGAACATAACAAAAGGATACCCTTCGTTAACTTCTTCCTTCATCCTTTGAGTTTTGCCCAACACGAATTCTCGCCAATTTTCTTGCTGCCCCCACTCAAATAATGGATGAATCAAATAATTTGAACATAACAACTGAAGAAACTCTACCAACAAGAGCAGTATGAGGCTCGCAAAGTCATTCTCAGTGGAGGATGAATCATAGGTAACAAACTCAAAGTTAGTTTTGAACAAGCTAGGTAGTGCATCGGCACATGAAGCAACAACTTGCAATAACTCAAAACCACACTCATTCATCCGAAGTTGGGAATACTTGAGCAGGAGATGTGAAGCCCACTACTCATCCGGAATTGAGTCATCCGGAAGAGAGAATAAAGGAGAATCTTTATACTTGTGGAAGGATTCATTTTCTTGCTGAACTCCTTTTCTCTTTCTAGAATTTGTTTCCTCGCTGAACTCCTTTTCTCTTTCTATTTGTATAGCTCTTTTATAGTTCTGAACACTATATAAACCTCCTGTGAGCCTCCATTACCACCTCAAATTTATAGTTAGACTTTTCTGTGATAATTTCTCCATTAGCAGACTGCCAGACACAAGGTGTTGAACCTGTATTTTCTTCGATTGATTGAGAGATTGAGTCCAAAGTGTGCTAAGGTTTGTGTAGAAGAACTTGAAGTTTTGGGTGTCAAGGTGTCAACAGCCACGTTTTTCTGTCTAAAGTTTTACTTTCAATGTCTCACCCATCAACGGGTCCTTTAAAACGGCAAAGGCAGTTTCGATTCAAGATATTGGGCAATGCCGTTTCGTGTTCAATTGCTATAGCAGTTCAGGTTATAAAGCAATTACCGATGTTTCTCTTTCGACCGCGCTGAAAACTAAAATCCCCACTTTTGACTGGAATATTATCCCATTCAGTGATATTTCTGATTTGGAAAAGATCCGTAACACATTTGCAATTCCAAAAGAAATCAAAATTGAATATCCATGGATCAACCTTGGAACCGATGAAAATCCCTTGATATTCCTTGGCTGAAAGTGGACTCGACTCCCCTTTGCCTTCGTTTATGGCGGATGCCCTTGAGTACTTCCAAGTCTCGATCAACGAGTAATGCCTTGGTTTGTTCGCAATGTCACATACATGCAAATATTGGGACGAAAGCACAATATATTGGTGACTTGTGGAGTGATGTCATACTTCTATAAACCGATGATCCTAAATAATGGAGATCGTGACTCTTTCTACTAAACCAGGAGTTGAACGCTGTCATATTATCACGAAGGTAAAACAACGATGACTACCGGGCGTAAATATGCTATCCGTAAACGGTGGTGAATGGGGTGATGTCACCTTTGATAATAATCGAAAAGGGATCCGGTCCGGCTTTTCTTTGTCAAAGGAGAGAGTGGGCGGGGACTCCCCGCTCTAACTCTTGTGGAATGAGATGCTTGTGATAGCCCTTATTGCACTCCCAAACTCGAGAAACGCCTCAAGTCCCATAGTTCCAGACCCATTATTAATCTCAGAGTATCTGACTATGTCACCAATGGAGTTGCAAGCTTTGGAGCCCGGAGTTGGGTATATGGGTGGGAACCCCGAAACTGCTAAAGCTTCGTACCCAAGGGAGGCCTTTATGGCAAAGAAGGTCCTTGGTCTTATTTCCAAGTCAAATTCTATCATAAAAAAGGGAGCTCCGAGCAAATCAAATAAACCTCCTCCCGAGGTTGTCAGGTTTGCGAAGGTGAGTAAGGCTATAAAAAAAAACATACCGAACGAGGAATTGGGCAAGCTTCCAACGCTATCATTCTCAATGAAGATGAAAATCCCATTAGAACTGAAAGTCTAGAGTGCGTTCAATCCTCAGGAATCAAGAGTACAGTGGAAACACCGAACCTTCAACTTTCTGTTTATGATACAAATAAGTCAAATGTTGAAGTGGGTGGTGACACTATGGGGGTAGATAGTAATGTCGAGTTCCCTTTGACTGATATTGAAAATGTGGACTTCATGCAATCCGATCCGGAATTGATAACGAACCTCGAAAATGTGGAACAAACCTACTCTACCAGTATTGTATCTGACAATAACCGTGTTCCATCCATTGAATCGAATAAAAGGAAATCTCCTTCTCCAATTTCCCAAGATGAGGACATTCGCTTAAGGAAAAAGAGTAAATCGACATCTTTGAACTCTAAACTTACTCCAAACCCATTTGTTCCAGTTCCGAGAGTGCTTGGATTACCAGAGAATCCCTTGATTACTGACCAAGATACACTTAAGGACCCTGGAGTTGCTTTGGGATTGGTTGAATCTATGAGGCTTCCTAAAGAGAAAGCAAAACATAAAGAGTACTTCGCGCAACGGCAGGCCTGGAACGAATGTGTCGACATATGTTGAAGGTAACCATTTTGTACTTCAATTCCTTACATCGTTTCCGGTTGTCTTTTTGTTTATATACACTAGCTCCTGATACATAAATTGTAATTCTTCCGCATCGCAGGCTAGCATGGATCGTCCACGACTTATGCTCATTAAGTAAGAATCGGGATGAAGTGGATAAATTCACAAGAGAGAAAGGTGACTTGACGAAGCAACTCCTCATATCCAACCAAAAGATTAAAAGATTAGAAGGTGATTATGATATAAGCAAGAGGAAGAACGAAAAGCCTAGCCAATGAGATTGAAAGGTCGAGCCGTTCGAGAGATCTTAGAAAGACCGTGAGAGAAGAACAAGAATCTTGAAAGAGACCTTGAATTCACTAAACTTGAGCATCAAGAAGTTCTTAAAGTAAAAAACAACTTAGCCGAACGAGCTTCCCACTTTGATGGTTGTCGTGAGGCATGGCAAGCTGATCGAAACCGTTTGAATGGCAAGTTTGCAACGTTGAAGAATCAGAAGATGTATTATGAGGATAAAGCCACGGATTTACAAAAAGAACTGGACCCTTTAAAAGCCGAGCTATCCGAAGTTAACAAAAGTGCCGCGTTGACAGAACTAGAGTTGATAGGCTCTCAGTTGATAAATAAGGAGTTGGGAGAATCACTAAGCAAAGCTAACGCAGAGCTTGAGTTACTGAGAGATCAACTTGCATCTCCTTCCAATTCCTTGCTTGCCCCCCCGTTCGATTCTCGAAGTTCCCGAAAGGAGTAAAGGAGGTGAACGAATTCTACACCGAGCTAGTTGATGTGGTCAGTTCAAAGCATACAAGAATGGTATCTCCACTGCTTGTCGTCGTGCTTGACATTCTTGAACCGTGAGAGTACGACAAAGCGATATGGTGAGAAACTCGATCAAGCTTGGGCATCTGGAACCCTCCCTCATGATGATGACGTCCTGTATCCCGATCTTGAGATTGATGTTGACAAACTTCAAGAGAAGTTAGATGATGATTTGGCCTCACAAAAGTATCAACAAGGTTCCGATGGGGAAGGTTTGGATGTAGGTTCCGAAGAAGACCATGATGCAGATGTGCATGAGGCGGAGGAATTGATGATAACTTCCAGTAGCTCTGAAGAAACCTGATTCTGTCCCGATAAGTAAATCCTTAAAATGCTATTAAGTTGCAATTTACTTATCTATTAGCAATTGACTTTTGATTAGCTATACTTGAGTATTTATTTTGAGTGAAACTTTGCTAAATTTGATTCAAAATAATCAAGTATACGTGCTATCAAACGTGGAGTTCCCCGACTAGCTAGGAAATGAAATTCCGAACTTGGACAAGTTCCGAACGTGGAGTTCCAGACTAGTTAGGAAGTAGAGTTTCGAACGTGGAGTTCTTAACTAGCTAGGAAGTGGAGTTTGGAACTTGGACAAGTTCCAAACGTGAAGTTCCAGGCTAGCTAGGAAGTGGTGTTATTTTCTCCTTATTTGCATAAATATGTATACACAGATGCCCTACTTTTCTGTCATACGATGGTTGCACATTCGACCATTGAGGGAAAATGACAAAGTGTTGAATTATATTTTATACAAATTCATATTCCGAATCTTAGAAAAACAAGGTTTTGTAGGAAAATAGGTTTGTTCCTGTGTCAATTCCTGTAAATACCTTTAGTTTTGTTAAGAAATAAGACTTTGTAGGAACGTAGGGTGTGCCCCTGTATTATTTCCTGTAGAGTCCTTAAATGATCTGATATCTAATGCATAAAACGACACTTATAAGCATAAGGCATTAGAATTGCGCTTAGCTAGATAAAATCCAAGCTAAGTGTAAACTTTCTTAAGCACACACATGGAACAACATATGAGATCTTTCACTCATTATCCAAAGAAAGCTTTCTTAAGGTTACGATAAAGTGTGGCCAACATATGGGATCTCGCACCCAACATCCAAAAAGTATCCCAACATAAAAATAATAAATTAAAAGAAACAACACTCTGAAAAGAAAAGATAACTTTTACTAAAAATACTTGCGAAATTCGCGCAGTGTTCCATGGGTAACACTCTAACAAAGAGAAAGATAACTACTATTGAAAATACTTGCGCAAGTTTGCGGTATTCCAAGGTTTAACAAAAAACTTCACCATCCATGAATTTAAGATAGTAACTACCATTGCCAACTATCCTATCAACGACATATGGACCTTCCCAATTAGCTCCTAACTTCTTAGGCGGGGTCCATCTGAGGAGGACCAAATCCCCTTCCTTGAAAGATCGAGGTCGTACTTTTTATCAAAGACCTTTTCAGCTAGTCTTTGATAAGATGCCGTCGTAAGGTGCAGAGATTCTCTTTTCATCCAACAAGTCCAATTCCCGACAAAGAATTTCCTCATTGTGGGGTGAGTACTAAATCTAACTTCGGGTAGTGACCCTCATCTCAGTAGGAAGGACAGCTTCGGTAAAATAAGTGAGAGTGAAAGGTGATTCTCCAGTCGAACGTCGAGGAGTTGTTCGGTAGGCCCAAAGTACTTTAGACAACTCCTTAACCCACAATCCGCTTCTCTCCACGAGTTTCCGTTTTAAATTATCCAAAATAACGCGGTTAGAGGCTTCCGCCTGACCGTTACCTTGAGGATATCCAGGAGAAGAGAAAAGTTGCATAATGCCCCAATCTCGACAAAAAGCGTGTGTTTTGGTGCCCTGAAATTGTGTCCCATTATCAGAAAGAATGACTTTAGGTAATCC